>NC_091000.1:19312500-20562500 GCF_041146395.1 Eulemur rufifrons | reverse complement strand
TTGTCTGCTTGTTCCTTCCAACTTTTCCATTATCGTTACATTCTATTTGTGCCTAAAAGAACAATTTGAACACTGATATTACCAGGCATGTTCTCACAATCAGTATCTGGATTTTTCTTTTAGATTGGTTGGGTTGTAATTTTTGTTTTACAAAACTCATAAATCTCTTATTTCTAAAATAAGTAACCCCTTTCCACATTGTGTAGTGGAAAGCAATACAGTTGGTTCAGAGTTTGTATGCTAATGTCAGATCAATTAGGTTTGAATCCTGACTCCATCATTAACAACTTGTCAAATAAAGTGCTTAAGCATTTCAGTTTTCTTATAAGTAAAATGAAGATAATAGTATTAACTTTTTTATAGGCTATATCCTGGTGAGAATAAAATGAGATAGTCCATATAAAGTGCTTAAAATTCACCAAGGGCTTGACAAATGTAAGCTAATTGCTATGATAACCCATGCCTGAATCTTTCTGCTCATTAATGCATCAATGATAAAAACTGGGGGACTACAGTGAATATTTACTTAGATTAGGGATCAGCCAACTTGTGCCATGGGCCAAAATCCAACCAGCTGACTATATTTTTTCATAAAATTTTTTGTAACACAGCCATGTCCATTTGTTTTCATATTGTCTGTGCATTTGCACTACAATGGCAAACAGCAGTATAGACACAGTAAGAACTGCAAAGCCTAAAATACTATTCATATCTTTAAAGAAAAAGTCTGCTAACACCTGCTTTAGAGGAAAAAACCAGTAAGTCTAGTTTTGTCAGATTTTAATGTTAAATCCAAATGGAGTTATCACCTATATAACTATATATTTGAGGCTTAAAGACTGTATTACAAATCCCATTACTGTGCATCTACCCAAAGGACAAAAGACATTCTATAAAAAAAGACATCCGCACTAAAATGTTTATAGCAGCACAATTCACAATTGCAAGGACGTGGAAACAACCCAAGTGCCCATCAATACATGAGTGGATTAATAAAATGTGGTATATGTATACCATGGAGTTCTACTCAGCCACAAAAAACAATGGTGATCTAGTACCTCTTGTATTATCCTGTATAGAGCTGGAGCCCATTCTACTAAGTGAAGTATCACAATGGAAAAACAAGCAACACATGTACTCACCATCAAATTGGTATTAACTGATCAACACTTACGCGCACATATAGTAGCAACATTCATCGGGTATAGGGCAGGTGGGAGGGGGGAGGAGAGGATGCGTATATTCACACCTAATGGGTGTGGTGCGCATCGTCTGGGGGATGGACACAATTGAAGCTCTGACTTGGGTGGGGCAAAGACAATATATGTAACCTAAACATCTATACTCTCGTAATATGCTGAAATACAAAATAAAAGAATAAAATAAAAATAGCCTGTATTACAGTTAAGGTAATATAGATTTGAGTATGTCTCTAAAAGAATGAAAGATATACAGGATTATAGATAACCAAGGGACAAGAAGACAAAAAGCAGCTAAAAGAAAAAGCAGCCAAGGAACAAAATAAAGGATAGCAGAGTCTAGTTGCAAAGAGGCTCGTAATAAAAAAACGTCCAAGACCTGTTTTCATATATGAAAAACACAAAAATGAAATTTCTAAGAAGAAAACAATGGATTTGGGTAACTGGATTAACATATAATGTAGTTTCAGGGAATTCTAAAAGATAATTCTAAAAGATAAAAGCCACATACCTATATTGTATTTTAAAGATATCAGAATCCTTTACTGATAATTCTCTAATAAAAAGTTTTAAGTACACAGAGTCTCTGGAATTTGGTAGCAACAATTGCTGCAGCTTTGCAGCTGAGAACCCTTGGATTTACCCCACCCTTTCCATGTGCCACACATGTGCCATCATTACCAACTGGCTTTATGAATTCAATACCTTGTTTCTGTATGCTTCTATCACTTTCATGACAAGTTGGATCTTTTTTCCCAAGTCATTTAAAGCTTTTGGTCTCTCTTCATGTTCCATGTACTTCATTTGAATAGGCTGGCCATATTTCTGTTAATGTAAGAAACATTTTTAAAAGAAAAATTATCTGAGTTTTAGCAGAAAACAACTTTATTTGGCTCTTACAAGATGATGAATAGGAAGAAAAGATGGCCAGATTAAGAAATGTCCCCTCTTACTTTCCTACATGGAAGTGAGTTCCAGTATTTTCTCAATCCTACACAACAATGCCTAACTTCTGCCTAATCTTTTTCTCAACTAGTTACCTCTTGATTCTTCTCAAATCCAAAGTCCAAGTCAAAACTCTAATCCCTTAAAAGCTTGGTGTTAAAACTTTACAAATTAAAGTAACAAAACCACAAGAACTATACTGCATACAGAATTATGGATTTGAGACTTGGTTTAATATAACTCTTTATATGCAACATAATTACTGAGACTTCCTGATAGTTAATATCTACTGAGTATTAGTTATATTTAATATAATTAGATTAAAATGGGTACTCTATTATAAGTGTAGAGTTTTCCTCCTCCAGGTGCTTGGATTGGGAGTTTCCAAATGTTAAAACAGGCACTGTAACTCTGGGAAGGGGAGCACATTAGAAGGATGAAATAACTACTTTCTTTTAAATCCTTTTATATATGTAAATAAGAATCACATTATATAGAATAATTTTAGATTTGCAGAAAAATGAAAAGGGCATAACAGAGAGAGAGAGCACCAGACACTTCTCACTGCTTTCCTCTAATGTTAACATCTGACGGTACATTTGTCAAGACTAAGCAACCAACACTGGTGCATTACTATTAACTGAACTCGTCTTTATCCAGATTTCACTTTGATCTATTCCAGGATACCATATTGCATTTGGTCTATTTACATTATATTTTTTATTGTTTAAATGTTTTTGAAAGTGAAGTATTACATTTTTAATTTTTAAAGGCCATCTCAAAAAAGAAAAGTAAAACCTATGAAAACTCTAACATTCACTTCTATGGCTACTTATATATTGGAGGCAAAAGAATCCATGTTTAGGAGCTCCTGGGATTTTCAGTTATTTCTATTGGCCTTGGCTACTTGGCAATTCCCAAGGCTTAAAATATGTACATTTCTCTTAGGGAGATGAGGAGTAAAACCCATCAAGATAAAATATGGTAAAGCTTAATTTTGTTATCATAAACTTAGGTTTCTAGTTGGTTTCTAATTATTTCCTTTGGAAATAATTTATTGGCATGAAGATAATTTTTTGCAAAATATTAACTTCTTTTACTTTTAACTTCTTTTGCACACCCTCCCTTCCACCTGTCCCAAGTCTCAAAGGGCTGCCTTTTTTCATATTCTAAAAATCCTTTTTAGGCCGGGCGTGGTGGCTCATGCCTGTAATCCTAGCACTCTGGGAGGCCGAGGTGGGCGGATCATTTGAGCTCAGGAGTTCGAGACCAGCCTGAGCAAGAGCGAGACCCCATCTCTACTAAAAATAGAAAGAAATTATATAGACAGCTAAAAATATATATAGAAAAAATTAGCCGGGCATGGTGGCACATGCCTGTAGTCCCAGCTACTCGGGAGGCTGAGACAGGAAGATCCCTTGAGCTCAGGAGTTTGAGGTTGCTGTGAGCTACGCTGACGCCACGGCACTCACTCTAGCCTGGGCAACAGAGTGAGACTCTGTCTCAAAAAAAAAAAAATAAATAAAATAAATAAATAAATAAAAATCCTTTTTAATGTCATCACTTAGCATCTGTGAATCTCTTGCTTTTCAAAGAATGATTCAGCAGCACCACCTTCACTTGCAGAATTGTGGGCCCACTTCATATCCACTGAATCAGAATCTGCATTTCAGTAAGAGCTCCGGTAACTAATATGCATATTAAAGCACTGCTGTGACCCATAATTTAATAAGGAATGACTGAAATTTTCCTGCATCCTTTAAATATAAACTTCTAATCTCTTAAGGATATTTTTTCAGGTCGGAGAGGGTTGGGTAGTAAACATGGAGAAGGGAGTTAATACTGGTCTTTCCTTAAAAATCATACTGTTGACCCAGAAAAAGGAAACCTTATGGCCAAGTCTCCTTATTTCTTTGTGAAAGGACATTCAACTTCAAGAGCAGGGGTGCTATTTTTGAAGTCCTTGGCTAGTCTGGTGTCCACATGAATTGCACTGTGAAAACACAACAGGCCAGTGTGGTATTATTTCCCAACATCACAACAGTGAAGGCGACAGAAACACAGGAAGGGGTGACTCCTCTAATGGATAAGAAGAGTCAAGCTGATAATTTCATCACTTCTTAAAGACATCCCAGGAATACATAGCTTGGATAAAAGTAACACTCTGATCATCTCTTAAACATTTGTATCTGAGTACTATAAAATTATGATTATACATTATTTGATTTCAATTATCAAGTGGCACTGCTCACCTCTCAAAATGTTTTTAAAATTAGAACATTTCCTCTTACGTATCTCTTAGTAATTTTTCACATACTTATTAAAAACATATATAGATCCAGCAATCTCACTACTGATTATACATCTAAAGGAAATAAAATCACTATGCCAAATAGATATCTGCACTCCCATGTTCACAGCAACATTATGCAAAATAGCTAAAATATAGAATCAATCTTAGTGTCCATCCATGAAATAACAGATAAAGAAAATGTGGTATCTACACACAACGGAATACTGTTCAGCCTTAAAAAAGGAGATCCTATCATTTGGGACAACCTGGATGAACCTGGAGGATATTATCTTAAGTGAAATATATGATCTCACTTATAGGCTGAATCTAAAAAAATTGAACTCACAGAAGCAGAGAGTAACTACCAAAGGCTGGGGAGATATTGGTTAAAAGACACAAAATTTCAGATAGGAAGAATAAGTTCAAGAGATCTACTGTACATCATGTTCACTACAGTTAATAATATATATTTGAAAACTGCTAAGAGAGTAGATTTTAAGTGTTTTCACACCCAAAAAAATAAGTATGTGAGATAATGCACATGTTAAATATTTAATAGTTTGCCTTAACCATTCCATAATGTGTACATATTATGAAAACATGTCATACACCATAAATATATACAATTTTTCTCTGTCAACAAAAAAATAAAATTAATAAAAAGACATACACTGTGCTCTTAGAATTTTTAGGAAAATTTAATGATTTATTCAACATTAACATAGACTTTGAAAAATTTACCTTTAGTTCTTGAAGCTTATCTACGTAAACTTGTTTAGGTTGATCCTCTCCTTCTTCATAAAGCCAATTCTCTGTGTCTTCCAATACTGAAGATAGTTTACCCAAGTCCTAGTTACACATTTAAGAGGTACTAATTAAAAATACTTTCCTTAGTTTGGAGCCAGTTATCAAAGAGAAAAAACAATTAAAAAAAAAACTTTCCTTAGAAATAAAAGTCATCAAGGAAAGACATATTTTTAAACTATAAACATTAAATTTTAGATTTTTCTGACTTCTTATACATAAACATGTTTTTTCCCATACTTCTGCAATTTGGAAAAATAACTAGGAACCATCCCCATATGGGCCCAAGATTGATAACAACAACAAATCTGGTATACTTATTTCTGTAGCTTGTACTAGCATGCTCAAGTAACTATTTAAATAGTTCTCATAAAAAGTTAGAAAATTTAGACTTACTTCTGGAGTGATAAATTTCTCATAGACAGTGCCCAGCTTGTCTCTAAAATCATATACATATTCTTCAACAGCATTCTTAGCATCATTTCTTTCTTTCTCTAGCTTATCCTGCATAATCATCTTTCCCTATTCAAAAAGTTTCAGATTAGTTGATATAAGAATATGCATTAGGGAAATGCAAATCAAAACCACAGTGAGATAAATACTTCACATTCACTAGGATGATAACAGCAAAAAAATGGAAAATAAGTGCTCATGAAAAAGTGGAGAAATTGAAATCATCATACACTGCTGGTGGGAATGTAAAATGCTACAGCCACTATAGGAAACAGTTTGGTGGTTCCTTAAAAAGCTAAACATAGAATTGTAATTTTACTCCTAGGGATATACACAAAGGAATTGAAAGCAGAGACTTGAAAGATATTTGTATGCCAATTTTCACTGTCGCATTATTAATAGCCAAAAAGTAGAACCCAAATGTGCACTAAGAGATGAATGCATAAACAAAATGCATAAACACACAATGTAATGTTATTCAGTCTTAAAAAGAATGAAGTTCTGATACATGCTAAAACATGGGCGAACCTTAAAACTGTTATGCCAAGAAAAATACACAATGACATAAAAGGATGAGTATTGTGTAATTCCACTTACATGAATTATCTAGACTAGGCAAATTCATAGGGACAGAAAGTAGATTAGAATTTACTGGGGACTGGGAGAAGGGAGGAATGATGAGTTATTACAGAGTTTCTGTTTGTGGTGATAAAGTTTTGAAAAAAGATAGTTATGATGGATGCACAACACCGTGAATGTAATTAATGCCACTGACTTGTACATTTAAAAATGGTTAAAATGCTAAATTTTACGTTAAATATATTTTTTACAATTTAAAAACATTAATAATGTAATATACCAAAACCCACTGAACTGACTTTAAGTGGGTGAATTGTATGTATGTGAATTAATTATATTTCAATAAAGCTGTTAAAAAATAAAACAAAATACATACTCAAGTTCAAATCCTAGGTTCTCCATTTACTAGCTGGAGATAGCAAGAAAGTCACCTAACCTCAGTTTTCTTATCCTAAAACAGAGAACATAATTCTATCTTCTTCATAGGGCTGTTAAAAAGATTGACACAATTCATGTAAAATATTTAGTACAGTGCCTAGCACATAACTGGTGCTGAATAAACGTTAGCCTTGGGAGGGGATATAATATAGTGATTGTGATGTTGAGCTTTGGAAACTGATCACCGAGATCCAAATTCAGAGGTTACTCTTTGGCCCTGGGTGATAGTCTACTTGTTGAGTCTCAGTTTCCTCATATGTAAAATGTAGATTTCTAACAGAATCTACACTTCATAGGTTTGTTTTGAGGATCAAATAAGATATCAAAGTGTTTAAAGATGTTAACAAAAATTACAATTGTGATCAAAAGCAAAGACTCTGAAGACTACAATAGTTGGACAAACTTTATACTTTAATAAAATGGTATTTTAAGCATAAACTTATGCATTGATATTTGTGAATCTAAAATAGTGAAACATTCAAAAATTAAGAAAAATCTCACACAAAAAATTTGCTGTAACTGTGCTTCCCTATAATTAATTCCTTTGAGAAAATTAGTCGTAAGACATAAAAATTCTGAATTATTCAAGATCTCCAGGAATGCTTGCTTCATATAAAATACAGCCTTTAATAATTAAGGAATAGGTGATATATGTAGGTACTAAAAAAAGCAAGCACTGTAAAGTCAAAATCTCTTGATACAGTAATGTACAGCAGATGGTAGAATATGGGACACTTCAAAGAAGACTGACCTCTTTTAATGCTAGCTAAGTTTTTAGAAATTAGGAGCCACCACTTAAGTGTAAATTTTAAAACTATAAATTACTTCTTACACAGCTACTGGGAAATAAAACTCATTTCCTCAAGAGATTGTAAAATTAAACATGTAAATAGACAAGAACATGTAAGAAAATGTCAAGAATGACAACAGATTTTAAACAATGTTTAATGGAAGTCAGAAAACATTTTAAATACAGAATTGAACCTTTGAACATTCTGAATAGAGACTTTGAATCTTTAAGGGCAACATAGCAGAAGATGGGAGCAACTAATACTTCCTTGTATCATGTCTGCTGGGTATTACTGTTAAAATAGAATAAAAGAGGGTAAGAATCATTAGTCTCAGAAAAGCCTTTCCCTATAGAGTAGATAATCCATGTTTTCATATAACTAAGATGAAAGCTACACTGTACGTATGATATTAATGTAGCTCAGTATTTTATCAAAAGTAAAGTAGTTCAATAATATATAATTCCTTAGGAGTTATGGACTAGTTCCTGAAATTTTAGAGATAATCATCAACTTCTACAAAATTTCAGAATATACTATTTCAATATCAACTCAGATTTACATACCTCATTTTCAATGTAGCTGTTGAGAAGATCTTGGCCCAGTTGTCTACATAGGCTACTCTGGATAGGTAGATCAATACTCTTGACTTTTCCTTTTTTAATACTCTGATTTAATCGTTCATGTTTATCTGAGGGAACTGACTGTAAAAGAAATGCAAAAGAAAAGAGCAAATTTCTCTTTATTTTTATTTTTTATTATAACATAGTAATTGTACATATTCATGGACTACATGTTATATTTTGATACAAGCATACAATGTATTATGATCAAATCAGGGTAATTGGAACATGATTCACCTCAAACATTTATCATTGCTTTATGTTGGGAACATTTGAAAACTTCTAGCTATTTTGAAATATAATAAATTATTAACTATAGTTGCCCTATTGCACTATTGAACACTAGAACTTTTTCCCTCTATTTAACAGTATTACCCATTAACCAACACCTCTTCATTACCCCTTCCCACCACCCTTACCAACCTCCAGTAGCCACCATTCTATTCACTACCTCCATGAGATCAATTTTTTTTAGTTCCCATATATGAGTGTGAAAATGCAATATTTGTCTTTCTGTGCCTGGTTTATTTCACTTAAAATAATGTCCTCCAGTTCCATCCATGTTTCTGCAAATGACAAAATTTCCTTCTTTTTCATGGCTAATATTCCATTGTGTATATGTACTACATTTTCTTTATCCATTCATCCCTTGATAAACACTTAAGTTGACTCCATATTTTAGCTATAGTGAATAATGCTGCAATAAGCACAGAAGTACAAATATCTTTTGGTTACATTTTATGTATTTGCCTCACCCAAGAGAGGTTTAGAGGCATGTCCTTCCCCTCTACAATGCTCACTGTGTCCACTAGTTATGAGTTCACCGCTCCCAAACCCCTAATCCCTGGAGAATATTACAGTGTGAGCACCTTAGTGTTGATCAGTTAGTGCCAATTCGATGGCGAGTATATGTGGAGGCTATTCCTCTGATCTTGTGATACCTCACCATGGATAATGGGCTGAAACTCAATCCAGGAAAATATAAGAGGTGCTAGATCACTGTCGTTTCTTGCAATTGAGTAATATTCCATTGTATACATATACCAAATTTTAATAATCCACTCATGAATTGACGGGCACTTGGGTTGTTTCCACATCCTTGCAATAGTGAATTGTGCTGCCATAAACATTTGGGTGCAGATGTCTTTATTATAGAATGTCTTTTGCTCTTTTGGGTAGATGCCTAATAGTGCTATTGCTGGATCGAATGGTATTTCTATTTTTAGCTCTTTGAGGTATCTCCAGATTCTTTTCCACAGAAGTTGCACCAATTTGCAGTCCCACCAGCAGTGTAACAGTGTTCCTGTCTCTCCACATCCTTGCCAGCATTTGTTGTTTTGGGATTTTTTGATAGAGGTCAACCTCATTGGGATTAGGTGATATCTCATTGTGGTTTTGATTTGCATTTCTCTAATGATTAGAGATGTTGAGCATTTTTTTTTATATGTTTGCTGGTCATTATTCTGTCTTCTTTTGAAAAGTTTCTGTTCATGTCCTTTGCCCATTTACTGATGGGGTCGTTTGACTTTTTCTTGTAGATCTTTTTAAGTTCTAGATAGATTCTTGTTATCAGCCCTTTATCGGATGTGTAGAGAGCAAATATTTTCTCCCATTCTGTAGGCTGTCTATTCGCTCTAATGATAGTTTCCTTGGCTGTGCAAAAGCTTTTTAATTTGATCAGGTCCCATTTATTTATTTTTTTGCTGCTGTGATTGTTTTGGGGGTCTTCCTCAAAAATTCTTTGCTTAGGCCAATGCCTGAAAGGGTTTTCCCAACATCATCTTCTAGAATTCTTAAGGTTTGAAGCCTTAGGTTTAAGTCTGTTATCCATCTTGAATTGATTTTTGTGAGAGGTGAGAGGTGGGGATCCAGTTTTCCCAGCACCATTTATTGAAAAGAGATTCTTTTCCCCAGTGTGTATTTCTGTCTGCTTTGTCAAAGATTAGATTACCATATGCAGATGGTTTCATCTCCAGATTCTCAGTCCTGTCCTAAAGGTCTATGTCTCTATTCTGGTGCCAGTACCATGCTGTTTTAGTTACTATACCCTTGTAGTACAACTTGAAGTCTGGTAGATTGATACCTCCCAGTATGTTCTTTTTACTTAAGATTGCTTTGGCTATACAAGCTCTTCTCTGGCTCAATACAAAGCATAGAATTATTTTTTCTAGATCTGTAAAGAATGATGATGGTACTTTGATAGGGATTACATTAATTCTGTAGATCACTTTAGGTAGTACGGACATTTTAACAATATTGATTCTACCAATCCATGAGCAAGGTAGATTTTTTCCATCTACCTTTATATCTTCTACAATTTCTTTTCTTAGCGTCTCATAGTTCTCCCTGTATATGGCTCTCACATGTTTCATTAAATATATTCCTAGATATTTAATTTTCTTTGAGGCTATTGTAAAAGGTATTGCGACTTTGATTTGAAATTCGGCTTGACTGTTATTGGCGTATATGAATGTCGCTGATTTGTGTGCATTGATTTTGTATCCTGAGACTTTACTGAATTCATTTATCAATTCTAGGAGTCTTTTGGTTGAGTCCTTGGAGTTTTCTAGATATAATATCATATCATCAGCAAACAGCGTGAGTTTGATCTCATCTGCCCCCATCATCAGGATGCCCTTAATATCCCTCTCTTGTCTAATTGCTCTAGCAAGGACTTCCAGCACTATGTTGAACAGAAGTGGAGATAGTGGGCAACCTTGTCTGGTTCTGGTTCTAAGTGGGAATGGTTTCAATTTTTCCCCATTCAATATGATATTGGCCATGGGTTTGTCATAAATGGATTTGGTAATTTTAAGGTATGACCCATCTATGCCTATGTTGTTCAGAGTTTTTACCATAAAAGTGTGCGGGACTTTGTCAAATGCTTTTTCTGCATCTATTGAGAGAATCATATGGTCTTTGTTCTTGATTTCATTTATGAGGCAAATTGCATTCATAGATTTACGTATGTTGAACCAGCCTTGCATCCCTGGAATAAACCCACCTGGTCAGGGTGAATTATTTTTTTGATGGGCTGCTGAATTCAATTTGCTAAAATTTTGTTGAGGATTTTTGCATTTATATTCATAAGGGATTTGGTCTGTAGTTTTCTTTTTTTGTTGTGTCCTTTCCTGGCTTTCGTATCAAGGTGATAATGGCTTCACAGAATGAGTTAGGGAGGATACCATCTTTCTCAATATTGTGGAATAATTTCTGTAGTACAGGTATGAGTTCTTCTTTGTATGTTTGGTAAAACTCTGAAGTGTAGCCATCGGGTCTGGGACTTTTTGGTTTTGGGAGGTTTTTAATTGCTGCTCCAATTTTCAAGGTAGAGAATGGTCTGTTCAGAAATTCTGCAACCTCCTGGGGGAACTTAGGGAGGTTGTATGTTTCCAGGAATTTGTCCATTTCCTCATTATGTAGCTTTTGGGCACAGAGGTTTTCATAGTAATCAAAAATGATGTTTTGTATTTCCGTGGTGTCTGTTGTGACCTCTCCGTTTGCATTTCTAATTGAGTTTATTAGAGTCCTTTCCCTTTGAATTCTTGTCAATCTGGCAAGAGGGCTGTCAATTTTGTTTATCTTTTTGAAAAACCAGCTTTTGGTTTTATCTCCATATAATTCTCTTGTTCTCAATTTCATTTAGTTTTGCTTTGATCTTAGTTATTTCTTTTCTTCTACTAGGTTTGGAATTGGTTTGCTCTTCCTTTTCCAATTCCTTGAGATTGCTTATTAGATTGTCGATTTTTGAGCTTTCTGTTTTTTGGATGTGAGCATTTATTGCTATTAGTTTTCCTCTCAGGCATGCTTTTGTGTATACCACAGGTTTTGATAACTTGTGTCTCCATTATCATTTAGTTCGAAGAAACTCTTGATTTCCTTCTGTATTTCCTCTTTGACCCAATAGTTATTCAACAATAGATTGTTTAATCTCCGTGACTTTGTGGGGTGCTGAGTATTTCTGTTGGAATTGAACTCTAATTTTATACCACTATGATCAGAGGAGATACACGGTATAATTTCTATGTTTTTAATTTGTTGAGGTCTGATTTGTGGCCCAGTATGTGATCAGTTTTGGAGAAAATTCCATGGGCTGATGAGAAGAATTTATATTCAGCTTTTTTTGGGTGGAATGTTCTGTAGAGATCTGTCAGACCCTTTTGTTCTAGAGCTCTATTTAAGTCCATTAATTCTTTGCTTATTTTCTGTTTGGAAGATCTGTCCAGTTCATTCAGCTGGGTGTTGAAGCCCCCTGCTATTATGGCATTATTGTTTATCATGCTATTTAGATCAGATAAGGTTTGCTTTATGTCACTGGGTGCTCCTGAGTTGGGTGCATAAATATTAAAAATTGTTAATTATTCTTGTCGGATCTTCCCTTTCACCATTATATAGTGGCCACCTTTGTCCTTTTTTACTTTTGCTATTTTAAAGCTTATGTTATCTGAAAATATTATAGCTACCCCTGCTTTCTTTTGACTTCCATTTGAAGTTAGCTTAAGAGGTTAGATTTAAAAGGTAAAACAAAAAAATAAACTCAAAATTATTACAATCTACTATAGTTTATTTAAAAATACTACTTTAATACTGATAGTATTTTATATTTTGTATATCCTAAATCCTAATTTCTATATAAAAATATTGGGTTGGAAATGCAAATCAAAACTGCAATGAATTGCTACTTCATACCCACTATGATGGCTATAATAAAAAAAAGAACAGAAAATAACAAGTGTTGGTGAGGATGTGGAGAAAATAGAATCCTCATATGTTGCTGGCAGGATTCTAAAACGTTGCAGCCATTTTGGAAACAGCTGAGAGGTTCCTCAAAATGATAAGCATAGAGATACCATACGACCCAGCAATTCCATTCCTATGTATATGTCCGAGAACAATGAAAATACACACACCCACATCAAAACTTGTACATGATTGTTTATAACAGCATTGTTAATAGTTAAAAAGTAGAAATAGCTCAAATGTCTATCAATTGATAAACAGATAAATAAAATGTGGTATGTATTCATACAATGCAATATTATTAGGCCATAAAAAGGAATGAAATACTGATACATCCTATGACCTGGATGAACCCCGAAAACATTATGCTTAGTGAAAGAAGCCAGTCACAAAGAACTACATACTATTTAACTGTATTTATATGAAATGTCCAGAATAGGCAAATCTACAGAAACAGAAAGCAGCTTAGTGGTTGCCTAGGGCCAGCAGGTAGAGGGTTGAGAGTAAATAGGGATTTATTGCTATTTAGGGATTTATGGCTATAGGTATAGGGCTTCTTTTCAGGGTGACGAAATGTTCTAAAATTGTGATGATAGTTGCACAACTCTATGAATATACTAAAAAAAAAAAAGTGAATTATACACTTAAATGAGTGAATTGCATGATATGTAAACTATACATTAATAAAGCTGTTCAACAATTAAAATTTTACAAACTGGGTAAAATAAAAGATTTAGAAAAACAGATTTCAGACTAGAAATAACTTTAGAGCCAAGTATTCAAAACTCAATCTTTATAACCTCTAAAAAAAAATCTATACAACTAACCTTGTAGATTAAATTCTGAGCAGGTTAGAAAAATCTGTTGTAGATGATAGCTTAGAGTTCTAACCACATTCATCAAGGTGATTGGGGCAGGGTCTCTCCCTTCTTTTTGATTGGCAATAATTGTCTTATTAAAATAATTCTTTCAATAAGTCATTTATCTTTTTTTTTTTTTTTTTGAGACAGAGTCTCACTCTGTTGCCCAGGCTAGAGTGAGTGCCGTGGCGTCAGTCTAGCTCACAGCAACCTCAAACTCCTGGGCTTAAGCGATCCTACTGCCTCAGCCTCCCGAGTAGCTGGGACTACAGGCATGCGCCACCATGCCCGGCTAATTTTTTGTATATATATATTTTAGTTGTCCATATAATTTCTTTCTATTTTTAGTAGAGATGGGGTCTCACTCTT
This sequence comes from Eulemur rufifrons, assembly GCF_041146395.1. Taxonomy (NCBI): domain Eukaryota; kingdom Metazoa; phylum Chordata; class Mammalia; order Primates; family Lemuridae; genus Eulemur; species Eulemur rufifrons. The sequence goes on along the minus strand of NC_091000.1, from coordinate 20,548,409 downwards.
GCTCAGGCTGGTCTCGAACTCCTGAGCTCAAATGATCCGCCCACCTCGGCCTCCCAGAGTGCTAGGATTACAGGCGTGAGCCACCACGCCCGGCCAGTCATTTATCTTTTAAAATTTTACTTTTGAAAATATTTATTTTTACACATAGAAAAATATTTTCAGATATGCAACAAAATGCTTACAGGGGCTAATTCTGAGATACAGGGCACTGCTAATTTAAGTTTTCTTCATTTGGCTTGTTTCATTTCATATTTTCTCTGAGATGATTTTTTTCTTTTTTCTTTTTTTAGAGACAGGGTCTTGCTCTGTCACCCAGGCTGGAGTGCAGTGAGCGATATAATCAGAGCTAACTGCAGCCTCAAACTCTTGGGCTCAAGCAAAGCCATCCTCCTGCCTCAGTCTCCCAAGTAGGTGGTACTAAACGAGTGCACTACCATGCCCAGCTATTTTTTAAAAATCTTTTTGTAGAGATGGGGGTCTTGCTGTGTTGCCCACGCTGGCCAAAGTGCTGGGATTACAACTGTGAGCCACCGCACCCAGCCTGCAGAATGATTTTTAATGAGAAAAAAATGTTAATGAAAAACATATCTTTTTTTTTTCTACCAAAAAAAGTGGTTTTTATTTATATTGTAAGAGCTCATTCTTAAAAAAAACTATAAGAAATCACTAAAATGTATGGCTATAAGCTTTCTATACTTTCCCACAGTACTAAGATTAAAAACATCAAGTATATTAACAGCATGCACTATGAAGTAAATATATTAACTAATTCAAAATATCAATCTTGAAAAGACAACTACAAAAATAGTAAACCAAACCTTTGTTTTGGCTCCTGTATGATCAATTTCCTCTTCTGGGGTATGTTCAGCATGACATTTTTGATGAGCTCCTTCTTGGTCCACTTGCATTTTATCCTGTAAAGAAAACACATAATCGGCGGGGTGCGGTGGCTCACGCCTGTAATCCTAGCACTCTGGGAGGCCGAGGTGGGCGGATCGTTTGAGCTCAGGAGTTCGCAACCAGCCTGAGCAAGAGTGAGGGTGAGGGTGAGCAAGAGCGGGACCCCGTCTCTACTAAAAAATAGAAAGAAATTAGCTGGACAACAAAAAATAAAAAAATAAAAAAATTAATAAAGAAAACACATAATCAATAATATATGTAGTGTTGGTCTTCTTTCATTTTTAAAACATAAACTGCATCTTAGAGTTCAAACCTGTTTTGAAATGTGTGAACATAGTAAAGTAGAAGCTTATTTTTCAAATGAGAATAACTATAAATAACAAAGAGATTAACAGGTAAATAAAATAAAAAGATCTATGTGATGTTATGTGAATATATCTTGTTTGATTTATCCATGACTAACTATTACAAAATAAATAAAAAATTATTCTCAGGTAAAATTTACAAATCAAGATTCACAAAAGCAAGCTTATGAAAAGAAAACATTCAACTTAACATGAAAAATGTTTATTAAGAACTTAACATGAGAAAATAAAGTGAAAAAAATATAAAATTTATGTATTACACAAATTCAATGACATTTTTAAAATGTAGTAGAATACTGGAGAAAATTCATCAAAATTGTCAAAGTCGATGTCTCTGAATTATTAAGATATATACTTGTAAGATTTTCTTTTTATGTCTAAAAACCAAACTTTCCACCAATAAAACCCCCAAAATGAACTCTTTACTTGGCAAACAATTTCAAATAATAGAGTAGTCTGGACTCTTTCTTAATCCTATCCACCACCATTCTCCTCAGAAGAAAGCTTGAAATGCACGAATCCGAATAATTTAATTCTTCTACTATATCCAGAATTAAGCAAATATGTAGCACCCAGAAAGCTATCTTGAATAAAAACTTATTTGTGCCAAAGATAAAAACAAATAATTAAAAGGTCAATTATTTCTGATATTCCGGCTCTCTGCTTCCAACTTTACAACCTTCTGAACTGTTGATAGATAAAGGGTGAAAAAAGTGTTAAGCTGGAGTCATACAGAAAAACACAAATATGTTATTAACTCTAATTTATGTATTATTAAGACAAAGTGTTGTCAAATAAATGGTCACAATGCTTTATTATTCAGAATTATTTTCTATTTATTGAGAGAACTTTTCTATTGTTTATAAATTTATATCTCATTTATAGAGAAAAGAAAAATAAACCAGATAAAGTAGTTATCTAAAACTTCACTATGTAGAATCCAGCTCTTTTCAATCACTTAATTCAGCTGTTAATGTCTGTATTTTTGTATATGATATTATCCCCTCTGTGTTCTCAAGAGCATGAGTTACCCAGTATTTTGTTTAAAAGTTACCCTGGTATGGTTGCTAATATTTTCTCATAAGCCACTAACACCTGTTCTTCTAGAAGAACAGGTGTTAGTGGCTTATGAGTTTTTATCTTACCAAGAGTCAGATTGTTTTCTAACAACTGGGACTTATATTCCTTCCTTGAATGGTCTTTAAACAGTATGTTGATTAAAATGTCAAGGGGTTGCTACTGCCTAATCATGCCATTAGGAATAACAACTGAGTTCACATGTGCTCAGGTGATGAGAACTACCTCATGATTATTGCCATGGCAAAGAGTGAACATAAGATGCTATCATTTGCAAGACCCAGTCCACTCAGATATATTTAAAAGTGGAAAATCATACATCTCACAATTGATATAAAATGGTAATAATTTGTTAATCCCTTAAAATGATTTTAAAAAGAATTTTTATAGGAAATTTTCAATAGTTAGGTAATTAATGGAAGTGTCTCTAGGCTCTGGCTTCTCTGATTAATTTTAAACTACGTGAGAAAACCATCTTTCTGTTCAAACACATTTTAGGTGCTCATAATTATTTGTTGAATAAATAAAAATCACTTAAGAATAAAATCTACAGTCATTATAATGAACCGATCTGTTCCTTGATCTTACTCACCTTATTCCTTGATCTACCTTCTCAATCATTTTTTTCTGCCACTCTCCACTCCTATATCCTATAGGTCAGCCACTCTTGTATTTGTTACAACAAAAAGGGCCTTCCTGTCTCAGGGCCTTTCTACTTGTTATTCCCTCTGCCCGGATAACAAACTACCCACTCCCTACCCTGAAATTTTGCCTTTTTCATCTTTCAGGCTAGCTTACGTGTTTCTCCCTAGGTGGCTTTTGTCACCATCACATAGTTAATTTCTACTATTAAACCCCAATAATTTCCTTTATATTGCTATACTATCTTGTTGATTCTTGTCTGTCCTTTTCCACTAGAATGTAAGTTATAGATGGGGTGGTGTCCTTTTCTATCTTGTTTACCACTGTGTCCCATTGTATCTCCAGTGCACAGAAGAGTCCCTGCTATGCATAAGCAATCAAGTATTTGAATTAAAAGATAAGTACATAAAAAGATAAACCCAAATAGTCAAGTACTGGGAAACAGAAAGAAAATGAAATGGTTATGAACAACTCGTCCTGGATGGCATACAAAGTGCTCTCAATTTTAGTAAAATTAAATCTTAATGAATTAAATTTTTAAGTCTGACATAGTTATTACAAATTGTAATTTAAAAAATTAACTTTTCACCAATTACTATGTTAACTTATGAAAAACTGTATCTTCACTAACAGTTAAGGACATTTACTCTTCCTCAATTCAAATAAAGAAGGACGTGATAGCGAAATGATATGGGAAAAATGAAAAAGTAAAATGCCATTATCCTTAAATGAAGTACTTTAAAGATCAGTGGTTGAATTCTGATCAATATAGAGAAAATTATATGGTAATTATTAATAAAAATTAACAGAAAGCAACCTTAAAAAGAGGAGAAATTGTCTTGAAATGGAACAAAAGAAAACTCATTCTATGCACAAATAGATGAAAAATCTAGGGCAGATCTCCAATCATGAAGGAAAAAAATCTAACAAATGCCATTAAAAATAATGTACAAAAATAATTTATAAAGAGTACACATAAAAAGATGAGAACTTTGTGTAATGGAATACAATCAAGTTCCCTTAAGATTCCTTCATCTATAGTACACCAGAGTAAATTTAGCATAACTGTCATAAAGAAAAATAAAACCTGTACTTTTATGTTACAGCATATTCCTCTAACTGCCACTGATATCCCCCTTAGCTAAATCCTGAAAAATTCCTTAATTCCTTATTAAGCGTGTATTTTCAATCTAGTAATATGTATGTGTATAGTTCAAAATTTATCATTCTCAATTGGTTTTATCTGTAAACTAAAAATCTATCCATAATAAAATACACATTTTTAATGGAAATTAAGAACTTAGGAAAGAAGACTCCAAAACCACATGTTCCACATAATGCTATGAAATGTGCACATGCCCCTAAAAGTGTATTACAATGTGAAAGATGTACAGCCTTTGAAACAGAATTATTTTCTAAGGCTTTTACTTTAAAAAGCTTACACTGATTCCTACAGCAGAAATGCAAAGCAAAACCTCAGAGATTAATATATTCAATTATTAAAGTCCCAATTATGACTATGGTATTGCATATATTATCTATGAGAGAAACATTGAGATAGAATTTCTACATACCACATCATCTTTGTTTTCATTCTTAAATGAAGTTTCTGTCTCCATAGGAGTATCACTGTGATCCCCTTCCAAATTTTGCTTCTCAATAACTGATGCACTAGCCACGCTGAAGATTCCATGGATGTTAACACGAACTTTAACCTTCACTTTGGCGCTATCACCATCAGACTGTGGAAAAACATTCTGAATAGTGAAGCTCCCTTAAGGAAAAAAGAGCTTTGATCAGTACATGAGCCTCAGATTAACTCATTCATTTATTCAATAATTTGGCTATCATCTTTAAGACTCTGGCAAATAGTCAAAAAATTATGATCATATCCTGATCAATTACTACGGGGCAGGCACTTTCCTCAGATAATCTTTTTTATACCATAACAAATTTGGCATTAAGACTCAGAAAGGTTAAATAAGCTGAACCAAATTATCAATGCTGGAAAAACGAGTTGGGATTTTAACCAAGGATAATTTGATTCAAAGGCAATGACTTTTAAGCATTATATAATATTGCTACTATAAAATCAAGACAACAAAATTCAATTTCTGAGTCTGAAAACAAAACAGATAATACTTTTTTCTATAACCTTTACAAATCGTAATTATCTTAGTAATTCATAAATCAGGTACTTCTAAAACTTTTTGGATTTTTTTCTATGGCAAAACTGCTAAGTTATCCAGTCACTAATACCTGCAGAGATCCACTAATGTTTAATTTTTCTGAAGAAGTCTCTCATATATCATGCTATCCATAGTAGGAAGGAATACTAGGCAGAAAAACTGGGTAGTCAAAAATCTGGTTGACTTTTTTTAATGGGTTACATTGTGTCTTCCCCCATCCCCCAAGCCCCTGTACCTCAGAATGTGACTGTATTTGGAGATACCTTGATTTTGGATTTGTAGACTCCAGAACTGAGACAGTAAATTTCTATTGTTTAAGCCACCCAGCTTGTGGTACTTTGTTGTAGCAGCCTAGCAAACTAACATTAACCTTCAATAGTTTTTACTGCTTTAAATAATATACCTGAAATATTTACATTGCCTCCTTTCTAGTCTATCAAAACAATATAAAAATTTTAAAAATTAAAATCATTTTGTTTTATATCTTCTGAAAAGATTACTCAAGTTAAAATGGATATTACAGTCTCCTATTCTCACTTTCATATTAATCCAATAATACTCATTCTAGTTGCTGCCAGTGAACATTAAGTTTAAAATTAGAATATACAGGCCGGGCGCGGTGGCTCACGCCTGTAATCCTAGCACTCTGGGAGGCCGAGGCGGGTGGATTGCTCAAGGTCAGGAGTTCGAGACCAGCCTGAGCGAGACCCCGTCTCTACTAAAAATAGAAAGACATTATATGGACAACTAAAAATCTATATAGAAAAAATTAGCCGGGCATAGTGGCGCATGCCTGTAGTCCCAGCTACTCGGGAGGCTGAGGCAGTAGGATCGCTTAAGCCGAGGAGTCTGAGGTTGCTGTGAGCTAAGCTGACGCCACGGCACTCACTCTAGCCTGGGCAACAAAGTGAGACTCTGTCTCAACAAAAAAAAAAAAAAAAAAAAAAAAAAAATTAGAATATACAGGCAGCACAATTTCAATTTCAATAGTTTTTCCATAAAAAATAACTCATACAAACCTTTCAGGACAATTACAGAGTGTTTTAAATGTATAAGTCAAAATGAATTAAAAATACGTTGTCCCCTATAAAAATACAGTATCCACGGAGAGGGGGGGATTGATCGCAGGATTCCTAAGGAAACCAAATTCTGAGGAAGCTCAAGTCCCTTACATAAAATGGCATAATATTTGCATATAACCTATGTACATCATCCCAAATACTTTTAAAGCATCTCTAGATTAACTTATCATATTTAATACAGCATAAATGCTATTAATTATAGAAGTAGTTGTTACATATAATAAATAATGCCTATATACGTTTGGTACAAATGCTTTATTTTTCTAAGGATTTTTGACTTGTGACTAGTTGAATCCACAAATGCTAAACCCATGGATGCGGAAGGTCGACTGTTCTCAGCACTAAAAAGTGCATATTTAGAAAAAGTATAAATACTTTCTTTAAAAACCCAGTGCTGGCTTAGGTGAAATGTCAATTAATTTCCTTGATTCTAATATAACACATTTATTAAAGGGCCAAAATTTTTTGAAAGCTTTTCTTGAGTTCTCTTACCGATTCTTGGATCAGGATAAGGCACTTCATGTAAATTAGTATAAAATGCTTCTAGTTCAAATGGTTCCTTCTTGTGGAAAGTAATGACTTTTGAGAATGGAGCAGGATGGTTCTTACAAAATACTTCACATTCCCTAAATGGAGTGAGAAAGAGTCACTTAGAAACAAATAGAAAGTTGCTAATGATTCCATTTCATTCTTAATTCATAAGCAGCACTGCAAAAATCTCTATGCATAAATGTAAAGAAAATTACTGATTTTGTTATAAAAACTTATTGTAGAGTTCAAAATTTATGGTTCAACATTTTCACAATGTCTATCATAACAGAAAATTGTATACTACTATGAAGAGAAAAATTATTCAGACTATGTATATTTTAAGGCCAAGGTACAGGGACTTTTTTTTGCTCACATATAAGAACCAAAAGCCCTACCTATTAACTTTTAAAACACTTGCCACATGTAACCCTTTTTATTACCTTAAAAAAAAAAAAACCCTTTTATTTGGAAATAATTTTAAACTAACATAAAGGTGCAAAAATAAAAACAGGACAAAGAACATCTGCATATCCTTTACCTAGATTTGTTGTTAACATTTTACCCAATGTGTTTCATCATCTAAATGCACACTGTCTCTTTATCTGTGTATATTTTTCCTAAACCAACTGAGAGTGATACATATAGTCTTTTACCACTAAACACTTCAATGTGCATTTCCTAACAGGAATATTCTGATACTTTACCTACCATCCATATTCCAATATTTTTCAGTTGATATATTATAATAATGTCCTTGACAGTATTTTTTCCCCTCCAGTACAGGGAGTTTTTAAACCTACATAGCAATTCCTATTCCTTAAATAGTGTACCAAAAACAGTTTATGACTACTGTTGACGGGGCCCAGAAACCACTCTTTAATACTGTATTGTCCTACTATTACCATAATGATGCAAGTTTGAAAATCTGAAATCCACAAACCTTTTACTCTATCCGAGTTTGCAAGAACCTACCAATATCTTCTACTGTCTTATTATAGTCATTAGGCTATATTTTCAATTTAGCTCCCCATACATTTTCTTACTATTTTTTCCTGGATCACTCACAACTTTAATTGAAATTTAACTTTATAGAATAATTCATGCCTCAAAATTAACATTAACACATGCCACTCAAATGTTCTACAAGACATTCTGGTAAGATTGATAATTTGTAAATTTGAAATTTGTACAAAAATTTCATTGTTTGGGGGTACTGATGTATAGAATACAGAACAAAACTTTAAAAGGAACTTCAAAAGGTAAATACAGCTTTATGCAATACTTCTGAAAAGGAGGCAAGTAAAATATTTGAAATACAAATTTTGATTTGGGTAGGTAAGCAAGCTACTTAAATCCTGGGCAGTTCATGGAAAAAGAAATGTAAATGTTGACAAAAGCATGAAAAGACTGTAGTTTACAATAGTCAGAAACACAAAGTTTTTTTTTTTTTTTAACTTTCAGCATATTAAATTTAAAAGTGTGGGAGAAAATGAGCTAAAACAGGTATCTCATGAATGTTAATATGAATATAAACTGAAATCTTTTTAGTGAATAATTTGGCAGTATTATTCAAAATAATATTCATACTCTTTGGCTCAACAATTCCACTCCTACACTGTTATTTTATAGATATCCCAAACACAGCTGAACAAGGATATGTGTACAAGGACACTCCTAATAGTACTGCTTAAAATAGCAAAAACATGACTTAACAGTGTATTAGTTACATTTATTATGGTGCATACAACTGTTGAAATATTAAATAACTTATTGTCTGTTGACATGAAAAATAGTAAGCAATATATTTAAAAAAGGAAGTTGCACAAGAGATAGATAATCCTATATGTACTAGAAAATGGACAGATAAAATAGCTGTTAAAAATGGTTATGTGTAAAAAATGGGCTAAGGGAGTGAGAGTATGGCAAATTAAGGTCTTTTAAGTTTTTACATTTCTATACTGTGATTTTCATTTGAAAATGAGCATTTCTTACTTTTATTAAAAAAATGTGGCCGGGAGCGGTGGCTCATGCCTGTAATCTTAATTCTCTAGGAGGCCAAGGCCGGGGGATCGCTTAAGCTCAGGTCCAGACCAGCCTGAGCAAGAGCGAGACCCTGTATTAGAAATAGAAAAGTCAGCCAGGTGTTGTGGTGTGTGCCTGTAGTTCCAACTACTGGGGAGGCCGAGGCAGGAGGATCACTTTGAGCCCAGGAGTCTGAGGTTGCAGTGAGCTATGATGACACCATTGTACTTTTCCCAGGGTGACAGACCAAGACTCTGTCTCAAAAAAAAAAAAATAAAAAAGCCCATCATGGTTTGTAAGTGATACATCATTTTTATGTTATCTGTTTACTAATACTTTATTTAAAAGTATTTGACAGTATTTTGAAAAGTGTTAATTTCTCTAATCCAGAAAAGAAGGTTAAATTGGTTAAAGATTTGTGACAAACTCTAACTAAGGTTTTAAAAATAACTTACCCAGTTCCATCTTCAAAAGAGGTCTTCCACCTTAATGTGATTGAATAGGGAACAATGTCTGTTATGGAAAATTCACGCACTTTAAATGCTGGTGAGAGAATCGCACACTGAAAATAAGATGTATACCATATTTAAATCAACAACTACAAACCATACCCTAGGTTACCCTGATTGAACTGCTTAATAGAAGTCCTTCTATTAAAATTGTTACATTTTAAAAGTTACTGTTTTTTTGGTAATAACTAGTAAAAAATTAAAAAGGCCAGAGTACTCCTTATATGACCTTACAAAAATTAGTATTAAGAATATTTTTGAATCTCCAAAAGGAATTTTAAATAGGCAGATTGCAAGAATTCACAAAATACATGTTATTTCAGTGTATTTACATATTATCCTATTATACCCTAAATATCTAAATGGGAAAGACAGAAGACTCATTTATCAGGAAAAATTTCAATTTACTTTAGCCTATCCACAGGTGGTCAGAACAGATGACATTAAAAGGCCCTTTGGACTTATCATTTATGTTAAAATATATATTCTAAAAAAAACCAATTATACCTGTAATGCACATCCTCTTGCAACGGCTTCATCAGCATTTAATGTGGTACTTATATCTTTAATAAAGAATTTAGTGATTTGTTCCTTCACTGCAGGAATTCGTGTTGCTCCTCCTACAATTTCTATATTACTTATGTCTTCACGTTGTAAGTCTGGAAATAAAATGTTTTTAATTGAGAAAAATAAGATAGTCCTTAAAAATCTGTGAACAGTAGGTTTGTAAAGTATTTTTTAAAGAGTGGATAGATTTTTTTATTTGCTCAAAGGAAGAAAAAATGGAAAGAAGATAAAAACGAAATTTAGAAAAAGGCAAAATTTAATAAATACTAGTTATATATGTGACAGGCACTGCACTTGGCCCAGGTAATAGAGTGACAACAGGAAGAGAAAAGCACTTCATGGATTTTGAAGGAGCTCTTCAATTTTCTAACTTCTACCTCCCAAATCCTGATACAAGTCATTTTTAATTGATTACCAAAACCTGTAAGAAAAATCAATCATGTCCCTATTTCTACATTAATTTCATTTCAGAATCTCCTATACTTATATATATAAACACTTCCAAATAGAACTAGCATTGGCTTTGTGATGTAAACAATAAAATAAGCCAGGAAGAATTCTAACAAACCCAGATTTCTTGCGCTTTTTTCTTATGAATAAAACATGAGCTATAATCTCCTTTGCTAAAATGAGAAATATAAATCTTTTATTAATAAAAACCATGAAGTTTTATTACTTTTACCATCTTCTATTCCTCTCCCCTTTAAGTGACCACGATGAAGTTTTGATAGTCCAGTAATTTCCACTTACTAGCTTGTTCCATTACTGCTTTTAAAGGTGGTTCAACCCTGGCCAGGAGGGAAGCACATAATTGTTCAAATTGAGCCCTGTGAGAAAATAAAATCCATTATTTTGGAATAAAACATTAAGCATATCTTCTAAAATGACAAAAAAATCAGATGTGATCTAAACATTATAAAATAAGCAAACACTTTTCAAACTGAAAACATACATGGTACCTGTTCATTTTACTAGAAACATCAAGGTCATTCATGAAACACTCAATGTTCAATGGAAGATCTGATGCATTTGCACTCATCAGCTTCTTTAGTTTTTCACATTCCTGATATAAACGCAACAAGGCCCGAGAGTTTTCTTTCACATTTATCTTATATTTGGTCTTGAACTCCTCACAGAAGTAGTCTACTAAAGCCTCATCAAAGTTCCTGCCACCCAAATATGGATCAAAGGTAGTAGCCAAGACCTGTTTAATTGAAAAAGCAAAACTGAATTTTCAGAAATATAGATGCTTCCAAAAAAATCTCTAAAATTATAAAATATAAAAATGAAGCTAAAGAACTTATCCAATTTGGGTGCTGAATTTGGAATCAGCATTAAATTATCATTTATATTTAGCCAACATATTTCCCTACTCTGAATTATCTGCTTTTTAGGTATAGATGCATATCATAATAAAAGAATAATTCTAATTCTGAAATAACTGAATTACAACTAAAATCTCATTATCTCACATCTTTTGGTTCTACAATAGGACTGAACAGGTAGACCAAAAACCAAGTTTAAGAGAGCAAAGAAACAATCCTAAGCATATAAACAAGAACAAATCAAGAAAAGCAAATCCAAAAATTAAATTAAAAATACTGTAATTGGTAAATTTACAGGTCAGGAACTAGGCCTTCTGATTATTATTAAAAAAAAAAACCCAGCTTATTTTTACAAAAATATAGAACAAAAGGATATATGAGAGAGCAAAAACAGAATACAGAAACAAGTGAAGAGAGACAACAATTTAATAAGCTTGTTGAGCAATAATAGTCTCCCAGCAAGCAGGTACCAGTGAAAATGGGTAAAACAAGTCACAAAACTTCAATACCATAGCTCTTAAAAACAGAAGGACCAGACATTTAGTCTCTCTCCCTAGGGTAAAATGACTACTTTATAACTAGTTACTACAAAAAAAAAAAAAAAAGAAAAAAAAAAAGAAAAATCCCAATATTGGTGTGGTTCTTCAGCTCCTTCTTCAAAAGGGGGTTGCTGGGGTGGCAGAACGGTAGTAAACATCACAGCAAGATGTGAGCACAACCTTAGTGTGATGTCATCCCATAGACCAGCATGGAGAATCCATGTATAGACTTCTCAAGAAGTTCAGTATTACCCAAGATTAAATGCAAAATTATCTTGGTATGTGGCAAGTGCAAGTCTGCATTCTTCTTGGGAGAAGGGCTATAGCCTTTATCAGACTTTCAAAGGGGTCTATGATCTAAAAATTATAGATCACTACTCTAAGTTATCTACTGAAAAGGAAAGAAAGAAAATGCCCTTTTTAAGTTAATATTTAAGGCTAAATGCCAAGAATGAACCAATTTATACTGAAAACTATATTTAGTATGAGTCATTTCCCTTTAATTTTCTGATTACAAGGATGTTATTATGGTAATATAAGACAAAATGCTCTTGCAGTGTTGGGTAACTCAAAGCACTTTATCTTCTAAGTATTCATGTGCATAATGGAGAGAGAGAACACATAATTCTGGAGAAGATAATCAATGCAAAAATTAATATAAGACCAAACACAGACTATAAGAAAATAAGCACACAGAAGTAAGTAACACTACACTGTAGAAAATTATGATTAGGACTCCTGGATAGATAGGTTTCTAAAACCAACGGGAATCATTTTAGAAAATGTTTCCTGTAAGTATATTTATGGAAAAATAATTTGTTCCCTGATAGATGACTTAATTAAGTTAATAAAGACAACAAAAATAAAAATAGCTAGCACATTATTATAGCAGCTACTCTATGCCAGGCATTCCAAGCATTTTATATACATTAACTCATTTTGTCCTCAAAAATTCTATGAAGTATGTTACTGATGTCATACTCAGATGAGGAAACTAAGGTTTAGGGAGACTAAGTAACTTGTTCAAGGTCACAGTTTTTAAGGTGCAGAGCCACATTTCATACTCAGCTATTAAAATTCTCTCTATATACAGTATATGCTCTTAATCATTAAAATTAAATATAGTAAATCATTTATTTACTTACTTTAAGTTTTCCTTTGTTAAAAGCACAAACCGAGACCTGATAGGCAGAATGGCCCATATCAATAAATACTACATTTCTTGGTTTCTCATCTAACAGCGGAAGATCCTGTTTATAAATTCCATATGCTAGTGCAACTGTACGAGAACAAAGAATTAGGTTAATTCTAGTACAGCAATTACCTGGAAAATAAGAGATAAGTCACTTTGATACTGTACTTTAATACACAGTACAGTAATATATATTATTAGTTTCAAAGTAAATTAACTTTTCATAATTTGTTTAATGTTTTTTTCCCCACTCATCTATAACTCTATAATAGTTCTGAAAGCCAATAAGACATATTTAACCTCTGCCATGATGTACTCCAAAGCTTACAAGAACCAGTATGTAATAACGCTAAAAAAATGCTTTATTATTAATTAGGAAAAACTATTAGAATATTTTTATGACTGTGATTTTCCAATTAAAAAGTGCTTACCTGCAGTAGTTTCATTCATCAACCTTAAACAATTTAAGCCTGCAACTTGGGCTGCAGCCATCACAGATCTTCTCTCTGCATCAGTGAAAAAGCTAGGAATCTGATATTTAAAAATAATTATTATGTATATTGGTTTGATGCAATAAACATTTCAAAATAGATGTTTAATCTGTTAAAATGTTTTTATCAATTGAAAAATATAAAATAATTTCACTAAAACTTATGTACAGTTTAAGGCAAAGAATGGTGTTCCAATTAAATAAAGGAGGAAGAATACTATTTTTTTTTTTTAAGTTTGACAATTTCTATACATAAAGATTTGACCTAAAGTACTAACACTAATTTAAAGTAAAGTAATATGGCAGGATTGCCAAAAATTTTGTTAATCTAAACACTTCCTGTGTTAATTTATTAAAAAACATATTTGCTCAACTTTAATAATAAAAACTTGAAAACCCCCAAGTCTGTTAAAATGAGATTAAATATATCATGGTATATTCACATAACAGAATCCTATATAGCTGTTAGAATCAGGTAGATCTACATTGTCATGAAATAGTATCTTTACGTTAAAAAGGGTATGTATAGTATGGTTTATTTTTGTGTGCATCTACACAACTAGAAAAACATAATTCCAACTGTTTAAAATGGTTCTATCTCAAAAGGGCAGAACTTCTGATGAACATGTATTTCTCTTAAAATCACCAAAAAACACTAAACTATTAAAAAAATTAAATAAACTCAGGCTTAATGCTTATAAAGATTTATATATACCTCAGTTCTGTGAAACTAACAAGTACTTTGATTTGCCACACCGAAGGATTTCTAAAAAGCTAATAATTAAGCATAATCATGCACAAAATAACTTGGAGGCTCTTCCAATTTAAGTTTCAAGTACGTAGTCTCCTCCAGTTTTATTGTTTTGTGAATTTAGAAATTTCATTTAACCTATGTTAACAATAGGAAAAAGAAGCTGAATTGTGTTTGATAAGCTTGCTTATCCTTATTTGGTATTATCCTCCTGATAAAAATCTAAATTATAGAGTATGACTCATTTAATATTCATTGAGATACTTTTCTGGCTACAAGGGATATAATGGACAAAGACAAAATATTTGCCCTTATGGAGCTCACAATGGATCTGCTGTACCAAACAAAGTTAATAATGGTCAAAAGTTTTTTGTTTTTTTTTTTTTTTTTTTTGAGACAGAGTCTCGCTCTTTTGCCCTGGCTAGAGTGCCGTGGCATCAGCCTAGCTCACAGCAACCTCAAACTCCTGAGCTTAAGCAATCCTTCTGCCTCAGCCTCCCGAGTAGCTGAGACTACAGGCATGTGCCACCATGCCTGGCTAATTTTTTTCTCTATATATATATTTTTAGCTGTCCAAATAATTTCTTTCTATTTTTAGTAGAGATGGGGGTCTCGCTCTTGCTCAGGCTGGTCTTGAACTCCTGACCTCAAGCGATCCTCCCACCTCGGCCTCCCAGAGTGCTAGGATTACAGGCGTGAGCCACTGCACCCAGCCAAAAGTTCTTATTATTCTGTTCTTATACTAATATCTGACGTGAAAGTAAAAGCAAGTATAGTTAAACTAGGAATGTATTTGAGTTTAAGATGAATTTCTAAAATTTGTATCATTCTAACGTACTTTCAAGTGGTAGTATAATGGAAAATTTATGAGCATAGGCTTGGGAATGAACTATCGAGCTCTACCACTTACTAGCTTGTTGATTTGGGGCAAGTTATTTAACATTTCTATGCCTCACTTTATTAATCTGTAAAACCAGGTTGATAATATCTTACCTCATAGGGTGGGGTTCTGAGGATTAAATGAATTAATACAGATAAAATGCCTGTAACAGTGCATGGTAAATGGTAAACTATTATTTACTATTACAAATGACTGGCAATTATTAAGCTTTAATATTTTTCTCCCATTTAAATAATTCTAAATGCCTATGAAAAAAATTACTAAATTCACTGAAGAGTTCATAATCTGATTCTGTTTTTTTGATGACACAACTCTTAAATTTATGTAGTCAAGTTTAGTAGTAGGAATATATCACATTTAGGTGACAACATGTAACTTAAACACTAGTTAACAATATTAAATGATATCTCAAGAGATAAGATAGGGTAAATAATTAAATGTCTTGTTAAGAATCCTTAAATGTCTTCCCCAGAGCCAATATAGAATATGCCACCTAAAATTGCCAACTGGGAATTTTTAACCTTTGCCATAAAATGTTAAGATCCATATAGGTGGAGAGTTAAGTGTTACTTGGGAAGATTCTTAGGGATAAGTGGCAGGTACAGCAGCCACTAACTAATCATATACATTAGTTTTTTAAAGATTCATTGATTATCACGATTGGCTTTATGGGAAATTCAATCCTAAACTTTACCAAGTAAGGTTAATTTTTTTTTTTTTTTTGGAAGAAAAAAGTCAAAAAGGACTTAGGGTATTTACTGGATAAGGGAAGAAAGTATAAAGAGAAGAAAAATACTTGAATATTACACTAGTACACTGAACAATGTGATTCAAGAGTATTCATTACTGAAGCAAAACTTACTGAAATTACACAGTCGGCTACTGGTTTCTTCAAAGCATTTTCTGAAGTCTCTTTAAGCTTGGCCAACAGCATTCCAGTAACTTGCTCAATTGCAAAAGGTCTCTCTTCTTCTAGGTATCGCACCTAAAACCAAAAGTTGAGCTATCTATTATTAAGAGTCATTTATTCATCCAAAAAGTATTTATTGAGCACCTACTCTACACACAATACACAATAGTGAAACAGCCAGAGTACTTGCTCAAAGAATTTTATTCCAGAAAGACTGTCATTTTATTATAGAACCACGGCCTCATTAAAAACACTGATGACGTCTCATTTCTGAGGTTCCAGTACCTTCACACGGTATTATAATGAAGCAAGTTATTTTCAAGTGTCACTATCCTCTCAGATCCCCACCTCCCATAAAAGCAATTTTTATCATTCATTTTCCAAGTCTGACACAGCAAACAAACAAAGAGAAAAAGATCAAATAATATTTCTTTTGAAAGTTAGAACTCTCCCTAGGTTTAAAATGAAAGCTTTAGTCATACAGTTTTAGGAAAAGGAAATGAGAATATCAGAAGGAAAAAAAAGAAAAAATTTCCTTATTTAAAAAAGCAAATTTAACATGTAATACTCCAAAGTTTCTGGGGACAACTTGAATTAAATATAAAAGATGCACATATAAAATTTAAAAATACCTCTTTAGACCAAATAACTGCTTCATCTTATATTATACACAGGTTTAAGATCAGGTTGCATTTAGGCACATAAAATGAAACTTCACCGTGCATCATAACCAAAGAATACTAGAGGACCTGTGCTTTATTCATATTTTTATTATGACAATCACCACGCAATACAAAGCTACCTTAGAACCCATATAACAAAACTACCTTTAATTCACTGAGGAAAAGGCATAGTCTCAGTGAATCCTCAGTGAATAATTTTATTCTCCAACACTAACCTTTGGAAGAGCTTTGAAGAACAACTCTGTAAAGCAGCACAATATATTTAAGTAAATGAGTATGTATAAATATGTATATCTTTTTTTTGTTTGCTAAGACTGGAGTACAGTGGCATGATCACAGCTCACTACAGCCTTGAAAGCCTAGGCTCAGGTGATCCTCCTGCCTCAGCATCCTGAGTAGCCGGGACTACAGATGCACGTTACCACACCTAGCTAATTTTTAAATTATTTGTAGAGATGAGGTCTCACTATGTTGCCCAGGCTGGTCCCAACTCCTGGCCTCAAGTGATCCTCCTGCCTCAGCCTCCAAAAGTGCTGAGATTAAAGGCATGAGCCACACACCTGACCTAACTATGTATATCTAATTGGATTTACTTTGAATCAAACCTAAAACTGATAATCATTTGTTTCCACATCCATTTACCAGTAAGTCCAAAAGCAAATACGATGTCAAATTACTGCCTTTAAACCAAGGGAGTAGGGAAAAATCAAGTACATTGAAATAAAACAAATAACATGGCCTTAGTCTGACTATAGGAGGCATAATAACACAGTAGTATTCTTTTATATAAGAATATTTAGAAAGTTATATGAAATAAATAAACATCGAAGTAGATTCAAACAAATGTATACAAAATAAATAGATAAAATGCTTGAGGAATTGAATGCTAAAGATGTTCAGTCATCAAAAGATGAAGACACTTAGTTCAGCACAGGACTGAATGATATTTTCAAAGCCTTTTCAACCAGTTTGCAGGCACTATGAATGTTTAAAAATTTTATCACTCAAATTTTAGGTTTTGGTTTTCTTTAAAAACTTTCTGATTTTTGCAGCCTATTCCCAAAGCATGATCTATTAATTTTCAGTTTAAAGAATAAAAGCAAAAAAATTTATGTAGTTTAAATTTTAAACTAGTGAAGAAAAATATTGCTCCAGGTGATCATTAACCTGAGCATATGAATATTACTTATTTCAGTTGTAGCTATCATAGCTCACCTAGCTTCCGAGTTAATAACCAAAAGATTTCACCTAAAATATGGCTTCACAATTTGTTTCCTTGCCTTCAACCTCTCAAAGTGTCTTCCCTGAACTACTACTCTAACAGTCTGCTGTCTTCTCACTACAATTCATCATCTATCCTGTCATCAGAACCCTCTTCCAAAAGTGGAAAGAAAAAAAATGGAAAGAAATATGTACATATCCATAACACACATAATCAAGTTTAAAGTTAGTTATTAAAAATAGCTTTCTTGAAATAATTCACATAGCATAAAAAGTTCACCCTTCTGAAATGTATAATTCACTGGTTTTTAGTATAGTCACAAAGTTGTGCACTTATCACTACTATCTAATCCTAGAACATTTTCCATCACCCAAAAAGAAACTTTGTACCCATTAGCAGTCACTACTCACTTTTCTTTCCCCTTAACCCTTGGCAACCATTAGTCTACTTTCTTTCTCTATGGATTTGCTCTATCTTGGACATACTATACAAACTGAATCATATAATATGTGGCCTTTTGTATCTGGTTTCTTTTACTTAGCATATTTTTAAGATTCATGTATGTTATAGCACATATTAGTACTTCATTCCTTTTTATGAGCAAATAATATTCTATTACATAGATATACCACATTTTATCTACTTATCAGTTGAGGGACACTTGGATTATTTCCACTTTTTGGCTATTAAGAATAATGCTGTTAAGGACATTCATGTACAAGTTTTTATAAAGACATGTTTCAACTCTCTTGGGTATATATCCAGGAATGGAATTTCTGGGTCATATAGTAACTCTATGTGTTTTGGGGTATTCTAGTAGTTTTTGAAAAATCAACACAAACATGTTTTTGTTAACTCTGTGGTCCCCAACCCACAGGCCGCAGACTGGTACGGGTCTGTAGCTTGTTAGGAACTGGGCCACACAGCAGGAGGTGAGCAGCAGGTAAGCCAGTGAAGCTTCATCTGTATTTACAGCTTCTCCCCATTGCTCAAATCACCACATAAGCTCCGCCTCTTGTCAGATGACCAGCAGCATTAGATTCTCATAGGAGCAGGAACCCTACTGTAACTGCACATTCAAGGGGGATCTAGGTTGCGTGCTCCTTATGAGAATCTAATGCCTGATGATCTGAGGTGGTGATGCTAGTGCTGGGGAGTGGCTGCAAATACAGATTAACATTAGCAGAGAGGTTTGACTGCACAAAAATGTAATGCTCTTGAATCATCGTGAACACCCTCCTACCCGTTGTGGAAAACTTGTCTTCCATGAAACTGGTCCTTGGTGCCAAAAACGTTGGGGACTGCTGTTAACTGATTTATAACTCAGAATGTAGAATTAAAAGTTCAGAATCCATCTCTTACTTGGAAGAAAAGTTTGATTTAATACTTCTAATATGTTATAAGATTCTTCTACATTAGAAAAAACTTATAGTAATGTACTTTTTGGGTGTATTCTTCTAAATCACATATGCCTGTCTTTATTCCCTAAAAACTATTCACCTAGTAGAGTTCTCCAAATAATAATAATTTTTTCCTTGACAATAAAGTATTATTTGAATCAAAAAGACAGTCTAAATTAGAATTTCTTGGCATTCACTAAAATTATTATGAAAACTGCCTATCCCTTGGGTATGTATATACTGTATCTGGAGGAAAAAGGTTAAACTACAAATTACAAATAGCAATATTATCATATTTGGTTTCTTTAATTTTAAGATATGTTTGTACTCTGGGAATATAAAGCTTACCTTAACTCCTGCACTTCCATTAGGCATCTTCTGCAATTCGTAGGGAAGCCTGATCCTTTCAGTTTGCACAATGGGATCATCAAATGATCGCCCATGAAGCTTTTTGAAGCCATGAATTGTATTTCTTACATTCGTGACTATCTGTTGGCAGTAAATACTTATATTTATCAATTACTTAATGAATGAAAAATAAAATACTATCCCTATACTTGAGAACCACCAAGTTCTCTTTATGCTACACATTCAAGCTCAGAATTACACATAATCATTCATTTTTCTGGTTTCCAATTGACTGTACAATTGTACAATGAGAATGTATATATCTTAACTATTGACACTAAATTCTCCTAGGAATGTAAGATTCAAAATTAATGTCTTCAAAAGAAAAAGAACAAAACTTTAAAACTTTTCAAACATAATGACAATCTACCTATAACTCATCCTTTTGTTTTCCTTAACACTTCTGCTTTGACATCCCAAATCCAAAAATCTAAAGTCTAAAATACTCCAATGAGCATTTCCTTTTAGCATCATGTTGGTATTCAAAAATTACAGACTTTGGAGCGTTTTGGATTTCTGGACTTGAGATGGTCTACTTGTATAAGAATATCAGAACATCTTACTTCTGGGTCCCAGGCATTTTAGATAAGGAATACTCAACCTGTATATCTTTGATTTCTCTTATTTCTTTCTACTTCCATTTCTGTGTTTTTATTTTTTTTATTTTTTTTATTTTTTATTTATTTATTTTTTTTTTTTTTGAGACAGAGTCTCACTCTGTTGCCTGGGCTAGAGTGAGTGCCGTGGCTTCAGCCTAGCTCACAGCAACCTCAAACTCCTGGGCTCAAGCGATCCTCCTGCCTCAGCCTCCCGAGTAGCTGGGACTACAGGCATGCGCCACCATGCCCGGCTAATTTTTTGTATATACATATATTTTAGTTGTCCATATAATTTCTTTCTATTTTTAGTAGAGACGGGGTCTCACTCTTGCTCAGGCTGGTCTCGAACTCCTGACCTCGAGCGATCCACCCGCCTCGGCCTCCCAGAGTGCTAGGATTACAGGCGTGAGCCACCGCGCCCGGCCTGTGTTTTTAAACTATCTTTTTTATTGTCTAGTTTTCCTTTTCCTCTCAACATCTGATATTTGTAAAATTTCTCCTGTACTTGTACTTGTATGTGGTTTCCATTGCTGAGAACTGCTCCTTAGGCTAGTAAATTAAAATCCCTTCCATGTAGCATGGTGCTTAGTGAAAGTGTCTTAATTTATAAATGGCTTGTATTTTGGCAAAGTAATTTTTTTCTTTAACTAGAACATGTAGTTCAAACTATACAATATTACTGAGATCAGTTGCTGTTCTCCTAGTAATCTTTAAAGCCAAATAAAGCTTGATCTTCAATTATGAGATGAAAACTGTAGGGATGCTGAATTACCATTTTGATATCTTTAGCCCCCTAGGAGAAACTTTATAGGGTGCTTTCTTTAGAGACTCTGTTTATCTGTGATACATTTAGAAGATCAGTCAGAACATGAGATATAAACTTAAGGGGCCATTTTAGCGGAAATCCAACATTCTTTAACATACAATATGAAAATAGGAAATAAAAACACATTCTTATGTAGGGCAATTGTAAAAGACAGCCTTGATAAAAATGAAAAGCAAAAATTCCTGGATCAATGAGTCAATTATTCCTAAAAAGTCATGGGAAAAAAGCTCCATTAAACAAAGTTATTTTATAAGGAAGAAGAAAGACCCAAGCCTATAAAAATGTAAGAAATAATTTTAAGGGCTTTTAAAAAGGTTAAGGGAAGTAAACAAAGTCCAAGGGAAATCAACCTATAGCATGGAATGTTAAAAGTTAATGTTCTACACAAAAGCATTTCAGAAGCCTAGAAATACAAACACTTAAACAGAGTATTTGTTTAATACACATTGAGTTACTCTGGAAATCAGTTCTTCCATTTTTTCCACCTTCTTTTACGAAGACATTTGGTTATTTATCATTGAAATATATGTTCTAGATAGATATATTCCCCTCAGAAAGTGACCACACAGGGAAAAATTGATGTCACCTGGTAGCACACCCTAACTTCACAACTAAAAAAGATTTTAAAATTCAAGATATACTTTACAACCCAAACCAAATTGTATCTAATAAAGTACAAAGATATTAGGATCTGTCATATTTTCCTCACTCTTTTTTATTCTTATCTAACATGGGAACTTAGTTACCAAGACCCCAGTTAATTCTTCCTGGACGTCAAAACATCCACATTATCAATTTACCTGGCTCTTTGCTGCATTTCCAATGGCTCGAGTTCTTGATCCCAAAGATATACAGGCCCTAAACAAAGGAAAACAAAAAGTTTGTTTCCATGGTATTTTTATATTAATGTGCTATTATTTTGCGTCTCCTTATTAAAAATAAATTGAAAAGGATTAATATCACCATATGTTATTTTAAAAGTAGGTTATGCAAATTGAAATTTTACATACTTTAAAACATTCCTAAATAATGGAATGGTGGTCAGAATAAATCTTAGAATTTAAAAAAAGTCTTAGCTAGCAATACAATGTTAGTTCCCAAAATTGGTTTTCAAGTTCTATTGGTGTATGACCTATTTTTTCAAAAAAACTGTATTGACTAGTGGATTTTCAGAGAAGGCAAACAGTTAAAATACTCTTTTAGTCAATTTAACAAGCTATTTGGATTCAAATCCTGGCTCTGCCACTTAATCTTGTCAAAATTACATGACCATAACTTTCCTCAGCTTCCCATCTGGAACAGTGATGATAATACCTGTTGATAGGGTTATGTGAGAATTAAGAGAATAGATGATATAGGTAAATGCTTAGAACAATACCTGGCACACAAAAAACAATGCATAAATTAGTGCTATTTTAATTATTGCATTTAAATGTAATATAAAAGTATAAAATAACATTTTCATCAAAATGCCATTTCACGTTACAATTCAAGAAAGTATTTCCATGATTTCAATAACTATAGGAAACTATAGTCCATCAGCATAACTATAGGAAACTATATTCAACCAACAAACACTTACAGGCACTGTGTATACATTAACATAAGCCATAATCCTTGTAGTTGGAGGATTTAAAGACTATTGAAAAAAATCAACAAACATACAGGATTATGAATGATACCAGCAAAGGAAAGAATAATCATTTCTAGTTAACAGAGGTAACTTCTGAATTAAGACTCAAAAGGGGGAAAAACATTTAATATGTATCTGTCTTGTGGAAGAGGATGTTCCTGGTATATAGATGTCAGTCTATTCTCAATATAATAGACAAAGTGATCTACCTTCAAGATTAAGATCATGAAATTCCTCTGCTGAAAACCCTCCACTGGTGCCATGACTTACAAATAGATAATTAATAGATCCAATCATGGTCTAGTTCCTGCTCTACCCTGCAATTTCAATCTAGGCACACTAGTCTCCTTGCTATTTCTAGAATCTGCGAAGCACACTTCTGCCTCAGGGCGTTTGTACATGCGGTTCCCTCTTTCTGAACACTTCTAAATACATCCGTGTGTCTTGTGCTTGTACTTCTTTCAGGTCTCTGCCCAACTGTCGGCTTATCAGAGACACCTACCCTGACCATCCTATATAAACAATATTCCTGCTCCTTCCCAACATACACCTCATATTGTTTACTCAATTTTTCTCCAGAGTATGTGTCACCACCTGACAATTTATTTACTGGCTGTATCTCCATGCCAGAGTGTGAACTCCAGGAGGGTAGGGTAGTGCATGCCCACTGCCTTACTGTGCACTATCCAATATGGTAGCCATGAGCCACATGTGGCCATTAAAATTTAAACTGACTATAATAAAATAAAAAATTCAGTTCCCCAGGACCAGTCACATTTCAGGTGCTCAACTCAAAAGCCACATGTAGCTAGTGGATATCCAGAAAACAGAATACACACAGAAAAACAGGAAGTTCTGCTGAATAGCACTAGTCTAGATCATTGTCTGGTACCCAGTAAAAAGTTACTTACTGAATGAATGGAATGATAGCTCCTAAGGATAATGCTTATTTGGAGGCTAGGAAGAATACAATTTGGCTACTTTCATAGGACAGTTTGGTAAGATACTATCATAGCCAGATTATAATTTTGAAATTTATTCAGTAGGTAATGGGAATTCATTAAAGGTTTTTGAATAATGTAGAGGACATTGCATACTGATACATAATACAAACTGAAAAGGCAATATTCCAGAGCACTGCTTTTCAAGGGCCAAACAAGCCACTGTTAAGTTAGGTACCAATGGATTTTCAGGGAAGGCAAATGGTTAAAAAGTTCATTTAGCCAATTTGACAGATGTTTGTTGAATAATTACCATATGCCTGGCACTTTTTTAGTTGGCAGGGATACAATAGTGAGAGAAAGAGGACAGACAAGAGGCTCTCTTGGGTCTTACAACACTGTAGACTCATAAAAATGAAAGTAAACTAGGGGCTACCACAGGGGGCACATCGTGCTATATGAGTAGATAACAGCAGGAACTAAAGGAGGAGGGTCAGGAAAGCCTTAACTGAGGCAGTGATGAGATTTGAAGAGTAAATAATGATGGGATAAAAGTGGTAGAGAGTTTGTTGGAGATCATTTTGACTATAGTTGAACTGATGAGAGGAAAACAAGAAGTTAGCAGTAATTTATAACAGGATGGTGGCAGCTGAGACAGAAAAGAGAAATTAAGAAATATTTAGGAGGTAAAACTCAAAAGAAATTGGTGACAGACACTAATCTTATATGTTAGCCACTAGCTACCAGACACATGTAGCTATTGAGCACATAAAATGTGACTAGTCTGAATTAAGATGTGCTCATTATAAGTGTAAAATAAAACACAGATTTTGAAAGTTTAATATTATAAGAGCAAAAATCTCTATTTTAAAATATTGATTATATGTTGAGATAAGATTTTGGATATATTTAGTTAAATAAACCATATTAAAATTAATCTTGGCCGGGCGCGGTGGCTCACGCCTGTAATCCTAGCACTCTGGGAGGCTGAGGCGGGTGGATCGCTCGAGGTCAGGAGTTCGAGACCAGCCTGAGCAAGAGAGAGACCCCGTCTCTACTAAAAATAGAAAGAAATTATCTGGCCAACTAAAATATATATAGAAAAAATTAGCCGGGCATGGTGGTGCATGCCTGTAGTCCCACCTACTCGGGAGGCTGAGGCAGGAGGATTGCTTGAGCCTAGGAGTTTGAGGTTGCTGTGAGCTAGGCTGACGCCACGGCACTCACTCTAGCCCAGGCAACAAAGCAAGACTCTGTCTCAAAAAAAAAAAAAAAAAAAAAAAAAATTAATCTCACCTCTTTTTGCTTTTTTAATGGAGCCACTAGAACATTTAAAATTCTGTATGTGGGCCGGGTGCAGTGGATCATGCCTATAATCCTAGCACTCTGGGAGGCCGAGGCGGGAGGATCACTTGAGGTCAGGAGTTTGAGACCAGCCTGAGCAAGAGCAAGACCCCATCTCTACTAAAACAGAAAAAATTAGCTGGGCATGGTGGTACATGCCTGTAGTCCCAGCTACTCGGGAGGAGGCAGGAGGATTGCTTGAGCCCAGGAGTCTGAGGTTGCTGTGAGCTAGGCTGATGCCATGGCACTCTAGCCTGGGCAACAGAGACTCTGTCTCAAAAAAAAAATTACGCAGCTCACATATTTTTATTGGATAGTGTTGGACTAGATAGGAAGAAGAGGCAAGTGACAATAATTATGTATAGGTTTCCAGGTTGCACAAGGAGGTCAATGGTGGTACCATTCAATGAGACAGAAAACACTGCAAGAGAGACAGGTGTGTGGAGGGACAGTCACAAGTTCTATCTTGGACGTGTTAAGTTTGAGGTATCCTGGAGACATCCAAGCAGATAATATTTAGAACAGAAATGTTAAAAGTGATGCAGGAGGGAATAGAAGTTACTGTTCTCTAGCTAACATCTGGTGAAAAACAGGAAAAAAAGGGTATAACAGGAAATCAGTGGCTCATATGACATCTTCACATCTCTTGTAAATAACTCCTTGATTCAACATATTCTCTGCCAGACTAAAAATGTGCATATCCAATACGGTAATCTGTGTGGATTGTTGGCATTCCATCCTAAAACTCACCTATCAAGAAAAATATGGATTTGACATCTCTCACCCTACCGTGAGAGATGACTGGCTCTCAACTCTATTATTCGGACCCACTTTCAAATATTTCTAATTTTTCTATGCTACCTTACTATCACTTGAGTGTCAGAAAATATTATTGTCAGGTTGATTCTCAGGAGTTTAATTTCTGTTATAATAGCAGAGCCAAATAAAATTCAGATTCAACTATCATTTATTAAGTGCTAGGTTCTTTGAAATACGTTTCACACATCTATTACTTCACAAAGAAAGCTACACAGTTACCATCATGAGATATTGTCTGAAGTTAAAAGTAGACAATTTTTAAAGTTTAAAAAACTTGTAAATTAAATAGGCTTAGAAAGGCCCATTTTTGAACACATAGAAAATCCACTTCACAAAGCTGAAGGTTTTCAAACTCCTTCCTTCAAATTTCTTTCAAAAAGATTCTAAAATGTTACAACCATTAAATAAAAAATACCTACCAAAGATTTTCAGAAAAATCCAAATAAATTACACACCTATTCTCTCTCAAAACTTTTACCTGACTTAATACTACTGAGGGAAATAATCACATTATAACACTTATGAGGCTGATAGAAAGTTTTTGCAGAAAAGGACATAATTTATCCAAATATATAAACAGCAGAATCTATTTATATTATACTTTTTATAGATTATTTTGACTACTATTTAGAAATCCCATTTTATATCTAAAAAACAATGCAGCTTAAATCTATAACATCCAACCTGCTGTTGCTACCACTGTGGTAGTCTTAGATTCTCAGAAAATGCTACAAAATTCTAAACAAAAAAGATTTCTAAACGTTTTATGTTTCTTTAGTAGGGAAGGGCATAAAAATCAAATTCAGGATTTTACTTTAAGAAAGATCTATCCATATTTTCCCATAAAATTTAAGATTTTCTTTCCTTCTTCTAAAGCTTATTTTTATAAAGCCAAGCATGATCAGTTGGAGAAAACACATACTGCCAGAAGACTAATAGATTTCTTGCCTAAGAGGTCAGCCCTCTCCAAATTTGTTTGCTCCTTTATCTATCTCCACTACGGATTCAAAACCTCACAATTTTACCACTTAAGATTTAAAAATAGCCCGTTTTATTTTTTCCTTGCTAGTTCCATAAGATCACAATTACTACTTTTTAGCTCTTCTGCTATCATTGAATAGATGCTAAGAAACATAATAGCTAAATTAATGATAGGAAAGCACAATCAACAGGTTTAAATTAAGGTGAGCAACTAGTTTCAACGATGGTTGCCAAGATGTCCATAGAGCAGGGTTTCTCAATTTTGGCACTATTGACATTTTGGACCAGATAATTCTTTGTTGGGAGAAAGTACTGTGCATTGTAGGACTTTAGGAGCATCCCTGGCCTCTAACCACTAGATGCCAGTAATGCCTTTCCACCCCCAGCTATGACAACCAAAAATATCTTCAGATGTGGTCAGAAGTCCATTAAGGCAGTGGTCCCCAACCTTCTGGTACCAGGAACTGGTTTCATGGAAGACAATTTTTCCATGGAATTGGGGGGAAGGGGAGGTGCAGAGGCGGAGCTCAGGCAGTGATGAAAGTGACGGGAAGTGGTGAAATAGTGCCGAAAATAGATGTTTATTGATGGCAAAGATGCTTCTTTGTACAGTAACTGTTCAGCCAGGTAATTTGTCCCTTTGATAGTTACATCCCTATTATCCTTGTGTGTTATATATAGTAACTATATAGTAACACACACTCTCCTTATGCCAACGGGTGATGGAAAGACATGTGGGTTCTGGGGTTAGACAGACCTGAAACAGAATCCATTTCATTGCTTACTAGTTGTTGGCCAAGTGACTTAATTTGCTTTAGGCTTTTTATGGAAAAAAGATAGCCAGTATTAGAAAACTAACAGAACTGTGATATACATTACAGTGCAAGCACAGCATTTGGCACGTTGCAATCACTACTATCAATATGATTACAGCTGACCACATGCTTTATTTTGATATTGAATGAGGATTCTTGGCTGTACATTTTCCCCATGTGTGAAACTAATCACCTGGATATAATTAAGCCTGGGATTTAAATTCTAATCCCTACATTATACTTAATTGAACAATACAAACAAGGCTAAAGCCTTAAAAATGTGCACACTAAGTAATTCTTCTTCTAGGAATTTATTTGAAGGGATTAAGGATCAAAAATTTAATTACAAAGGTAAGTTACTGCAGCACTGTTTACAAAAACAAGATCATAAAGAACTTGGATGTCCAATAGGAGACGGATGAAATTAACATAACATAATGATTACACAAACATTGAAACCGATGTTATAGAAGAAATATGTATGTTTTACATAGAAAGAGGTTACCAAACAGAATATAAAGTTTATCTTACTCCTTCCCCTGGAAAACACACACAGAAAACCATCTGGAAGTTTTATTTCTGGGTGGAGAAATTATAATTTTTAATTTCATCTTTTAATGTACCTGTATTTTTCTACAATGAGCAGGTACTGTTTATGTAATATTTTTAAAAATAAGAAAATTTTCAGAAAAATTAGTTTTTCTCTTCAGTTTGTACAATTATTTTTTCTCTTCCATTTTCCCCCCTCTTCAACTTACACAGGAGATGAGAAGCGAGTCAAACACTCCCACTTTTGAATCTGAAGAATAAACGTTAAATTATTTGTCCCCAGACCTTTATAGGCCAAAACGTAGTAATTCTCTTTTTCATTAAGCTGTCTTCCTTGGTTTATACATGGGATCCCCCCATGTGTATATATAATCAAGTATATTAAAGAATGAAATAGATGTGAAAAAGAATGGACGCTGAAACCAAGCATTTCCTTCATAGGAAGAAAATGTTTGATTTAGTTACATCTCAGAATGCAGTATTTGCATCTCAGAAATACCTGTCACATTACCTTAATGTAAGCAACTGGAATATGGAAAACATATTTTCCAAAACTAGTTTATATGCATTACTAAATGTGGTGATGTATTAGGAAAGTTAAGGCTTCTTCAATAGTATGATGCTTTTTGCATGACAGTCACTCAATAAATGGATAAATATCCTGGGACCAGGAAGGGGTATGTTTTCCCTCAATAATTGGACCCATAAAGTAAACACACAGTGTAAGACCACCAAATTACCATGAAAAACTTTTTGTTTAGTAACAACAAAAGATATACTCTGAGGTAAACGACGGTGCATAGCCATGCAGAGAGCAGAGTTGCTGATGCCAGCTAAGTGAGGATATGATCGATCCACTTTAGGAATGTTCTAGTTTGGATTAAGATCGTTAAATCTAGACATTAGTATCGGCTTTCTAACACACAAATCAGAAATACATGAAATCTTAGTCACATAGAATCAGCCAATATGCCTATGTGCCGGAAAACAGTAACAAAAAGACTTCCAGAAGACTCTAGTAGCCTAATGTTTAAAGAACTCTTGCTCTGTAAGTTTGCCCAGGTTCTTTAAAGAGTCTTGTTAATCACGGCTAACAAGACTTTTGAGCCTGGAAATTTATCTTTCTTACAGTTCTAGTTTCTTATCTTTTAGCATAACGCTTTTAAGGACTAGGACAATGTCCACCCTATCGCTCACTTTTTCTCTATAGGTTGAGTTACTGAAGGCAAAGACTGCCCCCATTAACCTCTATTCTGCTGAACAAAAAGAGTGGAATTTCCTGATCCTTCACTGGCAGAAGCCGCTATTTGTTGTGGCTTAAAACAAATCTTGTTGAGATTAATTCATAGAGAGTTCACAATTACTGCTTCAGCCTCTCATTGTGCATAAAAGCCAGGAAAAGATGTAGTAAGTAGAAGCAAAAGTTCAAACAGTACTGAGGATTACCTGATCTATGCCCATATTTGAAAATACAAACATCCAAAATGTCAATAGAATATAATGTGTACATCTAAAAAAGTGGTATAAAACCTTCTAGCACAGTCTTCGAAAGAAATCAAAGCACAGACCGCTTCACGGAAAATGCTCTTCAACACCTCCTTCACGTATTTTAAACTATCCATAAAACTATAGTAATTTAGACATTTAAAGACCATTTAACATTGACCTTAGTTGAGATTAGTCTGATATTTAAGGTATTATACTTCGGACCAGTCAAAAGGGTCAAGTTAATATGTTTAATTACCTTCCCATAAAAAGTAATACATGAACAGTTGGGTTCTCCATAAAATTACTGGTAACAGGAGCCTACAATAGGAAGCTAGTTTTTCAGATGCCAGCATTACTTAAGTATATTCTTTGCCAACAAACTTCTCAGACCAGAGACACAACGGAACATGTGGAAACATGTTTCCATGACATGACGCCACTCCTCCGAAGTCTTTCATCAAGTGTTCATAATAGAATCACTGCACAATCATGTTCATACAGGATAGTCGCCTCCGACTCTCCAACAATTAATTCACTGTATTTCTACGATATTGTTTTGGTAGGATCAATCCCCCCTACTTTCCACTAATTGGCGTACATTACCAATACACAAGGCCAGTGACTCCCATCCTTGCGTTTCTCCCTATTAATGCACCATTAACCTGCACCCATGGAAACCGGTCCGATTACCTCCAATTCTCAAGGACACTGGGTTTTATAAAACCCCACAAACCTCAGTTCCTCCCACCCATCAAAAAATGGCTTTTGGGGCCAGATGAATCTGCAATTCATCTTCTGACGGGTATAATCTAAGCGTTGACTTCTTACTTTTCTGAGCGAAAGCTGCCACCCATAGAGATGGGGAAAGGAGGAAGGGCAGGATGAAGAACTCTTTACTCAGCTCACGAGAGAATGCCCGCCTGCGGCCGATAATCCCAGGCCAACCCCACTAGAGGCGACCGGGGATCTTTCTCCGATGTTCCGGACGCCAAGGCGGTCCTACACCAACCCCTTTCCCGCAACCTAAAGCAAGGGCTCTGGGGGGCGGGGGCAGGGGCACGAGGACGAAGGCATGTGTGTGGATACAGAAAGGAGAGATGCACAAACTAGTTAAGTCCCTTGTACTTCAAGGAAAACCAGCTTTGCAGGGCGAAGAAGCCCGACTGCCACCTGGGCCCGCCAACCAGAGGTCTCTTGAGATTGCAGTTGATGGGCTGCACCTGTCGTCTCGGGGTTCGGCGCGCATCAGAGGGGAAATCCGAGTAAACCAGCAGGCAAGAAAAACGTAAGGGCGAGAGAAAATGTTTCTTAAGGTCGGGGTTTTGACCAGAAAAGGCACTTACGGGGTACACCTGTCGCTGTACTCATTGGCGATGGTCTCAATGCCGCCACTCCTCGCTACAGCGATGTAGCAGTTGAGAAAACCGAGGTCAATGCCAACCACAGACATCCCGCCGCCCAGTGGTCGGGGTGCTGGTACTGAAGCCTCCGCTGCGGGAACCACGTCCTCTTCTAAGCTCCTGCTGCTGGGATCCCGACGCCTACGAGGAGCAAACGAGAGATGACCCCCAGTCGCTATGCAGACAATCTAGGGCAGAGCGTCGGGAAACCGCGGAGGGAGCAGAGCCCGTAAGCGCCGCAGACTGCGCCGCGTCCCCCTGCCTAGGTCTCTCTCCACTGCGGTTCGGCCGCCTCCAACGGGCAGTTACGGGGGCCTGCGCCTGCGCGCTCGGCCGCCGGGGAGGCGCACGAGCCTCCGCTCCCCCGCCCGAGGCTGCGACCGGCATCGACTTCGGCAGCTTCCGTCAGCGCTCGGGCAACGGCCGCTCGAGAAGCTGCGGATTCAAGAAAGATCTGGAAGATGGAGGCTGCTGAGCCAGCCGGGGCAGGAGGGGAGAGGAGGGAAGGCGGGGCAGGGAGAATCGGGGAGGAGAGGAAGGGAAGCGCAGCTGGACGCCCTGCGGTTGGGCCAGCTGAGAGGCGGCTGGCCGGCGGTTTGCAAACGCTTCTGAGACACCCTTTGGGGTTGTTTGGGCAACTAGGGCCGCCCGTCACTGCCGCAGGATGCTACTGAGGCCTACCCGAAGTCGGAAGCGGCCCCTCGCCCCTTCCCTCCGAGGGGCTGGCCCGCAGCCCGAGCACCCACCCGCCGGCCTCGCCGCCCCGAGGGGCCATGTGCCGCCCGCGGCGCGCTCGAAGCCCGCGCCGGGCTCTGTGAGGTGGCGCCCATTGTGCGGCGCGCGCGCGCCCGCCCCGGCCCCGCCCCTGGGGCGCTGCCGAGCCGGGGAGGGCGTCCCTATGCTTCTTGAGCCAGTCTCTTGTGTGAAAGCAGAATGAACAAATTTTAGAGTTTTTTTTTTTTTGGTGTCAGGGTTTGAAATACCAAAAGCCAAGCTTCTGTCAAGAAACAAGAGCACACTGATAACATTAGCTTCACACCATTATAAAAGATGCAGTCTGCTTCACTAACCCTTACCTCTGAAAACCAGTTTCACAGGACAGTGACGTTAACTCCCGTCACTCGACACCAGCCTTCCCTGTGGTCCTCAGAAAAGGGGCCTGGTGTGGTCCAGCGCCTTCCCTCTTCATTTGATTGGCCTCTGTTGCCTGTCTGTAATTTAACCAAGTTATATTTTACACTTACGAAGTTTGGCTGCCCTGTTCCTTTTGGTTCACTTCTTTGTTTGTTTCCTGTTCCATATCGGTTGGCACCTTGAAAGTAACCTTGGATTTTTTAGGAAATTCTTCAGTATTCTTATTGTCCGTAGTCGTCCACTTCTTTAAAGAATTTATACTTTTCACTATTAATAATGCTGCTACAGTGGCAGCAGCAAGTGTGGTTATCGCTCCTGCTGCTGTTATAATGAACAGGAAATCCATTTTCTAGGGCGATACCGAGGAAACTGGATTGGACAGTATCGCTTCGACTCTGGTGTGTCTGTCATGCCTCCCTTCAGTCCATGACCGCACAGGAGCCCTGGGATAAGCAGTTGATGCCGCCCTCCAAGGCGCCCAGGGCTCGGCCTCCCAGCAGGCACTGCGCAAGCAGCGCAGGGATTGGGCACCGCTGCCGGCAACAGAACCCTGGCCACGTCCTGGGTCCTGGCCCCCAACCTGCGGGGCGGCCCCTGGGTTCCACCTCCTCTCCTCAGACACCTCTTTAGACATCATCCTTTAGGGCCCACCATCTAGATTTATTCTGAAATATTCCAAAACGCTCTTAGGGCAATTAATTTATCTGACTCCATTTATGTATCCATGCTGTCTGTAAAACTTCAGGGTGTAAAAATGATTTTTCTATTTAAAAAATGCCACTTAAGGTAAAAAACAGTTGAGGCCAGAAGCAAGGTGGTGTCATCACATTCCTTACAATTACTGGGAGGACGGGAGTACCTATTAGTTAAATAATGACATGATTTGGGTTCACATAGACTTAGGTTGTAGTTCCCAGCCTCGCCTAACTTTCTACCTGTAGGACCTTTGGCACGTTACTTAACTCTCCAAGCCCCAGGTTCAATCTGTTAAAATGAAGACGAATATACCTACTGGGCTGTTTTTATGATTAAATAATGTAAGCACAGCATCAGTGCTTGGCGCCAAAAAGGTCAATAAGTGGTAGTTATGCTTAGCAGCTGTTACAATATAGGAATGATACTGATTTATGTATATTTATAGATCACGTATCCAGCAAGCCTGCTGTACTCTTTTACAGAAATTCTAGTATTTGTAGAGTTTCTTGGATTTCCTGTGTACAGAACCACACGGCCTGGAAAATAACTATTTTTTTTCGTTTTTAATTCTATTTTTTTTTCTTAACTATGTTGCTTAAGCTCTCCAGGAAAATGTTAAATATTAAGCAGTAGTGATAAACATCCTTGTCTTGTCCCTAACATTAAAGTTTTGTTTATGATGTAAGAAACTTAAAAAATTATCTTCTTTCTCTAGTTTGCTAGGAGATTTTCTCTCAAGTGGATAATGAAACTTAAATGTTCATCATCTAATGAAATGATCTTTTTGTTCCCCTTATCTGTTAATGCAGTCAATGTTAATAGATTTTTTTTTTTTTTTGAGACAGAGTCTCACTTTCTTGCCCGGGCTAGAGTGAGTGCCGTGGCGTCAGTCTAGCTCACAGCAACCTCAAACTCCTGGGCTCAAGCGATCCTACTGCCTCAGCCTCCCAAGTAGCTGGGACTACAGGCATGCGCCACCATGCCCGGCTAATTTTTTCTATATATATTTTAGTTGTCCATATAATTTCTTTCTATTTTTAGTAGAGACGGGGTCTCGCTCTTGCTCAGGCTGGTCTCGAACTCCTGACCTTGAGCGATCCACCCGCCTCGGCCTCCCAGAGTGCTAGGGTTACAGGCGTGAGCTACCGCGCCCGGCCTAGATTTTTTTTTTTTTTAACATTCTTGTATCCCTGGGATAAACCAGCTAGGCCATGGTGGTTCTGATTGTTTTAACATACACTGGATTTGGCTTGTGATTATTTTATGTAGGATATTTGCATCTATATTTGTGAGACTAGCCTTTAATTTTCCTTTCTTTACTCTTTTTGTTGGCATCAAGATTATACTACCCTCATAGAAGAAGCCAAAAGGGTTTCCTCTCTTTTCTCTGAGTATTGGTAAGACAAACCTGTAAACCATCTTGGACTGGAGTTTATGAGTAGATTTATGACCACTGATTAAATTTCTTTAGTGGTTATAGGCTATGTTTTCTATTATTCTTGAATCAATACGGTTATTTATGTTCTTATTGAAAATTTACTATTTCATCTAGGTTGTCATTTGTTGGCACAAAGTTAATTATTAATTTTAAAAATCTCTTCTGTAGCTATATGTCCATCTTTTTCATTTTTAATATAGTTTATTTTAGTCTCTTCTTTTTCTTGGTTCTTATGATTTATGGTTTGTTAAAGAACCAGCTTTTGGTTTTCTTCACTTCTTTATTATGTCTGTCTTATTTTACCTGTTCTTTATTATTATTTCCTTCTATATTTTTATGTTTATTCTTTTTGTAATCTCCTAAGTTGAACACCTACCGCATTAATTTTCAGTCTCCCTTGTTTTCTAACACATACAGTTGAAGCCATAGATTTCCTTTTAGATACCATTTTAACTATATTCCTACCCGAGTTTTCCAAGAATTGAGATAGGAGAGGAGGCAATGAAGATAAAAATATCAGCTTTATTACTGATAACACTGACATCAGAGAAATTACTTAGTTGCCTATGGGCTTATGATTATTTCAGAATTGACTCACCTACCTAGAGTAATACATACTAATGCTCCATTGAGGCATTCCCCTATAAAACTTACACCAAGGAGGAAGAAACTAGAATGTGTGTAGGTTCCAAAGAGGAATGAGAAAGAGGCTAACTAAATTATTCCTAAATTCACCAAGTCACATTCCCCCCACTGTCCCAAAGTCTGTATTTTTCCTTTTACAGCCATTATTTATCTAGGTTTACCAACATGTTTACTAGTTTGTTTACTTTGTTGCTTCTTAGATCCCACTCCTTCCTTTTGGGTTCAATTTCTTTAATTCAGCAAAGGTCTCTGAATGGTGAACTTTTTTTGTTTTTGCCTGAAAATCTTACATTCACCTGATTTTTGAATAATAGAGCTGAGTGTAGAATTTGATTGGCAGTATTTTCCCCTATCTTTTGGCATCTATTACTGATAAGTTTAAATACGGTTTCTAAGTCATGAGTTTGTCTTATTTATTAGTATTTTTATTAAAATTGAAAGAAAAGAAAAAAATGAGAGGAAAATTCTACGAGGTAGAATTTACAAGAGTTGGTGATCTATTTG
This sequence comes from Eulemur rufifrons, assembly GCF_041146395.1. NCBI lineage: Eukaryota > Metazoa > Chordata > Mammalia > Primates > Lemuridae > Eulemur > Eulemur rufifrons. Next base: position 20,512,892 of record NC_091000.1, on the reverse strand, counting down.
CTATGTGAATTGAGGTAGAAGGAAAGCAAGAATAACTCCCGGGTTTCCAGTGTGGGTGACTGGATAGAGGGGTATGTAATTAGATAAGGGTTATGGAAAGAGAAGTCTGTGAATTAAGATGAGTTAGGTTTTAGATATGTTGGTTAGAGAAGCCTGTGATACATGTAGAGAAAAAGATGCAAGAGACAGGAATATACATTTGGAAACAAAAAGGAATATGTACCAGGCTAGAGAGAAATTTGAGTGTCACTGGCACACAGATTGCATCTGCATGTAAACGTATAGAAGAAACGAGCTGGGGTGGGGGCATATGTAAAGTATGAAAAGAGCATAGGACTGGACCCTTTACTAGACTTGACAAAGATGTTCCTTTGAATTAATAGGGAGCCTCTTTGACTTTACACTGAAGTAATATTTTACTTTCTTTTGTTCTAACTATGTATCTTCTAGGCTTCAAAGGATAGGATTTTAGTCTAGCAATTTTTAATCCCTGCCATTCAGAATTTTAAAAACTTCATTCCTCTAAGCATGTTTCTGTACACATTGAAAACTTTTATATTATCTTAATCTTCATATGGGAAATATCCCTAATATTTGGTTATTTTTGATTTATTTATTTTTGTAGAGACAGGGTCTCATTCTGTTGCCCAGTGTGAAGTGCAGTGGGGCAATTATAGCTCACTGTAGCCTTGAACTCCTCAGCTCAAAATCCTCCTGCTTCAGCCTCCCAAAGTGCTGAGATCACAGACATAAGCCACAGTGCCTGTCCAATAATTGGTTATTTTAATGGTCTGTCTTTGAACCACCTGATAGTGTAAGGAAAGGAAAATATTTTCTATTTTGTTTCTGTAACTTCTGTGTTATGCTGACTGCTGCAAGAAATGTTTAGCGTTTTCAAGAGTTATTTTTTTCCTTGAGCAATAACATCAATATATTAAGATGTATAGTTTAGATTATTTCTCTTGAAATATACTTTGCCCGTAGTTACCAGGAAATTCCCCTAACCCATTTTGCCCACTCACAGCCTCACCAAATCTTTCTGTAGTTTATCCTCACTAGCTTAACATTCCTTTACCCACTAAAACTTTAAAATCTTTGGGATTTCAAATATACTGTCTTCTACAACATCTCTGAAAAACAAGACAAACTCCTGCATGAAACTTTGGAAATGCTGTTTATATTGCTTCATTGAGAAGTATCTTTTGTTTCCTGTCTTTAAGCTAGTTCCTAACTCTGATAAAAATTCTGTTATCCTTTGCTTAGTAATAAAGTTAGAGTCAGGAAAAAGAGACTCATTTATTAACAGTTTCAAACTTCCTTTATTATTAATACAGAATACACAAACTAATTTTCAAGGGGATTTTTTTTCCAAGACATATTCATACTAGCAAAATTATATTTATTTTTAAAGATAAGATTAGCAGATAAACTATTTTATATTTTTTATTTTCCAATAAGTTTTATATTGTCATTATAAGTCATCATCAAATTTTTAAAGATCAGATGTATAATCTGTGCTATCAAAAGCTATATGATACCGTAAATACTATACACAGTAATATTTGAGCTGTCTTAGAAAAGATGTTGTAGAAGAAAGGTTATTTATGCCTATGGATATAATGATGACGTCTCTTGATAAGTTTTTAAGAAATATGTCATACCATGTGATTTTAGAAGATGGGAAAAACAGGTATATTAAAAGAATAGGAATTTAAAAGAAGGTATTTTCACTTCTTAGATTTCAGCATCATACATTTTAATTTTTCATCATAAAAGAATTTATTTCTCAGAAGGCTCAAGAAAAAAATTTTAAACTAATAGGGATAAAATATACAACTTATAAGTAAAACGTCTCATCAAAGTGAGTTTGAGTCTAAGTGGGAAAAAAACCACATTTATCTGATTTTTAGTATTTAAATCCTTGAAAAAAGCCTATGCTTTTATTGCAGAATTAGCACTTTAACAAAATACTGACAGTTATAACACACTATCAAAAAGTATATAAAGGGCAGCTATGTAATTTATATGTTTAAGTTAAATACATGCATTTCTCAATTTAATCTCCTGATGAACCACCTCCAATATCAATATTAAATAATTCTTTAATTTTATCATATAATACCAACACCAAAGCACCCCCTGTACCACGAAGGATATTGGAGAAGGCACCACGAAAAAATGCACCAATTCCCTCATGTTGGTATATCTTCACAAAGCAATCTAAGGTTCCTTTATATTGTCGTTCAGTCTCACCACTCTATATAAAGAGAAATTAATAATTTTCCATTATTTTAATATCTTTTATCTGACAATAGTTTTCTATCAGCAGTAAAGATAGATAGAATAAACACTGTGTGGAGCAACACTGTTGAGTTAATGGGCATATGCTTAACTATTATACCTAGCAGTTGGTGAATATACACTTCAGGCACACTTGAAAGCTGACTAGGCTTATCGAATGTCAAAGGACTCATCGTCATACAGACCATGATTTAGCCTCTCACCACACTGTAATTAAGTGAGAAATCAATAGCAAAAAAGATAATTAGAAAAATATCATACGTTTGGGTATTAAGAAAAACACTTCTTAAAAAATACTGATACCAAATGATAACCACAGAACTTCTTAACTAAATTTGTAAGATTCAGCTTGAGTAAAAATTTATAAGGAAATTAATGACCTTGAAGTATTAGAAAGACTGAAAATTAATGGGCAATCTGAACATTTTAAGAAAAAGTATAAACCTAAAGGAACTAGAAGTAAGAAAATAATCAGCAGAAATAAGGGAAACAGAAAACAAATACAACAGAGAGTATAAAATGAGTTCAAAGTTAGTCCTTTGAAATACTTTGTTGAAAAATTTCTACAAATATTGCTTCAGGAAAAAAAGAAAACGTCCCAAGATTATCAGAAATGACAAAGGTAACAAAAATGCAGGTGATCCAGAGATTAAGAACAAGATGACATTATGAAAAACTTCATGACAACTATTTTTAAAACTCAAAAGAAATGGATAAATTTCTAGAAAAGTATATTTCAACAACAGATTTGAAAGAATTGGAATAATGCTGTAATTGTTAAAGAAATTCAATCAGTGATTAGAAATCTTCTCATAAAGAAAATCACATGTCCAGAGGGCTTTACCATGTGAGTTCCGCTAAACATTCATTGAACATTTACTTCTAGAGAAGAGATAATGTGGGAAGACTTCCCAACATATTTTATGAGGCTTGCATAGTCCTGATACAAAAGTCAGACTAGGACAATACAAGAAGGAAAAATTCAAGCCAATGTCACTGAAACATCAATGTGAAAATCTGAACAAAACCCAACAAATCAAACCCAGCAAACGATACAAAATAAAACACATCATGACCAACGTGGGCTTATCCCAGGCATGCAAGGTCAGTATAGCTCTAGAAAACAGGTTAAGATAACACAATTATGGACATGTATTAAAAGAGTAAAAATGATATGATTATCTCAATAGATATAGAAAAACATGACCTACATTCATAATTAAAAAATTGTTGAACCCAGGAACAGAAAGGCACTGTCATTAACGTGATGAAGGATAACAACAAAAACCCCACAGCTAACATTAAATTATATAACATTGAAGGCATTCCCTGTAAGATTAGCAAAAAAGACAAAGTTTCCAGTTACTACTTCTTTAATATAACACTGAATCAGAGGTCTCCGTGAATATAGAAAGGCAAGAAAAGGAAATAAAAAGTATAAGAATTGATAAGGAAGGGAAAAAAACTGATAATATTTGCAGATTATATACCTGTCTAGGTAAATAAAAACCCTCAAAGTGTATACATATAGATTATTAGAGTTTGTAATGGGATTAACAAAGTGGGAAATAAAATGAAAATACAAAAATTAAACAGTACTATTATGGGCTGAATTGTGTCCCCCCAAAATCATATGTTTCAAGTCCTAATGCCCAGTACCTCAGAATGAGACTGCGTTTGGAGACAGGGTCTTTAAAAGTAATTAAGGTTAGGTGAAATCACTTGAGTGAGCCCTAATCTAGTATTACTGTCCTTATAAGAAGAGGAACGGAGGAAGAACCATTTGAAGACATAGGAAGAATATGGCCATCTACAAGCCAAGGAGAAGAGGTCCTGAGAAGAAACCAACCCTGCTGATAAAGCCACATTCCCACAGGTTTCTTCCATAGTATTTTCAGATTAAGTTACAGACATAATGCTCCTTATCCTTAAACACTTCAGTGTGTATTTTCTAAAAACAAGGATATTTTCTTATATACCCAAAGTACAATTATCAAATTCGGGAAATTTGACATTGATACAATACCGTTTACCTAATCCATGGTCTATATACAAGTAAATTTTCCATTTTTAGAAATTTCTCAATGTATTAAACTAGAGCTAGCTATAGAAAAAGGAAACACAGATGTAAAAGGAATAACTCTAAGGATAGTTCATGAGTGAAGTAATAGGTTAGCCTTTACCTTTCCAAATAGATAATAAAAATTAGGATGATGATAGTAACTATACCTCATAGCATTGTTTTGAGAATTTAATAAGTTAAAGTGTAAAATGCTTAGGATAGTAAGCACATAGAAGGCACCATATTACTATTCTAGCATTCTGGCCTCATTATTTTGACTTGCCCTCATGAAATCTATGATCTGACTATACTGAACTACTTCTCAAGCCATACCTGTATGTATGTTTTTTCCCCTATGCTTGGAATGTTCTCTCACTGTCTGGAGAAAGTGTATTCACGGAGATTTAGCTCTCCAAGAGGCCACATCTGATCAATTTAAGCATTTGGGCACCATTCCTGTATGCATTCCTGGAACCTAGGCACATTTCTATTTAAACCATTAACTGTATGTCTTCAATACTAGATTATGAGTTTGGGTGCAAGTTCTGCCTTATTTGGTTGTTGTCACTATAATTTAACATAGATTAAGCACTCAAATATTTGCTGAAAGAATGAATATAATAACTAAAGGTTGAGTATCCCTTATCTGAAATGCTTGGGACCAGAAGTGTTTTGAATTTTTTTTGTATTTTTGAATATTCACATTATATACTTATGAGTTAAGCATCCCAAATCCAAAAATCCAAAATCTGAAATGCTCCACTGAGCATTTCCTTTGAGCATCATGTTGGCACTCAAAACATATCAGATTTTGGAGCGTTTTGGATTTCAGATTTTCAGATGTGGGATGCTCGACTGGTTAATAGCTATGGAAATCAAATGTATAAAAGTTTTGGTTTAGAGATTCATATTTAGAACATTCATCATGATAAACAAGTTTTCATCCTTGGAGTTAAAAATTGTTTATTTTTATCAAAACATGCTACAACAAACAATGGCATATTTCAATGACTTATGACTGGAATTATTCTACTTAGTAGTATTTCAGTGAAGAAAGACATCCAATTTCTGCCATCTCCCTCTACCCTCCAAGCAATATATGCTACAGGAGTAGAAGGCATTTCTGTTCTGATGGCAGATGAAGAATAAACTTTGTTGGCTGATGGCTATTTTAGGATAGAAAAGAATGCAGGGATGGTTCAACATATGCAGATCTATAAATGTAATTCACCACATAAATAGAAGCAAAAACAAAGACCATATGATTCTCTCAATAGATGCAGAAAAAGCATTCAACAAAATTCAGCACCCTTTTACCAAAATATGTGTAGACGGGACTTATCCAAAAATGATAAAAGCCATATATGACAAACCCACAGCCAACATCATACTTAACAGGGAAAAACTGAAAGCATTCCCGCTTAGAACTGGAACCAAAGTTGCCTTCTGTCACTACTTCTATCCAACATAGTGCTAGAAGTCCTGGCCAGGGCAATCAGACAAGAGAAGGAAATCAAGGGCATCCAAATGGGGGAAGAAGACGTCAAACTATTGCTCTTGCTGACAGTATAATACTGTATCTAGAAAACTCCAAAGATTCTGCCATAAGACTACTAGAATTGATAAACAAATTCAGCAAAGTCTCGGGTTACAAAATCAATGTACAGAAATCAGTTAGCATTCCTATACGCCAACAAAAGTCAAACTGAGAACGAAATCAAAGACTCAATACCCTTCACAATAGCAACAAAGAAAATAAAATACCTAGGATTATATTTAACTAAGGAGGTGAAAGATCTCCACAGGGAGAACTATGAAACACTGAGGAAGGAAATAGGAGAGGACATAAACAGGTGGAAAACCATACCACACTTATGGGTCAGTAGAATCAACATTGTTAAAAAATCTATACTATCCAAAGTGATCTATAGATTAAATACAACCACTATTAAAATACCAATATCATTTTTTGAAGATCTAGAAAAAATAATTCTATGCTTACGTATGGAAACAGAGAAGAGCCTGTATAGAAAAAGCAATCTTAAGTGAAAAGAACAAATTGGGAAGCATCAATTTACCGGACTTTAAGCTATACTACAAAGCTATAGTAACTAAAACAGCATGGTACTGGCACAAAAACAGAGACATAGACCAATGGAACAGAACTGAGAACGCAGATATAAAACCATCCTCATACAGCCATCTAATCTTTGAGAAAGCAAACAAAAACATACACTGGAGGAAAGGATCCTTATTCAATAAATGGTGCTGGGAAAACTGGATAGCCACATGGAGAAGACTGAAACAGGATCTGCATCTCTCACCACTCACAAAAATCAACTCATGGTAGATAACAGACTTAAATTTAAGGCATGAAACTGTAAGAATTCTAGAAGAAAATGTTGGAAAAACTATTATACATTGGCCTAGAGAAAATAATTATGAAAAAGACCCCAAAGGCAATCATAGCAACAACAAAAATAAATAAATGGGACCTGATCAAATTAAAAAGTTTCTGCACAGCCATGAGAGCAAATAGGCAACCTACAGAATGGTAGAAAATATTCGCATGCTACAGATATGATAAAGGGCTGGTAACTAGAATTTATATAGAACTCAGGACAATCAGCAAGAAAAAAAATCAAACAACCCCACCAAAAAGTGGGCAAAGGAAATGAACAGAAACTTTTCAACAGAAGACAGAATAATGGCCAACAAACATGAAAAAATGCTCAACATCTCTAATCATCAGGGAAATGCAAATCAAAACCACAATGAGATATCACTTAATTCCAGTGAGAATGACCTTTATCAAAAAGTCCCAAAACAATAAATGTTGACCTGGATGTGGAGAGATAGGAACACTCATACACTGCTGGTGGGACTACAAACTAGTAAAACCTCTGTGTAAAGTAATATGGAGATACTTCAAAGAGCTAGAAGTAAAAATACCATTTGATCCAGTAATCCCATTACTGGGAATCTACCCAAAAGAAAAAAAGACATTCTATAAAAAAGACATCTGCACTAGAATGTTTATAGCAGCACAATTCACAATTGCAAAGATGTAGAAACAATCCAAGTGCCCATCAATACATGAGTGGATTAGTAACATGTGGTATATGTATACCATAGAATTCTACTCAGCCACAAAACACAATGGTGATCTAGCACCTCTTGTATTATTCTGGGTAGAGCTGGAGCCCATTCTACTAAGTGAAGTATCATAATGGAAAAACAAGCACATGTACCCACCATCAAATTGGTATTAACTGGTCAACAGTTTTGTGCACATATAGTAGTAACATTCACTGGGTGTGGGGCAGGTGGAAGGGGGGAGGAGGGAATGGATATAATCACACCTAAGGGGTGTGGGGTGCACTGTCTAGAGGATGGACATGCTTGAAGCTCTGACTTGGGCGGGGCAAAGGCAATATATGTAACCTAAACATTTGTACCCCAATAATACGCTGAAATTTTTTTTAAAAAGAATAAGATCATTAAAAAAAGAATATATGACAGAATACATCAAGTATTTATTTTACTTAAGTAAAACAAAACTTATGCATTTCAGCCAAAATGTCTCTAAAATTTGAATAAATTATACTTGGTTATCAGAGGTGCTGAAAATCTCAATTAAGCTTACAAATAAAATAAAATACCTGCATCATCATACGTCTTCTAACTGTGTCAAAGGGATAAGAAAGTATTCCAGAGCATGTAGTCACAACTTGAGCAATGAAAAAGGAGACAAGAAATGGGGTTTCCTTTGGTTTTGGCAGTAAGCCCTAGAAAAGAAAAATGTAGCAAGTAAACAGCCAAATCTCCAAAATATCTTAACTCCTTAAGTCAAAGACAATTTTTATGAATTTATGAAAGAAGACACAATTATACTTAAAATGCAGTAAAAAAGTTGGATTTAGTAGATCAACAAAAAAGGGGAATGACACACATGACTACACTTGAAAGGCATATTTGAAAAAATAAAACATATTTGCTATCATAAGAGATTTGTTATTAACAGTACTTAAAACTAGGGAAGACAGAAGCCATTAACTAAAAAAACTTCTATGGTTCTTACCTGCAGAATGAAAAAAAGTAAAAGAGTGCCTATTATCAACAGATGATATCTGATGAGCAGCTTTAAAGCTCCAAGCTAGTGAAGAAACACTCCTAAATTTCACAACTACTGTAGTTGATAATAGAGAAAGGCAGAGAGAAAGTACACATAAATTTTTCTGTGATTAAATAAATGTACATGAGATCCTGTAACTTCCATGAACTTATCGGTCTAAAAAATACACTAAAAACTAAAAGTAATGTGTAGTAATGACATTTAAGTACATTTATTCTAATGAGGGAAAGCATAGATGACATATAAATCAAATTTAAAATTTCCCTCAAGTTTTAATCTTATTTAACTAATAATACCGATATTAATTTCATTGCTTCCTTTTGGAAGCATCTAATGTGGTGATTAAGAGCATGGCCTTTTTGCTTGACATTTAACAAGTACATTACTTAACCATTCCTAGGCCATTTATCTTAAACATGGGGATTTTAAAAGCCATCCCCGAACACTGTGAGGGTGTGAAGTACTAAACAAGGTTGTTAGAACTAAGTAATAGCTAAAAAAAATGGCAGATATTATAACAATTTTTCTTTTTCCTACCTTATGGAGATGCTATTAAAATCTAAAATGAAAAGGCAAATTGCAGAACAATGTGGAGAATACAACACAGAATCTAATAGTATCTAGTAGATAACCAAGCTATAGTAGCATTTAAGTAATTATGCCTTGCCTACTTCCCAAAATAATGATGGTAAGTTGACTATTTGTGTGTAGAAATGTGATTATAGAGTTAATGTGAAATCAGAAAAACTGTTAGAAGATGGCTTTCTGTATGCCAAAGATCTGATTATGGTGTAAGCCTAATTAACATCATTTGCTTGCAATATGATATATAGTACAAATACCACAAAAGCATAATGTTTTGATTGATGTTTTAAAGTCAGATCCATAATATAGTTATAATTTAATTAGTTATGGCAAAGTCATCATTAAACAGAATTTCATGTCTCTCTTATTTCATCATTTATTTTGATTTCTATAATTAAAAGTAACATATCTACTGAAAACATTACTAATTAGAATACAAAAAAACAAACCATTTATTTAATATATCTAAGTTAATGCCCTCAAATTACCTTAACTGTGTCATAAGCTCCAAAATAAGAGGCTCGGTATACAATGATACCCTGAACTGAAACACCAAACCCTTGGTATAAACCAACAATTCCATCTGATCGTGCAATTTTCATAATACAGTCTCCTAGACCCTTGAATTGTCTCTCTTCAGGACCTAAAATAAAACCATTTAAAATCTATTAGCAACGTTTATTTGACAACATTGTACATCAAATAAACACTTTAACCAATGTAAATTAAATATTTACAGATTTAAATTAGCTGGAACTGCCACTTAGAAATGTTTCTAACAAAGAAGGCACAAAATCCTCCCATTCATCTAATATCAAGATTTCAAGTAACATTTAAAAAGAAATTAACTAAAAATATTAATCTCTTATAAAAATCAATCTAATTCAAGCAGTCTGACTTAAAACATTTCATTAAAATTACCAGAAGTTACTAGCTGGCGTTCAGAAAATACTGAGAACTGAAAAATTCTAGGACTGTTGAAAAGCAAAAAGACAAAGCTAAAAACTAGTAAGTTTAGGACAGTCAGCATTTCAGATGAGGTGTCACATTTTTCTAGTGTTTGCTGGTTTTGTTTTTATTTTCCCTTGACCTGGAATTCCTCAACAATATTTTCAAACTACTTTATGCACAATACAATCTTCCAAAATAAACTAAACTCTCCTAATTTTGAGAGAGAACTATGGAACTTAAAACTAGTTACAATGAGTTATTTTCACCATCCTAGCAATGAAAACAAATTTGGACTCCCAGTTAAATAGATGGAACTCATATTTTCATCTCTTCTCAAAATGCCACCCCTTCCCAAGACATTTTCTGATTATTTATCTAAAATTGGTATCACGTTCTTCTAATTTTTTCCTAGCATTTATCATTAAGTGACAGTATATTTTAGCCATTTATTCAATTTTTTTTTATTACTTCTGTCCTCCACTAGCCTATTAGGTACATGAGGCATGAGCTCCATGTCTTATATGGGGGTGTGTGAATGTGTATGCGTGCACATATATACACATCCATACACACACACACACACACACATGCACACGCACACTATATCTGCAGCAGGGCCTGGTTCACAGCAGGCACTCAATAAATGTTTGTTGAATGAATGGCTGCTCCTTGAAGAAACCCTATTACAATGATAATAAAGAAAAAAATAGGTTTAAAGCCATATAGGCAAAGAAGAGTACCTGACAGAGAATGAAATCCATAGAATTTTGCAAGATGGAAAGGAGAGGAAGGAGTGGTAGTTCACTAAGTAGAGCAGAGAAATCTGAAGCCTGTTTTTGTACAGAGGAAGATGCTGTTGATGTTTACGAGCAAACCACTGGACCCCAATAACCTCAGAAAGACTTAGAAATCAGAGGAACTAAGTACTATTCCTAGAGTGAAAACAGAGGAGCAACTGGATACTCAAAATCCACCTCACCCTGAGCTGCCAAATGACTTACTGTGCTGCCATCCTTAGAGCTGAACCCAAAGCTCCAGATTTAATGGGGCCAATTGAGTAACCTCCACAATTACTGAAAAAAAGACTCACATAAGGTATGTGGCTGTGAAATGTAAGGTCATCAGGGATAGAAAATAACTAAAAAGAAAAAAAATCCCATCACATTCTAAAGGATCTGGAGTAAAAGATCAAATTTCTTAGGAGCAACATTAGAAACTATTCATAGAAGCCAGGGTAATATTTTCATAATTGTGAAGGGAAATAACTTTCAGAGTTTTATATATGGCCAAATATAAATAAAGTGAGTGGGTAAAAGAAGTATTTTTAGACATGCAAGATCTCAATTTATCTCTTATTCCCTCTTTCTCAAATGGCTACCAGCCAGGTGGAGGACAGGTGGGTCACTCCCATAATCCCAGCACTTTGGGAGACTGAGGTGGGAGGACTGCTTGAGCCCAGGAGGTCAAGACCAGCCTGAGCAATATAGCAAGACCCCGTCTCTGCGAAAGATAAAAATAAAAAAAACCTAGCCAGGTGTGGTTTTCCCAAGTAAACCCCGTCTCACCCAACAATAGCTGGGCTTTTACATAGGCTCAAGCTATATGCTCTAACAGTCACAGTAAATTGTAGTCCTAGCTACCTGTGTGCCTAAAGTCCTATTTGGGAGACTAGGGTGGCAGGATCACTTGAGCCCAGGAATTTGAGGTTGTAGTGAGCTATGATGGGGCCACTGCACTTCAACCTGGGTGACAGAGTGAGACATCGTCTCTAAAAAAACCAAACCAAACCAAAACACAGGTACCAGAGAACATACTCTATGAAAACAAGGGTGTAACAACAAAAAAGGAAGATGGGATGTTTAAGTAAGGATAGAGGTAAAGGGATTCTCTAGGATGAAATTTATACATTTAATCTAGAGAGGAACCATAGCTGAGATAGGAATAAGTACCCGGAGAGATCTAAGAGGGGCTCTCTAGGAAAAAAAATGGAAATAAGTTACAACCAGTCTTTGTGTTCATTCTTTTGCTACAACAGGCCTTCCCGTTCCCTCTTTTATGGAAAAAGAAAAAAGTAATAATTTAGGCCCTGTGACTCTACCATCTGGTTAAGAATAAAATGTGTAGACTTTAGTAACACTGTTACAGAATAATTCTACAATTAATAATTCATGGTTCAAAACACAAAGAGATAAAGTTAGTATTTCTAAAAATCCCGTACCTTTTCCAATATCGACACCTAATCGGGTTCGGGCAAAATCTAGAGGATATACTACACATAAGGATGTTGCTCCAGCAGCTCCACCAGAAGCCAGGTTTGCCAAAAACCACCTCCAGAACTGAAATATATTAATTAAAAAGTGGTTTTTAAACTACAGATTCTAACTGTTGAAAATAGCCAGTAAGTTTTTATTTTTATAAATGTTAAAAAACAAGATTTATGAGCTGCTTTTATAAGGTAAACATCTATAATAACACATACCACATTATCTAAAATAGTTCTCTTCATAACCATTTAGCCTTTGTTTCTCATCAGGCAGTTTGGGAGATATAGTTTAAGATGCTGACATACTGAAATCCCAGGATATTTTAATGTCCTCTACCAAACGCAGCCCAAATTAGCAAAAGAGGTCACATAATTATCTCCTTACACTGAATACATTTTTTGTTAGTAATAGCGTTTACTATGATTAAAATGTCAGGCACATATGGAGGCTTTAGTTACGTCCTTTTTTTCAGAGGAAGTAGTAAAGTAGTACTTTACAATGCCCCAATTTTACTTTGTAATTTGAGCAGAATTAAATTTAAACAGCATGCTCTCTTTTCTCTTTATATATATATATATATATATACACATATATATATAAAATTATGTTAAAATGCTGTCATGGAAATTGGCAGACATCAATTATAATGTAATTGAGTGCCCTTACAGGTCTATCGGTTTACATGAGGTGTTGAGGAAGTATTAATTCTTTTTGATTAACATTTAAAATGTGTCCTCCTCAGGTTCGGCAAGCTGCTTTTCAACATCTAGAGCTTATGGGAGAAGAAAAGAATATATGAATTGGAGCTGTTATGAAAAATCTAGGGTACGAGGTCATTGTAACCATTGAATACATGAAAGAGAATAATATCCCAGTCGAGCTCAATTTCTTGCTTTAATCTCTGGCTCTTGTTTCTAACAATAGTTTTAAGTCTCAGCTTTGGAATTCTCAATTTTCTCTTGGCCTGAAATGCCCTTACATTTTTTTTAAACCAAAAATAGTTATTGTTTCTTGCTCTAATTGAAATTCTACCACTCTCATGAAATCTCTCACCTCCAACCCACCTAAAACTATATGTAATCACACCCTCTTCCCATAAACATTAATACTTCATTTCTATCAGAGAATTAAAGGTGAATTACATGACCAATATATAAAATGTATCAACATATTCCAGAATCTCATTTTTAAAAAAGTATTTACAAACACTTTGTACTTTCAATTTATCATTATTTATACACATTTATACTCCTACAGGATATAAATTTCTTGAGGCTAGGATTATTTTTACTTAACAGCTTTATTGAGATACTATTCACACATCATACAATTCCCCCATGTAAAGTACACAATTGTTAGCATATTCACAGAGTTAGACAACCATCACCATTGTTTTAGAGTATATTCACCACTCCCCCAAAAAACCTTGTACCTGTTACAAAAGTCACTTTATGTCCTCCCTACTTCTCTGAGCCCTAGGTGACCACTAAACTACTTTGTCTCTATAAATTTTCCAGTTCTGGACATTTCATATAAATGGAATCACACAATACATAGTCTTTTGTGACTGGCTTCTTCCATGTATTATGTTTTGAAGGCTTATCCATGTTGCATCGTATATTAATACTTCATTCCTTTTTATTGCCAAGTAATATTGTTATATAGATATATAACATTTTATTTATACACTCATCAATGATAGACATTTGAATTGTTTCCATTTTCTTGAGGCCAGGGTTCTTAATTCATCGGTTTATTTCACACACCAAGTCATGGGGCCTTGCCCAGAGATATGCATTCAATAAATATTTGTTTAGTGAAGTGTACTAGTAACGCCACTTAATGTTTCCAGGCTCCCACGGATCCTTTATGTGAAACTCATCAGTTCTATTGTGTAAGCAGCCATGTTTTATAATTATACAGAGATAAGCAGATCAGGAAATTGCATCTGACACCAGGATAACTAATCCACAACGTAGCAGATAATCTGTAACCTGGCAGAAAAAGATGAGCTGGACCAGAGTCTCTTTCTTGAGAATTTGACTTTAGAGATTCAATGCCAGTTAGCAATAATTGTCAACTGAAGAAAATGATGAGGTTCATACATTTGGAAAGGAGAACTTTATTTCTCATAAAGGATTACAGCCTGCAGGGTGGCCATACTGACAGGCTGGGAAGCAAAAGCCTTGGGCAGAAACTAAGAACATGTACTTGGAGGAATGGACGACCAGAACAAGAATTTATGCTGAGCAGAGTGGCTGAATATACATATTTAACAAACTATAGGAGGAGTCATGAATATTTTTGGACGGAGAAACATGAACACGTGCAATTGTTCTTTATGCAGCTTCCATGGGATCCATGTTCAGAAAATGGTGGCCTTAGCATGATCCGAGGGTGAAGTTTTCAGCCCTCTGACATCAAACAGTGAAGCAGAGGACATGAAAACCCTCTCTGTGTATCCTCTGTAGACTGGCAGAACCACTTCATGGTCGGTGGCCTCTTATCAGGAAAGAATACTGGTCAGTTATTGTGCTGAGATTGTGAAAAGGAGGACCAGCGTTAGAAGGTTGATTGAAATCAGTAATGGGGCCAGTCATTCCAAAGGCTGCTTATTTCATTCTTAGGGAAGAAAGCCTAATGGCAGTTAAGAGGGGAGGAGGTATAATGAAGCATGTCTGACCATCCATCCCATTATGGACAGGAACTCACTCAGTATTAAGGTTTCTCTAGGGTCTCCTTGGCCAAGAGGGGGGTCCATTTAGTCAGGTGGGGACTTAGCATTTCATTTTTGTTCACAGGGTAGAAATGGTAAAGTTATAAAGTAACTTTTTAAAAAAGTCTCAGACTTCTTTGAAAGCTATAGACCCTTTCCCAATAAACATCACATATGTATAGATATATGCTTTTAGTGCATTTAAGGTATTCCTGAAGCATCCATGATTCCAAGGTTAAGAGCCTATGACCTATAGAAAGGCCAGAAAGGATCACTATGATATTAACACTGATTAAAGAAATAAGAAAAAGTAAAAAAAGGTAGGCAATAATGAGAAAATAGCAAACACACCCAAAGAACAGGTAATTAGAGAGAAAGAGAGGTGACTTGGGAGATAAAGATAGACTATAGTTTGGTCCCTAAAGCTGCCTTTTACTCAAATTCAGGTGCCAGTGTATCATTACAATAAATCCTTTTTCCTGGGGTACAGTCAATCTCTGCTTCTTAAAACCAAGTAAGTCAACTAAACATGATATGCAGCATAAAAGGTTTACAAAGCAGATTCTAAGTTCCATTTAATCTTTTTCCCCTTTCTAAATAAGAGAAAGAAAGCAGATCAATGACTTTTTGGTGAATAATTATATATTCAAACTAGGAAAATTCTGGCAGTGGTAGGGAGAGCTATGAAAAAATGACACTAGCAGAAACACATGTATAAATAGTATGGCCAACGTGAGATGGTAGGAAGGAAGGAGAAGAATAAAGGCAGTGAGAATCTACCAATGCTGAATAATGATCCTGCATTTGTGTAATACATAAAATTGTCCCTCCACAAATAAGCCTGAAAACAAAACAGACTCAGTAGAGCTAGTATGTGCATCAGAATAAATGGGCTTGGGTTGTTATGTTAATAATTTAAAGTATGACTGTACTGTAAAAGGAAGAGGCATGGAGAGGAATCGGCAAGGGGGAAGAGGATGAAACCATCTGATTCTGAAGAAAAATAATCCTGTTTATTTTCAACTGTTGACAACTAGATACCATGTGAAGAGACTCAATAATGCATCAAAGAACAAATGCCCTGGGACCAAAGTTGTTACTAACAACTTGACCAGGCAGGGGAGAGAGGTGGGTGAAGTTCTAGTCTTCCCTGTTGAGGGGTGGCTGATAAAAAGTTTATGCCCAGGCCCAGCTGAGGCTTTCAATCTAGTCTCCTGAGCTGAGTTTGGGACTTAGAAAGTTCAGAACAAATTACTTGAGCAAATGCTTTAAACTCTGAGTCCTACTTTCTTTTTCTGTACATTTGGAATAAAGTAACTACCTCAAAGAATGAAGTGAAAATTCAGTGAAACAATATATGGTAGGCACATGCTTACCTTACCATGGTTATTTTTAAAAAACATTTCATTCTCAGGTAATTTCACACTAACATGCACTATAAGAATACAGAGATAGGATATAAACCCTTCAACCAATTTCCCCCAATGGTAAGATGTAGCATTATCCATAGTACAGGAAATTGACATTGATAAAATCTACTCTATTCAGATCTCACCAGTTTTAGAAGTATTCGTTTGTGTGTCAATTTAGTTATATGTAGTTCTAGCACATGTTCAAGATTCCATGTGACCATGGTCAACAGTTCCATAAGGATCCCTCATGCTATATAACTACAGCAACTTCTCTTCCTCCTGGCAGCCATTATTTTGTTTTCCATCACTATAATTTTGTCATTTCAAGAATGTTATATAAATGGAAACAGAAAGCACATAACCTTTTAGATAGTTTTTTTTAACTTAACATCCAAAGTTGGTGCACATTATCAAAAGCTTGTTCCCTTTTTTATAGTTATAAAATTTATATAAGATTTACCATTTTGAGTGCACAATTCAATGACATTAAGTATATTCACAATATTTATAAACATCACCACTATTTACAGTTTTTCATCATCCTACATAGAAATCTATACCTATTAAAAATCATTAATTCATTTTCCCTCTCCTCATCACCTGTCAACCTCTATTCTATTAATACTTTCTGTATCTATGAATTTGCCTATTCTAAATACCCAAATAGAATCACACAATATTTGTCTTATCAAAAATTTGTTCCCTTCTACTGTTGAGCAGTATTGCATGATATAATTCACCATATTTTAACCATTCACCTGTTGAAGGACATCCGAGTTCTTTCTAGATTTGGCTATTATGAAAAAAGCTGCATATATTGGTTTTCATGTGAAAACAAATTTTCATTTCTCTGGCATAAATGTCCAAGAGTGTGAACAAGGGTCATATGGTAAGTGCATGTTAGTTTATAAGAAACTGCCATATTCTTTTCCAGAGTGGCAGTATCATTTTACACTTCCACCAGCAATACAAGAATGATCTGGCTTCTCTGCACTGTGGCAATTTAGTGTTGTCACTATTTTAGCCATTCTGATATGTGTTTAGTGATATCTCATTGTGGTATACCAACGATTTTTCAAAAGTTTTTAATTGAGAAATAATAATTTTATATATTTATGGGACACAATGTGATGTTTTGATGTATGTTTACATTGTGGAATGAATAAATCAAGCTAGCTAACATAACCATCGCACAGTTATATTTTTTGGTGAGAAATTTTAAAATCTACTCTTTCAGCAATTTTGAAACATATTATTAACACATTAACTACCATGTAACTTGTATGTAACCCATGCTAGCTTTGAGCCCAGCACCTTGTGAAGCAAAACTCTGTAGTTGGTTCATGAAAATCTTACTTGTTGATGTTCTTATTGTTACCATTAATATTGACAACTTAATTCTAAAAACCTGGATTGCACCGCATAAAACTCACGCTCAGAAAACAATTAAAAAATAATAAATTCCTCATTAAAATAGAAAGGATCATTTTGTTTTCAAAGTTTTTATTTTCATAATAAAACATCATGGCCCCAAGGAAAATTGTTTGTTTTCTAGCGTGGCAGTCAATGTGTTAACTATAATCCCATGCTGTACAACAGAGCTCTAAAACTTATTCCTCCTAACTGAAACTTGGTACTTGTTGAACAATATCTTGCCATTCCAAATCACTCCACCACTTCTGATAATCACCATTCTACTCCTTGCTTCTATGAGTTCAACTCTTTTAGATTCCACATATTAGTGAGATCATGCAGCATTTGTCTTCCAAGTTATCCAATTTCTTGGCATATAATTTTTCATAGTACTGTCTTATAATCCTTTACATTTCTGGGTTATCAGTTGAATTGTACCGTCTTGCAGATTTATATGAGTCGTCTTCTTAGTCTGGCTAAGGGTTTGTCTATTTTGTTAATCTGTTCAAAGAACCATCTCCTAGTTTTATTGATCTTTTCTATTTTCTCGCTACCATCTATTTCTGTTTCGATGTTTATTTTTTGCTTCTTTCAGCTGATTTGGGCTTATTCTTCTTTTTCTAGTTCTGTAAGGTGTTACATTAGGTTATTTGAGATCTTCCTTCTGTTGCCATGAACTTACCCCTAGAACTGCTTTTGCTGCATCCTGTAAGTTTTGGTATGTTGTGTTTCCATTTTAATTTGTCTCAAGACATTTAACATTTTTCCTTTTGATTTATTCTTTGACCCATTCGTTGTTCAGGAATCTATCATTTAATTTCCACATATTTTTGGTTTTCCTCAAATTCTTCCTGTTATTGATTTCTAGTTTCATTCCATTATGGTCAGAAAAGATACATTATATGATTTCAGTCTCCTTAAATTTGTTAGGACTTGTAAGTGTACTTGCAAAGAATGTGTATTCTGTTGCTGCTGGATGGAATGTTTTACATATTTCTCTTAGATCTACTTAGTCTAAAGTGTAGTTCAAGTCCAGTGTTTCCTTACCGATTTTCTGTCTGGGTGATCTGCCCATTGTTTAAAGTGGGGTACTGAAGTCTCCTACTATTACTGCACTGCAGTCTCTCTCTGCCTTCAGATCTACTAGTATTTGTTTTATATATTTAGGTGATCCAATGTGGGGTACATATATAATTGTTATGTCCTCTTGATGAACTGACTCCTTTATTATTATGTGATGACACTTTTGGTCTGTTTTTACAGTTTCTGACTTAAAGTCTATTTTGTTTGATATAACTATAGCTACACTGTTAATTTTTTGGTTTCCATTTGCCTGGAATATCTTTTTCTATCCTTTCACTTTCATTCTATGTACTATGTCCTTAAGAGCAAAGTGAGCCTCTTGTGGGAAGCACATTGTTGGGTTTTTTTAATAAATCCATTCAGTCATTCTCAGTCTTCTGATTGAAGAATTTAATTCATTTACACCTGAAGTAATTATTGATAGGTAAGGACTTACCATTGCCCTTTTGATAATTGTTTACTGACTGTTCTATAGTTCATTTCTTTGTTTCTTCCAAGCTTGCTGTTTCCTATGTGACTTGTTGTATTTCTACAGTGGTAAGCTTTGATTCCTTTCTATTTTATGTATGTACTAGAGGTTTTTTTTTTTCTTTGTGGTTACCATGTGACTCACATAAAGTACCTTAGAGGTATAATATTTTAATTTAAGTGATATCAACTTAATACAGACAGGTGTATCTCCTGGAGGGTTCCAGGGTGGGCAGACTTGCTCTCAGACCGTCATTGAGAAGGGATGGAGCCAATTCACAGGGCTGTTTCAATATTTACAAAAGGACCAAGGTGTATGAGTCAGCTGAGATAGTTCATACTAACATTTTTATTTATGATAAATACTTGTTTGTGTATGCCTGGGGCCTTGGGGTAAGCTGTATCATTTCATCTCCAGAGGGGGCTGGAAACTGTGTAGCCAAGGTCAGTCATATTCCATGCCTATGCAACTGACCCTGAATAAAAACCCTGGACACTAGGGCTTGGATAAACTCTGCTTGCTAGCAACATGTCACATGTATGGTTACATATTGTTGGGAGAAGTAAGTGCTCTACCCACGTTAACTCCATTAGGAGAGGACAACTGGAAGTTTGCACCTGGTTTCTCCTGTACTCTGCCCTGTGCACCTTTTCCCTTTGCTGATTTTAATTTGAATCCTTTTGCTGTAATACATTACAGTATAACAGCTTTTCTGAGTTCTATGAATCCTTCTTGTGAATCACTGAACCTGAGGGTAGTCTCCAGGACCCCCAACACAGAGGAATGAAGATTCTGAGTCATAGAAAGTTTCAAGTTTTAGACTTTTTAGCTAAAAAAGAGAGGAATGCTTTTCTGACTGCCTAACATAAAGCAAGGCACTCTGCTAAGCACTGTACATGTAATCTCATCTAAACCTCACAATAAAACTATAATATAGGTATTATTATGTCCTATTTTTAGATGAGGAAACTAGGGATCAGAGAAGTAAAATGACTTTCAAAAACTCACACAGCTAAATAAACAGAAGGCCAAGATCCAGATCCAAATCCAAATCTTCTGATTCTAAGTCCAGAGAATTTCCTTAGTTACCTTTATACCCCCACAACAGAAAAGACAGGAAAAAGCATTCAATAAACATTTGTTAACAAAATAAAATTGTGAAAAGAAGGGAATAAGAAATGTTAAAACAATTAAAGGAGATAGCAACAAAGAAATCTTCCACAAACATTTGCTTTTAAAAACCTGCTATGACAGCTTTATTGGTTGGTTGGGACAGGGCTAAGAGATGAGGAGTGGGAAGGAGGGAAAAAGAGAAAGGGTGAAGGAGAAGAGAGATTTTATAAGGAGGAAAAGAAGACCTTGGGAGTAATGTAAGTGGTTCAATGTATTGGATGAAACAAAACAAACAGAAATCAGGACAAATGAGATGTAATTCATATAAGGAGGAAATTTTGAAATTGAGATTTTGTAACCAAGGGAGTAACTGATTACTTTGAAAAACAAAAAGTACGTTTTTAAAAAAGAGAATTCTATAACTTAAATTTATCATTTTCTTGGTTTGTTTGATTTGGTCTTTCCATATGCTTCATCTAAATAGACCTTTAGTCATAATGAAGAAATAATTTACTTCTTTAGGAAATAAATTATCTTAGTGGTGGGAAATATATTATTTGTTGACTACTTTTTGTTTAAAAAAAGCAGATGTAATGCTGAATTTCCCCACTGCAGTACAGTGACTATAACATATAAATTACATTAAATCTAATATTTATTCAGAGAAATACTGCCTTGAGACAAAAAAGATCCCTTAGGTATTAAAGTTATGTTAAGGCTGGGTGCAGTGGCATGTGCCTGTAATCCCAGCTACTTGGGAGGCCAAGGCAGGAGGATCACTTGAGCCCAGGAATTTAAGGTTACGCAGTGAGCTATGATTGAGCCACTGTACTCCATCCTGGGTGACAAAGCAGATCCTGTCTCTAACAACAACAACAAAAAAAGAGGTTTAGTAAAAGATGTAGAAGTTAATATAATTCTGTTCTTCATACATACTTTCTATAACTTAATACATACTATAATGTTAACAGTTAATATGTTCTGTTGAAATTATGTTTTCTTCCATTTGAGAACCTCCTTCCCAAATAAACCATCACAGGTAAGACAAATCTAACCATTTTTAAAGAAAATTTTAGAGATATTGAAATATAATTACCTGTTTTTCTTTATTAACTCCAGACATGAATAGTTGTTTGTATTTGTCCTTAAAAGCAAAGTTTAGAGCTTGCGTT
Source organism: Eulemur rufifrons (assembly GCF_041146395.1). Classification (NCBI taxonomy): domain Eukaryota; kingdom Metazoa; phylum Chordata; class Mammalia; order Primates; family Lemuridae; genus Eulemur; species Eulemur rufifrons. The sequence continues at coordinate 20,491,216 of NC_091000.1, read as the reverse complement.
GGAAAATACCGGATAACATTTGCCAAATTGCCACGCCAATAACTGAAGAAACCTACAAAAGAAAACATACGAATATATAAACCTATATGACATTATGATTAAATAATTGCCATAGTTTTAACAAATTTAGCTATATATGAACTATCTAAAACATATCCCTTCTCATGAGAAAAATAGTTTTCTAAACTATGCATGTTTCCATTGAAGAAAAAAGATGTACAAGGTAAAACTTTAAACAGTTTAAAAACTGTCTAAGGACATGGTTAATAAATAGCCAAATTAGGACTGAAAATCAGGTTTTCTGTCTAACTCCAAAGCTCTACTCTGGATTTGGGTTTCTGGAAAAACAAATCACAGAAAAGTTATAAAATTATTTAAGTATGGCAGATAAAAACATTATAAAAAAGGAAACATTACCATAAAAATTTTTGAACAGGGAGAAAATTAGAAAATTGACAGATATGTGAAAATTAAATGACATACTCCTGAACAGTGAATGGGTCAAAAAAGAAATCAAAAGGAAAATTAAAAAATATCTTGAGACAAATTAAAATGGAAACAAAATATACCAAAACTTATGGGATGCAGCAAGAGCAGTTCTTAATAGGGAGGTTTATAACAATCCATGCCTCCATCAAAAAAGAAAGATCTCAAATAAACAACCTCATATTGTATCTAAAGGAACTAAAAAAAATAACTAAGTCCAAAGTTAGCAGAAGAAAGGAAACAATAAAAATAAGATCAGAAATAAATGAATCAGAGACTACAAAAATTAGAAAAGATCAATGAAACTATGAGTTGATATTTTAAGAGGATAAACAAGATTGACAAAACTTAAGCTAGACAAAAAAAAAAAAAAAAAGCGAGAAGACTTAAGAAAATCCCAGGATTTGATCACTTCACAGCTGAATTCTGCCAAACATTTAAGTAAGAATTAACACCAATCCTTTTAAAACTCTTTCAAAAAAACTGAAGAGAGAACACCTTCAAACTCATTTTCTGAGTCCAGTATTACCCTGATACTAGAGCCAGAAAAAGACACCATAAGAAAAGAAAATTACTTGCCAATATCCCTGATGAACAAACATGCAGAAATCCTCAACAAAATGCTATTGATAGTAAACTGAATTCAACAGAACATTAAAAGGATCATTTACCATGATCAAATGGAATTCATCCCTGGGATACAAGGATTCCATATGCACAAATCAGTAAATGTGACACACCACCATAACAGAATGAAGGATAAAAACTATATGAGCATCTCGGCCAGGCGCGGTGGCTCACGCCTGTAATCCTAGCACTCTGGGAGGCCGAGGCGGGTGGATCGCTCAAGGTCAGGAGTTCGCGACCAGCCTGAGCAAGAGCGAGACCCCGTCTCTACTAAAAATAGAAAGAAATTATATGGACAACTAAAAATATATATATAGAAAAATTAGCCGGGCATAGTGGCGCATGCCTGTAGTCCCAGCTACTCGGGAGGCTGAGGCAGGAGGATCGCTTGAGCCCAGGAGTTTGAGGTTGCTGTGAGCTAGGCTGACGCCACGGCACTCACTCTAGCCTGGGCAACAAAGTGAGACTGTCTCAAAAAAAAAAAAAAAAAGAAAAAAAAAAAACCTATATGAGCATCTTAACAGATGCAGAAAATCATTTGACAAAGTTCATCTTTTTGTAATAAAAACTCTCAACAAACTAGGAATAGAAGCAATGTACTACAACATAATAAAGGCCACATGTGACAAGCTCATAGTTAATATCATCCTCAATGGTGAAAAGTTGAAAGCTTTCCTTCTAATATCAGGAACGAGACAAAGATACCCACTCTTGTTACTTCTATTCAATACAGTACTTGAAGTCTTAGAGCAATTCAACAAGAAAAAGAAATAAAAAGCATCCTAATCAGAAATGAAGAAGTTAAGCTGTTGTCTCTGCAGATAACATGATCTCATGTATATAGAAAACTCTAAAAATGCCATCAATAAACCATTAGGACTAGTAAACAAATTCAGTAAAGATGCAGGATACAAAATCAATATACAAAAATCAATGACATTTCTATATAATAACAACAAACTATCTGAAAAAGGAATCAATATGATTTAAGATAGCATAAACAAAACAAAAGACCCTTAGGAATAAATTTAACCCAGGAGGTGAAAGATCTATACACAGAAAAGTTTAAAGGACTGATTAAAGACACAAATAAATGAAAAAAAATCTCATGTTCACGGGTTCGAAGAATATTGCTAAAATGTCCATACTACACAAAATGATCTACAGATTCAATTCAGTCCCTATCAAAATTCCAATGGCATTTTTCACAGAAATAGAAAAAATATTATTAATAAAATTCATATGGAACCACCAAAGACCCCAAATAGCCAAAGCAATCTTGAGCAATCAGAACAAAGTGAGAGACATCATACTACTTTATTTCAAAATATACTTCAAAGCTATGGTCTTCAAAACACTGCCCCTACCCAGGTGTCAGACCTGTAGCTGCTGCCTCCCCATTACCCCTGCAAGTCTGGGTGGCAGCAGGGAGGCTGGGCACTCTTGTGAGTCCCAGGGGTAGGTGCCATGCACCCCAACTGCAGGTGGGGGACCTGGGTAGACTGATAATCTCTGTAGCCTGCTGATGTGGGCAGGGCTGGGCTTAAGCTACTGCCTGGCTGACAAATGCTGTAGCCAGAGGACTGGAACAGGGCAGCTCTCAAGCCAAGCAGGCTGATAACCACTGCTGCCCAAAGGCATGCATGCAACTATGTTCAAGCCACAAAGGCCAAAAAAGACCGCTGCCCACAAGCCTAACTCGGGCAGTTCTCAAGCCAGCATAACCTGACAAACACCATGACCTGCAGGTGTGGGTGGAGCTGCCCTGGGGCCAGCACACAGGACAAACATTGGATCTGAACATGCAGCCCTCAAGCCAGCACAGGCTGTCAATGGGTGCTGCCAGAGGACACAAGCAGGCCTACACTCAACCCACATAGGGCAAGAAATGGTGACACCCATGGATCAGAGTGGGCAGCTCCCAAGCCAGTACAGATGAACAATCAATCGTTGCCACCCACAGGCGTGGTTGGGGCTGTGCTCAAGCTGGTGCAGGCTGACAAACATTGCTGCCTGCAGATCTGAGTGAAGGAGCTCTCAAGCTGGCTTGGGCTGACAATGCTGCTGACAGATGAGTTGGGGTATTCACTCACTCTGCAGTGCAGTACCACCAGCGACAACCACAGGGGAATGGTGAGGCAGAAGATGTAGGAAAGCAAGTGTTAAATGCTTACAGTACATCTGCTCATCTAGGACTGGGTCAATCCTCCAGGGTAGGGTACAAGTGCGTCATCCAAGGACTCTCCTTCTTTGCACTAAGTAGGAGAGTTCCTAGCAGAGCAGAACAGGTGCACTACAAGCTTATCTAGATATCTTGAGTTGACAGAAGAGATTTCATATGAGAAGGAACTAGAATAAAAACTCTGGCAACACGAAAAAAACAAGCTGTTTCAACATTCCCAGAGGATCACAATAGGTCTCCAGCAATGGACCCCAACCTACAGGAAATTGTGGAAGTGTCAAGAGATGGAATTCAGAATATGGATGGCAAATAAGATGAATGGGATTGAAGAGACAGTTGAAAACTAACACAAACAAGTCAAAAAAATGTTTCAGAACAAGAATGAAAAAAATGAAAGACTTGCTAAAGAGATAGACAACATAATAAAAGATATAACAGAGCTTAAAGAAATGAAAGTCATTTAGGGAATTTCAAAATACAGCAGAAAATGTCAATAACAGTCAAGCAGAAGAAAGAATTTCAGAGCTTGAAGACAAGGCTTTTGAATTAACCTAGTCAGTCAAAGATGCAAAAAAAATAAAGAAGAATGAACAATCACTCAGAGAAGTACAGGATTATGCAAAGCAGCCCAATATAAGAACTACTGCATCCCTGAGGGAGAAGAAAAAGCAAAAAGCATGGAAAGCCTATTTGGGGGAATTATTGAGGAAAACTTCCCTAATAATGCCAGAGATACAGATACCCAGATATGAGATGGTCACTGAACACCTGGAAGATTCATAGCAAATAGGACATCTGTAAGACACACAGTCATCAACCCAGCCAAATTCAAAATGAAGGAGAAAATTTTACAAGCTACAAGAAGAAAGCAACAACTACCCCACAAAGGAAAACCCATCAGGCTAGCAGCAGACTTCTCGGCAAAGAATTTATAAACCAGAAGGGATTAGGGCCCCATTTTTAGTCTCTTTAAACAGAACAACTGCCAGCCAAAAATTTTGTATCATGCAAAACTAAGTTTCCTACGTGATGGAGAAATAAATACTTTTCCAGGGAAGCAAACACTAAGGGAATTTGTCACTTCTAGACCTGCCCTACAGGAAATACTCAAAACTGCATTATACAAGGAACAGTACAACAGACACCTACCAGTATAAAAACACCCAAAATTTAAAGCTCACAGCTCTGACAAAAGAACAGCACAAGAGAGAAAACAAAACAAAGTATCATCCAACATGATGAACAGAACAGTATCCCACAAATCAATACTAACACTAAACATGAACGGTCTGAATGCCTCACTTAAAAAATATAGACTGGCTGAATGGATGAAAAAACACACCCCAACATATGCTGTTTCCAATAAATGCATCTAACTCACAAGGACTTACACAAATTCAAGGTAAAGGAATAGAAAAAAATATTCCATGTGAATGGAAATGAAAAGTGAGCAGGTGTAGCCACTTTCATATCAGATAAAATAGACTTTAAACCAACAATGGTTAAAAAAAGAAAAGATGGTCATTATATAATGGTAAAGGGAGCAATTCAACAAGAAGATATAACTATCCTAAATATACATGCACCTGATCCAGGAGCTCCCAGATTTATAAAGCAAATTCTACTAGAAGTAAAGGAATAAACAGTAGCATGGTAATTGCCAGGGACTTCAACACCCCACGGATTGAATTGGACAAAACACTGAAGCAGAAAATCAACAAAGAAACACTGCACTTAAATAGGACTCTAAAACAAATGGACCTAACAGACATTTACAGAACATTCTACCCCAAAACTATTGAATATACATTCTTTTCATCAGCACATGGGAAATTTTCCCAGATTGATAATATCTTAGGCCATAAAACAAATGTCAGCAAATTCAAAAAGATCAAAATCATACCACATACCTCTTCGGACAACAGTGGAATAAAACTAGAAATCATTTCCAAGGGAAACACTCAAATCTACACAAAATCATGGAAATTAAACAACTTTCTGCTGAATGATCCTTGGGTCAATGATGAAATTAAGATGGAAATCAAAAGATTCCTCGAACTAAATGACAACGGAGACATAAGCTTACAAAATCTATAGGATACAGTAAAATCAGTCCTAAGGGGAAAAATCCATAGCCTTAAATCCCTACATCAAAAAGACAGATCACAAATTAGCAACCTAATTTCCATTTCAAGGAACTAGAAAAAGAAGAGCAAACCAAACCCAAAGCCAGAAGAAGGAAACAAGTAACAAAGCTCACAGCAGAACTAAATGAAATGGAATCCCCTTCCCCACCCCCAAAAATCAATGAAACAAAAAGCTGGTTCTTTGAAAAGATAAAATTTGATACACTACCAGCCAGATTAACCAGAAACAGAAGAGAAAGGACTCAAGCTCAGTCTGAAATGATAAAGGAGACATTACAACTGATACCAAAGAAAAACATCCGTGAATACTACCAACACTTCTATGCCACAAACTAGAAAACATAGAGGAAATGGATAAATTCCTGGAAATAAAACCTCTCAAGCCTCAATCAGGAAGGAAAAGAAATACTAAACAGCTCAGTAATGAGTAGCCAGACTGAAGCAATAATAAAAAATATTACAACCAAAAAAAGCCCTGGACTGGATGGATAGCCAAATTATACCAGACCTACAAAGAAGAACTGGTATCTATACTATAGAAATTATTCCATAGCATTGAGAAGGAGGGAATCCTCCCTAACTCATTCTATGAACCCAGTATCTCCTTGATACCAAAGCCAGGAAAGGACACAACAATATAAGAAAACTATAGACCAATATCCCTAGTGAACAAAGATGCAAAAATCCTCAACAAAACACTCGAAAACCAAATTCAACAGCACATCAAAAAGATAATTCACCATGATCAATGAGTTCCATCCCAGGGATACAAGGATGGTTCAACATACGCATATAAATAAATGTGATTTCACCACATAAACAGAAGCAAAAACAAAGACCATATGATCATCTCAATAGATGCAGAAAAAGCATTTGATAAAATCCAGTATCCTTTCATGATGAAAACCCTCAACAAAGCAGGCACAGAAGGAACATACCTCAAAATTATAGAGGCCATACACAACAAACCCACAGCTAACATCATACTGAATGGAGAAAAGTTGAAAGCACTCCCACTAAGAATTGGAACAATACAAGGGTGCCCACTGTCACCACTTCTATTCAACACAGTACTGGAAGTCTAGCCAGAAGAATCGGGCAAAAGAAAGAATAAAGGTTATCCAAATTAGGAGAGAGGAGGTTGAACTATCTCTGTTTGTGATGGATATGACCCTGTATCTATTAATAGAAAACCATAAAAAAATCCACCAAAAGATTCCTGAAATTGATAAATACATCTAGCAAAGTTTCAGGTCACAAAATCAATGTACAGAAATCAATAGCATTTCTATATATGAATAAACATAAAGGTGAGAGGCACATCAAGGACTCATTATCATTTGCAATAGCTGCAAAGAAAATAAAATACCTAGGAATATATTTAATCAAGGAGGTGAAAGATCTCTACATGGAGAACTACAAAATATTGATGAAAGAAATCACAGATGGAAGAAAGAAACCAAAAAACATCCCATGGTCATGGATCAGTACAATCAGCATTGTTAAAATGTCCATATTGCCTAAAGCAATTTACAGATTCAACACAATCCCCATCAAAATACTAATGTCATTTTTCACAGATCTAGAAAAAATAATTCTATGCTTCATTTGGAACCAGAGGAGAGCCCAAATAGCCAAATCAATCTTAAGCACATACACAACCCCCCCCCCTCCCAAATCTGGAGGCATCACATTACCTGACTTCAAATTATATTACAAGGCAATAGTAACCAAAACAGCATGGTATTGGTACAAATGTAGAGACACAGACCAATGGAAAAGAATAGAGAAACCAGAAATAAAACTGTCTACCTTCAACCAGCTGATATTTGACAAAGGAGACAACAACATACAGTGGGGAATAGAAGCCCTATTCAATAAATGGTGCTGGGAAAAATGGATAGCCACATGCAAAAGGATGAAACAGGATCCCTATCTCTCACCACTCACAAAAATTAATTCAAGATGGATAAAAGACTTAAATGTAAGGCATGAAACCCTAAAAAATTCTAGAATAAAATATAGAGAAACTCTTCTAGACATAGGCCTAGGCAGAGAATTTATGACTAAGACCCAAAGGCAAATACAGCAACTACAAAAATAAACAGATGAGACTTAATTAAATTAAAAAGCTTCTTCATAGCAAAGGAAATAATCACGTTAATAGATAATCTACAGAATAGGAGAAAATATTTGCCAACTATACATACTATAAATGGCTAATATCCAGAATCTACAAAGAACTCAAATCAGCAAGAAAAAAAGAAACAAGCCCATTAAAAATGGGTAGAAGACCCAAACAGTTTTTCAAAAGAAGATAGACAAATGGCCAAAAAATATATTAAAAAATGCTCAACATCACTAGTCATCAGGGAAATGCAAATTAAAGCTACAATGATGTAACACCTTACTCCTGTCAGAATGGCTATTATTAAATAGTCAAAAAACAATAGATGCTAGCCTGGATGGAGAGAGAAAGGAACGCTTACATACTGTTGGTGGAACTGCAGGTTAGTGCAGCCTCTATAGAAAACAGTGTGGAGAGTCCTCAAAGAAATAAATGTAGACTTACCATTTGATACAGTAATCCCACTGCTGGGTATCTACCCTATGGAAAAGAAGTCATTTTATCAAAAAGACACCTGCACTGAAATGTTTACTGCAGCACAATTCATAATTGCAAAGATGTGGAATCAATCTAAACGCCCATCAATTCATGAGTGGATTAAGAAAATGTGATATATACATAGCATGTAGTACTACTCAGCTATAAAAGGAATGAAATAATGTCTTTTGCAGCAACTTGGATGGAACTAGAGACTATTACCCTAAGTGAAGTGTCTCAGGAACAGAAAAACACATACCACATGTACTCTCTAATAACTGGGAACTAAACTATGGGCACATATGGGCACAAAGAGATGTAATGGACATCAGAAAAGAAGAAAGGGGTAGGGTGGGAGAAGGTGAGGAGTAAAAACTTACCTATTGGGTATAATGAACACTACTCTGGTGATGGACACACTAAAAGTCCCAATTTAAACCATATACAAGGAATTCAGGTAACAAAAACATCTGTACCCCATTAATATTTTGAAATAAAAAATTTTTAAAAATTTATCTATACTCAGATGCAAGGAATATTGCCAATAGTTTACTATATCTCAAACAGGAAAATGAGATCAGTTGAAACACAGTTTGATATCTATCTTGGAAGACAAAGGGTTAACATCCTAACTAGATAAATATTAAGGAGACTAAAGAGTTGTAAGCAACTTGCATTGCTGATAAGCAAAATTTTGTTTCAAGTATACTGAATAAAATATTAAATCTTCAAAAAATAATGTATATGAATCTATATTTCAAATAGACTTCTTGATCATTTTAAATTGTCTTCTTATCTCAGGTCTGATCAGGTTGCTATTGTTTCAATATTGAATGTAATGTGACTGATGAACTAATATGTCATTTCTTGGAGTAAATGGTATCAGTTGTGTCATTTTCTTGTGATTCATTTGAAATCAGTATTATTCTTGATTTGACTTTTATGGCAGAATTTTTTAAAAATGTCCATGCTTTTAAGATTTAGTTAAAACCTGATAACAGAAACTATAAGACCACTTACTTGGGAAAACATAAACTATAACGTGTTTATTATATAATAGTTGAGGCAGAGTGCCTGTCATTCTACCATGTGTAACTCCCACTCTTTTTTTCAGGATGCCTCAGTGTCCTGTTAGTTGTAACTGACATTGGCCTAAGCACAGGTGCCAGTGCCAATTCTTACATTAAATTCCAGTAAAATTCATTGTCCCATTTTACTTAAAGTACATATAAATAAAATACCTAATATTTTGTTTCCATACCCAAAAATATCATCTTCAAGGTGAACTACTCTAGGGTATTTTTAAAAACCTCATTGTTCTAGTCTTTGGAAAAGTCCAGATGAAAGATGGCTGCTAAACTCATAGCCAAGAACTCTTAAAAGAGAAGAGTTCTGGTAGGCTCTTAAAAATGAGACTTAAAAATAAGATCAGATCAGATCTTTAAAAGGCTATGTTTACAATATATTTGAGACTTAAAAATGAGATCAAATCATATCTTTAAAAGGCTATGTTTACAATAACAGGACAGTTATGTTAATTAAAATATATTTACATATGCATATTTTGCTCAGTAAGAAAGCATAAGATAGACACTGAAATGTTAAAGGATTTTACTTTTTGCTTCTATATCTAATTTACTACAATAAACATGCACTATTTATATAATAAAGGTGTAAGCGGTGCTAAAGTACACACACAAAGTTGGAAGGTGATAAAAGCAACTAAAGAATAGACTAAATCTTTAAGAATAACAGTCAGGATAAATCCAGAAGCTTTTATGAGCCAAAAAAAGCTTACAGAAAGTATCAAAGACAGTCAAAGACATGTCTAAAGCTATATTCAGAGCAAGAATGAACAGATCTATCCTTGTAATGGAAAGAAAGCAAAGATAAGGTAAGAGAAAGTGCATCTAGTTGTAGTACCTTCCAAGTTCATGTCTTAGGCTCATTTCATGTTGCCTAAAGAAAGGAAAGTTATCAGTAAAATTAGAGAAAACAGTAAAATTACAAAAACTTCAGAACACTTGAGATGGGTATGTGTTTTGACTTTCAAAAGAGAAGGCAAAATCCATAAAGTACAATCTCAGGGTCTGACTGCCCAGTAAAATTCCAGAATGATTGAGCATGGTGATTCTCAATCCTACCAGGCTCAAGTCCTCTAATATTTTAAATACCTTACAATATTCCCTTTACTATCCAGAAATAAAAGTCAAAGATAACGATCTCTTCTCCAATGAAAAAATCAATATAATGCCTTAACTGCTATTTATAAAAAGATAAAGGAATTTATAATGTTTTTAATAAGTAAATTTGTGGGCCATGACCATGCCATAGATATAATAGTCATATGCTTGCCTCTATTTAAAATGAATCAGTTGGAATTAAGCTACACACTGACATTTTGAAAAAGGGCTTAATAAATATATTTGTGTGTATATATTTGTGTATATATATATTTACACAATATATTTGTGTATATATACACACAATCATGAATGCAATAGTTGCAAATACAGATGATACAGGTTGAGGATCCCTAATCCCCAAATCCAAAATCCGAAATGCTCCAAAATCCAAAACTTACTGAGTATTGACATGATGCTCAAAGGAAATGCTCACTGGAGCATTCTGGATTTCAGATTAGGGATGCTCAACCCGTACATATAATGAAAATATTCCAAAAGCCAAAAAATATGAAATCTAAAACATCTCTGGCCCAACCATTTCAAATAAGGGATACTCAATCTGTACAAGTGGTAACCAAATACCACCAGCAGAGTTGCTGACATGAGTTTTCACAATGATGAAGAACTCAGTAAAATTCTGAACAAATGAAAGTACAATTTTCCCTCTATTTCCTTACATGGTAGGTGCATTACTGGGATCAGTGTATACTAAAAGCAAGCCCCAGACAGTTTGTGTGGAGAGGCGAATCACAGTTAGGTTGTAGGTTTAATTATAAACATGTTTTACTGCTACATCAATGGAAGATCTAAAAGTCATTCAGGTTGCAGAGTTAAGTCTTTATTGTATAGGACTGGCATGTGTATAGCAGCAGGTTGTTTAACATCCCTGGTCCTTGCCTTTCATATCACTGCAATTTAGGATTACACCTCTCTATTTTTGTATTAAACAAAAAATTCCCCCACAAGTTTCCAAAAATGCCTCTAGATGGCAATAGTATCCCAGTTGTGAATTACTGATCCCTTAGCACAGGATATACCACAGTGTACTTGTAACAATGCCTTGTACGTAAGAATAGAGAGCATCTTCTTAGAGTTCTGTTTATGGTTGTCCTATCTTGGAAGGTAAAGAAAGCAGGGACCAGAATGATCTCAATTTAAAAGAGCTGTATTGAATGTGTTTAGGTTTAAATATTGCAAAACACATTTAAAATATAAATTAGCATTGGTCATTACAACTTGACCAGAGTACTTCATTTCACTTGGCTAAATATTTAAAGCAGAAAAACTAATAATAAAGAGGCCCCTACTTCTCTGGAGAGGGCTTAGAATACAAGCCAAGGATAGGTTCCTGTAAAAACCTTGTGGGAAATGGGAAGCTTGCTTTGATAAAAAGAATGAGAATGGGAGAAGTTGATCTATGAAAGATCTGGGTTCAGTTTCCAGACAGGCATTCCAAGTGGCACATTAGATGATGGCTTAAGATTCTACCTATGACCCCATATATCCTACTCAACAGGTCAGGAAGAGTTGTAACCACATATCTAGGAACAGAGTGCTTTTTTATGGTATTCTGCCCTATACCTAAGAATGGAAGAAAGGACTGTATTGGAGTTGAAGGCGTCTCATTTCGTGTTCAGAACACACAATAAATAGGCCTATTTCTTTTTGAAAGTTTGTATAGAGTTTTCAATTGAATCCAACTCTATGGGTGATTATATAAAATTCCTGATAAACTTACCCCTTAGCTAACCTGAGAGCCATTCTGCAGCAATGGTTACAAAGCACTTTCATTATTTACTCATTCAAATCATTTCAATATTAATGGGAAAAAAATCATGATGAACAAAAATAAAATTTTAAATAAAGGCAGGGCCTGATGCAAAAAGAAAAATTAGTAATACTGATTCTGTATTTATTTAAAATTTTTATATTTTGTTCATCACGGAATTTTTGCATAATTTCTTTAAAAGATTGTATTGAAAAACCGTTTATCTTGATTACTGAGTTTTGGGCGACCCCTTAAATTTTGTGCAGAGGTAAATGCCTCATTAGTCTCAGTCCTGGTCTTTAATAATTCTCAAAAATGAACAGAACCTCTTTTCACTGATATCAGAGTACTGAGAGGCTCCAAGTCTTCCATATGTGTACTTTTCTTAAGCATACTACTTCAACAAAAATTTAAGCAACTTAACTAGTTACAGCAGAGTCCCTAATGGCATCTACCTCAATCCTGAGAGATCCACCACTTTCCTTCTGGGCCAGGCGCAAAGTGCGCGGAGGTGTAAATCATACTGCAGCAGAGAAATTTAGAGAAAGAGACTGCGGTGGTCTCCCTGCAGCAGGACTAGTCATGTATAGGCCTTCTTGGCCCTAGAAAAACAGAGCTTGTTAGATTAAGAAACTAAATTCTGGAAGGTTAAAAAACAAATCCATCACCGACAGACGTGGCTGTTAGGCCTGCAATCATCCCCCTCCCAGCCACCTCCCTCTCTAGGAAGCTGACGGGGAGCCGGGAGAGGCAGGCACCACTTTACCCACCCTGCTCTCGGGGAATCCGCACCAGGCAGTCCACCATGCCTTTGTACTGAGCCTCGGGGCTGATCTGCTTCGAAGAGGCCTGCACCTGCAGCAGCAGCTTCACCCGCTCGATGGGCGCCACGGCCGTCTTGGACACAGCCGCTGCGACCCCGCCAGCCAGCAGGTCCTTCCCGAAGGACGCGGCGTCAAACAGCCGCTTTTCGGCCCTCTTCTCTGGCTTCTTTTTCGCAGGCTCACGCTGCATGATAGGGTGATGGACGTAAAAACTGGCAGCTGTGGCTCAAATCGAGGGCAGAGGCGACGAAGAAGGGAAGGAAAATCGCTTCAGCCTCGTCCTGGCGGGAAAGCAGCGCTCAGGACTGCGCTCAGGATGACGGGAGATACGCACGCAGGGCGGGGCCCACGAAAAGCTGCGCAGGCGCCTCCAACCGCCTCCCGCCACCTGACACGTGGCTCCCGGGCGCTCGGTGCCGCCTCCTCAAGTCTAAGCCTGGGCTCTGCTTGCGGAGGGCGGGGTGTGGAGGCGGTGGGTTCTGGGCAGGAAAAGCACAGAAAAGGACCCAGGAGGGCCAGATTTGTTTTAGGGAAATTTAGCAGCCGAAACTAGGGCAGAGGAGTAGGCCAAGAGTGTGGGATTATGAGTTTTAGGTCTCAGGGTTATCCCCTTTACTTTCATCTTAGAAATTGATTTACTCTGTTCCTTTAAGCAGGGATCGTTTGTAAGTCACTTTCTCATTGCATGTCTTTGCTGTCTGCACCCCTCACAGCATAATTAAAGATATTCCTCTTTTCCGTATTGTATTTAAATGGATAATTCTATCTAGAGTCGTGGTTCTGGGTCCAGACTGCACATTCAAAGAGGATGGGTTTTTTTTTTTTGGTTTTTTTTTTTTTTAAATTTATGCTTGGAATTAGGCTCTGACGGGTAAATTAGAACCTCTGGAAGTGGGGGCCTCAGTATTTAAATTCCCAGGATAAGTCTAGTGTGCAGGGTTGAGAACCAATGACCTATTTTAGAAGAGTAGTTCACAAACTGTTAGATTGCAGGATCCCTTTTTTTACTCTTAAAAATTATTGAAGACACGGTGAAACTTGTTTTTGTTATATTGACATTTGCTATATCAAAAATTAAAACAAATTTAAAAAATATGTATTCATTCATTTAGAATAACAAATCCATCATAGGAAACATAAGTAACACTTTTAAATAAAAAATTTTCAAAACAAAAAATGGAGTGAGAAGAATAGCATTATTTTATATTTTTGAAACTCTAATGTCCAGCTTAGTAACAGTTGGATTCACATTACTGCTTTTACATTCTGTCTATTGCAATATCACACATGTAGCAATTCGAAAACTCTATTGTCCATTCAGGACAGAATTAAAGTGAAAAAGGCAAATAATGTGTTGCTATTATTAAGAAAATAGTTTTGACCTCAAGGAACCCCTGAAAGAGCCTCAGTCATAGGGAGGAGTCCCCATACCACATCTTGAGAACTTATCTAGAGGCTGATAATCAGATTCAGGTTTGACTTCCTTTGGCAAGAATACTCAGTAGAGGTACATCTATCCTGCACATAACATGTCTTTATTTTCTTCCACTTTGTCTTTTTCACTTAATATATCCTGGAGGTCCTTCTGTAGTGGTATATGATATATTCCTGATTTGTTTCTATAGCTTGTTTGATGGTTTTTAATAAATAGAGATCCCACCTTACCATCTCTTATTCTGTAGGTCCTGCAGAGCCTTGAAACACATCTGAGATGAATTTTTAGCTTTTTTTGAAATTTAGGTTGTGATTTTTTCATTATTTTAAGTATGTTGTAACCTTCCTAGTATCACTTGTCACTGGTCAAAACCATTTAGGCCAGAAGGACTCCAAACCAGGAATGTTGTTAATCTTTTGCATACTTTACATAAAAGCAGTTGGCAAGTCCTACTGGTATATGTTTGGTGCTACTTCCTTTCCATAGCAGCTTATTCAACTCTTAAGTGGGCTTTCCAACCTGAGTCTCTCCCCCACCATTTGACGTGCTGCTTGCCAGATTCATCTTTCTGAAGGAATTGCATTAATCATATTTCTAGACTTTAAAAAATTGAGTCTTCTTATGAAATCCATTGTAAATTCAAGAAACAATTGCATTTTTATTAGAAAAAATCTGAAAAATTAAAAGTTTCAGTCTCCTTTAAAGGAATCTGAAGCATTAATGGGCACATAGGGAGAAAGTGAAGGGGGAAATTACTTGAATCACACTCCAGGTAAGACTTTTTTAAGATCCCAAAGAAGGTTAAAGTCAAAGGAATCATCTCTGGTCAAAGGGAATGTAAGTATCACAGAGGACAGAAAGGAAGAGTTTGCTGCTCCCAGGGCAATTTTCTCCTCTTCTCCCACTCTCTCCCCTTGAGACATTTGAATTGATAGTTGACAATGTCTATCACATATTCCTTTATGATATAAAGTTTATTTCTGACATGTATTTATTGATAGAAGACAGACAAAAGTGAAAGCAACTACTTAGAAATGTAGCTTTTTTTTTTTACCTTATTAAGAGCACTGAATCAATTCCTTTCAATAGATTGGAGCTAAAAATGTTTAATTTGTTGTATTGATTTTATTTACTGATTTAGGGAAGGAAAAAAGTTCTAGTGACTTATGTTAATTAAAAGTATAGAATCTTAGAACCTTTGTACTGTTCTCTCTGCTCTCCTTAGAAACCAGCATGGTTAGTTTCCTCACTTTCTTCAGGTCTGGGGTCACCTGAGCAAACTTTCCTAGCCACCCTATCTGCTGTGTTACATATCCTTTTTTCTTGCTTCAGTATTTTTATTCTTAGCATTTATCAACATATTTTACTTACTTGTCTGTGTTCTGCCTCTCCCATTGGAACATAAACTGCATAAGGGCAGGCATTTTTAAGCTGTTTTGTTACTGCTATACTCCCAGTATCCAGAACAGTACTTGGCACAGGGTAGAAAATTCAACAAGTATTTATCGGATGGAAAGGCAACACAATTGCAAACAAACCTCCAGACCATTTTTATTTAAAACTATCAATATAGTATAAAAATAGTTTTAATTATATAGAATGTAGAAATACAACTCTGCAAATTAAGACATTTCATACAGTTTGATGTATAAAGTTTTAATAACATTTAGTACTATATTTAAAAAGATCCAAAGTATAAATCTTTGTTCTTAAAACTGTTTATTGATGAATTTTTCTCAGCTTCTGTCCAACATTTTGTACAGTACCAGGTATGATTTAACTGACTCCTTGGCTTTCAACCAATGGATATTTAATAATAATAATAAATGACAGTAGTAGCAGCTAACATTTTTATAGCACAAAATATGTGCCAGGCACTATTTAGAGAGAATTAACACATTCAACAAATAATGTTCAAAGCAGAAAAACCTAGTAAATTGGTTTCATAGCTTTGCCCATTTGTATTAGAAATATAAAAAAAAGGAGACACTGCAAAATTACTATCTTGCCATTATGCATCATCATCAATAGTCCCTTGGCACAAATAAACATTCCCTTGCTAAGTACAGTTCTCTGACATGACAAAAACAAACAAAAAAGAGCTGAAGAAAGGGGAGAGAGAGAGAGTAAAGGAGAGAGTGAAGGAGGGAGAAAGAGAGAGAGTCTAAAACATCATTTCAGGGGGCTAAAAAACAGATGATAAGACAGTATTTGTTATTTTTTAAATGCCAGTTATATAGTTTTTCACATTAATAGTCTTTGGTGGAAGGGTACATTTGCATGATACTAATAAATCTAACTTAATGTTTCTATATCTGCTAAAGTATACCTCTGAGGTGTCTGCACTGTCACCTTGTTCCCCTTTATTTAATACTCATGGGCACATTATTATCCAATTATCAGATTGACCTACTTTCACATGTGACTCTGAACATATTTGGAAAAATAGGCAACTAAGTTTACCTATAATGCTTATTACTTCAATATCTATTTGGAGATGAAAAACAAGATGATGTTTGGTTTTATTTCTTAAAACTGCAGTGGTTCTGTAACATCGAAATTATAGTGCACATCTACAATATAGCAAAGATTTTCCTTTTATTAACATCAGCAGTATGCTTTGCCTTTTATTTCAGTTATTGAGAGATGGTCTCCCAATTCTTTTCCATCAGGAAAGCAATTCAACAGATCAAAATTTCATTAGATGAAACAAAAAAGTACCCAATGATAAAAGCCCAAGCCTTAGTTCAGTCTGCCTGAAAACCTGAAATGATCAATAATTGCATTTATTAATAATTATCAGTATTAGAAATAGCTCATGGTGTTTTGAGGGACATATCCAGAAATTTAGGACATTTAATAAATACTTTTAAACAAAGTGCCTTAATACATATATGTACACAAGCCATCCTCAGACAGTAGTTAAGAGTCTACCACTTGACTCAATATTGTGATTTTAAGGGGAGGATATATCAAGCTATTTTCTACAACATTTCAAGAACCAAGGTTTATAACCCTAATGTGAATACCAAAGTTAAGGCCCACTAGTCACCAATGGGACAGATATGCTGTGGTTTATGTCTTAAATGCCTAGGTGAAAATCTCTTAAACTAATGACAGAGTGATAATGTGTTTCTTTTAAGACCAAATGACACAAATAGTATCCCAGTGTCCTGGCTATGTTTTGCAATTAGTTCTGACTAAGCTGGGTGGCTCACATTTGGGGTAAGGAAATGCAGAGACTGATTTTAGATGTGCTGGTATAACTTGTCTTCCAAAGCTTAAGTCCTAAAGAAGAAACAGCCCAGTATTGTAAAGTGTTGGAGGCACTGAACCTCCAGGAAGATCAACTGGGTAAATGTCAATTAAAAATGCAGTATTTATGTTTTTTCTTTCTCTCAATCTACCAAATTCTCTCAGCCAAAGAAAATTCTTATACCATTACTTTTCTTTTCCTACTAAAGATCAAGTAAACTATTGTTCACTAAAGTATTCCCCCTTTGGGAAAACCCAATACATATTGATCCATATTTGTAAGACAAAAATTTGTATTTTACAAAAGAAGTCACCATAGGATTTCTTTAGCCAACTTTTTCAGTTTTTTTTAACATGATTTGGTTTTTAAAAAAAATTTACATACAACTTTCCTGAAAATCATGAACTGTATAAAATGTACATGTAGTATACCTGAATATATTTTAACAAAAAAAGAACAATGACAGTTTACAGGACAAGTAGTTTTAAAAATATATCCTAGTCAAAATTGAGCATACCCGAAAGAGTAAACAGAATCAAATAAATAAAAATTAAGTTTAATTTTCATTTTTCCCCTCTTTTCCCACAGTGAGGTATGTACTAAAATACTTAAACTAATGAAAAGTAGTTTGATAAGGTTCTGATAAGGAATCAGTACTTGGACATTACAAATTTAGGTATTGACCAATATGCAAGAGAAAAAAAAGCAGTACATTTTACTTTACTCAATAGGGACTTTTAAAACCTCAACAGTATCATCTCATTTGTACATGAAAACGCTGAGCTCAGAGAGGTATAAAACTTGCTCATGGTCACAGCAATAATTAGTGACAGAACCTGGTCACCTCCTTCCAATTTCATGATTCCTTCACCAGACATCAATATTAGTTTTGAGAAAAATAATAAATTGGGCATTTTTCCAAAATAAACACTTCCTATATTAATTTTATAAAAAACACTTCACATTATTTCAAACTAGTCAATAAATTAACTATATAGCAAAATAGCAATAAGTTAAGAATCCCCTTTTTATAGTTTGATCAAGTATCTTCTCAAAAGTCTAACAATATTACATTAAGATTTAATGCATCAATTCCAACAGCATTTCATCTCAATACTTAACAATGTTATGTTCAATATTGAAAGGTGAAAAGAAGCTAAACCTTATCTCTTTGTGTATCGCTCTTGGCAATTCTAACAATTCAAACAGCAATTTAGTTTGATGTTCTATGCATGTGTTTCTGTGCATCAAGAAAACACAGCTACAAGGTTAATCCAAAGAACAACTTAAAAGCCATTTCAACGGCAATTTCTGTTACTGAGTCATGAAAACAGACATAAAGTTCTTGAGGTTTTGGATGAAGAAAGAGTCTCCTGCAGAAGAAAAAAACACATTCATTTCAGAAATTAAAACAAAAAAAATTAAAAAAAGAAAACCCTAACCCTTCAATTTATTTTATTATTTTTGTTCCTGAAAGAATCAGTAGTAAATTGAAAAACCACTAATCTAAATCTATGGTAGGGGGAATGCAGCTAGATTGATTTCTAAATATTAATAAATCATACATGCCTTATGTCAATTATTTTTATTGTTCCAGAGAATAAAAATCCTATTTTATCAGTATGTATTACCATACTGCTCAGTGTTTAAATATTAAGTCCAATCATTATTATTACAATAAAGCCAATAGTATCAGCATCACTTTAAGCACAATAGTTATTAAATATTTTATTGCCATTTGCATTCTAATGCTTTATTTTATTAAAGATATGATGGCTCTTTTTGCAGATAGTACTGAATTGGGATTAACATTAAAATTTTATTTGGTTTTCTTAAAGAATTAAAATTTTAATCTATTTAATCAGTACTAATATATATAAATTGAAGTATTTAAACTGGGGACAGTTCTGCCTCACTTTCTTAACATTCCTCTTCTATATACATCTGCATCATGATAATTCAACACCGTTTGTTTCTTTTGTTCCAACTGTTGTGAACATAGTTAATGCTCCACTGTATACCTGCATTATGCCTAACTGCTCTTTTCATCTCTAGTCTCAATCTTGTGTCCACAGCATTCCATTCACTGCTCCCAGCTTAATCTTCCAACAGTACAACTCTGATCACACTGCATGGAGTTAAGCTTATGCTGATGTTCCCAAGCCTGGTTGTTACACACCATATCACAAGGAAGCTTACTAAAAATACAGATTCCTACTTCCATAGATTCTGATTCAGTAGGTCTGAGGTGGACCCCAAGCATCTCTGATTTTAACAGAGATTCTAAATCTCTTTACAAAAGGGACTTGTAAAGTGTTTTTCATACAGCTTAATACTACATCATAGGTATCCAATAATCTTAGTCCTACCCAACTCTGTGCCCTTTCCTCCACCAAATATTACTGTAACTCAAAGAACCTTCAGTGAAGGCTCTCTGCAGTGGTCCATCTTGATCTTTCACTTTATCTTTGTATATTTCATTCCTTTAACATCCTGGCAAACCAGTCTACTCACTGCCATGCCTTGTGATTTGTGATTTCCACTGTTGGATCTTTGTTCATCTCATTCTCCTTTCCTAGAATGGTCTATCCAAATCCAATTCATTTTCTAAACAGATCAAAGGAAATCTCTAAGCCTTTCTTTGCAATCCTTGTTTAAACCTGTGCGCCCCCCCCCCGAATTCCTATAGCATTTGGTTTTATCACCTAATTCATTTTACATACATATTTACATATAGTATACACATATATTTATATATATCTCTATCTCTATAATATAGATCTATAAATATATAGATATTTGAGCATAATTCCTATTTCTAAGGCTAGATGTAAGGCCCTTGGAGGCAATGACCATGTCTTTATCTTTGTGTTTGCCATACCACCCACCTATCCACCCACCATCACATTTTGCCAAGCACAACTCCATCTACTAAACGATCGCATATTTATCAAGTGACTATTATGTGCCAGGTGCTGTTGCAGGTGCCAGTGGTGGACAAGACAGATACAATTTCTGACCTCATGAAGCTGACATTCTACTGAAGGGGGAAAGACAAGAAAATAAACAATAATAGGATGATATAGAGAATAACTGAGTAGCCACTTTAATGGGGGAAAGAGATCATAGATCCTCTCTAAGGAGATGACCCATTACTACTGGTATATATCAAGGAGCTAGATATGAAAAGGTTAACAGGTAGAATATCCCACACACAAGGAACAGCAGAAACAAGATTTGACTGGTGCCAGTGCAGCTGGTGCTCAGAGGATGGAGGAGGAGGTTGATAGGAGGTGGAAACAGAAGGGCAGGGGCCTGATTGGGCATGGTGTTGTGGTGGGGGACTGGGAGGGGGTAAGGAAAGAAAGAGAGAAGAGGAAGGAAAGAGAAAAAGCAAGGAGAGAGAGGGAAGAAAAGAAGGAACTAATAAAGGATGGAAAGAAATAGAAAAATAGTAGTTTTATTCTTTTAGTGTATTACTAATATAATTTTGGAATAGAACAATTTTTTTTTTTTAGTAGAAAAAGTCTTTGGGAAGGATTTAAAGGAGATACTTAGCAAATAAAATTCTTAGCAAGTAAAATTAAAATTCAAGAGCTAGATTAACTTCTGTGCCTACATTTTAAAATGTTAATCTCCTTTACTACTTTTCTTTCACTTTTCTAACATTTTACTTTACATTCAAATACTTTTCTTCCCACTTACCCCACTACCCAGTAAGCCATAACTGGTGGTCCTTTTTTCTGATCAGTCCAGTTTTCAGGTGAGCATTCAAACAACACACCATGTTCTTTCACAAGGTTAAAAGATGACACTGAATTTATTGAATCTGAATGGTTTCCACCATTTAGTGCTTTCTTTTTCTGTAAATTAATAGGTATTATTAATATTAGCTAGCATTATTAGTGTTACTTTAAAATGTTTTCACATATTGATTTGAATTGGCTGATCCTAATACTTAAGTGCCTGCAATGACATTCTTCTTACCTGCAGGAAAATTTCTATTCTTCCTTAATACTTAGTTTAAATATCATCTCCCTAAATGAGACTTCATGGATAAAGTGTCCCTTGACTCTTTCAGGAAACACTTTACCCACAGTCCTATATTGTTAGTATTTATATCAT
The DNA here is from genome assembly GCF_041146395.1 of Eulemur rufifrons. Lineage (NCBI taxonomy): Eukaryota > Metazoa > Chordata > Mammalia > Primates > Lemuridae > Eulemur > Eulemur rufifrons. Next base: position 20,469,575 of record NC_091000.1, on the reverse strand, counting down.
ATTATAGCAGCAGTTTATAGGTCTGTCTTCCCCAGAAGATAGAGAATTATAAGCTTTTTTTTTTTTTTTTTCCAGGACAGAGACAATATACTATTCATCTTTGTATTTTTTAAAACCAGCAGTGCCTGGTACATAGTAGGTACTTAACAAATGTATTCTAAATGAATAGATGATTCTGTCATAAATTTAAAACATATATTTAAAGCAGTATTTTTTCTTCCTTTGATGTATAATCTCTAAATTTTCTAGTGATCAAAGCATTAGTAAAACAATGACTCATTTAAAATATAAAGACTTCATAAGGCTCAGGCCAAAACAGTGGAGTCATCCTTGATTCTTCTCTTTCTCTCATAACCCTTACCCAATAAATCAACAAATCATTTTGGTTCACCCTCCAAAATATAATCTGAAACCAGAAGCCATAATCATTTCTTGCTTTGAGAATTTCAAGAAACTCCTAACTGGTCCCTGCCTCCACCCTTGCTGCCCTACAGCCTGTTCTTCCCATAGTAGCCCAAGAGATCCTTTAAAAAAAAATTAAGGATCATGACCCTCCCCTGCTCAGGACTGTGCAAGAACTTTCCATCTTTCAGAACAAAGCCCAAAGTCCTTATCATAGTTTGTTAGGCCATGCATGCTCTAGCCCTGCTACCTTTGTGATCTCATCTCCTTCCACTCTCCTGCCTACTCAGGCCACTCCAGTGCTCTCCCAGACATTCCTACCTCTGTGGTTTTGCACTTGCTATTCCTGTCTTCTCGAAGCTCTATCTCCAGAGAGGCACAAGGCATGCTTCCTCACTTCATTCAGGTCTCTGTTCAAATATTACTTGACATGATCAGAGAGACCTTTTAAAATGGTAACTCCCACCTCTCATCCTTACCATGTTTTATTATTCCGCTTGACATGCATCCTTCCTGACATACTATTTACTAATTCATTTGTCTCCCCCATTAGAAAACAGACTTCATAAGGGAACAGACTTTGTCTGTTTTGTCCACCGTTGTATTCCCAACTCCTAGAATAGTATTTGGTGCTGAGTAGATACCTCAATATTTAAATAATATGGTGAAAACTAATTTATATTATTAAATATTACCAAATAAGTTAATGAAATATTCCCTTATAGAATCTATCAGTTATGTTAACTAGGGAAAAAGCAGCAAACGAACCAAAAGCACATAAGAATATGTAGTCAAATATAACATTTTTCCAAATAACAACTTCTGGGAACTTGAAATTCTACAAGACAGAATTTTACTGCTGAATGAGCTCTGACAGATGACATAATTCAGCTCACTCACTTTAGAGCTGAAGAAATAGGAAGAGTTGAGGCTCAGTCCAGTATTCTTTATTCCCAGCCCAATCTTCTTTTAAACCCAAGTTCTTCCCAAATTTGGCATCTTTAACACATGTATTGCTATATATATTATAACAATTTTTGGAGAGTATTTTGGTTATATGATGTCAGAAGTAAACCTCTGTACATTTATCCTTTTCAAGAAGTCAACATATATCTTTTCCTGCCATTAAAACAATCTAATTGATCTTGTAATTGTATATAGCATTACTACTTACCCAGCAGGTACAGTATTAAATAAAACTGCATCTGGAGTTGAAAAGCAAGCAAGCAAGCAAGCAACCAGCCAAGTGCTAAAGTGCTAAAAGTGCTAAAACATTTGAAATAGCATGTGTCTATAGCTGTATCTTAACCCATTATGTTCCAAAATACCTTATACTGTTGGCTGAATACTTAAAGAATTATCAGAGTTACTTTAGGAACCAATTGGTAGATATTATTGACTAAGCAATGGTTGAGTCATTAGAAATCAAACGTAGGGGGTTAATTTACACTGCAAACTACCCTATTCTACTTTTCTATAGAAAATACAGGTCCCCCATTTCCTGAAATAGTAATTCAAGACATCAAATTCAATATTATGAAACAAAGCTTTGAAGTATTGTGAGTATAATTCTTTTGGCACCCAAGTTAGATTGGGTGAACATAAAAAAAACCTAATTATACAAAGACATTGCTGGACATATTGATTAGAGAGTAGAGAGAATGCTTAGGGATATGGATATTAAGCTGACAGAAAACTATATTTACAGCAGTGCTCTACCTCTTCCATCAATGTCTGTTGGAAAACTGCACGAATGGAAAGACAACATTGATGGAAATTCTTTATTAGCTGAGGGTGAACAGAGCCACTTAGCTGTGCCACCTCTTCATGGGTAGGAGTAATGAAGATTCCTTGCACTGTTTCCAAGGCAACATAGTGGAAAAGCGTGTTTTCAGGACCAGATGTCAATCTTGAAAAGAAAAGAAAAAAAAAAAAGAGAGAAGAAAAAAGAAATATAAGTAAATTTAAAAATATTGCTTCATTTTGAATTTTGTAGACTTCTTATAATCTTTTATCTAGAATATAGTATAAGCAGTACAATTATGAATGGGGAACTGGGCCAAACATTTAATTCCCTCTTTGTCCTTAATTGAAGTACAGGCTAACGTGAAAGTTATTAATTCCCTTAATGGAGGCAAATACTACATGTTATACAAGGATAAATAAACACCAATTCATTTGCAAGTAACCTAATCATCCCTTTGCTAAACAACCAAAATTGGCTAAACTCTTCTTTTTCCACAGTTGGTAATGAATAACAGCTCATGTTTGGCCCAGATAACTACAAGCCATAAACAAGATATCACTCTAGCGTGGACCTCATATAAAAATAACTTCCAACAAACTAAACACATTTAAGTTAGTAGCATTAATGTGTTTCACCATCATAGTCAAACTGATGACTCTGAAGAAAAATAAAATTACTATTATCAACTGCAAAGTTGGATTAATATTTTATAATACCATGGCAATTACTGGTAGTATTCTACTACCTCTCATCATTACAATTTTCCTTTTCTCCTATGTTCTCTTACTATTTTCATTTTTCCTTTACTCCCTATCCTTTCCTCCTCTATTTAATTTCAAATGGGCCAGTAGAACCTTTAAATACTGTTAATTTCTACCAGTAGTAAGGAGAGCTAAAGAACAACAGTAACAGCAACAACAAGATAATAATAATAGTTACCATATACTGAATGCCCTCTATGTGCCAGGGAAGGTGCTTTAAAATACCTTAGTCTTCATTCTCATAATGACCTTGCAAGATATTATCTATTAATATCCTCATTTTAACCATGAGAAAATCAGTGTTCAGAAGATATGGATTAACTTGCTTGAGAGGTCACATAGCCGAGTGGCAGAGCCTAGCTGACTCTGAAGCTTGCTCTACAGTATCTTGCTTTTTTCTCTCTTCTGATTGGCAGCCTTTAAATATATGGACAAAAATCCCCCACCAGCATCTCATACACTGAAGCTGCACCATTCTAATCCTTCTATGATAAAGACTGTCTGTACTAAAAAATGTCTTCAGTTGTTTTTTTCTAGCCATAAGCACAAAGGTAAGGAAAAGGCATATTTTAGCTCTTAGCTTACATACTGCCTAAATCATCCATGCTGATTAAATTCCTGTTAAACTGTTAATTAGACAACACGATCCAAATAAACTTCTTATCACTGATTTATGGCCTTGTGTTCTCTTTTGAGACCAGGAATAGGGACGGAAGGAGATCATCTATGAATTCTTCTCTCACTTTTCCATAGGGTATCTGGCTCATTAATAACTGATAGCTGATATCTCTCTAGAAATAAAAACTTAAGATGAAAGGAATTATGGTTATTCAAAAAGGAAGATAATTTAAAACATATGTTTTAATCTGGAGGCCTTCAGATTCAAGAAAAGGTACAAAACAGAAATTATTCTTTACAAAAGACTATTAATAAGTTTCCTTATGAAGCGGTTTAGAATTACATATTTATTACTTTTTAAAATTTTCTCTCAAAAATGAACCACAACAAGCAAGTTTAGCTCTTGAAAACCATAAACTTACTCAGTGTGTATTAACTAAAAGTTAAAAAATCACTAAAAAAGAAATTGTTCAGTAGGCAAACAAAAGATTTGTACAAAAAAGCAGATAAAGTCAGATTTGTTCTTCAGTAAGGTTACCCTTGCGGTAGAGAATAGATTCAGGGTAGGCTGGGAGATGGGAGGCTGCAGCAATCAAGTCAGTTAAGAGAAAAATAGAACTTTGAACTAAGCCAGTATCAATAGGAGCTGAATGGATTCATGAAAGATTAAAATGCAGAATGGATAGGATTTGGTTACTGAATGAAATGTTTTGTGTGTATTATTTTTAATATATATTTTGACTTTACAAAAATATGTACATATAAATTAGGATATATTTATCCTGTTTTATATCATGCTTTCAAAATAAATTATGTAGTATGAAAACACCTTTCCATGTCAATAATGAGAATAAACATACATTTGTAGCATTTTTTAAAATAGGAGAGCCTACAATATATACCACATGTGAATTTATGCTTAAGCCACTGCACTTGAAAAGAGTTTCCTTTTACTAGAGATAAAGCCAAAATAACATACATACTTACAAACTCTAATATGGAGGTAATAAAATTTCAGAGCAGTAGTTTTTGTTAAGTGGAAGCCTAGGGTTTCGTGAAGGTACTTTAGGGTTCCATAAAGGTTTTGTTCTGATTTATTTGTTTAAAAACCATTTTTAACTAAAAATTAAACATTTGTATTTGGAGGCATTAAATACCAAATTTTAACACATTACATTTCCAATATTTTATGCAGACAAGTTACCTTATTTTTGCCTTGACTTCAGAAAAAAAGAATTTCCTCACAACTCTGTGACATATATATTTGAACTTGTAAAGTGTTTCAGTGATCAAGAAGGTGGTAGCTCTACAATTGTGTGTATGTGTGTGTGTGTGTGTGTGTGTGTGAATTCTATTTGTATGTGTCTAGTTGTTCAAATATTAATGAAAGTATGCAATTGAATTTATTATACAGTGGTTCCCACACATGACATCGTAATTAAATACCGGGCAAAGGTCAAGCAGACTTGCTTGTCACCACATAATAATTACATAAGAAGTGAATACATAGCATTTCATGGTGTAATAATTACAGACAATTTAAGCTGATAAACATTCTCTTCACACTCGGTTCCTTTTGCTTCAGAATTCTCTACTCAGTGTAAGTTTGAGGCTTCACCTGTTTCCTAAAGAGGGTGTTATAGGACCAGTTCCCTGGGACCAAAACTCTGAAAGGGAGATAGGCAGAGAGGAAGTTTATTAGGGAGGATTCTTAGGAAAAACAGCCGTGGGGGGTTGGTGTGACTGAAGCAGGCTCGGGTGGAGGGAGAAGCTGTACTGTGCTGCAGTTGCAACAGAGGTTCGGGGGATACCATTGGGAACTCTGAAGCTTCGATGGCCTTTCAGAATTATCTTGAATTTAGGCAACAGGCCAAGACTTTGTACTCACTTATCTAACAGTCATTAGAAGTGGGCTACTACCAGAGAAGAGTGTAATTTTAGATGAGTCAACAAACTTCCAGGGAGGACATAGCCAGGCAAGGGATGCAGGTGGCACTAGCTGTCATCACTCCCAAGTGCTGGGCTAAGGGGTAACTGGGCAGCACGACACTGAAATATTACTGTGTGTTTTTATCTCTCATAATACTAATATGGTCATTTTCCTAAATGTGTAATGAAATATTACAGAAATACCATAGATTGTACTGTTAATGTGTAAGATACAGCATAATTCCATTTGTTTAATAAAATCTCTATATGTTATGGGATTGTACTTTGTCATTGTAAAACTTCCCCAAAGACAGAGTTTAAGTGAAAAAGAATATTATAAGGAAATTTCTTACTTCATTGTGTTATATATTTCCAATTCTTTTTCTGGAAGGTCCTTTTTCAAATTTCCCAAATGAAATGGATTTGGAAGGGTTGACTTCTTTTTAGTGACCTATAAAATACAGTTAAGGTTTATATCTAAGAATGGAATCAAACAGCAGAAATAATTTAAAAATTAAAAATCCTTCTAAGAACTATATACTATTTTGCAATGCTTCTTTTAAATATTTTCAATGCTAACTTGGACTTCTTGGCTTATCCTTTGCTAACAGGCATCCCAGAGCCATGTCATGGAAGGGCATGATGGTGTTCCCCGAAATCCTCCTACCAGAGCCACTGCCAAGTTTGTATGTATGTATACTTGTCTCCCTCTCTAGACTCTGCACTCCTCAAAGTCAGGGGCTGTGTCTTATTCATCTCTGTACCTCCTTTGTGTAACATAGCCTTTGGCACTTAGTAGGTGTTTAAGCAACATTTGTTGAATGGTTGAATCTTAAAGGTTAACTCAGTTTCTCTTGGCAGTTGTTCATGGCTTTGTAATTCTTAAATCTATCCAAATCCTCTTTGACTATATTTCCTACCAATTTCACTGACTGGGGTAATAGGTATGGCACTGATGTGAGTACTTCCCAACTACATTCCACTTAAGGCTCCAAGAACACTCTATTGTTTGGAAGGAGGAGATTGAATCTGTGGTTATTTACACCATGCCACTTAGAATCTCATATTTTATTTATGCCCTTTCTCAGATTCTTCCTCTTTCATGCCTTGTCTGGCATCACCTCCCTTCACCCAAATGACAAGTTTCAAAATGTTTTGAAAGACAGCAACATCACTAGAGTAAGTACAAAGCCTCCCAGAACGATTATTTTGATAATCATTTGGATACTTCATGGTATTTTCGTGGAAAACAATCAAGAAAAATGATAAGTAATCTGAAAAATGAACATCCTCTTTGCTTTAGTTACATTTTGAATCTTTGAGTATGGACATCAGAACTTCACAGGTGCAGATAAAAAAAAAAAACCAACACCTCATCTATAAAAAATAGGATAAAACACACACACACACACACACACACACACGTTTAAGGTTCTGATTATCTTTTATGTTTCTGTAGAAGAGTTTATTGGATATTTACTCAGATCAGCCCCCTAAATGCCCCACAGCTAGGATGTTCTCTGATATCATTGTAAATAGAGAAAGAAGAGAGATAAACATGGTCGGTATGATTAAAGAGTTTCCCTATCTGTAAGTACTGTTAAACAGATATCCTGGACATGAAGGGGCTCCTGTCTTATTACTTGATATTTCATTCTTTTAGGTTCTAAATAATTGGTTTACCAACAGTGACTGAAACAACCACCATTTCAAATAAGGAATGATATGCCATTAAAAACATTTTCTTACAATTATAAAATAAGGACTGGAGAGACAGCTTAGCTCCCGGAATGTACACACGTGAATAAACACACACCTTAAGCAAGGCCCCACTTTCTTCTGAACCATCAGCACCCTGAGATTCTCTTTGCTTCTGTATTGCATCTGGTGTAGTATGGAGGGTAAGGCCAACACCTTCTCCACCTTCACAACCATTGTCAGATCCTCCACTGCTTCGGGAAGGACTGAGCTTACGTGTCTTTAAGGAATAGTCACCAAAAAGGGTTCTTCTGCATGTTGGGGAGGTTGCTACTTTAGTACTTTGTAGCCTACTGAGAATAGGTGAAGTGGTCAAAGTATCTGTTTTTTCACGTGATCCAGCAAGAAACCAGTCAGCACAAGACAAACAGGGGCTTGGAGGAGATGCTAGCCGTTCATCTATGCGAGAATCTACTCTTTCCAGCTGGTGAAGAGTTGTTTTGACCTGATCCACATATATACAGTCTGGTCCAGGATTCCCAATAGCTTTGGATGCACAGCCTCCAGCTTCTAACAGTACACATAACAAATAATGTCTCTATAAGAAAAAAATTATTAATATAGGTTTAGCTTCTATTAAAAGATTTATATATAATATACATGTATAAATTTAGGAATACTAAAGACATGTGGGCATATGGCATAATTATGTGATAATTATTAAAAATTCCTCCCACCCTTTTCCTTCTTGGTTACTATTAATGCTTCTTAATCCCAGTTGAAAACAATCTCACATTACTTTATCTTGATACACCATCAACCACGTCTCTTGGCGCATGGAATTCCCTAAGATAGCTATCAAAAGCCTTAATTATTGGAAGTCCTTCCATTTACAATTACATACTTATTTTGATCCTGATTCTATATTCTTTTCATGTCTCCCTCTATTTTCCAAAACAAGCCAAAAGATAAAACCACTATAGAAAAGAGAACAAAAGATCTTAAGAACTTGCTAGAATCTTTTCCTAGATTTTATTAATATTCCTCCATGAGTATTAAGTGAATGCAAAAAAAAAAAAAGGAGTAAAGGGGCATATAATATGTTCTTGAATACTTATATTAGACATACTCATACTTTTAAATGAGCATATTTGTTTGTGTATTTATTTAGATAGTCAATAGATGCCAAAAAAAGAAAAAGAAAGAAAAATCCCAAGAAACCAAGGTAAACTTACCAAGCCAACCATTAACAAAAAATGTCTCCCTTCAGGTTCCTGAAAGACTTCAGTGTTTGAGTCCGCAGAAGGTTGGAGGTGAGACTGAGGAAACACTTCTCTCCATATTATCAACTGACCAATTCGTTGTTTTGCTGCTAAAGGCAGCAAGCAATAGTGGCGACAGTATATAGCAATATCAATAAGATCATCCTTCGGCAAATGGCTGCATATCAAGTAACCCTTGAATTTAACCACAAAGAGCAAAAGTCAACTAGTGCTACAAAGCAGTAATCCCATAATATATTTCTAAGAGTTTTATAAACACTTCTTCAGTTGGCTTAAAATATTCTAGTTTCAAATGAAGATGTAGCAAAAATAAGTGTTTTTTCCTTAAGTCAAACTAGGGATCAAATGATAATTTCAGGGTCAAAACAGATAGACTTAGGCACAAAGCAAGACCACTTTTGTGTAGAATTGGTTGAGAATTTGGCAAAATTAGAAAAGAAGTGAATTCTGAGGATGGAAAATGGAGAAGCAGGGGTCAAGGTAGGGAGAGATTGACTTTTCACTGTGTACCATCCTGTACTGTTTGATTCTTTGTTAGATGTGTTTTAAATGATGTTTAAGGATCTTATTTTTTTTTTTTTTTTTTTTTTAATTTTTTTTTTTTTTTTTTTTTTTTTTTGTTGTTGAGACAGAGTCTCACTTTGTTGCCCAGGCTAGAGTGAGTGCCGTGGCGTCAGCTTAGCTCACAGCAACCTCAGACTCCTCGGCTTAAGCGATCCTACTGCCTCAGCCTCCCGAGTAGCTGGGACTACAGGCATGCGCCACTATGCCCGGCTAATTTTTTCTATATAGATTTTTAGTTGTCCATATAATGTCTTTCCATTTTTAGTAGAGACGGGGTCTCGCTCAGGCTGGTCTCGAACTCCTGACCTTGAGCAATCCACCCGCCTCGGCCTCCCAGAGTGCTAGGATTACAGGCGTGAGCCACCGCGCCCGGCCAAGGATCTTATTTTTAAAAATAAAAATAACTTAAATTCTTTTGATGTTTAATTTGCTTTACATGGAAGTCAACTAAATGTTAAAAGATTTACTTAAAAGATGCATGGTTACATCTGAAGATAGGATAAAAAAACATACTATTGCAAAACGAAGTCAAGGAAGTATTGCTCTTGTCTCTTACGCACTTGGTTCTTTGAGTATTCTTTCTCCTTTGCACATTTAAAGATACTGTAGAATGCAATAAGACTATAAATATTTACTATATTTATAAAAATGGAGATACAAGTCTTGTTTTAAGATCTTAATCTTATGGTACCTACATTGAAAGGAAAAGAGATAAATGTATTTTTCATGTTTGTAAAAGTTTGAGAAAATTTACTTTAGGTCTGTTTACATAGCAGTTGGACATCTGTAAAGATTTCAAGCTTCAACTTACCTTGTAAAATAGAGAAGACCCCAAAATTGCATACAGCCGCCTCATGTCATAGTAATCCTCAGACTGGGGGAAAAATTCAGGGTAGATTTATATATTTGGTTTTTTTGTAATACAAAATCCCACTTAAGCTATTATAGTTAAAATGGAAATGAAATTCTTTAGTAACTAAACTTTTCATAGTGCCTTCTTTAGAAATCAATATAGCAGAGTATTAGGGTGAAATATAACATGCTTATATATTTATTTGAGAACAACCTTATTTTTGATTCTTGTAAGTCACTGTTGATTAGAGACATCTAAGAATAGAACATAAAATTTGTTACTCCATGAGGGATTTCTGAAAATAAGTCTTTTGAGACAAAAAACTTCTACTATACACCATTGAAAATATCCAATACTATCATATACTCTTTTTGAAAGCACAAGTTGGTACAGCCTATTTGCAGGCAACTGAGTGGTATGTAAAAAAATCTAAATACACATACCCTCCCTTTGAGTAATTCCACTTCTAGAAATCTGTGGAAATGCTCAAACAATCAATAGAATTAAGACTTTTTAGAATGATTTGTAACACACAAAAATTAGAGATAATGTGAAGTTCAACAATGGAAGAATGGTCAACTAAAGTAGATATGTTACACCACAGACTCTCACACAGATGTTTAAAAATAAGATTGATCTATATGAACAGGCATAAGTTTCTGTTCTGAGGCTTGCATTCTCAGCAAAGAATGAAAGCTGCAGAACAAAATATACGCTATGATCTAATTTTTATTTAAAATGCCCCCCTCCAATTACACACATGTGTGTTGGTTTGTGTATGGGAATGTAACTGTAAAAGCAGTTACACCTAGGGATGGAAGTGGGTGAGAGGGATGAGGGAGTACATTTTGCTTTTAATATTTAATTATGCTTGCATCTTTACTCAATAGGCATGTATTACTATTATTATTTTTTAAAAAAAGAAACCTAAAGAAAACTAAAAACTGGAAATAACCTAAATATCCTTCAATTGGGGAATGGATGAACAAATTGTGATACATCCATACAATGGAATACTACTCAGCAATATGAAGGACTGAACTGCTGATACAACATGAATGAATCTCAAATCCATTATGCTAAGTCAGACAAAAAATCATCTACTTTATGATGCACTTTATATGACATCCTAGAAAAGGTAATATCATGAGGACAGAAAACAGATCAGTGATTGCCAGGTATTGAGGGTACAAAGAAGGGTTGACTATAAAGGGGCACAGAAGAATTTACTTAATCTAAATTATACCTTAACAGTAATTTTAAAAAACTACACAAAAGAATACAAAGTTAGGCTATAAGATTAAATTTTAAATCTGATTTCACAAAAAGTTTAGAATAGGTCTTTATTTTCATTTTTTTAAGATAAAATTCACTGTGAACTGTGAGTTTTGACAAATGCATACAGCTGTGCAAAATCAGGATGTAGAACAGTTCCATTAACACTTCCCCTCCCCCAGTTTTTTTCTATCCCATTACCTAGATATACTACAATTTGTCGATTCACCTGTTGATGGACATTTGAGTTACTTCTAGTTTTTGGCTATTACAGATAAAGCTGCTTTGTATACAGGTCTTTGTAATACATATGCTTTCATTTCTTTTAGGTAAACAGATGGCTATAGAATGGTTGAACCATATGGTATGTATGTTTAGGTTATTTATTTTTTATTTTTTTTTATTTTTTGTTTGTTTGTTGTTTAGGTTATTAAGAAACTGCCAAATTATTTTCCAAAGTAGTTGTATCATTTTACATTCTCAATTTATCAATTTTTTTTCTTTCATGGATTGTATTTTTGATGTTGGATCTAAGGAATCCCAATAGATCCTTTTCTAAACACAGAAAATATTGTTAGCTCTACTGCTCATTAAAATAATGTTCTATAAAGGCAGGAATTAGATTTTTAATTGAACCTATTGGATGTAAGTTCCAAAAACCAGATATTTTAATACCTTATATCCAAACTCTCCTACTGATTTAGTATCCATCTACACATTCTCCATCAGTGAAAAAATTATGACCTATGAAGAATTCACCATGCTTAAATTTCCATTATTCTTACAAACAAAACCTCCTTCCATTTGTTCAGGATCTTAGTTAAGACTCATCTACCTCTTCAAGCTGGCATTCTCTTTCCACTTTCACCAGCAAACTTCTTGACAATGACCCAACCCTTCTGTCTTCTACTTCTTCACTTCCCGTTTACTTTTTAAAAGAAATTTTATCACTGAAAATTCTAGCATACACAAAAAAAGAATAGTACAATTAGCTTCTATGTACCCATCATCACCCATTTAACTATGACCATCTTGTTTCATCTGTGTCCCTCTCTCCTTCCTCCTGTCCCTGCTGAACTATTTCAGAACCAATCCCAGATATTGTATCATTTCATCTGTAAACACTTCAGAATGTATCTCTAAAACAGCTGAAATCTTTTTAAAAAAACATAATACCATTACCACATCTAAAGAGTTATTCTCATCTAATATCCAATCATTAGCATTTACATCTTCTTGATTGTCTCATAGATGCTTTTTAAAAGTTTGTTTAAATAGGATCTAAGAAAGGCCATACATTACACTTGGTTGATCTGTTAAGTCTCTTGTAACTTAGAGGTTCTCTCACAACTTCTCTCCCTTCTCCCCCTGCACCACCCCACTGCCCTTTTCTAATTTATTTGTTGAAGAAACTGTCCTGTAGTGTTGCCCAGTCTGGATTTTGCTGATTGCAACCCCTCTCCCCCAAATGGGGTTATTTAACATGCCCCTTTTTTGATGGTATTTTGTATAAATTGGTAGTTAGATATTGAGGCCTCATCAAGCATATTTCATAGGTGGTTTGTGTGCTTCCATCAGGAACCACAAACCTGGCTGTCTTTCTTTTTGTGATATTAACAGTTACTGATGACCACTGCCAAGATCCATCAATTCACCGAGGGACTACAAAATGGTAATAGTCCAATTCTGTCAGTCTTTTTTGATACATCAGGTAGACTACTTCCATAAAGAGAACCCCCCCATCTCTATTTGGTAACCTTGACATATGGTTCAGACAAGAAAGGCAGGATAAATGTTTGATTCTTCCTCACTTACCAGTTTTTACAAAAATGAGTTGGTTCCCTAGCATTCTCCAAAACTGACCAGTTTTTTTTTTTTTCCTTAGCATCATTATAAACTCATGGACTTAAACTTATCTGATGTGTTTCACTTTGTTATAGTTACTATCCTTATAGATGCTCAAGAGAGAGCCTTTTCAAGTTGTCTTCTGACAATGTGAGCCCTACTATAACTCTAGTAATTTTTTAAGCTTTCTATATTTCTGATATGACAAGATGTTCTGAGACTTATCTTGTACATTTTCAGTCCCAAATCTGGAATGAGCCATTTCTTGAGGAGCCCTGGTTCCTTTGGTGAGAAATGTTATTTATACACAATAGCCTGGGTGTTAGTGGTGCTTATCACTGCTGAGATAGTCACTATTTATAGGCCTTTTCATGGGCCAGAGCTAGGAAATATAATTTTTTAAAAGATTGAAAACTATACTGATATTTCCAATTTAAATTCAGACCTACAGGGGTTCTTATTTAATCAATATTACATCTATAGGTCCTTTTCTTCAAAAAGCCCAATTCTTAATGATACCATTGTAATTATCATTTTTTAATACCATAATATACATTGTGCAACAAATATTTCAACTAAGCAGAAAAGAGAAGCAAGGTAGATTTTTTCAGTGTCAAAACAGAGGCCTAATGTTGCATATTTCAAGATTATTATATGTCCACTTGGTAAATATTTAGTATAATGACAGATACACAAAATAAGAATTCAACATTGAGCCTTTCCTAAAATTCACTCCTTCTCTTACCAGTTCTGCAAAATCTGCAGCCTCCAAGTCACTTAATGTCGTGTCTAATTCCATCTATGTAAAACAAACAAACAAAAAAAAAGTAACATAACCTTTTGACTCATTAGTTGTTAGTAATTTTAGTAATGGACATATAAAAAGTGCTTAATGACTACTTGAAAAATTGAGTAAGTATCTTTCTCCTCTGTGTTAAGAAATGTCTCAAAATAGAACACTGTTTTCAAGGTTTGTAACTACAAAAAATTTATTTATTTAACATATGGGTATATTTCAACTAAATTTCAATTAATGCAAAATGGTTTTCACCTTTTATTCAATGTAAAACAATTTACGAAGTTAAAAAATTGCTTTCCAGTTTTAAGTTAAAGATTAACTTAATCCATTAAATTAACGCCTTAGAATTTTTAGAGGAAAATTAAAATCAATCTTAACATAGTCAACCTACTTTGAGTTATTCTTGTTTTTCCATTTTCTGTATATTTCTCAACAGCTGGAGGTTTGGAAATTATCAACATTCTTCCCTGTCTCTCTCCTAGATACAATGTTTTATACAAAAGGGTTGTCAATCTTTATTCCTAGATTAAAACATGAAGGCAAGTGTTCCTCTGGAATCTGGCACAGTTAAACTACCCCGCAGAGTTATTAAAAAAAATCTCTTACTTAGGATTTGGCTTTTGGTTCTAGGGAAATTGCCTGAACTCTTTCATGTATTACCTTTGTTCTGTCCTGAAGCATTCAAAATTTAAAAACAGAATAAATTTACCCTGTAACTTAATCTGTAATGCATACATATAAATTGAAAACTATGGGCAACTGAAGTTTATAGCATACAAACTATTTGTGAATAAGAATCCTCTTTTTTTTATTTTAAAGGCCAAGGCACTCTCTGCAGGACTGTTTCACACACAAACTGTGTCTTACTGAGATGACAAAAGCTTTTGAAACATTATTCGTGCCTTTCAATGCTTTTCACACAGCATGACTTATTAATCATTTGTGATCTATATTTTTGTGCATCTAGCAAATATTTCATGTTCCATTTTTTGTGGTTATAGTGTCTTGTGAAAAACTATAAGATAAAAAATTACCAATGTGATTTTTGATCTCAGAAACTGTTTAATGTGTTGCTATTCCTGCTAACTAAACTCTACTGGCTAATGTACAAGATTACTATAACTGTTTCTTCATATTCCTTAAGAGAAACTGTAGAATATCTTTTCTGTTATTATTCCAGTGTGCCCTAGGAAAATATAACTGAAAGAGAAGAACATCAGCAAAATAAGGAAATTCTCAAACACCCGGGAAATAGAACTGAAGTGAGACCTCATCATATACTAAACTCAGAACAAACACATTTTTTCCAAGTTAAAAATAATTATTTCCACTTAAAATTTGCTAGACACAAGTTACCTCACACACATATGTCTTTAACTAGATTTCTTAAGGCATTAAATTCCTTAATATTTTTCATCAGAAGATAATATAGTCAATAAATCCTACTATTTTTAATACAGTAAGAACTCTCAAAGAGAAAAAGAAAGTATATTTAAGTTCTTTGAGTTTGCAGGCAAAACAAAAACTCTGGGGTCTTTTGGTTTTCAGTTCTACACATAAAAATCTTGAAGTCACTACTCTGCCCTACCAAATAAAAAGGTGAACTGACTGAAAAAATCAATAACTCAATCAAACAGACAGAAGAGCAGATGGATACAAGAACTCATGGCTTACCAGAAAAGAAACTCCTGAGCAGAAAGGGGACAGGAAAACCTGAGCTGTCCTTGATGAACTGCTGGAGGCTTTATGTGGACCAGTCTGAGAGCTAAAATCCAAAAAGACCCCGTCTTCAGGGGCCCCAACACTTTTGTGAGTTTTACCACCAGGAGCTCAACCAAATTGTCACAGTAAAATATTGGAGAAAAATCTCCTCATTCTTCTGGCAGGGGGAAGGAAAACAGAACTATTTTGAAATATGTCAGAGCACTCTGCTTTTCTCAACAAGGCCTGTCCCTCAGCAGAAATTCATATAACTATAACTTAATCTGCTGGGGTACTAGCAGAGCATAACTACCTGGGGGAAGGGAAATACCCAACTCTAATAACAGCCTTCTGTGTGGAAGAAGAAAAACACTTTCATCTTCCACCTGAGAGAAGGGAAATACCTTTAAAAAATAGGCAAAAGACCTGAACAGACCCTTCTCAAAAGAAGACATACAAATGGCCAATAGGTATATGAAAAACTGCTCAACATCACTAATCATCGGGGAAATGCAAATCAAAACCACAATGAGATATTGCTTCATCCCTTTTAAGATAATGGCTAATATCAAAACAACAAAAGATAAGTTTTGGAAACGATGTGTAGAAAAGGGAACTCACACACTGTTGGTGGAAATGTAAATTAGTACAACCACTATGGAAAACAGTATGGAAGTTCCTCAAATATTAAAAATGGAACTACTATATGATCTAGTAACCCCACTCCTAGATATATATCCAAAGGACCTAAAATCAGTATGTCGAAAAGAATTTGCACTCTCATGTTTATTGCAGCACTATTCACAAAGCCAAAATATGAAATCAATGGAAGTGTATATCAACAGATGAATGGATAAAGAAAACATAGTGTATACACACAATGAAATACTATTGAACAATAAAAAAAGAATGAAATCCTGTTATTTGTGACAGGATTTCTGTCATGAAACTGGGAGAACAATACGTTAAATGAAATAAGTCAGGTACATAAAGTCAAATACTATATGAACTCACTCACATAAGGAACCTAAAAAAGCAGATCTCAAAGAATGAGAGAGTTAGAATGGTAGTTACCAAATTTTTGGGGTGGTTAGGGGAGAGAGTGGATGGGGAGATGCTGATTAAACGATATATAATCACAATTAGATAAGAAGAGAAAAAATGAAAAAAAAATTGTCCAGAATAGAAACATAGAAACAAAAATGAGACAAGTGATTGCCTGGGGCTGAGGTTGGGCAGGAGAAGACAGGGAGAGGGAAGAGAAATGGGGAATGACTACTAACGGTTGTGGAATTTCTTTTTTTTTTTTGAGACAGAGTCTCACTCTGTTGCCCGGGCTAGAGTGAGTGCCGTGGCGTCAGCCTAGCTCACAGCAACCTCAAACTCCTGGGCTTAAGCGATCCTACTGCCTCAGCCTCCCGAGTAGCTGGGACTACAGGCATGCGCCACCATGCCCGGCTAATTTTTTGTATATATATATTTTAGTTGTCCATATAATTTCTTTCTATTTTTAGTAGAGACAGGGTCTCACTCTTGCTCAGGCTGGTCTCGAACTCCTGACCTCGAGTGATCCACCCGCCTCGGCCTCCCAGAGTGCTAGGATTACAGGCGTGAGCCACCGCGCCTGGCCGAATTTCTTTACTGGATGATGAAAATGTTCTAAAAGTGATTGTGATGATGGATTTACAGCTCTGTGAACATACTAAAAATCATTGGATTGTACATTTTAAATGGGTGAATTGTATGATATGTGACTTATATCTCAATAAAACTGTTAAAAAAAGAACTTGCCTAAGCTCACATAACTCGTAACTGTTCAAGCTAGAATTTAAAAATACACTGTCTGAGTATAACATTGAATGCATATATTAGAAAAGAGAGATCTAAAATCAATAATCTAAGTTTCTGTCTTAGGAAGCTAGAAAAGAAGAGCAAATCAAATACAAACTAAGCAGAATAAAATAAACAATAAAAATTACAGCTGAAATCAATGACATTGAAAGCAGAAAAGCCATAGAGAAATCAATAAAATCAAAAGTGGTTCTTTGAAAAGATCAATAAAATTGATAAGCCGGGCTAATAAAAAAAGAGGCCATAAATTATTAATATCAGAAATGGAAGAGAGACATCACTACAGATTTCATGGACATTAAAAGGATAAGAAAATAGTCTATGGCCATACTACCCTGAACGTGCCTGATCGCGTCTTATCTCAGAAGCTAAGCAGAGTTGGGCCTGGTTAGTACTTGGATGGGAGAAAAGCATACTATGAGCAACTCTCTGATCACAAGTTGATAACCTAGATAGAATGAATCAATTCCTTGAAAGACACAATATGCCAAAACTCATACAAGAAGAAACAATCTAAATAGGCTTATATTTATTAAATGAATCAAAAATCAACTTATAAAATGAGAACACTCCAGCTCCAGAAAAAACCAGGCCCAGGTAAGCTTATTGGTGAATTCTCCCTAACATTCAAGGAAGAAATCATACTAATTTTCTAGAACCTCTTTCAGAAGATAGAAGCAGATGGGATACTTACTAACTCATTCCATGAGGCCAGCATTACCCCAATACCAAAACCAGACAAAGACATTACAAGAAAGAAAAGAAAAAAAAAAAAAAACAAAAACAAAAAAAAACACCAAAAAAACTACAGAACAATATCTCTCATGGACATAGATGCCAAAACCCTCAACAAAATATTAGCAAATGGAATCCAACAATGTATAAAAAGAATTATACAATACAACCAAGTGGAATTTATCCCAGGTATGCAATGTTGATTTGACATTCAAAAACCAATTAGAGTAATCCATCACATCAACAGGCTAAGAAACAAAAATCACATGATCATATCAATAGATGCAGAAAAAGTATCTGACAAAATCCAACACCCATTCATGATAAAAACTCTCAGCATACTAAGAATAGAGGAGAACTTCCTCATTTTAATAAAGAATAGCTACAAAAAACCTACTGCTAACATCATATTTTATGGTGAGAAACTAGATACTTCCTCAGTAAGATCAGCAACAAGGTCAGGATGTACCCAGTCACCACTCCTTTTCAACATCATACTGGAAGTCCTACCTAATGGAATAGGATAAGAAAATGAAATAAAAGGCACACAGGAAGGAAAAAAAAAAACCGTCTTTGTTTACATGATTATTTATACAGAAAATCTGAAAGAACTGACCAAAAAATATCTCCTGGAACTAATAAGTGATTACAGCAAGGTTGAAAGATACAAGGTTAATATGCAAAAGTCAATTGCTTTCCTTTATAACAGTAGTGAACAAGTGGAATTTGAAATTAAACACACAATACCATTTATATTAGCACCCCCCCAAAATAAAACACTTAGGAATCTAACAAAGTATGTACAAGATCTGTATGAGGAAAACTATAATACTCTGATAAACAAAATGAAAGGAGAACTAAATAAATGGAGAGATAGATATTCCATGTTCATGGGTAGACTCAACATTGTCAAGATGTCAGTTCTTCCAAACGTGGTCTGTAGATTTAATGCAACCCCAATCAAAATCCTAGCAAGTTATTCTAAAGTTTATATGGAGAGGCAAAAGACCCAGAATAGCCAACACAATGTTGAATGAGAAGAACAAAGTTTGAGGACTGACACTACCTTACTTCAAGACTTATTATAAAGCTAGTAATCAAGACAGTGTGGTATTGGCTAAAGAACAAACATATAGATCAATGGAACAGAATAGATAGCTCACAAATAGACTCACATAAATACAGTCAAATGATTTTTTTTTTGTAGAGACATGGTCTCATTCTGTTGCGTAGAAATGAGCTAGTAACCCATGGAAAGACAAGATATGGAGGAACTTAAAACGCATATTACTATGAGAAAAAAAGCCCATCTGAAAAGGCTACATACTGTATGATTACAACTATATAACATTTTGGAAAAGGCAAAATTACGGAGATAGTGAAAGGATCAGTTGTTGCCAGGGTTAAGAGGAATGGGAGGGATGAAATAGAGGGATAGGCAAAGCACAGAAGATGTTTAGCTCAGTAAAGCTACTCTGTATGATATTATAATGATAGATACAAGTCATTATACATTTGTCCAAACCCAAAGAATATACGCCACCAAGAATGAACCCATATATATATATAAACTATGGACTCCTGGTGATTATGATGTGTCAGTGTAGGTTCATCAATTGTAATAATTATACTACTCTGGTGGGGGATGTTGACAACAGGGGAAGCTATTCATGTGTGGTATGTAGGGGTAGGGGGTATGTGGGAAATGTATACCTTTCTCTCAGTTTTGCTGTGAACCTAAAACTGCTCTAAAAAATGAAGTCTTTAAAAAGAAAAGCTTCAAATGTTATTATATTATTCGACTTTTACTTTAATCAAATAGACCTTTAGACCACTTTATCACAAGGTCTCTATCTCTCTCTCTAAATGTATTGCTTTTAATTCTCCTAACTGCAAAATAGAGAAAACATCTACACAATATCCCCATTGTTTCCTCTATTAATCTTGCCTGCTCAACTTGACTGTGAATGTCTAGAGGCTTTTCTGGATTCTGCAAAGCACAGCACAAACCTGAGCAGCTAGCACAATGAAGACTGACTCATCTCCACACATTAGCGTTAGACTTAACAAGAATAAAGGTAACCAAAGCATTGGTGAGATAAGCGACAGCTATGATTTGAGGTCATAAATTAAAAATATTTATACCAGAATTCACACAGTAAACTTGAATTAGGTTTTTATTACAACATAGCCTGGGTTTCTTAATGGGCAGAAGTGACTATGGCATAGTACCTCATTTAATACTAATACAGATCTTGTAACTAAATATATTACATGGTGATCTACATTGATGAAAATGTCTGAAATAATCTTGTCAGTCCTTTAATAGTAAAGTTATTCTGGGTATACAGATAAGACTAAAGTCAAATTGATAATACTTAACCATTATGAAGTCTTACCCTCGGTAAGCTATCTATATGACAAGCCAAAAGCTAATCACATATGTCCACGTAAAAAGATTTTGCTGCACTAGTGGACTTTCTGTTTTAATTGAGAATACTGCTTGTGAGTCGATCATTTCAACCACTTTCTTTTTTGAGACAGAGTCTCACTCTGTTGCCCCAGCTAGAGTGCCGTGGCGTCAGCCTAGCTCACAGCAACCTCAAACTCCTGGGTTCAAGCAATCCTCCTGCCTCAGCCTCCGGAGTAGCTGGGACTACAGGCACATGCCACCATGCCCGACTAATTTTTTATATCTATATATTTTTAGTTGTCCAGCTAATTGCTTTCTATTTTTTTAGTAGAGACAAGGTCTCGCTCTTGCTCAGGCTGGTCTTGAACTCCTGAGCTCAAACGATCCTCCCGCCTCGGCCTCCCAGAGTGCTAGATTACAGGTGTGAGCCACCGTGCCCGGCCTTCATCCACTTTTAATTTATATAGAAACATAATTCTAACTTGAAAACCTTGCATTATAAAATCCAAGTCACAAAATTCCAAAGTAAGACACACCATGTAATTATGATTTCTGAAAAGTATTACAAGTTTGGACAAAGATTAAATTTAAAGTAAGATGAGAGAGCTAATTTCTATTTATTAAGAATAATTTGTCTTTCTAAGTTTACTGCACTGTACCTTCTACTTCATCAAGCAATTGTCTCTTTAATTCTTACCCATAATCCACCAAAATAACAAAAAAGCCTGAGAAAAAAGAAGATAACAGATTATAATAAGGGAACTGGTTCTGATTCTTATTTATAACACCTAAGATTACCTTGATTTCTGGTGGAAGTGTGAGCCACCGAACTCCAGGGAGATTGTCTAAAAGTACTGCACTGGAAACACCATATTGTTGAGCACTGGGACTGGTGTTGGAACATAGTATAGCAGGCTGAAGTGCTCTTTGAAAGAACAAGTTAAAAAAATGATCCAAACGAGGAACATTCTCAACCTGGCAAAAGGCACTGAAGAAATAAGAGCTGTAAGTTAGAACAACATAAGGAAATGGTGGTCACTTTTTGTGTGTTCCTAAGGGGACTGGATCTTTCCCAACTACATACGCTCTCTTCCTCACTCCGCCCCTTTAATAAGAATAACTGCTATAATGTTACTGATGGTGTGTGTTAAGAAATTCACCCTGTCCATATTTTTTACCCTAAAACCTACCCTCAAATTTATTGAGTAGATGGTGCTAAGGAAGAACCACAGGGCTAACATGAGGGGCATATCTACAACAGAACCCTGTTTGTAAGAAAATGTAAATTGATTTTACCTCTGACTATCTTTCACCCATTTACAACTCCCAATATCTTTCAGGCAACATGGGATAAAAAAGAGATTTTGAATATTGTAATAGAATAGGTCTGGCTTTGAATCTTATCACTGTTCTTACTAGGTAGCTATTACGGCAAATTACTTAACCTCTGTCTGAAATTGGGTTTCCAACTCTGTAAAAATGGGGTTAACACAATTTAACTCACTTGCCAAATACCTAGTACATATTAAACATAATTTCTTAGTATGTTTACTACTTATTACTACTTATATAATAGGCATAAGTATATAATAGGCATAAGTTATTCTTCTCCTTTTTTACTACTGAAGGCACAACATTGAAGAACTCAAATTAAAAAAAAGAGAAAAAACTAAATATTTGGTTTTAGCCATGTAAAGGTAATACAGCACTGACTGCAACCATTCATTGGAATAGCTTACTGCATTACACAATAACTGGTACATATGCTATTAGAATGTCAGAATAATATTCACTGATTCATACAACAAAGATTTGAGTGCCTACTGTGCTCCAGGCATTGTTCTCACTGCTGGAGTTACAGCAGTAAAAATGCCAAGACAAAAGACAATGAACTCCCATGGAGTTCATGTTCTAGTGGAGAAGGACAAATGAACAAACAGTAAAAACATGAGTTCATACAAAGGACCATACAGAGAATAGGATGATGTGAATGGGTGGTGTGAGCGGTTGACTATTTTAGATTAAATGATTGGAAAAGAGTCTCTGAGAAAGGGCCTCGAGCTGATATCTCAATGTCAAGAAGATCCAGCAAGAGGAAAAAAAGTACAAAAGCCCAGGTACGGGGAAAAGCTTTGCCAGTGTGCCTGCAGCACAGTGCAGAGGAATAGGTGTGGATTGTGATCTGAGGTCAGAAAGGTAGGTAGGAGCTAGATAATAATGCAGAAAGATCACTCTAACTGCTGAATGAAAATTATTAATAGTTAAAGTGGCAAGAATGGAGGTAACGAAACCAGTTAGGAGGCCACTGTGGTGTGAGAAAGGGCAGTGGCTGGACAGTGCAATAGTGAAGATGGAGAGAAATGGATGGATTGGAGATATGTTTTAGAGACAGAATGATTAAGACTTGCTGATGGATTGTTTAGGAATGGTGAAAGACACTGTTATATCTTTAATTTGCTCACAACAATAAACTTTTAATATATTATCAGTTTTCTGTGGCTCATAGGGAACTAACCAACTCACAACTTTAAAAAGATAATTCTTTGGACTTTTTGGTCTTTTCATAATTTTTTACAATGGGCCCTTAATCTCTTTCATAATCAGAAAAAAACTATGTCATAAAAATTACTGTAAAATATCTATTAATAACATCTTATATCCACATTGTTTCTTGGTTTTAAGAACTCAATGGATCTTCACATTTATTATCTTAGTTTGCTCTTCAAATTTTCACTTGAACCAGAAGAAACTAGGTAAATTTGCTGCCATCTTGAAGATACTTCCAAAATAATAGAAGCTAAATTTCAAGATGAAATTCAGAGAAATTGAGTACCTCTGCTCTAACCTACTCCACTGGAATGTGCAAAGCAACTCCAATTGATTATTATCAGGTATGAAATTCATGTCAGAAATTTAATCTTTGATAATCTCTGGTTTTATGGAAACAGAAAGCTTCAGTTAGGGCAAAATACAGCAAAGTTTGCTTTCAAGTATAAATTTAAGGAGGTAGTTTATAACCACATCCTTACTCTTCATTAGTTAAAAGTTTTCTAATCAGCAAAAGGTAAAGGCACTGTTTATGGATGCCCAGCCTTTTGTAGCTCGCTCATTGGAAAATGCTGGTAATTTTAATTGGATTTGAGAGGGATGTGCCTACTCAGAGGTCCCCTAGAGAAGAACACTGCAAGCAGATAATTTTCCCAGATGACATAATCACACAAAATTCCTTTATGAGGCATTGAGAACAATGACAACAAAGATCCACTGTAGATACACAGAGAACTGATATCACTGTGGTTTGGTAAAATGTATAAACTGTCTTTGGATTTTTATATTAATGTATTCTTAAGGCTTTGAAAGCAAAGATATCATTTTAGCCCTCAGAAGTACTAGAACATACAAAAATTCCACTTACAAAAATCTATTTTCCAGCCATAATTTTGTGTGCTCAAAGGTTGAGCTTTAGATAAAGAAAGATCCATTACATTATACTGTAAGCTTAAAAAAGTGAGAAAACTATGCATAATATGAACCCACGTGTATAAAAAAGAGACTATATGTGTTCATATTGTATAGAAAATATATGGAAAGATACAAATGAAACTAGTCAATACAGATACAAATGAAACTACTCAATACCTTCTCTACCACATGTCTTTTTTTTTTTTTTTATAATAGTGCACACATTTTTTACTAGAAAATTTTTACTGAGAAAGAAGCACCATGTTTTAGGATAGTGAATTTGACAACGGTCTTATAAGCAGAAAAAAAAAAAAACCACAAAAACTTATTTAAAATCTTACTCTTTTCTGTATCTGTCATGAATACTCTTACATTTTCCCCTACAGAAATATATCAAATCAGGATATAGTTGTGGTTGTATCACTTTCACAAAGAAATTTCACTAAAGTAATATATGAGATCAAAAAAAAAAAAAGAAAAAGAGAAATAGAATGAATGAAAAATTGCCTAGAGTTGTAAAATAAAAGCCAATAATAAAAGATAAGAAAATGAGGAGAAGAAGAGGAGGAGGAGGAAGAGGAAGAGTAGGACGACGATGACGACGTCGATGACGACGATGACAAGAAGCCACTGTCATCGCCACTGCCAGTGTCACCAAACAACTAACCTGCTAGGCAAAAAACAGTATTGAAGGCAAAAGGTGATTTAAAATCATATGCTTAAAACTTGAGATTCAATCCAAAGAAGTACTTACCTATCTAAAGAACCATACATAAATTTTAAGGTTCGGGCAACATCTTTTATCATATTCCTTAGCCGAGGAAGAGGAACTCTAAAAAAGCAAAAATACATGTATTCTATAACATAATCAAATGACACATATCTAAAAGAATCCTTACATTTTATATCTAAGCACTGTGAAAAGTATATGTGTCTATTGTGAGTAGAGCTGTGTAAAATGGTTGCTTGCTACATTAGTACTTGATCACCTTGAGGTCTAGATTTGTGGTTCTAGTATGAATCAAATAGGGACTTTTCATAACACCATTTATCTGTAAATTATTTAATCCTCTCTAGGGTTTAATTTCTTCATCTGTAAAAGGAGCCAATAATCAGTAAGCCCTTCTCAGGTTGATTTTGAGGATTAAATTAAATTAATATATATGAAGTAGTTAGTGTAGTATCTAGGTCCACAGAGAGAAATGCTAAATTCCTAACACTTTTCAGTATTACCCAGATCTCAACTGAACCTCCAACTCCTATGACAAAAATACACCCTAAATGAATTGGAGAAAGAAAAGAAAGTAGCAGAAAGGAGAGAAAGAAATGAACTTACATTTTCTCATTGAAGCCTTATAAGAATTCTACAAGGTAGGTCTTTATTATTTCCATTATAACAATTGATAAACTGAAGTCCAGGAAGTTTAGTAACTGTGCAAGGCCACAAAGGGAGTAGAGCCTGCTGGTGAGTATCCATCTTCTTAGCTCCAAAGTTATTCTCTCCACTACCCCACATTGTATTACTGGTTAGGTTTCTGCTATTCACTGCAGCATCACAGGAGGATCTTTCCATCTGAAAACACATGTCTCTGGATCATGTGCCCCACCCTAAATTCTGTGGGACAGCACTTTTCTCACCGTGCTTGTAAAAGGCATAGAGGTAAGGAGGTGAATGCACAGGCTGTGGCATTAAGACAGATGAGGGAATAATCCCAGGGCTGTCATTCCATTACAAGCTACATGCACAATGCTGGAAATGCAAAGAAATATAAATTGACACTGAGGAGGTGCTTGTGCACAATCTCTCAATTTATCAGTGTGAATAAGTGAGAACAATAATAATACCAGCCTTTCATGGTTATGTGAAACGAGATGGAATAAAAAAAAAGAATCTGGAACAGAGTAGTTGATGTGCGCATTAAGAGAGGTAAAGAAGTTGCTAGGGCTTCTTTTAGATATGATGTTCAGGGTAGAGGATAAAGGCGATCTTCAAATGAATTCTTATATCAAGCCAAGTTCTCTAGGATAGGAATGACATAAATATTTACGGAGGACACCCCCCAAGTCACGAGTAATAAAGATTGAGAAATTGGCTAGAGCATCCCCCATGTGGCACAAACTTGGTCCAGAGCTCAGCAATGACAGTCCTTTTTTAGCTTCAGGATAAAACCTTCCTGGAAACTGGCTCTGTCTGCCTAACTAATCCGAAGGTGCCATCAAAATACGGTTGAACCCTCTTTGGTTGGGCCTTCCTTTCCCCATGCTATAATACCTTTCTCTGTTTCTTCTCTTTTGTCTTTTGGGCTGCTATAAAAGTCTTAAAGACAAATGTTTTAGTTTGCCACTACATCCTAAGTTGTCTTATTTTGGATGGTCTTCAATTCTTGTAAATCCATAATTTCAAAACAACTCCTTAGTTCTTCATAATCCAACCCATTGGCATAGGGCAGTCTCCTAGCAGGATTCATTATAACTCTCTTTTATACAGAAAAACGCAGATTTTTCTATTGTGTGGCTGGTTAAAGAGGGTATGTATGTACATACTATATACATCATATAGTATATGCCACAGCACCATTATCCCCTCATGTTTGTTAAAAGATATAAAATTACAGCTAGATAGGAGAAATAAGTTCCAGTGTTCCATAGAACTGTAGGACAACTATAGTTAACAATAATATATTATATAGGTTCAAACAGGTAGAAGGAGGATAATGAAGGTTCCCAATACAAAGAAATAGATAAATGTTTGAGATGATGGACATAATATTATCCTGATCTGATCACCATACATTATATGTATCGAAACATCACTATGTACCCCATGAATATATACACAACTATTATTGTCAAATAAATAAATAAATTTGGATCCCACATTTACAATATATTATACCGCTTTCTGTCCAAAATTAAAGTCACCTTCAAAACATAATCATTTTGATATTTTTCACCACAGCCACCTTTAGAGTTCCTGTTTGTGGTAGTAAAACATGTTCATAATTTCTCTGATACTCTTCCCTCAAGAAATGGAGTTTAATTCTTCTCCCCTTGAGTATGAACTGGACTTAGCAACTCATTTCTAACAAATAGTATATGATGGAAATGACAGTGTATTACTTCCAAGACTAAACAATAAAAGGTCTTGAAGATTCCCTCTTTCTCTCTTTTGGATCACCTGTTTTGGGAGAATACAGCTGACATGTTATGAGGATACTCAAGCAGCTCTATGGAGAGGTCCACACGGCAAGGAACTAAGGCCTCCTGACAGTGGCCATGTGTGTAAGCCATCTGGGAAGCAGATTCTCCAGTGCCAGTTAAGCCTTCAGATGACTGTATCCCTGGCCAACATTGGACTTCAACCTTATGAGAGACTCCGAGGCAGAACCATCCAGCTAAGTAGCTCCTGGATTCATGAACCACAATAATACCTCTGAATTTTTATAATAAATGTTTATTATTTAAGTTTAGATTATCCCTAAGTTTTTTGGGGTAATTTGTTACACAGCAATAGATAACTAATACACTGCTGTGTAATGAAAGAAATCTGGTAAACAAAGTCGTTAGGAATAGAAAATAGTCATATTTGTGTTTGCATTGTCTGGATAATGCATTTTTCTGGTCTACCATTTTCTCTCTTAGGAAGCTTAAAGCAATGCCAAGAGAAAATTTATCTCAACTAGTATTCTCTAAAGTTGTGTCAGTCACATACTATAGTATTTATTTTGATATTTGACTATGATTCAGTAGACCATATGCCATGGTTCTATGGACCAAAGAGGAAAACTAAAGAATATCTAATAGTTTAATAAAAGTTACCCGAATACTTTTTAAAGTAGAAGAGTCTAAATTACAAGTATTAAAAATCAATGAACAGGGACAGAAGACTATTCTAACGGTAGTTAAATCCATCTCCTTGGGATCATTCGCAATATATATACTCTATTTTCCCCTAGTTTTTAATGTCCTATGATGTTAGGGAAGCAATGTAGTAGAAAGAATTCAGACAGACCCTCATTGAATTTCTAATTCTGCCTCCTGCTGATTATGTGATCTTTGGCAAGTTATTTAACCCTCTTTTGGTTTTACTTTCCTTATCTGTAAAATGGAGCTGGTAATCATTAAGTACACCTGGAGCTGATTTTGAAGATTAAATGAGCTTAAATGAATGTAAAGTACCTACTACAGTTCCTGGCCTCAAGGTCAGTTCATTATAAATGACAATACTGCTTTTACATTCAATGATTAAAATAAGATATATTTCAAAATATTTGCAAATAAGTTAAATGGGAGACCATGATAATATAAGATGTACCATTAGAAGAGTCACTTTAGGGTTACATATTCCTTATTTCATTAAAAGTGCTCAACATCAGGACAAAATACCCTTCTGCTGACCCTTAACTCTCCAAAATTTCCAATAGTAAAAATTCAAAAAAAACTGTAAAGACGCAAAATCCAAATCACAGTATTGTCAAGTTTAAGCAGAGGACAAGCTCATCTCTCAGCTACCTCTGTACTTTCCACAAAAAAGGAAAGTGTGTTGACAGCCTCCACCCTTACTAATTGGTCCAGCTGAGCCTTGGTGGCACCTTTCTGCATGATTCATAACAATAAACAAAGGTAACTATTTCACTAGTGCAACAGGCCTTTGAATTGTAAAAAGTTAAGGAGTTTGCCTTTTGACCAAAATATTATAATTTTAATGAAACAGACTTTGTTAACATTATTTGAGAAATGATTTTAAGCTTACAAAAATCAGCTTACTCTTCAGCAGGCAGGCCAATTAACAATAACTTGTCAGATTCTTTCCAGTAAGCCACATGAACTTGTTTCCCATTTAAAAGGAGGGATGAGCTAAGAAAAAATAAATTAAAAATAAGATTAGAATACATTTAAATGTCATAAATTTATAAAAATCATTCATAAAAGATTGCATATAATATGCTTAAGAACTGAATACTCAATAAGCAAATTTCTTTTCATATACCTAACTGCCACACAGAAAAGGCAAGGAATTGCACAATTAAAATATATTCTAAAATATTAAAAAAACAAAAACAATCCAAAAAAACCCAGCCAAATAAAAGTAGACCCATTATAGAAAAATACATGTAGACCAGGCACAGTGGCTCATAGCACTTTGGGAGGCTGAGGTAGGAGGACTGCTTGAGGCTAAGAGTTTAAGACAAGTTTGGGCAACATTGCAAAACCCTGTCTCTACAAAAGATGGAAAAAAAAGTTAGCTGAGCCTGGTGGTGTGTGCCTGTAGTCCTAGCTACTCAGGAGGCTGAGGTGGAAGAGTCATTTGAGCTCAGGAATTTGAGGTAACAGTGAGCTATGAATGTGCCACTGCACTGCACTCCAGCCTGGGCAACAGAGCCAGACCCTATCTCTAAAAAAACAAAACAACAAAAGAAAAAAAACTTGAAATTCTTTTGCTAAGTGAATATATATAATTTCTTTTTTAAACAAAGCATCCATCCCAGTTGGTTAATTTAACAAATGTTTTGTGATTGCCTACCTATGAACATGATTTGCTAACGAGATTACAAAGAAAGGATGATGTGGTTTCAGTTCAGAAGATGACAATTCAATACATGACACAAATATATAAACAAGTAACTAAAACATAAATCAGATTTAAATGTGTTCTCAAGGAAACTTTTGGGGCAATAAATATATTCATTGCAGTGATGGTTTCAGGGTATACACCTATGTGAAAACTGATCAAATTGTACATTTTAGTTATGTACAGTTTACTGTACTTCAATTATACTTCAATGAAGTTGAAAAAAATTAAATGTTTTAAAAAGAGATATAATAGTGAACTACAAAAATATAGAGTATATAAGTATGTGGAATTTTAAATGTGAATTATTAAACAGACTTTTTTCAAAAAGAACATACTTTTGTCTTAGTAAAGTTTAAAAATCACATACTTTTAGATAATATCAGCCTTTTTAATACTATACTATATTACTATAATTTAAATGGTATATATGCAACAAAAGATATATACATTGCTAAGGAACTCCCAAAATAATAATTTTCATATTTACTTCTTCCTCAAAAAAGTTTTTCTAACTGTATTTACTACTTCCTACATGTTTGACCCATACCTTCTTAGTAGTAACAAGATCTAAATATTAAATAACACTTATCCTTTACAGTAAAAAAAAAAAAAGGTAAAAAAAGCAAATCCACATTTGAAGAGAAACATTTTCTCTAGTAACACTAAAAGGGGGCCTGAACCATGAAAATATTATGCTAAATGAAAGAATTCATGACAAATAGCCATATATTATATTATTCTATTCATATGAAATGTCCAGAACAGGGAATCTACAGGGATGGAAAATAGATTAGTAGCTGCCTAGGGCTTGGGCTGGGTTGATAGCTAAAGGGTACAGGATTTCTTTTTGAGATGAGAAAAATGTTTTAAAATTGATTTTGATGATGGTTGCACATCTCTAGGTGGTTGTACATTTACACGTACACTTTATTTATTATTTTTTTTTTTTGTTGAGACAGAGTCTCACTTTGTTGCCCAGGCTAGAGTGAGTGCCGTGGCGTCAGCTTAGCTCACAGCAACCTCAAACTCCTGGGCTCAAGCGATCCTACTGCCTCAGCCTCCCGAGTAGCTGGGACTACAGGCATGCGCCACTATGCCCGGCTAATTTTTTCTATATAGATTTTTAGGTGTCCATATAATGTCTTTCTATTATTAGTAGAGACGGGGGTCTCGCTCAGGCTGGTCTCGAACTCCTGACCTTGAGCAATCCACCCGCCTCGGCCTCCCAGAGTGCTAGGATTACAGGCGTGAGCCACCACGCCCGGCCTACACGTACACTTTAAATGGGTGAATTTATGTTTGCATTATTTATGAACTATGTATCTCAGTAAAGCTGTTAAAAAATAAAAAGAGGCCTGCAATATTTCCATTATGAATGTAAATTTATACCCTAAATGGAACCTCAGGTACTCTTGTCTTGAAAATGAATCAATATTTTCTATATATACTATATTAACAGTCACAGAGTTAAACATGACTTTTACCCAGTTAATTAAGGAAATTCTTCTGTTGTCTTGCAGATCTTACATCTTTTAAAATACTAGAAGTGTCATTTTTACCAGAAGATGGGTGGAAAAAAGTTAAAGCTTAAAAAACCCAACTCGATATTTTACCAGTATTTATGGGGGTTCTTAAAATTTGAGATAAAATTTCTTTGGAGACTCTAAAATTGTTGAAATATTAAGAAAGAAAATTTGTTTATAATTATATATATATATCACACACACACACATTATAATTCTTAGATTTATTTTATGAAAAAAACAAAAACAAATTAAAAGCTTTGAGCATCCTCCTCCCAAAAGTTAACTTTTGCATTTCAAAGTCAGGGTGGATATCCATAACTGAAAAGGACTTAAAAGAAACAGAGTTAAAGCAAAATAAAAGTTATTACCTAGTAACTTGTGTCCCAGTTACATTTTCTAGCATGTCACAGAGTGTGAGAAAAATTCCTCTCACACTTTTAAGTTTCTGAGAAGCTTCAGACATTGGATAATGATAAAGAATTTCCTGCTGTTAAATGAAAAGAAACAGAAACCATCAAAATGCCCAAATTTTCCAACCATTATTTTTGTCATGGAAAGTTCAAAGTTTGTATTAAGAAAAGAACAACAACAACAAAAAAAAGTGAAACCTTTCAGTTTCAGGAATTTTATTCAAACACAAGGAGAGAACTAAGTCTGGAATTTTTAACTCATTAGCATTTAAAATACTATACTTGAAAATAAGTTAGAGACTGTCAATACTGGTCATGATACCAAATAATATACTAAGTAGGATATTGATTGAATTACAATTAATTTCAAATGTTGTTTTAAACTTTAATCTCCTTAATGATAATTGTAAATAGTAATATTTTATTATATTTAATTACACTCTAGAGATATTCTTGTCCTTGTACCCTGTGGTTACATGTAACTTTTCAAAATCTTTAAGTCACTTTCATACTGACTTTTAAAAGATAATCTTCATCATATTTGGCGAAATCAGTAAACATTTATTTAAACTCAAGACAAGATTGCAATTAAACTTATAAAGTGAGAATACAAAATTAAAGTAGTACAGACACGAAGAAAAAAGTATCATGACAATATAAAATCTTATTGTCTTAAATTTGAAAGGGTTTGCATACCATAAATTAATCTGAATTCATACTTTAAAAGAAAGCACATTTTATTTTAAATTATGGAAAATACCAGATCTATAAGATAATTTACCAAATGCTTAATATTTTTCTATTTTTAAGAAGAGCATACTCCTAAGAAACAGTTTACACAAAATAAAATAAGAAATTTTAAAATCAGGATGTGCACTAATACTTTTATACAAAGAGACAAACCATTCTGTACCTTACTTTTTTGTTGTTACTTAAAGCAACATCTATTTTTCTCACAAGGCAAATTAAAAGCAGGCAAAGTAACAATGTCAAGATAGAAACCATGACGCATTCAGAGTAGCTGTTTAATGACTGTATTCATAAATATTAATAGAACCTCTATTGAAAGCCCAAACCCCCTAAATATTATCATATCTTTTCTCTGGCTCTTTCTGTCTCTAAAGAGTGTTATATACCTTGCTTTGGTCTCCCCATACAATAAATAATTACGTGATATAGAGTGCTTGTCTTGCGAACTTCTACATTATGACAAATATAAATAATGATAAACTGGACACATCTGCTTTTTATATTAATACTTACTAAGCACATTCAATGTATGCAAATTGCAATAGAATATGCTAGTCAAATATACTCTGCCTAACAACTCAAATTTTCTTGCAATATTTCTAGTGTAAAAACAGTTTTGAAATATCTTATCTCTAGAGATTAAATCAAACATTAGTTAAGATCTTATTATGTCTACACTTAATAAATTTAAACCTTTGCCAAAAAAATTTCATTATATTTAGCCAAAATACCAAACACTACTTTAAATAAATAACTAAATACTCTTTGATTAGTTTTTTTAAATCTCCCAGTTTATGGTCTTTACATTTTCAAATCTTGTAACTTGAAGAAGAGAAGCTTTCATTAAATACCTAACTCAAAGAAAACAAAATGACCCTATGACATTTTATTATAAAATAAGTCATAACAGCACGAAAAAAAAGTTCATTTGAGAAAGTCTCTATTCCAGTCATAAAGGCTCACGATTAAAGACCAGGCAAGCTCTACAGTTCCTGACCAATTTATTATAATTAGCTGTATTTTTAAGCACTTGTTAGTAGCACACATTTGCAGCAGCTTCTACTCTGTTCAAGAAGAGTAAAAAGCCTCTCCTAATTACAGTGTTGATACACGGCTGGCAACAGATAGAAACCTGTTCACTTGAGAAACATCTACATACTTTCCCATGGAAAGAAAGGCAAAGATGACAAAAGTGGTAACCTACTCCAAAATGACCTAGAAAGATTCAGGATGTTACATAACACACAACAAAAATTTGTTGTGTGTTACATATAATAAATGCTTAAGCATCTCATTTGTTGTAAAGATACAAGGGACTAGTAACATACATAAGAAATTAGAATTATTAACTCTAGGCCTCTATGTATTTTTCTGAACACAGAAAATAACAAAAATATGTAAAGTAAATCCCTGCTTTGTCATTTTAATTGTTTACTAAATTTTAATAT
The DNA here is from genome assembly GCF_041146395.1 of Eulemur rufifrons. Lineage (NCBI taxonomy): Eukaryota > Metazoa > Chordata > Mammalia > Primates > Lemuridae > Eulemur > Eulemur rufifrons. Next base: position 20,435,930 of record NC_091000.1, on the reverse strand, counting down.
AGGAAGCAACACAAGGAAATTTGTCACTTGGATAAAAATGGCTTCAGCATTGAGAACACAGTCTGAAAGGATTTCAAAAACAAAGAAATGTAGATCAGTTAAATAATTTTTGAGATCTCACTTCTGCTGAAAGCATTATGGCAGACTAGATGCTTTGAGAAACTCATGCTGTAAAACTAGATGCATGGCCAAAATATACTTGTTGAATTCTTGGCATGCAAGAAGTAGAGAGGTTTCCAAGGACATCCTCCTTTCCACCTCCTTCCCCATTGCTGCAAAGCAAGCTGGGGCCTGAGCTAGGCATGGTGAGTGATGAGTAGAACAGGCAGGGTTGTTCTGAGGGCTGATGCCTCCAACAGCTTCAATCAGGACACTGAGCACTGGGCTAATAACAAGGTAGGTGAGCTGAGTCCAGAACAACCTTGTTAAGCTCAGACCCTCAAGTAAGGCTGAAGTGCCCTAAGTCAGTCAGTGGCAGAAGAGGTAGCAGCAAATTCTTTCTAGAGGAAGCTTTCTCAAAAATAAAATCAAGCAATAAGTTTAGTCAAAGATCCCCAAGCACGTAAGAAGGCAAGCCACAACACATGAGAGTTCCCTCAGGACTAGAGATAAGTAGAAAGGGCAGGTACAGAACAGAGAAGAGATATATGCGAAACACTTAGAGAAATAAAGTATAGAATCAAAACAAGCAAGCGAAAGAGACCACTAAAAATATCATGGCAGATTTGAAATGTATATTAGTTAAACAATTTTCAGGAACTTCTAAAAACAAAAATGTAATTGTTTAGGGGAGGAAATGGTGTAAGATGGCCAAATAGAACCCTCCAGCAATCATCCCCCTGCAGGAACACCAAATTGAACATCTATCCACACAAGAAAGCACATAATATGAACCAAAAAAGGAGGTGAGTGACCACAGTACCTAGTTTTAACATAACAAAGAAGTGAGCATTGAACAGGGTAGAAAATAGTCTTGCATTGTCTACACTACACTTCCCTAACCCCAGGAAGTCCAGCATAAAGAAAGAATCTGTGTGCTTGGGGGAGGGAGAGTGAAGTGAGTGTGAGACTTCGCAATGGAATTCAGTGCTGCCCTATCACAACAGACACAACGCAGGGCAGAATTCTGCCAGTGCCCACAAAGGCTGCATTTAGACCAGCCCCAGCCAGAGGGGAATACTTAGATCCAGCAGGAGGAACCCAAGTCCCAGCTGGATTCACCACCAGCTGACTAAAGTAGCCTGGGGCTCTGGTAGTCAGGCTACAAGGACTACAGTTCTTGGGCAAGCCCCGGTGCTGCCCTGGTCTCAGAGGCAGTAAACTTGGGGTGCCCAAGTGAAGTGTCTCAGGAAAGCAAAAACAAATACCACATGTTCTCATTTTTAAGTGGGAGCTAAACCGGGGATATATATGGTCATAAAGAGGTGTAATGGACACTGGAAACTAAGAAGGGAGGAGAATAGGAGGAGGTGAGGAATAAAAATCAATCTACCCATTAGGTACAATGTACATTATTCTGGTGATGAAAGCCCAGATTTCAGCATGATACAAGTCACCCAAGTAAGAAAAAACACATGTACCATCTAACATTTTTTAAATTTAAAAAAATGGGCAAAAAATCTGAATAGACATTTCTCAGAAGAAGACATACAAATGGCCAATATGTATTTAAAAAAATGCTCAACATCACTAATCATCAGAGAAATGCAAATCAACACTACAATGAGATAATCAACTCACCCTAGCTAAAATGGCTCTTATCAAAAAGACAGGAAATAATGAATGCTGGTCAGAATATGCTCATACACTGTTAGTTGGAATGTACAGTCACTATGGAGAATAGTATGGAGGTTCCTCAAAATACTAAAATAGAACTACCATATGATCCAGCAATTCCACTGCTGGGTATATATTTAAAAGAAAGGAGATCAATATACATAAGTGATGCCTGCACTCCCATGTTTTTGGCAGCACTATTCACAACAGCCAAGATATGGAATCAACCTAAGTGTTCATCAATGGATAAAATGGATAAAGAAAACGTTGTGTATGTATATATGTATATATGTATGTGGGATATTTGTGTGTGTGTGTGTGTATATGTATATATATGTGGTGTGTGTGTGTATATATATATATATATATATATATAAAATGGAATATTATTAAGCCATAAAAGGAATGAAATCCTGTCATTTACAACAATGTGGATGGACGTTATGTTAAGTGAAATAAGCCAGGCACAGAAAGACAAATATTTCATGATCTTACTCATATGTGGGAGTTTCAAAAAAATTGAACTCATGAAGATAAGAGAGTAGAATGGGTTACCAGAGGCTGGTAAGGGTATTGGGGGGTGGTGGAAGTAGGGATAGCTGATAGGTACAAAAATAAAGTTAGATAGAAGGAAAAAGATCTAGTGTTCAATAGCACAATAGGGCAACTATAGTTAACAATAATTTATTGTCTATTTCAAAATAAGGAAAGAGTAAAATTAGAATGTTCCTAACACAGAGAAATTATAAATGGCTAAGGTGATAGATATTTTAATTATTCTGATTTAATTATTACACATTTTATGCTTGTATCAAAATATCACATGTACCCTAGAAATATGTACAGTTAATATGTATCCATAAGAATTAAAAATTTAAAAAATAGATTAAAAAGTAGAAAATTTAAAAAATATATATAATTGTTTGAATCAAAAACACAATGGAGAGGTTAAACAACAGTCTGGACATAGCAGAAGTAAGAAACAGAACAAAAGAAAAGGCACATTCCTTACAAAGGAACAAATGACTGACAGTAGACTTCAGAGGTCAGAGGACAAAGGAATACTATCTTCAAACACATTAGAGAAAATAACTATCTACTTAGGTGGCATAAGCAATGCCATACATTCAGTTTATCTTCTTTCTGGCCACACACGAAGACTACATTTGTCACCTCCTTGTACCTGGAGAGACCAAGAAACTAGTTCTAGCCAACAGAATTTTATTTCTACTTTCAAGCCAGGCCTCCAAAATGTCCCATGTGATATTGCATGCTTTCTCTTTTCTCTCATTGGCCAGCTAGATGCAAAAGATCCAACAGAGGACTCTGAAGCTCTTTGGAATAATGGGGCTACAGTCACTGAGCCACATGACCAGAAACATTTACATGAAATGAGAAATAAACTTTCATCATCCTATACCACTGAGATGTTAGGGTTGTTTGTTATAGCAATCAGCCTGCCCAGATTAAGACAGTCTACCCTGATTAATACAATCTAAAATTATAAAGCTACCTTTCAAGAAGGGTAAGAAAAAATCATCAGAAAATAACAACAAAAAGAATTTATCACCAACAAACTTTAACTAAAAAGAGAGGTCCTACTTAAATATATTTTTAGGAAGAAAAAATAAATCTGGTAAGGACAGTTTGAGATGTAAGAAAGAATGGTGAATAAAGGAAATATTAAGCATAATTGTAAATTTAAACTAGGTTCATCTGTATGAAATATATTTTATTATTATATAAATTATATAATACAAATTAAATCATGATTATATATAATATATAATCATATTATATATTTTGTATCATTTTATAATATATAATTTGTACATTTATAACACATAGTTATAATTTATACATTTTATAATATAATAAATAATTAGTAGTTATAGTATAATTATGCACAACTTATGGAAGAAGAATAGCACTAAAATATTAATGTCAACAATATGTAGGTGAAGAGGGGGTAATTGGAGTTAAGGTGTAGTAAGGGCCTTGAATTATTTGAAAAGGGGTTAAGATAGTGTTTAACTTTAGAATTTGTTAAGATAAATTTTTCATGATAAAATTTTAAGAGTAATTACTGAAGAAACAGAGTTTATAGCAAGAATAATAATGATTGATAAGCAACCAAAAACAGGTAAGAAAAACATCACAGAGAAAGCAGTTCAAATAGAAATTTCTAAAGATGGCAGAAACAAATTTAAATATATCAGTAATCTCTATATATGGACTCATTTAGTTTGTCAGTCAGAATATAGAGATTTCCAGATGGGAAATATGCTGCTTGTAAGAGATGTATCAAAAACATAGACACAGAGTCAGAAAAAGAAAGAAAAAAAAATATTCAAATACTTATATAATAAAGTTCTACTAATATTAAATAGTAAAAAATATTTTTAAATGCTAATCTTAAAAAGACAACAACAAAAGCATTATTAGGGTAGGGAGTGTTACATCATAATGATAAAAGATTCAATTCTCCAAGAAGATTTAGTAATTCTAAACCTTAATGCATCTAATAAAATTGTTTCAAAATACACAAACCAAAAATATTCAGAACCAGAGGGAAAAATGCATAAATCCCCATCAGAGTAGGAGGTTTCCATACCTCTTTTGTTTTTTGAGACAGAGTCTCACTCTGTTGTCTGGGCTAGAGTGAGTGCCGTGGCGTCAGCCTAGCTCATAGCAACCTCAAACTCCTGGGCTCAAGCAATCCTCCTGCCTCAGCCTCCCGAGTAGCTGGGACTACAGGCATGCACCACCATGCCCGGCTAATTTTTTTCTATATATATTTTTAGTTGGCCAGATAATTTCTTTCTATTTTTTTTAGTAGAGACGGGGGTCTCACTCTTGCTCAGGCTGGTCTCGAACTCCTGACCTCGAGCGATCCACCTGTCTCGGCCTCCCAGAGTGCTAGGATTACAGGCGTGAGCCACCGCTCCCGGCCCCATACCTCTCTTAATTATGAAAAGGACAAGCTGACAAAAAATTGGTAAAAGATAAAGAAAACTGGAACAAAACAATTAACAGCCTGAAAACATCTATGCTGAAAAGCAAACTGGTTTAGAACAGACACAGAATTTGGAAAGCAAACCACCTTGGTTTAAGTAGAAATTCTGTCAGTTACTAGCTATGTGAACTTGAGCATTTTATTTACCTTTACTAGGATTATTTCCTTACCTGCAAATAAAAATACCCAATGTCTAATACTATGCCAGGCATAAAACAGGTACTCAATAAACACTGAAAAATGAGTGAATGAAAAAAGAATATGTAAAAAATAAAAACTATTTACCATCTATTAATGCTATTAATACATCTCCTTGAATTAAAAGCTAGCAGGAGGATATTGATTAAAACAGGGCACAAAGGAACTTTTTTGGGGTGACAAAAATGTTCAGTATTATGATTGTGATAATGGCTACACCACTATATGTCTTTGTCAAAACTCATCAAATTGTATACTTCAAACTGCTGAATTTTATTATATATAAACAACAACTCAATAAAGCTTACTTAAAAAAAAACACTAACAGGACCTTAGCTTCTAAGTTAGAAGATATTGCAATAATACCTTCCTCCCCTTTCTCCTTTTCCTACTGCTTAAAATAAGTGAATAGTTAAATTGCTTTTATTTTTAAGGCATTTGTAGTATGAAATATTCATATTTATGATAGAGTATAAAATATACAGATAATTTTAAAGAATAACAATAGAACATGATTAATTCACTTTTGTTTCTTCCTTAAATCAAAAAGGCTTACTACTCACTGACAAGACGATAAAATAAAAGGTCCTTACTCTTTCCTTTGCACTTTCGAGAAGACACTCACCTCTTCTTTTGATGTTTCTGAGTCGAGCTGTAGGGTGAGATACATAATGATATGAGGAGTGTTTAGGATATTCTGCTGGATACCTTCAACCTCTTCTCCCCATAGAAGTTTGACTAAATCACTCGTGTTTGACTGTGTCTTTTTTTGTCTTGGTTGGCTTGTCTCCTTTTTCACAGCATATGCATTTTCAAGTGTCAGTTTTACCTTTAAAAATTAAAACAATGTGTTAATTTTTCAACAAGGGAAAATCACCTGCAATTTTCACAAAGAAGGATATGTGCATGCGCATATACTCAGGCACATACGGTACGTTTAAATCATCCTAGAGCAAGGGCTCCTTCCTGATGGCGGGGGCTGTGTATTCTTTTTATATTTGTATCTCCAGCTCCTAGCAGAATGTCTGACACATATCATTACAAATATTTATTGAGCAAGCATGTATAATGCACTGTACAAAAATTCACTTATTTAATCTTGATCACTGCATCCTAAATTACTGAGTACAAAAACAAGAAATGCCATTAAAAAAACAGAAATTAGTATGATCTGAGAGTATAAAGAAAGAGCAACACTATTATAAATGCTAATAGCACTAACTCATCTGAGGAAGATAAATGGAGGAGATTCAGCATTACAAGTGACCTCACGTAAATCAGAGTTAGCTCTCCTTCCAAATAAGGTCATATTTAAAATATTCTTCTCTCAGACATTCTTTCTCGTTCTTTAAAACCAAGGGCAAGGACAGTAAAAACTATCAACATGCTGGATCTTGGATCATGGCTCTAAGAAGATTATCTGTGAGTTTTATCAAGATAGTTTTAATTTCATGGCCTGATGGCAAGACTGGTAAGAGTCTGGAATGTGGCCATTTTCCAGTTATTGAAAGGTAGCTTCTACTTCTCACTTACCTTTCCTTGAAAAAGGAGATATTCATCTAGATGCCAGCTGGCCAAAGACAACTCACTCGTTTAGAAGAAACACCAGTGTATATCTTGACTATAAGATGTTTTCACTAAATATAGTTAATTTTGTATAGTGAGGACATCATCATAAGCTACCTAAGTACAAAGTATTCCTAATGTTTAAAATCTTATAAGAATACATGAGTAAAATGGACATTCTAATGGTAATAATCCATAAAGTTTTAAATTTAAACATTAAAGCCCAATGATTCTTTTAAAATAAGATTACATTTTAAAAGTTAAAAAATAAATTTATGCTTGATCATGAATAAATAAACATAGCCAATATTTAAAAGTAGACAAAATTGTTTATATGTAGTAAGTTATGTTTTGGCAGAAAATATTTTAAAATTATCAAGACCCAATAATAAACAATCCCTATTTTTGATAATTTATTACAAGAGGTATCATTTTCAAGGGCAACTTTAAATATATGATAAATACTAACACAGTACAGTCGCTTTTTTTAAAAATAAGCTTTACATATTCATACTAATATATTTTCATAAAAAAATGTTAAGTATATTAAAAAAAGATCACCCATAGCCTCACTTGCCCATCCAACTACTGTTAGTATTTCACTGTAAAATAAATCTGTCTTGATGAATAAACCTTCAAAAAGGAAAAAAATCTAGATACTCCTTTTTTGTTGGCAACGAGTGACTGTGGTTGTACTCAGTTTTGCTTATCTGTAGCTGCCTGAGGCATGTCAGGGGCATAAGTTAGTTTTGTCTACCTACAGTGAATTAAGTTAAATGCACATCTTTTCTAAGTCTTAGATTTTATTTAATAAATCAGTAAAAAGAAAAGAGACATGGGGTCTCAATTTATGTATACGTATATATCAAGGTAAAGATGAAATAGGTCAAGACTAGCAGTAATCTGTATAGAGAACAGAGGGAAGAAGTTCTTCATGAAATTTTTCTGAGGCCTGATGATCCGGGTACTTTATAAAATACTTAATATAATTTCAAATGGAAAAGATAAACGTTTTCTGAACTTTTTATGTTTTCTGGAAACCTGATGTTGAAAAATGGGCCCTTGGTTATTAGAGCAGTATATCAAAAAGGGCTGGGCATAAAATTAGTATACTTTGGGGGAAAAATACTAAGCAAATTAAACAAAAACATAAAAAATTAGACAACTTATGTGTGAACAATCAAGGGTTATCATCTGATGAAAATTAATATAAGGTTAAGGTGAGAAAGCAAGCTACATAAGCATTATGTGGCCTGAAAAACTATGTTCTGAGGGTGGCACCTGTTCTAGTGGGGATGGCTCAGTATATGTATAGACAAATATAAATACAACTATATATATAAACATAAGCATAAATATATAAATCCTTGAATGGGGTCTGATGAATGGCTTGGTGATCAGAGGGCCTTTTATCTAAGAATGAGGATTTGGGAGTATCCAAAAGCAAATACATAGAAGCCTTCGGTAGTGCTTCCTAGAAATGTGAGAAATCTTTAGAATTTGGGGAATTCCTCAGTATAGACTTTGTGACAAAATAGACAGGAACTTTGAAGATTGTCCCCTGGCACTGGGCTTTGGAGAGAAGCTAGGAGTGGAGGTGTATGAGTGGAGTAGAAAAATCTGATGGGAGGGGGGGAGCATGAGATGAGTGACAGCCTAGGGAAGCAGGGGTCACAGGGACAGCCTGGGTCTGTTGGAGAGTCTGTAAGAGCTGTGCATAACCAGTGGTGACAAAAAGGTGGGTCCTCAGAGAAAGAAACACATCTCAGAACAGGGAGGGCATCTCTTCCCGCTCGCATTCTTGTGGGTAGAGAGGTCAAAAGACAAGGTGTGACTCACCAAAAAATGACAAAAGGAAATGGGTGGTAGACTTAAAAATACACTAAATTTACTTTAGGTGGCAACGACAACCAAAAATTTAAGATTGGTTTACTATGCTTGGTAAAAAATGACATACTTGAAAACTAACTTTTAATGTCATACTTGGGAAATAACAACACTTTTTTTCTATGGTGCAAGGACCTTTTCCCTTCGCCATGACAAAACCCAAACAAAAACACACACCACAGAACCATCCATTAAAATTCTTTAAGGAGTTATTTTAGCCACCATTCTTCTGATTTAAGTAAAGCTGGCTCCATAACACAAAGAAAATTATAATTTAGAAAGCCATTTTTAAAAGCTTACATGTTAAGTAGCCATAAATGTCAGGAAATCTGGTTACCTTGATAAAATGATAAAGAGTAAGACAGATAGTCAAATTAAGAGTTAAGTGCTTTTATTTTTTTTTAAAAAAGACAGGGTCTCACTCTGTCACGTAGGCTGGAGTGCAGCGGCCCGATCACCACAGCCTCAAACTCCTTAAGTGATCCTCCTGCCTCTGCCTCCCCAGTCGCTAGGACTACAGGTATGCACCGCCATGCCCAGCAAATTAAAAAAAATTTTTTTTGTAGAGATAGGGTCTCGTTATGTTGCCCAGGCTGGTCTTGAACTCCTGGCCTCAAGCAATCCTCCTGCCTTGGCCTCAAGCGTGAGCCACTGTGCCCGGCCTATTCATAATAAGAAAAACAGTTACACTTATTTTCTAAAATAATAAAAAGAATTTAATAATATACACTTATGAAAGGATTATATTCTAAAGTGCATATTGTCAAAATTCCCTTGAAATTACATTAGGAAGGCAATGCCATGTTGGAGTACAACATACTCTCTCAATATCATAAATCTAACTCACACAGTTGTTCTTCCATCTTCAAAACAAGCTTCTAGTTCTTCATTCTGGCACCAGATGTAAGTATTGGCACTTAAGAGCCATGCTGTATTAAAAAAATATGTCTCTTTAAACTCAGAACCACACTTAATGCAGCAAGATGCTCATGCTGCAGAGGCAAATTGGGCAAATGGCAGATACGTGACTCCTATTGCATGTTTAGTGAGGATATGTTAATTGTGGGTCAAATTGGTCCAAAATATTTAAATCATTTCTTTCTCTCCTTTCTTCTGCCAAGTGTGTACAGCTGAATTTGCAAATGTTAATTAAATATAATGTGACTCCACTGTATATGTAACTTTTCTATTTTTAGAGACAGAAGAGACATGGTTGAACTCTGGCAATATTGGCAGTAATACCTGCAATCGACACAGGCACGAAAAGGGGAGCCCTCACTCAGGGCTGATACACAGCCACTGTATTTGGGGGAAGCTGGTTCAATTGTTAAAATACTGCAATTCTTCATTATTGATTGACAAGTAGCTGCTGTCTTAGCCCCTGAGGTACCCTAGCACCCACCCTAGCACCCACCCTAGGACCTCCTCTCACCTAGTGACTAAAGGGGACAATAGCATTCCCTACTCTAACACTATGGCTGGCTGGTGCCCACCTGATTGTTAATATTTTGAACACCACTCCCTCTACATCTCTCTATCTATACCTAGGCATTGCTGTTCTTGGCTACCACAGTCATTGCTCCTCTTTCATTTTACATTTCCAAAGATAGCTAAAGTTATAGAGCATACGTGCATGTGCATACATGTGGGTGTGTTAGAGAAAAAAGTGGGTATAAAGAAAATTTTATTTCCTAGAAAAGAAGGAATTTCATCATTGGTCTTATTTCTGAATCTCAAATCAGATGCAGGAAAGATTTTGATTTATTAGGGATTCTGTTCTTCATCCTGACCAATACAAAAATTACTTCATCTTCTTACTGCCTATTGGATCCTCGAACCTATCTAAAGCATATCATATTCCCTATCCCCCAAAAGAAAAGGCTAATTCTTGATGCTAACGAGAACAGATTATTCATAAATAAAAGGTATAGCACTTTCAAAAGACATCTAATAACCTAAAAATGTCACCTATGATTAAAAATGTCAATGTTTATGGTATCAAAATGACTTCTTATAAAAGAAATTTATTTTTATCCAGTCTTTATTTTAATATAGTTTTTAAATAAATAAAATTACATTAAAAAAACTTTATAACAATAGTAATTTTAGTAAGTCAGAGAACAGAAAATTCCATGACTATTTACAATGACTCTTCTAGGAACTAGATTGTCATCAACACATATGGCAGTTTTAATGGCAAGGTGGTAATTATATATGTCTGTACAAGATATATTTATTTTATGTAACATCATAAAATATAGAAAAAGAATGTTTATACCTGCATAGGTCCAGGAATGCAAGACAGAACTCTCTCTATGTTTTCAGAGGTCACATCAACATCATTCACAGCAACAAGGACATCACCTAAAAACAGAATAACAATAAAAGATAGTCGTGTGAATATCCAAAAGCTTAAGAGTTCTAGGATTGGAAAATTAAAAATTATCTATTCTGACTTTCTCAAAGTACGATTAAAAATGTGGTAGAGACATTCAGGGACTTGTCCAAGGCTATACAGCTCATTGGTGGCAGAGCTAATCTGCCAACTTTACTCTTTGTAATCTATAATACTACCCAACATTGCACCATAACTAAATACAACCTATGTATATTTTCAGAGACAAATATTCTCATTCTTGATACAACTGAAAGAATTATGTAAACTCAAAGGTCAAATGGAAATTTTGGGTTTGCACTTAACAAAATCCAATCTAACCACCTAGACTCACAGTAAAAATATTCAGCTGAAATTTTAATTAAATCCACGTGGTACATCATAACTCAATATGCTGTGGTATTCACTGCTATAACTGATCTGTGTTTACACATAGTTCTTTGCTTCAAAGGCCCCAACCATATCAAAATACACAGCATGTTTCGGTAAAAACTCTTATTCCATGGCTTTTAAAAAAATATGTATGTTTATCAAATTTGATAATAAAATAGAAATCAGTGTTAGAATGGAAATTTACTTTTAGAACATAATTAAAGATAATGTCAAAATACCAATGAGCTATAGTAATAGAAATATAAACATACCAAAGTTATTCTTTTCATCATCCCTAAATGTCATCAGGAAATTCATCAAATAACTCATATTCATTAATTCATTCATTCAGCAAATATTTATTGAGTATCTACTGAGCACCAAGCACTGTTCTAAGCACTGCAGATAGAGAATTGAACAAAACAGGCAAAATCTCTATCCTCATGGAGCTCAACATTGTTTGGGGGAAATGGATAATAAACATATATACAGGCTGAGCATCCCAAATCCCAAAATCCCAAATCTGAAATGCCCCAACATCCAAAACTTTTTGAGTGCCGACCTGATGCTCAAAGGAAATGCTCATTAGAGCATTTTGGATTTTTGGTTTTTAGGGATATTTCAGTTCAGTCCTATTATTTTACATGAAAGAAAGCTGAGGACCTAACAGAATGTAAGTATGCATTAGCTCCTGTTCCACTTATCTATTGCTGCATAACAAATCATCCAAAAAATTCAGTGGCTTAAAACAATATCAATCATTTATTATCTCTCCTAATTCTGGGGTTAACCGGGCTCTGCTGAGGTTCTCACTTGGGGTTGCTCATGCAATTACAGCCAGATGGGAGTTGCGGCTGGATTTATCTCCAAGGCTTCTTCAATCATGTCTGGTGGCTAATAGCCAGATCACTCACTACTCATGGCCTCTCCAGGTAGCCTTCCTCAGAATGGTACCTGGGTTCCAAGAGTATCATCCCCAAAAGACTCAGGCAGAAGCTGCATGACCTTTTGTGATTCAACTCTTATGTCACAGAGCACCATTTAAACTGTAGTCACTATCCCACCCAGATTCAATGACACAGATCATTAAGTCTCCATGGGAAGAGTATGAACACTACATTGTAAGAAGAGAATGTGATCTTGTTAAGACCATTTTGGAACACATACTTTGCCACAGGTGCCATTCCACAGGATCCTCCTTGTAAACCCCTATCATGACACTTATCACGTGGTAAGAAACTGCCTATGTGTGACTCATCTCTTCCACTATAGTACGAGCTCCTTTTGAGGAATAATCGCATCATTAGCGTAATCTTTGTATTCCTGGTACTTCGTAGATGCTCAAAAAAAAAAAAAATCTGTTGAATCAATGAACAAATAAATGAAATTTAGATTTAAATCAGAAATATTTTCGGCAGGGCGTGGTGGCTCACGCCTGTAATCCTAGTACTCCGGGAGGCCGAGGCGGGAGGATCACTCTAGGTCAGGAGTTCAAGACCAGCCTGAGCAAGAGTGAGACCCCATCTCTACTAAAAAAATAGAAGGAAATTAGCCAGACAACTAAAAATATATAGAAAAAATTAGCCGGGCATGGTGATGCATGCCTGTAGTCCCAGCTACTTGGGAGGCTGAGGCAGGAGGATCACTTGAACCCAGGAGTTTGAGGTTGCTGTGAGCTAGGCTGACAACCACAGCACTCTAGCCCGGGCAACAGAATGAGACTCTGTCTAAAAAAAAAAAAGAAATATTTTTAAATGTTTGTAAAGTATCTATAAAAGTTACTCTATCTAAATCACTTTAAGCTGGGTCAACTTAATGGACTGTCAGCTTTTATAACTTGTTATAACTTTTAAGTTTCATTAATAATATATCCTAACATTTGATTAATTTATCTTATTTAACTAAGAAGGTTGCTACTAACTCAAACATTGTATCTAACAGCTTATAATTTATTAGCAACACAAAATGCTCATCTTAATATATATTAAGAATAATTTGTGAATTTTTTTCCCCCAAAATTGGTGGGATATTTTATGACAAGCACCCTTAAAAGGAAATTTATGTAAAACACTACTGTTGCTAAATATGTCAAATGAAACAATTTAAAACCACTCTAAGAATTTAGTGTTCTCAAGTGCAAACATACAATTTAGAAGTATTTTTATTCATAAATTATATATTTTTATATGTTGTTGAATATAGCTATTAAAACCTAAATTATCAACGTATAACCAACTTATTTTCTTTTTCTTGTCAGCAAATATAACCAAGATGAAATAAAATTACATAATTCAAAACCTGAGGATTAGTTAAGCTATTCCCTGGCCTGAACAAGGCAGATATGTATTCAATACACTGAAGTGGTTCTTTTAAGGACGCCATGCCTTGCAGTATACCCTTTGTACCATTTCACTACCATACCAAATATCATTAATCAGTCATCAATCTGTGGAGACTCTATATATAATTCTGTTTTTTTATCACATCCCTCACAAAGCATCATCATTAATCATGCATCTCTGTAAACAAGGACCAATGTTCACCAGCAACACTTACCAACTAGTATCTGACCACTCTTCATAGCAGACCCTCCTGGCAGTAGGCCGTGGACCACAAGCCTCTCTCCATCACCCTGCTTTCCTGTTCTTCGCCAGCTCCACTTGGTCTGATGAATAATTCCAACCAGTACTTCCAGAAGTTTGAGTTGCTCTTTGGCTTTGGTGGCAGTTAGCTTTTTGGGGTTTACATAAACATTCACATCTTTATACCGCTGTTGGACAATGACTCCTGTCTTCTGATCGGATTGATGCTTTAGAATGGATACTGGCCCACTGTCGTTGCTATTTTTTTTATTGTAGCGCTTGGGTAAAAGTCTTTTACTTTTTAAAATTTTGGTAAAACGCTTGAGTTTGGGTTCATATTTTTTTCGTTCTTTGTAATTGTCCTCTTCAATGATAATCTCATTTTCACTGAACCTGACATGGTTCACAGTTGGTGTCTCAGGAAGGAGGCTTTCCTCTTCATCTTCACTCAGTTCCAAATAAAACAGCTCTCCATTTTTCTGCACACTGTCCAGCCATTCAGGCTCAAGGTCACTATGAAAGAGAGAAAACATAATCTGAATAGCAGCTCAACATAAGAAAAATGTTTGTCTTCCCAGCAGGAGGGTAAAGGTGGAAGCTAAGGGGAAGGGAGGTGAAAGGGAATGAAATTTCTTTATTTCAAATTCTCCTTACTATTTCTAATTTACTATGAGCATCAACATTATTTCCATAGGATGGTTTTTGTTGAGCCTTGAAGAATGGGAGCTGGGGAAGAGGGAATCAAAAAGGCACAGTGATATAAAGAAAAACCAGTAAAAAAGGAGAGGGTCTCCTTCTGGAATCTATGAGTTTTTAAAAAAAAAAAATTAATCCAGCCACTGTGTGGCTATTGTTCACTTTAGACATTTTTATATTGGACAATAATTTACATTAGCAGTTGATTATGCAATTATATCTACAGAAGCAAGCCATATGGAAATTATACATGAAAACATACTATTTGCATAGAAATTATTCAGCATGGCTGTCAGGTTAAAATGAAAGTTAATGCCTACCACTATTAATAGACTTTGTTTATATAATAAATTTTCAAAAAAGAAACATTCACCTCACCATGAACTAAAATCTTTGCTGAAAACAACCTGTTTAAGATTGCAGCTAATATAGTAATGATCACTTCTATAGTCTATAATTTCTGTAAAACTTCCTTTTATGAATAATTATAGTAGGACAAGTAAATCACATATTACATAATTCATCATGTGATTGTAAAAAAAAAGTTTTAACTGGGAAGTAGGCCATTGAAAAAAACCAAAATTACTGCTATTAAAAGGATTGAAATAGCTTAAAAAACAAAAATACTCATGGTGACAAAACTAATCACAAACTCTACCCATGTTATGAACAGTTTACCTTTCAAACTGCTATTCTTTAAAGCGAAACTGGTTACAGTGGAAAAATTAACATGTGGGGAATCTTTTCAGAAACATGAGCTGTAATGTCCTGGCCCAAAAGGGTATAATTTGTATTCTAATCATTCAATCATGATTAGAGAAATTTCTGTTTTCTACATGTTTATTAGCAACTCCAGTTCTTTTGATTTACAAGTCAAATGTCTCTTTCTGAATACTTTGAAAATTAGTCACCAAAACGTACTATTCTATTACTCAACTCTGAAAACTAACCACTGCCCTGGTCTGTCGCTGGTCATTAATATAGAATTTTCAACTACATATGAGTCACTTTTTTAAAAAAAGGCATAGCAAGCTCAAAAATCAAAACTAACATTTTTGGGGGGCTTTACTGGTTCCCAGTGCATGGCTTCATTTTAGGCAATAAGTACCACTTACTGCAGATTATTAACCATGTAATAGTTGTTTCAACCATACCTATCTGCACCCAGATAGATCAATATTTATATAACTCTGCAGTTTTACTCTTGAAAGTCTAAATAAGTGTGTCCCCACCATAAACATTTAGATAACAAAAGTACCCTAATTTTAATTGTCACAATATAAATAACATGACTATACATAAGTTACTTATCAAGATCGATATTATGGATTTAAACAATGAATAAAGTTTATCTGTTTTTTAATCTTACCCCTTTAATCTGGTATGTTATTTGTATTAGTTATGTGACCCCAAAGAAACTTTTCCCACTTGCTAAACACGAAGATGGTTCATCCCAATGTCTAAACTTTGAATGTGTAGGAAAAATATTTGAGAAACACTTAAAAAAACACCAGGATTTTGAGAATGATTAGGTGAGAAGATGAGACAGAGAGGAAGAGATTAATGTTGATTATATTTCTAGTTGGTGACCATACTTTCATGCCTTTTATGCATACACGTGCACAGACTCATTTTATATAAATAGGAACATAATTATCCATACAAGTCATTTTCCCTTCTTACCTCTCTCTGACATAAACACTGTTAAAAATCTATGCTTTTATAATCATATAAAAACATATATATGGTTATTCTGTCATTGTTTTGAAAAAACAGAATTTTATATATATTACTTAAAGGCATATACTTAACTTTATAATTTCTCACTTAACAATACAGTTTAGAAATATCTAATGGCTATATAATATTCCCTATCAGGGATACAGCACATTCGGTCATTCACCTACTGATAAGCTTTGTGTTCAGTTTTTTGTTTTTTTTTCCCCTACAAAGTTTTAAGAACCATCCTAATATACATTTGCTTATGTAGGTCTTTACCCAAAAGATTATACTAATTCATATTTTCACTATCAATGTATAGATCCACTTTCTTAACATCTAGATTTTTTAAAATATTTCACTTTAAGAAGAAATTAAAAGGAAGATAAGAAAGACAGAAATAAAGACAAGGGAATGTACAAAAGAGATCCCACACAGAGAAACTACATGTATCCTGAAAAAAAATGAAGATTCAAGGAAGAGTTGGATTCATATTCTGTTCTATCATGTTTTAAGCTTTCTAAGATTGATTGATTCTAAGCTTGAGTTTTCCTCTGCTCGAAAACAGATTATAGCTACCTCACAGGGTTACCAACAGCAAATAAAATAATGTTGAGTCCTGGCATGGTATTGCCAAATAAATGTCAGTTCTCTTCTTCCTGCCTTTATTAGATGCAGCTCTTGTGTTTCTGCATTTTTCTAACTGGCATTAAACGAAGATGTCTCTAAAGACAGTTTGCCAGGTTCCAGGCTAGGTGCTAGTGACCCAAGAAGCAAAACTAGGCACTGCCTTTAAGGCCCCTACAGTTCAGTATTCCTGGAAGGTTCCTTATTCCTACTCCAGAAGATTAATTCTTAGTTAGATAAGCACAAGACATTGGTCAATGGGTACAAAGTTACAGTTAGATACGAGACATAAGCTCTTTTGTTCTGTTGCACAGCAGGAGAGACTATAGTTAATAATACTGTATTGTATATTTCAACATAACTAAAAGAGAGGATTTTAGATGTTTTCAGCACTAAAAAATGATAAATGTATGAGGTGATGAATATATTAAATATCCTGATTTGATCACTACACAAGGTACACATGTATCAAAATCATTCAAGATGTGTTCCTGATGTAGGACACATCTATCTTCACTGGCACTATGCTAAAAATGATCTCATTCACTGGACCACATTTCCCACCCCCAGCCCCCTCAGCTAATTGGGGCATTCTTATACATCACTAAGTTAGGCATACGATCTAACCCTGGCAGAACAAAAATCATAGACTAGCGAAATATTTTGTGATAGGGCTTTATTGTACCTTTAAAGATGTCGGATCAGACAGAGAGCTAATCAAATAGCTAAAATGCTAATCAATGGCTCCTTCAACCCAACCCACTCACCAGTATTAGCTCTGAAGCCTCCCAGGGGATGATTCCACGTGCCAGGTTAAGACATTCTGCACCAATCTAAAACCTTTAACAAACCTAAAACAAACTATTAAAACAGCTCTACCAGAACGTACCCTAATGTAAGTTTACCTCAAAAATGATAAACTTTTAAATTCTGTACTAACAACCACATGCAGTTCAGTTATGAAGCATGTATGAAACAATAACTTTGAAAAAAGAACATGCAGATAGTTAACTAACTAGAACCTTAAAAGTTCAGGGTATTTCATATGAATTGATATGTAGTATAACTTCCTTAGTAAGCTTCATGTAAGCCATGAAATATAACAGATAATTCTTATCTCTTTGCTTTGATGAGAAAGATTAAGGTTCACATCCTTAAGTATTTGATTAAAGAGTGATTCTCTCCAAGCCAGGAAGGCCACCTTTTGCATTGGTGACTGCAGCTTAGCGAGGTAAACACCTAATACCATAAGGGAGGAACACAATTTAAGCCTTCCTAGTCAGATCAACAAATCAACCCTCATGTTCTACAAATCAAGAAGGGGTGGACATAAAATCTGAATCATGAGAAGACTTGAAATTTAGACCAGTAAAACATTTTACAACAGGGATTTACCATACTTTTACTTTTAGGAGGATAAAGGTACTTGGAGTGATTAGTGAGTGACTGATGTAGAAAGCTTAATGATTATTTTTTAAAAATTAAAACATACATACATACACATATTGTGGATTATGAAATATTTGAAGCAACAAGTTTTTCTATCACCAAAGTCCTCATACTGGTCCTACGAAACAGAATTAGCTCATTTATTTTCATCTCATCAAAATTAGGGTGCTCCATTAGAAATCAGGTATCTTGAATTTCTACACTGACAACACTCAGTTGTGTGACCATGTGCACATTATAGATTCTCTCTGGGCGAAAGTGTATTACTCAAACATGTGAGAAGCCAAGAGTTTGAGTTTTATACTGCGTGTGACTTCCCATATCAAGACCAAATAAGGTTCTATGTAACTCATATTTCCTTCCAGCAGTTTTTTTTAAATAATCATGAATTTTTAAATTATTTTTTAAATGACCACAGCAGATTACAAAAAATATTTGATATTCTTAAATTTGTTCAAGTCTTCAAAAATACAATTAAGTTCCTGGCATGTATGAAGCAGGTTTCTACAAAATGGAAATAACACTTAGATATTTGTATTTTAAAAATTAAATTATGACATAAAATAGAAAAAAAGAAAGCCATGGGGATTTACAGAAAAATATAGCAGAAATATCCAAAAATGCTGAGAGGTTGTCCCTGATGGTAAGACTATGGGTGGACATTCTTTCTGTTATATAGCTATTCATTTCCATAATAGTAAAAAAATCTACATAATTTTTATAATGGCCTTATAAAATGTATGGAGTGTCCCTCCACTCAATATTAAGGAGGTTAAGTCACAAAGATCATAACACCAGAGAAGCAAGAAGACACTGCAATAGGAAGAAAGAGTTTATGAACAACCTAACAAATAGATCCTCATATAGTATAGAGCCCATCACAAGGAAGAGACCTTTCTCATCCGAGAAAAATAAAAAAACTAGTTTTTTTATGCAAAGAATGGCATCGTTACTTCTCACAACACCATACATCTGAAACGTGGTGTAAATAAACCCCTTTTATAGAACCTCCAATACTCAATTCCAACCGCCAACACCCTTACAGTCCCTCCAGCCCACGTGTATACACTCCAGATTGAAGGGATGTATTCAATTGTCCCTCTTTGAGAACCTTACTCATAATCGCTACTCGCTGAGGAGTATGAATCCGAGTGGCTGGCCCGATCTTCAGAATCACAATACTGATCTTCTTCTTGTGAAGAAGGGTCTCCAGGAAGCTCTTCTGGGCTCGGATGTGAATCGCACAAAGCCGGAGAAGCCATCGTTAGGGAAACAGCAGCTACAACTCCAGTAACTCAAATCTCGCAGGGCCGGCAAGCCAGGGCCGCCATATTGCCTCTGCTTGGGAAGAGACAGAGGCCACGAGACCACCAATCCTTAGCTGCAATTGGTGGCAGCCCGGGTTGCCAGGGAGACGGGGAAGCTTCCCAGAGAGAACGGAAAGGAGCCAATGAGATGAAACTTTGATGAGGGCGTCTCAGTTGGAAGAATGGAAGCCGCTTAAACTTCAGCGCTTACGTTTCCCTAAACGCTCTACCTTAGAGCAGCATAATTTACTATAACAGGCGGAGAACCACTGTTTTTTTCCCTTTGTCTTCTGGTGATGGATATTTTCCACTTTGCGCTTTAGTTTTATAGGAGCTTTTGACTTTTACTTTTTAGTTTATTTGTATTCATAAAATTTTTATCTTATACAAGAGATACAAAGTACAGTTTACACTTCATTTACTAAAAATTATAATAGGGGCTAGGTGTGATAACTCATACCAATAATCCCAGCACTTTGGGAGGCCACGGCAGGAGGATCTCTTGAGCCTAGGAGTTTGAGACCAGCCTGGGCAATGTAGCAAGACCCCCATCTCTACAAAAAAATAAAAAAAACTAGCTGGTATGGTGGTACACATCTATAATCCCAGCTGCTTGGGAAGCTCAGACAGGAGGATCACTTGAGCCCAGGAGTTGGGAGTTGCACTGAGCTACACCATAAATAAATGAATGAAGAAATAAATAAATAATAAATAGTTTAAGTCATTCCTGGAAATCTACAAGAGTTTTTTCCTTAAAAGATATATATTACTCAAATTGGAGAACAGGAGATTAGTTAATAAAGGGATAATGGGCAAAGGAAGGTCCCTGAATGGCAGGAGGGGATAGCACCCAAGGCACAGATGGTGGGAGATGACCTCCCTGGACACCTCTTCCTTAAAGCGAGAGAGAAGGGCCAAAGGAGGATGCTGGTGTGGATCCTGGCTTGCCAGTTTTAGGCAGGAAGCTGAGGCAGTCTCCATGTGATGGTGTTTATTGTCTTTGGCCCTTGCCAGCCCTTGCCAGCTGAAAGTGATGGAGGAAGTAATGAGGTCAGCAGTTTGAAGAGATTGGAGCCAGGAAGGAAGGGAAACAAATATTTCCATCAGCATTGAGATCCAATAAAAATGTATTACTATTAAAATCAGAGAAACAATATTATTTTTAAAAGTTGGAGTCACTACAATACTTATTTTATGTTTTACGGTAAAACATATGCACTTACTCTCACCATAATCTCAAACATTAAAATTACTTAATATCCCATTCCAAAATAAAAAATGCTTTAGGCACATCTTTAATAAATTAGCCTTTCCTCATTTTAAAGCAGCTTATCAAAAGTAGAAAAAAAGAAAAGGACATTTTAAATTTTATTAAAATACCATTTTCTTCCTACAAAGTTTTCCTCCATTTTTTTCTATAAACATCCAATAATTTCCTACCCTGCTTCATAAACCTTCAATGGCACTTCCTTAAATAGAGAATAAAATCCAAACTGTATAAACTCTTTTTAAAAGTTTTTTCCAATTCTACAAACAATTGAGCATGATTTAGGAGTTAGATGCTTTATTTGCTGGTATATTTTAATCAAGTTAATCAAGTTGATCAACTTGCCTGATCAAAAGAATCACCTGGAGCTTGTTAAATATACAGATTTTTGAGGCCCTGCTCCACATCAACAGGATCAGAATCTCCAGGGAGGGCCCCTGGAACTCTCTATTTAAAAAAAAAAAAGTGCCCCCAGTGATTGGATAAACTTGGGAAACTGCCCTAAGTTCTGTACTTCATACCTGCAGTCCCTCTGCCATTTCCTGCATAGGATGAAACCCACTCTCCTACCTCCTGATTTTGAGCCTGGAAGACTTTTCCAGAATCCCTGCTCCAGAATCCATAATCTATATAGCCTTGAGCAAACCAACCTCTCCAAGCTTCACTTTCCCTATCTGTAAATTCAGATTGTGGTACTTCACAGGACTGTTTGAAATGCAAGGAGTTAATGCATGTGAAATACTTAGCGCATAAAGTGTCAATAAAACTTAGCTATTTTATATTATTTACTCACACAGTTCTCTTACTGTGGAATGATATTTATCCAAAATTTACTTGAAATATTACATCTTCCTTTAAGACTCAGTTCAAACAGCACCTTTTCCGTAAAGCCTTCCTCGACCGATACCTCTCTTACTTTAGTAAGAATTCCTTTTACTACCTTCTCCTCATAATATATTCCATAAAGTTCTGTTAAAACTAATATCAATCTGTCTTACATCTAAATTATTTAGGAAAATATCTATCTTTGCCACCAAATGACAATCTCCTGGAGGACATGACCGGGTCTGTTTTTCTTCTTCTATCTTTTACCTTTCACAGGGTTGAAGTGGAGCGCAAATAATAGTAATAATATATAAAAGTATATCTTCTAAGAAATGTTCCTTCCACTAGATATGTCCCTGGCTTATGTCAACTTTCCTGGCTAACTTACTTCCTTGTGTTAGTTTAATGAACAAAAAATAACAAAAACGTTACCACCTTGCTTGATCTTCCATAAAAGAAGAAATAAATAGCAATCATTTTTTATTCTTATTTTAATTTCCAGGTTGTGGCATCAGCTAGTCATATTTCTAACTTTATGTATTATATCTCTACTAAACTTACTAATATTTAATAATTTTAGATATAGTAGAAAAGATTAAGAAAGGAAAATAATAAGATGCCATTTTTTATAGGCCTATTTTTAAAGGCCTTTGTAAGAATACTCTTCGTCTGTTTCATAATTAGCAATTGCAAGAAGACTTCAAAGATTTAGACTGGGGTATATTTTCATTTCCTACTTTCTATCACACAAATGGCCAGCCATCTTCTGAGGCCCAAATATGTTTGGTCATAAGGTCTTTATTTCCATAGATTACCATCTTAGACAAACAATACAATTCTGATATAAAATACAACAGATAAGAACATAATTAAACATTTAGTATCTTTAGCAGGTTCAGGAGCTCTTTCCCTAGTAGTAACAGAAGCTAGCAATGAGAAGTAAATGAAAATAGGGCCATGGGAAGTCATGTATATCAAAAAATTTTAAACTGCAAGGTAAAAATTCATGTAATGGAGTCTTGTTAAGAGCTAATTAATATTGCCTTAATTGTTAACATAGAAATACTACTTTATAAACTGTGCGTTAACAATGAAAACTATAATTATTTTTAAAATCATGAATAGATAACTTGGTAGACCAACAAAATAGCATTTTCAAAATTGACACTTCATAATGTAGAATTTTTCAAATTTAAGATAGAGTCATAATATATAAAAATAACATTTCAGCAACCTTAAAATTTATAAAATTGCATTATGGTCCAAAATTGTAATTTTCCTATGTAAAAATTGAATTACTTGTTAAAATATATGGAACTTACCTGTTGTAAGATTATGTATTCTACATTTAAATAATAATAGAATACAGATGAGTATCCAGGAGGAAACATAACTACAGTAGATGGCACAAAGCTCAAGCCCAAAATTCAATTCATTTACTCCTACTTATCTTCATTTTATATCTTCATTTACAAATTATAACAAATTTGGTGAACTGTTTACCACCATAGGTCAGTAGTTGCCAACCAGAAGGAAAAGAGGTCCTCTTTAAAGCAGGAATATAACAGCCCCAGAAATTGTTGATGGCTGAGATAACCTGCTGATGAAGAGGAAAGTAGAAACAAAAAGCAGACAAAAGAATTAGAAAAAAACCAAAGCTTATAAATGAGTGCCAAATGCCCTAAGTAACAATAATTAAAAAAAAACACAGCCTTGTCAGACCCTACAATAATTTGATATGAACTGTGAAAATTCTTGATAATCCGTAAGTGCCATGCATTCCCCAGAGGATCCAAGTTCTCATCCTGATTTTGGCATTAATAACCAGGTGAACATAGACAAAATCAGTTTCCTCGTCTGCAAGCAGCAATAATAATCCCTGCTTCCTCTACAGGGTTGTTGAAAATCAAATGAGATAACCCTTGAAATCCAATGCCTTATGCTTTAAGAAATAGAGCAGTGTGTGTTTTATGCTATATTTTAAAAAGCTATTGATATTATTATTTATTTTAGTTTTTATTTTTAGAGTTTAAAAAATATTATATACTCTTTTAATAACAAAAATATTACTTAATTGGACACACCTTTACCCTTGAGAATTCTGGATATTTGAGGTTTTGAATGTGCATATTTTCACTGTTGGCACAAGTATGAAATTTGGGTCATCAAACATTTTCAAGGACTTGCCTCTAGTCTGGACTAGCGCCATTCATTGGCCGTTACGTTAGGCCTTGGGCAAAGTCACTTAGCTGAATCTTCTTAGAGCCTTTAAGAATAGCTAATCTTTTCGTGTTTTTAGTTTTATTAGGACAATCGTTAACAAAATCCATTATATTTGACACAACTGTAGTTTTATAAAGCACTTCCATATCATCAGGAATTCACACCACCACACTGTGGATTGTATGCTACCTCTTATATTACAGAAAGAACAGGGGAAAACATAGACAAGTTAAAAGTCTTGCCAAGTCACACAACTCAACTAGCATGCAACAGAAATAGGACTCCAAGGGAATGATTAATTTGCAATAGCCTTGTGCTTTAAAAAAAAAACATCTTTGCAAAATACTAGTGAGCATTAATATATTTGGTTACTTCTTATAATCAAGATGACACAAAAATATGTTAACTTACTTAAGTAAAAGTTACGGAGAAATGCACATCTGAAGCTTTTCCCTGACTCAGACAACCTATATGCAACTTTTTTCAAAAAGCAGACTAGCTAAATATTTTTTGCTGAGCTATTTGTTATTTTAGTATTGACATTTTGAAGTTGACACCTCATGCTGAGAAAAGTTTGTAACTCTGCTTCAGTTTTGGTTTGGCTGAAGTATCTTTTTCAAAAGCACAGCAATTTAATGCTTTACATTTTGAAAACTATATTTGCAATGGAAAATATACAAGTAATTAAAAAAATAAACACTCAGAAGACTTACCCCTTAAAGTAAGATGTAAAAATAAAATAGCATAGTCTGCTATTTTCTCTTATTTATGAATTTTCTATGGCCCAAGGCTACTGGTCTCTTTAATGCAATTGCTGATATTTTGTGGATAATTTTCAAGGGATGTTTTATTTAAAGGGAAAACATAAAAATTTTATACAACTGATATTTTAAAAATAGGCCATGCACTGGTATATTAATAGTTTATGAAAACTATAAGTAGATGAGTATGATCTAAAGGATATCTGATCTCTCTAATTTCTATTACATTATGTCTAAACAAATATTTAGATATGCTGTATAAGCAAAACCATTTGATTAAATATGAACTTGTGTGAAATATAGCTTCATTAAATGAAAGAGAAACCTCCACAGATGTCTCAAGCTTTTTTAATACATGTGTTTGAAAACATTAAATAATAAATAACCACTAATAAAAATAATGCCTTGCAAAAGCAAAAAGATTTTCATATAATATTAGAAAGCACTGTTAGCCATGATACTCACAAACACATTTATGGTTTCAGATTCCATCAGTTCCTCCAGCATATGGGAGCAGTTATTTGTAATTCAGATGAAGTAGCTTTTCATTCTAATATTGAGCAGGTTTATTCCAGAAATAGTCCACTACTTACTTCTGAAATAATCATCTCAGTCTTGATGACTATAGTTTAAACATATTCTTTTGCTCTGCTTCATTCAGACAGGTTTGTGCTTTGGATCTGAAACTCTGTAGTGTTAATCACTTCGGAATTTTTTGGCAGTTGACATTTAAAATATGAAAGGTATGAAGAAATTCTGTTGTAGCAGCGTCTTAAGCATTTAAAACTAACACCCGTCCCACCTTTACCAAAATCATGCTGTGAATGGGTTTTTAGTTAAGGATTCTTGGGATTATTCCTGGACTGTAATTTTATCAAATGCAGGGGGAATTGTCGTTGGGAATTTAGCAGAATACCCTTTTCGCTGCTCATTTGATAATATTTTATTTTATATGGCAGGGGTTCTCTTGGGGGGAGGGAGGAGGAAACCAACTGTAGAAAATTGCGGGTTTCAAAAGACAGCTCTTAAGTCCAAGAAACCCGGTTTCTCTTTTGCACAATGTCTTTTCTTTTTTACTCACACCAATAGAACAGGATTTCTACCCCTCATATGGTTTCGTACAAAGACTTAAAAGGGTCACTGGAAACGTTTACAGATGAGAGAACGCACATAAATCTCTCCCAGCAGATATTTACTAAGCACCACTTACTCTTTCTCACCACAAATGTATTCAAGAGATACTTCCGATATATTTTAAAAGAGTTTTTTCCATATCATGTTTTATGAAGGCCAGGCCTTCCTAGAGTTAAAGCAGCATTAACCGCCTAACATTTCATCTGTCCCCTCTTACAACGGAAAGTGAATTTGCTATCCTTGTAGATTCTTATTTCTGTCTCTTCTAAAAACTCGTCTCCATTACCATGGGAGTTAATATTTGTTAGTCTATTTGGCATAAAGGATAAGGCAGGATAAAGGCACCGGCAGTTAATTAATACCCTAACAGTTAACGGAAAGTTCGGGTTCTCATCCTTCCTAGAGAAACTCTTAAATTTCTTTTGTGTAGTTGTTCGTGTGTGGGCGCAAGCGCATGCGCGTGCGTGTGAGGGGTGAGGTGGGGGTAGAATTAGATTTATTAAAAAAGAGGCTCCTGCTAATTCCAGTCACAACCAAAGTCCAAACAAAACTCTCAGCTTCCCGCAGGAAGTCTAGAGGTGATGAAAGGGCAACTTCGCTTAATTGTTCTTTCGCTTCTTTACAAGATAGTGTTTTCTGGAGGACTTGTGTAACCCGGACCCGCGCGGGGCCCGTCTGAGCGGCGGGACCGGGTGGATCGCTAGCATCTGATTCTGGAAAGGTGGGGTGCGGGTGCCAACGTCCCTCCCGCCGCGAGCGCCGCACTAAGGAGGACCCCAAGTAGACGCCGCCTGAAAGACCCCTGAAAGAAGAGTTGCTCCTCCCCTCGCTGTAATCCCCGGGGACCGAGGGCAGTCTCCCCCCATCCCTGGCCCCGCACTGACCTGTGTAACAGGACGCGCTGCACAGAGTCCAGGTCCTCCAGGTTCCGGGGAACAGGTTTGGGGATGCTGGACCTGCCCACCTGAAACATGCCCACTCGACACTCGCTGCGAGGACGTACAACAGGTAACAGAGCGAAGGCTGAGGGGGCGGCGAGGGCTCGCACTCTGCACTCGCGGCGCCGCCTGTCTCCCGCACAGTTCCGGCCGCCGCCGGGAAACCGAGGGCTGAGGGAAAAGGCTGACAGACTTCTGAAGCACCGAAACCTGGGGCTGAAGGCAGCGGTGTAAGCGACGGCTGTCCCCTCCTTCGCCCGCTTGCTAACCCACGCGGATCTTGGAGCCCCGCGAGCGGGTGGCGCGGCCGCTCCTCACTCTGGGGAAAGTGGGGCAGGTGGGCACTGTGTTGGCTGCCACCTCCACCAGAGCTCGCCAAGCCCGGGGTGCCCCCTCTTCCACGCCTGGGCTCCTGGGTCTCTTCACTTGCCCAGCCGCACGGCAGGTCGCTTGCTCCGGGGGCGAGCCGTCCAGCGCCTCGGGAAGCGGCGGCGCAGAGCTGCGCTCTTTCGCCGCCTAGTGCGGGATTCAGCTTTTCACCCTCCCTTCCTGGACAGCAACGCTGCTCCCTGCGAGGGACCGGTGTCCAGGCGCCGCCCCCAGCGAAGGAAGCTACCACCTGCAGTGTTGAGGGCCAAGAACTAGGGAGGAATGGAGGAAGCTCTGAATGGCCTCCGAGGAGGCTCTGGTTGCACTGCAGAAGATCCGAAAACGAATGGGAAAGAGACAAATTAGATGTTTCTTGGTGGGAATTTAAACTCAGCCTAAAGAAGCCATATGCGTTCATCCTTACATGTAAACGTATACTGATCACCTGCTATGTGCCAGGCTGAGTTCTAGTCCCTTGTAAATACAAGAATGAATAAAAGGTGTTCTCGAACTTGTCTAGTGTGGACTCTTTATTCTTTTTGGGGGGATCTATTTGCTTTAAAATATACTTGACTCTTCACTTCAGGGCATTAGCTGTTTCAATGGACTAATATATATATATATATATATATATATATATCTCCTGTGGTAGGGGGAGGATGGGGGAGGGATAGAGGAGGACAATCCATCGTGGAACAATGGCCCATGTGTGACTTCTGGCCCTGAACTGATCTCAAGTCAGAATCAGCCAGAATGGTAAGGGAAGCTGTTGAAGGAGAATAAAGGGAGAAACTGGAAACTGGTAGTTTTAAATGGGAGATACTACTGATTATAGATTACAGTTTATTTATAAACTATAATAGATTAATTAGTTTGGACTGGAGTATTCACTGTAGGGCCTCCAAATGTCATTAGCTGTAGATCTTTTCTCTTGGGTCAGTTTCTCCAATCAGGAATGGCTTCCTGGCTGCAGGTGGTGAAGAGGGTGAATGATGGAGGCCTCATCTCTTAGTATATAGACTTTTACTTCCTCTGTTTTCAGTAAGTTGCCTTACCTCTGACCAACATTCTCCATGTGTTTCTTGAGTCCAATGCATCAAGAATCTGAAAATGTTCACATCTTTTGATTCAGAAATTAATCCTAAGGAAATGATACAAAATGAAGCTCATGATGTTTATTGAAGTATGTTATCATGGCAAAAATATGAAAAGTATAAATATCCAAAATTGGTATAATACTTAAATAGGTTAAGATTCATTCATACAATGAACTAGTATATATTTATTAAAGGAAATTTAAATATAAAGCTTACTGGCACGAGAAAATATTTATGATTTAAACTTTAGCAAATATTTAGGAGACAAAACAGTATATCCAGTCCTTTGTTACTATGTAAAAATTAGGAAATTGATTGGATGAACATTCACCGAATCTTAAAAATGATTGTATCTAGAAGTAGAATTATGAGTGATTTTTATTTTCTTCCTTATACTTGTCTACATTTAATTGTTTTTGCAATAAGCATTTGTTATTTTTAGAATCAGAATGTATTCAAATGTAAATATGTAAAAAGAATGATTTCGGCCCTTTGAAGTAGGGTGTGCCTGTAATCCCAGCTACTCCTGAGGCTGAGGTGGGTGGATCCCTTGAGGACACGAGTTTGAGGCCAGCCTGGGCAATATAGGGAGACCCTGCTTCTAAAGAAAAAAAATGGTTGATTTGAAGAGTAGCTGACAACTGAATTCACAGGTGAAAATTTCCAATTATTATCTATGTTATATTACCATTATCAGATATACATAACTAGTTTTACAAAATATTGTATTATTTAAGGGTATATGGGTAGCCTGCATTTTAGAGAGAGGCCATCACAAATCTTTCATATAGGGAATAGTTATTTTGTAAATTAGAAAATTGCTACTTTAAGTTTTTTACTAATTTATCTTTTGTTTGAAACTATTAGATAACTTTTCCTTCTGACTTTAAATTTTGTGAAAAGTCCATGATGTTATAGATTACTATCAATTATGTGTTCAAAATAAATCTAAGTTTACATATATCATCTTTTCTTAAAGAGAAACTTCTCTATAGCTACTTGTTAGCAAGAAAATATTCTATAGGTTCAGATTTATTCTAGACAATAAAAATTTATACCTCATAACAGAATAACTGAGTTCACATGGAAACTTTTACCATTAAAAAATTCTTGCCACATCTTTATGTTTACATATTAATTGGATTAATGTTTCAGTTGTAACCATTATAGCATTCTTTATTATATTCTTAAAATATCACCAATATCTCTTCCATCTCCTGTTTTTACTTTCTTTCATGGTCCATCACCATCTTGCAAATACTCAAGCATTGCCTCATAAAAGGTGGTTAAGAAAAAAGGAACTGTTTCAGCAGGATTGTCTAAGAATTCCTGGCACATCTTTAAAAATTCTTTGCACCCCACTTCCATCTCTAAGTATACATGTGGCAAGCAGGGGTGAAATAATACACACCATCTTAAGGATTATGGCCCTAACCCTAAGCACAATGGTACAAAGACATTGAAGAGTTTTAAGTAGGGAACTGACATGATGACATAATGAGATATTATTTTGAAAAATTCACACTGGTTTGCTCTATAAAGAATAGATGGCCAAGAATGAGTCTTAGTTGTTGTTGCCTTTCTGAATGGAGTGAGTCTTGAAGAGCAGCAATATTTAATGGTAGAATAGAGGAAAGTATACCTGCAAAGCAAACAAACAAGTGACCAGTGAAATTAAAGACTTAAATCGTGGAAGCAAAGGGAACCTAATGTTTCTGCTGGAAAATCAAGGAGAATTAAGACTAAAATACATCTTTTGAATTTAGGCACAGGATGGTCATTAGTTATAGCATTGATTATATGGCATAGGGGTGTTGGGGAGATAAACTGAGACAGCTAGAAGAGTGAGTGGGAGGGGAGGAAATAGAGGCAGACAGCAGAGATAGCTCTTTTGCAAAGTTTGCCTCAGAAGAGAATTAGTTAGAAGTGGATGTGCATTGACACAGTTTTCTTCTTTCCTTCTCCCATCCCTCCCTCCCTTCCTTAGTTATGTTAATAATATCAGAGATTTGAGCAAGTTTAAAAAGATAATAAGAATAATCTTTTCAGACTCAGAAGAGTCTAAACATAAAAGAGGAAAATGAGTTGCCTTATAGAGAAGATGAGATGCTGCTCTCCGATATCAGGAGGGAAAGAAGTTAGGGCAGATGAGAGGGTTTGTAAGTTAAAAAGTAGAAAATGAGGTCTTCTAGTCAGGGGTGTTATGGGTTGGTTTCTGTCCCCCCAAAATATATGTGGAAGTCCTAAACCCTGGTACCCAGTTGTGACCTTTTTTGGAAATAGGGTCTTGGCAGAGGTAATCAAGTTAAGATGAGATCACACTGAATTAGGGTAGTCCCTAATCCAATATAATTGGTGTCCTCGTAAGAAGAGAAGAAGACACACGGGGGAAGTTGATGTGAAGACACAGAGAGAGCATCATAAGATAGCAGAGACAGATATTGAAGTGATGCATCTATAAGCCAAGGAATGCCAAAGATTGCTGTCAACAGAGGCTAGGAGAAGGGTATAGAACACATTGTTCCCTAAAACCCCCAGAGAGAGAGCATGACCCTTCCAACACCTTGATTTGGGCTTCTACCCTCCCTAAACTGTGAAAAGATAAATTTCAGTTGTTTTAAGCTACCCAGTTTATAGTAATTTGGTATGGCAACCCTGGGAAACTAAGACAGCTGGCTTCTATTTTTTTGTGGGAGATAAGATCATTCACCGAACAGGAGAGGGCAGGTGCAAGGAAGATGGGGTTGACCAGAATAATGAATGTAGAGAGCTTCCCTGGCATGTTGAGGGTTATGGTAGGCAGAATTTCTAAAATGGCCGCCTAAAGACATTCTACCCTAATCCTGGGAACCTGAGAATGTGATGAGATATCACTCTCACGATTATGTTATATGGCACAGTTGATAGCAAGATAGGGAGAATATCTGGGTGGGAAAGATCTAATCACATGAGCCCTGAAAAGCAGAGAGCTTTCTCTTGCTGATGGAAAAAGAGGAAGTTAGAGAGATGCTCATGAGAAGAACTCTACAGCTGTGGTCCCCAACCCACATGATACCCATCTGTGGGCTGTTAGGTACAGCAAGAGGTGAGTGGCACACAAGCCAGGGAAGCTTCGTGTGTATTTACAGCCTCTCCCCATTGCTGGGTACATCACTGCCTGAGCTCCCCCTGCTGTCAGATTAGCAGCAGCATTTAGAATGCAAACTGAACTGCACATGTTAGGGAGCTAGGTTGCAGGCTCTTTGTGAGAACCTAAAGCCTGGTGATCTGAAGTGGAGCTGAGGCAGTGATGCTAGTGCTGGGGAGAGGGTGCAAATACAGATTATCATTAGCAGAGAGGTTTGACTCCACAGAGACCATAATAAATCAATTGCTTGAAGACTCATATCAAAACCCAATCAGTGAGTGGCAAATGACAATGTAATAATAATATAAATAAAGTGCACAATAAATGTAATGTGCTTGAATCATCTCCAAACCATCCCCTTCCTGAAAATTGTCTTCTGTGAAATTGGCCCCTGGTGCCAAAAAGGGTGGGAACCACCGTTCTACGGGGCATTGTTGGTTTGGAGATGGAGGGGTACAGGAGAAGGAATGTGGGTGGCTTCTAGAAGCAGAGAGAGTGCACTCTGGCTGACTACCAGCAAGGAAACAGGGACCTTAGTCCTTCAACTATAAGGAACTACATTCTGCCAACAAGTTGAATGAGCTTGGAGGAGGATTTTTCCCCAGACCCTTCAAATAAGAGCTTAGTCCTTCTGAGACTTTGATTTTGTTCTGTGAGACCATAAGCAGAGGACCTCATCGAGCTTGACTGGATTTCTGATCTACAGTACTGTGTGCTAGTAAATGAGTGTTAAGATGGCTAAGTTTGTGGCAATTATTTTAATGTAGCAATGGAAAGTGAATACAGGGTGTTTTCAGGAATGGTGATAGCAAATGGTCTATGGAACAATTCCCAACCAGTAGGCCTTGTGGGTGGGAGTATCTCTAGCAGTGCTTGGCGGCTCTGATGCAGACATGGTTTCCAAGACACTACAGTCTCCTGAATTCAGTCCTTTTGCATTGCCTGGTTCTTCTTCCTTCTCCCAAACTCTAAAAGTTGGAGCTATCCCCTCAAGACACATATATAACAGCTGACTTCAAATGTCTGAAAGATCATCATGTGGAACAGAGATTGTCTTATTCAGTATACCTTCTGAATTAGAAGTTAGAATTAGGACAAGTAGACTTTATATGAAGGCAGATTTATACTTATATACTATAAGTTGGGTTTTTTTAGAGGCTGACTCTGAGATGGAGATTTCCATATGATAAATTTATTGGGAAGTTTATTGATCCCAATAAACTTGGGAGAGTGAAGGAAGGCATGGGCAGAAGGAGCAGGTTGAGTTGTAATACAGTCTCAACAAAGGCCTCAGCTGATCCTGTGAATTCCCGATGAAATGGCCCTGCAGAATTGTCCTGAACTGAGGCAAGAGGGACTGATCTCTATAGCCTCTTAGCCTATCATTCAAACCAGAAAAGTGGCATAACCTGGGCAAGGTGACTATCTTCAGCTGAAGGCAGTTACTGGAGAGGTACTCAGCTGGGAATCTCAGCTATCAACATTCCCAGAAGGGTAGAAGAATGAATGCTTCCCTCCTAAAAGTGGAAGTGGGAGGGGTGGAAATAAACGTGATGCTTCACAGCATCTAATACAATATAAAAGACTCACTAGTGTGATAGGGCTCTATATCACTGGAGGGGTTTATCAACAGAGGTTGTAGGACCCCTGGCAAGAATGTTGCAAAGTGGAATCTAGTAATCAACAGAAAAGTCAAGTGGAGTGTGAGTTCTTGGAGAATTTCTAAAAATCTTCCTATTCTCTGGCATTTCTGGTTGCTTCAGTTGTTCATGCCAACACTGTCTCACCTTTGCAGCTTTAATGTAGTGACCATTCGGGTATGCTGTGCCTGAGGCAGAACACACAACATGGGTCAAAGTATGGAGTGCAGTATTAATAATTGACTACCCTCGACACATTAAACATAATTGTGTTCTTCTACCCTCAGGACAATACATACATAGAGCAGATCAGTTCTCCAGGTGGCCTTGGACTTGCCCAGTTCTCCATGCGTTTTTACTTGTAGTTCTCAAGAATAGCTGAAGAATTTGCTGGGAATGCAACATCCTGAGATAAGGAGGAATTGGCTGGAAGAGTTCAGCCTCTGGTCAAGTCCCCCATAAAAGCAGGATGTCCTCTAACACTTTAGCACAGTGAGTCCTGAAGCTACCAGGGTATAAAACCCAGGGTGGGTTGCTTTCTGGGGTGATATGGGGCTTCAATGAGGCAACATGCAAAGGAGACTCCAGCAGCTGTGGGCAGTTTTCTTGAGCCTTGGGAGACTTGCTTATCGTGAATCCTAGGCTTCTGTTGTCCCTTGCTGCCTATCTGTAAGTAATAAACCAACTTCATGTAACTTGTTGTGTATATGAGTGTTCTGTCTCGCTGCTCTCCAGCAAGTAGTAGGAGCGCAGCCCAAGATGCGGTGGGCTGAAGTAATATTACTAGTGCACAGTAATCTGCTTTTCACATAGGATGCCCAGATTTTAAAAATTATAGAGAAATCTTGATCTAGGATGGAATAAGTGGGAGGCTGAGAAGGAATAAAGACGATAGACAGAGCTTCCAGGTATATGCCAGTCTATGTCATGTAGACAGTAAAGAAATGTTTTATATCTTCTGAACCAAAAGAGTGTTCATGATTGGTTTCTGGTAATACTGCCCTTTCTGCTAATGTATTGTATTGTACCTGTATACTCTTCCAGACATTGAAAGGCATAATGGCAAAGTATAACAATTTAGCATTTCTGACTTTTTCTCATGCATATAATTTAACAAATATTTAATGAATATTCTTAAGTGCAAATCACTGTATTATTCTTTAAAAATTCACCCTCTATCACTTGGTTCCTGTTCTATCTTCCTAACCAGAGAAGGCATCTTCTTTGATTACCAGCCCCTCACAGGGCTAGGGATCCTGGTCACTTCCTTGGGAGTTGGCTTTCAGTTCTGACACACCAAGCTCTGCTGTGTCTCAGGCTGTTCCCACTACTGTCACACTGGAACATAGCAGGAGCATCTATATCGACACCATCTGATATCCTATTGATACATCTATGCCATTTTCTGCATCACTAAACCCATATTCAGGCTTTTTCATCCTAAACATTTAATATGTGTGTGGAGTGATAAATAGCATGATAGCCATATAGGTGAATAAAGTTTTATTTGCCGAGATCCAAATCCTTTCTTTGTGCAAACCCTTAAAACAAAATAGGTACAAAGGGCTCGCTCTTTGCCTTCTCCTCTCTGGGGCCTGGCATGTACCTCCCCCTTCAGAGGCTGGGGCATAGGACACCAATGGCAACATGTCTAACTTCTTGTGTTGGAAGATACAACTCAGTCTTAGAATACAGGAATGTGTTTTGAACACTCTCTTGGAATCTGTGTGTTTTTGTGAGCTGCTAACAGTAATGCTGTTTCATTATAGACTGTACCACCCTTCACTCTACTTATAAGGGCCTCACACAGATGAAAGTGAGGTGAGCCATAAGAACTTGTGTGGAAGGTGGGAACAGACAGAGAAGTGCTGCAAAGATGCTGAGTTTTTGTTAAGTATCTTTTATTCTGTCATGGTCCAAATATAATTAATGGCAAAGTGAAGTGGCAAAAATAAGTATGAGGTATTCACATAACTGAGAATTAAGGAAATGAGAGGAAATCTAAAAGGAAATAAACCAATGACTGCACAAAATGTTAGTGTTCTGACTTTTAGTGGACTAAATGGAATTTTAAAACACTTAAGCAAATGCTTTTTATGAGGGAAAGTCAGCATAGTTTACTTAAGGTTATCATGTCTGGCTCATATATTAATTTTTTGGGAGACATATGAATGAGGATACACAGACATAATAGACATCATTTGTTTATCATTTGAAGAGCCTTTCATGAAAGTTCCCATCAATGGGACTATAGAAAAAGAAGATGTGGGGGGTAGACAATTTCATAGGCATAAAAAGTCTTAGAGATACAAAACAAAAAGTCTTTGGGAAGAGAATTGTGATCAGTAAGGGCCTCCAAAAGCAAAGGTAGAGCTGAATAGGTTTAACAATTTATTAATGATAGAAAGCAGGTGTAGGCAGAGACATATTTGAAGATATCACCTGTCACTAAGCTATTTTGGAAATTCTAATGACTATGGAATAAACTGATAATTATATGAACAGACGAAAAAGGCATATTAATTTCAGTGATGGAAAATGCATGAAAAATTAATATAAATTAGATATACCTATGTGTATCAGTTACAAACCAGGCCAAGAACCTGAGAGTCAATTAAGGTATAATCTCAATGTGTGTAGTCTAGAAATTCAAGATTTTAAACAAAATGTTGATACTGGATTCAAAATAAAGGGGTTATCTACCCTATGTCAAAGTCATGGCACTCTTATAGTAGAATTCCATGCACAGTTTTGCTTAGCATAATAAAATCATAAATAAATCAGAAAGTGTTTCCAAAAAGCAATTTAAATGATCCCAAAAAATGGGTGAATTGAAAGTTTGTAAGAGATCAGGACTACGGCCAGGGAATGTGATTTATTAATTTTTTCTTAATTTTTTATTTTGAAAACTTGCAAACCTATACAGAAATTGAAAGAACAGTACAACGAACACCCATGTACTGTTCTTTCAACTTCACCTGGAATTCATCAATTAGCATTTTTCTACAGTCATACTCTTTGTTTTTCCAAATCATTTGAAGGCAAGTTGTAGATAACATTGTTTTATTCCTAATACTTTAGCATGTGTTTCCAAAGAAAAAGGACATTTTCTTACATAACCACAATACCATTATCACAATATTACTAATACACTAGTGCTATCTAATAAATGGTCTATCTTTTCAAATTTCCAAATTTTTCAATAATATTTCAGTCATTTAAAAAAAAATAGAAGCCAATCAACAATTATTTGTGCATTTAGTTGCCATGTCTCTAATCTTTCATCTTGCACATGAACTTACTAAGGTTTTTTTTCTTTAGGTCTTAGCATTGACATTTATGAAGAGTCCAGGCCAGCTGTTTGGTTTCAGGTTAAACATTTTTTGACATCAGTACTGCATGCACAGTGATATTGCTTACAGTGGGTCCCACCAGGAGGCATCCAATGTCAATTTGCCTTATCACTGGTGATGCTAAGTTTAATCATTTTATTAAAGTGGAACCTGCCAGATTTCTCTGCTGTAAAAGTAACTTTTTCCATTTATAAGCAATAAACAATCTTTGCAGTGATACTTTGAGGCTGTATTCTTCAACAACTTTTTAACCAACAGTTTTGGTGTCCACTGATGATTCATACCTATTTTCTCATTCTTTCATTGCTTTTACACTTACTAGCTGGCAATTCTTCTCTAAGGATGGGCTCTTTCTACCTTTTTAAAGGATCACTATGGCCTTGTGGATTCTTTTTATATTTAATGTGTTATAATCCATTCCATAATTATTCTTTTTGATGCTCAAATTATTCTGACTCCTGTGTTCTTCTGAACATCTCCATCAATTTTTCAGGATTTCCTTGCTTTCTGACACAAGAAATTCCAAACTTGTCTTGAACTTTTTCTGTCCTAAATTTATAATCAACCATTTACAAAGGAGTCCACTTTAAAAATTATTTATTTAAAAGTCGGGAATAGTATTTAGACACTAAGATCTGGGTGCTGGGAGACAATTCTCTTTGAATCTCTCATGTTTCTGTACATCTTGTGAGTGAGGCAGTAACTGCCTTTTGTTTTGGACTCTTTTTTCAAGGATGTCTGTGTAGTGAATAGCCTTGGAAGAGAGAGATAATGTTTTCCTCCAGAGCAAAGGGCAGGTTTGTTTACTGTCCAGTGTAATAAAGATAATGTCTCTCTCCGGGGAAAATGTCAGATAGCCTTCCTATTCTACAAGGTTCAGCTAAGTTCAGGGTTTGTGTCCTGTAATAGAACCCATTGTGTGTGCAGACGTCACCTGGCCCTTTTCACGTTGTTCTGTGGAAATTGAGATTGGGGAACTGGAGCAAACGCTAATACTCTGGCAACTCTATTTCCATGACTAACAAAGTCCTTTGTTGCTGACCTAGGAGTTCCTTGCGTTCTGCCAGCATTCGTGAAACTGTGGCAAGCTAGCTTGTTAGGTTGCAAATAGGATAACATCTCAGACTCTGTACAGTTTCTTGACACTGGAGAATAGAAATGTTTACTGCTGCTGATGTGTCATTGCTTCTATGCTTTTTAAATGGCGAGAACTAGGAAATATATTTTTTAAAAATCATGAATTCATACTAACACCTATTTCAAAGCAACGTCACTAGGTTCTTCCTCCCCTTCCCCTAATCCATATTTACACCTCCCTTCTCCCACAGAGAGAACCCAGTTCCTAAAAATATCAATGAATTCACTCATTTGTTCTTTCCTGAATTTCATACAAATTAGGATTATGATTATTATGCCAAGGCCACTATCAAAGCCAAATCTTCTAAGTAAATTTCAATATATGTTTGTAGTTCTTTTTGTCCTTAGAGTATATCGTACTAAAGATACAGTCAATTAATGTACCATAAAGATGCTTTAATTCTCTTTTTCTTTGATTATGTTACCAGTTTGATACATAGTTAGATTCATTTGTTTTTATTAAAATTCAGTTTTAGAGCTGCATCATACTCCATCACGTGAACTTTAATAGTTTATTCAACCAGATTCCTATAAATGGGTATTTAGGTTCCTATTCACGTGTGTGTGCTTATGGGTACTTAGCTAAGACTCCAGAGGATCCTCTTCAGTTCTCTGGTATACTCTAACTGCCTAGGCCTCTCCTCTCCATGAATTTTACTCCATCATGTTTTGAGGTCCTACAGATTAGGACTTCAACATATGGATTTTTGGGGAGGGAACACAATTTAGCCCATAAAAGGAGGATATCAGGAATGGGTCTAAAATTTTGTCAGAAGCTTTTTTAGCATTGATGGAGACAATAATTTTTGTCCTTAGTTACATCACTATGGTAAATTACAATAATGGGTTTCCTAATGTTGAATTATTCTTGTGTTACTAAATTTCATTTGAGCACAATGTATTATTTCCCTGATGTGGTTTTGGATATACAAACTATTCCATTAAGTATATATTTTAATATATTTTTTGTCAACTCTACCATTTTAAAAAATGTGGGCTTTTAACCCTATCATTAAAGGGTTTGTCAACCATATCATTAAAAAAGCCTTTTTTATTAAAAAAAAATATTTCTTTGTATGTGTATCTATTTCCCTGCAATGAGAATGAAAAAATTCTGAAGCATAAGTACAGAATAAATAATGCCTCCTTGTGGTCACAATTTACTTATTAAAAAAATGTCTACATTATAAACATTGTTAATTTTATCTTGTACCTTCTCTGGGGATTGGCATAGAAAAATCATTAAAAATATTATACTTTACAGACTGAAATCTGCTTTAAAGCAATACATTTCCTATAGAAAAGGTAATTTGGATAAAAAGAGAATGATTAACAAATTGGGGATTTGAGAGAGCATTTTCAGTAGTTATTTATTTGCTTAAGAATTAAATATGAAATTTAAATTAGATTTTAGCTCTTTCCTTTAGAAGAATGTAGACATCTAAAGTAGTATTTAAAACTTTTTTCTAGAGATTTAACAATACTTTTAGAATGGTGGCTTTATATTAATATTGCAGTTTTATCTAGTCCATAGCATTTGAAAATAATATCAGGTTTATAATGGCAATAAATATGGTGTGAAAGTCCTAAAATGATTTTGAAAGATGACTTAAGAGCTATGAAATAATTAGCTTCAAACTATATTAAATTAAGAAAAAAAATTCTTTCACTGTTTTTAAAAAAGCAAAAGAGCTCCACCTGGTGTTGAACAAAACAATTGACTGATTTTTATTTGACTATAATTTATTCTAAAAATTATAATTCAAAATATTTTTCTCGGTATTCTATTCTATTTACAGTAATGTTATTAATATTATTTCCAAATTATATGGAATTGGTTTTTTATGAAATAACTAACGTATTTCTGATAGAAATAGGCCTTTCCTTTAACATTTTAAAGGGTTTTAGACAAATTTTTTTCCTACACCTTCCTTTTATACTATCTTTGGCGGGTATGAGAATGTATCTCACAGACTGAGGGCCTAGCTGCTGTGCTTTGAAATCCATCCATTTTTTGGTTTGCCCCCATGAGTACAGGGGAGATACTGAGGCCAATTCTGTTCTGGAAGACAGGTGAGGCTCCTTTGTCTGCCCACTTAGGCTGGTGGACTTTTCCATGGTTTCAATAAACCACTCTC
The DNA here is from genome assembly GCF_041146395.1 of Eulemur rufifrons. Taxonomy (NCBI): domain Eukaryota; kingdom Metazoa; phylum Chordata; class Mammalia; order Primates; family Lemuridae; genus Eulemur; species Eulemur rufifrons. The sequence continues at coordinate 20,396,331 of NC_091000.1, read as the reverse complement.
AGATTTCACAGCAGTGTGTATGCTTCCATTCAACCTTCTCTCCTTCTCTCCTACTCTGGGGTTAGATGTGGATGCAGTCTGACAGTTCTCCCAGCCTTCCGTGGCTCCCTCTCTATTTCTTTTTACACAGGCATTTTCCTCCTATAAAGTCCTTGCATATTTGATTCTTTGTTTCTGTTTCTCTGAGATCCTGGACTAATACAATTTCCTTCCCAGAAGTTTTATGAAAAATGATAAAGTGGAAACATTGGTTTTATTTTCCAATATCTGGGTGGTCTAATATCTGGTTCTTATGTGTTAAATTAGATTTTGACATATTAAACTCAGATCTGAGGCTTTTCTAGCTTTGCTGACTAGTGCATGGTGTGGAAAAGGGCCCGTGTCTTGTGGGACCACTTGGCTCTTTGATGCTCCAGGGACACAGGTTGGACTTATACAATTGTGTTATTGTTTGTAACAGTCACAGAGGCATTTGGGCAAGAGTGATGATGAATCAACGCAAATCCTACACCTCTTCTAGAAAAATACCTGCATGACTTTTTTTACTTAGGAAAGGAGGGACTTCTGTGTCACCTTTGTATTCACACAACAACTTATGTTGAGCTTTATATTTCAATATTAAGTGCTGGTGATGATTCAAGGGCAAATTCAAATTTGTTTGACTTTATCATTGAAATGGGATATACATTATTGGAATATCCTAGAGATTATCAATGTGTAATGAAAGACATTTTGCAGTTCTTGATAGAAAGGCTATGAACATCATCAGTAACCTACACCTTCTGGAAACTGCCTAAGGCTCTTGGTTTGCTTCTATCTCATTGATACTTACACTAAAAGGTAATACAACTCTAGGAAAATAAACTTCACATTACTTTGTAGTGTGATAGAGTGGAAAGAACCATATCCTGGGAGGTAGAATGCCTGGCTAATTTTTAATTTTTTGTAGAAGGGTCTTGCTATATTGACCAGGCTGGTCTTGAACTACTGACCTCAAGCAATCCTTCTGCCTCAGCCTCCCAAAGTGCTGAGATTACAGGCATGAGCCACTGGACCTGGCCTAAGATATTTCTTAAATAAACATTTTTCTGAAAACAGCTATTTAAATAAACAAATATGATTTTAAATAGGCCTTATTTTGCTTTGCTTCTCTGATGTAAAATATATAGATTATAACGAAAAATATTTTATCATTTAACTACCCTTTGATATGTTAAAAATGAGAACAAGACGGGGCAGGTGGCTCAGGCCTGTAATCCTAGCACTCTGTGAGTCCGAGGCAGGAGGATCACTTGAGGTCAGGAGTTTGAGACCAGCCTGAGCAAGAGCAAGACCTTACTCTACTAAAAATAGAAAAATTAGCATGGTGGCTACTCCAGAGGAGGCTGAGGCAGCAGGATCATGTAAGCACAGGAGTTTGAGGTTGCAGTGAGTGAGGCCACTGCATTCTAGTGGTGTGACAGAACGAGACTCTGTCTCAGAAAAAAAGGAATAAAAATAAGCATACATTTCAATTGAATGAAAGATCTGGAAAAGACAGAGAATCAATTCTCTCCCTTCAATTTTTGGGGCAGTGGTGGAGGGGAGACATTTTTACACCATCTGACAAAGTAAAGAATGAAAGAAGACATCTTTGCTTATTCATAAACCTGAGCAATGAATAATATTTTTGCTTTAATACTTTTTTTATTGTGTTCTTTTGTAGGTTTTTATGAAAGGACATTAATAATGTAACTTATTGCTACCAATTCTGTTTTAAAACTGTCACTGACAATGTTATTATATTATAGTCTCCATAAAGTATTCATTTATAATTAAAACACAAAATAATTATACCACTTAATTTTGTTCTTCATGCTTTATGCAACCATAACTGTGATAGGTATAACATTATTATTATGAAGTAGTTTAATTAGGCACCCTTATTCTGGTTAACTTAAGCAAAAAGAGAAAAAAGAATATACTAATATCTCACACAGATTCTAAGGAAAAATCGAACATCTCTAGGCTTTGGGAAATGCAGGAACAGATAGCTCTGGAGGTCTGAGGAGCAACTTTTCATCTTATCTTTGCTCTGCCCAAGATTCATATTCCTTAAGATTTGGCTAACATTGCACTCTGGGCCCATCTCTCAGTCCTGAGAAGGTAAAAAAAATACCTTCCATGCAATACCAATTCCATGAAATAGAAGAAGGCTGGTCCCCCAAAAGAAGGTGAAGAGCTGCTGGGCAGGAAAAAATAACAGATATGTATTCAACTCAGATTTTTTCCAGTGATGTTTTTTGTTTGTTACAGTTACAATCATTTTCCTTGTTACTGAGATGACATGCAATAATCTGTTAAGTCATGACAAGTTCAGATATTCACCAGTATGCTTTTTGATGTCCTTGTTTCTTCTCTCGAAGCACATGCTGCATTAGATAAACCAGGCATTGGTTCTTGACCACTGTGGCATTGATATTTTTAAATTCTTGGTATTATATATTCTTGGAATGATTGCTACTGTGTAAAGTTAAGGCAAGGAACACTGGAACACTGCAGGTTTGGCTTGTGTCCAGGTAAGTTGTGTTCTTTACTGCTTTCTCTTTTCCCCATAGCCCTTTATGACAGGAGGACTTGGGCAGAGGCAGCAGGTGCCCATGGGAATAGTGTTTTATCTTCCAGAGATAGAAGGCCTGTGTATGCGTGCCCATGGAAAGAGCATAGGCTTCTGGGACAAATTATGTGCATATTGCTATTTTAAGAATGACTTCTATAACTGCTTGAGGCAAGATGTGTGTTTTACGTCTGGAAAATTCTCACAACAGCTCTGATTTCTAACACTATTGTGTATATGTTACAATAATATCTATTATGTAGTTAGGACAATGTGTCTTGCTACTTTCAGTTTTTAGTAACATTTAAAACATTTTACACATTCAGATTCTATTTTTTAATGAGTTTATTTTTAAAATAGTTATGAAAATACCATTTAAATATATAATTTATCTTTGTTATTAAAACATATTCTAGCAAGGAACACTAGAGGGCATTCACTGCTCTGTTCAAAGACATTGGTACACCATTTTTACATGCAATTGTTCATATGCAACCCAATTTGTTCATGTGTTTGAAAAATTAAATATGAAAATTTTCATTTTCTAAAATATTTCAGCCTATTACTAAATACTAAAAAAACCAAATAACCAAAAATAGCTAAGTGGGTCATAGGGCATAAGAATACCCAATATACATTGACATTATATTGGAAATAAATCCTTAAAATAATTTTTGATGTGACTTAATTTCTCTTAAAATATGTCAATAAATAATGCAAAATATCAAGTTTTTAGAATTCCTAGCATAGAAAAGAAAATATGGTATAACTTTCCACTTAGCTTTATTTTAAATGCATTTGGAATTTAAAAACATAAATAAATTATATATGTAGAAGCAGCACTGATGAGTTAAATTATACTTTCCCAACTGTCATTTTATTATAAATTATCACTGAAATTATCTTGCTTTTATTTCCATTCTCAAGCTTTCTTATTACACTTAACCTATTCTCCTGTTTTCTATTCAATTTAACTTATTCATTTATTCATGCAACTCTTATTGGGCACATTCTCTATGTATTGTTTTGGTATTGCAGTTCTCAAAATATTGAGTGTATGCCACAGCAAAATATGCTCAAATACTTTGAGACCAAGTACAAATTGTCATGAACTTCTACTATAAAGATGACAGAAAGAAGAAACAGTTTCTTTTAGCCTCAGTTTCTTTTCTGATGGGTTTATTTTAGACTGAACATATGGCTAAATATTTATTTGCTTCATTTTAGACCACATCATATAAAATAACATAAACAATTTTGTGGACAGGCAACTTTATAAAACCACATGAGGCTTAACAAAAATTCAAGAAAGCAAATATTTTCTTAGCATTTTTTACCCCCAATTTTTATATTTATTTGTGAATTAAAAACATCCAAATATCATAAATACGAATCTTAGCATATCCCTCTCCTGCTCTTAGTAACCCATTTTCAGATCAAGAAAGACTCTAATAAAAGTTAAATACATTTAAAATATGTATGAAATCCTATAAAAAGTATAAAGTGCTGAATAACGTAAGAAGTTGTCAGTGTGAGGTTTAAATTTTGAACTTGGTATTTATCAGCTCAGTGTTTTCATCTGTAAAAATGGGGATAACAACTTATTTTTACTTCCCAAACTTTTTGCACCAATTCTTTCCTGAGTAATGACAATCTAGTTGATGGATAGTGTCCAGGTACTTCAGAAGGTGGGAGAACACGGGGAGCAAGGAAGACAAAAGCAAGGGAAAATTATATCAAATAAGGAACAGTTATAGAACTGTAAGAATGAAATTTTCAATTTTATTATAATGTAATAACACTAACCCACAAGATGAGAAAAAAGTTACAAAGGAATATTTACATCTCTTTTAAGTCACTAACATTATGATATCTTGGTTCTCAAATTTCTGTATATGAGTTATCCGTTTTATGGATTATTCCAACACATTTTGAAACTTTCACTGGCTTCTAATCATTACTGTTTCTGATCTGTCCCCTACTTTATAAGTCAGTGTGAGATTAGGAAATGCAATAATAGATTATGTTAAACATAATTAGAAAAGTAATTATTAGCATTTAAAAATATATGGTTTTTGAATTATTCACTTTTTTTTTTTCACTTTTAGTTACCTCCTTTAGTGTAGATAATTAGAAAGTTTCACTAATAAACTCGCCCTCCCTTGAGTGTGGAATTAGCTCTGAGACAGCAAAGCACAAATGATGCATCTTTTGTTTGTTTGTTTGCTTTTTGTAAACAATGACTCCATTTTAGAGTAAGTGTTTTTGTTTAAATATTATAGAGACGCTTTGGTGTGGAATAGAGGTATATTCTGAGAGGTAGCAGTACTTTATTAAGCCCTCCTTGTTCTTATTTGGATATGATGAAGGGGTTCTTTTTCTGAGTTATGCATTCAGTTTATGTCTTTACCAGGTCTTATAATCTACCTCACGTAATAGCTACTTTATATTTGTCTTGTATTCTGTTCTTGAGAACAAAGGAGTATTTTTTCCACAGTTTTATCTTTTCATGCAATGTCCAAAACAGAGCTTGACTTATAGTAGGTGCTCAACAAATATTTGTTCAATTGAGGTTAGCTCCCAAATTGAGGTTAACTTTCATAAACTTTCTACTGGCTCATCTCCCATGCATTTAGTAGAGCTTTGAAATAGTAGAAATCATTTACATTATACTACAATGCTATAGTAATTAAAATAGTTTGGTACTGGCATAAAAGTAGATACATAGATCAATGGAACAGAATAGAGAACCCAGAAATAAAATCATATATCCACAACCAACTGATCTTTGAAAAAGCAGACAAAAATATACACTAGGGAAATGATACCCTATTCAATAGGTGGTGCTGGGAAAATTGTATAGCTATATGCAGAAGAATGAAACTGGATCCCTATCTCTTGCCATATATAAAAATTAACCCAAGATGCATTAAAGACTTAAATGTAAGACCTGAAACAATAAAAATTCTACAAGAAATTCTAGGAAAAATGCTTCTGGACATTGGCCTAGGCAAATAATTAATGACCAATACCTAAAAGCAAATGCAATAAAAACAAAAATAGACAAATGGGACTTAATTAAACTAAGAAGCTTCTGCACAGGAGAAGAAATAATCAAAAGAGTTAACACAAAACCTAGAGAATGGAGAATATATTCACAAACTACGTGTCCAACAATTGAAACACAATGGTAAGTATTTGTGTATCTAAACATAGAAAAGGTATGGTAAAAATATGGTATAAAAAGTAAAAATTGTAGGCCGGGCGCGGTGGCTCACGCCTGTAATCCTAGCACTCTGGGAGGCCGAGGCGGGTGGATTGCTCAAGGTCAGGAGTTCGAGACCAGCCTGAGCGAGACCCCGTCTCTACTAATAATAGAAAGACATTATATGGACACCTAAAAATCTATATATAGAAAAAATTAGCCGGGCATAGTGGCGCATGCCTGTAGTCCCAGCTACTCGGGAGGCTGAGGCAGTAGGATCGCTTGAGCCCAGGAGTTTGAGGTTGCTGTGAGCTAAGCTGACGCCACGGCACTCACTCTAGCCTGGGCAACAAAGTGACACTCTGTCTCAACAACAAAAAAAAATAAATAAAAAAAAAAAAAAAAAAAAAAAAAAAAGTAAAAATCGGTGCACCTGCATGGGGCACTTACCATGAATGGAATTTGCAGGACTAGAAGTTGCTCTGGGTGAGTCTCCGAGTGAGTGGTGAGTGAATGTATAGGCCTGGGACATTACCGTACACTACTGTAGGCTTTATACACACTGTACACTTAGACTAAATTTATAAAAAATATGGGCTTTGGAGAGGAGCAAGTCAGTAACTAGAGATATTGTTTGCCAGACCGTCCTCAAAGGAAGGTAGGGTTTCAGATAAAGGAGAGGGTAGAGGAGACACAGTTCAAGTATAGATCATAGAGAGAGGTGCTGGAGTCTGCTGGGTACCTAACGAAGGAAAACTGCGAAGCAGAGAAGGGAAGAAGATAAAGGAAAAAAGATATTGGTGAGGATCAAACCCAGAGAGGCTCACAGCCCAGTCAAAGGGTATGGTGGGGATCCCTCTCTCCCTCCCATGCACCTTCAGTGACCAGCAGGCTACCAAATTTCTTGGAGGCTCTTCCATCCCCACAAGACCAGGCATGGTGGCAAACACAGAAGAGTGGGAAGAACTTGCATGATTCCAGAGCTGGACATTCCGTGCAGAGTTCCCCTCCATGGAGAATGATCCCAGAGGCTGGAGCACTGGCTTTCTTCCATTCAGATGCTTTTCCTTCCCTGCCCTTCCCTCATCTACTGCAACTGGGAAAGCAGTTTGTGCCAAGAATTTGGCAAGTGACCACCTCTCCCCAGCAGGTGTGTGTTACAGGCTGAGGTTTCCATGGAGAGTAGGACCCATGCCTTCCCCCTTGGGGACCTGCTGTGGGCCTGGGGTGCCCAATCTGGGAGCTCCCTGCCCATCAGAGTCTCACACCAGCAAGTCAGACAAGCAGGCCAGACCCTGTGCCCCTCAGACTTGAATGGGTTGTTGGAGGACATAGGGAGGAGGTCTGGGACAATCTAAAAATTAAACTTAACTCATAGCCAAAAAAGAATTTATTGAAATCTGTAGCCAGAAGAGTAATCTGAAGTTAGCCAAGTTTCTAATAAACTCCATGAAATAAGACTTAAAGCCAGTGGTGTGTTGGTAAACTTGCTGGGGTGGTATGTAGGGTGAGACGGAGCCATGCTTTGTAGCATTTGCCTACTTTGAAAGTGTTTAAGTGCTTCCACCACTGTCAAGCTTAAAAAATTAATGAATATTTACCAATTGGTACTCTAAATCAGAACAAGTAAGGGATAGCATACCACTACTTAAATTCTACTTCTACATTCAGGCGAGCCCAGGAAACGCTTTCTATGTTTTCTTGTGCAGGCAATCAATAGCCACTGCTGCCACCTCCACCACCACAACTGCCACCATATGCTGGTGCTTACAGTGGGCCATGCCCTGTGCTAGGCACTTTATGAGTATGGTCTCTTCAAATCCTCAGAACTACCCTTTTGAGGTAGGCATTATTATTTCCATCTTCCAAATGAGAAAACCAAGCCTTTGACGATTCCAAAGTCAAACAGTAAGTAGCAGAGCCAAGATAAAAAAATATAAATCTTAATATAGCCTAAAACTAGGAATGCTTTGAAGCTAAAATCTGTAGCAGACATTTTGCCATCTGGGGAATAAAGAATCAGATTTATAAAACTTTTAGGGATTTTTGAGAAATTTTCAAACAACTAAAAACTGTCATTCAAGACTCATTATAAGCCCTTCTATTACTTTAAAACTTTAGCTGGCATTGAAGTGTTACAAGTACCCTTAATATGTCATTTAAATTTTTAGGTTTTGAAAATATTTGTACAGACACACCTCATTTTATTGCTCTTTGCTTTATTTCACTTCACAGATATTGGGTTTTTACAAATTGAAGGTTTGTGGCAACCCTACATTGAGCAAGTCTATTGGTGCCATTTTTCCAACAGCATGTGCTCACTTCATTTCTCTGTGTCACATTTTGGTAATTCCCACACTATTTCAAACTTTTTCATTATTATTATATCTGTTATGATTACCTGTAATCAGTGATATTGATGTTACTATTGTAATTGTTTTGGGGCACCACAAATCATGCCCACAAAGACAGTGAACTTTATTGATAAATCTTGTATGTCTTTTCACTGCTCCACCCACCAGCCATTTTTCCATCTCTTGCCCTCTCTTTAAGCTTCCCTATTCCCTGAGATAGAACACTATTGAAATGGACCAATTAATAACCCTACAATGGCCTCAAAGTGTTCAAGTGAAAGGAAGAGTCTCACATCTCTAACTTTAAATCAAAAGCTAGAAATTATTAAGGTTAGTGGGGAAGGCATCAAGAAAGCCAAGACAGGCTGAAAGCTAGGCCTCTTGCACCAAACAGCCAGATTGTGAATGCAAAGGAAAAGATCATACCGGAAATTAAAAGTGCTACTCCAGTGAACACATGAATGATAAGAAAGAAAAACAACCTTGTTGTTAATATGGAAAAAGTTTTAGTGGCCTGGATAGAAGATCAAACCAGCTACAAAATTTCCTTAAGGCAAAGCCTAATCCAGAGCAAGACCCTAACTTTCTTCAATTCCATGAAAGCTTAGAGAGGTGAGGAAATTGCAGAAGAAAATTTGGAAGCTAGCAGAGGTTGGTTCATGAGGCTCAAGGCAAAAAGCCATTTCCATGACATAAAAGTGCAACCTGGAAGTGCTGATGAAGAAGCTACAGTAAGTTATCCAGAAGATCTAGCTAAGATCATTGATGAAGGTGGTTACACTAAACAACAGATTTTTCAGTGTAGACAAAACAGCCTTCTATTGGAAGAAGACACCATCTAGAACTTTTATAGCTAGAGAGGAAAAGTTAATGCTTGGCTTCCAAACTTCAAAGGACAAGATGACTCTCTTATTAGAGGCTAATGCAGCTGGTAACTTTAAGTTGAAGCCAATGCTCATTTACCATTCCAAAAATCCTAGGGTGATAAAGAATTATGCTAAATCTACCTTGCCTATGTTCTATAAATGGTACAACAAGGCCTGGATGACAGCACTTCTGTTTATAGCATGGTTACTGAATGTTTTAAGCCCACTAGTGAGACCAACTGCCTATAAGAAAAAAGATTACTTTTAAAATATTACTGCTCATTAACAATGCACCTAGTCACTCAAGAGCTCTGATGGAGATGTACAAGGAGGTTAGTGTTGTTTTCATGCCTGCTAACACAACATTCATTCTACAGCCCATGGATCAAGGAACCATTTAGACTTTCAAGTAGTCTTATTTAAGGAATACATTTCTTAAGGCTATAGTTGCCATACATAGTGATTTCTCTGATGGTTCTGAGAGAAGTAAATTGAAATCTTCTGGAAAAGATTTACCATTCTAGATGCCATTAGGCACATTCACGATCTATGGGAGGAGGCCAAAATATCAACATTAACAGCAGTTTGGAAGAAGTTGATTCCAACTCTCATGGATGACATTGAGGGGTTCAGACTTCAGTGGAAGAAGTAACTGCAGATGTGGTGGAAATAGCAAGAGAACTAGAATTAGAAGTGAAGCCTGATGATGTGACTAAATTGCTGCAATTTCATGATATACCTAATAACAGATGGGGAGTTGCTTCTTATGAGTGAGCAAAGAAAGTGGTGTCTTGACATGGAATCTACTGATAAGGATGCTGTGAACAATGTTGAAATGACAATAAAGGATTTAGACTATTCTATAAACTTAGTTGATAAAGCAGTGGCAGGGTTTTAGAGGATTGACTCCAGTTTTGAAAGGAGGATTACTCCTGCAGTAAAATGCTATCAAACAGCATCACAAGGGACAGACAAATCTTTCAAAAAAGGAAGAATCAATCAATGAAGAAAACTTCATTGTTGTTTTATTTTAAGAAATTGCACAGCCTCCCCAACCTTCAGGAGCCACCACCCCAGTCAGTCAGCAGCCATCAACAATAAGGCAGGACCCTCTACCAGCAAAAAGATTACAACTCGCTGGAGGCTCAGATGATTGTTAGCATATTTTAGTGAAGTATTTTTAAATTAAGGTATGTGCATTGTTTTTTAGACATAATTGCTAAATGCATACTTAATAGACTAGCATGTAAACATAACTTTTATATGCATTGGGAAGCCAAAAAATTTTTGGCTCATTTTATTGCAATATTTGCTTTATTGTGGTGATCTGGAACCACACCAGCAATATCTCTGAGGTATGCCTATAGTTTTTCCTCTAGTTATTTTTATTTTTAACCAGTGGTTTTTATGTATAGACAAATGTCCTATATAGAATAATGTATTTAAAATAAATATTTGAGCAATATAAAAATAACTGACAAAAAGATTTTTTTAAAGAGAAATATTTAACCACTTAGATATTGACAAAGATAGATTTCACTGATTTGGAAAATGGAATATATATAAACCAGAGTACTTAACCATATGTTATTTTATTTGTATCCTGTTTTTACACTTATGATTAATTATGCAAAATCATGCACTTAATGAATTTTAAGATGAATGAATTATTTAATGTTCCATGCACCTTTTAGATCTGTGTGTAGGCAGATCAGAACCATGAGGGAAAAAATACTTCAATTCAATTTATCCTTATAATATATGTTTATGGTGAGATCTGTAATCCACTTATATCATAAAATATTTAGAAATAACTAAAAGTATATAAAATTTTATTACAGAAGTATTTTTTAAAATCTCAGAATTTAGAAAATATTAACACTGTTGAAACACATTATTTATTTTTAGAACTTCAAAAATTGCATAAATTCTAAGTCTCACTTACAGATTGTCCACTTATTTGCGTGGTATAAAGTTGGATGGTATAAAGGATGTGTTTTGATCATGTGTGGCTTTCAATAATCACCCTGTTGCTCCATTCCAAAGGTAGAACTGTTCTGAAATAAGTTATCTGTTTGTTCCACACAAGATCATTTTGTTATTATCTGAAACTTGATTTTGACTGTCTGTTCAACATAATAAAGTGGATATTTATAAATTATATGATAATTTAAGTGAAATATAACTGATTTTGCTATGGGTTTTTAATTTTTAAGTGCATCTGAAAAAAGAATTCTGAATCTCAAATCTCAGACAGTAACTTGTATTTTTTGGTTCTCAAACAATTTCCCCTCTCTTTTTTCCACCATCCCCACTTGGTACAGAGATATTTTGTATAATATATGGTAATGCATTTGACAACTGGTAAATGTAGCATTTGACTGCAGTTAAGACAGAGCAAGAGCTTTAAGATATTGAAAGATATTGAAAAGTTCCTAGAACTCAAACATTATAACACATCTCATCTTCTTCCCCTTGTGCTTCCTTCCTTTTTCCTTTCCTTTTTTCTCTTCCTTCTATAATTAGTTATTGAGCTGAGATACATACATGAATAAGATAAATACCCCATCTCTCCAGAAGCCCAGGGTCTAGCCCTCAATGTTTATGGAGTTCCTTAGTTCATTTGTGGGGAGGTTGCGAAACTTCTGGATTTTAATCAAACGTATAAACAGTAGGCCAATATTTACCGTGATGAATGTAACTTCTGAGTGGGTAGAAACTCTGGTATTGGCTAGGTACCATAATAAATTCTCAATAGGAAAATGCCCTAGGTCAATTTGCTGCTTGACAATAATAATGTCAATATAAGCCATTGTATGATCCTAAGGAATGGTACCAAGCTCTGGGGCTTCACATATCTTCTTCACCAAGTGGAACTGATTTTACAGGACACTTTCTTTCTAAAGTCTTTCTCTTTAAAATTCTTTTTTCTATAATCCATGTAGATTACAAAACTGTTGGGATGGAGAGAAATTAGGGGAAAGTACTCTCTTACTGGAAAGGGTTTTCTGTACCAACTACTATTTGCAGCTAAAACTGCTTAACAGAGAGGGAAAAAGACAGATTCCTTCATTCAGTACATTTACTGATGTCTGCAGATCACGACTTTGGGTATTTATGCAGATAGGGAATCCAATTCATTTCATAACGATTTCAGATGCGCAGAATCATTCACTTTAGGAGAGAGAAGGCACCCTCTGAATACTTTAATTGTTTTATCTTAGGTCAGTTTTATAGTTAGACATTAAAAAACCTTATCCTCAAATTTATAGTTGTTCTCATACACTGTAGTAGATATATAGTAGCATATCTGATCTAAATATATAGCCAATTATATATACTTCATGGAAAAACAATAAACTGATTAGGTCTTACTGTAATAGTAGTATTCTATTAAACTTTTCAGAATAAGAATGATACATGTGACATTATAAATAATCAGTTTACATATACTTCATTAGCATGCAATTGTTACTATAGCTTTTTCTTATAAATCTAAAGTCATTTAAATAATTCTTTATATATAAAATTAGATGAAATCTGTGGAAAGATTATAAAGAATAATTGAAAGACCATAAGGGGTCATATAAGACAATATGAATTAGTAATATTTAAAAGGTAATATGTGTTGGGGGTGGTGCCTGTGTATTATGCACATAGGGGTGTATGAAATATTTTTGTTTAGTACAGGTTTGATATTACATTCTAAATAGAACAGAGCCCTTTAAAAAATCAGTTCAAAGGAGAAAATGGTATCATAGAAGTCTTTAGATTGCCTGGATAATGAAGTGTTTGTTGAGACACTTTGAACAAATGCCAACACTCTGTTGGGGAAGGATTTGGACCAAGTCTTGGTACACTTTGCTTAGCATACAAGTTGAACAAATGCCACCAATTTGGCTGATTCTGAATGTAATTTTTCTTAGCTTAGTCATAAAACAGGTCTTTAGTAAAACATGATTTCAGCTACTTGCTCAATTTTAGGATATGTGAGATTAGTTGGCAAGCAGGATACCATCTAAATATTTAAAAAATCACAGAGAAAGTTACAGGAAAAAAACAACAGTAATACTATTGTGGACTTTTTAATTGGGTGAGCTTTTTGAACCGGTATGTATACTTCTGAGAATATAACTATATCAGTTAGGGTTCAACCAGAGAAGCAGAACCAGTAGGAGATATATATTAAGAAACTGATTGTAAAGAATTGGCTTATGAGCTAGGGGGGCTGGCTACAAAAGTCTGAAATCTGAAGGGCAGGTTGTCCACAGGCGGAACTTCCTCCCCAGGGAAGCCTCAGCTCTGCTTTTAAGGCCTTTCAACTGATTGAAGCAAGCCTATCCAGACAATCTAGGATAGTTTCCTTTATGAAAGTCCATTTATTATGGACTTCACACTCTCTCACTTCTACAAAATGCCTTCCAGCAACACCTGGATTAGTGTTTGAATAACTAGAATCTATAGCCTAGCCAAGTTGACATATCAAAAGACCATCACACTAATTTAAAGAAATAAGCCTAAATATAGAAAAAGCTTTCTGTGAAATCTGTTCACGTCTGCTAAAAACCTGGAATATTGAATAATAGGCAAGCAGTTAAATTATGATACATTTATATGAGAGGTCTGTTATTAAAATGCTTTTTTATTACATGGAGAATTTTTAAAATTTTATAACGTTAACTAAAAATTCAGGAGACAAATGTGTAATTATTGCTTTAATAATTTGAGTGGAAAAATGGATATTCAGCAAAATATTAGAAAAGTACCTTGGGATACCAAAAATCACTATTACTAATTGTTTTTCTTTCTAGATTTACATTTTTCAAATTTTAAGAAGCATGTATTACATTTACATAGGAAATTACTGTTTTAAAAATGATTGTTACTCATGTTCAAAATATGCTAGATCAAGGACATTTTAGTTTCCATTAAGCCAGTTGATTTAAAAAATTTTTTGCCAATAAATTTGAAATATTGTTATTAAAGATGCTTAAACTTTTGTGCTATCTCACTATCGTAAATTATGGCTGGAATGGACAACTTGCCTGGTGCACTTTTAAGAAAAGAAGAAAAAATATAGGTCTCAGATTCATACAGATTCTTTGTTACAAGTGAGAACAAGAAATTAGCAGGCTAATTTATTTCTACAAATGTTTTCCAGCTTTAACAAAATGTTAATTAAAGTTCAGAGTTAGATGAATTACTTAAGCATATTCTTCTTTATTAAAATTTACAGGGGAGGCAATAAAAAAATTTACAAAGAATCTCTTGAAATGGATTATATTAATATTAATGTTACAGACATGATCACATAGAAAGGTTGTGTGTACTCCTTTAGGATAGTTTGTATTTCAGTTTTAAGTGAAAAATGCACAATATAAACCTGTATATTCTGTGTTATCCCAACTATATATAAACTTTGTGTGTGTGTATACAATATAATAAATTGTTAACAGAGATTATGTATGTGTGGTGAAATCACTGTTATATTTTTTCTGTGTTTTCCTAACATTTTCCAGTGTTACTGTTATAATCATACAAATGTACTGTAAAAATAGTCTTTAAGTGGAATAAAGAGAGTGACATCAGCAAGATGTCTGCCTAGAGGCGCCTGGTGCTTGTTCCCCTCCCACAAGATAGGAGCAGGGCAACTAATAAATAGCTAAGACTTGACAGGAGTGTTGAAGGGAGAGTACTGGGATGCAGCAGGGGAGTAGAGAGGTACCGATGGTGATTAAGAGCCCAGGAGGGCAGTGTGGAGATACCTTGCCTCTGCTGCTCCATCTCCCTAACCTGGATTAGCCTGGAGCTAGAACCCCTTTTGGGGAAAAGGTAAGATGAAAAACCCTACTAGTCCCCATTGCCACCACAAACACCTGCAGTCCTTACTATAGGAGAATCCTACAGTCCTTGCAAACCCTGGGCCCAGGGTGGGGAACTACTGAGAATTTACTCATCTGCATTGCCCCAGATTAAGAATACAAGTTATACACTTCCTTCCCCAACACATCCCCTGTGACATAAGCTGCTGCAGCATGGTGCCACCTTAGATTAGAGCCACTTTGGAAGTGTACCCTGCTCTGGGAACCCAAAATCACTATATCTCTGCAGCCCTGGGGCTCTGTCTTTATTTCATCAAGCCCACATGGGTGGCTGCAACACCAAGATCTTGGCTGCATGGAGCCAGGATAGGCTGTGACTCTGGTCTTGTACAGAGGGAAATCAGCCCCTGTCACTCACATTTGCAGGCAGAAAAACAATCTGGTAGACCTGCCCAGCGTGGACCCACTCTTCAGTTGACGAAACTGCTGTACACTCTCCCCAAAATGGGAGAGGTCCCCACAAGCTTCTGAGTAGCTGACATGCTCCCAGGCCAGTGGATTAGCTATGTTTCTATGCCCAGGGCCTGAGAAACACTCTGGGGGGCTTGGCCCCCATGGACATACACCTAGGCCTGCCCAGGAGCCTCACACCCATGCCTAGGACCTGAGAAACAGCCTGGTGGGCCTGCACCTGGAAGACACACCCCTGGTCCAGCTAAGTAGTCACACACCCACACCAATGGCCTGAGAAATGGCCCCATGGGCCTACTCCTGGTGGAAAGCACCCCTCAGGCCAGTTGAGTAGCCATGGATCCACACCATGGTTCAGAGTAAAAGCCCCATGACCTCAACTCCAGTGAGCTAGACCCAAGTTGGCCAACTTACTGTGTGCATACACATGGCTTTGCCTGAGAAATGGCCTGGTAAGCCTACTCCTGGCAAAGCCATGCCACCATGACCACAAACTCTCACAGCCTAGGCCACTAAGAAACTTCCAAACATCACTACTATAGATTACAGATGAAGAAAATGCATGGGGACTAGGCTATTGTGTCCAACTAGAACCAAAGCCAATGTATCCCACCCAGTTGACACCCCAAGACCCAACTATAAGGATAAGTCTTTCCCAACAAAACCTATTCCATAAAATTGAAAGAGGCAACTGTTCCATCAGATGCATAGAAATCAACCTAAGGATGCATAAAATATGAAAAAGCAAGGGAAAATGATACCTCCAAAGGACCATAATAATTCTCCAGTAACAGATCATAATCATAAGGAAATTTATGAAATGCTAGGAAAAGAATTCAAAATAATAATGTTAAGGAAACTCAGTGACATATAAGAGAATAGATAGAGACAGTTAAATGAAATCAGGAAAACAGTTCATGATTTGAGTGAGAAATTCAACAAGGAGACACGTGATAAAAAAGAACCAAACAGAAATCTTAGAGCTGAAGATGTCAATGAATAAAATAAAAAATACAATCAAGTGTTTCAATAACCAACTAGATCAAATAGAAGAAAGACTTTCTGAACTTGAAGACAAGTCTTTTGAAATAATTCAGGCTGATCAAAGAAAGAAAGAAAGAAGAATAAAAAAAGAATGAAGAAAACCTATGGGACTTATGAGATACCATTACATGAAAAATATATGCATTATGGAATTTCTAGAAGGAGAAGTGAAGACAAAAGGAGTAGAAAAGATATTTAAGAAGTAATAGCTAAAAACTTTCTAAGTCACAGCAGGATGATGGATATCCAGATCCAGGAAGCTCAAAGGCCCTCATATACATTTAACACAAATAGGACCTCACCAAGGGACACTATAGTAAAATTGTCAGAAGTCAAAGACAAAGAAAAAATTCTAAGAGCAATAAGAGAAAAACATCAAGTCATATATAAAAGAATTCCCATTAGACTAACAGTATATTTCTCAGCAGAAACCTTGAAGGTCAGGAGAGAAGGGGATGATATAGTCAAAGTCCTGAAAGAACAAAACTGTCAGCTGAGAATACTATACACAGAAAAGCTACCTTTCATAAATGAAGGAGAAACAGTTTTTCTGAGACAAGGAAAAACTGAGGGAATTCATCATCACTAGAAGCCTTACAAGATATGCTTAAGAGAGTCTTACATCTAAAAGTAAAGATGACAAGTACCATCATGAAAAGACATGAAATTATAAAACTCATTGGTAGAGCCAAACACAAAGGACAAAAGGTAAAGAATCTAATCTTATTGCTACAGAAAACCACCAAAATTCAAAAATGAAAAATAAGAAAGAAAGGGAACAATACAACAAAATAAAGAGACAACCAACAGAATGGGAGAAAACATTTGCAAATTATCTGTCTGACAGGGATTAATAACCAGAGTATTCATATTTATATTCATTGAGGAAAGTAGAGTCTCTTCAATAAATGGTACTGGGAAAACTGGATATCCATATGCAGAAGAACGAAAGTAGATCCCCATCAAAAATTAACTTGAAATGGATTAAAGACCTAACTGTAAGACCTGAAACTATAAAAACTACTAGAAGAAAACATAGGGGAAACACTTCTGGACATTGGTCTGGGAAAAGATTTTATGAATAAGACCTCAAAACACAGGCAACAAAGGCAAAAACAAGCAAATGGGACTATAACAAACTAAAAAGCTTCTGCATAGCAAAGGAAATAATCACCAGAGTGAAAAGACAACCTACAGAATGGGAGAAAATATTTGAAAACTATCCAACAGAGGATTAATATTCAGACTATACAAGGAACTCAAACATCTCAACACCAAAAAAACAATCTGATTAAAAAATGGGCAATCTGAACAGACATATCTCAGAAGATGACATACAAATGGCGAAAAAATATATGAAAAAATGATCAACATCATTAGTCTTCAGAGAAATGCAAATCAAAACCATGAGATAGCACTTCACCCCAGTTAGGATGGCCATTATCAAAAAGACAAAAAAATAACAAATGCTTGTGAGGATGTGGAGAAAAGGAACTCTTATACACTGTTGGTGGGAATTTAAACTAGTACAGCCACTATGGAGAACAGTATGGAGGTCTCTCAAGAAACTACAAGTAAAAATATACATATAAAAAAGGAAACTACAAATAAAACTACCATATGATCCAGCAATCTCACTACTGGGCATTTATCCAAAGGAAAGGAAATGAGTATAATGAAGAGGTGTTTGTACTCCCATGTTTATTGCAGCACTTATCTCTATAGCTAAGATATAGAATCAATCAATGTGTGCAACAATAGATGAATGGATAAAGAAAATGTGGTAAATATATACAATGGAATGCTATTCAACCATAAAAAGAATGAAATCTTGTTATTCATGGCAACATGGATGGAACTGTAGAATATTTGTTAAGTGAAATAAGCCAGGAACAGTTAAACACTGCATGTTCTTATCCATATGTGGAAGCTAAAAAATTTGATCTCATAGAAGTAAAAAGTAGAACTAATGTTACTAGAGGCTGGGAAGGGTAGGGGTAACGGAGGGATGGGGGAGATTTGTTAATGGACACAAAATTACAGCTAGATAGAAGGAATATGTTCTAGTGTTCCATAGCACTGTAGGATGACTATAGTTAACAATAATATATAATTTCAAATAGCTAGAAGGGAGGATATTGAATGTTCCCAATATAAAAAAATTATAAATATTTGAGATGATGGATATGCTAAGTGAAATAAAGCAGGAACAGACAAAAATGACTATATTTGTATGTTATGGGTTAGTCCCTGTCTTCACTTAGCTCAAGGTGAAGAAGACTAAGAAGAAATATCAAAACCCATTTTTTCCCGTTTTCCATTCAAAGAGGAGCAAGCATTCCCTTTAAAGGGAAGAAGCAAGCAGGATTCCAGGCGGGCAGAGAGGAGATGGGTTTCTACATTTTCCTAAAGACTTCCAGCTTACATTTTCCTCTGTTTTACTTCATAGCTGTACAGAGAATCTTTAGAGTTCGTAGTCTTTACGAAGCTGGCTGAGTAAATTCTGGTCCGGCCTAAAATCTCTCCTCCCTCTCTTTGTACAACCAGTCAAACATATGCCTGAATTAAAAATGTTACTATCAGTTGAAGTAATTAAGGCTCCTAATAAACATGTTTATTAGACACATTTTTTAGAAAGAGGGTAATAGATTTCCTTTTATTCCTTGATCCACACTTCATGAGTATTTCATTCATTCATTCAACTGACAAATATTTACTCACCTCCTAGTATGTGCCAAGCACATTTCTAACCTCTGAGGATCCAGATAGGAACAGAAACTAAGTCTTTCCCGTCAAAGAAAATACTGCATAGTGACGGGCGTGAAAAAGAACAAACATGTATATAATACATGTGGCAATAAATACCTACAAATGAGGATAGAGACAGACATCACTGTGGTAAGGGAAAGCCTTTCTGATAGGAGACCTGAGTGAAGTGTGGAAGAAAGCAATGTGACTCTCTGTGGAAGGGGCATTCCAGAAAGAGGGAACAAGTGCAAAGACCCCGAGTTGGGATTGTGTACAGTGTATTCAATGGAATATCAAAGAGGTTACTGAGGTTGGAGAGGGGTGAGGAGTGAGTATTGCAGGAAATGAGCTCACAGAGGTGGGGTGGAGAAGAGATTTGAGCGTGTGTGTGTTCCGTACCTTATTGGGTTAAATGGAAGTTGAGGGCTGTTATTAGATATGGTGACATGCATTTAACTGTGATGATCATATTTATCTGAGAGTAGTTCACAATTGAATAAAATATATATTTTAATTTCAAGTGCTATGATTAAATCTTTAATGTAGGTGCAGATTTTGTGCTTGAACAGTATTTTAAATGTAAGGTATTTGAATTTGAATTGAATTAGAAGAAACTGTAGTAATCAAGTATCATATTTTTATTTCATTTTCTTCTTTTTCTTTTATGAAAACTGTCAACATCTTTCTAGATGAGTAAATTGAGATCTACAAAGGATAAGTAATTATAACATAATCATAGCTATAGCATTCTGTGTCAAGCACTATGCTGAGTGCTTTACACATTTAAATCTCACAGCAGCCTTGTGGGGTAGGCATAATTATTCTCATTTTACTTATTTATTTCTTTATTTTTTGAGACAGGGTCCTGCTCTGTTGCCCTAGGTTGGAGTGCTTATTATCCCCATTTTAAAGACTAGGACCCAGGATGAGAGGTTAAGTAACTTAGCCAAGATCAGAGCTCTAATAAGCCACAGAGCTGTTCAAAGTCAGCTGTGACCTTCCTCTCTACTTATGGTGTGATTGCTTTTAAGAAAGGCTTTCTGAAGATTACTATTTTACTTTTAAACATGAAAAAATTTCAGTATACAGACTGCTTGAGTTTTGGGACAAGACTTTCTATTTTTCCTTTGCCTGACTGCAAAGCCTAGTTGACCACTATGCTCTGCTGCTTCTAAGTGATAACATGTTCCAAGTTGCTAGTTGGAATAGTTGGGTCTTAAGCCTCAAACTGAACCCATTATATTTCCAGTTTAGTGTTCTCTTCAAGATACCACCCCACTCTTTGAACTGTCTTTTCCCAAACCCTCCAACCAGCAAGTCCTGGACGGAGCAGGAAGTAAAGTGGTTTGGAAACCCTTCCCCCTCGCTGCTCCTCGTGCCACAGCCCTGCCTTCCAATCCTCAGGGCCTCTGTCAGAGCCAGCCTTGACTGATTGCTTGAATTTTGGTCAAGAGCTTCTTCACTGTTTTTATGTACTCTAAATTATTTTGCCATGTTGGCCTAGTAATGTTTCCAAATTAAACTACAGAGAGATTAAGGAGAATAATTCTATCAGTAATTTTTTTTTCTGAAGAGTTATGAACTAGGGGAGAAACTAGGAGGAAAGACAGAGCACATTTAATGGTGTAGACCATACTGTTCTGCCAGAAATTCTTGCTTGTTTTTAATTCTTTTCTTTTCTCTAGAGATAGCATTTTAAAGAACATTCAGAAGGAAGACATAAAGGTCTAACATCTTTGGAGAAGAGAAATACATGTTATCCGAGCAGAATAACCTGGTCTATCTTTCGCAAATGACATATTAGTCATCATGAAATGCTGAAACCAAAGAATAGCAGGTTATAGCCTTCCACAGTTTTCTTTGAATTTTTGCTGTCTTTGTTTTGCTTTCCTTGTGGGAGAAAACCATTATGTACATATCCCAAAGGATTCTGGATAGTTGGCTTGTTCTTTTTCCGTCCACACCTAGCTAAATACTCTTTGGCACTATACAGCTTGGGTAAGACTTGGATTTATTGACCAATGGGTGTGTGTGTGTGTGTGTGTGTGTGTGTGTATGTGTGTGTGACTGTGTTAAAAGAATACATTAAATCATTTTTCAGAAAGATAAATGAGCAAGAAGATTACAAATACTTAGGAATCTTGAAAATTTGAAAATCAACTTAGCAAAACCACATTTAGAAATTTATACTCAGGAAGTCATGGAACAAGTAAACAAAGTTGTAAATGCAAAGTTGTTCACTGAAGAGTTATTAATAATAGCAAAAATAGGAAACAACTTAAATGTCTAGGGGAATAAAGCATTTTTGAAAAATAAATTATGGTTCATCTATTTAATGGACTATTACCTAACCAGGAAAAACTAATGTAGATCTATATTTGCTTGAATAAAGAAATCTTATGGTATATTGTTAAGGAACAAAATAGACTATATATGTTTACATATAGAGTTCAGTTGTGATATTCTTTGGGCAATTTGGACATAATTTTTCTTTCTGATTATCTATACTTTTAACTTTTTCCACTGAAAACATATATTAAAAAGGTTTAATCAGCATGAAATGCAAACATTTAAAGTGCCTCCTATGAGAGTTTCTCATCTTAAGTAAGATGTATTTGTATGTGTATGTATGTGTAGAAATAAAACATTGTTTTTGGGAAAAGTTCTCTAGTTTCTTCATATTTAAGTTAAGGGAGAGACTTTTTTTTTTTTTCTTAAGAGACAGAGTCTTACTCTGTCACCTAGACTGCAGTGCAGTGGAGCAATCATCGCTCATTGCAACCTCAAACTCCTGGGCTCGAGTGATCCTCCTGCCTGGGCCTCTCAAAGTGCTGGGATTACAGGTGTGAACCACTGGGCCTGGCCAACGGAGAGACTTTAAAAATAAAAGTCAATTATGTCACTTCTCTGCTCAAAATCCTCCAAAAGCTCCACATGTTACTCTGAGTAAAAGCCACAAATCTTTATTAATAAAATGACTTACAAAGTCCAACATGAGCTGACCATTTGTTCCTTGTCTGATTTCATCTCCTAGTACTCTCCTCCATCTCACTGTGCTCCAGCCACACTGGCCTCCTTGCTGTCCCTAGAACTTTCCAGGCTTGTTCTTTCTTTAGGGCTTTTGTACTTGCTGATCCCTTTGCCTGGCATGCTGTTCCCCCAGATTCTGTCTGATTAACAGCATGTCTTTCAAGACTTTGTCCAAATATCTCTTCTCAGTGAGGCCTGAACTGACCACTATATTTAAAGTTGTATCCTGCCCCATTTTCCCAGCACTCTTGATCCCTCTTGCTCTGTCTTAGTTTTTTTCTACTGGACAATATAGTGTTACTTAAGTAGGGGGTGTAAAGATGATTATTGTTTTAAAAACACTCCAAATTCTATGTAATATTTGACAATAAAGATGTTGATTAATCTTGACTTTAATTAAATATGTATGTTAAGTTTCTGGGAAGGCCTAAAAAAAACAGAAATAGAGGATACATATTCCCAGCTGTTCGAGGGGAATAAAGGAAAGAAGGGTGAAAAATCAATTCATCCAAAAGAAGGCAAGGAAAGAAAGAAAGAAATATAGAAAAAAAAAAAAACAGTATAAAATGAAAGCAAAAAATAAGTCCAAATATATACATTTTTAATAAATATAAGTTAGCTAAATTCTCTAGTTAAAAGCAAACATTGTCAGATTAGATAACACACACACACACACACACACACACACACACACTGAGAGCATAAGGATACCAAAGGTTGGAAGTAAAAGGGTAGGAAAATAGGAAAAGATAGGCAAATATGTATGAAATAAAAGCTGGCATAGCCATATTACTATTGTAAAAAATAGACTTTACAGTGTAAAAGAAGATTAGTACATAGTTAATTTTAAAAGATTTAATTTATTATTCCAAGAATAAATGTACCTATTGACATAACTTTAAGTATATAAAGCAAAAATTAATAGAACTGCAAATAGAAATTTACATATTCACTAGGTATCAACCATTTATCAAATTGGTAAATACCACCTTGGGAAATCTTCATAACCCTCTCAGTAATTTATAGATTAAGCCAACAAAAAAACAGTAAAGATATGAAAGAGTTAAAGGTATGTTATCATAATTAACAAGCTAAATCTAATGGATATATAAATATATAGAAAAAAGAACTGTATAATTGGTATAGATACGTTCTTTTCATGCTCATGTGGATCATTTATAAAAAGTGACTATATTCTGGACCACATAGTGAGAATTCAAGGAATCAATATCCTATAGATCATTTTTTTTTCTCAAGAAAATTATGTTAGAAATCAATAAGACCATACAATAAGATAAAATAAATCCCCTATATTTGGGAATTAAAAAAAAAACCTTCTATAGTTCATTGGTCAAATAAGAAGTCAAATTGAAATGAGAAAAATTTGATCTGAAACAAGAGAATTTGTGGTTAAGTATGTGAGGGGAGGAATATATTAATTACCTTGATTTAATCATTCTACAATGTATACATATATAAAAATCATGTTAAACCCCATAAATATATGCAATTTTTGTTTGTTAATTAAAAAATTTTTAAAAGAAAAAAATAAAAAAGAGAACTTATGAGAAACCTATTAGCCTTAAATACTTATATTAAAAAAAATTTAAAAATTATTGACCTAATCTGGTCTCTTTAGAAATTAGAAAAAGCACAATAGAATAAACATAAAGTAAAAGAAATAATAAAGATAACAGATAAATTAATAAAGTTAAGAATAAGACACAAATAAAGAAGTCAAAAGTTGACTCTTTGAAATACTAGTAAAATTACCAAATAGATGGCAAGATTTATATCAAAAAGAGAAAAGCCACAAGTAAACAAAATAAGGAATGAAAAAGAGGACAAAAGTACAGACACAACAGAGATTAAAAAGATAAGAAAAAATTACAAATAACTTTATACCAATAAATTTAAAAATAAAGAAGACAAGTTCCTAGAAAAAGGCTCACCCTAATTGACTTAAGAAGGATTTAAAAACCTGAATTGCCCTATAATTACTAAAGAAATTGAATTGGTAGTTACATATCGTTTCACAAAGAATGCACTAGGTCAAAGAGTTTTTCTGTTGAGTTCTAGAAAGTATTCCAGGAAGATATAATATTGATCTTAAAAAAATTATTTCAAATTACTCTGTAATTCATTTTATATGGATGGTATGATCTTGATATCAAAATCATACAGAGTAGGAAAAGGAAGAACTGCAGATCAACCTCATTCAGAAAAATAGATGTAAAAATTCTAAACAGACTCTTAAAAATCCAGTAGTATATAAAAAAGTATACTGGTTACTAAGTTAGATTTATCTCAGGAAATTCAGTGTTACCTTTAAATATCTTTCACTATACCACAGATTAAAATATTAACCCATAAATGAAAATATTGATAAATGGACTTATATTAAAGTTAAGATCTGCTCATCAAAAGACACCATCAAAGTGAAACACATGATTCAACTTGAGAGAAGAAATTTGTAATACATAAAACTGACGAAGAAATGTTATTTAATGCACAAATTCTTTTTAAAAATCAGTAAGAGGAAGACAGGTACAGTGGCTCATGCCGGTAATCTCAGCACTTTGGGAGGCTGAGGTACGAGGATCTCTCCAGGGCAGAAGTTAAAGACCAGCCTGGGCAACATAGCAAGACCCTGTCTCTGTCAAAAAAAAAAAAAAAAAATTAATAAGACGAAGGCAAATAACCCAATAGAAAAATGGGCCAATGATATAACCTCTCATAGCACAGAAGAAGAAACAGAAACGACCAAAAAATTATGAAAAGATGCTCAACCTCATTAGTAGCAAGGGAAATGCAAATTAAAACCACAGTGAGGTATAAGGAGGTTTAATACCCAT
Organism: Eulemur rufifrons; assembly: GCF_041146395.1. Taxonomy (NCBI): domain Eukaryota; kingdom Metazoa; phylum Chordata; class Mammalia; order Primates; family Lemuridae; genus Eulemur; species Eulemur rufifrons. The sequence goes on along the minus strand of NC_091000.1, from coordinate 20,371,340 downwards.
TGTAGTGGCAAAAAATATTATAATACCAAGAGCTGCTGAGGATGTGGATAAAGCAGAAACTTACACACTGATGATCAATATATAAATTGGTACAAAACTTTGGAAAATTTGGAATTATCTGGTAATGTTGAAGATGTGTAACTCTTACAATGTAGCAGTTACACTTCTTTAATACTTAGGAGACACTCTTGCTCTTGTGGATCAGGAGACACATACAAAAATATTCATGGTTGTATTGTTTATGATAGCCCCAATCTGGAAGCAACCCAAATGTTCAAAGGTAGAAGACTAGACAAGTGGTAGGAAAATCATACTGTGGAATACCACACTGCAGTGCAAAATGAAGGAACCACAGCTACTCACATCAACACAGATGCAGCTCACAAACAAAACATGCAGTGAAAAAACAAGTTGAGGAAGACCATGAACAATATGAATCTGTTTAAAAAATATAAAAAACAGGCCAAATTAAACAATGTACTTTTACATTAATAAAGATATGTGGTGAAATATTGAGAAAAGCAAGGTAATGATAAACACAATTCAGGGTTGAGGAGAAAGAGGTGAGGTGGAGCAAATGTGCCAGGGGCAGAACTCCAGGGGGCCCTTTCCACTATATTCCGTACGAATGATGACCAGGGAGTTGGGAAACACAATGGTCCTCAGGGAGGGGAATCCAGGGGCTTCCACATTAATGGCAACATTCGGGTTCTTCAACTGGGTGGCTGATCAAAATATATACCCTTTTGTATGTAAAAGAATTAATAAAATAGAAAAACAAGTATAAAAAACCTGCAGATAGAGAATGCGCGTTCTTGTTACAGCTCCACCTCTAATATAAAACTACTTCATCTTTGGCAAGTCAGTCAGCCTCATTGAGCCTCATTTTTCTCATTTTAATAAATGGTTATAACAAATCTAGCCTTACCTATTTTATAGGATTGCGGGAGGATCAAATGTACTTGAAATCATTTTGTATGTTACTAATGAAATGAGATATTCATATGCAACACAATTTTCCTAAGTATGGACTCAAAAGTTTATCTCTCCAAGCTAGTATTCAAAACTCACATGATGAAAGGTGAGCGTGATCAATTTAATTATACAGCTCTTCTTCTGCCAGTTATAGAGTTCTCTATAGTTGTTAGCCAAAGACTGTTTAAAGCTGTTAGCAACCATGGTGTAGCTGGCCTTGGAAGGAATATTGGCCTTGGCATTAGAAAACTTGGTTTTGAATTCTGGCTTTGTCATTTACTAACTCTGAGATATTGGCAATTTGCTTCCTGCCTATGCTTTTTGGTCTTTGTATCTGTAAAATGATGGTTTCATTGCTATTGTTCTAAAAGGGAAATTGATGTGTTTTCTTAAGAGACAGCAGGGCTCCCTTCATTCTTTTTGTCCCCATTGGCTGCACGGAAAGCAGCAGCAGCCGAGTTTCCTTACCCAGGTCATTCAAGCTAGTGGTGACTTTTCATTATGGTGAACAACACACACAACCTGATTGTATAATAATTATTGATGTACATGAGGTTGTAAGAAATAATATAGAGAGAGACTTTGTATCTTTTACCCAGTTTTCCCTGATGGTAACATCTTGTAAGACTATAGTACAATATCACAACCAAGCCAGCCTGTCTTACGCAGGTTTACTTGTACTTGTGTGTGTATTTAGTTCTATGCAATTTATTATTACACGTGTAGGTAAGTGTATCATACATGAGTAAAGACAAAAAAACAGTTCTATCACCACAAGGATCCCTTGTGTTGTCCTTTTATAGCACACCTCTTCCTCAATCCTAATTTTTGGCAACTGCAAATCTATTCTCCATTTCTATAACTTTGTCATTTCAAGAATGTTATATATATCGAATTGTTTTCAATTCAATGCATTTTGGGTATTAGCATTTCTACTGAGCTCAAGTTCCTGGAGATTGATCCGTTGTTGTATGTGTCAATAGTTTATTTCTTTTTATTGCTGAGTAGTATTCCATGGTTTGTTTAAATATTTATCCATTGAAAGACATCTGAGTGGTTTCTAGTTTTGGGCTATTATGAGCAAAGCTTCTATAAATATGCATGTACAATCTTTGGTGAACATTTCTCTAGGATAAATGCTCAGGAGTACAATTGCTGGTTTGTGTGCTAGTTATCTAGTTCATAAGAAACTGCCAAACTATTTTCCAGAGTGGCTGTACCATTTTACATTTCCACCAGCAATGTAGGAGTGATCCAGTTTCAGTGTATCCTTGATAACATTTGGTGTTGTTACTGTTTCATATTTTAGCCATTTTGATAGGCCATGAACATCTTTTCATGTGCTTTTTAGCCATCTGCATATGCTCTTTGGTAAAACGTCTTCTACCTGTTTTCTAACTGGATTTTTTTTATCATTGACTTTTTAGATTTTATTAGTTTTTATATTTTTTCAGATATGTGGTTTGTGAATACATTCTATCAGTCTGTAGCTTGTCTTTACTCCCTTTTCAGATGGTCTTTTGCAGAGCAAAAGCTTTTAGTTTTGATGAAGCCCAATTTATCAATATTTCCTTTTATGGACTGTACTTTTGGTGTCAAATTTAAAAACTCTTTGCCCTAGATCAGAAAGATTTTATCCTGTGTTTTTTTTTCTAATATTTTTATAGTTTTAGGTTTTACATGGAAGAGTTTGATCCATTTTGCTTAATTTTTGTGTAAGGTATGAGGTTAAGTCTCAGTTCACTTTCTTGCCTGTATAAATGTCCAATTGCTCCAGCAACATTGCACCAATTTTGCTCTTTTGTCAAAAATCAGCTGTGCATGTTTGTGTTGGTCTGTTTCTGGTTTCTCTATCTGTTCCATTGATCTATGTGTTTATCCCCGTGCCAGGACCACATTGTCTTGACTGCCATAGCTATATAGTAAATCTTCATATTGAGTACAGTGATTCCTCCTACTTTTTTTTCTTTTTCAAGGTGGTCATAACTAGCCTAGTTGCTGCGCCTTTCCATATAAATTTTGGAATAATCTAAAATTTTGTCGACATACATAAAAAAATCTCACTGGGATTTTGATAGGATGTGCATTACACCTATAGATCAATTTGGGGAGAATTGACATCTTTGCCATGTTGAGCCTTCTACTTCATGGACACATTCTATTCGTTTATTTAGGTCTTTTATTTCTTACAGGTAATTTTATTAACCATTCTAAATGGATTCTAGTGCTCAGAGAACCTCACACTGGTTAGAATTAAGATATAAGATATAATAGTACATCTTTTGGGCAGCTCCATCACATTTTGGGATAAAACACAAGTCCAAACATATCCTTTGAGCCATGAAATTGACAAAAGCAGTTTGCAAGCCACTTTCCATATTTGTAGCATATGAGTACATAGTAATGGACATCAATAGCAGTTACATTAGTGTAAGTATAACAGTTTTTCTGTTTTTTTTTTTTTTTTTTTTGAGACAGAGTCTTGCTCTGCCACTCTGGGATAGATTCAATATCGTCATCACAGCTCACTGCAACTTCAAACTCTTGGGCTCAAGCAATCTTCCTGCCTCAGCCTCCTGAGTAGCTGGGACTACAGGCCTGGGCCAACATGCCCAGCTAGTATTTTCTAATTTTAGGAAAGATGGGGTCTTGCTCTTGCTCAGGCTAGTCTCAAACTCCTGACCTCATATGATTCTCCCACCTTGGCCTCCCAGAGTGCTGGGATTACAAGTGTGAACCACCGAGCCTGACCAACAGTTTTTAAACTGTCTTTTCCATTCATTCTTTGGTTGGTTGGTTGATTGATTGGTACAGACCACAGAGCCAAGAGTGAACGTCTAAAGAATATGCTGTCTTTTAGGATAATGTCTCCAGGAACTCTGCACTGCCATGTGAGAAGTCTGCCATGCTACAGAGGCCATAGGTAGGTGCTCCACATGACAGTCTTGTCTGGACATTATCCTAAAAGACATGAGCAGAAGCTACAAGACTTCTTAGACCTAGCTTTGGAAATCAGAGTATTACACTTCCTATTCATTGTATTGGTCAAGCAAATCACTAAGGCCAGCCCAGATTAAGTGGGAGGGAAATTACAGCCTCCACCTTGCAATAGGAGGAATAGCAAAACATTCACAGGCATCTTTAACCTACTAGAGTATGTTTTTATTCATGGGTCATATCTCCTGTCATCTTCACATTAATTTTTGTTCCTCTCTCTACTTTACCTCTTATCCAATAAGTATCCAAGTCTGCTGGTTCTTCCTGTGTCAGGCCCTTAGAATTTATGAATTGATTATTATGATTTCTGGATTTCTGATTTTATTCCTTTCCTGTTTCTATTTATTTATTTATTTGTTTATTTCTCAAAGGCCCATTTGAGGCAGCGAGCAGCATAGCATAGTATAGGTGCACAGGTTTTGGAGCCATGCTGGCTAAGTTTAAAAGATAGTTATTTAACCTCTCTGTGACCCAACTTGCCCCATCTGTGGACTAAAAATGATGATGATAGTAACTATCTTATCCAACAGTGTGACATTTAAGTGCCTTAGTACGTATAAAGCTTTTAGAACAATGTTTCTCACATGGCATATCATTAACAAATGATAACTATTATATATCTTGATTTGAGATCATGCAGAAGAAGGTCCTAAAACAAAGATCTGAGTGCAAGTAGTTTATTTGGGAGGTGATGCCAGTAAACACTATAGGAAAGTGAGGATATAAAACAAGGAAGGGAAAGCAGCCAGTAAAGGGCAAGTTACCACCCTGGAAAACTAGAGCTTAAGAAAACTAGACCTTAATCCCAGGGAGATCTCTGGGAGCCAGAGTAGAATATATATTTCACAGTGATCTCACCCCAGGGGCAAGAGAACTAGTTGTAACACAGCAACTGTCATCCATCACTGGATAAGGACTCCTTCCAGGGTGTGTTAATTTCCTGATACTTCTTTTTTGCTGTGTGAGAAAATTTTCAGACAAGGATATGCAGATGCTAGCATTTGGAGGTGAGGCCATGGGCACAGAAATGATAAGGCCTGGGGATATAGGAAGGGATTATAGATTATTTATCTGCCCAGGATTATGGATTGGGTTCCTATAATATTATGGGTTTACCACTTCAAAAACTGGCCAAATGGAACTTGGAGAGAGGGGGAAGTAGTTTCTGTAAGCTTGGAGAGAGAAGGAAGCCATAGAGGAAGTAAATGTAAGAGATGAGAGTGTGACAGAGCCAATGATAATTAGCTCATGTAGATTTTCATTGGATATTCAAGGCCTTTCATTCCTTGGGCTTTCTGTATTTATCCACTTTCTTCCTAATAAGTCCTTTTATTATTCTTCCATTTAGCCAGACTGAGCTACTTACCATAGCATTCATGAATCTCTATCATTCCCACTTCAAATGCAGAATGGCAATATCATACATATAGTGAAGGGGGAGGAGAATTACTCCCTTACCAGCCCAGTACAGATTTATGGCTGCAATAGCAGACTGGAAACTGCACAAAGCACACATTTTTTTTTCAAACTATATTCATAAATATTTAGGAAGTTGTTGTAGCTTATGGACTAATGCTTTAAAATCTTATGTTAGTTTGTGAAAAGTCATTCAAGACTACTAATCAGTTACCTTACAATTGGAACCTTCCATTCAGATTCTCAGGAGTCTTCTCTGAAAGCTACACAACAAAGGTAGGAAGCACACTCAGAAAAAATTCTTGAGGAAAGGGCATTGTGTTTGGCTTGTATCACTCTGCATTGATCTTGGATCTGATCTGTTACCCAGGAACAAAAAGGATTTAGGGCTGGGCTGATTTTCATAAAGAGAGGCTACCATTTCCTACTGGAGTTATTTGGGCTCAGCCACACTAGGAATGTTTTTGAAGTGGTATGCTCATTAAAAAATAAAAACCAGAGGAAATCATAGGAGAAAAGCATTGCAAATTACTTCTGTTTACTTAGGCAGGGTGTTACCACTATGTTGGCAGAAGTTTTATTTTTTCAGTTTGGAAGCAATCCCCTGAAACCAGAGCTAGCCTCATCAGATGTTCAATCAGCAAATATTTCATGAGCACTTAAGGAATATACCACGGAACGTGAGAAGTGTTTATGAAAAGCCCAAAAACTGTGGCCTGGAGGAGTTTATAGTTTTATAGGTCAAACTAATGTATAATCAAAATAAATGTATAGTTATAAATACAATAATAACTGATCTGTATTTAGGGAGAGGGATCAATGAGAACTGAGCTACTGGGTTGAAGAAAGGATAAAGTGAAGTGAAAAAATCTGCAAAGACATGTGTCCCTGACCTAACCTCTTTTTCCCTCATTTTTCTCATTTTAGGCTCTAAGGGAGGCTGGAACTACCAGTTGATGAACAGTCACAAGACACTTTGGAGGCTTTACGATTAAAAGACTAGTGGTGAAGTAGAGACCAACACTGTCCAATAGAACTTTCTGCAATGATGGAAATGTTCTGTGCAGTCCAACACCACAGCCATCAGCCACCTGTAGGTTATGAGCACTTGAAATGTGGCTAGGGCGACTGTGGAACTGAATTTTTTATTTAGTTAAATTTAAATTCAAATAGCCACATATGGCTGGTGGCTACTATCCTGGGCAGCACAGGTCAACACGATGCTTTCCTCTGAGAATTAACAACTTCCTGAACAGTGGAAACTGGAGCAATAGATAAAAACAAGGACTGGTGAGAGGCAATCCATCTCAGCTGGCAAAAGCAAACTTGAAGGTTGTTGTTTGTGTAATGAAGCCCAGGTATCAGTCAGGGCCAAGTCAGAAGAAAGAAACCACATCAGTTATGTAACCAGCTCCATGAACCCCTATATGTTTTTTTATAATCCTCTCAGTTAACTAACTACTTGACCTTTTGAGTTGTTTGCCAGAAATGATGGACTTGAACTCCTGGCCTCAAGTGATCCTCCTGACTGGGCCTCTCAAAGTGCTGGGATTATAGGTGTGAGCCACCACATCTGGCCTGAAATGATAAATATTCTACAAAACAAAGGAGTTGAGATTCTGAAGGCTCCAGGGCAGATTTCCTGACTCATGATCCCTCTCCAACTGCCCAAAGGCACATGGTCTCTCCTTAAAAAGCCCATGATCTTCTTTAGTCCCGGAGATGGATTTGAGGCAGCTTTTCTCATTCTCTCAGCAAGACGTTTATTATATTACAAATTCCTTTCTTCCTTGGCAATCCTCCTTGTCTAATTAATTGGATCTTTGTGTGACAAGCAACTGGACCTAGACCAAACCCCCCTTGTGGTTTTGACAACAGTTACTTATTTATTTTTATTGAGGCAAAATTGATATAATATAAAACTAATCATTTTGCAGTGAAAAATTCAGTAGCATTTAGTACATTCACAATATTGTGCAACCACATCTATCTAGTTTCAAAACATTTTCACCACCCCAAAAGGAAACCCCATATCCATTAAGCTGTTGTTCCCTATTCATTCTTCTCTTCAACCCCTGAAAACCACCAATCTGTGTTCTTTATGGATTTACCTATTCTGGATATTTCATATAAATGGAATCATATAATATGCGGCCTTTTGTGTCTGGCTTCTTTCACTTTCTAGCAGTGCTATTCACAGCAGCCAACAGGTGGAAGCAGCCCAGTTGTTCACCAGGATAAATGGGCAAACAAATTAGAGTATATACATATAATGGGATATTATTCATCCATAAAAAGGAATGAAGTACTGACACATGTGACAACATGGATGAACTACAGCAGTTATTTTAACAGAGGGAATTTAATAGGTAGCGACTGCAGGAAATAGCTACTAATCCTAGGGCTGGAACAAAGAGATTGGAATTATTAAAACTTAGAAACCAGAGGAGCCTGGCAGAGCTGAAACTCAGACCTCTGTGGAGACAGTGCCACCCAGCTTGTGCTGGCACCTTTGAGGATGCTTGAGGCTGGTTCTGAAAATGTTCGGAGAATTACAGACTGGATTCAATTACTGCTATGGGAGGTACCACTGCTGCAGAACCGAAGAGAAGAAGCTTTGTGGGGTGACACTGATGAGAACAACAAGCAGATAGTAAGCCAAGAGAAGCCTACAGTAAGTGGACAGGAAGAACCATGTTCCCTCTCCCTCCTCCATCCCTGCAGCCTTCCCCTGCCACTCCCCTGTTAGAAAAGCCTAATCGGCAGAGCAGACTGTTGTTTGTAGAGTCCCAGTCCCAGAATCACAAATCAGAGTAAAAATGGCTAGTTTTGGAGCCAAGAGATAATTATTTAATAACCGGCACAGTCCATAAAAGAAAATGGCTCCGGGCTGCACTGATAGAGCTTGGCTATGTAGGGAGGAATGCCAAAATCTCAGAAACAGTTTTCTATAACTTCAGAGAGTTTCATCCTTTATTCTTTGCTCGATGAAAGGAAAGGATCTACCTGGCCAAGGTAGACTGAAGTATAATGTCTTTTATCATGTTTATATGCTAAAATTTTCAGGTTCTTTTTTTTTTCTTTTCCAGACTTTAAGGAGAAGACGTTTGCTGGAGGTTTATAGTAAAGCTAGAGCAACTGTGTTCCAATGTTAGACCTTTCAGAGTCATGCCCTTTCTACTTCCCAAGGTATCTCTCATTTTCATTTATGAAAATTGAAATATAAACCATATTCCAAAAAATTCAGCATTTTAAAGTGTACAATTCTGTAGTTTTTAGTAATTTCATAAGGTTGTACAACCATTACCACTAGCTAATTCCAGAATATTTTCATCACCCCCAAATAGATTCTATACTTGCAAGGTGGCCTTACTATTATAATAACCTATCTAACAGAGGAAAATAAACTATTTAACAGAAAGTAAGAGAAATAAATTCACAGCACATAATTGCCCCTTTGAAGAGGAAACTCACAACACAACTACTACCCCCTTTGTTTTGTTTAATTAAAACACCTGTGGCCAAACTTGCTATCTCTAAGAGTTTAGTTTTCTCAGCCTTGAAGAGCCCTAAGCAGACAGTAGGAGTACAAACTCCCTGCTCCAGCTCTCTGTCTCAGTTCTTGTAAAAAACCAGATTCCAAGGACTCAGATTAAGTTGGCCTCACAGAGAAAAGAGGGAAAATAAAGAACAACTGCAATAACTTTGGGGCCACTTCTGTTATCAGTCTACTAAAACAGAGGAGGAATAAAGCCATTTTTACCCTTTAAAACTCCAAGCAACTTTCCCTCAGCTGCTTGGAATTTCTACTCCTTCAATTGTGTGCTCTGGCCACTCACTCTCCCTCCCTCCCTCTTTGTCTCTCTTTCTTTTTCTCCCTTCCTCCCTCCCTCCCTTCCTTTCTCTCTCTCTCTCTCTCTCTCTTTCTTTTCTTTCTCAGAAAAATAAACTTTTACTTCTGTATATCCTAAACTCTGTGTGAGAAATCTTTTTCCAACTGTGTATGAACTTCACACTCTTTCAATACTCATAAAGTAATCATTCACCATTCTCCCTACCTCCAGCTCTTGGCCATCACCAATCTACTTTCTGGACATTTCATATAAATTGGATCATATAATATGTGGTCTTTTGTGTTTGGCTTTTTTCACATAGCATCATGTTTTCAAGGTTCATCCATGTTGTAGCATTTATCAGCATTTCATTCCTTTTTATTGCTCAATAATATTCCATTGCATGGCTATATCACATTTTGTTTATCCATTCATCAGTTGATGAACATTTGGTTGTTTCCACTTTTTGGCCAATATGAATAATGCTCCTGTGAACATTCATGTACAAGTTTTTGTGTGAATATATATTTTCATTACTCTTCAGTATATACCTAGGAGTGGAATTACGGAATCATATAGTAACTCAGTGTTTATCAGGTATTTCTTTCAATAGTTACAATTTTCAAGATTTTAGCTGTACTTTATCTACTATTTATGATATCCATGTTTTTGTTTTTTGTTTTTCTTTGGATGTTCTAGTTTAAAGCAGATTTGACATTTAGTAATTTTCTTTCTACTACCCAGGGGACGGAGGCTTATGAGGAAAAAGAAAATCATATTAACTACAGGGCAAGGTGAAGGAGCTATATTCTCTCTGCATTCAGGCTGAGATGTGAATTAATTTATCATGACTTTACATTTTTGTGTTATATACCCTCTCAGGGTTGTGTACAGTGTGATAAAGTTGGAGGGGCTTGGGCTTTGGAGTCAGGCTGATCCTTTGAAATTATGTGTCCTTTAGCAGGTAGCTTATTTAAACTGTAAGAACCTCAGTTACTGGTCTGTAAAATAATAATGTATATAACATGCCTAGTATAGTACTTGGCACAAGGTATGCTGTCAGAAGCAGTTAGTGATCTTCTTGTCTTTTAGGGTGAGATGTCAAACTACTTAATTCTGGAAAGAGTCTATAAAAGAGCTCCTTTGCTAGTCTAGTGCACATCTTGGATATTGCTTATTACTGTTCCTTGGCTCAGAAAAATCCCCATTATTTAATATTTAATAAGACACTTGTAATGGTTGCCACCTGCTTTATTAATAGAATGCTTTCTTCCATTAGAGTAGATGAGAAAGACTGACTGTTCTCTGGGGAATGGGTGTGTCCCGCTGAAAGCAATAGGAATTTTGCAAGGGTAAATCCATTGGGATTATGTGTAGCTGCGGTTTTGGTGGTTTTAAAATGTGCAAGGAAGCCTTTTATGGGAATTCTGATAGTTATATTGGCATAGACAAAGAAGCATTGAGGTTTGAAGTAATGATTTAGAAAACTTGGGCAAAGTAATCTTTAATGGGTAGTTTCTATTATATAGATTGCCTGGAAAATAAGACAGTGATAATCTTCTATTTCCTTTTCTCTATGTAGCTGAAGTGTTCACATTTCTATTGTCCAAATTTCTATGTTTACATTTCTATTGCCCAAATTTCTATGTTTACATTTCTATTGCCCAAATAAAGATTCACCAATGTGAGACAATTATAGCTTTCTAGGGAATAGTGTTATGAAAAACTTAATTAGTGTTTTATGTAGCCACTGATTCTTTTGATTAACTCTGAGGCATGTTTGGACAAACTGGCAATGTTTAGTGAAACAATGAAAATGTTTAGTAAGCCAATCAGATTATCATATGAATAATGGTTCAATTCATAAAGGTTTTACTGATTTTTGTTAAATGACCTCCAGATGTGTTTGCATTTTTTTCATAACTTATTATAATCCATATTATAATATTTATAAATAATACAGAGAATTCTTTGGAGATGATGCTATGTATAGTAAGCTGATCTGTACCAGATGGCATTAGGTAAGAGGCAAATACTGTTAAAGTTAAGGCCTATGTGCTGTAGGATTTTAAGCAAGCAATTCTCAAGCAAGTCATAAAATACCAGATACGTAAATTTAAAAAATGTACATCACTTCTAAAAGGAAAACTTTTGCAAGTTTATTCAGATTCTCATCTCACATGTGTGAGAGAGTTTTTTGCTGTTGAAGTTAGGAAATGATACTGCAAGCTCAAGCTTACTATTGATTCTATAACTCAATAGTAAGTGATAAAGTTTAAAAAGATCATGTTCCTAAGCTGCTAGACAAACATTTACAGGAAAAAAAAGAGCTTGTTTTTTGTGATGTAGATTATGTAATAACTAAAGATGCACTGCAAAGCATATTGTACATAATATATATGAATATATGTATACACATAGACATAACACAGAGACACAAATATATATATTGTGGTGAAGTAGGTTGAGAACAACATAAATAGAAGAGTGAAAATCTCACCTGAAAAGAAGTAAAAGAACTAATTTAACACATTGACTGCTACACTAGAAAAAAATTTTTTTCTTGGGGCATGGTGTTATATTAAAAAAAAATGATCCTTTGTAATGTCATTTTTTATTGCTTCCTATGTGTGAGTTATATGCAACACAATCCACATTTTTAGAATTAAATTGTCAATATTAATTGTAACAATAAGAATAGCAACAAATAAGATTTTCAGGAACCAACTGCAGGGTTTTGCTTCATGAGGCCCTGGGCTCAAAACTAGCCTGAGTTAAATGCAACTCACATGGTAGTCAATGTGTTAAATTGTTTATAACTGTAAATCAATTAAAGTTTATTATGATAAATAACATTAACTGATTACAGTTAAGGGAAACGAATGAGTAAGAAAAAAGAAAATTCCTTTCTGGAAAACAGCACAATTGACAGAAGACAAACATTAAAAAGTTCACAAAGATATTTGTGATATAACTTAGAAACCAAGACAGGTGACTGTAAAACTAAAGTGTGAAGAATCAGATTTTCTTCATGCTGTCACTGTATATAAACCCTCACTCCTGTCAGTATGTTCTTGGGGTTGAATCTCCATGATTTGTAAAATCTCAGATACAGCAGACAAAAATGGACTTCTTTCTCTCCTCAAGTAAAGGACGTTAAAAATGTTCAATTTTCTCTGTAATGCTCTGTGCTCTGCCAGTCCCTCTGCAATAAACACTGAGTACCATTTCTGGAGAAGTGGCTAATTTCGTTTCACAAGGCTTATTCATAATGAAAAATCTGATCACTTTTTAAAAATTCTGCCACTTTTGTGATTGTGTTTTCTTTGTTACAATTTTGAGATTGGTATGAAATTTGTATGGCTATGGTACTGGGTAAATTCTACCTCAGTGAACATTACCACTAATGCCAATTTTTTTTTGGGGGGGGGTATAGAATAATACTAAACAAGTGCTCAAATTCAGAATAGAGAAACAAAAGAAGAAGGAGGCTATAAAGCCTTCCTATTATATATGTGATTTTTAAAATTATATTAATTTAATGCTGGATTGAGATATTTTCAGACTTCAGCCTCATAATGAAAAAAGTAATTTCTCCATATGTGGAAGAAAGGTTGTGACCTCAGCTAACTTTGGCTTCTTTTCTCCGTATCTGTCATTATTGCCCTATTTGCACCTCACCATTTTCGCTAAACCATTTCTGTAATCTACTACTTGGTTTTCATGTTGGACAGCCATTGCTCTCTGCAATCTGCTATGTACACTGCAGACAGAACAATACATTTGAAATATTTACCTGACGATTTAAATTCTGAGATGGGTTCTATGGTGAGATGTTTCCCCAAGAGCCTGGAAATCAGATTACACTTTGGGAGGGCAACTTTAACATTAACACAAAATGATCACATTGTGAAAGTCCTAATGACCCCTGGGTGAGCCAGACTTCACCGAAACCTGATTGCATGCATTCACTCACTTAAGGAGAGTACTAGGTAGCCATGGAAGCTAGAAAGAGGAGAGTTAAAGAGGCCAACTCTGGTACTATTGAAGAGACATGGCCTATTGGCCATTGGGTATTCTGGTCCCATTGCTAGGATTTTATCTACTGTGGAATTGAGTGCTACCACTTTTTGTAAAACACTGCAATGGTTCTGTCTTGTTGATGAGATGAAGTGCAAGCTCTTTGCACTTGCCCTTCCTTTTCTCCCTTCTTGCTCACTGGTACTGGTTTAAGTATCACTTCCTTTAGGAAACCCTTCCCTCTTAGACTAAGTGCTCTCTCTTCTTTGCTCCCATGACATTCTGGCACTTAGCACAATACATTGAAATTAGATTTTATGTGCCCAACTCTCTCCTGCACTGTTTGCTTCTCAAAGACAGGGAATGTGTTTTATTCATTTTTATCATTAGGACTCAGCCTCAGGCCATTTCCTTCATCTATTGTGTTTTAACTGTTATATATTTGCTTTCCTACCGGCAATGTATGAGAGTGACTGTTCTCTAAGCCTTGCCAAGAAAAGTGGTTGCTTTCATTTGCATTTCTCTTATAAATGAGGGTGAAAATCTTTTCCTATATTTAAGGGCCATTTTAGTACATACTTTTTTAGTGTTGTGTGAATTAACTGTTCATGTCTTTTGCCTATTTTTCTATCATGTTTTTCATATTTTATCCCTTAACTTTGAAGTTATTAATATATTAAGGATATTAGTTCTTTATTTGTGATAAATGTAGTAGATATTTTTTCTCAGTTTGTCAGTTGCCTTTTTTTGCTATGAAGTAGTTGTTGGTTTTTAATGTAGTTAAATTTATCAATCTTTTAAAAATTGCTTCTGTGTTTTTAGTTATAATTAGAAAATTTTCCCTATACTAAGTTAATAAAGAATTCAATCATGTTTTCTAATACTTTTTTTCCCTTAAAAAATGTTTAAAATATATTTAGGGTGTACAAGTTGACACCTTACATGTTACACTGTTATATGTATATATTGTATGGTGGTGAAGTCTGGGCTTTTGATATCTAATACTTTTATGGTTTCATTTTTTATATTTAGATCTCTAATCCATTTGGAGGTGTGTGTCAGGGTGTGTGTGTGTGTGTGTGTGTGTGTATGTCTGTGTGTATGTGTTGTAAGGTATAGATCCAATTTTAACTTTTCTCAGATGGCTAAATAGTTGTTACAACTCCATTTATGAAAAAGTCCATTTTTGCTGTAGTAACTTGAGATGCCATTTTTACCATGTACTAAATTTTAATGTATACTTGAGTCTATTTTTAAAATTTCTATTCCATTTGACTGTCTATTTATGCATCAATACCACATTATTTTTACTATAGTAGTCCTATAGTGTTTTAATGTCTGGTAAGGTTAGTCACTCCTCCCTCCATCATAGCTTTTCTTTTTTAGTGTTTTTCTGAATATTCTATATGTTTATTTTTCCATATGAAGTTTAGTATCACATTGTCTAGTCCTAGTTCCACTAAAAAGCATGTTAGTATTTTTATTGAGATTGCATTAAATTTTATTAATACAAATCAATTTCAGTACAATTGACATCTTTAGGATGTTGCATCTTTATGTCTTTCTATTTATTCAGTCCTATTTTATGTCTTCAGAAGTGATTTAATATTTTCCTAATGCAGATTTTGCACATTTCTTGGTAAATTTCCCCAAGTATTTTTAACTTCTTGGTGGCATTGTATGTAAATGGGCCTTTCTCTACCCTTACATCCTCTACCTGGTTATTGACTGTGTATACGAAGGCTATAAATTCCCACATGTTAAGTAGTAAATTATTTTGAATAGGAAGAACTCAATAGTGTAAAAATAATCTATAATTTCACTAGTTACAAATAAAAGGTTTAAAATATATTTTGGGGAAATTTGATAAGATTAAATTTTATCTGAAATAAGAAATGTATGAAAATAGCCAGAAAATTTCTTAAAATAAATTTTAATGAGGAGATATTCGATTAATCACATTTTAAAATATATTACAAAGCTTTAATAGGTTAAAATAGTCTGGTGTTATTATAGCCACATGGATTAATGAAGCAAAATTCAGATAAAGACCCTTGTGTGTATAGAAGTTAATTTATGATGAAGATGTTATTAAATCTATTAAGAAAAATATAAACTATTTAATAAATTTTGTTAGGAAAGCTGATGATCTTTTGAAAAAAAAAAAAGCTAGATTTCTTCTTTTAGTCTCTGAACTTAAATGAATTCATATGCATCAAAGTTTTACTTATAGGCCGGGTGCCGTGGCTCACGCCTGTAATCCTAGCACTCTGGGTGGATCGTTTGAGCTCAGGAGTTCGAGACCAGCCTGAGAAAGACCGAGACCCCATCTCTACTAAAAATAGAAAGAAAATTATATGGACAACTAAAAATATATACAGAAAAAATTAGCTGGGCATGGTGGCGCATGCCTGTAGTCCCAGCTACTCGGGAGGCTAGGGCAGGAGAATCGCCTGAGCCCAGGAGTTTGAGGTTGCTGTGAGCTAGGCTGACGCCATGGCACTCTAGCCTGGGCAACAGAGTGAGACTCTGTCTCAAAAAAAAAAAAAAAAAAAAAAAAGTTTTACTTTTAAAAATTGAAGCCATGAGAATAGTGGAGAAAACATAGTGGAATATTTTTATGATTTGAGACTAAGGAAATCTTTCAAAGCATTGTACCTAATCCAGAAAACATAAATATAAATTCAAAGATCTATAAGGCAAGAAACAAACAAAAATTCCCCAAAACAAAAATTCCCAAAAGGTTGAAAGATAAATTACAACCTAGGAAAAATAGTGATGATATATATGATAGATATGGACCAGGAAATAATTTTTAGTGTGGAATTTTAGTGTGTAAAATTGTAACTTTCTCTATTTAAAATTCAACATTACTACAATTTTTAATTCTTTGGCAATAAAAAATCTAATCTAGTCTATTAAACTTAGCTAAATGTTGTGTTTTTCAGTGTTCAGGGTTTTTTTATGTCAACCTAAAATGAGCAGCAGAGAGACCAACTTCTTGGGAATAGCAGGGGATTACAATCCAGGACATGTGTGCTATGACAGATCATAAGCATATACAAGGGGGTTGGACACAGGGGAAGCTTTTAAAGACAAAAAGGAGAAGTCCACATAGGCTTTTTTGAAACAAAGACAGAATGGAGGTGGAGAAGCAGAGCACTTAGGGTCAAAGCCAAAATATATGTGATCCAGACACAGGTACTCTAATGTTTGGGTTAGATATTCATGAACATTATTCATCAAAATAAAAAATAATTTTTTTTCCTGGTGGTTAAATTTGGGGTAATTTTTTTACTTCTGTTTTTAATATCCCTCTGAATTATTTACAATGACCATAGTTATTTTTTAAAATAAAAAAACCAATAAAATTATTTTCTTTTTAGATAGCACAATGTGAATGTACATAATGCTGTCAAACTGTATTATTAAAATGGTTAAGATGGTAAATTTTACATTATGTAAGTTGCATTTTTATTCTGTTGATTATTTCCTTTGTGGTGCACAAGCTTTTTAGTTTGATGTAGCCCCATTAGTCTATTTATTTTTTTTTGAGACAGAGTCTTACTCTGTTGCCCGGGCTAGAGTGAGTGCCGTGACATCAGCCTAGCTCACAGCAACCTCAAACTCCTGGGCTCAAGCAATCCTTCTGCCTTAGCCTCCCGAGTAGCTGGGACTACAGGCATGTGCCACCATGCCCGGCTAATTTTTTTCTCTCTATATATTTTTAGCTGTCCAAATCATTTCTTTCTATTTTTAGTAGAGATGGGGTCTCGCTCTTGCTTAGGCTGGTCTCTAACTCCTGACCTCAAGCGATCCTCCCACCTCGGCCTCCCAGAGTGCTAGGATTACAAGCGTGAGCCACCACGCCTGGCCTCATTAGTCTATTTTTGTTTTTGTTGCCTATGCTTTGGAGGTGTTTTCTGAGAAATGATTACCAAGAGCAATATCAAGAGCCTTTCCTCCTAGGTCTTCTTCTAAGAGTTTTATAGTCTCAGGTCTTGTGTTTAAATCTTTAATCCATTTTGAGTTGATTTTTGTGTATGGTACAAGGTAAGGTTCCAGTTTCATTCTTTTGCCTCCTATAGATATTCAGTTTTCCCAGGAGCATTTGTTGAAGAGTCTATGCTATCTCCATTGTGTATTCTTGGCACCCTTATGGAAGATCAATTGACTATACATGTGTGGACTTATTTCTGGACTATGTTGTTCTATTGGTCTATGTGTCTGCCTTTACACCAGTACCATACTGTTTTAACTACTGTACATACTTGTTATATAATTTGAAATCAAAAAGAGTAATGCTTCTAGCTTTGTTCTTCTTTCTCTCAAGAGTGCTTTGGCTATTCTGGGACTTTTGTGGTTCCATATGAATTTTAGGATTTTTTTCTATTTCTGTAATAAAAAAGTCATTTGGATTTTGATGGGGATAGCATTGAATCTCTAGAATGCTTTGGGTAGTGTGGACATTTTCACAATACTAAAGATACTACCTCACATATATTAGGGTGGCTATTATCCAAAAAAAAAAAATCACACACAAAAATAAAACAAAACAAAACAAAAAAACAAGTGTAGGTGAGGATGTGGAGAAATTAGAACCCCTCTACACTGTTTATGGGAATGTAAAATAGTGCATGCAGCAGCTATGGAAAATAGTATTAAGGTTTCTCACAAAATTAAACTAAGACTACCATATGGTTGAACAATTGTACTTCTGGATATATATCCAAAAGAATTAAAATGCGGATCCTGAGGAGATATTTGTACTCCCACATTCATTGTAGCATTATTCACAATAGTCAAGATTCGGAAACAATCTGAATGTTATAGATAGCTGAATGGAGAAAGAAACTGTGATAGAGACCTACAATGTGAGGTAATTCATACTTAAAACAAGCAAAAATCCTGCCATTTGCAACATACATGAACCTGGAGAACATTATGTTAAGTAGAATAAGCCAGACACAGAAAGACAGATATTGCATGATTCTACTTATATGACAAATCTATAACAGTCAAACTCGTAAAAGCAGAGAATACAGTAGTGTATGCCAGGGATTGGTTTAGGGGACTTATTGTTCAATGGTTATAAAGTTTCAGTTATGCTAAATGAATAAATTCTAGAGGTCTGTTGTACAACATAGTCCTACAGTTAACAATATAATATTGTACACTTCAAAATTTGTTAAGGGGGTAGATCTACCCCCAGCTCATCTTCCATGAGGAGATAAAAGGTCCTTAGAAAAAAAGAATATAGGAAATTCCACAATGTATTTACCTCTACTCTACTCCTTCAACTATATATTAAGTAGCTGGGAAATTCTGGGAATACAAACACAATTAGACTTTGCTTTTAATTCAGCATTTCCCCAACTTAAACTGCTCTTGACTATCAAATTAAATCTGAGCAGGAATTATTTTACCAGCCACTGAGAGCAAGATTGAGATGCAGGCTCAGATTGTGAGAGAGTAATTTCATTTGAAGGGCATCAGGAAGAAAAGGACATTCTATAATAAGGAAGGTATTTTTCCCCCAGTTCAGGATTGATTTTTTTTTTTTTTCAAGCAGATGCCTATGGAAAGATCTACAACTTCCTGATTACAATTTGTGAAGATATAATCAGTAGTCATCTCCACTGCATTTCACTCACCCTATTCTGCTTCTCCTTATATGCTTATTAATTGTGTACTTCCTTTTTGCACACTTATCCCACTCCGACTATCTGCCCATACCCTTTTTAAAAATAAAATCTAAAAAGATATTTTTTCTTTCTTTCTTTTCTTTTCCTTTGTTTTGTTTTTCTGCTTTAAAAGCGCAATCACTGTTTCTAAAAACCATTTTTCTAAGCCAAGTATGCCCTTGTAGAAGACAAAGATTGTCTGGGGGAAGGGGAAATATTAGTTATTACTGATTCTCTGCTAATTCCTTGTGCCCAGTTGCATCCTTACAATTCTGCCTCTCCAGCCTGCCAGGGCCTCAGAGTCAGAGCTGTCATTACTCTGAGGAGAGGGGGCCCAAGCAGACCAACCACACCAAGCACAGGGAGCCAACGCTGCAAGGGTGTAATGAAAGGTGTTAAATTCTTTCTCTTGTTCTATTTCTGTAGCAGCTCAATTCTGTGACATGAAAATCTCCCTCTCTATCTTAAAATAGTCTGTAAAGAAAGCCACAAAGCTGTAAATCATTAAATGTTGCCCCCAACTGATTGCTAAGGAACCTAAACTTAACAGAGAAGGGTATTGGGAATTTGAGGAAATTCTTGCAGAGAAGGAAAAAAAAAGAGAGAGAACTAAAGCAGAAAAACCTCAACTGGTGATTGCGGATTAGAGAATTAAGGGGGAGACACTGCTTTTTAAATGGAGAAAGACTATTTTGAGAAAGCCTTCAAATAAGTCATGATATTAGCAAAAGAAGTCTAGAATGGAAAGCACTTGAGCAGTTAGCAGGGCCTTGGACAAAATTATCTTCTATATTATAAACATCCTTTTCTTTCTTTCTTTCTGATTCCTGAGTCTCACTCTTTTTCATAGTGACTGGTAAAATAATGCCCATTAAGATTTTGATAGTCAAGGGCAGTTTAAAATAGGACTGGTCCCTTTGGGCATTTCTATTTCAAAGTTGGGAAGAGAGGATGGGAGGAACAGACTGGTAGATTCAAAGGGCTGACATGTGGTTGTGTAAAGTTGTTGTCAGTGTCTTGGGCTCAGGGAATTCCATTGGTAGCCTCTAAAATGCTGTCTCTAAAGAAAGGACCTACCTCTAGGTCATGTTTTGTTTCTTTTACTTTTTATTATTTGACCTAGTCCACTATTAAAATAATTAATTGAGAGGTGAAAGAAACCAGAGTATGTCACCCAAAAAATATGCCTCTTTTACATAAAAATTATTTTTGAGTTGAAGGCAATGAAGAAGTAGCAAATAGAGAAAAAACTCTATCTTTCCTTTTTTCTGCCTAAAGGCAGCATATAAATTCTTCTTTACTGGAGACAATTCTAGACTCTTATCGGCCCAGAGAGGGCACCAGAGGAATCTGCAAACAAACCTTACTGCATTAGTTTCCTCCCATATATTTATCTTCTCACAGTTTGCCACCCTTGAAAGTCTAAGACCCCTTCCTTTGTCCTGTCATTTTCCCACAAATTTATTATTCTTTGAGGGGATTCTATATAAGACAGAGTTCTAAGCCACTGCTTTCAGTTACTTTTCATTGACATTTCTCTTGCATGATGTGTGCTGCACATGTTAACAGCTGTTTCTTTTTCTTTTATTAATCTGTCTTTTGTTACAGGGGTCCATTCCAAGTAAGAATTTATGAGGGCTGAGGAAACAATGTTTTTCCTCCCCTATAGAGACCATTAGACTGAGATGGCTCCAGATCCCTGGGTTCCTATGCAAGCAAAGCAAAACCCAAGTCAGCGTAAATGGTCATATTCTGGGAAAACAAAGCTTAAGCTTAGCCAATCAGAAACTTTCAACTAACCTCTACCTAGGACTTTCCACTGCAATGATCCAAATAAGGATACTGCTCCCCAATCAATCAAATATTTTCTTTGACTTGCTTCTGATTTCACCTTATAAAAAACCTTCCCCATCCAGTCCTTTGGTGGAGCCCTGAAACATGGGTTTGGAGCTGCCCAGTTCATGAATCATTGTCTGCTCAAATAAACTTGTTAAAATTTTAATGTGTCAAAGTTTACATTTTGACATCACATATGCTTCCTAACAGGAGAGTTTTATATCTGCTGTGCTCATTGCTGGAGTCCTACTGTGGAGCACATGCTACGTATACCTAGGTGTGACTCTCGGTAATATCTCAGTGAGAGTCTCAGTATATCCTTTATTATATGGTGACAAACAAGATATTCAAGAGCTAAGAGCAGTTGTAAATATGTGTAAGATTAGTAATTTCCATTTTCTGGTTGGTCCTTCTGAAGTTTCATTATATACCAAAGTGGTCAGAAATAGAGACATATGAAAGACTGAAGGTTTACTATTTCAAGAGCTTAGTAGAAACTCTGGGAGGTTGGTCCTATATCTTATATGTTAAACAGCTGAATACGTTTTGTTAGTCTTCTTTAATATAAGAATAATATGTTCTTTTCATCTTGACCTTTCTGATGGGAATTTTTGAATCAAAGATCAGCTATCTACTGATTCCAAATAATTTGGTATTCAGAGGGTATCTTCTTAATATTTGTAAAAAATGTAGTATGTCAGAATATGCACAAAATTCAATTGATATTATTTAGAAACTGATATTAGCAGCACAACAACTGGAGAAAAACTAAGTGTGCTTTAAGATCAAAAATAGGGAGTTGGTCCTGGTTCGTGGAGAGGCCACTGCGTTGGCGCTCTGGGACTTGGATCCTAGCTTGAAAAAAAAAAAGTAAATAAATAAAAAAAAAAAAAAAAAGGGAGTCATTGTGCTGATGGCAAAGTAAATTTTAAAATTTAAACTAGAAATAAAATGTCTTAAATTGATTTTTTTTTTTTTTTTTTTTTTTTTTTTGAGACAGAGTCTCACTCTGTTGCCCAGGCTAGAGTGAGTGCCGTGGCGTCAGCCTAGCTCACAGCAACCTCAAACTCCTGAGCTCAAGCGATCCTCCTGTCTCAGCCTCCCGAGTAGCTGGGACTACAGGCATGCGCCACCATGCCCAGCTAATTTTTTCTATATATATTTTTAGCTGTCCATATAATTTCTTTCTATTTTTTTAGTAGAGGTGGGGTCTCGCTCTTGCTCAGGCTGGTCTCGAACTCCTGAGCTCAAACGATCCGCCCACCTCGGCCTCCCAGAGTGCTAGGATTACAGGCGTGAGCCACCGCGCCCGGCCTTAAATTGATTTTTTAAAAAGATTGATCCATTTGCTAATAGATTTGCTTGGGTTATCGTCATGAAAACATGAAGGACACTCAAATTTGTCATCTTTTGTTTTCTGATTAGTGCACACATTTTTTTTTTTTTTTTTGAAAATAGGCTCTCCAAGTCTATTTTTCTTTTTGCCCTAGAGATTTCATTCATCTTTTTTGTATTATCCTACAGGGTTAGGAGATTAGGTACATTTATTTTATGATTCTTCTCTGAATGGATATAAATTCCTTTACTTAGAAGCTATCCCTTCAGGGAATGAAGACAGCTTATCTTTGCTGGCCATGTGGGTTCCTGTGAACTCTATTCTACAGTATGAAAGCAATTTACATTCCAGTAATGCTGAGCTATCTTGCATTTTCCAACATTGGTGATTTTGCAATGGATTTTTCCTCTGTTTGGGATATCTTTTCCTAGCTGTTAAACTCTTTGTTCATCCTTCAAAACCCTGTTTATGAATCTATGCTTTGTGAAGATTTTCCTTTGCATCTTTACCTCTCTCATCCCCTGTCCCAAAATCCAAGGCCAGAGTTTATCACAGCTTTTTATCTAGTATCTCCATACCATGGACATATCTCTATTATTACATTAATCATATTATATTGTGGCCACAATGTTTAACACTCCTGATTTCATTTAGCTTTCTGGGACTAAGGTTCTTGATCTTTCCAATTTCAGTAAGCTGTACCCTTAGGTCTCATACAAGTCTCCTTAATAATAAGTTATATGGGCTAACAACAACTAGTATTTTTTAGGTGCTTACTACCATATTTTATCAATTCTAAGATGCACAAATGGCCCCCCATATTTAAACATCTCTAAAATTAGGATGTACCTTAAAACTGATGAAGTCTTGGTGTTGTTGAAATACAACATATGCTAGCCACTGTAAAAATTTCTTAATATTACATTTTATCCTTAATAATCCAATAAGGTAAGCACTATTAATATTCCAGTTTATAGGTGAGGAAACAGAGGCTTAGAGGGATTAAATAACTGGCTCAAGGTCACATAGCTAACAAGAGGCAGAGCAAGGACTAAAACTTAGCTATGCATGGCTCCATCATCCATGTTCTTAATCACTGTGTTTAGGAAGAGTGGTAGGAATGGAAGAAAATACCATTTTTAGGACCTCTGTTATGTACCAGCCACTGTGCTAGGTACTTTATCTACTACTTTCCATTTTATTCTCACAAAAACATTGTGAGGTAAATATTATAATTTCTATATTATAGACAAAGAAACTGAGAATCATGTTAGATAGCTGGTTTAAAGTCACAGAGCTGGGAAACGCTGCAGTCAGAATTTGAACTCAGATCTGGTGGGTTCCAAAGTCCCTTTCACTACAGTTTTAGCAAACAATGGCTTTTCAGTCTAAAGGAAACTACTCATTGATATAGGCACTCTGAACTGGATAAATATTAATAATTAAAAATTCATTCCCTAGATGGAAAAATTAGGCATTAATTTCTTACATGATGATCCTAGAGTGTCCTAGACTCTAGGCTTTCCTTAAAGATAAAAAAGTAAGCACTAGTGATCACTCTGCTGATAATCTGTCCTATGAACTAGTCTCAATGGTGTTTTCTTGGCCTGTGGAGCAAAAATAATGCTCTTTATCCTTCATTGCCTCACCCCATATTCCAGCAATTTGAAAATAAGGTGATAAAATAGGGCTCCAATTAGCTGGACCCTGCTCTGTTTATACAGACAATAGCTTTGTCTATTAAAGTACATTGATCTGGCCTCATGAACATGTTTAATTGATACTTCATTCATTAAACTGTTTGACTTATGGCCCTTTGGACTTGGTCTTATAGATGTACCAATTTACCTGGGAATACACCATTAACCCATTGGACACTCCATTATGTATGATGCTTATCATTTGCATTTATTTTGTCTTTCATGAAGAAATATCTTGCTTTAGTCTGTTTTGTGTTGCTACAACAGAACACTTGAGATTGGGTGATTTATAAAGGAAAAAGTTCATTTGACTCATGATTCTGGTGGCTGGAAGTTCAAGACTGAGCATCTGGTGAGGGCCTTAGGCTGCTTCCACTCATGGCAGAAGGTAAAGGGGAGCTAGCATGTGCAGAGATCACATGGCAAGAGATGAAGCAAGAAGTGGGGAAGGTGCCAAGCTCTTTTTAACAACCAGCTCTCATGGGAACTAATAGAAAGCTCACTCATCCCAGGAGGCATTAAACTATTCATGAGGAATCCACCTCCATGATCCAAATATCTCCCATTAGGCCCCACCTCCAACATTGGGAATCAAATTTCAACATGAGATTTGGAGGGATAAACATCCAAACCGTAGCATACTCTCTCACCCTTTTGGAGGAAAAAGCAAAATGGTCTCATGAACTAATGAGTTGACTTCACTGCAAGAATTCCAATATGCAGTCTTTAGGTATATTCAGCCCTTTCAAAGAGTATAGCATATGCATATGACAATGTTTTAATTTTTAACCATGGTGAATTTTGATATGTAACCAGAGTTAATAAATTTAAGTATAGAATTCTAGAGTAGAGGCTCCCAAAATGTGTCCCAAAAAGTATTGGACCTAAGAGTTGATGTTTCAAAAATGGGTTCATTGGTCAAACAAATTAAGGAAATGGAACAAAGTTATTCTTCCCTCATAGAGTTTAAACATTAGTGTATTAAACCTCTGATAAGTTCAGTTATAAAGAATTCTGTTAAATTTGATTTAACCTAGTTATCCCCAAACTTACTTGAGCATGGAACTTGGTTTTGTGCTAAGCCTGTTGACATCTCATGGAGCTAGTGTTTCCATAATGCACTGCAGGGTACACTGTGGCAGACACTTCAATTGTCCCCCAGTATTCATTATCATTTCCTTTTAGTAAGGGAACCTCTGAATTTTTGCTGGCACTTAACTTTCCAGCTAGATACTATATTTTCCAGCTTCTTTGTGGCTGTGTGAATAAATTTTTGCCAATAGAATGTGGGCAAAAATGATGTGGGCAACTTCTGTATCAATTCTTTAAAAGGAAGCTGCTTGCCCTATACTTTCTATCTTTCCCCCTTCCTGCTGGCCAGGGCACAGACATATGCTGGTGATACAACTTTGACCATATGGCCAGGACAGCACTTTAGGGGATGTAGAGTAAAAAGATAGAAGGAATCTGAGTCCTCGATGGTGTTATGGACTAGCCATGTATCTCTGAATTGTTTCATGGAGGAGATAAAAAATTCTAGTTTGAACCACTGTAGTTTGGATGTCTTTGTTACAGCAGCTTAACTAAACTGTCACTGATCACTGTTCTAGATCTCTAGGAATTTTATGCTTGGGTTAGCATAAACTTCTTGAATTCTTTTGGCTTTCCTTAATAAATGTTTTAATGAGTGATAGAGAAATTCCAAAGACTTTAGAGGAAGCTGAAATTTTAGATCAAAAAACATTTATAATGAAGCAAAGTTGTACACTTAGTATTAAAATATAAAGAACACATAAATCATGAAACATTTGCTCAGACTAAGCCAGGTTAAAGACTAGACTTTCTAAAGAAAGAAGATGAGGTTTTAAATGACTCATGTTATGTATAGTATTATTAATTCTTCTAAGTGTGTTTATACATAAATGTCTCAAGCTACTGAAATAAATGAATGATTCATACTAGCTTCAAAAAGAAAACCTGTGGGGTTTTCTATGTCTGCTTAGTATTTTATTTAAAGGCTTATCCAAGACTTCTAATAGCAGACACACTGGCAACAATGTCAATTCTGACCTCAGTCAAACATAACAGGAGAGAGAAAATTGTTTTTTCCTTGGAAAAGAAAACCACAGCATATTTTCCTCCTGGAATAATTTGATTTCCTTTTGCTGTAGAAAGTCCAGAGAAGGGAGCTGCAATTCTACCATAAGCTTCTACAACTTGAAATTGAATGTGTGTGATTTTAGTTCCAATGACGACTTTTCTACACTAATGCTTGACTTTCCACTTTAGAGCCCCTGATTACTAGATGTGCTGCAAGATCTTAATGTAACTAAGCACGCTTGGCTTGGCTCTGCTTTGGGGCAATGGCATTTTGCCTGCTTCTGTGATGAATGTGTCTAGAGCTTTAGCCCCGAAAACTCCAGTCTCCAAGGAATAGTCAATTTTGTCTCTGACATTTATGAAGGACACCTGTGTAATGTCTGACCATGGACTGCATCTCTGTATCTCCACATTTATCATGGTACCTGTGTTTAGCTGCAAGCCCAGCAATGAAAAGAAGCAGTTTACTAATTGGAAATTGTAACAGGCTTTGACTTTTTCACTGCAACATCTGTGAAGCAGTATGAGATTTGATCAGTGCCTAAAAATCTTTATTTCATTTCCTACCAGAAGCAGATCGAATTTCAAATTCCCTTTTGCTGGCGTTAGAGTCAAGATACATCTTTTATAACAGTGTACAAGAATTCTAAAGAAAAAGTAAAACCACCGTTTTTCTAGATTTTCCTTGTTTTATGTTGAGTTTCCTAGAAATGAAAAAGAATTGTTTCTTGGGAGAAAGTTAAAAACTGCTTGTGCAGAATGAAAAACAGAAGAGGAGCCATGATATTTCATATTTCTAGACTCCTGAAGGCTGATTTTGATTCTTTTTCTGTTCTTTATTTAAAGATTATAACATAGATCTTTGCAGGTCATCTCATCTCTGGAATGTTCTCACTCCCCTATCAATGAAATCCAAAGGCATCTGTGAGAGTAAACTATTCTTTGAAGCACATATTCACTATTTAGAAAACAAAGTAGCACTTGTCCTCTACCATATAACATCTTTAGGGAAGAGATTTGTGAGTCTTTTGGGTGTATGTGCTATAAAAATGAAAAATGGTGGTAACAGACGATGTAAAGGGAGAAATAGATTTCTATGGGGTCTCTTTGTAAAAGAAAACAACAGTGTGGGTTCCACACAACATTGATGATAGGACACACCTGCTTCTGTCCCAGACTGCTAATTTGTCTTTTTCTCTTTTCTCAGAAGATTCTAATCCCACCATTCCATTCCTGAAATGAATTCTCGACCCAATTCAGACTGTAGAATTCCAAAGCACATGGGTCATGTTTGTGCAGCTTTCTTGGTAAAGGGTCTTAGTGCAGCCTCACCTGTGAGTAAATGCTTAATAAACAGGCCTTTGACAGTGATTTTTTTAGATGTTAGAAAAAAACTGTTCCTTTCAACAGAATGGCTTCAGGTTGCAACTCATTAAATAAACTAGCCACCTACCACAAATCCTTTCTGAAATAAAGTAGAATTTATTCACTAAATAAAATAAGAGATCCACTCATCAACATGCAAGTTTGCATTTTTTAACATGGCTTTAGCAGAACACCATGTTAGGCTTGTGTCATCATTTGTGTTAGAAATTAGTGGGTACAAAGGAGGTCACATTAACTCTAAAAACTCAAATTTTACGCACTTACCAGAGCCTTAGCCTCCTGAAAACTCCCTGCCAAGTATATTTTCAGGATATGTTTAGGGGATATCTCACAGCATTTCTGCTCAATTATGTCCCCTATCTGAGAAAATATCTGAGAGTGGTTGCTGCCTGCTGTCACTATATTCCTGGAGCTCGCAAAACTGCAAACTTGAGGGACTAAGGAGAGTTGCATGTTCTACAATCAACATTGGCTCATAAACAAGCTGTGTTCCACACAGAATATATTTTGTCAGCTGGGCACCCAAAGAGATCTGCTTAGACTGGGTCTCCTAAGTTCCTTTGGGAAAACAATTTTTTTCTGTTTTTGTCTGTAGCACCTCTCTCCTTAGAGCTCAATCATGAGTCTGTGAGGCCTGAGCAGGACAGCAACCATGCTGTTCCCTTCAAATCTCAGATATTTCCCATGGTGTGCTTTGAAAAGCCCTACTCCCTGCAGCTACTTCCCCCCAGGCAAATCAATTTGTAGACTGCCACTACCTCATCAGACATACCCAGACATGTCTGCATCCCAGCAGAAACAACAACTTAGGCTGAAACCAAAGCCCCTGCACATGTTTAACAAAAATGCACACAAAATACTATGAAATACAAGGTCTTTCAGTGGAAAATGCCTCATATTAACTTGGTTTGTACATGTATGCTTCATTTATAATCCAAATAAATTCCCAGGCCCCATGTGACCCTGTCTTGGAACAACATCACATTAAAGAAACGCAGTCTCGCAACCAAAGGTAATTAAAAAGTAATTCTCATATTTATTTGGGCATCCCTAAGTATAATAAAAGAGCCACAAGTTTGTAATTCTTAGTAACACTTCTAGAAGCTCCCTTTTTTCTTCCCCCTGTTCTCAAATATCCCTTGGCACTTCTGGTGCCTCTGTTTATGCTAAGCCCCTGATAAACTCTCTCTCAAACCTGCCTCTATGTCTTTTACTTTTTTTCCCTCTTATCTTCACTTATTGCTTTTGTGGTTTGTTCCTCTCTATCTTAAAACCTGTCAATTTCTGGCAAAATTGAACTCATCTTAATGAGCCAAAATCGCAGGGAAGCTAAGCAGACCAAGATAGGATCCTTCACAGTGAGCAGAAAGTGTGGGGTGCTGGGCGTGGCGTCTCACAAATATAGTCCCAGTTACTCAGGAGGCTGAGGCAGGAGGATCGCTTCAGCCCAGGGAATGGGGAACCTGTGATCTCAAGGCCACAAGTGGCCCTCCAGATCCCCCAAGTGTGGCCCCTTGACCGAATCCAAACTTCATAGAACAAATCCCCTTATTAAAATGATTTGTTCTGTAAAATTTGGATTCAGTCAAAAGGCTGCACTCAAGGATCCAGAAGGCCACATGTGGCTCCAAGGCTACAGGTTCCTTACGCCTGAATAGGACAGAAATAAATAAGGCATTGTCTCTAAATTCAGGATACTCGAGTCTAGTACAGGATACAGGTATATAGACAAATGATTATAATCAGTGCGGCAAGTATAAGAACAGAATTAGATATTAGACCATGAGTGTGATGGGGCTCAGGACACACTACCCCAGGCACCTTGGCATATTTAATAC
The DNA here is from genome assembly GCF_041146395.1 of Eulemur rufifrons. Taxonomy (NCBI): domain Eukaryota; kingdom Metazoa; phylum Chordata; class Mammalia; order Primates; family Lemuridae; genus Eulemur; species Eulemur rufifrons. The sequence continues at coordinate 20,342,219 of NC_091000.1, read as the reverse complement.
TTTAAGTTGAAGATATTTGAGAAATAGCATACGCAAGAAGGTCTCTCTGACCTTCCCCCACCTGTCTCTGAAGCAGGTCATAAAACCCTCATGTGAGAGGTGCCTTTCTATACCGCAGAGGAGGAAAGGAACATCCTCATCTGAACACACAGGCTTTGCTAAGTTTCCATCAGTTTATTGCCATTAGATTATACCCTTTTTGGCCTATCATATTTCTCTACAACTCTCCATTCTTCATCAAACCTTGTGGAAACATAAAGGACACTCAAATTTGTAAACTTTTGCTCTTTCATTAGTACACACATTAGCAAAAAAAAAAAAAAATACTCAGGTTTCTTCAGGTCTTCATTTCTTTATTATGGCTCCTGTGTCATGTAAAACTTATATTAAATATGTTTGAATGCTTTTCTTTTGTTAATCTGTCTTTTGTTATAGGGACCTCAGCCATAAATCTAACTAGGATGGGGGCAGAAAAAAAAGATATTTTTCCTCTCCTACAGGTGACATCAAGCTTGGGAAGGAAAAATTTTTCTTCTGCTCTCTTAAGTTCAGTGACTGGGGGCCTGCAAATTTAACTGACAAAAGACAGATTAATAGGAGAAAAGGAATACAAATCTATTAATATTTTTCATGTGTACGGGAGTTCACAGAAAAGAAGTAAAACTCAAGAAGTAGTTATAATTAGGAGCTTATATACCCTTCTTCACAAGGAAAGAGGGTTTGGGCTTCAAAGGACAATACATTGTGGGGAAGTGACTAGGAAGTACATCTGCCCTCTTCTTACGTGTATATTCCAAAGTGCTTTCAGCTCAAAATAATCTTTATGCTAAAGTGGCATATTTGGGATGACATATCTTGATCACGTCAAAGGTTTCACAGAGGAGACCTTGGCCATTAAGGAATAGATATAGTTTTTCAAGTGGGAGGGGAAAGTTTACCAATCAAGGTACCCAAGAATCATTCTATAGTCTTTCTCTCCTTTATCTTCTACAAATGCTTCTAGTACTTAAGTCCTATTGAGCCTATCTCTTTAACATCTTTTATCCATCTCTTCATGCCCATCCACTTTGCTATTGTTTATGTTGGTATATCTATCACTTTGAAAGTCTACAACTGCTTCCTTGTTTATCTTCTTGTCATCACTGGTACTATTTGAAAATGTCTCCCACATTACCTTTAGTCTAAATCAGTGGTTTTCAAATTTTTTAGTCTCAGGACTTCTTTATATTCTTAAAAATTATTGAGGACCTTACAAGAACTTTTGTTTGCACGGTGATAGAAATATTTACCATATTAGAAATTAAAACTGAGAAATTTAAAAATTAAATTCAAAATTTAAAAATAAAATCTCTATATATTAGCTGAAATAACATTTTTATGAAAAAAATATATTTTATAAAATAAAGTAAAATTTATTTAGTGAGAAGTGTGGCATTGCTTTTTTTCAAATCTCTGTAATATTTGTTTTAATAGAAGACAGATGGATTATTTTTATATTCAATATGTTATATCATATGTCATGTAGCCTTGCTAAGCCACCATTGTACACTAATAAGAGAATGAGAGTGAACAGTGTTACTATGAAAATAGTTTTGACCTTGCAAACATTCTAGAATGTTCTTGGAAACCCCAAGGGCTTCTTGGACCACATTTTGAGAACTGCTGGTAAAGATCTTTCTAAAGTACAAATTTGATTATGTTTCCCCTCTTCTTAAAAACTTTCAGAAACCCCCGTTTGCCTACAGAATAAAGTAAATGAAGGAGTGGTGATTCCTAGGTTTGGGGCTTACTTAACTGGATAATCAAAATAGAAAATAACACCATCAAATTGGTTTCAATGATCATCACCTAAGAACACATTCAGGAATAACATTAATCGGGTGTCAGGCAGATGTGGGGGGAGGGGATGGGTGTATACATACATAATGAGTGTGATGCGCACTGTCTAGGGGATGCACACGTTTGAAGCTCTGACTCAGGGGTGGGAGGAAGGGCAATATACGTAACCTAAACTTTTGTACCCCCACAATATGCTACAATAATAATTAAAAAAAATAGAAAATAAGAACTTGAAAGCATGTTTTTTATAGTGATGAAGTTAATAAATTTAGGTTTTTTAGCTATAGTTTTTGAGGTGAATATGGTACACAACAAACCATTCAAAAAGCATAGTGGCTTCATGCAGCATTTGTTTATTATTTCTCATAAGTCTACCAAGGTAGGCTGATCTTTACTGGCTTGCTCATGTTTTTGCTGTCAGTTGGAAGATTGGCTAGGACCTGGCTGGAGCCTGATTAGTATGTCTTCCTATGATTTATTTTACTTGAACATTTTTTAGAATTCTATTTTTAATTTTTAAGTGTATTTTTGAGAATTTTACTTTGTATAGTTTTTGCAGTGGTTGCTCTAGGTATTACATGTATGTAATACATGTCACACACACACACACACACACACACACACACATAAGGAACCACAGTCTAAAGATGTCATTGTGTTACCACTTCATGAGAAATACTGAAACCTTATTTCTATTTAGTTCTGTTTACCCTCCTTACTTTTAAAATACACTTGTCAAGTATTCCCTGTACATACATTGAGCGTCACATCAGATGGTGTCATTAATTTTCCTTTAACCCTTAAATATGATTTTAAAAATTCATGAATAGTCTATTATACTTAACTTTATTTTTGTTTTTTCTATTATACTTTCCTTTTGGAAGTTCCAAATCTTCTTCTGTTATCATATCCTATCTGTTCAGAGGGTTTTTGAGCTATTTTTTAGTGGTTGGTCTGCTTATAACTAATTCTTTCAGTTTTCTTTCTCCTAAGAATGTTTTTATTTCCTCTTAATTCCTGAAGGATAGAATTTGAGGTTGACAGTTCTTTTATTTCAGCACTTGAAAAATGTGCCACCTCCTCCTATCCTCCATGGTTTCAGATGAGAAATCCTCTGCCATTAGAATTGGTGTTCCCCTACAGGTATGTGGTAACATGTTGTTTCTCTCCGGTTGATTTTAAGAATTTTTTCTTCATCTTTTCTTTGTGTTTGTTTTTTCCTTTGTGTTTTCAGAGGTTTATGATGTGTCTTGGCATGGATTTACTTGAGCTTATCCTATTTGGGGCTTGCTCAGATTCTTGAATCTGTATGTTTATATCTTCTGTCAAATATGGAAAGTTATGAGTGATATTTTCCTCTGAATACTTCTTTTTAGCCTCCCATTTTTTGCTTCTCTCCTTCTAAAACTTCAATAATACAAATGTTCCATCTTTTGTCCCTGAGGTTCATATTTTCTAGTCTTTTATTTTTCTGTTGTTCAGATTGAGTTAATTCTATTGATCTGTCCTCAAGATCATGGATTCTATTCTCTGTCATCTCTATTCTACTATTTAGCCTAGCCAGTGAGGGGATTTTGGTTACTGCTTTATTTTTTTTTCTAGAATTCCCATTTCGTTCTTTTTTAAAAAAATAACTTTTATCTCTTTGCTGAGATTCTATTTTTCATTTGTTTTGAGGGCTTTCATAATTGCTTGTTGAAGCATTTTTTATGATAGCTGCTTTAAAAGCCTTTTCAGGTAATTCCAATTTCTGATTCATCTCAGTTTGGTGTCAGTTGACTGTCTTTTCACATTGTGACTTTCCTGGTTTCTGCAATGATAAGTGATTTTTGACTGTATCCTAGACATTTTGGATATTATGTTAGGAGACTCTTGATCCTATTTACATTTTCTTTTTTAGTAGGCAGTCACCCTCTTTAGGTTTAGCATGTAGCTTCTGGTTTACTTTTGTGGATTGCTGTTCTGATGACAACTAGTTTTCAAAGCACTTTTCGTGTTATTTTGTTTTATTTTGTTCTTCCTGCTCCATTTGGGTTCTTGTTTGGTGGCACCTATGGGGGAGAAGTTGCTTCTCTGGGCTGCCCAGTATCACTAGGTGTCGAATGGGGGATGCTGGACCTATAGGATGGAGAGCATTCCACCAGGCCTGTCCATTGTTCACATGGTTCTGATGTACTTCCTGCTCAAACTCTGCTGGTCCTTGTGCAGGAGGAAAGTGCCTACTGAGGCTGTCTTCTGCAACTGGTGGATGGTTAGTAGATATCACATCTAGGTCATTCTTTGTCATTGGGTGGAGGGCCAGAAGATACCAATAGTCTCCTCCTGCTATGTGTAGGGCTGGGAGACCCTGGGCCTGGGTTGTCCTCTGCTGCTGGGTGGAGGGCTGGGAAGCATCCTATCTGCTTTTAATGTTCCTCCTCTGTGTTCTTATAATGTCCTATATTGGTATTTATCACATTGCATATTAATCATTGAATTTCTTTACAGGCAGGGACTATGTTTCCAATATTCAACACAATACCTAACATGTTGTAAGCACTTAACTGTTTGAAAAATGAAGGGATGGTAGAGCCTGGAATTACAAAACAGGAGGCTAAAAACAGGAAGCCATTCTATACTTTTTTTTTTGAGACAGAGTCTTGTTCTGTTGCCTGGGCTAGAGTGCAGTGGCATCATCGTAGCCCACTGCAACCACAAACTCCTAGGCTCAAGTGGTCCTCCTGCCTCAGCCTCCCAAGTAGCTGGGACTACAGGCACATGCCACGATGCCTGGCTAATTTTTCCATATTTAGTAGACATGGGGCCAGCCTGGTCTCGAACTCCTGACCTCAGGCAATCCTCCCTCTTCCCCGCCACCCCGCCCCCTGCCTCCCAGAGTGATAGGATTATAGGCATGAGCCACCTTGACCAGCCCATTCTATACTTTTGAACTGAGTTGTGACTTGATGTGAGTTGTAATCTAGGAAGATTACACCATTATTATGAATGTAGTGAGAAATAAGGTGAGCCAGCTCATCTGCCAGGTTAACACTACTTTTATCCCTCCTCTAGGGAGACTTTTATGATACTTGAATTATATAGTTTGGACGGTAAAATCCATATACATATATGAATTAGTGAGGGTACTAAATTAATGAAAAGCAATGAACTATCATTGAGATCTTCCCAGTGAGAGACTGAGTATGCAAATGGACAATGACCAAACCATATACGACAATACTCCTCTGACCCAGGTGCCCAGGAAGCCAAACCACAACTTTCATAGCAATCAGCCAAGAGTGTCAAACCACAACTTCTGAAGCAATTGGCCCAGAATGGTCAGGGCTTGGTCAATGACTGCTGACTTCCCAGATGAAACAACAGAATATTTCCAAATCAGAACCAATCAGAGACAGTCAAATATGTTCTCTAAACCAGTCCTGTAATATGCTTTGCTTCCGGGTGGCCCAACTTCAGCTTTCCCATGTCAACAACCTACAATCAGAGCACACCTGAAGCCTTTCCTTTTTTTCACTATAAAGCTTTCCCACTCCTTTGCCTGCCTGAGTCAAATGCAAATGATGATGACTGACGCCACTGATATAGCAAACTCTCAATAAACAGCCTCTGTTTATTCTCATTTGAGGGTAAATTAAATGGGCTGAACTAGGGTAGATATTGTTGAAAATAACAAACATCATCCTGAACAACGGGCTAGTATAGACACCTTAGAGAGATGGTTTATTGCAGTTGTTTTATATATTCTAGTATAGTTGGTGGTGAAGAGCTATAGTGCATAAATCTTAACTCAGTTGTCATGGCTCCAAATCACTTTTATAGTTGAATAAATCATTGTTTTTATTAACCTGCTATCCAATGTTTCATCCTCTGGAAGTTCTCCCTTTTGGTCTGGCATTAAGTTCTGTTGATTTGTAAAATAATACATCTCTTAGATTTTTTCCTTTACTCTCTGTCACATTGCCCCTACCCTTGTCCATGCTTTCATGATCTCATAAATAGCAATGATCTAAGTGACCCTTTTGAGCCTCTTTCCACTCTGAATCATTGTGCATGCTAAGCTTACGCTAATCTTCCCCTTACTTTCATCATACTAGTAAGTTCCTCAAGAGCTTACTCTATTTGTACACTTTTAATTGGCATTTGTGCGTTCCATCATATAGCTTCTCTAAAATCAACTTAGCAATCTGTGTCCTCTTGCTCTTCTACATGTTCTGGTTTCTTATCCACACCATGTTTGTCTCCACCTTTCTGCCTTTTCTCATTCTGTTGCTTCATCTGAAATGCTTTCTTTACTCCTTTTTATATACTCTGCTGAACACATTCTCTAGTTCTCATTTTGTCCCTCAGTAGTCTAACTCCTTGTACCAGATTTTTCCATTATGAACTTGCTTATACTGTGAACCATGTTTTACTGTAAGATTCCAGGTTAGAATTGGCTGTAACTGAAGCTGCAGGAGATTTGGAAGGCAGAAGTGAAAGCAGCAGCCATTGTACTTGGAAAGTTTTTGTTGATTAGAGGCAGTGGAGACAGATGCCAACGTGCCATCAGATTGTAGTTTATCCTCATGCTTCCCCATTTCACATCCAGCTTTCTTTTCTTTCTTTTTTTTAATTTATTTTTATTTCAGGATATTATGAAGGTACAAACATTTTGGTTACCTTTTATGTCTTTGCCTCACCCAAGTGAGGATTAGAGGCATGCCCTTCCCCTCTACAATGCTTTCTTTCCCAACTGCTGGCCCCACTAACCAACAGCAGCCCCAGGCCCACCACCAACTCTGAGTTTCCGTTAACTCACAGAGGTGGAACCTGCAAGATTAACAACTTTCTGTAGAGTTCTACAGCAGCCCCCGTCACAGCATAACCCCAGCAAGTAGGATACATCTAGCTTATAGAGTCAACTCTGATTGCAAAGTAGAATTATTGGTCTTATTTCATGTACTGACTAGCATTTAACACCTGGTCACATACTCTCTGATCTTTTTCTTCCCCACTTTCACTGAATTCTTATCATTTGGGCACCAAAAATATGATTTCATGTTATCAAATATGCTCCTTTACTCTGTATTCACGGTATGTATACTAGGCTCTGGATTTTGATATTTTAAGAGAAGCCATTTTATTAAAAATTCAAACTACCCTTTTATTTCGTATCCCTTACTAGTGCAATTGAGAGCCAGGACTATGCTACAGATTTACAGAAGTTCACTTGTGAATTCAAAAGCCTAGCGTTTGACTCTGTTTTCTTTCTGTGTCTGCTCTAGCCCAAGGGCAGTTCATATAGAAAACTATTATTGCTGCTTCAATGTTAAAGGCAGAATACTGGAAAACAATGGAAACCTTGGCTTAACATCTCCAAATATTATCTTGATACACAGGAATAAAATTTAAAACTTCTCAAGGAATGAGTGGATTGTATGTCCTTTTGGTAATGCTATTTTTTTGCAACTAGGCCTTTGATAAAAATTGGTCAGTAGCCAATTTGAGGCTGCATTTTCTGGCAAGAAACCTAAGTTCATGTGTTCTGTGTTTTTTATTAAGAGCAAATCTATATACTCAGAAATCAACTGAAAAAGAAAAAATAAGCAGAAGATAGTTTTGACATTCTAACTATTAGAAAATTAGCTTTCTTGTCCAAATAGACGATCACTAAATCTTCATCTTCTAACAAAAAGCATTTTTTTTTTTTTTTGGAGAAAAAGGAATATTCTACTCCTATACTTTTTTTTCCACCATTTTCTTTTTATGGAGAAAGAAGAATTACTAGAGATAACTAACTGTTCTAACCTCTGACTCATAGAGGCTTTAGATCTCCCAATACCTCAGACTCTTGAAATTACATTTTAATTAAAACTGGGAGTCACACCTGGTATGTTGGGAAAATATGATGTTTCACACTCCATGAACATGTAGTTAGGTAAGCCATTAACACAGAGAACAACAGAGCTTTGAGAGCCTTAAAAATAAAGGAAAAACATTAAAATTCAGTGCTGACTTTTGCAGAACTGTTTTTTAAGAAAAATCTTAGCTCTTTTTGTATTTCTCTGTGCAAAGGGGGCCCACCAAATAGTGGTGATGGTTGCACGATATTGTATATGCAATTAATGCCACTGATTTGTATACTTAATAATGGTTAAAATGGCAAACTTTATGTTATGTATATTTTACTACAACAAAAAAATTTTCAAAGAAAAAAAAAAGGAAGGCCCATCTACTCATACAAGCGTCTTGAATAAGATTAAGAAGGTCAATTGGTTGGTGATTTATATAATGATAGAAGGCACAAGCAGGACACTACTCACAAGAAAAAATAATGATTTCGATATGTTACTGTTTTGTGAGCAAAGAGTGGTTTTTAGGTTACTAACTTGGAGAGACAGATGTTTTTCTTTTTCTTCATTTCTGGTTTCAAGGCCCTGATATTTATAGATATTGTAGAATTCATTTATTTATTCATCGACTTTTTTTTTTATCCTCAGAAAATACAGCGTCTAAGAATACAGGACATTATTTATTTTATTTTAGGAAAGGATATAATCATTTAAAAAATAACTTACCTGAAAAGACAATGACATGAAAAATACATGCAATCAATAATCTTTAGGGTTTTGAATATGTTGTACTGTTATAATCTGAGATTTCCAAGGGAAAGGTTTTTTTTAAACATTCATAGTATTTGATTCTTTACATTTCTATTTTTATTCAGTAATTTTTCTTATAACCTGGAGACAAACTGCCTTTACTTACATCACACAGGTATTTTAGAATGAATGAAAAGTCACAAATATGACATAGAGCTTTTAGGACATGAAAACAAAAACTATATAATATTTCTTACCATACACATAGGTAGTCCAAACATTTGAAAGTGCATAGGAATGATATATACCTAATTCTACATGCTGGTCACTTCTATGCAGTAAGTTTCAGTAGTATAAAAGGACCCAAAGGCTAAAATATTTAAAAATTGCTGTTTTAAAAGACTGTGTCTACTAAATTGTCATTAAGAAATGATTAATTACTTTTCTCATTTGTAATAATCCCAATGCCTGCCCCCCATGCAAACACACACAGCTTTTTTTCAAATATGGATAGCAACAATTACATTTGCATTATTTATATCAATTATTTCCATCACATTTTGGGAAAAAAAAGAATTAAGAATGAGAAGACTACGATCACTTCTAAACTTTAATGTAATTCTTCCCAGACTGAAATTTGTATTGCAAAATTTACCTGATCTGGGCCCAGCACCATAGATCATGCCTGTAATACCAGCACTTGTGGAGGCTGGCAGGGAAGCATCCCTTGAGTCCAGGACTTTGTGACCACACTGTGCAACATAGTGAAATCTGGTTTCTATAGAAAAAGAAAAAAATGACAAATTAGCTAATTTTGGTGGCAGGAGCCTGTATCTGAGCTACTCAGCTGGCTGAGGCAGGAGGATCACTTAAGCACAGGCCTTAGAAGTTACAGTGAGCTATGATTGCACAACTGCACTTCATCCTCTATAAAAGAGTAGGTCCTCTCTCTTAAAAAAAAAAAATTAACTAATCTGGATGTTTGTATATTCCTCATTCCTACTCCTTTCTCTGGAACAGATTCTTTCATTTCAGTGGATGTCTGAATGGGGTTTGAAACATTCCCTTCAAGGGAAGATGTTCCTCTGTAGACCCTATAAAGCAAAGGGACATACAATCAATGTCAACGATTATGTAAATGGAAACATGGCAAAGCCAACCTTACATTCATGAAGAGTTAGTGTCAAGGTGAATCCTCATGCTTGCCTTTGAAAATGATTATGGCTAGGGTTTTTTTTTTAGTTCACTAGGAAAGTACATGATGGAAATATGCTGAAGAAAAACTGGAATAATATTTAAAAGAAATGCAGGCTAGGCGCGGTGGCTCACGCCTGTAATCCTAGCACTTGGGAGGCCGAGGTGGGTGGATTGTTTGAGTTCAGGGGTTTGAGACCAGCCTGAGCAAGAGCAAGACCCTGTCTCTACTAAAAATAGAAAGAAATTATCTGGACAACTAAAAATATATATAGAAAAAATTAGCCAGGCATGGTGGCACATGCCTGTAGTCCCAGCTCAGGAGGGTGAGGGAGAAGGATTGCTTAAGCCCAGGAGTTTGAGGTTGCTGTGAGCTAGGCTGATCCGACAGCACTCTAGCCAGGGCAAAAGAGCAAGACTTTGTCTCCAAAAAAAAAAAAAAAAAAAGAAATGCATATTATGCTTGTGTCTAAACATGTTAATTTTTTATGATAGCATTTTAGCATTAAAATTTTTTCAAAGACGTTTCCTAACTTACCACCTTTATTATTTTTGTACACAAAAATAAAATTGTCATTACTTGTAAAAAAAAGATATATATATAAAACATTATTTTTGCAGACATAAACTTTACCTCAAAGCAATGTCTCTATCACTTCATGATAGCTGGATATAAAATGCCTAATTTTATATGATCAAAATGCATTGCCATTTTGATTGTCTAGAGATCCAATTATTACATCTTTTAAAAAGGATTCTATCTTCATTTATAGAAATACAAATAATTCTACTTTTTTTATTTGGATTTAAATTATGTGAAGTTTTGAGACTCAGTAGATGATGTCTTTTGATGATTTTGACCTGACAATTCTATAGTATTCAGCTGTGTTAAAACAGATTTAAAAAAGGTGGAAGGTTAGAAAATTATCTGTAAATGAGAACAGGGTGTTCAAACTATTTGAGTTCATAAAATTCAAATATTGGAATTATCATATTTTTCCTTCCTGAATAAATAGCAGGCTCTATTATTGTTCCTCTTACTCAAATTATCTAGGCTATTTTTAATCTTCCATTTCAATCTTCTAGGGTAGACACGGTATACATCCACACTGCCAACTGAGTATTCAAGCTTTATTCTATTATCAAGATGTGGTTTGTAACAAACTTGGTGATATGATTTTATATTCTCTGAAGAAATCACTCAGTGATAAAGCAGGGTTTTTGGCCATAGCAGTATCCCCTGCTAAGAGCTAAATAAACCATAGTATTGAGAAGTCTGCTTGGAATTTAGTTGTTTAATTGTTTTCATGTGCTTACCTTAGAGTGGGCATGATCCCCTAACTAGTCAGTTGTACAAAGGTCAGGGTTGGAATCAGGTCCTATTCTAATAGAGCCAAAACAATCCCTTAGCATCCTGACTTTTGAGGAGTCTTGTTTCGTAGGGAAATAAGTTATATTGCTTTGAAAGAAAACAAAGTTATTTTAAGGAAAGACCCTCTCTCCACTCCAGTTATACTTCTACTTTCTCTTGACATTTCCTAGAACCATACAAGAATCCCAGTAAATAAAGCTAAACCTTTATTACTTAAAAAAATAGCTTCTAGACAATGCATGCATCAAGCACCTTATATTCTTGCATGGATTCCCCAAATCTACTTTCTGAGGTAGGTGTATTATACCATATACTATTATACAATTATGGATATAGACTCAGAGAGAAGTAATTTGCTAAAAATCCCAGAGGAAATATGTGAGCCTGTAGGAATTTGAACACTGGTCTTTCTGACTCCCAAATCCATACTCTTTCTACTTTGAGGTTGCTGAGCTGTATTTTCACCTGGACTTACGGTTGTGTGTTGGCATAGGACTTGCTAGAGATGTTAGCATGGAAGACCTGTAAGTATGGCACCTAGTTTCCCAATGAAAATTAAGACATATTAACATACTTATGAGACATAATGATTGGAATTGGACTGTCCCAAGAAATTCAGAGTATGTGCCATTCCAGAAAAGGTCACTTTACTCAGAGGCAGAGACAAGAGAGATTCACATCATGTGATTATGTTTGTTCTGCAGTGGTAAAGGCAAATGGGGCTTTGTTTGGTTAGAGGTAGGTTATGAAGGGTTGCTTCCCCAAACTGCCACAGAATCATGAAATTATGAATCACTTTGTATGATGGGTCCCTCTTTCTAGGGAGTACTATATTCTGTTATTCACATTTCTTTAAAGCAGGAGTAAATTATGTATGTGTGGATATATGGCACTAGATATATTAAACTGCTTATTAAATTTTATTTCCATGTAGTTATCTTTCTCCTATTATGTGTTTATGGCAATATGTATTGACATTTGGAGGTGTTGGAATCACTGAAAATACAATCTTTTAAAAATTTCAGATATGTTAACGTATGATGCAAGGGGATAGAGTTAAATTGAAAAGAGTACCAATTTTTTCCCAATAATAAAAGTAATAATTTTCCCTAGAAGATTTGGTCAATGTAAACAATGTTTAGAAAAAAATAAAAATGATTTTTCACCCCATCAACCAGATATGACTATTGCTGTTATTTGGCATATTGATAAAGTAATATAAAAGTAAGCTTTATATATGTTGCTACATGGGTGAAGAAATAAATGTTTGATATTTAACGCCATTCATGGTAAGGGAACAAAGGTACATAATAGCATCATATTCTAGCATTTCTAAGAAGAATAACAAAACAATTATGTTTATTAATATTTTTTTTTTTAAGAAAACAAGAAGCATGTATCTGGTCAGGATTACTTTTAAAGTATACACTGAAAGCCTGGTTTCATTTAGTAATCAGGATTATGGATCCACAATCTTGAAGTCATGGTAAAAACATGTTAAATGATGGCCCCTTCCTCCAGCCCCAACTAGGATCCTATTCCAATGACTAATTGTTTGTTTTACCTCTTGCTTAAAAACAGCTAGGAAAAAAAAGCCATGTAGTATCAAGTCTAAAAGTATTATGTAGCAGATTGTATTTTCAAAAAATGGTTGCAAAATAACTCCCATCCCACTTCCCCATTAAGAAGGGGAGTTCAGTTCTCTCCCTCATGTTGAATTTTGATGGGATTAAAATTGCTTCCACAAATAGTTTGCAGTTGAGATGACTTTGTATAACTTCAGATACTATGTCAGACTGACTTTATCTAAAAGAAACTTTATCTGATACAGAACATTTTTCTTCCCTTGAGATATTCATTCTGTAGGACTAATCTAATTTTCCAATATGATTTCTTTTCTGTGATTTTAGAAGGTTCTGGGCAAACACTGAAGTTAGACTGTGACATAGAACCAGCATAAAATAAATTAAAAAGTAATATATCTTGGTAATATCATTTATTCTCCACTTACGAAAAGCACAACACCCTTCCTGTACAAAGGCCACCGTTTTCTGTGAACCAGAAAAACTATAAATTTTACCAGCTGGTTTTAAGTGAGAAGAAATATCAAGAAATTCCTCCTGTGGGCTCTGTAAATGCTGAGATAGTAGACTGACAAATGAAATATAATAAGTGCAGTTATTCATGCTTTTTTCCCCTCTCAAACATGTACTAATGATTTGTTATTCTACTCCATTTATAAATAAGCCATGGAGCAGAGTCTCACTAAGTAAGAGGCCTGCTGTTTTTTTCTTATGTAAAGTGTCAAGTGAGTTGAATATTTTTAGGCATATAAATCTTTGTTTGGCACCTAAGCAGAAAACATGGTAATTATTTAGCATATGAAAGGTGTATTGGTTATCAAATTTTGTCTACAATTAGTTTCTTTTTTCTCATTCCAGACTTACATTGAAACAGATATCCTTTTGGAATTTTACTTTCTATCTATAACCTAAAGAAAAAGATGGGAAAAATAAACAAGAACACTCAATCTTTCTTTCCTTGTGTAACACTGGGAAATTTCTGCAATGGATGAAGTATTCTTCTGCATGAGAAACGGGATGCTGAATGAAATATCCAAAATACTCTAGTTTCAGTACTGGTTGGGTCATAGTCAATCTCCCGCAGTTTTATGTTGCCTTTTTCCTACTTAGAAGTCTTAGATTAGCTACTGAAATGAAACACCCAAAATCTAATTTCAGAGAAAACAATTCACATACATATTATATTGCAGATTTTTTAACCTGGCTTACCTTTAGAATTCCCCAGGGAGTTAATTGAATAGATTCCTAGGTTCTGCTTCCAGAGAAAGCCATTTTTTTTCTTTGAAGGCAGAGAAATTTACTGTCACTTGAAACTATATATAACTCAGATGAGTCAAGACGAACAAATCATTAAGTTGACATTAAAATATATTATTTGACCAAATTTGTCCTTTGAAGGTTTCTCTATTGATAGGTACTTCTGCAACTAATTTGTATAATTTGGTATAAATATTTTGTGACTATTTTTAAAGGCCCATAAAGGGGCATTTATGATGGCTCATCATAAATATACAAATATATTTTACATAATATGTGTTAATTGATGGATTGCATTTTTTTCTTTAAGTTTATTATTGTTCTAGAAAGATTCTAACTTCTCCACCATATTTTATAAATATCAAATTGGATATTCCTGTTACACATTATATTTGTCAATAGTTAAGAGTGTTTCTTTTATATATGTCAGATTGGGTACATTCAGTATACAGAATCCCCTGCATAAAACCAACATGTTTTGCTGAAGTACTTGTTAATTTGTCTCTAAAATATTTATTTTCCTAATATATAGCACTTAGTTTTGAAAGATTGGTCCCTTCACCCATAGTATTTCTGTAAGCCTCTTTTGTACCTCAAAATATTACTATAAAGGGAAAAGACCCTCCCATACCCCCTATCCACTATTAGAGTAGAGGTCAGAAAATTTTTCCTGTAAAGGACTAGATAGTAAACATTTTAGGCTTTGCAGGCTATACAAGGCCTGCTTCATCTACTCAACTCTGCTGTTTTAGTACAAAAACAGCTTAGACAACAGCAAATGAATGAGTATGGCCATATTTATAGTTTGCCTATCCTTGTTTTAGCGTATCACAATTAAACCTATTCATATAAAACATTCAGTAAGAGAAATAATAATTTAGGGCCTAAAAGAAAGTTAAAGAATCTTTTTCTTTTAAAGCCCTTTAGGAAAAGCATTGTGTATTGCTTGGAAAGTATTCTCTAATTTTAAATATATCTAAAAAATTTCATTCTTTTCTTACCCTGAGATATTTATTAAGAAAGGGTAATCTGGAGTCTAGTACACAAAACATCTTTGGGTATATACATTATATAAATAGGAAGTGATATTACTTCTAGTACTATAAGAACCCCAGCTCTAAAATAATAATGACTCTTGGGTAATAAGCAAGTACCTGTACCATGCTCCAACACATTAAATGTTAAAGGGCAATAAATTCTACCTGGCAGTGATTACAGCAATTGAAAGTTATATTTTCATATCTAGTATAGGGGTGAAATTGTCCAGTATTTTTCTTTGTAGCAAGTAAGGTGGTTGGTGAAGACTCAAAAAATGGACTATCAGATGAGCTCTCTGTACAGGTAACTGGATCCAAAATGTGTAGAATCTTTTTAGCCATTTTCTCAGATGGGGTGCTGCAGAATTCAACTACTGATAGAATCTTTTTTTGACTGCTAATGCCCACATTTCCTAGAAGATGAGAATTTACTGCTTTTGCCAATAGAAAGCCATTTTTGATAAAGCGTTTGGTTTCTGGTTCTGTAACAGTGTGGGGAAAGGGACCTTTCACTGTAGCTTCTCAAACTCTGAAGTTCACACACCATTTTCATTACATTGCTTCCCTAGTCCATAGAACAGTGATTTTTAAGTACTAGCATTCTCTCAAGAAAGGAATTGGGATAGATAATTTGGGAGCATGAGGCTCCAGGATAGAGAGGGCAGGCCAGATAGTGGAGGCCATTGGAGTCTTTTGATATCAGATCTCTTAGCAGCCTCTGGGCAGCTAAGAGAATAGGAAAAGAAAATCAGAAAGAGTGAGGGGCACCTATGAAGAAGCTATTTCTGCTTTCTAACTCTTTTCTTACTAAGTACGCATGTGTATAGTCACTCATGCCTCACCTCAGCCAGCTGTGTGAGAGGTTCTGCCCAAACAGCTGGAGGCAACTCCAATCATCCATCAGTGTGGCAGCTCAGTATTCTCCTGAGGTTTGCTCTGCGGGATTTAGGTTAACTCCAAGCCTGCTAGGTTAATTCATGACCCAAAGAAACACCTGAAAATATGGAGCTGAGGAAAGCACACCTAGATGGGAGTCAGGAGATGAAAGTTCTAGTTCTAGTTCTCTCATTTATTAGCAAAGCGACTTCCTTAATGGCCCTGGACATTAGGTTTTTTTGTTTACTCAAGGAAGGTTGCACTAGATAATCTCTTGGGTCCCATTTAGCTCCCAATATATTATTGGGAAAGGGCTGAGGCTGAGGCAAGAAGCTGTTTTCTGATTTAAGTATAGAACTGCTATTGCGAAGTACATGTTGCCCAAACCCTTTTATGAGATTCTTTTTCTTTAGAAGAAATCAATGTTTTTGATAAGATCGGCAATATTGTTTATTTCTTTTTATTAAATACTGCCCCTCCTTCTGTTTTTACACACTGTAGCTTAGTCTTTTTATGCTGCAAATTTAAAATTAAGAGACTATGATTTGGAAACATGAGTTGCAAACTCATCACTGAATTCTTACCCATTTGAATAAACGTTGAAAATTCTCTTGGAGGATTGAGCAATTTCCTGATAGAGTCTTAAGATTTTTGTTTTAGTCCGTTTTCTTTTAATATCATCATTATTAATACTATTAGTATTCTTAGGGATAGATTCATAAATAAAATATATTTTTATTCAGGAATAACTAATAGCTCAAACTCAAACTGCTCTAAATAAACTGATCTTCCACTCAAAATGTGCTTCATTTTACGTTTCCTACCATTTTAAAAGATATCTTTGTAATCACCTCTAGTTCTTTTTTCTCCTGCACCTTCCACACTAATGGCCAATTTACTTGGTTCTACCTCTGAAGTGTTTTATCAACCTTACTCCCACTGATGTTACTTCTTGCCTACCATTGCAAAAGCTATCTCTCTATTTTCAGTCATTATCCACACCAATTTGTCCTCCACTGTCACTAGAATAATCTTTCTAATACACCATTCTGATATGTCCCTCGCTTGCCTAAAAACCATTAATGTCTTGGAATTATTTATAGAATGAAATTCAAGTTTTCCAGTAAGATTTTAAAATTTTTGTTGTTTAGACATACCAAATATTCATACATTTATCTGATCTCCCCTACTTTTGCTTCTGCTATTCCTGTAACCTTAAATGTTGTCTCCCCATCCCCACTTCTGTTTGGTAAAGTTCTACTTGTCCTTCAAGGTCAAGCCCCAGTGTCCTCTGTCATGAATCCTTACCTGATTATTTTACATCCATATAAATGCTCCATCTGAACTCTTATCACAGATCTTATGACTTTAATATTATGCTACTTGATATTATCTTAATTCCTATCTTTCCTTCAATATTAAGTATTTTAATAAGCTTCAGGTAGTCTTCAACCCCTGAAATTGATGTAAATTTTACATGTATTTGTGTATTTCTGGTAAAAACAGCTATATCTTTTATCAAATTTTTAGAAGATTCAATGACTCTAAATAGTTGATAACCATACTAGTATTATATTATAATTCTTTAAGGAAAAAATATATACTTTGTCAATTGAAATTTTGCTACAATGCCTTCAATACAATGAGTAATTTCTCAACAAATCAACTGAATAAAGTAAATAATTGAATATTACATCTAAAAACAGTTTAATTGGAGAATTCTCTAAATTTATGTTCAAACTCATGTATTGGATTGTTGTTAAAACTTGTCCATGCTCTTAAATATACATGATAAGGAGGTTTGATATATTTATGATAATTTTTTTTTTGGCTAAGATACTGTGGAATCTGAACTTAACTGGGATTTATCTGGTATATTGAGATCTGATTAGAAACTCCTTCAGGTGTCTTGAATTATCCTTATGGCTCTTGAATCAGGAGATAGCCTATATTAAACTTCAAGTGGGGACCTGAGATCTGAGGCAGATTCAAATCTGTCCCAGTGACTGGTGCAGCATGGTCTGAAACTACTCTTGGCCCTCCACCTTCCCCTTGCACTCATTCAATCACATCCTGTTAATTTACATTCTGACACTGTTTCTCACAGGCAAACACATGAGGAGGCCCCTCAGCAGATGTGAGCAGCCTCACCCTAGGCAGCAGCTTCTCCTATACCTCTCCCAACTGCATTTCCCAGTGGAGTTATGAGGATAACCAGGCCTGAGGAACCGATGTGGAAGTGGGACATGGCTGGCAGTTTATCTGTTGGTTGGTCTGCTTTTTCTTGTCTTTGAAATTAGGGGGTGGGAATTATTTGCAGATTTAGGGAGGGTTTGCCAAGGACAACAGAGAGTGATTACAGATGAGGGAGAAATTGCTGGCAGGCTGAGAGAGGGTTCCATATACTCTCACTTGTAGCTTCTATAAATAGAGAGGGCTGTCTCTGGTATTCAGTGAGCATAACTGATTACAGAGACAATAACTCTGCTGTAAAACACTTTCTCTATTTTGTAGAATATTGCTTAATTTGCAATATTTACCTACAAAGAACTAGAGTAAATCTAAGGGTTTATAGTCTGTTCAGAAATAAAATGCATATACTTGACAGGACGGTATTTGGGATTTGTAGTTGTTCATATACATACATATATATATTTATATATATAAATCTCATTTAATCTTGACAATAATTCTGTGAGGTAGGTAGGGACAATATTATGAGTCCCATTTTTTTTTAAAAGAAAACTGAAGCTCACTAAAGTATTAATAAAACAACCCAACCAAGAAATCAGAACTAAAATTGAAATCCCCAGTCCTGTGCCCTTTCAATTACATCATATTATATAATAGTAATGATTATTCCCAACTCAGTTATAGTAGTTTGTAACCTGTTAGTAATTTTGGGGGGAGAAAAATCTCTTCTACAAAATGAATAGCACAGACATTTTACACTCTGGGATCAGAAATACTTGTGTGTCTTTTGATAATATGTATATAAATACTATAAAGTGCTCCAATTTAGAAATAATAAAAAATAAAAGGCACATGCCTCTATAATGAATGCTGTTATTATTTTGAGTGAAGCAAGCAAGCAACAGGAACTTACCTACCAGAGATTTTTGTGTAAAAACTTTGAGAGTATTTTTCAAATCTTTCAAAGTAATTCTAAAGTGCAACTAGTGTCGACAATCAATGATGGGAAAGGCAAAGTGGAAGCAACAGGGTAGGATGCCAAGGGCCTGGACCATAGTAGTGACGGGGAAATGGAGAGGCATTTCCAAGAAATATTTAAAAGGAATGGTGATCAGTAAAGGAAAAAAAGGAGAGGGAGAAGTCAATGTTGACTTTACAATTTCTAATCTGCTAACAGCAGTAACTAAACTTGGCAGTAAACTGTTTTGGTGGAATGGGAGTAGGATAGAAAGACATTAAAAAACCTGATTTGGGACATAACATGGTAGTAGAGACATAGCAATACAAGAGTACAGTTTTCCCTGAGTGATTTGTTCTAAACTTTCTTTTGTTAGATCCACAATTACAATATTGACATTTTCCCCAAATTAGTATTGATGGATATACTTTTGTAAATGTTCACTTAGGTCTGTCAAGTACTCTAAATTGAGTATGTTAGCAAATACTATTCTATTACCCCTTCCTAGGATGGATTTAAACTCAGTAGATCTGAGGACAGCAGAGCCAACTTGAATGGTTTCTTGCCTAGAAAACATTATCACCGGGCACCTGTTCACATTTCCACCCTGAAGAATGGTCAGATTCTTAGACCATAATTATACTGGCCTTCGTGTGTAGGTAGGGGAGATACTATTTCTACATGTATAATGGCCTCACAATGGGACTTTTATTATTTTTGTTCTTTTGGGGGGGTACAGGGTTAAGTTTGGGCTGGGTGGGACCCTATGTGTGTATTTTGTGGTTACAGACAAAACAGTATAAGGCGTTTCCTTTTGTTCAGTTTCCAGGGTATTTCTGGGAAATCAGACCATGAAATTTGCCCCAGGAAATTGTTTCTTTGTGGCCAAGACCAGTGTTTACGCATTCTCATTGAGGGAATCTTTAATAAGCTGTTCCATTTGCACACAAATTGCCCAAAAAGGTATTTTTACCCTCTTTTATAAAATCTTGGCATTACAGGAATGTATTAAAACAGTGGCTCTATTGTGAGAGGTTATCCAGAGCTGAAGGTTTGAGGTTCCTTTTTAAGAATGCTGTACATGTAAGCATCTAAAATGACTTAATCCTGTAGATTTCATGTCTTTCTCTCACTGGAGGGATGGTCCTTTTTAATATTTAGTGGAAAAAAAAGTAATAAAATGTTTCAAAACTTTCCAGTTTTTTTTTTGTATCAAAATTTATGAATAAAGTATAGGAGATAATTTTGCTTCATTTTACCAATGAAGAAGCCATGGCTTTGACCTGAAAAGGTTAAAAAACATTCTCAAGGCTTCACATAGGTTTAATACCAATTTTGAAAAGGTCTAATGACATTTCAACAGATTTGGAATTAAAGAACAGATTTGTGAATGATAAGGTACAAAACATTTCAACCCCTTCTTTGTGTCTGAAGCAGGAATATGACATTATCCAGTGATGGGAGAAGCGTTCAATGGCCTGGCAACAATGACTTTCTTTTTGTTTTTTTCCTTGCCTCCACTAATTGTTTTATAACACAACTGCTTTTCTTCTCCATATGATTTTAAGGCCTTTTGTAATATTAGCTTGAGAGCTTCTAAATAATATGGTAATATACCATAGGATGACAGGAAGAAGGTACGGATGAGACAGACACTTAGACCTTTTTTCACTGGAGGTTGTTTTATGGCAGGAGTATGGCATTGGAAGAAGAATGGAGAAGATACTAAGATATTAGACCAACATTCAACAATATAATGTTGGGAAAAGTTTCCTCTTCCAAGTCAGGCTTGGACTGCAACATTTTCTCCCCTCCTTGGTCTGGTAGGAACTATGTGGTCCATAAAATCTCCTAATTCTCTGTCCCCCTGAAGTTACTTTGGACTCTAAATATCCATGGCTACTGGGGAGGATGGGTTGTGTTAAGTAATAACATACATGATTATATGTTTATCATCATAATTAATAATTATGTTTACAGCATTTTTTCTCATTTCATTTTTTTTTTTATCGTCAAAAAGATTTGCAACAGTTCAGTGATGGCTCAGGGTTATGGTCTATATAATTTTCTTCTTTTTCACTGGCTTTTGCAGTGAGGATGTGAATTATAATTTAAGGTGTTTACCTGACACCTGAAGATTGGGTGTGTTATATTATAACACTAACCCATATTTCTAGATTTCCTGATAGAAATTAACTTTATCCAATATTTCTCTTCTTCACTATTGAGTAAAATTAAAGATTAACAAGCTCTCCCTTCCTTCCAATTGACATAATTAGACATCACATTAGTATATTGGAGATAAGTGGATTCTCCTGATTGTCTATTACTAAGAATTCTTTCCCTGTGCTGTGCTGTGAGGCAGGGCACATGGTCCACTGACTGTCCCTAGATTTTTACTCATTATGAGATCTCCTTCCTTCCTTCTTGTCTTCATTAGTTATTAATTTGGCATGGTCTAAACTGTTTGAGCACACAACTCAAAACATATATAATACATTTTATTTACTTTATAGATAAAAAGAGATTAAAAAGGAAAAGATAAAACTAAATATAAGTTTTAATAACTTTTTCTTATATATATGAAACACAAGGGTAATGGAGTCCAAGGAATAGTATTTGGTATTTTTCTGAATTCCATAAAAAGCCTGGGTTATGTTGTACACTGTGGCTAATAAAAATATTACCCATGGTAGGCCCCCCAACTTACTGATATAATTTCCATCAAGCTCATGGCAGTTTTATGTATGCATTTATAATGGGAGACTCTTAAATACTACTACTGTCATATATCTAAGGGGTTAAAGCACTTCCAGGAAAGACTTTTTAATCGTCTTGTGTTTAAAAAACATAAAACGAGGTGATGACTGGCAAATGAGAGCAAGCCTGTTTAATATTAAGATTATGACGTAAATTGACAAAAGCCCAAGCATTCCAAGTCCTGGTTGCTAGGTATCTTCTCCTTGCTCACATCTGAGTATAATGATGTATTGTCAGCCTTAGCTGAGGTACAAAAAGGTTATTAGATTTTGGAGTCCCATTTGCTACCCATGCTAAAGAAATCATTGAACCGCCTGCTCTTTTCCTTGGTTTCTTGCCACCTTAATTATATTTCATCTGAGCTATGTGTGTATTTGCTGCATTTGGTAGAACATTTTCCAGGACTGTAAGAAAGCAGAGTGAAAGCTCAGGTAAGTGAATTGAAGCAGAATTTGCAGTTATAGCTTGGGGGAAGGTGTCATCTGGTGAGTCACCCAAGCAATCAGACCAACAGCACAAGCTACTCACAAATCATATACCACCTCAATGGCAACTATTGGAAAACTTTTCATGGAGCTTTTCAATTCAATCTTGGTCCTGGTTTTTATTTTTAAATATTTTTGAGTGTGTGTACATGTGCTTTTTGTTGAGATTGTTTTGTCAGAATATATTTCTTTTTGAATGGTAGAAATTAGAGATGAACCATCTTATATTTCATCTTTATTTACCCAGCCTTTTTTAGATCAGTGGTCATTCCTGTTTTCTGCTGGTTACACCTTGTGGAAGATCTCTTCACGCACAGAGTGACATGAGTGTACCAGGCACTAGTTCTGTGGCCTAGATAAGACAGACTCTGGGTGATATGCATCTCCCTGTGAGTTAGCGTAACTCCATTTCTTTCTCTCAGGTTACTATACCACACAAAAATTGCTGCTCTAAGAATATGCCAAGTGGCTTCAGAAAAGGGGACAAACCTTTAAATTCTGGAAGTCCAAGGAAGATTTTGCAAGTCTCTTTCCTTCTCTGTTTATTTATAAATGCTTTCACTGTGTGTCCAGGGTGACTCTTCCTTACTCTCTGCAACTAGGACTATTGAGAACCTTTAGATAATCTTTTGTTTAAAACAAAACTTTCTTGTTACATTAACTGACCTCTCCCTTCCCTCCCATAGTATCAAATATGTCATTTCATTTTGGGTCTGATTTAGTGTTTTGCAAATCTGTCAGCACTAAGGGACAAATCTTGCTTTCTTTAAATAGTATGTAGTTGACAAATGTGAACCAGCCATTTGCAATGAATATGGGTGAGAATACATTCTCTCTGCTTAGTGTTGGTAGGCTTTTCATTATGTTTACAGCTAAAATTATTTTGTTAGTAAACTTACTTATTTTAAGAAGCACTTTTCCTCAAAAAATTAAGAAATTGAGTTTGAAATTAAAATTTTGTCAGTATAAATTGGATCTCTTATAAGAGCCCACAGTAGACAACGACCCTGCTCTGCATTTGGTTTTTGAGAGTGCTGTTTTTATGTGCTAGTCAAAGGACTAAAATGATGCAATGGAAGTAAATTAGTAGTTCCCTGACTGTCAGATCATAAGAAACACCTGGGCCTCATTCTCTGGCACTCTGGATTGGGGAAGGGGTGAAGCTGGGAATTGATACTCTGATTTCCCCAGGTGATTCTGAGGCACAAGCCAGTTTAGGAACTACTGGAGAGACGATAAGTTCTCCCCTACCTGCTGTAGTCCTAAAATTCCATGGCTATTTTCTATCATGTTTGTGGAAATTTAGAGCTAGAAAGCATCTTAGCGCACATTTGGACTAAACCCTTCATTAAAACCAAATATTTTTAGATTTACATGAGATTTGGAAAATGGATATAAAAATAAAGAAGAAAATAAATATTGTTCCTTCCTACTCTTACCACCTAGACATAACTATACTTCTGGTTTGGTAATTTTCTTTCCTTTCTCTTAAAAATATATATCTTAAAAATGGTGGCACATTGTACATATATGTACATACACATATATGTGTTTTTAACCTATTTTCACATAATGTATAGGAACATTTTCCATGTCATTAGGTATTTTTTAAGGTTACTGAGTCAATGGTTTGGCTTTAAAATAATTATCCTAGTCAGTTCCCAATTGTTAGTCATTTAGGTTATTTTCCATTTTTTCCCCTCCTCTAA
This sequence comes from Eulemur rufifrons, assembly GCF_041146395.1. Classification (NCBI taxonomy): domain Eukaryota; kingdom Metazoa; phylum Chordata; class Mammalia; order Primates; family Lemuridae; genus Eulemur; species Eulemur rufifrons. The sequence continues at coordinate 20,318,375 of NC_091000.1, read as the reverse complement.
ATGATGCTGAGATTAATATCCTGATTGAAAATTTTTTGTGCACACCCTTGATTATTTCCTTAAGATAAATTCTTAACAGAAGATGAATTTAAGGAAGTATGGCAAGATGGTTAGGAGCATGGACTTTGAGCCATACACCCTGGGTTTGTAGGTAGGTTTTACCAACTATTGGTTGTGTAAATTTAGGCAAAGTTTAGTGCTTTGGTTTCTTCATATGTAAAATGGGGTTAATTTTAGTACCTATCTCATAGGATTGTAGTGAGGATTAAATGAGCTTATATACATAAAACATTTAGAACAATTACAGGACAGAATAAGCATTAAATGTTGGCCATTATTATTCTGGCACTAAAGCAATGTACAGAACCCAGAAATGAAACCATCTGCATATTGTCATCTAATCTTTGACAAAGCAGACAAAAATATACACTGGGGAAAAGAATCTCTTTTCAATAAATGGTGCTGGGAAAACTGGATAACTACATGCAGAAGATTGAAACTGGATCCCCACCTCTCACCTCTCACAAAAATCAATTCACGATGGATAACAGAGTTAAACCTAAGGCATGAAACCTTAGGAATCCTAGAAGAAAATGTAGGGAAGACTCTTTCAGACATCAGCCTAGGCAAAGAATTTATGAAGAAGACCCCCAAAGCAATCACAGCAGCAACAAAAATAAATAAATGGGACCTGATCAAATTAAAAATCTTCTGCACAGCCAAGGAAACTATCATTAGAGCGAATTGACAGCCTACAGAATGGGAGAACATATTTGCTTTCTACATATCCCATAAAGGGTTGATAACAAGAATCTATGTAGAAATCAAAAAAAATCAACAAGAAAAAATCAAACAACCCCATCAATAAATGGGCAAAGGACATGAACAGAAACTTTTCAAAATAAGACAGAATAATGTCCAGGAAACATATAAAAAATGCTCAACATCTCTAATCATTAGGGAAATATAAATCAAAACCACAATGAGATACCACCTAACTCCAGTGAGAATGGCCTTTATCAAAAAAAAAAAAATCCCAAAACAACAAATGCTGGCGAGGATGTGGAGAGATAGGAACACTTTTACACTGCTGGTGGGACTGCAACTTAGTACAAGCTCTGTGGAAAAGAATTTGGATATACCACAAAGAGCTAAAAATAGAAATACCATTTGATCCAGCAATAGCACTATTAGGCATCTACCCAAAGGAACAAAACACATTTTATAATAAAGACATCTGCACTCAAATGTTTATGGCAGCACAATTCACTGTTGCAAAGACGTGGAAACAACCCAAGTGCCTGTCAATACATGAGCGGATTAATAAAATACGGTATATGTATATAATGGAATACTACTCAATTCCAAAAAACAATGGTGATCTAGCACCTCTTATATTATCCTGGATAGACCTTGGGCCCATCCTTCAAAGTGAGGTATCACAAGAATAGAAAAATAAGCTCCACATGTACTTGCCATCAAATTGGCACTAATTGATCAACACTAAGGTGCTCACATGGTAGTAATATTCATTGGGGGCTGGGGGGTGGGGGTGGGTAAACTCACAACTAATGGATGCGGTGAGCATTGTATGGGGGAAGGGCATGCCTCTAATCCTGGCTTGGGTGAGGCAAAGTCATAACATGTGATCAAAATGTTTGTACCCCCATAATATCCTGAAATAAAAAAATAAAATTAAAAATTAAAAAAAAGAATTATTGTGAATTTTTCCTCCAGACAAGCTATAGCATCAATCTTCCTACCAGAAATGTTAAGAGCCCATTTCCTTACATTGTTACCAACACTGCCAACCTTTTTTCATTTTAAAATGAACAAAGTAAGGTGCAGTGAAATCAAGTTCTTTTGCACAGGTCTCCAGGTATTAATGATTTGGTACTAGAATACAGAAACATAACTCCACACACTTGTATTTATGCAGTTCCGTATTAAGAATGTTATACATTTGTATATTTTAATGCACCTTGTTTTGCAGGACTGATTGGACTTAAGACTTTCTTTACCCTCTATATACAATGTAACTACGGCAGCAATGGACCAATAAAGAAGTCATTCTCCAGTGTCCTATGTAGTTAATTGATTGTAACTTATATATTTTTACCCTCAGAAACAGAAAGTGGTTTTTATAAATATTTATAGGAACAAAACTCCCTGAAAATGTAAAACATTCACTTAAACTTTATTGTTCTGTAAGTGAAGTAAAAGTGGATCTTAGCAATGGGTCACCAGAGGGCACTGTGACTTCAAGTTTTCAAGTTGTCTGGAAAAGAAATTCTGCTCCAAAGGGTATTTTGTATTTTAGTGAGCTTTTTTTCCTCTGACATCCAGAAAAGTATAGTCAAATATGAGGAATCTGAGAAGTTCATAGAGACTAATTGTGTATGAGCTTATCAGGAGGTTACACCTTTTAGTTACAGAAAAATCCAAGTTTTAGGAGCTGTTAAAATATGAAAATGGTATGTTTTGATCTACCTTCCTTTCAGTACAAGACAGTATTCTGAACTTGTAATTTCTCATTGTTTTTCCCCTCTGGAATATTTTATTTTACAGTTGTACCTGTGAGCATGACTTGAGTCAACACATGCCATTAACTAATATTTATGATATTCACATTTACATTATTGTGATTTTAAAGCTCTGTTAATCATTAAATAACCATTTTCCCCCACAAAGTGACCTGTGACTTTAGTAGGTATTTTAGAATTTACCTGAAATTGCTTCAATAACATCCTTATTTTTACTCCTTTAAATATTGTGCTAAAGAGAAAGCTCTTCTTGCCTCCAGATTTCCCACTTGACTGCTAAGCCTGAGATCAAGTTAGCAAAACGGGTTAGCAGGATTTACCTTTCAAAATAATGTTCCTGAAGGACTACATATTGAGTAGTGTACCAAGTAGCATCCTTACTAACAATTTAAACTATGACTTCCATTTATACAATATACAAACCCAAGAACATCTGAAGTGTTAGTTGTTGGTTTTAATTTGATAAATTTGCAAATGATTTAACAAATTTTCTCTTTTATACATTTGTCATTTTTAATAGGTTGTTGAGAAAAAAATCCACAAATCATTAAGTTTGAGTTTGTTCTGGTCTTTTTAAGTGGAGCTGGCTTAAATGAGGAGGAGTACTTATAAAGTTTTTAACAAACAGATGCTGGGTTCTTTCCTTAAAAAAAAAAAAAAGAAGTAAAAAGACAGACTCTTAATTTCTACTACTACTCCTATCTGGAAGCTAATCTATCAAAAATTACTGTAGTCCCAGCTACTCCAGAGGCGGAGGTGGGAGGATCGCTTGAGCTCAGGAGTTCAAGTCCAGCCTGGGGAACATAGCAAGACTTCATCTCTAAGAAAAAAGTAACAGTTGTCCAAATAGATTGATTTCTTTATTTACTAACCAAGCTCAGCTTCCTCAAAAATTCAATTGTCCCACGTCCTCCCTATCCCTCTCATCCCCTGAATTTATAGTTTATGTTGGCTAGATTCTTTAATTTCCTCTCTCCTTCTCCTCCTCCTTTTTTTTCTTTCAATAATTAGTCTAACAGGCCACAGGGCTCATATCTCCAATTGTGTATACATTTAAAACAAATTTTAGAGTGACATTTTCTAAAAATAGCCAAATCTTGCGATACAGCGTCTTACCATATATATTAAATACCTTGGGTTCAAATCATGTTTCTGTATATGAAGGGTTCCTTCCTTTCCCTGTAAGGCAGAATATTTTTAATATTCCCTCAATATCAGTATTATAGTATGCTTTATAGAAAGCAAAATTAAAGGCGGGTTGGCGTGTGTACTTTGTCTCCTGGACTGGGGTAGCACTTGAAACCGCCGGTGGTATTAGTGGCCAGTTCAGCTTTTAATGGTCCCATGTGCATACAGGACTCACTACTTTAAATATCAGTTCTTTTCCTATTCTGGGACTCCGATCAAATCCCTTTTGGCTCCCTTTCCGCAGCATGGTAATAATAGCTAACATTACTGAATATCAATATATGAGACAGGCTAAGCACGTCTCATACACTATCGGGTCTACACAGGTCTTCATCGTGCGCGGTTGGCAACGTGTTCTCTGGCGATCCAATATGGAAGATGTTTCCAGAAAAGTTATCATGTGGGCAATAATTGAGAATTACCTGGATGTCAATGACTTTCAGAATTGCCCCAGGACTTCCTTCATTACACATAAAAGTATTTTGGGTAAAGGATTATAGAAATAGAAAATGTGTGACGGGGTAGCTTGAAAATATTAAACTCCAACCCCCTTGAAATTATTGTTTCCTAGCAGTCATTTCACCGTTAGGGTTCCCGAGAAGGGGAGAATGACTGCCTCGGGAAGAGGAAGGCAGATGTAAAGAAACCTAAGTAAGGCCAAGAAAACACAAAGTCTGGCCGGGCTGAGGAAGCGAATGATCTAACAAGCATGGCCAGGCTTCCTGCACGCAGTAGGGCAAACCTTGGAGGGTGAGGTGGGTCATAAAAAGCGGAGGGATTTGGGGCCTCACTCCAGGGGAAAACCGGGCTTTGGGGATGGGAAGCAAGAAGCTTAGTCACTGTACCTTGAAGGAACTTAAAGCTGCTGCAGGACTTGCACGCCGTGGCTCCGGCAGGCGTCCTGTGGGGCACCTTGAGACAGGCGAGGACAGCGGTACTGCGCAGGCGCGTGGTGGAGGCAACGCCGCAGAGATCCGAGGCGGGAAAATTCGGGCACTTTCTGTGGCGCGAGCAGTGGATTCTGGGGGCTGTGGGGTCAGCTCCTGACTAGCCAGCGACCGGACCGCATCCAGGACATCCTGGAAATCGTTCATTGCAGCTTGGGGACCCTGGTTGGGCCCAAAACCTGGGTGAATTTTTCACGACCCTGGTGGGTTTCTGAGGACAGAGACCGAGACCAGAGATAACGGGCCGAGAGCTGTGGAGGAGGCTCGAGACGGGTGCGCCGCACGCTGATTCTCGTGGTCAGTCAGCCGGTATCAAAGTGGCCACTATAACCCCGTAAGTAACTTCTGTAACTTGAAGGTGTGTGTCTTATAATGGGAAGAAAAGGAGTACCCTTAATCGACAGGGTTAGTTTTCATCCTAACTCCACAGAGTGTGGGAATTGAATTCAACATTATATTGGCTATAGCTAATTAAGGAGCCACATTTTCATGAAATGTGTACTTCTCAGTTTCACAAAGCACAATTTGTGTTAAAAAAAATACAGAAAAGTAGAATGAAAAAGTTAAAAAATAGCTTAATCTAGGGAAAACCCCAAATCCTGTTAATATTTGGTGTTTTTTCTTCCAGAAATTACACATTGTATTACAAAATTGGGGTCATGCTCTATAGACAGTTTCTGGCCCTAATTTTTATACTTCATGCTTTATTTTGAGCATTTTTCCAATTCAAATATTCAGTGGCTACAACTTGACTGCACTCTTCACCTTCCTTCTTTTCTTTTCTCTAATGTTTCTCCTGGCCTCTTTACTGCCACAACTGTCTCCTTTATACCTCTCCTGGGTGCATCAGGCTTCCTCTTTTTCAGTCATGCTTGTATTTTGGGAAGCTTTTTGGTAATGTAGCCACCATTAAGTACTCAGTGACTCTGTTGCCTTGTATATATTCTGCTTCATTTATGAATCAGTGCCTCATTCATAAATTGAACTGGGATTAGAAAGCAATAGGCAGACTGGCTGTAGTTCCATATATTGAGAATATTTTTGAGAACTAAAATGAGCAGTCTTGCTGGAAGAAATTTCCAGAACCACAACAAACTGCATTCTTCAATTTTGCAGCCAAGTCATAAATAAGTATTCTTGGTAGAAAGAAGAGGGAGAGTGGCTTAGTTGGAGTTAAAACATCATGACCATGGAAAATGTCCACTACTGTAAGAATATGCTCTGCTAATAATCTCTCTGTCTCCAGCTATATACAGAAGGCATGTCCTTTTACAAGTGAAAAGTTTATTCTTACTATGTCTTTGAAAAATTTGGGTTACTTTTCATAATATCTTTAACTTAAGACACTTGCAACTTTACTCTCTTTAGCTATGACTGGCATTTATATCTATAGTTGGTATTTTAAAATCTTGGGGCGATTTTTACTAAGGTAGCTTTATTTTTTACCTTGACTTTAATCTAGATAAGGACATGAGTTTAGAATGAACACTAGAATGACTAGCTAGTTTTAGTGGTAATTATTTAAGAAGAGTTCTAGTTCCTTATTTTTATATTTTAAAATTTAAGCCTATCAGGTTTTAGGTTTGATTTGATTATTTAAATAACTAAAGAGTTCATAAGATTTTGAAATTGCTTCTTGAAGAATGAAGCAGGCACTAAAAAGGGAAACATATTCTTCCCCTATCCTCCACCTCAAAATACATCCTCCCCATAACACACTCAGCAAAACTCAAATTTGTAAATTTGTGTAAAGTTAAAGGGAAATAATTATGGGTTTGAAATCTTGAACAATGACTGTTTACTGGAAATAAACAAAGATGGAAGAATAAACGACTAGAAGGAAAGGTTTATTTTAGAAATTTTAAGCTTAGGAATATTATTGCCTTTTTACTTCCTGGCAAAGTTAGAGTTGCTATTGTGAATTCTATTAGATTCAGTTATAATATGCAAAAATATTCTCAGACTGGGTCCTTCCATAATAAATTACATTCTGGAGGTCATTTTTTAGAGCCACATTACCAGCCTTAGCTAAGGGGAAGAAAATTACTTTATAGCAATTTGGAATTTAGTGTCATGGTACCCAGACTGAGCACTGGATAAAAAGAACTGGAAGAGAATTAATTCAGCTTAGGCAGAGAAGATTCTTAGTATAAACAGCCTTGGGCTATGCTCAATTTAAGCATTATATATTAGGGGAAAAGCATGTGTATTTTACCTGAATTCAGTACTACACGATTGCTTAAAGAGTAGATAAATCAAATAAGGAATAACAGCATGTTTGGTATGAGGGCTCTCCCATACAAAGGTATAACCTTCACTTTATATGGTGGTTGCTGGGTTACAAGAAGAAATTGGAAAAACAGAGAGGCTGCTCTATATGTAAATAATATTACAGTATGAGATGGAAAAATAATTCTACAATATATGGTAAATATAAAGAACCATAGTTTAAAAAACCCATAAAAATCATAACAACATGAAAGGGGAAGTTAAGATTAATAGTAACTTTTGTCTTTAAAAAAACAGGCAATAAAGAGGAACTCTATTTTCCACTCATAAAAAACAACAACAACAAAAAAAAAAACATACTTTTCTTCTATGCCATTTGATTTCAGTACATATATTTAAAAAGAGGTGTTTGTATCTAGATTATACTCCAGAAGAACATTGTTTAGCATCTTTGGAGATTTCCTTCCAGCTCCTAAGCAAAAAGAATTGTTCTTAAAACTCTGTTGCCTGAAGCTAGGTTGTGGCTAATGCAATTTTTCCACATTAACCTTGCCATCAGGCAGAGCCTATATTAGACATAAGTTTGATGCAAATCAGGAAGAAAAGGAAATAATAACGAGGCTTATTCAGTATTGTATAAGTTTTGCCTGAGGAAAAATGTTGCAAATTATTGTTACTATTTAATTATTTTTGCAGTGTGTGGGTGGGCTCGCGCTCTCTCTCTCTCTCTCTCTCTCTCTCATCACACACACACACACACACACACACACACACACACGCAGTTTATGGAGGGCATTTACTCCACGAGCAGACTGAAAGTCTTTCTTTACAGACCAAGCAAGGGTTAGTCAATATACAGTCATTTTCTCTTTATTATTTATTCTGTTATGATTGGAAAAAATTGTATTTGAAAGGAATACTATTTATGGGATATAGTGTTTGAAGAGCATATGACTATTAGGAATTAATAAAATAGCCATGTAAATAGAAAATGTCCTGAAGCCCTAGAAACTACTGTTTGGTACTCAGCATTTGCATTAGCCAGTATCTCCTAATTTTTTTTTAAATAGGAGAAAGATTTCCCTCCTTTCCATCTTACCTATCATATATGTCAGTTATATTTGTATACTCTCAGAACTTCTTCATGAAGAAATATTTTCATGAAAATTCCACTAAGGGGAATGGAAAAGAGAGGCTTCTTCATATCCTTTAGGTTTTATTATCTTTCTTCTCCCCCTTATAATCTTGACACATACTATTATGTGAAGGTTATGATAATGTTCACAAAAAGTCCTGTGATTTGAGATAAATATTACAAGTTAAAAATAAGTTTCCTTTGCCAAACTAAAAATATGGCAAATGGGAAATAACACTCTATCTTCTCAGAATGCTTTTTTTGGCTCCCCTCCAGTCTGGTCTTAACAATGTTGCTATTTCTTATTCTTCCTTTTTTCCTCCTCTGTCCTCCATAGCATACATATGCTTCATTTGATTGAAGTCAATCTACGTATTAACAGTTTCAAAGAATATCTGAATACTAATGACTCTCAGATTTATAGTTGTAGTTTCTGGCTGTCTCCTAAATTCCTGATACACATAAGCAGAAATTTCCTTCCATTTGCTCCATTGATATTTCACACATTAATTTCTTTATTCACTCAATGCATTTTTATTGAGCACCTAATACATGTCAGGTACTTAACATGTTCAGAACTTGCTATTTTTAGTTTCTCTCGTTAAGTAACACTTATCTCCAGGTAACAAAAAGAAAAAGTTGAGACTAATTTTTCCCTCATTCCCTTGAAGATAATTATAATAAAAACACTACTGTCTTTTAAGATATGATTTTTCACAGGTTATAAACTATATGTTTATAATGCTCCCATTTTGGTAAGCATTTAAAAATATATATGCAGTTGACCCTTGAACAATGTGAGGGTTAGGGACATTGACCCCTGTGCAGTTGAAAATCCATGTATAACTTTTGACTCCCCCGAAACTTAACTACTAATAGCCTACTATTGATTGGAAACCTTACCGATAACATAAACAGTCAATTAACACATTTTGTATATTATATTAACTATACAGTGTATTTTTAGAATAAAGTAAGCTAGAGAGAAGAAAATGTTATTAAGAAAATCATATGGAAGAAGAAATGTATTTACTATTCATTAAGTAGAGGTAGATCATTATAAAGGTCTTCATCCTCATTGTTAGTGCGTTGAATAGGCTGAGGAGGAGGAGGAAGAAGAGGGGGTTGTCTAGCTATTTCAGGGGTGGCAGAGTCAGAAGAAAATTCACATATACATGGAATTGAGTAGTTCAAACTTGTGTTGTTCAAGGGTCAACTGTATTTCCATAGGAAAAAAATCAATGAAATGCTTATATGGTTTGTTATTGGAGGTAATATTTCAGGAGACTTTCTTTCTTTTATGTTCTACTTCTATTTGTTAAGTATACATTTTTTGTGTAATTATCAATAATAAAGGGAAAAATGAGATATACTTAGAAAAAGAAAAATCCTGTAGTACATGTAAATATAATTTTACATGTGATAGTATCTTTCTGGAAGACTACTTTAAAGCAGAATTGAGAATTTTAAGGCTCCCCCAAAACATACCTAATTTGCTAATGCATTAATGAAAAATGCAAATTTTACTGAAGATTTCAAAGGGAGAGAGGAACAATTTACATTACATATCACATGCAAAACTTAATGAAAGTCCCCTTATTAATTTTCCAGTTTTTTTTCCCCTGTGTAACCTATATCACATTTCCCTCCAACTTCTTCCCAGCAGCTTCTCCAGCCACCCTCGGTCTTGGCTGCTTTTCCCTCTTAGATTCTTCTCTTTACTTTTTTCCCTTTTTTTTAAAGGAGAGAAATTACAGCTCAGTTAGATTCTCTGGTTTTTCATTGTTTCACTTGACAGCTGACAAAGGAAATGAAAAATAAAAATTATTACAAACACCTACCTGAAGGCTTAGGTGAGGTGCTACAGATGCTATCAATTCTACCCAATATCCACCTCATCCCCCTCCTTGCCTCCCTCCCCTCCCTTTTCCCTTCACCTTTTCTCCACTTTCCCTTTTTCTTTTCTAATAGAATACAGTTTTGTTTGCAATAGCAGTGTGCCCACTCCAGAGATGGGTCCATGACTGGTCTAAGCCAATGTGTCTCAATGGAGGCATTTTGGTGTTTGGGGCAGTGCAAGTTTACATTGTAGGGGATTGTTCTTCACATTTCAGTGTTTTTGGCATTGCTGGCTTTTGGCCACTAAACGCCAATAGCACCATTGGCACCCTCTCCATCATTGTAGTAATCAAAATGTCCTTATATATGTTAAAACATTCACTAGAGAATGAATGAAACCATTCTACAACTTGCTATGCTTCAGAGTCTCTCATTCCATTACTCCAGCTGCACTCTCTTTTTTTTTTTTTTGCCTTAGATGGACCTCTGATTCTTTGATCCATCTGCATTCTCTCTATGGGTCACTTGCTGTCTTTACTTTCTATCTCACCTAGTTTAATTTCCATGGTTCATCATTTCAGCTACTCTTTAAACAGCTACTCTTCCTCACATTTTACATGGTGTGGCAATCTTTTTTTTTTTTTTTCAGTTCTACACAGAACTTCTTTAAAAAATTTTCTATTCTCTTTGAACTCCTCTCTTAACAAATAAACATGTATTATTCTGTACAAAGAAAATCTACACTATACTCATCTTTTATTCATTCCTTCCTATTATAATTTTTATTTGTTTGGGTATAATCTCTCTACCTGAACTCTGGATCTTATCCCCTACCATATTCTCAGAGATCTTGCTCAATGAATTATTCCTTCTCTCCTTCTGACACATTCTATTAGAATTTAAATATGGCAAAAGTTTCTCCCATTTTGTAAGCAAACAGTACTTAAATTTCTCATACCTTTCTGAGTCCTCTTGGTTTCTTTCCACTCCTTTGCACTCAAACTTCTTGACAGAGTTGCTCACCCTTGCTGCCTCCACTGTCACCTCCTATTTCTTTCTTAACTCACTGAGATTTGGCACCTACCTCCACCACTCTACACTAGATCCTTGGCTTGGATAAAATGTCTCTGTTCAAAGTCACTAGTGACCTTGCTAAAGCCAGGAGGCATGTCTCAGTCATTATGTTATTTGACTTCTTTCTAGTATTGACACTGCTGATTTTGATACAATTTTTTTCCTTTGACCTCCATGACATATGAAGTTTCCTTTTACCTTTCTGGGTATTCTTTCTTATTCATTGTTGCAGGCGTCTCTCCCTCAGGAGTCTCTCCTATAGCCTTCTTTTATTTTCAGTCTACAGTGCTTGTAATAGACCATCTATTCCCATGGCTTAAGATACCAGCCATATGCTGATTTCTTCTTAACAAACAGGTTTGAACTCAAAATCAATATATTCACCTGCCTATTAAGTATTTTCACTTGGCTATCTTATAGGTGTTTCAAAATAACACATTTTGTCATCTCTTCCCACAAGCTTTCTTATCTTTCATTGTTTCCAATCTCATTAAATGGCATCATCCAATTATTCAGGAAGAAACTTGGAAATCATCTTTGACTCCTGCCTCTCCCTTGGGTTGCATATCTAAAGATAATCACTTCCTATTTGTTCCACTTTCTAAATTTCTATCCCTATTTGCTATTTTTCTGGTTCAAGTTGACATCTACCTGTCCTCTGGATTAAAGCAAAAGCCTCTATGTCATTTCCATGTCTTAATCTTTCCCTCTTTCAATCTATTCATATGCACATATAATTATATTATTTTCCTACTTAAAATCCTCCAGTGACTTCTAGATGCTTTTATAAACTAAACTTTTAGGCATGAAATATAAGGCCCTGTCTACTTCTTTGTATTCATCACTCACCACTTAACCTTTTTTATTCTATGTACTAGAGATACTAAATTTCTTCCAATGCGTTTTCAGTGTTATATTCTCTTGCTTTCACAGTTTTTCACATGCAGTTTTTTTCCCCCACTCTTGTCTAACTCTTAGCCATTATCTAGACTTCAGCTTTCTGTTCATGTGTATCATGAATTAGACTACAAGCTCTGTAGAAGTAATGACTAGGTCAGCATGGCACTCTAATGTCTGGAACACTACATGGTACTAGATAGACACTTAACACATGACTGAATGAATAAGTGAATGAATAAATTTAATTGATTAAATGTATGGAGTAAGTGGAAGTTTGAGCCAAAAATACCTCCTAGTATATGGGTTTGAGCTCCTGATTGGCTGATATTGCCAATCACTGGGAAAGAGTATCAGGAAGTGAAGCCATTTCAGGACATCTTAATATCCATGTAGAGATGTCCTGAAAGCAGTTGAATTTATAGGACTGGCATAAGTAGCTGGTTTCTTTTCATTCTACAAGAAATTTTTTCTAAATCATGCTTGGATCTCAAAGACAGCAGGAAAGTGGCATATAGGTAAGTATTTATCATTGTATAATTTTAAAATGAGCCAACACTAATAAACATTTTCAACTTTAATACCTCTCATTTTTCTGTGTTTTTTACCACTCTTTCCCTTTGTTTTGTTAGTGTTGCAGACATAGTCAATTCAGTCTTTCTTATTCTGAGGAATATAAAAGAGATCTGATAAAAATAGTTAACTCATATTAAAGAGTATTAACTTAAAATGTTAAAAACTCCTAGGAATGTTTTTATCATAAAGTAAGACTTAGTAGAAGATAATGCTTGTCAGTAAGGACTTATTTTTTAGTGTGGTAGTAGTGGTACTGGAGATGGTAGGAATTTTGAGAGAGGGGGGAGGAAGATTGTTTTTTGTGTTTCTGATTATACTGTGGAGGTTTCTACCTGCCATTCTGACTAAAGAGCTTGTCCCGAAAGCCATGTGTGGAGAGAGCACTGGTTCTCAACACCTGGTTTGAGTCCTTACTCCTCACTAGCTAGGTACCTTAGAATATGTCCCCACCTTTGGGAGCTTTAATTTCCTCATTTATAAAAGGAGGGACATAACTTTCCTCTGTGGTTGTTCAGAGGAACATATGAGCAGTTAGCTGCTATATGTAAGACTATTATTATTATTATTCTCTATAGGCACTACATGGAAGTGTCTGTTACTGTTGTAATGTTTACAACTTGTTTCCACCATTTGATTTACAGTTTGAATATTGCAGAGCTGCAAAAAGTTTATGATGTTATAGCATAACATAATTGTTTAGAGGTAGAAATATTACAGATAAGTGAATGCTTAAAGCCTCCTTCCCACTTTCATTTTTTTAAAAGTATAAGCCAATAGCATAGGATACCAACATAATATTCCTAGGTTGTTCTTCCTGGAGACACCCAAACTCTTCAGAGAGCTGATTGGTGTCCATCCTTCCCACACAGCTGCAGCTGGACCTGTGCAATTACCTCCAGAGTATTGTCTTGGCTCTAGTCTGTTGGATAATTGCCTATTTGGACAACTTTGCCTTGGATAATTTCCCTTTGTGTAATCATGGGACTCATAAATCCATGCACAGGGGGAAAGATTTCAGAAAATGATATTTGGCCATAGATAGTTGCAATTTCAAGACTTTTTCAAAGGGTGATAATGACAGATTTTTACTGGACAATGTAAGTTTTCAAACTTTGAAGGTACATTCTGGGATCCAGATTATTTATGCATCAATGTAGAAAATGCATTGCTGATCCATCAAACTGTTCTAAAATGTTAAGGTCATGAATAGGAATGTTCCACACCCCATAAAATACTTTTCCTTGTGTACAACTTAACCGTGAGGGAGTATTGTTAAATATGTAGGAGTTCTACTTTGGTATTCAACAGAGATACAGTTTTTGGTACTATAAAATGAGAGAGAAAAAGTCCCATTTCCTTAAAAGTATATTTTCCTTGTAATAGTAAATGTTTAGAAAGGAATATACAAAGAAAGATTTATTATTTTTTCTATTCCTTCTTCTTTTTTGAATTTTATTTTATTTTTTTGTTTCTTCATAAAAATTAGGTTGAATGGCTTGAGTGGTTATCTCATTTGTAAAATCTGCAGGGTGTAATTATATTCCCCAGAAAATAGTATGTGCTAAACATGAGTGAGGAGACTTCAGAAAGGAGGATACAGCTGTATAGTATTCCTAGAAAAAAAAAAAGAAACAATATCAAGAGTCATCAGAGAGACTTAGAGATACTTTCTGCAGGATTTTCAGATTTTAGCAAAATTGTTATACCCTAAATAATAGTACGTTTAGTCTTAGCCAAAATGCAACTGGGCAATCTGTTACTTCCCATATGGAAAGCAACTGTTCAAGTAAATGATATAATTGTACATTACAACTTTGCTTCTGTCATACATTATAAATTCATTTCTATCCAAAACTGAAACCATTGCATGACTGAGCCAAGTTTAGTGTGGCTGTAACCAGCCTTTCTTGTTGTGGTTACATCCAGCAAAAAAGTGAATTCTCTTGTATATTTGTCTTACCTGGCTTCTTGGAAATAGGAATTTTGCCTGGACCTGTTAGTAGATGTCACTTTTATAATGATTTAGAGACCAAATCATGAAGGTGTAGTAGAGTCTATGTAGCCGGTTTTGAAATGAAGAGCACAATAGAAAAGAGTAATTGTTTTCTGGATTAATTTTTACTTTCTTCTAAATGAGACAAAAAATTAGAAGATAATTTAAATATTAAAATTTTTAAAGAATCATCTGTAAAGCCTAAAAATTATCACATGGACTTTTTTATTTTCTCACAATAATATTCTGAGCACAATGAGCTTAGCTCATGGTCTCACTGGACTGGTGCTCATGAGGCAGTGCAGAATGTTCCCTGTTTTGTCATGTTGGCAAAGGAAATTACCCTAGTGCCATGATTGTCAGAATGATGCAGCACCTTTGAGGAAAGGGATTACTGCCTTATTATAGATAGGTTGGGGTGAGCTATGCAAAATGTTGAAAGGAACTTATTGAATACTATACAAACACAATAGAAGAATTCTGTGCATTTCTGCTGTAACAAAATAAAAGTGTTGATAAGAAAAGAAAAAAATGTAAATGGGAAAATAATCATTTTCTGGGTCCTTTCAGGAGGCAAAGGGGTAAAGTCTAAAAGAAACAGAAAGCCCCTTAAAAATCATAGATGTTACTGTCAGGAAAACTTTATTAATTTAAGTGTGGCATTTATTTATTTATTCCATGAAAGAGCATAACTTATTCATTTTTTAATTTAATTGTTTTATTTATAATCATTATAAATAAAATGGTGATAATTATACAAATTTATGGGGTACAGTGTGATGTTTCAATGTATGTATGTATACATAGTATAATGATCAAATCAAGGTAATTCCCATATCCATCACTGTAAACATTGGTAACACTATTCATGCTTTATAGTAAATGGAATGGCTGAGATAGGATGCTTCCCATGATCTGTCTAGCTCTTTACCAGTGATTTTGTTTCCTTTTACTTAGTTTGTGAGGATGTAGTATGAATGTACAATTACATTCACCCCCTCTAAAATTACAATGTTTAAGATATTAGAACTTTTCAGATTAAAATAATACCTTTAAAAATGTAGACCATGATATTAAAATATAAACATTAAAAATTTAGTATTCATTGCATGAGTGATGTCTAAAGTAAAGTCTTTTTTAAATGGTTTATTATTTTGGAATATACAATGACCCTTATTTGGAATTGCCAAACTATTCACCTTGTGGAAGATTCAGTAACTAAACTTATTGTAGTCTGTCTACCTTTAAAAGTGGCTCAGGGAAAAGATGAAAAAGCTTAATTTCTTTGCTGAACAATGTATTATCTTTCTACAAGTGTCAGCATTGAGCTATGCAAAGAGCTTAATATGTATTTGAGGAACCCTGAAAAGTTATTACTTTTTACTATTATTAATCAATAATTGTCTTCCTATATCTTGTGTCATTTGTATTGTAAATTTATATTGTGTCATTTATAGTATAGAGTTGTAGATGGAGAAATGAAGAGTAGCAGCAAAGGATCAATTTAAAAGCATAAATTACAGCAATAAATAAGGGTAACTTTGTACTGATTAAAAATTTAAGAATAATAAATTATGGGAATTTCAAAGTCAAGCTATTATAAAACTTTCAGTTAGGCAAGTTTATGAAACTTTTATATTTTATACCACCACTGACTGTAATTCATTAAGATATCATTATACATAAACCTCTAGTGGATAACTGACATATAAATTATTATTTGGTAAATAATGGTTTAGAGATTAGTGGTTTAATGCATTAATTTAGTGGACAGATAAGGCACTACAAAATGATAGAGAACTGTTTGATGACTTTGGAAGTACCTCATAAAGTAGATAGATAGGTGTGCTTAAAAGTTATTTAAGCATACTCAAAGGCATTTTGGCATCATACTTTAAATTGAGAAGGTACAAGTAGATTTGTTCATGCTAATGAATGTGGAAAACTATATGTATTCTTGAACACTTCTTATTTAACCAAAATCCAGTGTGCTGCAAACTGGTGATATGCCCCTTAGCCAAGCTGTACCTTTAGTCTGTGCCTAAGGACTTCCTTCTCTGTTTGTTATTTCTTTGAACTGTCTCTTTTAATTGTCTGTATGTTAAGACACAAACAAGAAAATACCCATGATATCTATATTTGAAAATTGCTGCTTTCGTGTTTCTAATATTCAGAATACATAGAAATATATTTCTAGATAGATTGTTTTGGAGAGGTTAGGACAATGTGAGTTATTATATCTTTCTAACACAAAAAAGTCAGTAATAAATTAATAAAGTCCATTCCTCTTATTAGGAAGACCGAGAAACATGTACAGAAAGGAAGTTAAGTTTTAATTTTTATTTCAATGAATAAGCAATGCAGAAAACCTTCCAGTTTTTTTCTTTTTCCTCCTTCAGTATTACACGGCAATTTGGCACCTCATTTTGAAGTATGTACTTGCTTCTAATTTATGATTCAGCAACAAAAGTGCACACACAAAAAAATCTACCATCAGTAGCAATGTTATTTTTGTGGAGGATAAAGAATTTTTTTCTAGTGGATAGCAGAAGGTAAAATGACCTCAAATAATGGTGTTAACTCAAGGGGGACCCATTCTCCTCTAATTGAAGGTATTTTCTTAGTTTTGAAGGAAGTTGAAATGAGTAAACATTAAAAAAGGAGTTAATGCATTTCATTATTTTATGAATTAAATTTAGTTGAAAGCATTTTCCCCTTAAACAGTATAAAGGAGAAACCACACAAGATTAACACAAACATAAGACAATTATAGCCATAAATTAGAATTTTCAGAAGCTCTGACTGACTACTGAATGTAGGATTTATTTTGAAGACCTTTTGGTAACCTCAGCTATAATGTTTGCTTCCACAGAAGGCTCAGTGAGTTGGGGAAGGAGTCCACATGGTCCCTTTATGTCATAACCGGCATTTAAAACTGATTCCCAACTTGGGGCTCACACTTTTGTTCCAAACCTGAAACTTTTGGCATCAGAGCTCATGTTCTTATGGCCAATTTGGATTTTTAAGCAAAGAAGCTAATTTTAAAAGTCTCTTGGACAACAAATGACTTAAAAAAATAACATTTTAATGATTTAAATGGAAACAAACCAGAAGTAGCTGGATTAAGTTTCTCTTAAAATATAGATGTTTAGCAAGTAAGAGGAAAAAGTGGCTGAAAAAAATGCTGTCTGTTTTTTTCCTTCACAACCCCAAATAGTTGAACAATTGAGTAGCTCAAAAGACACAAATTGGGACATCTTTGTGGAAAATATTTCTGGCAATAAAAGTACTGCTAATAAAAGAATAAGATAATAAACTTTTAACAATGGATTTTTAATATGTGTGGTTTCTAAAGATTAGCCTTAGTGATAAAATTATTTTATTGAAAAGACCTGATTCAGGAATTTCAGCGACAGAAGAAAAAACGGATAGATATTTGGGGAAAATGTTTGACAATTAAGGTTTTCTTAGATGGCATTTGCTGTCATTGTGTTTTCCAAAGCTTTTAATACCAAACTATTTATAAATGTCTATATTTTCTTAGCCACTATAGACTTTGCATGTAAATGGGAGGGGATGAGAAGAGTAGGCTTTTAAAAAACTGTGGGCTTGATTTAGATGGTGAAAAGTTTCATTACAGAAGGATGTGTGTGATAGGGAAAAAATCTAGATTAGTAGGAAATTTAAGTTAGGGGATAGACAGAAGTGTGATAGGTGTTTGGGTTTGAGGAGGTTCAGTAAATATTGTCCTTATTTTTGTTTAATGTTTGGAGTTAACTGAAAATGGAAGTAGGGCAGATGGGAGATCAAAATACCACCTTTATGTTTTGTGAAGCTGTTGTAGATTGTGGTTTAAAAGTAGGTAGGGAGAATGGGTTTCCTCAAAAGAGACTCCAGAGTTAGGCTGTCTTCCCCACCGTGTCTCAAATAGCACAGGACTAGGCAGGCACTTCTCTGCAGGGTCAGAGCTGCCCTATACTACTTTTAGCTTGAGGAGGTAGTGGGAAGTAGCACTGAATGTTTGCTTTCTGCAAGTAGCTTGTTTCCAAGAGAAAGAGAAGGGGAAATAAGCCAAACATGCCATTTTATTTTTCTTAAAATTTTTGGTCAGTAATGTGCTTCTTTTGGGGAGGAAGGAGTAAAGTTTTGGCAAGAGCCTATGAATGTTACTTTAATGGGACTCCCTTCACGTGGAAGTGAACATCAAGAGCAAGAAAGAAGTGTTTTTCTAAAAATTGTTTTATTATTATCTCTTTTTAGAGGTGGGATCTTGCCATGTTGCTTAGGCTGGTCTTGAACTCCTGGCCTCGGCCTCTCTAAGTGCCAGGACTACACAAGTGTGAGCCACCCCACCCAGGCAGAATTTTTGTACTTTTAACCCAGTGGTTATAAAACAGGATTGTTATCTTCCCCAAGGGAAGTGTTTGGTTGTAACAATGATTGCAGAGTACTAATGGTGTTTAGTGGGTGGGGGATAAGGATGTTAAAGATCTTGTAATATACATAACAGTCCCTCATAAGGATGAATTGTCTCAGTAAAACTCCCTAGAGACACATTGAACTTAGCCCATTGGGTTACTGGTGAGGAAAAGATCAGCACTCAGTCAAGAACAATCCTGCTGTGCCTTCCTGAGTTCTCTCTCTCAGTGCAAACCATTGCTTCATTGTGAATCCTGTGAGCTACTGAAAGCAACAAAGATTTTACTCCAAGTAGGCTTTGAGATAGGTCAGAATAGCACATTAATTATGTAAACTCCAAAAATAATTTTTAAGTCAGAAATGTCACACTATAGTTCAATAAAAAACTATTACCTGGCAGGTTGTCCAAGGTAGCTTAGAAAGTATAAAATGAAATCAGAAAACTACATTAAGATGTTCCAAAACCAAAATATCTAAAAAGATACCAGAAAATTGAAGATAAAAACTGTATTAGTCAGGCTTCTCCAGAAAAACAGTACCAATAAGATACACTCACACACACACACACGCACATACATACAGATGGATACATAAGAGGATATTTATTATGGGAATTGACTCACACAATTATGGAGGCTGAGAAGTCCCATGATATTCTGTCTGAAAGCTGGAAATCCAGTGGTGTGATTCAGTTTGAATCTGAAGGCCTGAGAACCAAGAGCACTGATGTCTCAAGGCAGGAGAAGACTAATGTTCCAGCTTCAGAAAAGAGAATGAATTTGTCTTTCTACTGCTTTTTTGTTCTATTCAGGACCTCAGTGGATTGGATGACATCCATCCACAATGGTGAGACTAGATCTTCTTTACTCAGTCTACTGAATTCAAATGCTAATCTCTTCCAGAAACACCGTCACAAACACATGAGAAAAAATGTTTTACCAGCTATCTGGGCATCCCTTAGCCTGCTCTCTGCTTCATAGATGGAGACTTGTTGCGTCCTCACGTGGCAGAAGGGAAACGAGGCAAATGGCTCCTTCATACCTCTTTTGTGAGAGCACCATTCATTGCAGGATTACCATTCATGAGGGCTCTGCTCTCATGACTTAATCGCCTGCCAAAGTCCTCACCTCTTAATACTATCACATTGGTGGTTAAGTTTCATCACATGAATTTTTGGGGGACACATTCAGATCATAGCAGCTACCAAGCACAAAATGCTCTGCCACTTACTAAAAAGCTGTAGTCGTACCAAAAGCTTATCCAATTGTTATTTATTTTAATTTTTTTAAATTAATAGACTTTATCTAGAGCAGTTTTAGATTTACATAAAATTGAGGAGAGTGTACAGATCCCACATAACCTCTCACCTCCCTCCCCCATACCCACCCGGTTTCCCCTGTTATTAACATTTTACATTAGTGTGGTACATTTGTTACAATTGATAAAACCAATGTTGACACATTATTATTAACTATATTCCTTAGTTTACATTAAGTTTCACTCATAGTGCTGCACATTGTGTGGGCTTTGACAAATATGAAATGACAGTATCCACCATTGTAGATTCATACAGAATAGTTTCCCTGCCCTAAGAATCCTTTGTGCTCTACCTATTCATCCTTCCCTCCCCCAAAACCCCAGGCAACCACTGATCCTTTTGCTGTCTCCACAGTTTTTCCTTTTCTATAATGTCATATACTTGGAATCATATACTATGTAGTCTTTTTTGGATTAACTTCTCCAGCTGTTATTTTAGCCTGCAAATTTCACCTACTGGTTGTTTCTCAAGTATACTACACTTAACAAAGAAAATACCATAGTTTGGTGGTATAAAATTAATTTTGTATTTTAAGCACAATTTAAAAATTAATCTATCTATTTATTGTTAGGTGAAGCTAAAGACCCAGGAAAAGCTGATATTTCAGTTTGAGTTCAAAGCCAGGAAAAAACTGATGTCCCAGCTCAAGGCAGTCAGGCAGGAGGAAATTCTCTTACTTAGCCTTTTTTTTCCGTATTAAACTAATTGGATAAGGCTCACTCACATTAGAGAGGGCAATCTGTTTTACTCAGTCTACTGATTCAAATGTTAATTTCATTCAAAAACATCCTCACAGACATACCCAGAATGTTGGACTAAATATCTGGGCACCCCATGGCTCAATCAAGTTGACACATAAAATTAACCATCACAGACACTGAACAAAGCAAACTACTGCTCGAGATAGTGAGTGAATGAGAGAGATTCCAGTGGGATCTCTTTTCCTTTCCTTAAACGTACTTACTGTTGTGAGCTGCCTAAGACTAGGACCATCATAATCAGCTTTTCATTCTCCTGCACATAGAATGTTGGCTACAGAGCACAGATGGGGTAAATCTTGGATAAATCAATAAATGGATGAATAAATAAAAGTAGCTCTTGCACTGCAACATACAAAGGGAGCTGGGTCCTTTTTGAAAGTTTCCATGAAGGTCTAGAATTTGGCTGTTTGATTTTGTGTTGGTGGTTTGGTTTGGTGAATTTATTGTCTTAAGAAACTTAGAGAACCAATACATTTTGTATTTTCAGTGCACTGAAGATCTTAAAAATGAACCAAAGTGGCAGTATGTCCTTATTGTTAGTGTATAATTAGGGAATTATGTGTAGGATGTGCTACAGTGGAATGATGACATAGCAGGGGTTAAAGTCAGAGTGATTTAAAGACCTTGAAGCATCCCAAAATCAAAAACTATGTAATTTGAAGCCAGACAGAGCGTGCCTATTTATTTATTTCCAAGTTTAGCTGTCAAATTAGTCTTTTCTCCTTCTTTGAAACCCAGTTTCCTCATCTGTGAAATAGAACAGTAATGCCTTATGAATAGGATTGTTGTAAGGATTAAATGAAATAATTTACTTTTAGTGTCTGGATATATAATACATGGAAAAACAGGGTAGTGTGGGTCTCAATCTGGGTCTAGCTGGGCTCTGGACATGCATAGGGAGCTGATTCAAACAAGTTAACAGAAATTTATTTACAGAGACACCAAGGAGTCTCCTTGGAAACAACTTTTTGATCCTTTGTGTAAAGTGGAAATCCTAGTTTTTAAATGGTATCTTTTGCTTGGATTTTTCTTCTGGCCACCCATTGCATATAATGGGTGGAGGGGAACAGCATGGCAAGGATGTAAAAAGAGAAAGAGCAGTTTCACAGAAATCTCTGTGAAACATTTTAGGTATCAGCAGGACTTAGATCCCATTTTTTTATAAACTATTTCTCCTCCTTTACTACAGACCTTTATGTGTTGTTGACACCCTAAATCAGTTCTCAACATTTTTTATATCATGGTCAACATAAAAACTGATAATATTTGTACAGCACCCTGGGGGCTAGAATAGGTGCAGTGTCATTGCCGTGATTCTTGATGAAAAACAAGATATAGTCAAGGGTAAGGTTATACATGAAGCTTGTGGTGGGAGGTCCTGTACTTTTGCTAGGGATGAAACCAAATTTTGGCTCTAAGTTGTATGATAGCTACCTCAAAGTACAAAATAGGATTAGTTACATGGTTCACGGTGTTTATGATATAAAAATGAGAGTTTTTTTTTTTCTGGTAGTGAGATCAGAGAAAAATATTTCCCATGACACTTCATAAGAAAAACATTATGAAATATGGTAAAAACAAATGTCTTCAGAATAATACTTATGCTATAGAGATAAGCTTTATAAGGATTTAAATAAAATCCATCAGTATAGTCTGACATTAATTCAAATCATTATTAAAAAATAAATTCTGCAATGTGTATGTGGTGGAGAGTATAACGTAATGAATTCTGGATATCCAGTTTTACAATGATATGGCCTAATCTATGCATTTTAGAACAGAGTATTTCTAAACCTTGCCTACATATTAGAATCACTTTTGGTGCTTTTGAAAACCATGGATGCCCAGACCCATCTCCCCAAATTCTGATCCTTTTGTTTTGGGTAGGATCTAGGAATAGGCCAAGAATAATGGATACATGGCATTTTCTTCAGATAATTCTTCCAATGTTATTTATTTCTACTGAATTTGTTATAGATATGATACAACAGTAAATTTCAGAATGTATTTCCTGACAGGTGCCTGATTCATCTCTATTTTATAATTTTAATCAAGTTCACAGCTTTAACAATCAGCTGACTTATAGATAGGATTAGCAGTATAGTGTAAAAGTCAAGCAGCCCAACAAGAACACATGCCTAAGTTTAGAAACTTGTGAACAGAACCAAGATTCCCCTCAAGAATTCTGGTCCACTTTTTGCCCATATTTGAATGAGTGAATGAAGCTCCAAAATTCTTGGCCATTGATTATAACTATAGTAAACTTGGAAGATTTTTAAAGGAGTTGTAACCAAACACCCTCCTTGAGCCATGACAAAATTATCAGTAAAGCTCCATTAGAATGTCTTTGAGCAACGTGACTCCCAGTTTTACTTTCCAAGAAAAATGGGTTTCAAAAATATGCCACAAAAGTGAATGGTGTAAATTATTATGTAGATATATTAACTATAAACATACATGAGTAAGCCAATTCACATTTAGAGGACACTATCAAAAACATTGATTGGTTTTAGATATGATGATTTGTTGCCTTCCTTGTGGAAGATAATTAGCTAAAAGTTGTCTATTAAGACTATCTATAATCCATTATAATAAAAGCATGTCATCTGCACACAACAGATGGCCTTGAAAAAAACTGCATATAAGAGCTTTATTAAGATATAATTCACATATCATACAATTCATCCACTTGTACAATTCAATGATTTTTGGTATATTCACAGAATTGTGCAACCATCTCCACAATCCATTTTAAAACATTTTCCTTACCCCAGAAAGAAACTGTACCCATTAGTGGTCACTCCCCATTTCCTCCCAATCTCCATTTCCACTGCCCTTGGGAACCACCAATCTAGTCTTTGTCTCTATAGATTTGCCTATTCTGAACATTTCATTTAAGGAATCAAATAATATGTCATCTTTTATGACTGCCTTTTTTCACTTAGTATAATGTTTTCAAGGTTGATCCATTTTATAGCATGTATCACTACTTCATTCCTTTTAATTCCATTACATGCCTGTATCACATTTTGGCTATTAGGAATAATGCTGCTACAAACATTCATGTACAAGTTTTTGTGTGATCATGTGTTGTCTTTTCTGTTGGGCATATATCTAGGTGTGGAATTTGTGGGTCACATGGTAACTCTGTGTTTAACCTTTAGAGGAACTTTCAGACCTTTTCCAAAGTGGCTATACCATTTCACATTGGCGTGTATGAGGGTTCTGATTTCTCCACATCTTCTTCTCCAACACTTGTTATTGTCTGGTTTTTTTTTTTTTTTTTTTTTTTTTTCCTTGCCATCCTAGTGGTTGTGAAGTGGTACTTGAAAACCACTAAAAAAAATTGTGGTTCTTATTTGCATTTTTCTCTGATGGCTGATAATGGCTAATGATACCCATTTCTACATCTTCTCTGGAGCAATGTCTATTCACATCCTTTGCCCATTTTTAAATTGAGTAATTGGTCTTATTATTTTTGAGTTATAAGAGTTCTTTATATATTTTGTAGATACAAGTCCATTGTCAGATATATAATTTGCAAATATTTTCTTCCATTCTGTGGGT
This sequence comes from Eulemur rufifrons, assembly GCF_041146395.1. Taxonomy (NCBI): domain Eukaryota; kingdom Metazoa; phylum Chordata; class Mammalia; order Primates; family Lemuridae; genus Eulemur; species Eulemur rufifrons. The sequence continues at coordinate 20,293,889 of NC_091000.1, read as the reverse complement.
TGTCTTTTCACTTTTTGGATGGTATCTTTTTTTTTTTTGGAGACAGAATCTCACTCTGTTGCCCCAGCTAGAGTGCAGTGGTGTTATCAAAGCTCACAGCAACCTCAAACTCCTGGGCTCAAACGATCCTCCTGCCTCAGCCTCCCAAGTAGCTAGGACTACAGGCCCGCAACACCATGCCTGGCTAATTTTTCTGTTTTTGTGGAGACAGGGTCTCACTCTTGTTCAGGCTGGTCTTGAACTCCTAAACTCAAGAAATTCTCCTGCCTTGACCTCCCAGAGTCCTAGGATTACAGGTGTGAGCCATCACCAGGATGGTATTCTTTATAGCACAAAAGTTTTAGCTTTTGATAAAGTTCACTTTATTTACTTTTTCTTTTGATGCTTATGCTTTTGGTGTCATATCTGAGAAACCACTTCCAAATTCAAGGTCCAGAAGATTTATTCTTCTGTTTTCTTCTAAGAATTTTATACTTCTGGCTCTTAAATTATAGGTCTATGATACATTTTGAGTTAATCTTTTTGTGTGATGTGAAGAAAGGGTCCAACTTCATTTTTTTTTTTTTTTTTTTTTGCATGTAGATATCCAGTTCTCCCTTCCCCATTTGTTGAAAAGACCATTCTTTTTCCATTGAATTATCTTGGCATACTTATCAAAAATCACTGGATTATAAACACAAGGATTTATTTCTGGTCTCTTAATTCTATTTCATTGATCAATATGTTTATCCTCATGCCAGCACCACACTGTCTTGATTGCTGTAGCTTTGTATAAGTTTTGAAATTGGAAAACAAGAGTCCTGTTATTTTGGTCTTCTTTTCAAGATTGCTTTTGCTATTTTGGGTCCCTTGAAATTTCATATGAACTTTATAAGCAGCTTGTCAGTTTCTGTCAAAAAGCCAATTGGGATTTTCATAGGGATTGTGTGAAATCTTTAGATCAATATGAAATCTTTAGATCATTAACAATATGAAATCTTCTGATCCATGAACATTTACTTAGGTCTTTTCATTTATTTACATCTTCTTAAATTTCTTTCAAGAATATTTTGTAGTTTTCAGAGAGTAAGTTTTTCACTTGTTTTGTTAAATTTGTTCCTGTGTATTTTATTCATTTTATGTAAACAAGATTTTCTTAATTTCATTTTTAGATTGTTCACTGCTAGTGCATAGAAATACAATTGATTTTTATATATTGATCTTATGCTCTGCAACATTGCTGCACTTGTTTCTTAATTCCAGTAGGCTTTTTAGTGGATTCCTTAGGATATTCTATATACAAAGACATGTCATATGCAAGTAGAGATAGTTTTAATTTTTCCTTTCCTTTCTGGATGCCTCTTATTTTATCTTCTTGCCACATTGCCATGTGTAGAACTCTCAATAGAATGTTAAATAGAAGTGGTGAAAGCAGACATCCCTGTCTTGTTCCTGACAAGGAAGAAAAGCATTCAGTCTTTCATCATTGAGTATGATGTTGTGGTGTGGGTTTTTCCCAGATACCCTTTATCAGATTGAGGAGGTTCCCGATTCCTAGTTTGTTGAGTGTTTTGATCATGCAGGGATGTTGGATTTTGTCAAATGCTTTTTCTGCATTTATAGAGACAATCATGTTTTTTTGGATTTTAGACTGCTGGTATAGTTTATTACAGTAATTGGTCATTGTGTATAATCCTTTTTATATGTTAATGGATTCAGGTTGCTGGTTTGTACTTCGTTGAGGATTTTTGAGTCTATATTTATAAGACATACTGTTCTTATAGCTTCTTTTCTTATGATGTCTTTGGTTTTCTATCATGTTAAACATAGAGTAAGTTAGGAACTGTTTTCTTTTCTAGTTTTTTTTGTAAGAATGTTTGAAGAATTCGAATGATTTTTAAAAAATGTTTGGTAGAATTCATCAGTGAAGCTTACCAGCCCTGGGCTTTTCTCTGTGGGAAGTTTTAAAACTATTAATTCAATCTCCTTACTTGTTAGAGGTTTACTCATTTTCTATTTATTCTTCATTCAGTTTTAGTAATTTTTGTCTTTTTAGGAATTTGTCCATTTAATATAAATTATTAATTTGTTGGCATATAATTGCTCACAGTATTCCCTTATAATTCTTTTTTATTTCTGTAAGGTCCATAGTAAATTCTTCTGAGAAAGCTTCATTTAGAAGAGGGAAGCAGCAAATAAATACTTAAATAATAAAACATAAAATAGAGATTAGTGTTATATTAATAGTAACACTAAAGCAGGGTGATATGGGGAAAGTGGCTAGGTGGCTATTTTAGATTGGGTGGTAGGAAAAGACCTTGATGAGAAATAATATTTTAATTGAGACCTACATGATAATAATGAGCCAGTCATACAAACATCGATAGCATTCTTCCAGGTAGAGGGAAACCGCTAATGCAAAAGTGTAAGAGAGAACACGTTGGTATATTTCAGGAAGAGAAAGAAGACCACTGTGGCTGAAATGTACCATGTCAGAAGCAGATCAGAAGGAGATTAGGCCAGAGATACGGACAGTTCCAGGTTGTATAGAACTTGGTATGGAGCCATTAAAGAATTTGGATTTTACTCCAAATAGAAACCATTGGAAGGCTTTAAGCAGGATATTGATGTGATCTGTTTTATGCTTTAAAAGATCACTCTGGCTCCCGTGTGGAAAACAAATTGTAGGGAGTCCAAAGAGGAAGGCCATTTATAGAAAAGCAATTGTGTTTCATTGCAGCAATCTAAGTGATCATAGGTATTGTCTGAATCAGGGTAATAATGGAAATGGAGAGAAATGGATGTTCAGGATATGTTTGGTAGTAGAATTAACTTGCCAATAGCCTAGATTATCAGTGAAAAAGACAAATTAAAAGAGGAATTCAAGGTTTGTTGCTTCAACAAGTTGATGGATAGCACGGGAGTAGATGATAGATGTAATTATTATTTTTTTTTTGCCTGGGTGTCTCCCCTACCAGGCTATAAATTTGTCAATGGCATGGAATGGCATGTTATTCATTCTTGTATCTCAAGCACCTGGGTCAGTGTGAACAGGAAAAATCAGTGATAATAATGTCACGAAATACATAAGGGAACATAGAGAGACATCTAATTCCGTAGGTCAGTCAGAAAATGCTTTTAAGAAAGAATATTTGAATTGACTTGTGAAGGAAAGCAGGGGTTGGGGAGAGGAAAAGTCTGTAATTTAACACAAAATACTCTGTTATGATTTCTAAGCTAGTTTTATGTACAGAAATAAGCTTCTTTTCCTTGCAAAATCAAGTCCCTCGTAAAGGGCCACTCTCATTTCTTAGAAGAAAGGGTGACACTGGTTGAACCTTCTATATTCCTGTGAGCTGAAATGAGGTGATGCAATATACATAGAACCTTACAGTATGGAATGAGTTTTGCCAAATCTGCAAAACTTGTCTGGTCAGAAGAGTGGTGATAATTAGGGCATATGCTTACTTTATTGTTCAAATTTATATAGGGGTTCTTTTTTTCTATTTAAATGTTCTTTATGCTTATTGGCAGTGTTGGCCTTTGATTGTATATTCTTGGAAGCCCAAGAGTATGTTAGTTTTTTTTTTTCTTTAAATCACCTAGTACAGTGTATCATGTGTATTTAAATGTTAAATACATTTATTTTCATGGTGATGTTTTCCTATCTAGTTCTGCTTTGGCTCTCTGCAAAGATTCTATTTTCTAACAATGTCTGATGTCTGATTGAGATATCTTATCCGCCCTCTCCAAATTTTTATGTATAAAACTTAAAAACCTACCGAAAAGTTGAAATAATAGTGCAGCAAATGCTTATATACATCACATCTAGATTTACCAGTTTTTAATGCTTTGAGACATTTGCTTTATCTCTGTGTGTACACATACCCAATTCACTTTAATAAAAACGTTTGAAAATATGTTGCAGGCATGACATTTCCCCCTTACATACTTCAGCATGAATTTTTAAGGGACAAGAACATTCTCCTACCTAAATCTGAAAACATTATTAAACCCAAGAGACTTAACATCAAATCAATAATATTAATTTAATATAGATTCTGTATTCAAATTTCCTCAATTATAACAAAAATGTTTTCATACCTTTTGATTTATTTGTTTTTTGGACCCATAAACCAATCCAGGATCATACCTTGCATTTGGTTGAGAGGTATCTTTCAATATTATGTACATTGTATGTTAAATATGTTGCATATTTTGTTTACTTTTAGAGAATCATGCAATTTTTAAGGGTAGCATTTTTTGACTCTTTCAAGCAGAATGCATGACATTTGTTAACTATGCGATAAAATAAGCTGCTTTCCCAGCTGCTGCATAACCATGAAGGTTAACTCTGAAAATGACTTTTCCAGTAACCAAGTGAGTTGAACTGTTGCTTTAAAAATTCTTTTTAGTGCCTCTTTCCCAGCCTTTGAACTTTTCACTACGCATTAGTCATTTTTAATAAAAATACATTTTGTTTGTAGGCCTTAATGGCATTTTATCCTTATAAAAATAAGAAAAAATTCACCAGATTCAACAAATTGTAGCTCTTAAAAATTTTTTTTGAAATGAAACACTAAACTACCCTCCCACTTTCCCAAGTTAATAGATTACATAATTACTAAATGCTTTGACAGACTTTGGAATTTTCATAATTTTAAAAACTGATGTCAGAGAAGAAATATTGAAATACTAGTAAAAACATCAGATTTGCTAAAAAGCACCCCTTGCCCAGTTATGCAAATCTAAATACCATGGCAACATTAACCAAACATTTTCTCTATCAATGTAGAAAATTTGGAGCATTTTGTTCTTTTGAGTGGCTCATTTATTGCTGCATTTTTAATGGATGAAGCAGTATTATCCAATGTTACCTTCCCAAAAGGATGCTTTTAATTTGATTATTTAATACTCTCTAGATCTGTAGTTTATTATGGTTGCAACATGAGTGAGAGAAGGGAGAATTAGGTCACCAGTGGCTACAAATATTTATATTATATCTTGATGGTATTTATCATTTGAATAAAAGTTTTTGACATCATTATTTGAGCCACACTGGATATGGTTATTTGTTTTTTTGTGTCTTCTTCATCTCCAATTTTTTTTCTTTCCAAGTTTTCGAAAGCTCTTTGAAGCTGTTATTTTTTTTTACATTTTCCTGACTTTTTTTCCTCAGAAATATTTCTTATGGTTCATATACTTAGCTTTTACAGGTTTTAATTTTTTCTTCTTTTTGGGCTCATCTCCAGTCCATTTTATTGTTTATATTCATGAGAATTTTCCCCCACACCTCCAGGTCTCTTGAGGCATGTCAATCTCCTTTAAACTTTCCTTCTCCTTCAGAATGATTTTCTGTGGAAATATTATTAAAATTTATCCCAAGCTCTCTTGTGTTGGTTTAAGTTGCTTATATGCTTAAAAAATGTTAGCTAATGAAAATGGTATTTTTCCACTCCTCCAACTTAATGGCACTGGCTCTCCTTGAGGCATCTGACTCCTATCCTCATTTCACCTCAGCCAGGTCTAGTGTGACTATACTCTAGATCTCATCAGTTATCACCAGTAAACTTCCACCTCTGAAGTCTCCAAAATGTGTGGAATTGAAGTCTTATTTCTTGCCCTTTACAACCAGGCTTCACTATATTCTCAAAAACATTCACTCAACCCCCGTAAATCATTGCTCTTCAATTTCTGTATGCTTAGCATCTAAAACTAAACCTGTGGAGAGTCTTGCCTGCACTTTCTTTTTTGAAAATCGTACTTCTGTCTATCTACAAGCATATTCATTAGGTTACCCTGGATGTAACTCAAATTCAGTGTGTCCAAAATAGAACTCATTGTTAATTGTCCCTGATGAGAACAACTGTGTTTCTTTTGTTTACTGCTGTATTCTCCATGTCTGGAATGTACTGTGCACTAAGTGCATTTTTGTTGGATGAATGAGCAAATGAATCATATTTTCCTCAAGTAAATTTATTCTCCTTCTCAATTTCCTTTCTCCTTTCCAACATTACCTCTTACGAACTGACAGAGAGAACATAAAAATCTTTTCTATTTCAGGGTTTTAGGTCCATTGAAGAGGATTAAGTTTGGGATTATGCTTTTAAAAGAAGCCAGGCTTGAGTTGAGATAGGCAGAAGTATTCTAATCTTGGAAGCATATGGATTATTGTGGAGAATTTCTTTTTCTCTTTTTTCAGTGTAAACGCTCTACATTTATTCTTCTTTTAGAAAATTGTTTTGGCTATTTTATCTTATTTTTTTAAATTTCAGAATATTATAGGGGTACAAATGTTTTGGTTACATGAATTGCTTTTGTACAATTTGAGTCAAAGTTAAAACTGTGCCCATCACCCAGAAAGTGTGCATTTGTTGTGTGTGTTGTTTTAGGGCATTCTGATAAAAGCTATTCTCACTGGAGTTAAGTGATATCTCATTGTGGTTTTGATTTTCATTTCCCTGATGATTAAAGACATTGAGCATTTTTCATATGTTCATTGGCCAATAGTTTATCTTCTTTTGAAAAGCCTCTGTTCATGTCTTTTGCCCACTTTTTAATGGGGTTGTTTGATTTTTTCTTGCTGATTTGCTTGAGTTTTTGTAGATTCTGGTTATCAGCCCTTTATCAGATATATAGCATGCAAATATTTTCTCCCATTCTGTAGGTTGTCCATTTGCTCTATTGATTGTTTCCTTGGCTGTGCAGAAGCTTTTTAATTTGATCAGGTCCCATTTAGTTATTTTTGTTGTTGCTGTGATTGCTTCTGGGGTCTATTTTACCAAGCAGATGAAAGACCTCTACAGGGAGAACTATAAAACTCTGAGGAAGGAAATCACAGAGGATGTAAACAAATGGAAAAACATATCATGCTCATGGATGGGCAAAATTAACATTGTTAAAATGTCTATACTATCCAAAGTGATTTATAGAGTCAAAGCAATCCCCATTAAAATACCAACATCATTTTTCACAGATCTAGAAAAAATAATTCTGTGCTTTATATGGAACCAGAAAAGACCCTGTATAGCCAAAGCCTGCAGTTCCCAACTCCCCGGCTGTGGACCAGTACCCGTGGATGGCCTATTAAGAACTGGGTTGCGCAACAGGAGGTGAGTGGTAGACCAGCAAGCAAACCTTCATCTGTATTTACAGCCATTCCCCATCACTTGCATCACTGCATAAGGTCCACCTCCTGTCAGTCAGCAGCGGAATTAGATTCTCATAGGAGCACAAACCCTACTGTAAACTGCGCCTGAGAGGGATCTGGGTTGTGAGCTCCTTATGAGAATCTAATGCTTGATGATGATCTGAGGTAGAGCTGAGGCAGTGATGCTAATGCTGGGGAACAGCGGCAAATACAGATTATCATTAGCAGAGACTTTTGACTGCCCAATAATTGTAATGCACTTGAATTATTCCTGCCACCCGCCCCATCTGTGGAAAAATTGTCTTCCATGAAACTGGTTCCTGGTGCCAAGAAGATTGGGAACTGCTCACCAAAGCAACCTTAAGCAAAAAGAACAAATCAGAAGGCATCAATTTACTAGACTTCAAGTTATACTACAAGGCTATAGTAACCAAACAGCATGGTAGTGGCATGAGGACAGAGACATAGACTAATGGGTCAGAACAGAAAACCCAGATATAAAACCATCCTCATATTGCCACCTGATCTTTGACAAAGCTGACAAAAATGTACACTGAGGAAAAGAATCCCTATTCAATAAATGGTGCTAGGGAAATTGGGTAGCCACATATAAACTGAAACAGGATCCACACCTCTCACCACTCACAAAAAATCAATTCATGATGGGCAACAGACTTAAACCTTAGGCATGAAACTGTAAGAATTCTAGAAGACAATGTTGGAAAAACTCCTATAGAGATTGGCCTAGGCAAAGAATGGAGAATTTCTTCAAGGTTGAGCAAGAGGATGGTCTTTTGGGAGGTGTTTTTCATGTGGCAGTGATATGTGTCCACTCCTTGTTGAGAACCAAGAGATGATAGGATCTCTGATGGGGTGGCAGAGGGTGAGAGTGTTTGTGTGTGTGTGTGTGTGTGTGTGTGCATGAGATTAAACATTAGGAGTCTTGGCCTTTAGCTTGTTTTTCTCTATGTTCTTGGAGGTGTAGCAATTACCACAGACATGATACACAGGTACATATTTTTGATGATGACATATATGCAATTTTATATCCTGGTTTTATTGTATTGCATTAGATAATAACTTTTATGTTGTTATACAGTTTTTATGATGAAAATTCATGATACTGATTGAAGGGATATTTTATAACTTTAAACAGCTCCTCTATTAATGCACATTTCAGTTATTTCCATTTTTTCACATTTTAAAATAAAACTTCAGTGATTGCCTTAATATATAAGGTTTTTTTTTCTTGTGGATTAGTTTTTCAATATTTATATAATAATTTCCCCTAAAGCTTTGTTTTAAGTCTGAATCATGTTTTAAATCTCTGTTTCTCTGAGGATTTTCTATTTGTGTTACTGTATCAATGCTCAGAAACTAAATGTTCCTTCTTTCATTTGAAATGTTTGTTTCTTAGCCAATGACTGTAGATTCAGTAATTTTCATTTCTTAGATATTTCAATTCACATACCACTGAGGATTTACTGATGTTTCATTAAAAGTCAGATGTTTAAACTGAGTATAACATAGCATCATCAGCTTTTTGGTTTGTTTTAGATAACTATTTTTTTCTTCAGAGATCCTAGTATTTATCAATTACAAGACTTAAATAAATTTAATGTTTAGTTTTTAAATATGAAAGCTACATGTGTGAAGTAGATGGCAAGCCCACCTTATTCTTATGTTGGCTTTGTGGATTCTAGTTATTATTATTTTAAATTTTTAATTTAATACATATTTTTATTTTTTGAAACAGTAATGCAGACACATAATGAAAAATTCAAACACTACAGTCACCACCACTCCGCCATCAGAATTCTAGAAGAAAATGTAGGAAAGACTCTTACAGACATTGGCCTAGGCAAAGAATTTATGAAGAAGACCCCCAAGGCAATCACAGCAGCAACAAAAATAAATGAATGGGACATGATTAAATTAAAAAGCTTCTGCACAGCCAAAGAAACAGTCACGAGAATAAACAGACCACCTACAGAATGGGAAAAAATTTTTGCATACTACACATCAGATAAAGGACTGATAACAAGAATCTATTTAGAGCTCAGGAAAACCAGCAAGAAAAAAATCAAACAACCCTATCAAAAAGTGGGCAAATGACATGAATAGAAATTTCTCAAAAGAAGATATAAGAATGGCTAACAAACATATGAAAAAATGCTCAACATCCCTAATCATCAGAGAAATGCAAATTAAAACCACAATGAGATATCACTTAACCCCAGTGAGAATGGCTTTTATCAAAAAATCCCAAAACAACACATGTTAGCGTGGATGTGGAGAGACAGGAACAATCATACACTGCTGGTGGGACTGCAAACTAGTGCAACCCCTGTGGAAAGCATTATGGAGGTATCTTAAACAGATTCAAGTAGACCTGCCATTTGATCCAGCAATCCCATTATTGGGCATATACCCAAAGGAGAAAAGGTCATTCTGTAACAAAGACACATGTACCCGAATGTTTATAGCAGCATAATTCACAATAGCAAAGATGTGGAAACAACCCAAATGCCCATCAATACATGATTGGATTAGTAAGCTGTGGTATATGTATACCAGGGAATATTACTCAGCTATAAGGAATAATGAAGATACGACATCTCTATGGTTCTCCTGGAGAGAGTTGGAACCCATTCTATTAAGTGAAATATCCCAAGAATGGAAAAACAAGCATCACATGTACTCACCAGAAAATTGGTTTCCCTGAACATCACCTAAATACACATCTGGGAACGACACCAATCGGATATCAGACTGAGGTGGGGGGGGGTGGGGGAGGGGATGGGGGTATGCCTACACAATGAGTGCATTGCGCACCGTTTAGGGAATGGTAACGAGGTGAGTGGGGGCGGTGGGTGGAGGGATGGGGTTCTAGAAGGAGCTTGCACCTTAGGAAGGTACGCTTGAGCTCCGGGAAGGGGGGTGGGGAGGGAAGGGTGATATATACCTACATGATGAGTGCAACGCGCACTGTCTGGGGAACAGACACGCCTGGAGCTTTGACTTGGGGGGAAAGGCAGTACATGGGCAACGTATGTAACCTGCAATTCTGTATCCCCCATAACAATAAGATGAAATAAATAAAAAAAAATTCAAACACTACAAAAGAACATGTGGTAAAAAAAATCCTCTAATCTTTTCCCTAGAGCCAACTATTGTCATCAGTTCTGTGTCTCCCTTGAGTTATTCTACTCATAGTCTAGCTTTTCTCTATCATATTTACTTTAGCTAAAACTGTTGTATTTCTGAAAAGGGAAACATTTTGTTTTAATGCATATTTTTGTTGTAATTTTAATAATATATATTTCCTTTATTAATTTAGATAGGATCAATGTAGTTTTTGGTTAGTTATATATGGATTTTCTTTTATCTTTAATTAAAAATCTGAGTAAAGATTGGTTTAGATAGTCATTAACTTTTCTTGAGAAATAAAATTAGGGAAGTAGACAGGAATTGTGGAAAAGGTAGAGAAAATGAATAAGAGTGAATGAGAAGTACATGAAAGTTGTAACCAGGACTATTGAGTGCAATGTTTGAGGCATACGCTCATACATAACTTATTTGTCTGCAAGTACTTTTTTCCTTGTCCATACTATTGGATAATAAGCTATTAAATTCTGTTTAATTGATTTCTAAATAATGTTCTGGGAATGTTAATATTTGACAAGATATTAGTACATATGTTGAAACAAAAATTTCAGTGGTGGCTGACTCCTGAAATCCCAGTACTTTTGGAAGGCTGAGGTGGGAGGATCACTTGAGCCCAGGAGTTTGAGGCTGCAGTGAGCTATGATGATGCCACTACCCTCATGCCCAGACAGCAGAGCAAGACCCTGTCTTCAAATTAAAAAAGAAAAAACAAACAAACAAACAAACAAAAACAAAGGAAAAGTGCTGTGGCATTGATAGTAAACATTTTTAGTGAAATTCATAAGTTGCTTTCAAGATGTAAGGTGCGAAATGCATCTGAGCTGCAAAAGTATTTGATAACATACTTAGAGTGAAAAGGAAATCTATTACAGAGCACTATCACTCTCTTAATTTTTTGGCTGATAGATGCCATCTTTGTATTTGGCAGTAATGTTATTCTTCTGCAGTGTTTGCAGAATGCAATTTTGGCAGTTCTTGGGTGGAATAGAACTTACCAAGGCAGTTTATATTCTTAAAATGCAATAATTTGTTATGTCAGAAGCAGCTTTGAAATGCCAGAAGAAAATATTTCCTCTTTCTCTGCCTTTCTTTCTTCATAATTGCCATAAACAATGTAAGTTGTCTACATAAACTGTACAATTATTTATTTTTAACATTTGATGGAATGGCTTTAAAAGTCAGGCACAGTGCCAAATAGTGAAGTGTTTGTTTATTTATTTTTATTTGAATCCAGGAACTGTGGGAGGACAGCACTGCCCTGGTGGTGCAGGAGCCTGGTCTGGGGAGGGCAGGAAAAGCGGCAGCCCTATTAGTATTATTTCCATTGCTGCCACCACCTTTCCCTAGCAGAGTCTTTTATAGTTTAGAAACAAGTTCTGCCTCAAATTCTTTCATGAAATTAGTTGACTGAGAAGTAAACAAATACAAAATAAGGAAACAATAACTTTGCATTGATAGCTTCCTCATTCTCACAGATTCCCTGTGAGATATGCACATATACATTTTTGAAACTGATAAGCTCCCATCTTCCAAGGCATGAGACTATATTATTTTATTATAATTATCTGTGTATCTGGGAATAAACATTAACATTGTTTTACCTTTACTTGAAGCATTTTTTTTCCTCTTCAGTTTTAGTTTCTACTTCAGATTGGCTATAATGACCTATGAAATCCATTAAAAATTATTTTAGTCTATATTTAGGAGTGAAATTTTTACTTGTATTATAATTGCTTTATCTTCCTCTTGAAAATGAGAGAGTTCTTTTTAAACAGTGAAGACACCTCAAGGTCGTAGAACTGTTGATGTTTCCATTTTAACTAATAACACAGCCAGACTTCATTAGATGTGATGATTCTGTAATTTTTGCCCCATTCTCTATTCCTAACAGAAACAAACACAAAAAGGAAAATAAGGAATGGAAGAATTTTTAGTATAGGCCTTGAATGACTCTCATAGGTATTATTTAGGGTAAGGATATATATGTGTATGTATATATATTTTTAATATTTAGGACACATTCATATTTATATATAAAATGGATTTTATATAAATATGTTATTTGAAATAGTTGTGTTAATATATATTTGCATTAATGTATTTTATATAAAATATCTACATACATAAACCATGAATATTTTATGTGTATATTTTATAATGTTCATAAATTTATTCATGCATAAATATGTAAATGTAAGTAATATGCAAAATTCAAAATATGAGTAATACATAGCTATACATCACTATTTTTACATATTTGTGATAATATATAATATATACAATATGTAATTATAAATAGTTTATATATGTATATTATATTTATTTATATTTTTTAGATTTTTTCTATGATAGTTTAGCAATTTCCTAAAACAGTAAATACAAGTAAATACATTCTTGGCTGATATGGTATTGTGTCTAAATGTGCCTGAAGGCTTGAGGACGTAATAATACTTTATTAATTGTTTTAGAAGTATTTAAACCAGTTTTTGAGAAGGTAAGTGGTTTAGTAAAGAAACTTCCTAGTAATATATCATGCCCCCTTCCTCTGCTGTCCCAAGCCTGGTTACAGTGGTATTCTCTTCAAATTGGGTGTTGGGGGTGGGTGGGTGGCTGTGGGCTTCATTGTTTGGTGACAGAAGGCATTACAAAACTGAGGGAGGTCCCTTGGCACAGGAGAGGGGATGAGAGAAGAGAGAATAAGAAGCCTGTGATTCGGGCTGTTTATTAACCTTGCCTTTCTGTGGAAAAGATCCTTCACCCTGTCCTTGTGCATAGAACTGGCAGCTGGAGTGTTGTCTCTGACCCCTGAAAACCAGACGAGTGAGGCTGTTGAAGGATGGAGTCGGCTGCGCGCCAGCTGCCTCATGCCCTGAATAAAAGTCACAGAGAGACTCACGTGCAGGACTGCAGTGAGGAGCTAGAAGCTTTTAACTACTGTTTTTTTCACTCTTTCCAAAGGAATAATTGTTAAGAAGCAGTAGGAGCCATGGTGATGGAAATTATTACTATTTAACGGTTGCCAATGAAACTGCTTGAAAAGGTGTTGGGTAAGAGTTTTCTTTTGCAGGTATAGATGCTCCTTGACTTACCATGGGGTCACATCCAGATAAATCCATCCTAGGTTGAAAATGTAGTAAGACAAAAATGCATTTAATACACCTAACCTACCAAACATCATAGCTTAGCCTAGCCTACCTTACACATGCTAAGAACACTTGCAATTAGCCTACAATTGTGCAAAATCATCTGGCAACAGAGTACACTCTAGAGTGTCAGTCGTTTACCCTCCAGATCTTGTGGCTGACTGGGAGCTGCAGCTCGCTGCCACTGCCCAGCATTCTGAGGGAGTGTGGTACCTCTTTCTGCTGAATGCATACAGCTTTTGCACCACTGTAAAGTTGAAAAATCCCAAGTCTAAACATTTTAAGTCCCAGACCGTTTGTATTGCCAGCAGTGACACGCTAATTTTGAAACCCACAGGGATATCAAAAGTTTTGCTTTCTCCTGGTATCTCTGTGACTGTGGGCTTATTGTGCTGTATCTCCATCCCCAGGGCACCACTGCTGGGCTGGAAGTTCTGCAATACAGTTGCAGTGCCTGGTGTGGGAGAGACAGCAATGGTAACTCAGGGTATCTGCCTGGATAATCCTTGTTAATGCCAGCAGAGTTGGGTGAGCGATTGCTGAGGCATGTCCAGGCATTATTCCACCTCTTTTCATTTGGATCAAGGTCTCTGGACAGAGGTTAAAGACTTATATCAGAATTCACTTAGTGGCAGTGAAACAACCCAATTTAGTTGTCTTCTAAAACTTTGCTTCAGCTTACATGGACCTTTAGGGTCAAAAGAAAAGGAAATGCTTTAGAACATGAAAAGTGATAGAAGGAAGCACTCTATTTATCTTTCCCACTTCTTAAGACATAAACTCTTTGGAAGTTAAATGTTTGGTTGCATAAGATTTTTAAGGGCAACTCAGATCATCCTCTGACAGTTCTACTCCATTCTGTCGAAGGTCTAATTCCCTCCAGAGGTTCTCATCATCGTCTTCAAACACCCAACGAGTGTTTCTCTATGATGTTGGTTTACTGGGCTGTCTGAAATGTCTGGTAGTTCACAGTCCTTTTAGAAATGTTTGAAATTATTTAATATTTAAATAGTATTTCTTTTAAGGGAACTTCATATTACTTTTGCCAGTTCAAGTTATCAGTATTAACTAAGCACTTACGGTGTACCCTGCATGAGACTTGAACCTAGGGGATCACACAGACTTTACATATATTAAACAATTAGAGAATATTACAAGAACATATGAATTTAAGGACTCCTTTGTATGGTATAAGCTCTTAAGTGCAGGATGGATCAGCATAACAGAGGGTGAACCCCGCTTTCACCACCCTGTGCAAATCACAGTCTCTCCAATCCTTATGTGTCTAGAAGGGATACAATTAACTATTTCTAGGATTGTTGAAAGGATTAAGTAACCTACAAAAGGTGCCAAACGCTTCTTAGGTACTCAGTGCATGTCAGTTAGAGCAATGCAGGATGGGGAAGACTTAAGGAATGATGAGAACATTTTTGAGGAGTGGACAGGGAATGTGAGTTAAGATATGCAGCAAGGAATGATTTAGGTATGGCCTTGGGCTGATTAGGGTGGAGGGTGGTAAAGTGAAGTAGTGAGATAAAAAAGAAGGACTCACATGACCAGCTAAGAAGTTTGGTGAGAGCCAGTAAGCAATTGAATATTGTATGAATACTAGTGGCATTTTGGAAAGATTTTTTTCAGTATGTAAAACTAATGTAGTAGCTTTGCGAGGAAGGTACTATTATTATCCTTATTTTCCATGTGGGAGATTGAGTTTGGAAGAGGTTTTAAAGAAACTACATATGTATTTACTATGTGAATATAATAATAACATTAATGGCAATCAAAATGAAAGAAAACATTAATTCATGATTTAGCCATCCAAGCAAATCAGACTGTTTTCTTTTTCCCGTATTGTCTATTGGTTTTGGTTTTTCTTCCAAGAGATGGAAAAATTGTTGTGAATGTTATTTGAGTTAACTGCTGTCAGTGCTTTAGCACTCGCTATATGTTAGCCTTATTTTTACCTTAAGACAGGTCAAGAATTCATGGAGTGGAAGAGACAGCCCATGATAACAGACAGCTTAAGTAAGGTAAATTTTGTGGCCTTCCTAGTTTCACTCACAACTTGGTAACATTCCATGTGCAAGCTAAACATAAAGAGAACTCCCAATCTTTTCCAGAATGGAATGAGGTATGACTGATATGCAGGTTATTTGCTACTTAAATTCTTTGGTGGCCTGTCAGAGGTTTGCTCTCATTAACTTGCAAATGGTGGGAGAGAAAGAACAAATAATAAGTTTATTGCAAAAATTTATGTCCTATTCAATGGCTAATCTGTTTTTGGGATATCTTGTTGGCTTAATATATAGGTATAATTATTATAATTTTCCTAGAAAAAAGATGAATTTATTTTTTAATTGCTACATTTTTGACAGTTTTATTTTATAGGGTAAATACTCATGATTTTAGTGTGTTCTAAGAATAACTCAGGCAGTTTATGTCAAAAGCCCTAATTTTTAAACTTTTCTGGTGAGTTATGGGGGAGTTAGCAAATGAACACGTTTTATCAGTTACTTAGTTTACAATAACTTATTTCTGGACTAGCAAAACTGTGAACTCTTCTTTAGCTGCTAACCCTCAGTTATTTTTCTAAAGGCTTTCTGTTCATGTTTCTAAAATCTTAGCTGTTGATACCACTTGGATACACTCATTATTTTTCAAGTGCTAAGGTCTAGATTGTTGAATAAGTGAGACTAACCTTTGACATGAAAAAAAATTTAGAGGAAAGAAGGATTTCATTTGCTTTTCATTTTTAAGACCATGTCTTGTAATATGACTTTATCAAGAACATGAGTCATATTTTTCACATCTCTGTGTACTTTGGGACATAAACTTTTAGGGAGATCCACAGGTACAAAGACTGCTCTGTGCTGGGGAAAATAATAAAAAAAAATTAAGAAATTGGAATTGAAAATAAAACTCCTTTGTGCATTCTTTATATAAGTCAAATAAGCTTTGTGGGCTTTTGGGTCTTCTCAGATCTCCTTGAAGGCATCTGTGGAACAATTATTGTGGCTGGACTTGCCATTACACCCTTTCTGGGGGAGCCTAGGAGGAAAGAAGGCTCATTTGCCGTGTAGTCTGGTAAATGGGTTACAACTCTGCTGAGAGGATTGTAACTTTTCTGGCTATAAGCAATAAAACAGAACATCAGTTGGTAAAGGGGTCTGGGTTTTACAATTTACTTGCAAGTGCTTGAAGATATGGAGACATTGATAAAAATCATTAATACATAAATGTTTAAGAGCTTTAGGTTGCTTTATGCTCCTTCTCTCCTTCCTTCCAGGCTTTTCCCTCCCACCTTCATTCCATCCCTCCCATGCCCCCTCCCTCCTTTCTTTCTTTGCTTCTTGCTTTCTTTCTATCTCCTCCTCCTCTGTCCCTTCCTCCTTGTCCCTTTCTCCCTTACCTCCTTTCCTCTCTCTCTTTCCCTCTTCCTTTCCTCCCTTCCTTCCTCTGCTTGTCTCTATCTCTTTTTTTTTATTTCATTCACTCATTCATTCATTATAAAAAGCATCATTCATAAGGTTCATGAATAGATAATTTTACTTTTGCTATGTAGGGAGTTTTCTAATTTTTCTGGAGGAGAGACTCAAACAATGAGGATAGGTAAAAATAGGAAAACTTCAAATTGTTTTTGTTGCTCTTAATTCACTGAGGAAATACTGAAGAGAGATTTTTGAAGCATTACTTATTTGAACAATCTGGCACTATTATCAGCTTTCATTTCACTCATAATTTCTTGAGGAAAAGATTTTATCATTGAGTTATTATATACAACATAAGTCATTTTTGTTGCTCTCTCCCCCCCATTTTATTTCCTTCTCTCCCTTTTTTGCTCCCTCCCTTCTTTTCTTTCAGCCACCCTCCTTACCTCTATCCTACCCTTCCCTTCCCTTGTCCTTCCTTCTCCCTTCCCCTCCCCTCCGCTCCCTCCCTCCCTCCCTCCCTCCCTTCCTTCCTTCCATGTGTTTTCCTCTTTCTTTTAATTACTTAAGTATCCATAACTCAGGCCAAGTAATAAACAGAGTACAAACTTTTGTGACAGTTGGGTTTGGATTGTTGTGATTTACTACCTGGGGGCAGTTGCTACTGTCTTTACTGTCTTGCCTTATTCCATTTTGGTATGAATTGCTGTTGGAAAGATTGATTCTGGAGGATTGGGTAGCAAAGCAGCAGTCACTCTTACCATGTTCAGATGTGCAAAAAAAAAAAAAAAAAAAAGCTTTTTTTTTTTCCCTGTTGCTAACAATCTTACTAGGTAGCTAAGAAGAAAATAAATTTTCTATTTTGCAATTTATAATCTTTCACTTCCTTTTTGTTTAGTTGCTTTTTGATGGCTCATTGTCTTTTAGAATAGACTTATGGCCATTCAGATTTCTATCCCCTTTCTATGCTTTTCTTCAGGATGGAGTCTGAGAGTGATTTCATGGTGATAAGTGAAGTTGGGAACCTCTGTCTGCATAGTACCTTGTGATACCATGCTGTGGTCTGGAGTGGTGGATCTGCTTTATATCCTGGACTGGTTCTTTTCCTGGACATTCTGCTGATGTTTGTTATAAAGTCTCTGATTGGCATGTAATTTTTCCTCTCCTCTTGTCTTAGTTAATGTATTAGTCAGGATCTTCCAGAGAAACAGAGCTAATAGGATCTCTCTTGCTCTCTCTCTCTCTCTTTCTGTTATAGGAACTGTCCTACACAATTATGGAGGCTGAGAAGTTCCATAATCTGTTATGTGCAAGCAGGAGAACTGGGAAAGCTGTTGGTATAATTCAGTACGAATCTGAAGGCCTGAGAACCAGGAATGCTAATGTCTAAGGGCAGGAAAAGATGATCTCCCAGCTCAAACAGATAGAGTGAATTCTCCGTTTCTCCACCATTTTTTCCCTTCTATTCTAGCTCTCAGTGGGTTGGATGAGGCCCATCCCTATTGGGGAGGCCATCTACTTTAGTCATTTTACCAATTCAAACCTCTTTCTAGAAACACCTTCACAGACACAGTCAGGAATGACATTTTACTAGATAGCTGGGTATCTCTTAGCCCAGTCAAGTTGATGCATAAAATTAACCAACTCAGTTAACATTTACTTAAGGGCTTAGCTAGAGAAGCCTACATAGGTCTTTTCAGTTGATTGCCTGGGTCATTTCTTAAAATAGTCCAAAGATTATTGTAAAATAGTCATGGAGAAGTTGGCCAAGTCACTCTGAAAGCAAGTATTCATGATCTATTTAACTTGAGAAGCTATGCTTTTCCCATGTTTTCTACACTTCTGTGGCCCTGGTTGCATTTTACTTGGTTCAAGTTACACCATAGGGAAAATTTTGATGTTAACCATTGTGCTTTCATTTTTAGTAATTCATTCTTTTTTCAGGTGGAGTTTACTCGTATTTTAGGTAGTCTGAGTTCACTATTTTAGAGAAGGAGGACCTGGCAGAACAATTGAAAACAAAAGAGCTGATTCCAGCTTCTGAGTTTAAAACTCTTGGTAGAGATGGTAGTTGAAAGAAAGGATTGGAAAATTGGCAAGAATTCATAATAATGTAAAAGACTGTTTTTCCTTTCCTAGATCTGATAAAGATTCCTTGTGATGTGGAGACAGAGTTGGAAAAGAATGGTATCAGACACTGGTGGGGGTCTCTGTGTTTTTCCCTATACCTATTGCAGTGACAGTCTTAGCTCCAGGGCTGGGTGATCTCCGAGGAGAGAGGGCATGTGCCCGAGTCCCTGCCTGATTGCCCGAGGGTGCTGTAGTCTTTATCCGTAGAGCAGCAGAGTAGCTGGAGACAGCACAGGGTTGCTAGGAGAAAGACGTTAAAGAGACTCTCCACATGCTCACATGTGTTGTGAAAAGGTGCCAAATCTTTTCTTGTTCATCCAAGAGTATTGCTGATGTGGCACTGAAAACAGGCAGTTGTGGAGATGCCTTGCATTTCTAACAAGGGACCAACACTGGAAAGCAGCCCAGATAGGTAGCTGTCCATCTCAGCAGATGCCAGCATGAAGATATGATGCTTTCCGTGAGTCATGTGGAATGAGGCACATCTCAGCAGAAATCAGCGTGGATGGAGGAACAGGTGCCTTTCCCTGATGGTATGACACTAGGCTAATTGGAACTTAGATGAGAGTGGGAGGAGAGAACCCTTTATTGAATTTACCTTATATTGATTTGACTCAGAAAGTACCAAGTTAACTGAGTTTAACCAGAATGAATGAGTTTAAATTTTCCATTACCAAGTAGAATGGAGATTAAGTTGAGTTGCAAAAAAAGGTACACTTCTTACATTGGACCCATCCCATAGGTTTCTAGCAAATATAAACAGTCAAGGTGAAAACTTGGCAATGAAGAACTGGTGCATATTAAAGTCACCTTCCAAATATGATCCAACTTGTCTTAAATGACTTCTGTTAAACTGGAGGTGGTCCAGAAAATCATTGAAGTGTTGCCCCATTAGTTATTTAGCAGAAGTGATTTGTACCTCTTGCTAGGAGTGTAGGGCACAGAGTGGTATGTTAAATGACAAGAAATGCAGTAGTTCTCTTCCATCATTAAGATCTAAAACCTTCTTAAGAGTTTGTACCACTTGTTCAGCTTGACCGTTTGCTTAAGGGTGATAAGATTTGTTGGTAGAAGCCTAGGGAGGCATCTTGATATAGAGGAAGACACACAAACTGGGGGTCAAACACATGTGATTTTAAATTCCATATCTGCCCCATACAAGCTATATGCTCTAGGTTTCCCTTTCTGTGAAAAGGAGTTAGTACTAGCTGTGGTGGACTTCTGCTCTTTTTGCTTCAGCCTCTTCCAATTGCCACCACACTCCCTACTCTAAGTACAAGTAATTCAACAGGTGCTGGTCCCACCCCGGGCTCCATTTGGCCCAAGCCTGGCTAGTCAGGGCTCTTGACACCCTTGCTATGGTGAGTGGTCCAAGATAGATACAGGACCTAAATCATAAGAAGCATTCAGGATTTTTGTTGAAAGAATTGGGAAGAAACATCTCACCTTCCCTAGTTGCTAAGCTTGAGGAGTTATAACCCTGGAACTAGAAGGTCCTGTCACTTTGAAGAAAGCCAGCCTAAGACTGAAGAAGCCATGCAGAGAAGAATGGAATGGAGAGATGGACAGTCTGAATTCTCTGACAGGATCTGAGCTCCTGAATTCATTCACGCCTGAGACCCAGTACTCTTGTATTTTCTAGCAGGACTTTGGGGGCTAATGAACAGCTTCTTATTTTTTCCCCATCAAGTTTGGAACCAACTGAGTGATAGCAACAAGAGTTAGACAGATGCAGGTAAAAATATCAGCTACTAATAAAAGCTGGATTAGTGAATATAGTTTAGATGTTTATGCACAGTGGAATTCCTAGTATTTTCCCCTGAATTCGGTTTATAGAGCCAAACCCTGCATGGTAAGCTTAGCACATGGTAGAAAGCAGAGCAGAACACTCTTGTAGTGAGGGAGGGAGGCAGGTCTCTAAGCCAGGGAGCAGAGGAGGCTGAGCTAAGTGATACCCTCTTCTAAATATACCAATTATTTAGGTCCACCCACAGGATGAGTGAGGAGGAAGTGGAGAGACCAGGACTGTTACTCAGGCATGAGAAACTCCACATGAATTCAGAGCACCAGAAATTTCCCTTAGTCTGTTTGGGTACATGAGCTGGTAAATTTTCTCTTTGCTTTGATTTTCTATTACTTGAAAATGAGGGTCTTGACTAAATTTCATTCATTCATTCCACCAATTATAGGCAGGTATTATGCTTTATTATGATGGAAAAATAACAATGAACAAGTCCTCATCCTCAAGGACTTGGCAGTCTAGCTGGAGATGTGGAGAGTGTGTAGGCAGCTGCTCTCCTGCGTGATAAGTGCCAGGATAGGGGTAAGACGTGGATGCTGTGGGTGTGAAAGCCTCATCCTCCAGCAACAATGAAGCCTTCCTAGGTGTCTGTGAGGATGAATGAGGCAATGTAGGTAAAGATTTTGTTGTATTATAGGCCTTTAATAACCTAGTTTCATTTGTTCTTCTCTTTGACAGCTTCACTCCTTGAGGCTCACCTTTGTGTTCCATTACTAGGATAGTATCCAGCACATGATGGGTACTAAAAATGACTTGCAGGATGATTAGGAAACTGTTGAATTATTTCTGAAATTCACCTGATGATAAGTGGAACCACTTTCAGAAGTTATATATCCAAAAATTTATGATTTTCAAAAAAATGAAATATTGAATATTGCAGTAGATATTTGGACCAAGAGAAACTCTGTGAATATAGCACTAATCCATTTTCAGCTACTGCCAGATTGTCACCAAAACACAGCTCTCTAATCATTACCACCATCATCACCATAATAATATGCATGGTTTACAAATGCTTTTTATACATTACCTCATTTCATTTTAAGTGAAACTTTATTTTTTAGAACAGTTTCAGACTCACAGAAAAATTGTAAGGATAGTACAGAGTTCTCAGATTAGTCCACACTGCCTCTCCCTCATTATTAACATCTTGTAGTACGGTGGTACATTTGTTGCCACACTATTGCTACACCAATATTGATATATTATTATCAACTAAAGTTCATACTTTATTCAAATTTTCTTATTTTTCATCTAATCTCCCTTTTCTGATGCAGGATTCCATCAAGGATACCACATTACATGGAGTTGCCATGTCTTCTTAGGCTTCTCTTGGCTGTTATGGTTTCTCAGACTTTCTTTATTTTCGATAACCCTGACATTTTGAGGGGTACTGGTCAGGTATTTTGTAGAATGTCCCTTAATTGGAATTCATCTAATTTTCTAATGGTTAGATTGGGTTTATGAGTTTCTGGGAAGAAGACCACAGAAGTAAAGTGCCATTTTCACCATATCATATCAAGAGTACGTATTAATACTATAAACATGCCTTGTCACTCTTGATGTTGACCTTGATCACCTGGCTGAAGTAGTGTTTGTCAAATTTCTTCACTGTAAAGTTACTCTTTTTTCCCCATCCATAGATAATGTGCTCTTTGCCTCATTTAATATTCAAGCCTGCAAAGTCCTGCCCTCACTAACATCCATAAACAACGGTAGTGTCAGGAACAGAAATAAGCAGGTTTGATAAATCATAGGTTTGCTGTGAAGATCAAATGGATAATGCTTCTAAATGTGCATTTAAGCTAATATTTTTTACTGATAGTTCAAAGAATAAATCTTCAAGAAATTTGAGGCCTTGGTACAGGATAGTGGGAGAGAAACTCTGCACAAGAGAGTCTTTTGATCAGCCTTAAAACTTGCATCTTTTTAAGTGACCATATGCTCTTTTTAAGTACAACACCAAAATTATATACCTTCCTGGTGACACTCGTCAGCTACAATTTATGATGACAAAATTTTGAGCAAGAGCAGGGGATCCATAATCCAACATTTTTTTTTTAGATATTTAGGGCAACAACAGGGACAAAAATGGTCTATTTTTACTCTCATTCTCATTCCCTTTAACTGAGACTGGAAATATGAGAGAGGAAAAATATGAAGGAAAAAAAGGGAGAGGTAGGAAGCGGACCAGAAGATTTAGCCTGGGAGTGGTAGCTCCTGAGTGATTTATTATGGGCCAGGGAAAGCTTAGTGTTTCTTCCATATTTTTCAGGAAGGATGTGATGAGTTGCAACAACAATCTGGTGACTATTGCAGACCTGTTTGAATAAGTCCTTCTTTATGTCTGGTTCCTTTTAAACTCATGCTCTATACCTACCTCAGGTTAAATGGCTAGTCAGTTTTCTCCTGCCTCCAAGAAGAAATGTCTCTGAGGAGCTTTACAATTTTACTAGTTCAAGAACATCAACATTTCTCCACTTTTAGCTTGAACCGGAGGTGAAGCAATGGCAATAATAGTTGCTCTTTGTGAAAATATTTCTCTCTTTGGGCTTTAAATCATGTTTTTTTCCCTTTCTGCCACTCATTTTCTCCTTTGCAATGGATTGTTTTCTGATTATTTTCTCACTACCCATCCAAGAATTCCTGAATCTTTGGGAATTAAAGGCAAAATCAAAATGATGCCTAATTTTCTTTCCCCGTACGGTGAAGAGTGTCTATCCTATTACTCTCCATTTTCATTAGCAAAAAATAAGTGAGATCCTGAAGAATCAGATTTGATTTTACTTTTTTGGTTTCATGTTCAGAGATGCTTTCCCGGGATGGCTGTTTTGTAGAGTGAGGGTTTTTAGGTTTAGGATAGGAAGTGGAACATAAGTTTTTTTTTTTTTTTTTTTTTTTTTTTTATTTCAGCTTATTATGGGGGGTACAAAAGTTCAGGTTACATACGTTGCCCATGTACTGCCTATCCCCCCAAGTCAGAGCTCCAGGCGTGTCCATTCCCCAGACAGTGCGCATTGCATTCATCATGTAGGTATATACCCATCCCCTCCTCGCACCCCCCACCCAAGTCCGCACCTTCAAGCGTGACCATTCCCCAGATGGTGCACAACGCACTCATCATGTAGGCATACACCCATCCCCTCCCCCCACCCCCCACCTCAGTCTGATATCCGATTGGTATCATTCCCAGATGTGAATTTAGGTGATGATCAGGGAAACCAATTTTCTGGTGAGTACATGTGATGCTTGTTTTTCCATTCTTGGGATACTTCACTTAATATAATGGGTTCCAACTCTCTCCAGGAGAACCAAAGAGATGTCGTATCCCTGTTATTTCTCATAACTGAGTAATACTCCATGGTATACATATACCATAATTTACTAATCCAATCATGAATTGATGGGCATTTGGGTTGTTTCCACATCTGTGCGATTAGAATCAGAGAAGACCCTGTATAGCAAAAGCGATTTTAAGCAATAAAAACAAAATGGGAGGTATTAATTTGCCAGGAACATAATTTTTAAGGCCATAAACTTAGGAGCCAGATCACTGAGCTTTTAGTCTAGGTTCCACCACTTACTAGCTGTGTGACCTTGGGCAAGTTACTGAAACTTCTGTGCTTCTGTAAATGAGTATAGTAACAGTCCTAACACGTAAGATCATTGTGAGGATTGAATGATTTAATATATATATATATGTGTATATATAAAAAACACTTCAACTGATATCTGGCATAGTAAGTCCTTTGTATTTGCAACTTATTTATAATAATTATAAAAATTAATTGGCATTTATGCTAATATTCTGTTTGTTTTCCCTCTCTCCCTCACTTTGTGCCCTGGCAGATGACTGCTGATTGTGAACAACATTACTGGGGCCCTCTTTCCAGCTGACTTCCAGTTGGGTTCAGCCAGGGAAGGACAGGGAGAACATGGTGGATAGAAGGGAAGAGAGATGTGCTTAATTTTTTTGTACTCTCTCCCTGCTTCCATGTAGCTGTTTCTCTTGCAATAGATGTCCTCCTCTGTGAGTCAGCTCCTGGTGGGCAGCCTTCTATAGCTCCAGCCTTCAGTGGGCTCCTAAACACCATTTCCTCCCCCTACCCTTTCAGTCCTAGGAGTGGTAAGGCTTCCCATGGTTGGTCTCTGGGTGCCAAATATCCCTTGTTTGTTAGCTCAGTCCTTCCTGCACCTCAGTCATAGGTTCTTTCATTAGCAACTATCTGGGGAGAATTCTGGTTTTTTTGATGGGACCTTGGCGCATACAAAATTTTATAGTTTTATGTTCGGATTTGTGAAAATTTTGTAATGCCACAAATCTGTTCTTGCTAATAAGCTAGGAGAGCTTCCTTTAAAAACTGTGATTATTATTTGTAAATCTCTTGCCTCTTAACTCTTATATTAAGTTTCTTGAGGACAGGAATTACTATGTCTTAGCTTTTAGCCCAGTGCCAGATATATAGCAGGTGGTTAAAAAAAAAAAAAAAAATCACCCTGTAGTAGTGAAGAACATTTCTGTTCAGAACAGTGAACATGATGGTTTACTCCAGTGACATATTAAAAGCTTTGCAACTATAGCAGCTTTAGTTTCAATCTCTCAACAATTACTTGTTAAGTTTTAAAGGATTTATTACTTGTGAAAGGTGCCAGAATAATAGCACTAAGGAAGAAAATCCCATTGTCTCACAACACACTGTGACTGTCCAAGCTTCCTTTGCCTCCTGCCAGAGAGCCCAATGGGGCTGACTGAAAGATTTAGCTCATTTTTAACTGAAGTTTTGCTGTTCTGGGAGATTGGGCAGTCTACCTCCCCCTCAGGAAATTCTATGAGAGAACTAGATTTAGTGTTTTCTCCTTCTGAGGAGTCTCTCATACAGCCCTCCTGCTGCATCCTTGAATAGACTCAGCTTTTTAAATAGGGAGCAGTTAATTAATTTCATGTGTGTATACTTTTGTCTGACAAGGAAGATGCTTGTAATGTGGATAACCTGCCAACTGCTGAAATAGTTTGGTGACCTAATAATTGTAGACAAGATCCTAGATATAACTTGCTGGCCCTTAGCATACAAAGCACTTAAATGTAACTAAAGACATAAATATTTAACCTTCATGAGGGCAGAAATGGAATGTCTCTTTGTGAGTTACTTGGACAAGTAGCTCTTGGAACCTCATTTTCTTCATCTTTGAAGCAAAGGGTAACAAAAGCTATCTTGTAGGTTTATTGTGAGAATTTGAGATGTTTACAAAGCACCCGGAATGTAAAAAGTGCTCAACAAAGGATAGCAAGGAATACTGAGAAAAGCTAGATTGGAATGTGTGGTTTTTTTTAAAAAATTGAAAATAAATAGAAATGATTACTATTTTTACTTGGTCAATATAGTTTTTATTTTATATCCTGCTTGTTTGCAAATAGGCCAGGAGGAAGTCTGAGAAAACTAAGAGAACCTCTCAGGGGTTTTACCAAGTCTGTTGTAGGGTAGAGTTATTGATTTTTCAATATCTCTTGATATTGAATATTTAAGTATTTTTGATTTTCAGTTGGTTGAATCTGTGGATGCAGAACCTGTAGATACAGAGAGCTGAGTATATCTATTATAAGGTATTGGCTCATGCAAATATGGAGGCTGAGTAGTCCCACGATTTGCTGTCTACAAGCTGAAGACCCAGGAAAGCCAGTGGTATAGTTTGAAGGCCTGAGAGCCTGAGAGCTAACGATGTGGATTCCAGTCTGGGTCTGAAGGCTGGAGAACCGGGAGTGTGGAGGTCAGGAGAAGACTGATGTCCTAGCTCAACCAGTCAAGCAGAGAGCAAATTAAACCTTCTGCTTTTTTATTCTATGTGGACCCTCAATGGATTAGATGATGCCTGTTCACATTGGTGAAAGCAGATCTGTTTTACTCAGTCTACTGATTGAAATGCCAATCTCTTTCAGAAACATCCTCACAGACACACCCAGAAATAATGTTTAACCAGCTATCTGGGCATCCTGTGGCCTAATCAAGTTGACATATAAAATTAATCATCACAATTATCTTAAATAAGTCACTCACATTCTTGAGCCTTGGCTTCCTCATCTATAATGAAAGGGTATTGCATCTTACCAGCTGGAAAACTTGGTTCCTATGATTCATTCTGCTTGGCTCGTATATACATAAAAACGCACTTTTATTTGTCTAATTTCAAAGGTACTTGCTTAATGCAGAATATTTGAAAAACATAGAAAAACACCACAGCTTATCCCCTTTTTCACTTTTATCAATACTCTTCACAGGTAATCACTCTTAATATTTTGGTTTTGCCCAGTTATTCTGAACATAATTAAACTTTTACATTTAAATGCCTTCTTAGTTGATAATTAAGTAAAAATTATAAATTTGATAAAATTGTAGGAAATGTTCTCTATTCCTTCCTGGGTATTAGGTATATTTAGAATAGCAATCTGTGGGAAACAATGCTACCATCTTTGAAGGCTGTCTTTCAAAAAAATGAATCTAATATTGGAGTTTCTTAACAAATTAAAGGTTGGTAGTTGCCATAGGAAGGAATATTTTTGGGAATGAGGTTCTGGGGAGAAGACCACTTACCCCAACCAC
This sequence comes from Eulemur rufifrons, assembly GCF_041146395.1. NCBI lineage: Eukaryota > Metazoa > Chordata > Mammalia > Primates > Lemuridae > Eulemur > Eulemur rufifrons. The sequence goes on along the minus strand of NC_091000.1, from coordinate 20,266,494 downwards.
AAGTGGGGACTCTTCTTGCTTAGGTTTTATTGCAATATGCACACCAAAAAATAGGAGAGTTCCACTAGGTGGTAGCATTGACACATAGCCCAAGAAAGCAAGCTGCAAGAAACTGGCTGAAGATTATGTGAATATTAAAGACAGAAGTTTGGACGTGAATACAAAACCTGCTGAGGGCCAAGCAATATGATTTTAGACATGTCCTAATTGAGAACCAGCTGAGGGCTTGTCTGGAGGACAGTCACATCTATTACGTATATGTTTTAAGATGTATCGATAAACACGCACACACACATGTAAAATAGACCTAGGGAATTATGCCATCTGGGAACGAAACTAGGAGAGCAAATTTTCCTCAAGGAGGTGAAAAAATATAATATATAATATGATAATTATATAGGGCACACAAGATGTATTTTGAACTTTTCGGAAATAAACCTTTCAGGCGTGAGTTCTAATGCCAAATAATAATAATAGCCAGAAGAGAACTATGTCTTGTGGTTTTCTTATAATCCCTTCCAGTTCCTCACACACACCAAATTATGCTCAGGAAAGTGGGGATAACACATACTTTTCAGGGCAAGTTCAGTAAATTGAACTCCTTGGATCAAAATACTAGCAAAACAACACTGAAAGATCACAATATTTAACTTCCCTTTCAGAGTACACACAAACATTAGGAAAGAATGAAGATATACTCATTTAAAAACCATTTAAAAAGTTTTGGGTTTGAAATAACAATTAAATCTTGGATTTCTCATACTTGGTGGATTTTACTTCCAGACAAGTCTTTTTTAGGGGTCATTCAATGTTTTAGTGCCTTCTTTATTCTTTACATAAAAAAATTTGTTTTTCTTTTTTTGTTCTCATCATTTTTTCCCTGTAGTGATATTTATTTCTTCCCTTTACTGGAAATAAGATAGGTTGAAAGGGATAAACCTTTTTATGATTCCATTTTACCGTATTTCTCCATGGTAAGATGATATAGTGGAATTAATTCAGCACATAGTTCAAAATAAAATTAAAACATGCAGCATACATCCAATTGACATTGTACCTTGACACCTAGAAACTGTGTAAGTAGGTGCTGTTAGTGTTAGAATGAGAGTAAGAACCTTTAATTTTCCTTCAACAACCTCTTCCCTTTGCTTCTCTTGATAGAATGTACACCTGAGGTGGATACTCCCCAGAATTTGCCCTAATATTTGTGATGTCTTGCAAGCTGTTCAGATTTGTGAGCAGCAGAATTTTGACTACTATGGGCTTGGCTGACTACTCCGGCCCTGGAACATTGCTATGTCAGAGGATGCCCTGGAATTCAGGTGTGTGGTGGGACTGACTCCAGAAATCTAGGCCTGCGTTGAGAAAAAAAACAGGAATACTGATCTGGCAAAAACTCCAAGGTCACTTTTTGAAGCAGCTAAGATTCTAAATAGTCTCTTACAGATTAAGGCCAGTGCAGGTATAAACTGGCAGCCATGTCTTTATGCAGTTGGCTTTGGAGAATAGGAATGGAGCTTTCTAAAAGTGAGCTACAGTGGCCTCAACTCTCAGTCAAGTGTGCGTGTGAGTGGGAAGACTTAATTAAGAAGATGGGATTGCTGTAGTAATTTCCTCTGAGTCCTCATTTAAAATTGACTTTAAATGCTCACAGCTCTTGAGGTGAGGGAAGGGGATAGGGAGTAGAAGGTTAATTGCTAAGGGTAGACACATACAAAGGTGGTTCTGCCACAGGCCATTTGAGAGTCAAATTTAGATCCAGATGAGATTTAAAGTATCTTCTGGGCCATTTTCCTTCTTGTATCATAGTTATAGTCTGGATCTTGTTTTTGTAGAAGTTTGAAAAAATTTCCAACTCTGCTAAACCTCAGTAAGGAGTTTGAAGTCTACTTGAGATATTATAAAATTTTCTGTGCTTATTACTCTAAACTTTTGGAACAAAACAAAATATAGATAAATATGCAAACAAAAGCATAAAATATTTCTAGTTTTATTTAACTTACTTGATTCTTTGGGTAAGGAACTTTTTTTTTTAAAGCCTGGCAAAAATATTATTACTCTGACATAGTTTAAGAAGAGTAATTACAATATGCCATTTACTTTCTTATCTGTGGATTCTTATATTTTCAAGAGAATGAGAGCACCATAATATTTTTGCAATCATGGTGGTCTCTTTTTTTAAATTCTGAAGGACACCATAACTGCCAATGGATAAAATTTCTTCTGGGAGTAGAGATAGACTTCCACATAGGATTACTTTGCAGTAAAGTCAGAAATCTGAAGCATATGAATTAAATGGTTAAGTACTACTTGCAAGCCGTGATATTAAAGGAAATAACTGCTATTAAATGAAAGCTGAATAGCAGTGTACAGGGGAAAAAATGTCCTCATTTTCATCAGCTAATAATCAAAACAGTTTGACACTGGCCAGAGAGAGCCAAAAAATATGGAAACAATTATTGAGTTAAATGAAATATCACAAAATTATATGTTATTTTGAATTTTGCATTTTTAAGGTAAAAACATTTCATGAAGATTCTATTATGTATTGACCAAATAAAAGAAAAAGATTAGGAGTGGGTTTAAAGGCAAAAGTAAGAAATGTGATATCTTAAGATACCAGTGGAAAAATATTTGGGTTATTCTTACTTCTCCATGCATAACACTATTTTAAATCCCAGTGCTCACTTCCTATATTATTAGGTTGGAATAACCAATTCTATAATGGAGTAACAGTGGTTTCACTGACAAGAAAAAGATGCTTTATAAGTCTAGATGGAGGTTTGATCAAATGCATACAGTTCACTTTGTCTTAAAGAAAAAAAGTGATGGCAGTTGTCATTAAATCTTATGTTCTGTTTTTACTTTTATGGGACGATTACACATCCTAACTGAATAACACTACAATAACAAAATCACATTTCCTGCTATTTCAAGAAATCTGAAATGGTGATGAAAGACATTTCCTACCAATGATGTCAGTGGTTATTTAATTGCCATTAAGATGGTAATGAAACTCTCTCTTGTCACTTATACATGATGAAGTGTTCTTGATCCCATTGTGTGAAACAAAATGGCTACCATTATATTAGATGTTCTTTCTGAAAACTGGGTTTTCATTACTTTAATAATGTTAGCAGAGAAAGCTAAATTATGTTTGGCATTAGCTCTTGAATTATTGCCTCTAAATAGTATTTTAAAGAAATTGGACTACCATAGTTTTCCATACTAAGGATAACATATATTTTACAATATTGAGAAAAACCCACTTTTCCATTACTTGAGATAAAAATAAATTGCCCACCGTAGATCTCAAATTTGTTCTGTCTTGTTAATTTCAACTACTGATATCATTTTAATCTGAAGACCAGAGCTATGCTTAAGTCACATCCATGGGATATAAAATACATTAGAAATTTCTGGATTATTTTTTGTTTTGGCTTGAGATATAAATAAAGGAATAATGGTCCTGTCTTCTCTCACATTAATCTTGGTACTTCCTATTACTCAGTTGGCTGCCTGCTTTCTTCATTTCCCTATATTCTAGAAAAAATTGGAAGAGAAGGAAAAGCAATAAAGACTATAAAATAGGAAGAGAGATTACAACATCAATTCAGAAGTGGAGAAGCAACATTATAATTGGAATAAGAAAAATTTCCCTATATCTCAAACCTTAAACAAGGCTATTGACCCTTAACTCAAAGTTGAAGATATCGTGGTTAGTTGGAGAAAAAAAATATCAATGATAGAGTCTATTTCCTTTACCCTTAAAACTGGGCTCCAGAATGTGACTTACTTTGGTTGACTGGACACTGGCAGAGGCTTGGAGAGCACTTACATATTGGAATTTATGCTATCTTGCTGTTCTTTGGAACCCTGAGACCATTGTGTGAAGAAACCCTGAATATCCTACTAGGGCATGAGAGACCATATGGAGCAGATCTGACCTTTCCCAGCTCAGATCTCTCCAGACCAACATGCCTGCCAACCCTCTGCTATGTGAGTGAGGCCATATTAGATTATTCAGTCCCAGGCAAGCTCATGAGGGCCAGAAGATCTGCTTAATCAAGTCACAGAAATAAAAATATTTGTTAAGTCATCAAGTTTTGGGGCAATTTGGTACACAATTTGCAAAAGCTAATTGATATACATATAGAAAATGGAACGTTTGTTTTTGGATGAAAAATATTAACAATTTTTTGTTGTCATTGCTTTTATATCTAATATTGAAAAAGTGTTTCAATAGGAAACTTAGCTTTAGTTTCATGAACTCATTGTAGCCTCTGTAGCCCTGTCTTAATGGCTCAATGATTTCAATCTTTCTAGTTGAAATCTGTACATTTCTATTGAATTCCTGGGTGCCTTTGTAAGCTTTGTAAGAACTGGTTACAATAGTTTGTCAAGATATCATCACATTTTCTATTATTGGCTTTTTAATTTCAATTTTGCCATTGCACTTTTAAACCATTATTTTTTATGTACATTTGAGAACTTTTGGGAACCAAACACATTAGCTACTGCTAATTTAATGTGACACACTATAGATGCAAGTAACATTAGCATTAACATATTTTTTCACATTCTCATTGGAATTTGCACCAAACCCTCAAAACTATCTGAGAAAGACTTTTGCTGTATTTCCTGTCAATAAGAATTATATCCCAGATGCATATATAGAACACATCTTCCTTCTATCTACTGGGGAATATCTGGATGACAAAAATCCATTTGTATTTGAATATATGCTCTTTATTTTCTTTATTGATTTACAAAGGTTGTTGACTGAAGGTGAGACTATTGGAAAATTCAAGAAATTGCAGGGCTTCGAAATTGTGAGCATTCATCTTATTCTAGGGTTGTCTTGCCTATTGTTGCAATTTTGTCTTGACATTTTTATTAAGGACATGAATTGGATTCTTTTTGAATAGGTTGATTTGAAAGCTAAAAATCCAGGGATGGCCAGAATGCCTTTTTTTCCTCCCCATCCAAGATGTTCAGAGTTGCAATCTGTTCTTTTGGATACATATTTTACCAGATGATCCAGATCTTTGTAACCAGCTGGCTCTGTACTACTCTTTGTTAGAGAATAAGTTTTGAAAATACCATCTAAACCTGGAAGAGTTAGCCTTCCAGATTAGTGACAACATTGCATTTTCAAAGATGAAATATAATTCATGCTAAAAGTTATTATTTTGGGGAAAATTATATGTAATGAGTAGAGAATTTTTTCTCAGAAATGAGAAATAAGAAAATATAAAATTTTGTATGTTTAATGTCAGGCTCCAGGTTTTATTGATAGTAATTTAAAATTAAATCTTTTAGCTGTAAATCAAGGCAGCTATCATGGCAGCTGCATATGAAACTGAGAGCACCAAACAGCTCTACCTATGAGTGTCAGTGAATTCAAATACAGGAACTCTCTTAGCATGAAAGGTGGTAGGCCCATGTTGATCTGATTTCATGTAAAGACTGTATTTTTCTACTGTGATGTGTTCTTATCAATTTCATATGTCACAAGATTGTATTTGTTCCATAGTAGGTTCAGACTAATTCTGTTGTCTTTTTTTCCTAAAAAGAAATTATTTTTATGTTTCTTTTTGGTGAAGGAGGCTGCATTGTGTGTGGTCATTCTTGTAATAAGAATGGATACGAATGAATTTTTGACCTATGAGTATAGCATACAATTCCCCTAATGCTGACATAACAAATCCCAGAGAATTGTATTTTGAAAAAAAGTGGAAGTTAGACTTAGGTACTTTGGGCCTAATCTGCTGATTTGTTGGGTAGCCTTCAACAGTCACGTAACCTCAGTTATAAAATGCTTTGAAACCCTTAGATAAAAGTTCCTGTGTTTAAGACAGTGTATCAGACTGGATTCTTATTTTATATAATCCTCAGGGGAAATTTTGATAGCATTACATAGAGATAGAATTTGGCACAATGAAAGTCTAATGGATTTGGGAATTAAGTGAGTATGTTCAGTGTTTATGATTCTCAACATTGCAACAGCTCTGAATGATGGTGAAACATTCACTTTTGTCAAGACTTTTTTTATTTCAGCATATTATGGGGGTACAAAAGTTTAGGTTACATATATTGCCCTTACCCCCCCTTCCCCCCTGAATCAGGGCTTCAAACATGTCCATCCCCTAGACAGTGTGCATTGCACTCATTATGTATGTATATACCCATCCTCTACCCCCCCACCTGCCTGACACCTGATTAATGTTATTCCTAAATGTGCTTTTAGGTGATGATCAGTGAAACCAATTTGACGGTGAATACATGTGGTGCTTATTTTTCCATTCTTGGGATACTTCACCTAGTAGAATGGGTTCCAGCTCTGTCTAGGAAAATACAAGAGGTGCTATATCACCATTGTTTCTTATAGCTGAGTAATACTCCATGGTCTACATATACCACATTTTATTAATCCACTCATGTATTGATGGGCACTTGGGTTGTTTCCATATCTGTGCATTTGTGAATTGTGCTGCTATAAACATTTGAGTGCAGATGTCTTTTTTATAGAATGTCTTTTGTTCTTTTGGGTAGATGCCCAATAATGGGATTGCTGGATCAAATGGTAGGTCTACTTGTATCTGTTTAAGGTATCTCCTTATTGCTTTCCACAGAGTTTGCACTAGTTTGCAGTCCCACCAGCAGTGTATGAGTGTTCCTATCTCTCCACATCCATGCCAACAGTAAAGACTTTTTTGACTGCTGGAGAGACTAGGTGCCATAGAGAGAAATGAATAAGGGTCCTCAGCAATTAAAGCCAAAATCAGCTTGTATTCCCAATGTGGGATTAGGAGATAGTAAAATAAATGAAATTATCATTTAAAATGTCTCCCTTAATGGACATCCTGCTTTGGACATGTCTGATTCTGGGAGAAGTGCCAGGGAAGGCCCTGAGGTGGCACCAGGCTTCACAATGTCAGACACATCGGGCCTAGATGCTTGGAATTGGATGCCAGAATGCCATCTCTGACTTTCTTTATGGGTCTGAGGGCTTCAGGTAGCCCTTTGGAAAGAAGGTTGTTTTTGAGAAGTATAAAATCTGTTTTTGCCTGTTGTAAATCAGAGATCTCTTAGATTTCCAAACCAAGGTTTGATTATAGGCAGGAAAATATTTGGCCTTGGTAAACACTATTGATAATGTGGGCCTTTGAATTTCATATTTTATATAGCTTTCAGTTACTATTACTCTTCCTTGAATCATGTAGAGTAACAAGATGTTAGCAAAACACTGGATATGATTATTTCTTAATTCAAGGCTACTGATGGATTAATCCTAGTGGTGTCACTGATAGTTAATAGGCTTCAGCCAACATCATGGAAAAAAGTATTTGTTGTTAAACACGAAAATTACAAAACAAATTGTTCTTTCTAATAGTGTTGCTGAGACATTATGATGGAGCTCCAAGTGGGAACCTCTTTCCCGAAGACTTGATAATTAGCCATTTGCATATATTGGCCCACATTTTTTGTAGCTCTAATGTGAGTTTCAAGCATATCATGTAATGGACCATTTAATACTCAATAATGTAAAAATCTTCCAGATCCTATCTCAGAATAGTGTAGCCAATAAGTATTTGGGACTTGAGGCTTGAAACCTTTCTTTTGTTGAGTAGGGAAAGTGGATGTTGATGATTAAAAGTTAATACTCATTACATTTACTGGGTAATAGTGTTCTGCTAATACTCTTTCCAGTTCTGTGGTTGTATCAAAAGGTGGTTAGGAAAGGGGCTTTAACACTTCTTAAATCTAACAATCCCTCTCACAACAAGCTACTTTACATAAACATATCATCCAAGTACAGTGTATTTGTTATATAAACTCCACTTTAAGGTTCTGGATTCAGAGTTTTAAGCCCCTTGTATATAAAAGTCTTAGGGCTGCCACTATTCCAGTCTAATCATTTTCTTCTCTGTATTACCATAGCTCTAACTCAAGCTTTTCAGCTTGTAAGGTTTTGAAATATGTGTGGTGCATCTGCATTTATCTATGTAGGATCTGGCCCCTTTTTTCTAGTTTCTCATCATGGAGGAATACTGAATTGATTGTGATCATAGAGCATTTTCTGCCTATGTCTTGCTTGCAATACAAATTGGTTATTAACCTTCACCTTTAAAGAAAGATTCCTGTTCTATAACCACTCTGACATGGTGAGAGAATATGAAACTTGTTAGAATTGAATGTATTTATTATATGACTTTCAAGTTTGTCATTTGATGAAAGCAGAGCTGCATTCAAGCACGAATGTCTAAGATGCAGAGATTGCTGAGTATATATTTTTAATCTTCTCACCACAATTCATCTTCCCTTAACCTATGTAGGCACCCCATTACTAACAATCATTTTGTATATAGCCATCATTGTCTCTTCTTTATTCTATTTTTGACATAGGCCCTGAGACACACGTTAATCTATTTAAGTTTGTCGTGTGATATAGACACACACTCAGTTCCATCATCCCATAACCCTCTCAACATCTTTCTTCTATTGTCTCCTATCAAAGACTAGCCATACTCCCCCCTCCTGGGAATGCTCACATTACCTTTTTCATTTCTGTTGAGTTCTGTCTTACCTTTTGGACTTCTGTCTTAAGCAATTTTGAGAAAAGAAGCTGGGCATGGAAGGGAAAACTGGAGTACTCTTTAAATGTTGGAGCTTTGAAGACCTTTGGGAGCCAGGAACTCTGAAAGAGTAGGAATAGGGTAAAAGAAATGCTTTTAGGAAAGTTTAGGGACTTTGATATAGAACTATACCCATAAACTTCTTTTTCAGCTTTTTCATGCCTTTATGATCTGTATTTTCTCTTTTCTGATTCATCTGAATCACCAACTCTGATTTTTCTCAAGCATCTCCTCTTCTTTTACCCCAGATTCACTTGTTCCTTCCTAAGTACATCCTGAGACCCCTCAACCTTGAAACAGTCTGACCCTGCTAGGTATTTCCTTCACTCTGTACCAGCCTGGCAATATAGTCAGGAGGCCACATTCTGATAGGTCAGATACTCAGCTCCCCTGGCCACATCCTAGTTCCTTCTTCTGCTGATAAAAGAGAAGGAAACCTTTGGGAATATCTCACATAAATTATCATCTCTTCCTCACTTGGCTATTCACTCTCAAGTAGCTATAGGGCTCTTTCAGATAACCCCTGAATTACCTAGCAAAGCCCCTGACTTATGTATTGAATGTTGCTCACATAATATTTCATGACTGGATCACCAGCTGTTCCTTTGCCTCAGCAGTCTCCCTTTAAGCGTTATTTATCTCCGGTAGCTGTTTTATTTTTAAATTCTATTGAGGTTTTTGCCACATGACATTTCACCATTTTGATCCCCGCCATCTGAGTTCTAGGGGAAAATATCTTGAAATGATAAGGTGTAGAATCACTACAAATTCTCCATTTCTTTCTTTAGCCACATTCGGAACTGCTATCCTCTCTGGTCTGAATTCAGAAAACTAGAGGCACTATCCCAGCTCTCATGAGCCCCTTAAGGCCCCTATTCCACCACCACTCCCGTACTTGTTAGTAAATTTCTCGGAGAACATTGTGAGGATCAGAGGTTTGCACTCCCAACTTCACCACTCTTCCTTTCTACATAAAATCACATGTTCGCATGCATCTTTCTTGTTACTTTTCTCATGTCTTAGAGAAAGGGGCAATGCAGTGTAGACCATGTGTTTTGACATCATGCAGATGGAATTTGAACCATGACCCTGCAACTTACTAGTCGAAGGGCATGGGTGAATCATTATAGTGTAAGTGTCCTCATGTGAAAAATGAGGATAATACCAATCTGATGGGGATGATTACATAAGATAATACATTTATGTACTTAGCAGAGTACTTGGGACCCAGCCAACAATCAACAAATGTGAATTTTATTCCTTTCTCCTTACTTCTTCCCAGTGGAGGCCCCTGTATGTTCTGGGGTCTTTTTCAATCAGTGCTAGACCTTAGGATTCCCCTGCCCCCAACTATACACTCATTCTTTCATCTTAGAGACTTCTTCCTCAAACCTGTTTTCCATTTCACTATTGCTTCAATTCCCTCTTTTTTATACCCTGGCTTATTGAAAAAATTATCTAAACTTTATTATGTCCCATTTACTACTGCATGCATCAACGTGTGTTTTGACTTTCACCCTCATCTGACCATTGAAATTGCTCATAGCAAGGTTTCTAGTACCTGCTATAATTATCAAACATAATGAATACTTTTCAACCTTTACCTCCATTGATCTATGAATAGCATATCACAACATTGATAATTCTTTAAAATTCTCATTTTTCTCTGACTACTCCTTGCTAACTTTATCCTCTTCTCTCCCTCTTTAACATCAGAATTTCAGTCTCTCCTCCTCTCCCTCACTCTTTCCTATCCTCTTTTTTCTCTCTCTCTAAATTCATTTATCCATAGGTATTTTCTTTATGTCCCAAAGCTATAGAATGCTAAATACATGTAAATGTCTACCATAATAGACAAAAAGATAGAAAAAACTATGAATGCAACTCCTAAGAGATGGATGAACCTCAAAAACGTTGTTTTAAACAAAAAAGTTATATACAAAAGACTAATACCATATGATTCCATTTATATGAAGCTCATGAAGAGTCTAACTAACATACGGTATTAGATCAAGATAGTGGTTGCCTATGAGGTCTGGGGATTGACTAGAATGGTTCCTTGGGAACTTTCTAGGGTTGATTCTGGGCATTTCATTGTATATAATATTTACCTAAAAAGATAAAAGGTTATTGAGAGAGAGAGAGAGATGGTGATAGAGAGCAAATTTTACCCTCTCTCCACATTCTCTCCCACCTTCCATAGGATCTTCAAAGTATTCTATATTAAACAGGGTGCAGCTGCTATATCTGAGGCTGCTTTTGACCATGACATAGATTTTGTAGTTCAGAAGGTTGACCATAAGGGTGTGACCATCAGAATGTGACCATCAGAACTGAAGAAGTATAAAGAAAACACACTTCCATAGGCTAGTCCTAAGTTGGGACTGATACTCACAAGGTCATATATTTGGGTGCATGATGAGAAAAGTATTTGCCAACTTCATATATACTGCAAACACTGAATTAATAGAACTTTATGCTAAAAGTGCTTGGTTTTTATATTTCAGATCTTTTCAGCAGGCTAGGAACAGAAGAGGGATGGAAAGAGATATAAGCCGACCTGACAAATTCCATATACATGGTTTTGATGTATATGGAAGAGATTCTAGTAAAAATGTACTAAAAGTACGATTATCACTTACTAACATTTATAACTCTGATGCCAATAAGCTCTGATCTAAGCTAGGCAAGTAAACACATCGTTACCCAAGTGGGAAAAATTCATTTGCCTCTTTGAATAATCAAAACATAATTTCCAAGACTCACAGATATCTTATTCATTGATTCAGTATATTTAGCTGAAATCTGAGGTAATGAGACAAAGCATCCTGACTGGCTCTGACAGATTTTCTGCCCTGTAAGGATACAGACAGAGACTTACAGATCTCCAAGTAATTTGCCACACTATCCAGGCTCTATTGTATTAATATTTTTGCTGAAGAGGAGAGTCTTTGGTTTATAACTCCTTCCTTTACACTGAAAAGTAACAAGTGGTTAAGTGTAATGGTTTTTGTCTTTTTCAAGAGTAAACCTATACATAAGTGTTTGTGAAAAATTCAGCATATTCATGTTTCCTCATAAAAGATGCTTCCTTTTCTTTGCATTTTGCAGAGTAGTTTCATTCATTTATTTTTTCTGGAGCCACACTTGTTTTTTTTTTTTTTTGTTACGTAGAAATTGGAACCAGTTTGTTCTGTCAAGCTACCATAAAGATAGTTTCAGAAAAACAAAGAAGTGTTATTCTTCATATGAAAAACAATTTTATGGTTTAATCCTTCCCCCCCTTTGTTCTATTTGTCTTATTGAAAGATTTATATCCACACTGAACCCTTGCCTTTCTGTTTTTGTCTCATCATGATGTTACTTTACAACTCTATTTAAGGCAACATATCCTATTGACATGGAAATAAATTCAAAGTCACAGATTTGGAATAATGGCTTCAATTCTTTACCAAGTAGGAAAAGTATATGTGCTGAGAAGCTAAGCCTCTGTTTATACATAAACCCACATGGTAATCTCTAAAATTAGGAAGGCTAATATGATAGGTATAGATACCTCAAATAGACATTTTATTTTTATATTTGTTTCTTTATTCTATTTGTCAGAGTTTTGTCCATTTAATTTTTCTCCTTTTTTGCCTTTTATTTTAAAACCATGTTTAATGAGCACATAATGGTGCATATTTATGGGGTACATGTGATATTTTCATATATGCATACAATGTGTAATGATCAAATCAGGGTATTTAGGATATCTGTCACCTCAACCATTTACCATTTTTGGTATCGGGAACATTTCAACTCTTCTTGTTACTTTGAAATGTATGATAAATTATTATTAACTATAGTCACCCTACTGTGCTCTTGAACTCTAGAACTTATTCTTTGTATATAACTATATGTTTATTCCCTGAAACCAAACTCTCTTCATCCCCTACCCACCAGTCTCTGGTAATTATCATTATATGCTCTACCTCCATGAAATAAACTTTTTAAATTACCACATATGAATGAGAACATGTGATGTTTGTCTATCTGTGCCTGGCTTATTTCACTTAACATAATGACCTCGAGTTCCATCCATGTTGCTGCAAATGACTGGATTGCATTCTTTTTTATGGCCAAATAGTATTCCATTGTGTATACGTACCAAACTGTTTTTAATCCATTCATCTGTTAACGGACACTCAGGTTATTTCCATATCTTGGTTATTGTGAATGTGCTGCAGTAAACATGAGGTACAGGTATCCCTTAGATGCCTTGATTTAATTTCCTTTGGGTATATTCCCAGTAATGGGGATTGCTGGGTCATATATTGTCATTCTATTTTTAGTTTTTTGAGAAACCCTCAGACTGTTTTCCAAAATGGCTGTAATAACTTACATTCCCTCAACAGTGTATAAGTGTTCCCTTTTCTCTGCACCCTTGCCAGCTATTTTTTTTTTTTTTTTTGTCATTTTGATAGTAACTGTTCTAACTGGAGTGAGATGATATCTTCTTATGTGGTTTTGATTTGCATTTCCCCGATGATTAGTGATATTGAGCATTTTGAAATATACCTGTTAGCCATTTGTATATCTCCTTTTGAGAAATGTCTGTTAAAAGCCTTTGCTCACTTTTAAATGGGATTATTATTATTGTTATTATTTTTGCTATTGGTTTGAGTTCCTTGTATATTCTGGATATTAGTCCTTTTTGGGTGAATAGTTTGCAAATATTCTTTCCCATTCTACATGTCATCTCTACTCTGTTGAATGTTTCCTTTGCTGCACAGAAGCTTTTTAGTTTAATGTGGTCCCATTTGTCTATTTTTATTTTTGTTGTCTGTGCTTTTGAAGTCTTAGCCATAAAACTGTTACCTAGACCACTAGTTGTCTCCAAGGTTTTTCTTTGTAACATCCAAGGTTTTTCTTATGATGACTAATACCAAATAAATCAATTAAATAGTATTAGGACTTTTACTTGCTATGAATTAGATTTTTAAAATCATCTATTGTACATAATATGCCAACCAGCATACTTAGTTGTGACCTCCAGACATATGCCTTGTGTCTCCCTATCCCTCTTTTGCCATGACTAATGTCAAAACATTAGTTTTGACATGTATATGTGAAAATGATTTTTTCATATACAGTTGTTGGGATGAGTCTCTTGTGCATTTTCTCTTTCGTTCTCTACACATACACGCACACACACACACACAGAGTATGTTTGTATATATGTATATATATGTGTAATCTGAGAAAGTACATTGATTACATAACATTTCCAGTATTTTATTATTTCTTCTGCCTTTCTTTTTTTCCATTCTTTGGAAGAAATTCAGCAAGTAAATATAAGGAATTGATGTGCTCATCACTACCATTAGGCTTAGTGAACTTTTGGCTTTGTCCTTCCACACTGCTATTCTATACTTCTGCAGAGATGGTGCTTGCATACAGATTGGCATTTAGCCGACAAAAATATTTTATGTGTTTTATTTCATGCATCTGTATACACATTGCACACAGAGACATGGCTCACAATTCCTTGTCACAGGAAATGTCATGCAATATATTGATCATAAACATCCTGAAAATCAGATCTGATCTCTTTAATATCGTATTTGCTGTTGCAATGGAAATGTTTCCTAATAACAGTATCCAAGTCTGCCAAACCAATGTAGTGATCTCCAGTGTAACATACTGCTTTCCAAGTTCTCTACAATTTTATGATACTAATGTCATGTCACCAAACTTGGCCACAAAACTTGCTCCAAAATGTTGAACTCTTAGCAAAAATGCTTTTATAGTAACTCCTATTTCCTTGCCTAGACTAATTCTCAAATCTATGAAAATATCCAAATTCATTACTGATTTTTTTGTCCTATTTGAGTACTCTAATATAGAACTATCCATTTGAAAGCTCCTTTTCTTTTTAGTCTACTTTAGTTTGATTCATTGTCTTTTGTTTATTCTGTTCTATGCAAATTATTTGGAGGCAAGGGGAAGGACAAAAATGAGGATTCACATTTGTAGTCTTTTTTCTTACCCGTGTTTGTATTTTCTTAGGTTAGTGAGTCACTGTTTATGGGGATAGCATGTTTTTGTTTTGTTCAGTGGATTTTTTGATCATGCATTTGTAAGACATTGATTTGCGGTGCTGATGCCCATTTATTCCTCCTTTGTTTTTAATGCTCTGAATCCTAATTTAAATATAATTTTCTCCAGTTTATTATGAATATGGTTATAAATTAAAGCAAGAAAAAGCACACAAAATCCGTGGAGGCAAATTGTGGTGATTGTAATGAGAAAGTGTGTGAATTTCTAAGTGTTTTGGGGACAAAGGTAAAAGAAAATTAAAGAATGGAGAGGTGAAAGAGTTAAACTATTTTTTGTTAGAATTAGTTTTATCATTTTGCTTTACTTTTGTGGTTATTGTAAATATGGATAGAGGTATATATTAAAATGTGCTATGAACCCACTCAAAAACAAAACAAAAACAGCATTACTCTCATCCTATACTACAGACTTCAAAATTCTGACCATTAGCATATTACTCTATCTAATCTTAGAAAGACTGCAATCTTGGGAAAGATTAAAAATGGTTACTTTGTTCTCAAACCACTTTGGGGCAATGCAGTGTCTTTAGATGTCTCCAAGAGAATGGATATTTACTACTAAATAGAGTAAAACATTTCCTTGGAATTTATTCACTGGAATAGTTCAAGGCCAAGAAGTTTGATTAAAAAAAGAGGGAGGGACATGGAGGGTTGGATGGTCCAGGTTGGACGTCTATAGCTGGGAATTGGCTGAGGCACTGAAATCTAGTGGAGTCATGAAGATGAGGGACGTAGGGAACAAGGACAAACTGTCTCCCTCAAGATTTTGTCTCAGTCCAATTATTCATTAATTTTTGCTCTTTTATATACTTCTTATAGGATTGGTCCATTATTCTCTCTCAGATAACCTGGCACTTTTTCTGATGTCACTTTTTAAAGCGTAGAGATATGCTGCAAACATCTATAATATTTTCAGTTTAAGAATTATCATTATTCCTTAACTGATTTAAAACAGTCTTGAAATTAACAAAATTGATCCTTGAACAACACTGGTTTGAACTGTGTGGGCCCACTTAAATGCAGATTTTTTTCAACCAAATGCCCATTGAAATTAAATTATTTGTGGGGTGTAAAACCTGCCTATATGGAGGGCAAATCTTTTGTATATGTGTGCTATTTAGACTGCGGGATTTGAGTATGTGTGGATTTTGTGGGGGCTGGGGATGGTGGTGGTGCCGGTGGTAGGGATGCTGGAACCAATCCCCTGCGTATACCGAGAGATGACTATATGTTTTCAGTCTTTACCAACTCCTATGATATTCACTACTTACTAAATGAAAATATCTCTTATTTATACCCAAATTACTTATTTCTGTGCCAAAGGGACACTTCTTAGTTTTAGTGTTTTACATAATGGACCTACATTTAATCTCTGTATACTTGTTTGTAATATTAACAAGTTGATAAAGTATATGTTTATTAATATATGGGCAACAAAAAACCATGGACTTCCCCAGTTTAAGAGGCTGCCTTTACAATTAAGAAGACAACATCTAGGAATAAAATGCTAGCAAGGCATTGTCTGTTGGGAACAATGAATGGTACAGATAAACTGCTGTAATGATTTTGGGAAGGGTGAAATCCCATGGTGGATTAGGCAGAAAAGGAAGGAGTTATGGGAAGGTCAGGACTGGATTTGCCTAAAATGTGCTCCTGACAGTGTCAGAAATAAATGCTTTCATCTTAGGAATATACAGTTACTCTTTTCTAAGATGCAGTTCAGTTATACCCCATTCTCTTGCCCAGATAACTTCTTTCATTCTTAGAACAATTTTAACTCAAATCTCTTTCAGATTTTATTTTTTCTGACTGGAATTCAATTTTCAAGTCATTTATCAGTCTCTTCATCTCTCCAGTCACTTTGGTTACTTTTTGTTAGACCTTCTCCCTGTTACTCTTTCTTGAAGTATGGTGTCAACACAGGTGCACAATATTACATGGGTGTACACATGGATATTTTTATATGGGAGAGCATGTGTTCTGTTTCATTTCAAATGATCTTCCTTGATTATATCTTGAACTTTCATGTCCTTTTTTATAAAGAGAAATATTGGGTTTGCTCTTGGGTTCTTTCCTGGGACTGAAATTTTATCTTAGAGTGTGCCATCTTTTAAATGTAGATTTGGCTCTTTGTTCTTATAGGCTTTAAAGTGTGTCTGTATCATTTGAAATCTTAGAGATTCCTTGTGCACGCTCTTTGAGGTCATTTATAAAATGAAGCTAATTCCAGGATTTATTCTTCCAGATCCTAACGTTTATGCTTTCTAACTATCCTAAGAAATACTCATGTCTTTTGCCAAAGCAAGAAATGTACCCTTTATTTTCTTGTTACTTGTCTCTAAGCCAGTTCCTTATCCAGGACAAATCAGACCTCCCTACCACCCTCCATTCAAAATTCATACAAAAATATCTTTGGTGTGAAACTTTGTCAAAGGCATTTTGAAAGTCAGCATACTATACGGTACGTTGTATGTAAAGTACAGTTATAAAAATGAATAGTACTTAAGCCTGACTGCTGAGAGATAGTTTAGAAGTTCTCAAGCTAAGGGGTCCCTATTGCTGGGAGGAGAGCTTGGATAATGTCAAGTAAGTCAATCTTCTCTTCTGATACGTCTATAAAACTTGACTGATCAAGGCAAGTATATTCCATGCTTGCAATCGGAATATAGAAAATAAAAGAGGAATGCTGAAAAGGAAAAATAAGAGCTTAAGAAAGGTAGAAAGTTCTCAGAGACAGTTGGAGAAGGGATACATATGTATTATGCACATACATAAGTATAGGACTGAAGATCATAAAAGACAAGCAAAATTTACAAATATGCAGGGTTTGTCTAATATCTTAATATTTACCTTTATTGCTATTTATTATTTAGCCTATTAGTTTTGAAGCCTATAAACGTGTGTCAGTTTTTAAAAGAAATTATAACGATAGTTGAAAATTCTAGTCAAATGTGAACATATTCTAAATGAAAACACTTGGCATCTGGAGAAAAGAGTCTTTTTAACAAACAGTGCTAGAACAACTGGATATCCACATACAAAAGGATGAATATTGACACAAACCATATACCCTTCACAAAAATGAACTCAAAATGGATCACAGACTTAAGTATAAAATGAAAAACTATAAAACTCTTAGAAATCGGGCCAAGCATGGTGGCTCATGCCTATAATCCCAGCATTTCGGGAGGCCAAGGTGGGAGGATCACTTGGGGCCATGAGTTTGAGACCAGCCTGGGTGAACTATGTCAAAAGACAAACAAACAAACAAAAAACAACAACAAAAAAATAACTTCCTAGGAGATAACATAGGAGAAAATCTAGATTACCTTGGGTTTGATGATGACTTTCTAGATATAACACCAATGATACAGTCCATGAAAGAAATAATTGATGAGCTGGACTCTATTAAAATTAAACATTTCTTCTCTGTGAAAGACACTGTCAAAAGAATAAAAAGATAAGCCACAGACTGGGAGAAAATATTTGTATAAGACATGTCTGACAAAGGACTATTATCTGAATTATATAAAGAACACTTAAAACTCAACAGAAAGAAAACAACAGGATTAAAATAAATGGACCAAAGATTTTAATAACTCACCAAAGAAGACATACAAATGGCAAATTAGCAAGCATATGAAAATATGCTCCACACTGTATGACATCAGGGAACTGCAAGTTAAAACAATAATGAGATACCAGTATACACCTATTAGAATGGCCAAAATCTAGAATAATAACAACACGAAATGCTGGCAAGGATGTGAAGCAACAGGAACTTTCATTCATTGCTGGTGGGACTGCAAAATGATACCACCATTTTGGAAGACTTTGGTAGTGTCTTACAAAACTATACATACTCTTATCATACAATCCAGCAATGACATTCCTTAGTATTTACCCAAATGAATTGAAAACTTATGTCTACACAAAAGCTGGCACACAGATGTTTATAGCAGCTTTATTAATAATTGTCAAAACTTGGAAACAACCAAGAAAGATGTCCTTCAATAGGTGAATGGATAAACTGTTGTACATATAGACAATGGAATATTATTCAGTATTAAAAAACATGAGCTGGCAAACCATGAAAAGACATGGAGAAAACTATAATGCATATTACTGAGTGAAAGAAGCCAATCTGAAAAGCCTACATAATGTATGATTCCAACTATATGACATTTTGGAAAAAGCAAAACTATGGAGACATTAAGAAAGATCAGTGGCTGAGTTGGGCATGGTGACTTACACCTATAATCCTGGCAACTTTGGAGGCTGGGGTGGGAAGATTGCTTAAATCTAGGAGTTTGAGAGCAGCCTGGGCAACTTAGCAAGGCTCTCATCTCTTAAAAACAACAAACAAACAAACAAACAAACAAACTATATTAGTTGGCTGTGGTGGCACATGCCAATTGGGAGGAAGGAGAATTGCTTGAGTTCAGGAGTTTGAGGCTGCAGCGAGCTATGAATACACCACTGCACTCCAGCCTGGGTGACAGAGCGAGACCCCATCTCTAAAAAAAAGAAAAGAAAGATCAGGTAGCCAGGGACTACTGAGGAGTGACGGATAAATAGGCAGAGCACAGAGATTTTTGGGGGCAGTAAAAATACTCTGTATGATACTATAATGGTGGATAACCTGCCATTATGTGTTTTGTCCAAACCCATAGAATGCACAACACCAAGAGTGAACCTAATGTAAACTAAGAACTTTGTATGATAATGATGTGTCAATTTAAGTTCATGTATTGTAACAAATATACCACCCTGGTGGGAGATGTTGATAATGGGAGAAGCTATGCCTGTGTAAGAGTAGAGGTATATGGGCTATCTCTGTACCTTCCTCTCTTTTTTGCTGTGAATTTAAAAGTGCTCTAAAAAATTTAAGTCTCTAATAGTAATTTAAAAAATGGAAAAAATAACCCAAGCACTTGGCATCCTTTGTAAATCAAGGTCAGTAAGAAATGAGGACTAAATAGGAGGACTGAACAATAATAGGCTACTGCCAAACTTGTGGAGAAAAAGCAGTCTATAATTGTTATCTCTACTTGCTTACTCCTTTTCCATCTTACAGAATTGGTGGCCCTGTCTTCACCAGTTCTTTAAAAGTGCTCTTGCTATGGTGAACAATGAACTCTTAATCTCTAAATCTATAGTGTCTCCTCATTCTCATTCTACTTGCCCTCTTTGTAACCTGTGTTGATCCAGTCCAATTCAGCTTAAGAGAGATGTGGGGGTTATAATAATGTCAAAGTGGCACTCACAAATTAATATTTCTACCCACTTTTATGGAACCCCAAAACATCTATAATTCCATTAAAATCATTCTCGGAGCAGCGTTTTCTGTGTCCTCCATTGACCAGTTCTTGGCTACCTGTGGTTTCTGCCATTTCCCTCATTTCCTGCTACAGCTCAGAAGCAGGCATTTATGTCACAGATACTGGAGAAAAATATAACCTCACTCTTGCTGTTTGCCAAAGAAAGAGGCCTCTCCTTCAGCCTACTGGTGTTTCCCAACAACCAACATCATCGGCACCCTGATTGGTACCTGTTGATGATGGTAACTGTTCTTGTTAGCAGCTTGTTGTTTTTGGTTTCTATGTAAGTTACTCACATCAGTGTTTTTAAATTATTTATACTTTCAAATATTCATAAAAATTATCACGATCCTGAGTATGAATTCTTAGGGGCTGAATCTGGGAACAATCCTGACTCATTCATTTTTTAAAATAACAGCTTTATTGAGGCATAATTCACATATCATCCATTTCACCCATTTAAAATATACCATTCAGTGATTTTTTGGTATATTCACAGAGTTATGCAACCATCCCCACAATCAAGTTTAGAATGTTTCAGCGTTTCCAAATGAAACCCTGTAGTTAGCTATCACTTTCCATTTCCCTTCACCCTCAGCCCTAGGCAACCACTAATTTGCTTTTTGTCTCTATAGATTTGCCTGTTTTGGACATTTCATAAAAATAGAATCATATATTCTTTTGTGACTGTCTTTTTTCACTTAGGATTATGTTTTCAAGGTTCATTTGTGTTGTAGCTTGTATTGGTACTTCATTACTTTTTATTACTGAATAATTTTCCATTGTATGTATATACCACATTTCATTTATCCATTCATAGTTTGATGAACTTTTGTTTTTTTTACTTTTTGGTTCTTATGAATAATGTTGCTATAAACATTTTTATATAAGTTTTTGTGTTCATGTATATTTTTTAATTCCCTTGAGTATTTTCTTAGAAGTAGATTGCTAGGTCATATAGTAACTCTATGTTTAACATTATGGTAATGAGGAATTACCAGATTGTTTTACAAAGTGGCTGCATAATTTTACATGCCAACTAGTAATGTATGAAGATTTCACTTTCTCCACATCCTCATCGACATTTGTTATTGTCTGTCATTTTTATTATACCTGTCTGAGTGGATATGAAATGGTATCTCGTTGTGATTTTGATTTGCATTTCCCTGATGGGTAGTGATGTTGAGTATCTTTTTTGTGTGTGTTTATTGGTCATTTTTATATCTTTTTTGGAGAAATGTATATTCAGAATCTTTGCCCAGTTCTCAGCTGGATTATTGTCCTTTTACTATTAAGTTGTAAGAGTTTTCTATATATTTTAGATACAAGTTTCTTATCAATTATAAGGTTTGCAAATATCTTCTCCCATCTTTGTGTTGCCTTTTCACTTTCTTGATGGTATCTTTTAAGTACAAAAGTCTCGAATTTTTAATGACGTCTAATTTATCTACTTTTTCTTTTGTTGCCTGTGCTTTTGATGTCATAGCTAAGAAGCCGTTGCCTAACACAAATTCATAAAGGTTTACTTCTATATTTTGAGAGTTTAATAGTTTTGCTCTTACATTGAGGTCTGTGATGCATTTTGAGTTAATTTTTGTGTATGGTGTGAGGAAGGGATTTAATTTTATTCTTTTGCGTGCGTATATCCAGTCTTCTGAGTACAATTTGTTGAAAAAATTATTCTTTCCTCATTGAATTGTTTTGGCACCGTTGGAATAATGAATTAGTTGAAAATTACCAATTCATTATTCTTAAACCAAATTTCTATGCCTCTGGGTATCTTTCTTAAGGAAAAGGTTATTCCTAGTTCCCAGGAGGCTTCTCAGCTCCTCCTATAAATGGATTTCTGACCAACCTATGTAATACATTCTGCATTCACACTTCCAGATTACCCTGCAACAGACACTTCCAACCTGATTAAAACTTTGTTGTTCCTTGTCCCCCAGTACACTGCTCATTTTTTCTCCTGGTTCTCTAGCCTTTCTATCTTAGTTTTCCTTAGCTTCTTTCTCACTCTGCACACAATTTCATTTACTTCCTGATTTCTTTTCTGGCTTCCAAATCTGAACTGTAATTACAGTTAGGAAATTTATTTTGAGCTCCAGACCAATATTTTCTGGATGCCTATAGTTGACATCAAAGCCAACACAAGCAAAACTGAACTCATTGTTATCTCTTCTCCCCAAAACCTGCTCCACTTTTGAATTCCCAATTAATATCACCACCATTAATGTAGTCCTTAAGTTGAAAATCGCGCAGTTATTGTAAAAATCCTAGAGTTATTTTAAATTCCTCTCTGTCTCACCCTTATATCACTAAGTGCTGTTGATTCTACCTTGAGACTCTCTCTAATATCTGGTCCTTAGTGTCCATCTTCTGCCTTAGTTATATCTTAATCATTTTCATCTACATTGGCCTACCTGACTTTCCTGCAGAGTCTTACTCTTTCCAACCCACTCTTCATGCTAATTTCAGAGTTATTTTTCTATAAAATAAATCTTATGTTATTCTTCTCTCCAAGTCCTCCTAACTTTCACACACTTTGTATTGCCCAGAGGATAAAATTAAAGTTATTTTTGCAATAGTCAGGCCTCTTATAATCTTTCCAGCCCATTTTCTGCCACTTCTCTCACTAATCCCTAGCCTCCAGCCATATTGGGCTATTAGTATTTTTTGAAGAGAGTCTTCTCTTTTGTGCCTCCATTTTGGAGCACATACTATTCCTGATGTATGAATGGCTTTGCATACTTCAAGATAAAATATTATTTCCGCTAATGCTTTCCCAACTTCCCAGGCAGTTAATTGTTTTCTCTTTTTGTGCATTTGCCCTAAGTACTTATTTGTATCATAGTACTTACCACAATGAATAATAATTGTTTCATCATTTCTAATTAACAATTCCATAAATCAGGTTTGAATCAATATCTATTGACTAATGCATATAAACAGTAATTATTTATTTACTAAATAGGTGAATCAATTATTCACCAGATTTTCCTACTATTTAGTTTATGAAAGAACTATTATGTTTATCTCACACATTTTATGGAACCTACTACAAAATATGAATTCAAAGGAATGATAATTTGATGGATTTCTACCCAAGGAAGCACTGTTTTTTTGGGGAGGATTTTCTTTCCCTTAACAATATGGGATTTGGACTTTCTTCTTCTTTTTTTGATTGTGATAACATCTACAGAATTTAAAATAAGACACAAATTGACCCCCCCCCCAAAAAAAATCCTTAAAATTCTTATAAATCTATGGTAGCAATTTACTAAGTTTTTAGAAGCTCACTATGAGCTGAAACTCTCTCAGATATTATATGTCAGTAGTGTCATGACTTTTCCTTTTGTGCTGCTTATGTCATATAAAGTGCTTCTTTACTTTTGTTTCTTGATTTAGCCTCGACATGACTTCTGGATGAGTCCCCAGTGGTCTGCTATGTCTGAAGCTGAGTGGGGCTTGTGGGTCCATGGAATCTTGAGCTGTGTTCCTTAGATTTGGCATTGGAATGGAAATAGACTGCAAGATGGAGCATGGTGCTGACACTAATAATTATAACCTACTTCTTTACAGCAAGACTGTGAAAAATATCAAACTTTCACCAAATATACCTAGATATTACTCCAAGATGCTAATTTCCATACTTTGATCAATGTAGATTATATCTTTTCTAGTGTTTTGGTTCAGTGGATTTTAGGTCTATGGAGAAATAATATGATACTTTTATCACTTGTTTCATGGAATTTTTGGCAAATGCTAAGCTTATAATGAGTAATAAATTTCCCTTGATAAAGGAGATGATTATTTAGCATTTTGAGTGTTTTGAGGGTAGTTCTATTGGATTCACTTTCTCTTCCATGTTGCATATATTTTAGCTATCATTTCTGAATATAAAAGCAAATAAGACAAACTTAATCCTTAACATGTAACTCTACATGTGTTAATCATACATTTTTTTCTAATTTATTGATTCATTCAACAAGCATTTCCTATGCATCTGACATGTGCCAGGTATTGTGGTAGGAGCAAGAAAGAGTACATGACCTTAAAGAATTCATATACAATAAAGTAAGAAGGGAGCAGTAAACAAATGAACTATAGCATAACCTGGTGAATGCTATAAAAGTATCCTGAAAAAAGAGCTTCTAGAAGGGTGAATAGGACCTACGTTAATGGAAGCCTTTACAGAGGAGGTGTCCATTGAGTTTAATCTTGAATGATGAGTAGGAGTTTGTCAGGGCAAAAAATTAGATTATTCCATGCAGAGGGAACAGCATGCTCATAAGCTTAGATTTATGAAAGTGTAAAATTTTCATGAAATAGATTGTGGTATAAAAGGCTGCTAAATTTTAAATTGCTACAGTGACTCCTCATTTGTTGAAGCAAATCTAAATACTTCAACAAGGCATTAAACAATATTCTGTTTAATGGCACCAGCAAATTTATGTCCTTTGTGGATTCTGCCTGCTTCCTACTGCAGTCCCTTAGCTTTACTGACACAGTCTCCTTAGTGTAGTCAACACATGCTTGAAGACTTTCTTGACACATCTAACACTATTCTTATGCTTTTCTTACTTTGGATCACCCTTCCCATCATAATTGTTCACATATAAACACACACACACAATTACTTCTGCAGTTGTTTAAGATGTGTGCACTTTACAGTGTGAACCTCCGTGGAGCAGAGACCGTGTAATCATTTACAGTGCTCAGCCAAGAACAATTAACCATAGGAAATATATAAATTCTTAAGTATTGTTTTTATAGCTCTAAATAAACTTTTATAGATTTTTACCTCTATATTAATTTTTATTTAGTTTGGTTTTCAAGGGCATTTGTGTTTGGTGAAAACACACTAATAGAAAAGTCATGATACCTAAATTTAAGACCCATCTCTGTCCTCATGTATTATTTGATATATACATTTAAATATCATGGAATGGACTAAGTGACATGTAGAATATTTTGTAGTTCAAATATTCCTCTGGTATACAGGAAGGAGAGCTCTGGATGATATTGTTATGGGTAGATATTTATATACTTTGCCCCCTAACTCCCCTAGCCCCCAGATATGATGATTCTTATATTCATTTTGTGATTAATTACCCAATATCTATAATGATGTCAAGGGTTCTATAAAATTATCAAACTGAACTTATAATTAATTTATTTAGATCTTTTGAAAAATGTGTCTCACAGTACACTCTATATGAGTAAAATCCAGAAAAAGAGGTCTAACAGATGAAGTTTTCAGAAGAGTTGGAAAATCAATGCTCTAAGTAATAGAGAGCAATAGATGCTTAGGAAGAGAAAATTTCAAAGTGTGATGCATGTAGGCTAGTGCCAATTTTAGTTTTGATTCTGGTTATCTATTGTGGCATAACAACCTACTCCAAAATTTAATTGCTTAAAAAACCAACTATTAATTATTTGACCTTCAGATCCGCAGGGTTTAGTGGAGAAGGCTCATATTTGTTCCACAGATTATCAGCTGGGGTGGCTTGACATGTGACTGCAGGATCAATTCCAAATAACTCACTCAGTGGCCCCAAGCTGGCTTTGACTGCTGATGGGAAGCTTAGCTGGGGCCAAAGGCCATGCACCTTGGTTCCTTTCCATATGGGTCTCTCTGATGAGTACTTCAGCTTCCTTACAGAATGATGGCTGGGTTCTAAGAGAGAATGTCCCAGGAGTCAAGAAGTATAAGCGGCCAATTTTGTTAAAGTCTGGATATAGAAACTGGCATCACCTTACTTCTGATGTATTCTATTGGTCAATCAGTCACAGAGCCCATATTTGAGGAAAAGGGACATTGAGTACACCTTTGAATGGAAGGAGTATCAAGTAATTTGGAGGAATGTTCTAAAACTGCCACATATTTCTTCAGTGACAGTTGTCTTACTGTATTTATTCTGATGTTTACTTTCATTGTAAAAATGTCAAATAATATAGAAAATTTCCAGGGCTCATTTGATATGAAATTTGGAAAAAATCTTGGCTTGCTTTAGTAACACTATTCTGTGTTATCTGTCTAGTTATGTCTACCTTAATGCAGCCTGAGTTAGCCAACCACACATTTGTGTTTTATAAGCAAAACATTTACATTTGAGATTTAGTATGTTAATTTGTTATGCTTCAATTCAAAGATTTTGTTAATTCCAATTTAGGCTTGGAAGTGAATTCTTTTTGTGTGTGTGTGTGTGTGTGTGTGTGACCTTTATGAAACACTTTCACCCCTTTGTCTTTAAATTTTCCACAACTTTTGACTCTTTAAGCTCTACTTTCTACTATATACCATATTCTCTAAAGCAATAGTGAGGATCCTTTTTAGAAAGATGGTGAAACCACTGAGAGTATAGCATTTCTGTTTTAGAATTTAGAATCTTAATATTGAAAATGTACTCTGAAACTCATATAGCTCAGCTGTCCATCAACCTTTTGCTTAAACCCCCTGTATAACATCTTTGCCAAGTAATTATCTAGCTTACACAGAATAGTTTTAGTGATAGATGGTTTAGCATTCTCATGTGGTAGACAGTTTCATCTTTAAACATATTTGAATTTTAATGTTTTCCTCTTATTGAGGTAAATTTGTATCTCTGTAACTTCTTAACACACTAAAAATTCTAAACTTTTTTACCTATGAAATCCTTCAGAATTGAAAATATTTATCATGCTCTTCCCTGTTCTGCTGATTCTTTTTATTTCAAACTAAGTATTCTTACTTCCTTCAGCTGTTCCTCTTGACTTAGTTTCAAATGACTTTCCACCTGACCACTTACCTGTGAATATATTCCTGTTTGTTGATGTTTTCCTTAAATACTGAACAGTATTTAAGAACTGAACTTTGAGCATGGCAGGTCAGAGCCAGTCTGACAGGGAATGCTCCTGTGACATTCTTAGCTGTTTACCTTCAATTTAAAACAGGTTGCAAAGTGCTTGCTTGGAGTTCCAAGAGTCTTAGCAAGATCTGCTCAATCTCTTCTTTACATTGTTTCTTTCAAGATGGTATGGGCTGTGAGTTTTAAATCTGGAAGAAGAAAAGAGAACCATGTCATTTATTTCTAATGGAATAGAGACTTCATTCCTTTTTTCCTCTAGTCTATTCAGAATTTGTCAATCTTGAAAGGTAGTGAACAATTTAGTAGGCTAATTTACTTTCTAATCTTCTCATTTTAGTCTCTTCAAGTTCTTTGAAAATAATTGTTTTAAAGATATATAGACATTACAACAATGGCTATATATTTTTTTTCAGCATTTTTTTTAATTTTTTTAATTTTTTAATTTTTTTGTTTGTTTTTCAGCTCATTATGGGGGTACAAAAGATCAGGCTATATACATTACCCATGCCTCCCCATCCCCCCGAGTCTGAGCTTCTATTGTGTCCATTCCCTAGACAGTGCACATGTCACTCATCATGTAGGTGTGCACCCATCCCCTCCCCCCACCCCATCCCCCCCAGTGAGAACTTCAAGCGTGTCCATTCCCCAGGCAGTGCGCATCGCACTCATCAAGTAGGTATACACCCATCCCTTCCACCCAGTCCTGACCTCTGTCCGATACCCAATTGGTGTTATTCCCAAATGTGCACTCAGGGAAACCAGTTTGCTGGTGAGTACATGTGGTGCTTATTTTTCCATTCTTGGGATACAATGGCTATATTTTTAAAACTTAAAGAGTAGTGAAGGATTTCTTACTAAACATATATTTTGTATATTTTCAAGTGAGCAGGTAACTTAAATAATAATACTGCATAAAGACAAAGGAAAGGATTGATTTCTATATCTTGGCCTCTTTGTTTAATTATATAAATAATTGTTAAATGACTGGTTGGCCTCATGATGGAATATTAAATATTGATTCTGAATTGATTTGATGTAAGTTAGGATGACATGACATTCTTTGGTTACTTTCATCTCCCTAGGTCAATTATAAATTAATTGTTCAACTTAAACTAATTGTTTAAGTTAATGAGTTAAATTCCCTAAATCAATTGTGGATAGAACCCTCCATGGAGGCAACATGGAGGCAAATTTTTCCTGCGTATTTATAAAGGGTTTATTTCAATTTACTTCTTTGAAACGTTTGACAATCCATGAATCTGATAAGAAGATGTATTTGATATGTGTAGGTATAATGCTAAGGTTGCTTTTTTAATGGTGAGTCAATTTTAAGAGATATTTTTAATTATGAAAATGTCAAAATTGGTAGGAAGAGGCAAGGAAAGATAATCATTAATTTAGGACTGACATATCATTAAGTGTGGCTACTTGCTATTGCCAATCCGTGTCCTCCTTGCTACAGTAATATGCCCTATAGAGTTAGCATTGATTATATGCATAGATCACATCACCAGGGCCTTTATGGTATGGCTAGAAACAATTTTTTACTGTTCTTGTACTGCTAATGCAAAGCAGAAAGTCATATTTATTAGTTATCAACCACTGATCTGGAAGCCCCTTCTTAGAAAACCTGCATAAAACATGTGCCTACCACCCTTCTTTTTTTTTTTTTTTTTGAGACAGAGTCTCGCTGTGTTCCCCGGGCTAGAGTGCCGTGGCGTCAGCCTAGCTCACAGCAACCTCAAACTCCCGGGCTCAAGCAATCCTTCTGCCTCAGCCTCCTGAGTAGCTGGGACTACAGGCATGCGCCACCATGCCCGGCTAATTTTTTTCTATATATATAATTTTAGCTGTCCAGATCATTTCTTTCTATTTTTTGTAGAGATGGGGTCTCGCTCTTGCTCAGGCTGGTCTCGAACTCCTGACCTCCAGCGATCCGCCCACCTCGGCCTCCCAGAGTGCTACGATTACAGGCGTGAGCCACCACGCCCGGCCACCTACCACCCTTCTTAAATACTGTAAATGGAAATGATTAAAAAAATTTGGTTCAGATTGATACTAAAACTTTAGCCAATAAACTGTTCCTGTTTCTCTGAGATGAGGCCATTTTGAATTTTCCAACCCAGAATAAAAGTAAATGCATCTCTGCTGGTTTGTCCTAGATAGCTTTTTTTCCCTGTTAAAAAATGGCAACTTATTTTATAAATCATATATGAAAAATAAATTATATTTAGCATGCAAGGCATGAATCCAAGCAGTCCTGTTCTAGAAAGGAAATCAAAAGGTAAGGGGCACAACATTTGAGGATAATTTTCAGGAGTTCCTTTGTTGCTTTTTATACATGATTATCCTGCATGAAATATATTTTAGCTGTAATAGATATTAGATAGCATTATTTTGTGAACGTGAAACAGAGCAACTGAAATTTTAGTTTAAGACACATAGAAATATAGAATCTGAGAGTTGAATTCTCTAGCTTTCCTTAGAAATGTCATCTATGCTTCTTCTTAAACATTTCCAGAGGTGGAAAATTTTTTGCCTCACCCTGGGGCTAGTTCCCTTTTAAGGAAATTGTAGTTGAAAGGCATTTCTCACATTGAACTAAATATGGCACCTTATAACATTTACATTTTACTCTAACATTTGACCCTTCAAATATGGCTTTTTACATATTTGAAGATAGCCATTATATGTCCTTACATTTTCTTTTGCTCACAAGAAAAAAACACATAAACACATTTCTTTCAGCCTTTTTCGTGTAACAGTTGTGATTTCTGTTTGACCTCTTCTGGTCACTGTTCTTCTTAAAGTATTTTATTAATATTGCTGTTTGACATTTGGGATATAACAATGAATACTCAGCGATTTTTCTGACAAACTAATTCTCAATCCAATTAAAATTTTAAAAATTCTAATTAATTTCATGTAGCTCAGTGTCCATCTTAGTGAGGTCAGAGGCTGAAAATAAATTAACACTAAGGAGAATTAAGGCTATGAGCAAGGGAAAATTTTAACTGGAAATGAAATGCATGACCCATGCTTGTTGCTTCTTCAAAATTTGAAGTAGAGACAGCTTGCTGCAAAGATGGCACAGGCGGTTGCCCACATGGAGTGATTTTAGGCAACTTAGTAAGGACTATTCTGTATCTAAATTTCCTCTTTATATAAGTTTAGCTTCTGTAGTTGCAATAGAAATAGTCTCTGGTGTACAGTAAGAAATGAAACTTATTGGATAACTGTGGACTCAGAATCAAAGGACACTAAAGCACAGGAACCAGAGAAGCCCTATAGATCTAGGGTAAGAGGAAAGCATATCCATTTTAGGGTGCTTCTGTCAATATTAGGGTGCAAACCAAACATTGTCAGACTTTGAGACACTGCTCAAGACTCCAAATCTAGGGAGCCAAAGTGATTTTGTTTTACAGACCCATCATACTTGCATTCAAAGATAGATGGATCTCGACCTACCACAATGCTAGAGGACCACTCCTCCACAAGAACAGTGGTGTGAATCCACGGAGAATCAACGTGGGGCACACAGAGCAAGAAAAGTCTGAGGTGAACGGGAAATAGGATCGTGAAATTCTGGAGAGTGTGGGACGGACAATAGACAACGGAGTGCGGGATAGCTGCACCCGCCTCACCATGGAGTGGGGCAGGGACAGCCTCTTAGGAAAGCGGCTTGTTCTCCCCACTGACCTCCACACCCACTTAATTAGAGACCTGCCTGAAGCCGGTGCAGAATCACCGAGGGAGACGTGGGACTTTGCGGACAGGAGGCATTTTCAGGAAAACAGCTTAGACCCTGGGGGATCTCAGCTGAGACCGTGCTTGGTGAGGAGGGACAGAGCTGTGCCAAGGCGGAAAGCTGCAAAGGGTCCCCGAACAACAGATTTCTTTGTATTTCCTTGCTTTTTTTTTTTTTCGGCGGTTTTCCAGCTGGGGACCCCCAGTGAGCGTCTTCGCTCACCAGGCCCCCGGCTCTGGTGTTTGCCAAACCCGGAAGGTTAATCCCCACCAGTGCCAGCGTTCTGCGGGCTCACAGGCGCCATCTTGAAATCCACAGCATAGCTGCTGCGAAGCCATAGGGTGCTGAGGGGCTCCCTTCACTAGTCCGTGAACCCACGCCAAGAGCGCGGGCTTTACATAAACACTGTGGACAGGAGACATTACCGGGAAAACAGCTTGGACCCAGGGGGATCTCAGCCAGGGCCCCACTTGGCGAGGAGGGACGGAGCTGCGCTAAGGCGTAAAAAAGCAAAGGGTCGCTGAACTACAGATTTTTTTTGCATTTTTCTGCTTTTTTTCGGCGGTTCCCTAGCCGGACAGCCCCGGTGGGCGTCTTTGCTTGCCAGGCCCCTGGCTCTGGTGCTTACCGAACCCGGAATGTTAACCCCTCCCCCCAGTGCCCGCGTTCTGCGGGCGCGGGGGTGCAACCTTGAAATCCGCAGTGTAGCCGTTGCAGAGCCATAGGGTGCCAAGCGACTCCCTGGGCGGCTGGCTCGGCTAGTCCGTGAACCCACGCCAAGAGCACGGGCTTTGCATAAACACGGTGGACAGGAGACACTATCGGGAAAACAGCTTGGTTCCTGGGGGATCTCAGCCGGGGCCGCGCTTGGCGAGGAGGGACGGAGGTGCGCTAAGGTGTAAAGAAGTATAGAAGCGCCGAACTACAGATTTGATTTTCTTTTTTTTCTTCTTTTTTCTTTTTTCTTTTTCGCTTTGCTTTGCTTTGCTTTGCTTTTTGTTTGTTTGTTTGTTTTTTGCCTTCTAGCTGGGGAGCCACGATGGGCTTCAGAACTCGCCAGGCCCCCGGCTCTGGTGCCTGCTGGACCCTGAGTAGTCACCCCCAGCATCGGCGCTCTGCCGGCGCACGGTTGCCATCTTGGGGCCTACAGCCTAGCTGCTGCGGAGCCATAGGGTGCCGAGAGGCTCCCTGGGAGGCTCCCTCCCCTGGTCCGTGGACCCTCTATAGGGGCCCTGCCCTTGTGTAAACACTGAGTACTTCTCCAGATGTGAGAGTGTGGAGCCTGGTCCCTGGGGACATTGGGCCAGGGCAGACTTTTGCCCATGGGAGCTGCAGCAGCTGGGGCACTGAGCGAGCGAGGACACCGTCCACTCCCCATAGCTAGTATCTTTCCTGCGGAAAGAGACAGAGACCACCCCTATAGAGGAAGAACCAAAGGGAAAAAAAAAAAAAAAACCAAAACAGAATTTCTGCCTGCAACTAGTGTGGACCCTGCCTGCTTACTGAAAGACCACAACACAGTGACTTAACTCGCCAAAGCGGTCTTGGGTCACTCCAATCCTCTAGGGCTGGACCCACCAGAAGCAGCCCCCCAACTGAGGTAGAAAAAACTCTAAACAATACACAACAGTCTCCCCCTCTTGACAAAGGAAGCAACATACCTAGACTGCTTCACAGCCTAAGAACAAAGTGTGCTGTTAACCAGACTAAAACTGTAAGAAAAGATCTAACGATAAATCTAGATGGGAAGGGCCCAACAAAAAAACACGGAGAGCACAAAGAATCAAATGGAAATCTCATCCCCAAAGAGAAATACCAGCTCTCAACCAATTGACACAAACCAGACTCAAAATACCAACATGTTACAGGAAGAATTTCAATTATGGATTATAAACAAGCTGAATAATATATAAGAAACAATGCATAACCAACACAAAGAAACCGCAAAAAAAAAAAAAAAAAAAATTACAGGATTTAGAAGAAAAATTCACTAAAGAAATTGAAATATTGAAGAAAAACCAAACTGACCTCCTAGAAATGAAGAATTCACTCAGAGAGCTACAAAACACTGTGGAAAGTCTCAAGAGCAGGGTAGATCAAACAGAGGAAAGAATCTCAGAGATTGAAGATAACTCTTTCCAACTAAATAAGTCAGTCACAGAGATAGAACAAAGAAATAAGAGAAATGATCAGAGTCTTCAAGAAATGTGGGATTATGTGAAGAAACCTAACGTGAGAGTTACTGGCATTCCTGAGGGTGAAGAAGATAATAAGCATGGGTTGGACGAGCTATTTGAAGACATAATTGAGGAAAATTTTCCAGGCCTTGCTAAAACTCTAGACATACAGGTTCAAGAAGCTCAAAGGACCCCTGGGAGATTCATGGCAAATAGGAAAACACCATGCCACGTAGTCATCAGGCTGACCTAAATATCCACTATAGAGTCCCTTCTTCGAGCTATAAGGAGAAAGAAACAAGTAACATACAAAGGAAAGCCCATTAGAATTACGCCAGATTTCTCAACTGAAACCTTACAAGCAAGAAGAAGTTGGGGCCCCATTCTCACTCTTCTGAAACAGAATAATGCCCAGCCTAGAATCTTGTACCCAGCTAAGCTAAGTTTTCTATATGAAGGAGAAATTAAGACATTCTCAGATAAGCAAGGACTGAGGGAATTCACCAAGACAAGACCAGCCCTCCAAGAAGTACTCAAAAGAGAGTTACACACGAACCAGCACAAGAAAGACCCAAGAATGTAAAACTACTCAAGAGCTAAAGATCAAATTCCAGCTACCACAATGGCTCAAGAGAGAAAACATCGCAATGAAGTTCTACCCAACAAGCTGAACAGAAATCTGTCCCACTTATCAGTTCTCTCAATAAATGTGAATGGCTTGAATTCACTGCTCAAGAGACATAGACTGGCCCAATGGATAAAAAAACACAAACCAAGTATCTGCTGTCTTCAGGAAACTCACCTAACCTGCAAAGATGTATTTAGACTGAAAGTAAAAGGATGGAAATCGATATTTCAAGCAAACGGTAGCCAAAGAAAGCTTGTGTGGCAGTCTTAATTTCCAATAACTTAGTTTTCAAACCAACAAAAGTAATAAAAAACAAAGATGGTTACTATATACTGGTTAAAGGCACAATTCAACAAGAAGACATAACTATACTTAATATATATGCACCCAACCTAGGTGCACCCAGATTCATAAAGCAAACCCTACTTGATCTGAACCAAATGATAGATAACAATACTATAATAGCTAGAGACTTTAACACCCCACTGACAGTAAACGACAGATCCTCCAAACAGAAAATAAACAAAGACATAATGGACTTAAATAGAATGCTAGAACAAATGGACCTGACTGACATCTACAGGACACTCTACCCAAAGTCCACAGAATATACATTCTTCTCATCAGCTCACGGGACATTCTCTAAGATTGACCATGTCCTAGGACATAAAGCATGTCTTAAAAAATTTTAAAAAATAGAAATTATACCATGCACCTTCTCAGATCATAGCGGAATAAAAGTAACAATGAACCCAAACAGAAACCCTCATTCCTATTCAAAGTCATGGAAGCTAAACAACTTTCTCCTGAACAATCATTCTATAAAGGAAGAAATCAAGATGGAAATCAAAAGTTTCTTTGAATTAAATGACAATGGAGATACAACTTATCAAAATCTATGGGACACAGCTAAAGCATGCCTGAGAGGAAAATTCATATGCATAAATGCCTATATCAAAAAGACAGAAAGCTTGCAAATAGACAACCTAATGAATAGACTCAAAGAGCTGGAGAAAGAAGAACAGAATGACCCTAACCCCAGCAGAAGGCGAGAAATTACTAAGATCAAATCAGAATTAAATGAAAAGGACAACAAAGAAACCATAAGGGAAATTAATAAAAAAAAAAGTTGGTTGTTTGAAAAGATAAACAATATAGACACACCTCTGGCTAGACTAACCAAGAGCAGAAAAGAAAAATCTCTAATAACCTCCGTTGGGAACATGAAAGGAGAAATCACAACCGAAGCCACAGAGATACACGATATCATCTATGAATTCTACAAGAATCTTTATGCACACAAACTGGAGAATGTGGAGGAAATGGAAAAATTTTTAGAAACACATAGCCTTCCTAGGCTCAACCAGGAAGAAATAGAGTACCTGAATAGACCAATATCAAGAACTGAAATCAAAACAGCAATAAAAAACCTTACTAAAAAGAAAAGCCCTGGTCCAAATGGGTTCACACTCGAATTTTACCACACATACAAAGAAGAACTGGTGCCCATCCTACATCAACTATTCTCCAATATCGAGAAGGATGGAATTCTCCCCAACATGTTCTACTAAGCCAACATAACATTGATACCAAAACCAGGCAAGAATGCAACAAAAATAGAGAACTACAGACCATTTTCTCTTATGAATACAGATGCAAAAATTCTCAATAAAATACTAGCAAATCAAATCCAAGTGCTTATAAAAAAAAAAATCCACCACGACCTAGTGGGCTTCATCCCAGAGATGCAGGGGTGGTTCAACATACGTAAATCTATAAATGTAATTCACCACATAAATAGAAGCAAAAATAAAAACCATATGATCCTCTCATTAGATGCAGAAAAAGCATTTGACAAAATTCAACACCCTTTTATGATAAGAACACTTAACAAAATAGGCATAGATGGAACCTACCTAAAAGTGATCCAAGCCATATATGACAAACCCACAGCCAACATCATTCTGAATGGGGAAAAATTGAAAGCATTCCCACTTAGAACTGGAACCAGACAGGGCTGCCCACTGTCTCCATTACTTTTCAACATAGTATTGGAAGTCCTTGTGAGAGCTATCAGGCAAGAGAGCAGAATCAAGGGAGTCCAAATAGGGAAAGAAGAGATCAAACTCTCACTTTTGCTGATGATATGATGTTATATCTGGAAAACCCCCAGGATTCAACCAAGAGACTCCTGGAATTGATTAACGAATATAGCAAAGTCTCAGGTTACAAAATCAATATACACAAATCAGAGGCATTCATATATGCCAATAACAGTCAATCGGAGAACCAAATTAAAGACTCAATACCCTTCAAAATAGCAAAAAAGAAAATACAATATCTAGGAATATATCTAACTAAAGAGGTCAAGGACCTCTATAAGGAAAACTATGAAACACTGAGGAAAGAAATAGCCGAACTTGTAAATAAGTGGAAAACTATACCATGCTCGTGGATTGAAGAATCAACATTGTTAAAATGTCTATACTACCCAAATTGATCTACAGATTCAATGCAAGCCCTATTAAATTACCAACAACATTTTTCACAGACGTAGAGAAAATAATTATACACTTTGTATGGAATCAGAGAAGACCCCATATAGCAAAAGCAATTTTAAGCAATAAAAGCAAAATGGAAGGTATTAATTTGCCAGACTTCAAACTATACTACAAGGCCGTGGTTCTTAAAACTGTGTGGTACTGGCACAAGTACAGGGACACAGACCAGTGGAACACAACAGAAAATCCATATAAAACCATCCTTATATAGACACCTAATCTTTGACAAAGCAGGCAAGAACATACTCTGGGGACAAGAATCCCTATTCAATAAATGGTGCTGGGAAATTGGTTAGCCACTTGCAGAAGACTGAAACAGGACCCACAGCTTTCACCTCTCCCAAAAATCAAATCACGGTGGATAACAGACTTAAACCTTAGGCGTGATACAATCAGAATTCTAGAAGAAAATGTAGGAAAGACTCTTACAGACATTGGCCTAGGCAAAGAATTTATGAAGAAGACCCCCAAGGCAATCACAGCAGCGACAAAAATAAATGAATGGGACATGATTAAATTAAAAAGCTTCTGCACAGCCAAAGAAACAGTCACAAGAATAAACAGACCACCTACAGAATAGGAAAACATTTTCGTATACTACACATCAGATAAAGGACTGATAACAAGAATCTATTTAGAGCTCAGGAAAATCAGCAAGAAAAAAATCAAACAACCCTATCAAAAAGTGGGCAAATGACATGAATAGAAATTTCTCAAAAGAAGGTATAAGAATGGCTAACAAACATATGAAAAAATGCTCAACATCCCTAATCATCAGAGAAATGCAAATCAAAACCACAATGAGATATCACTTAACTCCAGTGAGAATGGCCTTTATCAAAACGTCCCAAAACAACACATGTTGGCGTGGATATGGAGAGACAGGAACACTCATACACTGCTGGTGGGACTGCAAACTAGTGCAACCCCTGTGGAAAGCATTATGGAGATATCTTAAACAGATTCAAGTAGACCTACCATTTGATCCAGCAATCCTATTACTGGGCATATACCCAAAGGAAAAAAGGTCATTCTATAACAAAGACACATGTACCCAAATGTTTATAGCAGCACAATTCACAATTGCAAAGATGTGGAAACAACCCAAATGCCCATCAATACATGAATGGATTAGTAAACTGTGGTATATGTATACCAGGGAATATTACTCAGCTATAAGAAATAACGAAGATACGACATCTCTATGGTTCTCCTGGAGAGAGTTGGAACCCATTCTATTAAGTGAAGTATCCCAAGAATGGAAAGAAAAGCATCACATGTACTCACCAGAAAATTGGTTTCCCTTATCATCACCTAAATTCACATCTGGGAATGATACCAATCGGATATCAGACTGAGGTGGGGGGTGGGGGAGGGGATGGGTGTATGCTTACATGATGAGTGCATTGCGCACCGTGTGGGGAATGGTCATGCTTGAAGGTTCTGACTCGGGGAGGGGGGGATGTGAGGAGGGGATGGGTATATACCTACATGATGAGTGCAATGCGCACTGTCTGGGGAACGGACACGCCTGGAGCTTTGACTCGGGGGTACAGGCGGTACATGGGCAACGTATGTAACCTGAAATTCTGTATCCCCCATAATAAGATGAAATAAAAAAAAAAAACAAAGATAGAGTCAGCACCCCATGATGAAATCTGCATGGTAGGCAGGGAAAAGCAACACATAATCACTATTTTCCTTTAACATACTTCTGGATATTTCAAATCCCTTAAATAGGAATAAAGCTTTTAATTTTACATGGAAATATATTTTATTTGGAGAGAAAAACATACATGAAAGGTAATAGTGACACATTTAGTCTAAGTTTTAAATAAGAGTAGAGATATCCTCTCCTATGAATAATATTATTAAGATTGAAGGAAAAACATTGATGTGTTGATTGCCTTACATGAGGTTATATGGCCTTTCTGAAAGGGAAGGGCTTCAACAGGGAGTGCTCACAAAACAAAACAAAACAAATCCCAACCAACTCCTCCCCCTCAAAAACACAGTTGTTCTAAAATTTTGCCTTCAACACTTCCTCCCAAAGTAAGCCTTTACTATGATATTTGTGTTAACTTAAGTGATAGACAGTTAAACTAATGGAGGGATTTTTCAGTGCCACTGTCTTGATGGTGACTCTATATTCTACCTCTGCCTCCTAATTGATTTTGTTCAGTAGTCCCAATTTACTTTACCCTGAGATGAGAATTGTGGTTGATTTGGAACAGAAAGAAGATTATTAGCCAAGTGATGGGCCTTAGACTTCTTGCTGGGAAATAGACATAGGACCTAGATCTAAGGGACTGTGTAGATCATAAAGCTAAGCTTGAAGAATACTGCCAATGGCTCCTAATTAAAATAATTATCAGATATTGATGACCATGTATACAGAAGCTGGCATGCAGGAAGATTCAAATTTATCCTGGTTTGAAAAGAACTACTCTCTTTAAGATAGGAAGAAAAGGGTGTAGGATAACGCAGTGTTTCAACTAGACTGAAGCTACAGAGTAATTTTATTTTAGCATTTAGTTTTGAAGAATAGGCTCAGTGAAATAATTAAAAAATGGTGATGAATGAACCAGAGAAAGTAATTATTATATACCTTCTGAATTCCAGGTAAAATTTTACAGGAGAGCATGTAATTTTACTATGGGAGTTTAAGAGAACTGGAAAGTAGCCACATAGGAAGCTTATAGCTAAATCTGGCAAAGATATAAAAGATAAATATTCTTTTAGTAATGATAGAAGCCTGGAAAAATAATACTGATTTTGTACTTGCCTAGTAGCAAATAATTGGCATGGGAATATATCTGTTATGTTTTGTGTGTATTAGTGTGTATTTTCAACTGCGTTGGACCCGAGTGGGCCGTTTGGTTGAGAATATTCTTTGTTTCTGGGCAAGGAATCAGCTTCATTTTGAGGGAATATATATCACAACGTTTCTCACTTTGTTCTTTTGAAATAAAAAAGAAGAATCTTACTTATGAAAATTTCTGATATCTAGCATCCAGCCAGTATAAGTTGCTATTAATTGTTACTTCTATGCTTTGCCATGACCTTGATAGCTGATGTTCATATTGATGACCAGAGCAAATACAATATCCCCAAATGTCTTCATAATGATGAAGAATGAATTGTGTGTATAACAATATTAGAATTAGGTCATTTTATTATGTTCTAATTCCTTAATTATTATTATATCTTGTGAAAGATATATGGTAAATGTGGTAAATGTCTATTCATCAGAGTAACTAATTAAACATTCCACACTTCTTGTCCATTTTTGGTAAAAGAGCTTATCAGAAGTGCAAGAAACCTAACTGAGAAAGTATCTGAGTTCCTGGAAACTGAGCTTATCTGAGGTTGTATATAAATTGTATCTGATACAGATCTACATGTACTTTCCCATGATGTTTAATTCCTACATTAGAATACAGGGTCTCCATTTTTGAGAGAACAAGATGCCTTTATTTGTTCATATAAGGAGAGGTACAATTCTGAGCAGTGTTGCATCTTCTTCAGGGCAATGGTCAGCTGCCATCATCTAAAAGTCTTATGTCAAAATAATTAGTGAAACAAACTATAGTCCTTGCTACTGAAGCTGGTCTCAAGGACATAACTGGCATTCTTCATTTCCCTCCTCTACTATTCAGTTTAGATTTCCCTTATTTTTGTCCAAAACCTTAGCTGATCTTTGTTTATTTTCCTGGTGGGGTGACCTACATGCTCATCCCTAAGTTATTTAAACCCTTAGTTACTTTGCCTTTCCTGAGTATGTTTACTACAACTATACTATGAAAGTTGTCACTGGACAGATATCTTAAAATATGCAGCATGTACCTTACAAAACTGTATAATACTCATCAATTAATCAATGTAGGTAGTAGAAAAATACTTTGATTACATAATCGTGTAGCACAGTGCAATGTAGCAGCAAGTTAGGCATTTATTTGAATTACTGTTATGTATGCCTTAATTTCAGATTTATTTTATAACATTGTTTCAGAAAAATGGTCATCCCAAAATTCAAATATAATGAGAAAGAAGTATCCTAATAGAAGCCAAAAAAGCCAAGTGAAAGAAAGAAACTGTAGCAGAAGCTTCAAAATATCAAAACTAAATACACTGATGGTTGAATCATGACAATAAGGAAGTAATGATAGTCAACAAAATATAGCCAATAAAAATTCCTCAGAAGATATAGTAAAGATTTTGAGAGTCAGGACACTCTAAAATAGGAAACAACACAGTAGTGGGAAGAGGAAAGCACTAGTGAGGAATAATACAACTGTATGGCTGCAGAGCCTGCACAAAGCTCAGCATCAATTCGATTTTGATGAATTTGTTCATTTTAATAAGTCTTGCAATTTTTCACTTTGGCTTATTATAGTAAACAATGATTTTATGCAATACTATTTAATAAAAGATATGTTCATCCCTACCCCCCCAAATTGTGATCCCAAAAGAATTTTTAGTGAATCAAGTAGAATATACAAGGGCCTTTGAAATGGACGTTTTGAAAGGAAAAACAAGGTCAAATTGTTAATGTATCTAGCTCACTCATTCCAAGACTAAGGATGCAGATGTTTGTTTGTAAGCTATTTTCAACAAGATAGATAACACTTATGTCATATAGTTTTCAGATTAGATAACTATATTGAAAAACTCAATGTAGTCATGAAAGTTCACTCACAAGAATACAAGGTTATATTTACTTGAATTATGCATGCACTGAATAAAAATACACTAAACCAATATTTTAAAAGATGAACAAGAACAAACATTTGTTATTTTAAGGAACTAAATGAGTAGTTATGATTATTAAAAATTTAATTGAAAGAAGTTTGTTCTTCAAAGGATGTGACGAAAAGTGACATTCTTCAAAGAAAGGAAAGGTTATGGATAGCATCAAAGTAATTATGCAATGTGATTTTTTTCCCTGAAAACTTGGGAACATTTCAAAACAAAAAAGTGACATATATTCAAAATATTTTTGAAGAATTAATATAATGAGAGAAAATGTACAGAATGACGTAAGCAAAATAAATAAAGCAGGTGCCAAATACCACACCATTATTGTAGTTCCTGTGCTAAATTATAACACAAATCTCAAGAAACAAATTGTTTCATCAATTGAAAACCAACTGTTTGTTCATTTAGTCAATAAAATGGAACAATTTCTGGATGATTGTAACCAGTTATGACATTCCTGGTCATCCTATGACAAGACAGCTGTCATGAATAGTGAGTACAAAAGGCTGAAACACGTATTAAAAACATCAATACATTCATAGGATCTGTGTTGTGTACAACTCATTTCCTTAATCCTGTTGGAGAAAAAGTTGCCTCACAGGTCTTGAATTTACTTTTTTTTTTTTTTTTTTTTTTTTGCTATTCAGGTAATTTGCAACAGCTCTATGTTTTCTGGTTTGCCCATAGGTTGCCTAGTTTCAACTCATGAGCTGACTTACATTTCTAGGTTGCCTGTCCTAAGGTTGCTCAAGCCTTTTAAGCTGGGTATAATGGGATTTAAAAACTTTAAAAAACATTTTCAAAGACTCAGAAGAGAAACCAAAAGACAAAATAGATGAAGAAAGTTATTGAAAAAGTTGGTAAAGATCAAATTCTAACTGCATTTTGGAAAGAGAATGTTTCAATAAAACAGGTGAAAATTTATAGGCTCCTGGTCAGGACATTTGTGAAGGGGACCTTCTTTTGTAATATTTAAGTTTATTTGTTAAATAAATGAGAGAAAATGAAGATAAAAATTAGTGGAATATGAAACAAAAGTGATAAAGGTATTGAAACCAAAACAAATTATTTTCAGTGCGAATTGTAATAAAAAGGCCCAAATG
This sequence comes from Eulemur rufifrons, assembly GCF_041146395.1. Classification (NCBI taxonomy): domain Eukaryota; kingdom Metazoa; phylum Chordata; class Mammalia; order Primates; family Lemuridae; genus Eulemur; species Eulemur rufifrons. The sequence continues at coordinate 20,224,610 of NC_091000.1, read as the reverse complement.
CAATAATTTGTTGAAGAGATGAATGAAAGATGAAAAGAAAAATTTTGAATGAAAGTAATAGATGTGTTCCCTTGAACATTTTCCAATAAAATTTAAAGTCATTGCTGACTTGACACAATATACTATCATCAAAGAAGATAATATAAAACTTAATGTATGGTATCACAACAGGCATCACCAATAAACTGGTGTGTGATCAATTTAAATATTCATTTACAACATAATTCTATATTCATAAATTTGTATTTTTTTTCTTGACCATGCCACCCCATGGAGCTCCACAAAATCTGTACCTATACTGGTCATTATGAAGTGGAAGCTGGGTCTAGCTTTCTTTTTCAAAATATTTGGTATTGGGCCATGGAGAAAGAACAGCTTGAGAAAGACCAGTTTGGAAGGAAAATTTCACAGAGTAAGTGTATACCTTAAGCATGTTTGTAGACAGAGGGAAAAACACTGAGAGGACAAGAACATCCAAAAGAGAGGAAAGCAATTTCCCAGAATACGTGTAAAGACAGAGGTGAGGGACAAGAATTGTGTTAGCAAGGAGAAGTGGTACTGCCTCTCCAGGATTATAATACAGAGGAAAAAATAAATGAAGGGAACGTTGTGGTGGTCTCATCATTCACGCCACCATGCCCCCACCATGCAGGTTAGTGGAATTGACCCCAGATTTGAGTTGGTTCCCACCTCCCTTGCTCCAGTGATGGGTTCAGACTCAATCTAGTCAATCTACAGCATTTTCTGGTGATTGTTTCAGTAGTGGTTCCTCCAGAGTGATGCTTAGGATTTTCTATGATGCACTCTCACTTCCTGGATATGAGTGCAGAAGCGTGCTGCTGGCAGCTTTCAGTCAAGGAAAGCCAGCTTGAAGATGAGGCTTAACCAGAGAAAAGGACAGAATAGAGAAAATCAAAAGAACTGGAACTTTTGTCATGTGCCCAAAGCCTGATTACCTCTAGAATTTTCAGTGATATCAGCCCTTATTGTATGAGCAAGCTTTGGCTTGGGTTTACATTTGCTTGCAACTGACAGCTTTCTCCTTGATATTGTGGGTGAAAATACAGAGGTATTTTGATCTATAGAGGAGTCAAGAGTATAAATGATGACTTGCCTCTATGTTGATTTGTAAAACTGAAGAAAAGGTGATCTATAGAAATGTAGGAAACTGCATGCAGGATGGCAGGGATAAGGGAAGTGAAAATGGATTGAAATGGATTGAAAGAGCTACTAAAGGGAATGTTTTAGGGATTTTTTTTGTTCACAACACTTAATATAACATGACATATATACTTTTATTTTGTCTTCTTCATAAATTGTAGGCTTTACGATGGCAGGGATTTTGCCTGCTTCATTTATTCATCACATTTCTAGTACCTAGAATTATGCTCGGTACATGACAGGAGATGAGTAAATATTTATAGGTACGAATTAAAGAATGAACTTCTGAACAAACTTAAGAGCCCAGCTCAAATTGGACAGTGTGAGTATATGGTAGAAACCACTGACCTCATTTCTTAACTCTTTCAGAGAATGCTCTTTAGCCTGAATACATGAAAGGAGAAAATACTGTGTCCATGATTGTGGAATGGCACCTTGCCCAGTGCCTGGTGCTTAGTGAATGGTATATATAACATTAATGCTGCACAATGTCACAGAGTAGTTATGGCAGAGGAGAGGTGGTGAGGAAATCTAGTGTGCCAGCCAGGACAGAGTTGACAGGGCTAACTACTTGGTCCAAGCTGGGTAGGAAAGAAGTTGATTAAAGTGATTTGAAAGTCAAAATTAAAACTATGCCAAACTAATGTGATGCTAAATCCTTTGCTTTAAAGTTATTAGAGTTGTCTAATTTTACTGTTGAAAACATAAGTACCACTAGACAAACTATTAATACTTAAATCTAGTTTCCTTTAGGTAAAGAAAGTAATGACAGTGCAAAATAAAGTCATAAAGAGATCACCAGGAAAAAAGAAAGTAGGCCAAAGACCCTTAAAAACATACTTGGGTATGTGTAAGCATAGTGGATGATGCGGGGTCTGAGGAAATCTGCTATTAGGGCTTATTTGAAAGATGGAGAAGAGGAACAGAGAAAGTTCCAATTTCAACCTGCATTAAAAAAACAGAAATAAAAAGCAGTGGAAAGAATTTATAAAACTGGCTGTCATGTTTAAATTTAGTAAGTAAGCTAAAAAGGTTCTAAACAATGGGCTACACTGTTGTAGCTGCTTATTTTTACTGGGTCTATTGGCAAAAGTTTCTCATTTCTTCACATATACTTTTCAAAGACCCTAGAGTCCCAGGTTTCATTTAGCAGAGTAACAGCTTTCAAATAATAATCTGGTGTCTGTCTTAGCCTCTGGTTCTCCCACTCCCTTTGTACCCTTGCCCTCTTGTTTTTCTCAGTTTCCTCCCCCTCCTACTCCCCCCACCTCCACTTTTTTCCTTTTCTCCTCTTGAGTTTCTCTCCAGATTGCAGAAGATGTCAATTAGCTATAAAAATCATCTCACATATGAGACGTGTTTGATGACAAAGTCTGGATGTGTCACAGGGGATCCTGTTCTAGGGAGGCCACTGTGATCCTGCTATATAGCACATTGGTTTTAAGAGTTGGGATCAACCTGAAGGGATTGAATAAAATTAGTCTCTTGCAGTCACTGGAAACGAGGAGCTACTCTGTATCACTCCTGGCAGTGTTGTAATAGAAAGAAGTCTTTGTGGTTAGACATTATGCAAATTCCAGTTTTATTATGTCATTAAATATGAAATGTCCAATTTTGAATCAAAAGTTTAGTTTATTATATCTCAAACAAGAAGCAGTACAATTAATCGAAGTATGCACTTAAACTGTCAACACAGTTTTGCCATCTTAATGGTAACTTGTTTATGCCAACAGCAAAGAAATTGGGAGAGCAAGTGGTGATGAAATAGTGAAAGGCATTTTCCACAGCTTGTTGAGAATTGAATGTTTTTCCTTGCAAGAAGTGGTCCAAAGCCTGGAAGAAGTGGTAGTCAGTTGGTGCAAGGTCTGGTAAATATGGAGGACAACAGAGAGTTTCCAAGTCCAGCTTCTGTAGATTGAGGAGCATTGTTTGTGCAACATGTGGTCTTGCAAGAGGATTGGCCTCTTTGACTATCTCGGCTGTTTAATTGCAAGCATCAATCTTCATCATTTTGTCCATTTGGTTGCAGTAGACATCTACTGTCATCAATTGGCCAGGTTTCACGAAGCTGTAGTGGATAATACCAGTGCTGGACCATCAAACAGATACCATTAGCTTTTTTTGATTAATACTCAGTTTTGGACTATGTTTTGGTACTCCATCTTTATCCAACCATTGTGCCGAACACTTGCAATTGTGAAAAAGAATCTATTTTTCATCACACATAGTAATATGGTGTAGAAATTGTTCACCTTTATGTCGTGACAGCAAAGAAAGGCAAGCCTCGAGACGATTTCTCTTCTGACACTCATTTAATTCATGTGGAACCCATCTATCCAGCTTCTTTACCTTGCTGATTTGTTTTATTAGATGGGGAGGAATGGAATATAATTATTGCTTAACTGTTCATTGATTTGATTACTACTTAGGTTACATTGATTACAGGATTTGTCAAGCAATGCAGTCACATAGAACTATCTCATGTGTTCCTTTGCTCACTTATCTGGGCTTACAGGGACATTAATCCTTGTGCTTGCTTCTTTTCTACTCTGGTCCTACAGGTGACTTGTGGTATGGTTTCAATGTATACCAGTCCTTGCCTTTGCTTTACTTACTTGGTTTCATAGGCCTTTTTCATATTCAGGCTCTTCTCCTTTTGCCCTCATAACTAATCTATAGTTACGTTTTAATTGCATCTTTATGTTTTCATGTGTATAGACTTTGTTGACATTAGCTGATATTAGGGTCAGAAGTTTTGTTTATTTAGTGATAAAGTTTTAAGGGTAGACTTATTTTGTGGATATGGAAATGTTAAAGCACTCTGATTTAAAACATTTCTTTTGTGGTACTGTAACCCCTTTTCCTAGTCTAGATGTTCTACTGGTGGTAAAACGTCTACACACTTGATGCCCTCTGTTGCTAGTCACACATTGTTATTCTTTCCTACTTGGTTGGCAGAGAATGGTGGAACACTTCAGACACTTTTCAAGTAAATTTCTTCCATCATCATGTTATTGCTACTTCTTATTACTTGAAAATTAAACATTTCTACTGTTAGTTTGACTCTATCTCCCTTGAGTATCATCAAGATAAAATTTTCTTTTTTATTTTTTTTTTAAATTTCTGAAGTTTTAATATTGAAACTCCAGGTTCTGTCCCTTACTTGCTCTTCTACTGGCTTTTATGACCTTAAGTTATTCTGTGTTTCAGTTTATATTTTGAACCATTCTTTCATTTGGTTGCTTTTAATCCTCTCTCTCTCTACCTATGATTATTTACAAAGAGCCAGTTCCTTGGCCTACTGTTCTTTTCTCTGCATATAATTTCTTGCACAGGGAATTGACTCATTCCTGTGGGTTCAACCATGCTAATTGTGACTAAATATAAATAAATTTGGCCTTGACTATCCACCCAAGCTCTAGTTTTTTATATCTAGTTTCTTCTAGAATGCTTCTACTTGTGTAGTCATGTATTATCAGTCTAAAATCAATTTCATTGCTCTCCTTACCTAACCTGTATGTCTTCTAGATGATACCATCACTTTCCTCATTGATAGGACTTAAAACAGTTTCATATTTGACTTACCCCTTCTCTTTGTATCTTTATATACTCTACAATAAATTTTAAACATCTCTTTGAAGTATCTATACTGCTCGTTGTTTCAATTCCCTATTGCCACAATCCCAATCTAGGCTTTGATCTCTTTGTATCTAGATTTCTGCATTGATTTTTTTTGGTCTTTCTTGAATCACTCTTTCATAAATCAAGTTGTATATTCTGGTTATGTTAATCATTTATGGAGTTGCTTTCTTTGTGTTACTTTATAGCTCATGATTGTTTTATTAAACAAATTCAATTATCTGACCTTAGAAAATAAAGATCAGTGAGCTTGAATGTATAACAATATAAATGACCAAAAATGAATACCAGAGAAGTACAATCATAGAGCTTCAGTGAGCTGTTGACAATATCAAGCAGTATCACATATGTATAATTGTAGTACTAGAAGGAGAAGAGAGAAGCGGAACATGAAGAACATTTTAAGTAAAAATGGCTTAAAATTTCTGTTTGGTATAAAATATAAACTCACAGATCCAATAAACTTACACCGCCTCAGCAGAAAAAATAAAAAGAAAACTATATCAAGCCATATTATATTAATAATCAAATTGATAAAAACTAGTCATAAAGAGAAAAATCTTAAAAGCCTACAGAAAAAAATTGATAGTTACTTTAAATATAATGGTCTGAACACTATAATTACAGGAAAGAGAGTATCAAACTGGATAAAAAAGCAAAACCCAACTACATACTGTCCACGATAAACTCACTTTAAATAAAAAGATAGGAATATATGTCATTTAAAGAAATGGATAAAGATATACTATGCAAAAATTTTAGTATGTAATACTTTAAAGATATTGCTCCATTGTATTCTAGCTTGTATAGTTTTTGTTGAGAAGATTTTGTCATCTTTATCTTTGTCTCTCTGTATGTATTGTGCCCTGCCAAATATTTCTTATTTTTTTAGAGATGGGGTTTTTCTATGTTGCCCAGGCTGGTCTTGAAACTCCTGGTCTCAAACAGTCCTCCCACCTCAGCCTCCCTAGTTGCTGGGATTACAGGCATGAGCCACTATGCCCATCTCATGCTAAAATAATTTGATATTCATTTGCAAAAAATGAACTCAATTCTTACCTCAAATCATAAAATTGTTTACTCAAACTGGATCATAGAGCTAAATATAAGTGCTGAAAGTATAAACCTTCTAGAAGAAAATATTGGAGAAAGTCTTTTTGTCCTAGTGTTAGGCAAAGATTTTTTTTTTTTTTTTTTTTTGAGAAGACACAAATTGCAAAAACCATAAGATGACTTTGGTAAATTGGACTTAATTAAAATAAAAAAATTACTTATTCAAAAGACACTATTGAGAAAATGAATGTGTAATCTATAGACTTATGAGAAAATATTCATAATGCACATATCTAAAAAAGAACTTGAAACATAATATATAAAATATTTTACAACTGAAGAGGATGAAAAACCTTATTAAATAAGTGGTCAACAGCAATCCCATTACTGGGCATATACCCAAAGGAAAAAAGGTCATTCTGTAACAAAGGCACGTGTACCCAAATGTTTATAGCAGCACAATTCACAATAGCAAAGATGTGGAAACAACCCAAATGCCCATCAATACATGATTGGATTAGTAAACTGTGGTATATGTATACCATGGAATATTACTCAGCTATAAGGAATGATGAAGATACGACATCTCTATGGTTCTCCTGGAGAGAGTTGGAACCCATTATATTAAGTGACGTATCCCAAGAATGGAAAAACAAGCATCACATGTACTCACCAGAAAATTGGTTTCCCTGATCATCACCTAAATACAAATCTGGAAACGACACCAATTGGACATCAGACTGGGATGGGGGTATGCCTACACAATGAGTGCATTGCGCACCGTTTGGGGAGTGGTAACACTTGAAGGTGCTGACTCGGGAAAGAGGGGGTGGGGAAAAAAATATGAAACTATTGTTTTTAACTTGCACTGTTCACTTAATAATTTATCATGAATATTTCCCATATTATTTCATATCATTGTACAAGAAATAATGTATAAATTATGAGGACATACTGTATCTAACAAGATATACTGTTAGACTCTTTGATTCTGTAAAATTAAATTGAAAAAAAAAAAGAAAAAGAAAAGAAAAAAAAAAAAGAATAAACCAAAAATGGAAAAAAAAAAAAAAGAAGCCATGTAAAAAAGACTAGACAATGTATGCATATATGTGTATGACATTTTAGAAAGGCAAAACTACAGTCACAGAGAATTGGGAATTGTCAAATGATGAGCCTATAGGAAACGGACTGCAGAGAGGCATGAGAAAATGTTTTTGGGTGATGGAAATGTTCTGTATCTTGATTTTGGTGTCTATTATATGACAGTACATGTTTGTCAAAACTCACGGAATTATACCTTTAAAGTTGGTGAGTTTTGTTGTATGTAAACTATACTTTACTAAAGTTGACCAAAAATACTGAAAAGAAGGAATTTCCTTGAGATACTGTTCTTGAAACTGGCATGTTAAAGAATATGCCTGTTTGTGTAAAGGCTGGAATCCTGTTACCCTGATCCAACAAGTATATTTGATTGTCTTAAGGCAGTGGTATGATTTCTATAAAAATGATATGACATTCCAATTAACTGGGTTCTTTTATCTAGACTGCACAACTGCAAGGCCAGAGGAAAATTGAAGAGAATCATGACTAAAATGAAGACATTCTATGAATCAGCTCAAAGGAGAGGCAATAGGTTACTATTTTGATATGACTGCTAGAAAAAAATTCTTGTATCAACAATCAGAAACACATTTTTGAAATATCCATGTCAAATCTCAATGAAATATTAGGAGAGACAAACTTGACGAGGGTTCTTGAGCCTCTACAAGATATGAAACCCTGGTATGAATAGGGCATCTAGTCTTAGGAGGAAATTCTGGAGGTGGATTGACAAGAAAATCTAACACTAAGCTTAGTTTACAAACCTTGGTCAGGAAGCTGTAGAGAAGGCTGTCATGGCAAGGGGAACTGTCATCCTTCTTTATTTCACACCATTATCCACATCCAAGTTTCCAGCCACACTGTCTTGGGCTAAAACAATTGCTGGCAACTTCATTTTTCTTTGCTGAAGTATAATCACTTACAGGTTATTTGTGTGGATATATTTTTCCCTTTCTGTTGGCATTTTTGAATTTTAGATTATTAGATTCTGTCCCTCAATGTGAACTGCTTAGTGGTTTATTGGTTTACTAGGGGCAAGTGTGGCCACTGCCTCTGCAAGATGCCAGAGTGGTGTATGTAAACCATGATGAGGTTTTCACTGAGGATAGATGGTATGTTAGCTTTGGCCTTGAGTTCTTGAGGGATCATGATTAAAAGTAGTTCTGGGAGACATATTACTCTCTTTAAGTTGCCAGTTTTGTGGTTTTCCTGTGGAGTTGGACTAGTTTTCATCAATAGCTGTGGTTAATTTTCAGGAGCCAGGAGTGGCCATTTTGGAGGTGATTCTTCCCCTTTCTTTGAATGGTGAATAAAATTTTGACTCTTTGGTTGTTGTGGTATGTGCTTTTTTTATTTCCTTAATTAAGGATTGATCAAAAGTGACAGGCTAGGATTTTGTGTAAGCTAAGTAGAGGCCTAAGGGATGTTCACTGACACCTCATACAACCAATGAGGATTCTCACATTTGGCTTGAGAAGAGGCAGAGACAAGAATGGATACTGATTGGTTATCATTCGGGGTTTGTCCATAAGTGCCATTTAACATAGCTCTGGATGTGGGTTTTAGAGTGTACATGACACAATTTGCTTATATGTGAAGAGTAAAGTAACATTTTTTAAATTTATTTAGGGCATAATTTTCACACAGTCAAGTTTGCCCTTTTTAGTGTATGGTTCTGTAAGTTTTGACAAACACGCAAAGTCATGTAAACACCACCATAATCAAGAATAGATATAGTTTCATCATCCCCCGCCAAAGTCTCCTCTTCCTCTTTGTAGATAACTCCTCCTCTGATTATCTGTTTTCTATTCCTATAGTTTTGCCTTTTCCAGAGTGCCACATAAATTTAGTCACATATGGATTTTTGAGTTGGTTTCTTACACTTAGCAATACATTTGAAATTCATTCATGCAGTATTTAATCCATTTATTAATATATTGGTGAGTGGTATTCAGTGTTTAAAAGCATCATTATTTATTTATTCAACAGAAAAAAGATATTTAGATTCTTTCCAGATTTTGTCTGTGGTTATAAAGAAAGATATTTATAAATAAACACAAACATGTAAGTTTTTATGTGAACATAAATTTTCATTTTATTTGGGTAAGTACTTAGTAGCATTGATGAGTCATATGGGTAATACATGTTTAACTTTATAAGAAATGCTGAACTGTTATTATAAGTAAGTATACTATTTTGCATTCCCACCAACAATGTATTAGAGTTCACATTGCTCTGCATCCTTGAAAATGCTTGATATTGTCAATATTTCATTTAAAAACTTTAATCATTCTAAATGGGTGTAGTAGTATGCCATTGTATGTTGGGTAAGGATAGGCTTAATTTGCAGATGGTCTGGGAGAACACTATCTTTATTTCCAGGATTAGTTTGACACCTGGCACTGTCCATTGGTGAAGATAAGGATGAAATCACTGAAGAGTGATTTATAATTTGGTGTTTTAAACCAATACTCGCCTGGAGGCACTGAGCTTAATTTTCTACCTACCTCTCCCTCCAAGAGTGGGCTGGCCTTAGTGATTCACTTTTAGTGAGTAACGTATGATGGAAGTGATGGTGTATAACATTCAAGACTAAAAGGCATGTGGTTTCCTCCTTGCTTCCCTTTCTCTGGAATCACTGCCTCTGGGGAAATCCAGCCAACTGCCATGTTGTGAAGACACTAAAGCAGCGCTACTGGGAGGCCCCTGCAGGGAGGAACTGAAGCCTTCTAACAAGAACCAATGAGAAACTAAAGCCTTTTGCTATGGGTCATGTGAGTGTTCCCCCAGTGGATCTCCCCAGCCCCAGTGGATCCTCCAGCCCCAGTCAAGCCTTCAGATTACTATATCCTCAAGGCAGCATTTTGAGTGCAGCCTCATGAAAGACCCTGAGCCAGAACCACCCAGCTAAGCTGCTCCTGCATTACTGACCCATAGAAACTGTGAGATAATAAATGTTTGCTGTTGAAGGTACTTAATATTGGGTCATTTCTTATGCAGCAATTGGTAACTAATACAGATTTTGGTATTAGATGTGGGAAAGGTTTTGGAACAAGGCAGTGAGCAGAAGGTGGAAGAAATTTTGTTATTAATTATTCTGGCAGAGTCCTGGGATTCTCTCCCCAATTATTGCTCTCATGTTTTAGCTTTGGTGTAAATATAATATTAGACTCTACCCGATTTTAGTTTCTTTTTTTTAAACGTATTTTATAATAGCTGACTCAAGATTATGTACAGAGGACCATTTCTTCTAGGACTTTAAAAATGTCATACAGTTACTAAGTAAAATCATAAATCATTAAACAGCCTTATTCAATTTCTTAAAATATCTCCTTTTTTAGTGATTACTGTAACAGTAGGAAGTCCTTGTCTCAATTTTTGTTTTAAATTTTAATCTCAGTATGAGGTTTTAGAGTAAAACATTTGGATGGAAATAACTGATTATCTGGTTCCAAAGGACATTTCTAAAAGAGATCCCTTGGGCATAATCCATGTATGCAAGTTCTCACAGAGTAGGAGATTTACCACTTAAGAAATGTAGTATCATTGGTGGATATTTTATATGTACATTCTTTAAGCTTCAAATTTAATTTCTTTGGCAATTCAAGCTATTCTCTATGAGAAACCATAGGAGAAGCCAGATTCTTGTTCAATCTGGAGGCCTTATGCTATACTAATATATCATACCTGCCTTCCATCAATTCCATAGTGTTACATAAATTGTTGAGTTCTGCTTTTTGGCTTTTTCCTGGCCAAGGTGTGAAGAGGCCCAGGAGAGAGAGGAAAGTAAATCAGAATGTGTATACTGTCTTTTCCTCTCAATAACCATGTCTGACTTAATCCTTGGCAGAGCCTAACCACCCTCTTTCCCATGGTTGGGTCTTATTTCTTTCTCTTTTGGGGGTTGTGATGCAAACATTTAAACATATTGAGTCATTAATATTCAGAATTGACAGGGAAAGGGGAAAAGTACATTGGAGCACCTACCAAATACCACTTATGTCACACAGTGGCTTAAATCTATATCAGATTGGCTGGCACAGTTTGGCCCAACTTGTAGTGGTAGGTATTGATTGGGATCTCATTCTGTCCAGCTAAAACTACTAGCATTTTTCTACTCAAATTGGAAGAAATTATTGAAGATCATTCTCATGAAATACATGAAACTTGTCCTTTGTACTTGGATAGAAAATTTGGCTGGTTTCCTGAAAATCTTCTGGCAATATCTGGTACACAGTATTCAATACAATTTGAATATTAGCTCTAGACCCCTGGCCATCTGTTAAGATAGGCATCCAAGGCATATTTTCTAGACTCAAGCTCTGCTTTAGAGGGAAATCAGTTATATTGTTCCTTTATTGTCATGGACTCACTGTCACTATTGTCTGTTTCCAGTGATGGGTTCAGTAAGTGGTGAGAATACCTGGCATAAATTAAGTCAGTATATGCATATGTGGAATAGTCTATTTGTTAGTTGTGCCATTATATGGTATACTGTTTGGTTTTCCAGAAGTATCCTCCAAGATGGGGTTAGGAGTTCAAAATGTTTATTTTGGTCTAACACCTGTAAAAGAAAGAGGAAGGGAGAAGGATTGTGCAGGACGTGTCATCAAAATGGGATATAGACTTGTTAAGAGTTTCTGCCAGCCCAGTGTGGAGCTTTGTCACAAAAAATCATCTTCTGGAGTAGTTCCACATTAGGCTGAAATGCTTAAACCCTTGTTCCCCCACCTTAGTCAGTCATTAGCTAGGGGCCACTGAAAGAAGAATGTGACCTTGGTTCTAAAGCTGAGGGAGACCCTGACAAGCTAACTGCTAAGGGCTGTCAGCCAACAATATTGCTTGTCCCTGGGCACTGAGCCCTTTCTTGAAGAGGCATCTGAGCAGAACATTTCCCTGTCTGCCACATGTGGCTAAAGGTGAATCATATTTCAGCTGTTTACTGTGCTGTCCTTCAGTTAGGTCCTACAGTTATAAAGTATATATATTTATAAATATATACATAGATGCATAGCTATAAAGATATGGTAAAGCCTTCTTCTATGGCATAGTTTATTATTAAAAAATAAAAGTCAAAGTAGAAAATAATAAAATATTAAAAAATAATGCTTATCTATTTTAAATATTTTAACTTCATATTATGTTAACTGCCAATCTTTTATGTAGGGACAAAGCCTTTCTTTGAGTTTGAGTCTTCTGATTAGAAGGGTTTCATTTTATCTTCCATTCATAAGGAAGGCCAATAAAATATGATCTTGAATTTACAATTTTGTGTTGTTAAAGTAGTATATAACTTTATATACTGCGAAACAATCTAAGTACAGGATTCCCTAGGTTTTCATTGTTTTTTTTTCCACTAATATTTCACAATTGTTTTTGCACCAGTTTATTCAATAGTGTTTTAAAATGACTCACCTTTATTTATACCTTTTAAGTCAGTCAACCCAATTTTTATGAAAACAATTTCCTTTCCTTTTCAGTCATTTTTTCCTTTTAGATTATATTTAATAAAATTCATTGCACAAAGGTATAAATAGGTTAGAGAACCAACAGATCAGACTTTGGTATGTTTACGACTTAATAGGTGAGAGCAGATGTATTCAGGCTTCTTAGAGAGGGGTATAGTGGCCCTGAGCCTCCATTTAGTGGTAAGCATTGGTCACTGTGTTTTGTGGAGAGAAAAGAGAATGACAGTGAATCAGGCAAATAAAAAGAGAAATTTGCTATTAATAATACATCTATAGCAATGTCTCCAATGGCATCTATAATTGTATCTTTATAATATTTAATATATGTGTTGTATAAAGGATATTCCAGAACAATAAATATTCTATTACTAAAGAGGGATGTAGGTTGGCTAAATCAGTGCTTGGTGAAGTGGGCTGGACTGTTGAGGGAACCTCAGGGTGCCTTTTCATCTATTAGCTTAAAGCCGGGAATAGAAGCCATAAACTTCTATTAGATTCTGTTAGACTATTAGATTTCTCTTCCGCCTTAGGCCTTATTGTTTCTGGTTGGCCATCCAAGAGCCTCCCTCTAAGTGGGAGTCTTCCCTAGGCTTATTGCATAATACAAGCTGCTTGAGACTGGGTGAGCCAAGAGAGAACTTCAGAAGAGATAAGAGAAGTGTTCAGGGAAAACAGAGCCTTTCTCCCTTTCTTGCAGATCAGTTCTATTTATAATAGCTTTACTCCTCTACCTAACAGTTCCATCCTCTACTTCATGTCCTTAATAGACTCTATTTTTCTTCGTGTTTTGGGTTTGAACAGAGGAGTCCTAAAGAGCCCCTAAAGGTTAGCATATGCCATGAATATCATCTTTATATATATTTTTAAGGTTAATAGAATGGACCCTTCTTCCATTAATTTTTATGAGTGGTTTCAATCTGGGTTGTCTGAATAATGTTTGCTGATGTTGGCTGGAACATCCCACCAACCTGGGATAACTTTATCTACCATCCCAGTTTTCATATACAGGGGAAAAAATTATGGAGAGGAGGTAGCTGATCATATGATTCATAGGTACTTCCTCTATGTAGGATCTCTGAATAATGTTAAATTGAGAACCCTGGTAAGAGGCTACGAAGTCTTGATACAGATGAAACAGACATAATGCTACTTAGCTTTAATGAAGGGTTCACTCTCAGCGTCAAGATATTTCATGTATGTCACTGATTTTTTTTCTTCATTTTGTGGCAGTATAATGTACATTTTCCCTTTAATTTACAAATATGTGAGTATACCAATGGGGGGCTATTAATATCAAATAGAATGTTGTTGTAGGAAAAGGAGAATAGTAGATGCTTTTAAAAGAAAAAGGAAAAAATTCTCACTATCTTCTTTATTCTCAACCTTTAAAGTGATATTTAAATAAAACATAATGATTTTTATACTTAGGTGGAAAAATTTTAGGTTAATATTATTACATTGGCCAAAATAATTAGTTGTTGTGCAAAGCTCCTATTTCTATGTTTAGCCATGAGGATTTTAAGACATTTAAGTAAGAAGAAAATTATATAGTCAGGGCAATTCCTAGGGTCTACGTGTATATACCCGATGGACCTATAGGAGGTGTTCTCTGGGTAGGGAAGAGAAGAATGGAGAGTTGCAGCTTTTAACAGGGTCACTGTTGTATTACCGTCATGTTTGTTACTGTAGTAGCTCTTTAAAGAGGTTTGGAAACTGATCAATAATATAAACTAATCCATGGCATGGAGGTTTTTAAGATTCACTCCTTAGAGATGGGCGATGCTTTTTTCTAAGCATTAAGATGAGAGGTAAGTGTCCCTAATCAGTAGTTTTGTTTTGTCAGAGATGAAGGACTATTTTTAACGAAGAGAGCCAAAGTTTGTTTTTGGAGGAATGGGATTTGAGCCATGACCTGTTACTGTGGACTTCTATATCTAAGTGATAGCCTGGACCCTACTCTTCACAAAAGCCACAGTCTTTTTGAATGTTTAACTCCTCTCAAATGACTTTAAAAGGTTTTTTAGTCTTTACTTTGATCCCAAGGCAAAACAGAACTTTCAGTGCATTTCTTTCCTCTTTTTATAGTATCTTAAGTTTCTACATCTTTTTATTTTTAGTAAGTATCTCATTTTTACTTTGGATTGCTGTGCTTAATTTCTTACCTGTACATATTTAGGGGTTGGTACATAACAAAGGTTTAGAGACCAAGTGAAGTTGAAATGAAATAATCTTTATGCCTTATGAAAATACACAAGTGAGTCATTCTTTATTGGAACTGAATACTCAAGTTAAAAATTCTTTCCCATAATCTTTTAAACATATGTTCAGCAGAGGAAAAAAAAATCTATTTAGCCTGGAATCTTCTACTAAGTTAATAAAATGTTAATATTTTCCCATGTTATGAGTTTAGATATCTCTAAGGTCCTAAAGTTACAGTGGCTAGAACTCTAAATGGGACAGCATTAGTAGTGGTGTGAGGAGTATGGAAGAAGAAGAAGTCCTCAAAGACTCCTTTTAATCTCTGCTATTGTCACTTTTTCACATTGGGTTGGACTAGAAAGTCCTAGTTGTATAATTAGAGTTTCCTCCCCAGAATGTCTGCTTTACTCATTACACAGCAGAAGATTAAACAAATTGGTGTGTGGTATGGTGAAATGGTGTGTGTGTGCGTGTGTGTGTGTGTGAATAAAACAATCTTACAGACATTTGAGTAACAGCAGATTGACTATATTTATTTTTTAGGAGTACATAAAAATCCAATAATGCCCCCAGAGATAAAATCCTCTACTTTAATTTTTATAAGAAGTAAAAATTTGTAATTTAAAAGAAACATGTAGCATGTCGTTTTCTTATATTTCCTTTCTTTGGTGGACAGCAAGTTTTTGTTGTTGTTGTTTGTTTTTAATGCAAGATTTTTTTTTTTTAACATGCTGGTGTTGGAATATTTTTTGTCTCTTTGAATGAGAGTGCTTTTGGCGCTTATTGATAGCTTAGGACATCCATCTTTCATCCCAAATAGACAGGATTGACACCTTTGAGGTCCCAGGCACAAATATACCCCATAATCCACACAAGTAGCTTTTGGGGCCACTCTGTCATCAGGGTACCTACTTTTAAGAGAAATGGATGAGGTAATGTCTGTAAAGAACTTTGAGAAGGCTAAGCACCAAAAATAAAATATTTTTAGAAGAAATTATTACTTTGGACAGGCAAGACCTAAGTGTGTAATGTAAAGCGAAGCGAGAAGAACACAGAATTATTGTGTCAGTCAGAGGCAGCCCTGTGATCATGGTGTGAGTGCAGGGACCTGAGGAATAAAAATATTGAATAGTAGGCACAGAAAGAGACAGAGCAAAGGAGAATCAAGGACAGTATTAAATGACCAAATAGGAACCAAAAAGCTTGGGAAGCTAGAAGGTCAGAGTGGATAACAAAGGAAGTGGTGTTTGGGCTTCTCTATTCCTCAATTTCTTTAATCAAGCTATTCTTTATTTTAAAAGTTGTTTTTTTCTATTTTCCTTTTGTTTTCTTATGTTCTCCATTTCAAACTCTTGCTTCTATTTACTTTCTTACTTATAATCTGAACAAAGCTGTGGAATAATCCTCAAGCACCATTTTTATCATGTTACTTTCCTGATCAAACGTTTACAATGAAAGGCTTTGTCTATTACAGTAGTTTTTGTAGAATTTTAAAAGATATCTTTCAAATGAAAGATTACTTAGAAAAGAAGTTGTAAAATAGTTGAAATTATAGTTGTTCCAGTGGAAATGTAGTAAGAGGGCCTAGAATATTACCTGCTCAGACTCTTCCTTTTCTCAGCATATAGGAGATTCTTTGTAACTCTCTGATCCTCAGATAAAATATAAATTCCTCAGCTGACATTCAAAGACCTTGATACCATGGCTACACTTTCCTGTGATACTTGTTAATCCTCACTGCTCATTATTTTTGAATGTGCCTCTGCTTCTCTACTCCAGTGCTCTCCACATTGTTCTTACATCCATTTTTATATTTTACATGCTCTTCTTGCCTCAGTTGAACTACGTACAATCCCTTTAGACTTGGCTAAAGAAGCTCAGCTGCTCTCGACTTATGCCACCCTCTTGTGCTTTTCCTTTTACTTCATGCTCTTTTGCTATCATTCACACTGTTATTATTCCTGCTCAAATATAGCATCTTAAGACCTTCAACTTAAAAGCCCAATACTACCAATGCCTGAAGCGATCTGGATCAGAATGCAAAATCTGTATTATGAGTTCTTTCATCTCTGATAGGTAGAACCTACAATTAGTCTTGATGCCTAAAGCCTGGTATTTTAACTGAATAGTGTGAGCTCATGGACACCATATGTACCTGGTTGGTGTGACTGTTCTTATGTCTAAGGGCCATTCAGTTTATACTCTAGTGTTTGAATCTGGTTAACTTCTGATGGGTTTGTTTTTTTGGGGACTAGATCTTGTCTCTGTCAATACAGATTCTGGTTAAAAGCATGTTTTATCAGGGATAATTGTATTTCTCTGAGTCAGCTTCAGGAGTCTTCTCTGTAAAATTTTTTGCATAGCCCGCTTTGGACTTCCTCACAGCATGGCAGCCTCAGGCCAAATTCGACCACCAACATGGTGGCTCAGGATTCCACTGTGATTACTCTAGCAAGCAAGGTGAAAGTTGCAATGCCTTTGCAGAACTCATCTCAGAGAAGTCATGCAGAATCACTTTCACCACACTTTATTGGTTGCAAGTAACTTGTAAACTCTCCCAGATTCAAAAGAAGGGGAATTATACTTTGTGTTTTGATGGGGAATGGCAAGGTTTTAGAAAAGTGTTTGGGACAGGAGATACTATTGCGACTATCTTTGGAAAATATAGTCTGCCACAGCCTACATATATAGCTGTCAGCATTTATGAACATACTAAAGATCAAAATAAACTTGGCTTCCTCCTTGGACAATGGTATAGCATCTTGGACTATGTTCATATATTATGAATTTTAATAATTTAGAAATTTCAATGTGATTGATAATTGTTTTTACTGCCTTTAAGTAAGAGACTATATGTATTTGAAGTTCACTAGTGTATGTTAATTGCACACTGGGTTTTTGGAACTTGTAATAGGAACCAGTATTCTAATGCTATGATCCAGGAATAGATCATCAGGAGCTGGCTTGTTGCTAAGTAGGGCTGCCGAGGAGAGTAGTTCAGAAATGTAATGGATGTAGAGGGTAAGATGCTAGTCATTGTCAGGCATACAAAAGGGGAAGGAAGGGTAAAAGTACTCACTGATCAATTTGTTGGGAAAACCTAGAGAGGGGGCAAACAAAAAAAGTGAAGGTGATGTCATAGATGTCCAAATAGGTATTTGGTTAACAGTCATACCAGGAACTAGTCTCACAAACATGGTTCATTTGTTAGTTTGAAAGTGAGTTCTTAAAACAGCAATATGACACTGGACACAAGCCTCACTCAAGTTGGCATAAAGTTTAATCTCAGTAAATTAGCCTTTAGAAAAGAATGACAAAAACTCATTCCACCTACACAATGAGTGCATTGCGCACCGTTTGGGGATTGGTAACGCTTGAAGGTGCTGACTCGGGAAGGGGGGGGCTGGGGAAGGGAGGGATATATACCTACATGATGAGTGCAACGCGCACTACCTGGGGAACAGACACGCCTGGAGCTCTGACTTGGGGGGAAAGGCGGTACAGGAGCAACGTATGTAACCTGCAATTCTGTATCCTCCATAATAAGATGAAATAAAAAAAAAAAAACTCATTCCAAATAATGAATTTGTATGAGCTGCCTTGTTTACAGACAATCCATGTGAGGATTTTTACCATTTCATGTTGATAATTGTAGTAAATTACTTGGAGATATCTCTCTATCACTATCTCCATCTTCATCTCAACATTCATATGAATGTTTGAATATGTGTCCCCTCCAAAATTTATGTTGAAACTTAATCCCCATTGTGGTGGTATTAATAGGTGCAGCCTCTAGGAGGTGATTGAATCATAAGGAAGCCACCCTCATGAATGGGATTAGGTGCTCTTATAAAAGGGTTTGATGGAGGGAGTTCACCCCTTTTTGCCCTTCTGCCCTTCTGCCATGTGAGGACACAGTGTTTGTGTCCTCTGGAGGATATAGCAACAAGGTTCCATCTTGGAAACAGAGAGACCAAGTGCTCACCAGCCGGTGCCTTGGTCTTGAACTTTTCTACCTTCAGAGCTGTAAGAAATAAATTTCTATTATTTGTAATTATCCAGTCTGTGATATTTTGTTATAGTAGCACAAATGGACTAATGTACCATATCTATCTATATTTATATCTATATCTATCTATCAAGATGCCAACTGGAGACTAGCTGCCTCATAAGAATTGGTATTTGGCTTAAATCTCTATTTCCCTTGCATTTCCCTTTTCCCAAAATTTCTGTAATTCTTGTAGAGACAGAGAGAGGTTTATGATCTCATGATGATCTCTGACTTTGACCTCCTACTTCCAGATAAGGAAAACTGGTTCATAGTTTAATTTATGGGTTGTCCCCCAAACTTAACAGATTTTCAAGTTATTTTCCTAAAGAAAGATAATTCCTTTCTGTACAGTTTTTGCTGAATAACAAATCACCCCCAAATTGAAAAAACTGTTTTATTCAGTTCACTATTCTGTAGGTTACCTTGGTTGTCCTTCTAAGTCTGGGCTGGCCTGGCTGATCTCTACTTGGCTATTTCATGGGTCTGTGCTCAGATGGAGGTTGGCAGGTGGCTGAATGAACTGGTGTGACCTTACTCATATGTCAAGGGTGGGCAGTCTGGTTGGTTTTTTGGGGGAAGAGGTGTTCGACTGGAACAGCTTGAATATGTTCTATACTGTCTTTCATTCTACAGGTGGTTAGCCTGAGCTTCTTCACATAATGGTCTCAGAGTACCAAAGAGCCCCAAGATACAAATGATTTTTCAAGCCCCTGCTTGTGTCACATTTGCTGATGTCTCATTGGCCCAAACTATTTAAATGGCCATGGACAAAGCTAGTGTATGAGGCAACAACCCAAGAGCATGGAGCAGGGAGGGAAATTATTGTGGTCATTTTTGTAGACACCTTGCCACATCTACCCAAGAGAAATTTTGATGTCAGCTACTAAATGCTTATATTTTACACACTGATCTGAACTTCATTTTTCCATTTTTTGACTAGAGCAGGGAAATACTCCCTACTTATTTTGTTTTGCTTTTGAGACAACAACCAAAACAACAAAAACAATAAACAAACAAAAAACGAAAATCAAGTGGAGGTGGGCATTGGGAAATATAAAAATGTAAGGCGATTGTGGTTAATACAGTGACTGAGAGTAATGATGGTATTTAGTGGGTGGGGGACCACAAGTTCTGAACATTCTTCAAGGAGGGGACAATTTGGCATAGCAAAGTGAAGGCTTACCTTGCCCCTATTGAGAAACATTGATATATATGCACCAAGGGGATATTTTTTCTTTTGAGTTAATTTCCTCCCTCCTATACTGTTCAGGGAAGTAATTTTATGGTGAAGGAGAAGGAATACTAGACTGAGTGAGAGGAAACTGAGTTTCCAGTCTTATCCATGTCATACTCTGACTGCATGATCTTGTGCCAATCACTGAAGTATTCTGGATCTCAGTTTCCCAATTTAAAGTAGCAGGGTTGGGTGAGATCATATTCACTTTTTTATTCACATATTTTCCTCATCATTCCACAAAGAACTTGAGATGGCATGCAGAATACATAAAACACAAAATAAATATTTGAGGAAATATATACAAAAAGAAGGAAAGCATGGAAGAATAATAGATAAAGAAAACTGGTTCATAGACAATACACTTTGAGTATCTATATAACTGCTATATAGGTTCCTAGTAACCTAAATACAGAGAATCATGATCATTATAGGAGTTACAGTCGCTATAAAAATGAAAATAGAAGTTGGTTAGGTGAAACAAACTATCTTGTCATTGAGATATGAGAGAATGTTATCCCTTAGGATATCATAATGATGTGTAGAAGACCATATTCTTGAGAGTATACAATTGTCTTAATCTGTTTTTGTGTTGCTGTGAAGGAATACCTGAGGCTGGGTAATTTATAAAGAAAAGAGGTTTATTAATATTTAGCTCATGGTCCTTCAGGCTGTAGAAGAAACATGGCACTGTCATTTGCTTGGCTTCTGGTGAGGGCCTCAGGCTACTTCCACTTCCAGCAGAAGGTAAAGGAGAGCTAGGTTGTGAAGAGATCACATGGCAAGAGAGAAAGCACGAGAGGAGAGAGAAGGGACAGGGTCTTTTTTACAACCGTCTCTAGTGGGAACTAATAGAGCAAGAACTGATTTACCTTCCTTCCAGGGAGGGAGTTAATCTATTCATAAGAGATCTACCCCCCATGACCCAAATACCTCCCATTAGGCTCCACCTCCAATACCAGGATCGAACTTCAACATGAGGTTTGGGGGAACAGACATCCAAACTATAGCAACAATAGATTTGTCAAGCAATTTTCACTCAGTGATTTCTTATAATATCCCTTAGTGCAAATTGGTATCATAACTCCATAGGAACCTAAAAAATGATGTCTAACTATCCATCTCTGTGGATTTCACTTGTCTCAAGAGTAATATATAGACTATTTTTTTAAAGAATGTGCATGATGAAGGTCCTTCAGGAAGCTGTCAGTGAATATTTCTCACAGCTAGTTCTCACTGATTTCAAAGTCTTTTCTATCTTCATGATTATGACTTATGTTTTTGGAAGAAAAAAGACTTCTGGTTTGTATTAGTCTTCTAGAGCTGCCATAACAAAATTGCACAGACAAGGTGGCTTAAACAACAAATATTTACTTTCCCACAGTTCTGGAAGCTAAAACTCTAAGAGCAAGGTGCCATCAGGATTGTTTTCTGAGGAGGCCTTTCTTTCTGGCTTGCAGATGGCTGCCTTCTTGCTGTGTCCTTACGTGACCTTTCTTTTGTGTGTATGTGAGAAGAAAAATCTCTGGTTTCTCTTCCTCTTCTTATAAGAACAACAGTCCTATCAAATTAGGGCCATAGCCATTGGACCTCATCTAACCTTAATTGCTTCCTTAAAGGCCCTATCTCCAAATATAGTCACATTGCAGGTTAGGGCTTCAACATACAGGTTTTGAAAGGACTCAATTCAGTCCATAACATGGTCTTTAAATATAAATTGGTTGACTTATTGAGGGCAAGAATACATTTAACTTAGATTTCATTTTATTTCTTTGGTTTTTTAGACAGTCCAGTTTGAAGTTAACTGAACCCTTTCATTTTTTCAACATGCTCTATTTTGTGTGCACATATGAAAGAATTCCAGAGATTTGATATCTGTTTTGAAAATAATAAATTCAGATTACTGTGATCTATATACTTCATCTCTCAAAATGTCAATTTAGATAATTTCATCCATTATAGGTTGAAAGAGGCCCTTTAGCCCATCTTGAAAGAGGTTCTGGGGCATTAGGACTTTTGGGATACATGAGAGATTTGTATCTTGAGAAGCATATGTATATACATACATATGCTTAGATACTAATGCTAAAAATATAAATAAAGTGAAATGAATGCACATAATAATTTGTTATTTGTTGACGGGTGATTTACACCTTTTGCAATACTGTTTGACAAAGAGTAGAATCTAGTCAATGGTGTCAACCTTATTTAATAACAGAAAATGTTACAGGGTAGCTAACATGCTTTCTAGTTTATACCAGTGGCAGCCCTAGCCTCTATTCCCCAGCAACAGCTGTATAAAATGAAACCTAATTAAAGAGGAAAAAGGGGAAGTGTTGGAGAGGGTGGAGCTTGAGGTGGGAGTAGCAGTAAAATGAGAGAGAAAGCAGAGTTACAAAAAAATTGACTTAGGGTGATATTTTGCTGAATCTCTTTTATACTTATGTTAGGATACACTTTATTGGCTCATAAAATTCAGCCGCATGAGTAGATTCAAAACTAAAGCAGTGAGCCTCAGTCTATTTGTTATCATTATAGCAGTGTGAAAACCATTTCCATCACAGGTGTTTCAAAGACCCATAGAGGTTACATGACTTAAACATTAACATATTATTCTAATAACATGAAGCTGCTACCCTTTGACCCAGAAGCTTTTGACTTTAATAATTTCCAGGTTATCCCTTAGCCAAAATATGTTTCCCCTTCGATTTTCACACTGGTGCACTAAAGTACTGATATAATAAATAAATTATATCCAGATGAAAGCCCGTCATCTGATACCTCATCCCAGCCCAGTGCCTGCAAATGCTAAAGCACTTCCCAACAACGTGCTGCCTATATTAGGGATAGAGACCCAAGAATATGGCCGGGGTGGTGTTTGATAAGAGGAAGAATGAAACAAATGAAGTGGATCTAGGAGAGATTGACTTAGACAAAGATCTTAGGGGTCAATACTCGCTTTTTTATTCTCCATGAAGTGGGGAAGGAGGTTGGGATGAAGAGACAAAAGCAGAGTTCATCACAGATTGGAAAATTTGTGTCATACATGGAAAAAAACCCACCAGAGTGAAGTCTTCTTCATCATGAAGTGCAGCATACACAAAGGAATGACTTCATGGGTTCAAGAGCCATCTGGGAGTGATTGGTAGTCATATTATTTAGCTTCCTGCACATTAGATGGCTGTAGTCAGTCAGGCTTTCTATTTTGTTAGCCACAGAGCCAGTAATTTCTTAAAGCTGTTACTATTTCTTAGGGGGTTTATCTTTATTTTCCAAATAGGATGTGCCTAAAAGCACAGTGCACATCTAAGAGGCTACTTGCTAACTGCTCAGGTTCAGCAATCTTGCAGTCAATGATTTCTAAGAAAGAATGGTGACATTCAATTGAACATTGTGTAATACTCTGAATGGATAGTCTATTCATCTATAATGGTTACAATGCACATTCCTTTTTTCCAGCGAGACAGCCAAATTCTTTTTTTTCTCTTCTTCCCTCTCTTCCTCTTTTCCTTCTTTTCTTCCTTCTACTTTTATCTTTACCTCCCCCCCTTTTGTCAGATAGCAAGAATGAGAACTAAGTGACGAAGAGAAAGATCATTCATGGTTGGTGAAGAGAGTTACAGAGGGAAATACAAATGGTCCTTTGGTAGTAATGTCTTTTGAGTGCATTAGGTTTTCTATGTGCATGTGCGTGCACACACACAATCTGCGATACTGCTATAGGAATACGCATGGTCAGGGAGGGAGAGAGAAAGTAAGGGGGTTATTATTTATTTGAACTTTTGTGTACCAGGCTCTATTAGACTACTTCATTTAATCCTCATAACAACACTAGAAAGTACTGATGAGAAAAGCAAGTCTCAGAAAAATTAAATATTTCTGATAAGTGATATCAGTATGTAAATGAAATTTTCTGATTTTTCTGTCTTAAGAGAAAGATTACATCAGAGGAATATATAGTGTGAATACTCTCATGATATCCCTTATGAAAATTATTTCTTTTAGTGAAGCATTTAAAAAGCATTGATCCACAGTGAATTCAAGATTAATTTCAGTGTCAAATATTTGGAATGAAAATATTCTGGATAGCTCAACTTTAGGCTTTAAGAATCAGTCAAACTAGGGATAAAGTTGACATCCTCCAAGAGAGTATTATTTTTGAATTCCAAAAGGTCTTTATTATAATGTCCTTATTCCTGTGAATATAGCATTTGGATAATACGTAAGCTGTCTAAAAAAATATATGTTATTTTCACTATACCAAAGTTCTCCTCAGCATGTGTATTAAAAATATGTGCAAATGTAAACAGTGATACCAGAAATTCACTGTTCAGTAATTCATTTATTTGGAAAATATTTATGGATTACCCACATTCTCTAGGAAATATTTTGGTCATTGGAAATAGTATGATGAGGATGGCAGTCAAGGTTGTTGCATTAATTGGTTACTTACTTATTTAGTGTGTGTGTGCACACACACATACATGTGCATGCATGCATGCATTTGGCTTATGAAAACTACTGTGATATTACAGTATGCAATTATGTAATGTTAATTGTAGTTGATGTTTATTGGGCATTTTCTGTAATAAGGGGCTTTAGGGTGCTGAATGGGGGCTGCATATTAAGATTTCTTAGAAATGGGAATTTCTACATAATTTTAAAATTTTAATTAATTAACTAATAATATGCTACATTATTTCAAAGGCAACTTAAAGAGATTAAAATAATATGGCAAAATAAATTTAAAACTAAGCAAGAATTATGAGGTAATATAAAAAGAAGGTGAAGAAAGTAGTAGATAGACAGTGATGCTAGAAATTACAGGCCATAAACCCCTCTAAGCACTTTTCACCAAGGATGAAGGAAACATGGTAAGGTTCAGGGCCCACAAGATAAAAACAAACAAAACTAGTTGTTGAGGAAAAGTGTAATTTCTGATACTAAGTTGGGGGATAAAGCTCTTTAGTAGGCCCTCATGCCACATCAACACACTTAACTGGAAACACACAGGACACCTTTTATTGTAGGTTGATAGCTTCAGTACATTTACTTCAAGAACAATTCAATAAACACAGTTCTATTGGGGCAGATGGACGGGTTGCATATAGGGTTAGATGGAGTTAGAAGGGTGGACCATATAATGTTTTCCAGTTATGAAATTTCCTGATTTTTCTGTCTTAATCCAGAGAAAGATTACATCAGAAGAATATATAGTCTGCATACTCTCATGATATCATTTATGAAAATTATTTCTTTCAGCCAGGCATTTAAAAAGCATTGATCCACAGTGAATTCAAGATTAATTTCAGTGTCAAATATTTGGAATGCAAATATTCTGGATTAGCTCAACTTTAGGCTTTAAGAATCAGTCATACTAGGCATAAAGTTGACATCATCCAAGAGGGCATTATTTTTGAATTCCAAAAGGTCCTCATTATAATGTCCTTATTCCTGTGATAATACTCTTACCAATTTGCTTATGAACTTTCACATTTGCATTTCTTTCTATTGTGTGAGCTCCTTCTCTCTTCCCTTAAAGTGATCTATGCTTACTTTAATGACACTAGTCATAAATCTGGAATAAGACAATATTCTTTTATGTCAAGATTATTATCAGTATATATATATTTTCTTTTAATAAATCAAAGCATGTACATTCTGAAGACAACGAATAATTTACCTATTGTCATGCAAAGTTGGTATTTAGGTACTATCTTTCCATTTTTATTTTCTATGAATAAATTTAAAAGTGTTACATATTATTTTGTATGTTGTACTTTTCAGGTAGTTTATCCAACCTTTTTCCCTGGTACAACATGGTGTTTGTGGCACTATCTTTTAAGGTTGTATACTCTTCTGCTGAATTGATAGATTATAGTTAACTATATGGTTTACATAAGCACTTACAGGTGTTGTGTGTTAGGGGCAGAAGAGACAGAAAAGAGAGGGAGAGGAAGAAGGGCTAAAGTGGGTTATTGCAGAGTTATGCCAATAAATGCCCATGGACTTCTCTGCCTTTAAAGACATCAGAAACTTATTGTGCTACAAAAAGCTTTGTGTGATAATAAACAAAATTAAGTACAAAATGTAAAAAGTTTCTTTCTCAGTCTCCTTTCTGTCTCATGTTTTCTGCTTTACCAGTGGATACAATAGAAATATTATAAATAAAAAAAATGGAAAGTGAACACATCCACAAAATTCCTAAATATAGCTTTATTTAAGGCAATTCAATTAATTAGTATTTGCAAAGAGCCATTGTTTTGGAGGATACATGTTGGGTGTTATTAATAATAGAACTAAATTTATAAGGCAATTGAAAGAATTTTACTGAAATGTGAAATCCATAGACTTGGAGAGGGGCTGCCTGGCCAGCCACATTTCTTTCCTGACTTCTATAGTCTATCAGATTTATAAAAACTAAGTAACTATTAGATCTGAAATATTACCTAATTTCAGGACTCAGTTTTCTCCAGGCTACAGGGGACCCATGAAGGTCTAAGATGGAAAAACATGTTCTAGACTCTAGACAGAAAGCTCAGCATGGAAACTTCAAAGGGCATCTCCTGGAAAGCAAAGCCTGGGCCTGCAGCCGTAACTCACCCACCAGTGCTTCCTCTAAAGTGTCACCCTGTGAGCTTAGGGAGCTCTTTTATTGCTAAAAGCACATTTTATACTTCTAAGCATTGTCTTCAGTTACTGGATTTATTTATATCATTAAAGAATGACACTGCTTTACATTTGGTTTCTTGGAACATGGCATGGTGGGGATGGAAAATTCTTTAATGTTGCTGAATATATGACTATAATCAGATCCCTGTCCAGATTCTGTCTGTAAGGTTTATGTAAGAACAGAGTTTGTTTTTCTTCATGTTGTCTAACACCATGTTTATTTCAAGTGTTGTGATTTATAGTCTAAGATTTGTTGGGTGATCTGGTTTAGGTTCCCCGAACAAATAAAACCTTTCTTGGGAATGTAATTTTTTTTTCCTCAGACACCATGCTGGATATTTTGTGAAAAAGAAGTAGTGTTTTTTTCCTCTCTTTTAGAGAATGAAATTTATGTAGGCTTCTGTTCCACTACATGCAAAGGGTTTGGAGGAGGGAATGAATGGCTGTTGCAGTGTGATCCAGTGGAAAGATCCTGGCTGGGAGTTAAGACTTGGTCCTAATCTGGACACTCTTATTAAATAATTGTGTCTTTCCATATTTCCTGTTTACTCTGTTGGATTGCACCTGATTATGGATTTAATCATCTGTTACATTTTAAAAAACCTGTTGATATAGACATTTAAAAACTTATATAATAGGGAATAATAACAAGTGAATTGATGAATATATCTCCCAAGTTCCACAATTATCAACTGGTCTATCCTGTCTCATCTATGTACATACACACTAGCATCCCCATCCTTTAACCCCAGAAACATTTTGAAGCAAAGCTCAGGTATCATATCTGTAAATATTTATCTGTAAATATCTCATTATGTATCTATAAAAGATCTTTTATAACAAACACAATCACATTTGTTACACTTAAAAACAAGAAATATTCATTAATACCATGGAATTTCTAGTCAGTATTCACATTTTTTCAATTTCCTTTTATGTTTTTTAAGCTTTGTTTGTTTCAATGAGGATCCACATAAGGTCATACATTGTGATCACGTTTATCATGTTTAAGGCTCTTTTAGTCTGTACGATCCCTCTATTTTTCTTCTTCATTTTTTTTTTTTAATATCATCTTATTGTTATGGGGGATACAGAATTGCAGGTTACATACGTTGCCCATGTACCGCCTTTCCCCCCAAGTCAGAGCTCGAATGTGTCTTTGTTACAGAATGACCTTTTTTGCTTTGGATATATACCCAGTAATGGGATTGCTGGGTCAAATGGCAGGTCTACTTGAATCTGTTTAAGATACCTCCATAATGCTTTCCACAGGGGTTGCACTAGTTTGCAGTCCCACCAGCAGTGTATTAGTGTTCCTGTCTCTCCACACCTACGCCAACGTGTTGTTTTGGGTTTTTTTGATAAAGGCCATTCTCATTGGGGTTAAGTGATATCTCATTGTTGTTTGATTTGCATTTCTCTGATGATTACAGATGTTGAGCATTTTTTCATATGTTTGTTAGCCATTCTTACATCTTCTTTCAAGAAGATTCTATTCATGTCATTTGCCCACATTTGATAGGGTTGCTTGATTTTTCTTGCTGATTTTCCTGAGTTCTAAATAGATTCTTGTTATCAGTCCTTTATCTGATGCGTAGTATGCAAAAATTTTTTCCCATTCTGTAGGTGGTCTGTTTATTCTCGTGACTGTTTCTTTGGCTGTGCAGAAGCTTTTTAATTTAATCATGTCCCATTCATTTACTTTTGTTGCTGCTGTGATCGCCTTGGGGGTCTTCTTCATAAATTCTTTGCCTAGGCCAATGTCTGTAAGAGTCTTTCCTACATTTTCTTCTAGAATTCTGATTGTATCACGCCTAAGGTTTAAGTCTGTTATCCACCGTGATTTGATTTTTGTGAGAGGTGAAAGCTGTGGGTCCTGTTTCAGTCTTCTACAAGTGGCTAACCAATTCTCCCAGCACCATTTATTGAATAGGGATTCTTGTCCCCAGAGTATATTCTTTCCCGCTTTGTCAAAAATTAGGTGACTATATGAGGATGGTTCTATATTTGGATTTTCTGTTGTGTTCCACTGGTCTGTGTCCCTGTACTTGTACCAATACCAGGCTGTTTTAAGAACCACGGCCTTGTAGTATAGTTTGATGTCTGGCAAATTAATACCTCCCATTTTGTTTTTGTTGCTTAAAATTGCTTTTGCTATACAGGGTCTTGTTTGATTCCATACAAAGTATATAATTATTTTCTCTACGTCTGTAAAGAATGATGTTGGTAATTTAATAGGGATTGCATTGAATCTGTAGATCACTTTGGGTAGTATAGACATTTTAACAATGTTGATTCTTCCGATCCACGAGCATGGTATATTTTTCCATCCATTTGCAAGTTCTGCTATTTCTTTTCTCAGTGTTTCATAGTTTTCCTTATAGAGGTCCTTTACCTCTTTAGTTAGGTATATACCTAGATTTTTTATTTTCTTTGTTGCTATTTTGAAGGGTATTGAGTCTTTAATTTGGTTTTCTGGTTGACTGTTATTGGCATATATAAATGCCTCTGATTTGTGTATATTAATTTTGTAGCCTTAGACTTTGCTATATTCATTAATCAATTCCAGGAGTCTCATGGTTGAATCCTGGGGGTTTTCCAGATATAACATCATATCATCAGCAAAAAGTGAGAGTTTGATCTCTTCCTTCCCTATTTGGACTCCCTTGATTCTGCTCTCTTGCCTGATAGCTCTCGCAAGGACTTCCAATACTATGTTGAAAAGTAATGGAGACAATGGGCAGCCCTGTCTGGTTCCAGTTCTAAGTGGGAATGCTTTCAATTTTTCCCCATTCAGAATGATGTTGGCTGTGGGTTTGTCATATATGGCTCGTATCATTTTTAGGTAGGTTCCATGAATGCCTATTTTGTTAAGCGTTTTTATCATAAAAGGATGTTGAATTTTGTCAAATGTTTTTTCTGCATCTAATGAGAGTATCATATGGTTTTTGTTTTTGCTTCTATTTATGTGGTGAATTACATTTATAGATTTATGTATGTTGAACCACCCCTGCATCTCTGGGATGAAGCCCACTTGGTCGTGGTGGATTATTTTTTTGATAAGTACTTGGATTCGATTTGCTAGTATTTTATTGAGAATTTTTGCATCTATATTCATGAGAGAAATTGGTCTGTAGTTCTCTATTTTTGTTGCGTCCTTTCCAGGTTTTGGTATCAATGTTATATTGGCTTTGTAGAACATGTCGGGGAGAATTCCATCCTTCTCAATATTGGAGAATAGTTTATGTAGGATGGGCACCAGTTCTTCTTTGTATGTGTGGTAAAATTCGAGTGTGAACCCATCTGGACCAGGGTTTTCTTTTTGGGAAGGTTTTTTATTGCTGTTTCAATTTCAGTTCTTGATATTGGTCTGTTCAGGTACTCTATTTCTTCCTGATTGAGCCTGGGAAGACTATGTGTTTCTAAAAATTTGTCCATTTCCTCCACATTCTCCAGTTTGTGTGCATAAAGATTTCTGTAGAATTCATAGATGATATCATGTAACTCTGTAGCATTGGTTGTGATTTCTCCTTTCATGTTCCTAATGGAGGTTATTAGAGATTTTACTTTTGTGCTCTTGGTTAGTCTAGCCAGGGGTGTGTCTATTTTGTTTATCTTTTCAAAGAACCAACTTTTTGTTTTATTAATTTCCCTTATGGTTTCTTTGTTGTCCTTTTGATTTAATTCTGATTTGATCTTAGTAATTTCTCGCCTTCTGCTGGGTTTGGGATCGTTCTGTTCTTCTTTCTCCAGCTCTTTGAGTCTATTTGTTAGGTTTTCTATTTGCATGTTTTCTGTCTTTTTGGTATAGGCATTTATGGATATGAATTTTCCTCTCAGGACTGCTTTAGCTGTGTCCCATATATTTTGATAAGTTGTATCTCCATTGTCATTTAATTCAAAGAAATTTTTGATTTCCATCTTGATTTCTTCCTTTATAGAATAATTATTCAGGAGAAAGTTATTTAGCTTCCATGACTTTGAGTAAGAGTGAGGGTTTCTGTTTGTGATCATTGTTACTTTTATTCCGCTGTGATGTGAGAAGATGCATGGTATAATTTATATTTCTTTAAATTTTTTAAGACATGCTTTATGTCCTAGGACATGGTCAATCTTAGAGAATGTCCCGTGAGCTGATGAGAAGAATGTATATTCTGTGGACTTTGGGTAGAATGTCCTGTAGATGTCAGCCATGCCCATTTGTTCTAGCATTCTATTTAAGTCCATTATGTCTTTGTTTATTTTCTGTTTTGAGGATCTGTCCTCTACTGTCAGTCGGGTGTTAAAGTCTCCAGCTATTACAGTATTGTTATCTATCATTTCGTTCAGATCTAGTAGGGTTTGCTTTATGAATCTAGGTGCACCTAGGTTGGGTGCATATATATTGAGTATAGTCATGGCTTCTTGTTGAATTGTGCCTTTCACCAGTATGTAGTAGTCATCTTTGTCTTTTATTATTTTTTGTTGGTTTGAAAACTAAGTTATTGGAAATTAAGATTGCCACACCAGCTTTCTTTTGGCTACCGTTTGCTTGAAACATCGATTTCCATCCTTTTATTTTCAGTTTAAATGCATCTTTGTAGGTTAGGTGAGTTTCCTGAAGACAGCAGATACTTTGATTGTGTTTTTTTATCCATTGGGCCAGTCTATGTCTCTTGAGTGGGGAATTCAAGCCATTCACATTTATTGAGAAAACTGATAAGTGAGACAGTTTTTTGTTCAGCTTGTTGGGTAGAACTTCATTGCACTGTTTTCTCTCCTGAGCCATTGTGGTCTCTGGAATTTGATCTTTAGCTCTTGAGTAGTTTTACATTCGTGAATCTTTCTTGTGCTGATCCGTGTGTAATTCTCCTTTGAGTACTTCTTGGAGGGCTGGTCTTGTCTTGGTGAATTCCCTCAACCTTTGTTTATCTGAGAATGTCTTAATTTCTCCTTCGTATAGAAAACTTAGCTTAGCTGGGTACAAGATTCTAGGCTGGGCATTATTCTGTTTTAGAAGCGTGAAAATGGGGCCCCAACCTCTTCTTGATTGTGAGGTTTCAGCTGAGAAATCTGGCGTGATTCTGATTGGTTTTCCTTTGTAAGTTACTTGTTTCTTTCTCCTTACAGCTCGGAGAAGGGACTCTTTAGTGGATATTTTGGTCAGCCTGATGACTACATGGCGTGGTGTTTTCCTATTTGCTATGAATCTCCCAGGGGTCTTTTGGGCTTCTTGAATCTGTATGTCTAGAGTATTGGCAAGGCCTGGAAAATTTTCCTCGATTATGTCTTCAAATAGCTTGTCCAACCCTTGCTTATTATCTTCTTCACCCTCAGGAATGCCAATAACTCTCAAGTTAGGTTTCTTCACATAATCCCACATTTCTTGAAGACTCAGATCATTTCTCTTACTTTTTGATCTATCTCTGTGACTGACTTATTTAGTTGGAAGGAGTTATCTTCAATTTCTGAGATTCTTTCCTCTGTTTGATCTACCCTGCTCTTGAGACTTTCCACAGTGTTTTGTAGCTCTCTGAGTGAATTCTTCATTTCTAGGAGTTCAGGTTGGTTTTTCTTCAATATTTCAATTTCTTTAGTGAATTTTTCCTCCAAATCCTGTATTTTTTTGTGTTTTCCTTGTGTTGTTTATCCATTGATTCTTGTATATTATTCAGCTTGTTTATGATCCATAATTGGAATTCTTCCTGTGACATGTTGGTGTTTTGAGTCTGGTTTTTGTCAAATGGTTGGGAGCTGGTATTTCTCTTTGGGGATGAGCTTTCTGTTTGATTCTTTGTGCTCTCTGTGTTTTTTCGCTGGGCCCTTCCCATCTAGATTTATCGTTGGATCTTTTCTTATAGATTTAGTCTGGTTAACAGCACTCTTTGTGCTCTATTCTTAGGCTGTGAAGCAGTCTAGGTATGTTGCTTCTTTTGGCAAGAGGGGGAGACTGTTGTATATTGTTTAGAGATTTTTCTGTTTCCGTTGGGTGACTGCTTCTGATGGGTCCAATCCTAGAGGATTGGAGTGATCCAAGACCGCTTTGGTGAGTTAGGACACTGTGTTGTGGTTTTTCATAAGGCAGGCTGGGTCCACACTAGTAGTAGACCGAAATTCTCTTTGTTTGTTTGTTTGTTTTTTTCCCTTTGGTTCTTCCTCTATAGGGGAGGTTTCTGTCTCTATCCGCAGGCAAGATACTACCTATGGGGAGAGGACGGTGCCCTCGCTTGCTCAGCGCCCCAGTTGCTGTAGCTCCCATGGGCAAAAGTCTGCCTTGGCCCATTGTCCCCAGGGATCAGGTTCCACACTCTCGCTTCTGGAGTAGTATTTAGTGTTTACACATAGGCGGGGCCCCTATATAAGGTCTGTGGACCAGGGGAGGGGGCCGTCCATGGAGCCTCTTGGTGCCCTATTGCTCCGCAGTGACTTGGCTGTGGGCCCTAAGATGGCGATTGCGCACCCGCAGATCGCCGACGCTGGGGGTGACTACTCAGGATCCGGTATGTACCAGAGCCAGGGGCCTGGCCCGTTCTGAAGCTCACCGTGGGTCCCCAGTTAGAAGACGAAAAGAGAGAAGACAGAAAAAAAAAAGAAAAGAAAAGAAAAGGAAAGAAAGAAAAGAAAGAGGAGAAAAAGAAAGAGAAAAGAAAAAGAAAGAAGAAAATGAAAAAAAAAAAAAGAAAAGAAACACAAAAAAACCAAACCAAAAACACCAAAAACTCCAACAAAAATGAACAAAAACAAACTACATAGCACCACACCACGCCGCAAAGTGGAAAGATACACAAATCTGAAGTATATAGTTCGGTGACTCAATGTTTTTTTTTTACACTTTAGCGCAGCCCCGCCCCTTCACGCCCGCTCTGCTGGGTCCCGAGTGGTTTCGCAGTGGATTTCAAGATGGTGTCTGCGCGTCCAAACAGCTCCGAGGGTGGCAGGGATCCAGCCTCCGTGCTCAAAAAGGCGCGGCACCCAGAGGCCCGGAGGGCAAAGGTGCCCGCCGAGGCTGTCCGGCTTGTGAGTCGCCGCAAAAAAAATAAAACCCAGAAAAAATTCACCAAGAATAAAATATATAGTTTGGCGAGCCTATTGTTCTTCTTCTTTTTTTTTTTTACGCCTTAGCGCAGCTCTGCCCCTTCACACTGAGCGTGGCCCCAGCGGAGATTCTCCAGGGTCCAAGCTGTTCACCCTTTATTGCTACCCAGCGTGTTCATGCATATCCCGCCCTCCTGGCATTGATTCAGAGACCAGCGGAGGGCGCTGGGCAGAGAGAGCCGCTTGGCACTTTATGGCTCCCGAGCAGTTTTGCCCTTGCTTTCAAGATGGTGCCCGCAGAGCTCCGGGGCTGGAGGGTACTGGCTCCCCGGCAGGCAGAGACCACCACTGCCCGGGGGCTGGCCAGCAAGGATGCGCACTGGAGGTGACTGGCTGGAGAACTGCCGAAAAAGGCAGCACGGAGTACAACGCTATTCGCTGTCCGGGAATCTTTTGTGTTTTTTTGCCCTGGTGCAGGTCCGTCCCTCCTCGCCAAGTGCTGTCTCAGCTGAGAGCCCCCAGGTTCTAAGGTATCCTCCCGAGAAAGCCTCCTGTCTGCAATGCCCCACGCATCCCTCGGTGATTCTGCCCTGGCCTGAGGCAGGGCTCTATTCAATTGGGAGCGGAGGTCATTGAGGAGAGCAAACCACTTTCCCAAGAGGCTGCACCCGCCCCAGCTGGGGGCGGGTGTAGCCGACCCACGCTCCGCTGGCTAGTGTCTGTCCCGCATTCTGCAGAATCCCGCGTTCCTAATTTTCGTTCACCTCAGACCTCACTCGCTCTGTTTGTCCCACGCTGATTCTCTGTGGATTCACACCGCTGTTCCTGTGTGGGAGCGGTCCTCTAGCGTTGTGGCAGGTCCGGATCGATGACTTCCTCACCGGGAGCGCAGATCCAGGCAGTCACCACCACTCCGCCATCTTCTTCCTCTCTCTCTTCTTTTTTTCATTGAATTTTTTTTTTGTTCAACCAACTGATGGTTTGTCTCAAGTTCCCATAACTTGGACTTGAGTTATTACATCCTGTTGTTGCTATTTAAAAATCCTGTCTCCTTTCTATTTCCACTAAATCTAGTACAGAAATCTCTTCTTATCCACAGTTTTGCTTTCCTTGGTTCCTGTTACCTGGGTCAATTGTGAAGAGAAAACAGGTGAGTATAGTACAATAAGATATTTTGAGAGAGAAAGAGAGAGAGGATTCACATAACTTTTATGTTTTATTGTTATAATTGCTCTATTTAATTATCATTCTTTTTCTCTTACTGTGACTAATCTATAAATTAAACTTTATCATAGGTATGTATGTATAGACAAAGACATAATATATATATAGGGCTTGGTACTTTTGTAGTTTCAGGAATTCACTGGGTGCCTTGGACTGTATCCCCTCTGGATAAGGGGGAACTACTATAACTCTAAATCCAGAGGTAATTTATGATGTTTCTGTCTTTTTGATATACATATTTAAGGTTATATATATTCCCCTTAGGACTGCTTTTGCTGAATACTATAGATTTTGATATGTTGTTTTTCCTTTGTCCTTCAGTGTGAGGAATCTTTTGATTTCCATCTTAACTTCATTGACCCCAGGATCATTCAGGAGTAGGTTGTTTAATTTCCATGACTTTGTGTAGATTTGAGCATCTCTCTTGGAATTGATTTCTAGTTTTTTTCCACTGTGGTCTGAGAAGATACATGGTATGATCTCGATTTTTTTGAAACTGTTTAGACATATTTTTGTAGCCTACGATATGATCAGTCTTGGATAATATCCCATGTGCTGATGGGCAGAATGTATATTCAGTCATTTTGGGGTGGAATGTTCTGTAAATATTTGTTAGGTCCCTTTGTTCTAGAGTTTAAGTCCATCGTTTCTTTGTTTTCTGCTTTAATGATCTGTCCAGTTCTGTTAGCAAGGAGTTGAAGTCCCCAGCAATTATCATGCTACTGTTTATTTCTTTGTTTAGATCTGGTAGAATTTGTTTTATGAATCTGGGAGCTTCTGTGTTAGGTGCACATATGTTTAGGATTGTTGTGACTTCTTGTTGAATTTTTCCTTTTACCATTATATAATGACCATCTTTGTCTTTTTTTTTTTCACTGTTGTTGATTTAAAGTCAGTTTTATCTGATATGAGAATGGCTACATCAGCTCATTTCTGGTTTCCATTTGCCTGGAATATTTTTTTCTGTCCCTTCACCTTGAGTCTGTGTGAGTCCTTGTGGGGTAGATATGTTTTCTGTTGACAGAAGATACTTCAATTGTGTTTTTTCATCCATTCAGCCAGTCTGTGTCTTTTTAGTGGAACATTTATGTCATTAACATCGAGTGATGGTATTTATATGTGGAATGCTGTTCTGTTCATCATGTTCGGTGTATCGTATTGCTTTGTTTTCCCTCTTGTGCTTTTGTTTTATACAAGCTATGAGCTTTAGCTTTTGGGTGATTTTACACTATTGGGTATCTATTGTGCTGATCCATGTATAATGCTGTTCTGAGTATTTCCTGTAGGGCAGGTCTAGTAGTTACAAATTCCGTTAATGTTTGTTTGTCTGGAAAAGCCTTTATTTCTCTGTCATTTATGAAACTTAGTTTTGTAGGGTACAAGAATATTGGCTAGTTGTTGTTCTTTAAAAAGACTGAAGATGGGGCCCAGTCCCTTCTGGCTTGTGAGGTAGCTGCTGAGAAGTCTACAGTTAGCCTGATGGGTTTTTCTTTTTAGGTTAGTTGTTGCTTTTGTTTTTCTGCTTGTAGAATTTTCTTCTTCATTTTGACTTTGGTCAGGTTTATTACTATGTGTCTTGGAGAAGTCATGTTTGCTATGAATCTTCCCAGTGTTTGATGACCATCTTGTATCTGGATATATGAATCTCCTGCACTACCAACGTTTTCCTCAATAATTCCTTTGAGTATATTTTCCATGCTTTTGGTCTTTCTTCTTCTCCCTCAGAAATACCTATAATTCATATATTAGTATACTTTTCATAGTCCCATATTTCTCTGAGTGATTGTTCAGTCTTTTTTATTCTATTTTCTGTATGTTTGAATGACTTCTTTAGCCTTGAGAGCCTTGCCTTCAAGCTCTGGATTCTTTATTCTTCTGGTTTTGCCTGTTGTTGAAGCTTTCTGTTGTATTTTGAAATTTCCTTAATGAAGCTTTCATTTCTTTATGTTCTATAATATCTTTTCTTATGTTTTCTAGCTATTTAGTGACTTTTTCACTTTTTACATTGATTTCCTGAAATAATTTTATGGCTTCTTTTGGTTGCTTTCAACTTTCTGTTCAACTCCATTCATCTTATTTGCCATCCATATTCTGAATTCCAATTCTGACATTTTGTCAATTTCCTTTTAGTTGGGGTCTACTAGTGTAGCTCCACTGTGATCCCTTAGTGGTGTCAACCTGTTTTGTTTTTTCATGTTGCTTGAGTTCTTTTGCTCGTTTCTTCTCATATGATTCCTGTTCTCCTATTGATCCAGCAGGGGAGGATAAGGCACAACGAGAGCTGAAGTGCAGCTGTTCTGTCTTGTCCCTTTCCCCTTCTCTTTTCACAGTTCAGGCTGGTGCTAGATGATTTTCGTGTGGGGTGGTCGGTTGTTCCCCAGATTGTTGTTGGAAGCTTGAGTTGGGGGCTTTGTGAGACCCTCTCCATGGAGGCTGGCATTGTGGGGAATTGCTCTGCTAGGGTCCCCTTGTGGAAGTGACAGTGGCACGTAAGTGATGCTATCTAGGCAATAGTTGTTGGTGTCTGGGGTGTGAGCGTTTGCTTGAACCAGGTCTGGGTGTAATGTTGGCTTAAGGCTGGGGGTCCCTGGTGTAATGTTGGACCTTGGCTGGCTCCATGGTCCCAGGGACAGTCCTGGAGCCTTAGGGATGCGGAGTCACAGTCCCAGCAGCTGTGGTGAAGCCTCGGAGGCAGAGCCTCACTGTCCAGGCTCAGTGGGAGTTTCAAAGCTAAACTATGGCCTGGACCCAGGGCCAGAGCTGTGTGGGCAGGGACGTGGTGTGAGACTGCTGCTTGGAACCATAGAGGCTGAGCTGCATAGGCGGGAGGTGGTTTCAGTGGTATGGGGATTGTGGAGGTAGAGCCATGTGAGATCTACTTTCTTAAATTTTAAAGTGACTATACAATTATAGTTAAGTATAGGCACAAAAGCGACTATACATTATAGTTAACTGTAGGCAAAAGGCGTATAACAGAATTCTAGAACTTATTCAGCTTGCTAAATTGAAACTTTTTTTTTTTTTTTTTTTTGGAGACAGAGGCTAGAGTGCCTCTGTCTCCACTCTGTTGCCCAGGCTAGAGTGCCATGGTTGTCAACCTAGATCATAGCAACCTCGAACTCCTGGGCTCAAGCAATCCTCCTGCCTCAGCCTCCCGAGTAGCTGGGACTACAGGCATGCGCCACGATGCCCGGCTAATTTTTTTTCTATATATTTTTAGTTGTCCAGATAATTTCTTTCTATTTTTTTAGTAGAGATGGGGTCTTGCTCTTGCTGAGGCTGGTCTCGAACTCCTGACCTCGAGCGATTCTCCCTCTTCAGCCTCCCAGAGTGCTAGGATTACAGGCGTGAGCCACCGCACCCGGCCTAAACTGAAACTTTATAATGATTAATCAGTAACTATCTGTTTCCCCTCTGCCTGTCTCCTGGGAAACCACCATTCTATTCTCAGTATCCATGAATTTAACTATTTTAGGTACCTTTTGTAAGTGGCACCATACAGTATTTGTTCTTCTGTGACTGACTTATTTCACTTAGCATAATGTTCTCCAGGTTCATCCATATTATTTCATATGGTAGAATTTCCTTCCTTTTAAAGACTGTATAATATGTCGTATGGATATATCACATTTTCTTTATCCATTCGTCTGTTTATGAATACACAGGTTGCTTTAATATCTTGGCTATTGTTAATCATGTTGCAATAAACATTGTGTTGTAGATATCTATTCTACATAATGATTTCATTTCCTTTGGATATTTACTCAGTAATGGGATTGATGGATCATATGGCGAGGGAAAAAAAAGAGATTCCCCACAGGGAAAAGTTGACATCTTTGTATTTCTTTGGAAGTACCAAGGAAAGCTGCACGGCCCTGAGGGCACCTGTGAGTGTGTCCTTGTAAACTGGTGACTACTTATAACTGCTTTTGTGGTCTCATAGTAGCTTTTAGCTCATTTTACTACTAAACTCTCTGCCTAAGGAAAATTATAATACCATTAGCATTACATGGGTTGCATAAAAACACCTGGTAGATATATTTAGTGTGTTTAATATCTTTAGCCTGTGTACATACAATGATGTTGGGAAAGAATCCATGTCATTCTCTAAAAAGAAATTTAAGGTGTCACAATGGGCAGATTGTGTGGATTTTACTACCTGGAGAAGTCCTGTACTAGCCAGGAGTGAATGTACTGCATAAGTAACCTCTAGTAAACTAATTTAACTCACCAATATGGACTTGTCTGGATCATTCTTTGATCTCTCGGCCCCATCTCAGTTCAGAGAGTGATTTTTCTATATTGTCCTGGGATTTTCCCAAAACATACGGTATTTCTATTTTACATTTTTTGAGGAACCACTATACTGTTTTCCATAGTAGCTGTATAATTTTGCATTCCTGCCCATAGTGTTCAAGAGTTCCAATTTCTCTATATACTTGCCATCATTTGTTATCTTTTGTATTTTTGATAATAGCCATTGTAACAGGTGTGAGGTGATATTTCCATGTGGTTTTGATTTGTATTTCCCTGATGATTAGTGATGTTGGACATCTTTTCATATACCTGTTGGCCATTTGAATTTCTTCTTTGGAGGAATGTCTATTCAAGTTCTTTGCCTATCTATTAGTTGGTTTATTTGTTTTTTTGCTATTGAGTTATGGGTGTTCCTTATATATTTTGGATATTAACCCCTTATAATGTATATTTTACAAATATTTTCTCTCTCTCCATATATTGCCATTTCACTTTGTTGACTGATTGCTGTGCAGAAGCTTTTTATGTAGTCTCACTTGTCTATTTTTGCTTTTGTGCTTGTGCTTTTGGAGTCATAGTCAAGAAATCATTGCCTAGACCAATGTTATAAAGCTTTTCTCCTGTGTTTTCTTCTAGGATTTTTACAGTATCAGGTCTTACATTTAAATATTTAATAATTCATTTCTAGTTGATTTTTGTATAAATGTTCATTTTGATATTTTGCATGTGGATATAGTTTTCCCAATACCATTTGTTGAATAGACTCTTCCTTCCTCATTGTGTATTTTTGGCACCTTTGTGGAAGATCAGTTGACTGTATATTCTTGGGTGTATTTCTGGATTTTGTATTCTGTTCTGTAGATCTATATGTCTGTCTTTATGCCAGTACCATACTTTTTTGAATACGGTAGCTTTGTAATACTTTTTGAAATTAAGAAGTGTCATACTTCTACCTTTTTTCTTCTTTTTAAAGATTTTTTGGCTATTTGGGGACTTTTGTAGTACCATATGAATTTTAAGATTTCTTCTCCGTCTTTGTAAAAAATGTCATTGGGAATTTTATAGAGATTACAGTATAGATAAATTTGGGTGGTACTGAAATTTTAATCACATTAAATCTTCTAATTCATGAACACAGGATATCTTTCCATTTGTTTATGTTTTCTATGATTGCTTTTATCAATATTTGTAATTGTCAGTGTATAAGAATTTCACCTCCTTGATTTAGTTTATTACTGAGTATTTTATTCTTTTTGGTGTTATTGTAAATAGAATTTTCTTAATTTCCTATTCAGATAGTTGACTGTTAGTGTGTAGAAATGCAATGGATTTTTGTATGTTGATTTTGAATCCTGCAACTTTACTGAATTTGTTTGTTTCAACAGTTTTTTTTAATGGCATCATTAGAGTTTTCTACATAAAAGATCATGTCATCTCCAAATAGAGATAATTTAATTCTTTCTTTCTCATTTGGAAGCCTTTTATTTCTTTTTCCTGGTTAATTTCTCTAGGTAGGATTTCCAATACTATGTTAAATATAAGTGGCAAGAATTATTATCCTTGCCTTATTCCTGATCTTAATGAAAACAAACCAAACAAGTCTTTTGCCAATCCCCCAGCTAGAGATTCTAGGAACTTCTCAAACAGCAAGCTGCTGAGTATGATGTTAGCTTGTGGGTTTACCATATATGGCGTTTATTATTTTTGAGGTAAATTCCTTCTAATTGTTTTTAATTCCTTTCTCTTTATCTTTTGTGTATCTTCTATAGGTATTTGTGGTTACTATGAGGCTTAACAGTTTCTTTTAAGCTAATAACTACTTAACTTCAATCCCGTATGAAAACTCTACAGTTTTACTTCTCTTCTCACATACTTTGTTATTGATGTCACTATTTACATCTTTTTATACTGTATATCTACTATCATATCTTTGTAGCTATATTCTTAATACTTTTGTCTTTTAACTTTTATACTTGAATTAAAAGTTATTTATAAACCACCATTACAGTATTACAATACTCCATATTTGCCAATATAATTACCTTTACCAGTAAGTTTTATACTTTCACATGCTTTCATTGTTGCTGTTTAGTAGCTTTTGTTTTCAATGTAAACAATTCCCTCTAGCATTTCTCGTAAGGCAGGTGCAGTGGTGATGAATTCCCTTAGCCATTGGTTGTCTGAAAAAGTCTTAACTCTCCTTTATTTTAGGAGGACAGTTTTCAAGGTATTACATTCTTGGTTAGCAGTTTCTTTCTTTCAGTATTTTCATTCCCATCTGGTTTGTAAGGGTTCTGATAAGAAATCTGCTGATAGTCTCATGACCATTCCCTTGTATGTGATGAATTGGTTTTCTCTTGTTGCTTTCAAATTGTCTTTAACTTTTGAGAATTCTATTATACTGTGTGTCAGTCAATATTCTTTATTTGTAATCTATTTGAGGTTCTATGGAATTCATGGATATGCATGTTCATTTTTCTCTCCATAATTGGGAAGTTTGTCACCACTATTTAAATAATGGCCAAATATTAATCTTTAAATTAAATCTTAAAATTAAAATAATCTTTAAAGAATATTTCTAGTTCTTTATCTCTTCTTTTTCTTTGATTGCCATTGTGCATATATTGGTTTGCTTGATGTTGTCCCCTGAGTCCCTAGGATATATTCACTCTCTTTTACTCTTTTTTCTTTTTGCTTCTTTGACTGGATAATTTGAAATCACCTATCTTTGAGTTTGCTGATTCTTTCTTCTGCTTGATCTGATCAAGTCTACTGTTTAACCCATCTAGTGAATTTTTCAGTTAAGTTATTGTGTTTTTCAGCACAAGAATTTCTGTTTGGTTACTTTTTATAGTTTCTGTCTTTTTGTTGATTTTATCATTTTGTTCATGTATCATTTTTCTGATTTTATGTAGGGGTCTGTGTTTTCTTGTACTTTACTGAGCTTCTCCAAGATGGTTGTTTTGAATTCCTTGTCAGGGAATATATAGACCTTTATTTCTTTAGTGTTGGTTACCAGAGATTTATTTTGTTCCTTTGATTGTGTCATATTTCCCTGATTTTTCATTTCCTTGTAGCTTTTCATTGGTGTTTTCACATTTGAAGAAATAGCTACTTCTTTACAAACTGTCTTTGACAGGAAAAGTCCTTTGACAATCTCCCAGGAAGAGATTCTGGGAGCCTCTCAAATAGCAATCTGCCTGCTCTTTTCCTTTGTTCTTAGCTGCCCTGACATCCAAACTATGCTGGTTCTGTCAGTAGTCTGTTTGAAGAGAGACAAAAACTGGACCTTTGGTTAGTACACTAAGAATTATTGTTATTTTTGTATGCAGTTGGAATTTTTATTAAGTGTTAGGAGGCACCTCGTCTTAGTGC
This sequence comes from Eulemur rufifrons, assembly GCF_041146395.1. Classification (NCBI taxonomy): domain Eukaryota; kingdom Metazoa; phylum Chordata; class Mammalia; order Primates; family Lemuridae; genus Eulemur; species Eulemur rufifrons. Next base: position 20,182,159 of record NC_091000.1, on the reverse strand, counting down.
TTAGGAAAGTTTCCTACTTCCAAGTTTGAGACACTCACCTTTATTTCTTTATAGTAGCTATATAGTTTTATTTTTTACATTTAAATCTTTGATCAATTTGGTATTTATCAATTTGGTTTAAGAAAAGTATCTGATTCTATCCCAACACCATTTATAAAAAGTATATTTTCCTCCTACTGTGACAACTTATTGCTATTCTGTTCCAAATTCACCTTTCATTGGCTGCTATATAATAATTGAGAAGACCTTTTTAATTATTTTTCCTTGGCCAGCTGGCATAATGTTAAGTTTTGTCAGAAGAGGGTGCTAGAAGTTCATTGGGGATGATAGGAATTTCCCCAGTGCATAGATCCTATAGTACAATTGGCTATCCAGCACCCAACTCCTGCAGTGACCAGTGGTTAGCAGTTTCCAGTGGTTAGAACATATCCTAGAATCCCCTTGTATGGTTTTTCAGCAGGTTGTGCATCATGACACCTCCTGTGTATGGCTTTCTTCAGCACCCCAGAGGGTGGGTTTCAGTGAGTAATGCTGGTGTGTCAGCTGGTGTGTCAGAGCAATTTCTCTGCCATCCACTGATCATGGCTGAACCCTCAACAAGGTCTGCATTTCAGTTCTGGGGTGTGTGTGTGTGTGTGTGTGTGTGTGTTGGCTCTTTCTTGCACACTCTTATCTCAGCACTAGGGGTCTATCTGCTATTTCTATATTGCATTGAGTTTTCTTTACTTCTTATTAGCCAATCCCTTATTACTCTAATACTTTGTTATAGTTAATATTAATACTCGTTATATTAAAATTTCCTTGTTCAAATGATTGTGGTGTTTATAACCTGATTGGTGACAATATACTAATATACTAAGTGAATGGAGATGTTACCTTTATTATAAAGGAAATATCCATATATAATTTGATCTATTTCTGCATTTTAAAATTTTCTTCCATCAGTTTGTCTATTCAAACTGTCTTAATTATAGAAGTTTAATAGTATTTAAAAAAATTGTCAGTGCTTGCTGCTCTTCATTGCTTTTCTTTTTTTTTTAACCTAAAAAATAAAACTTTTATTTTGTTTATTTATTTTTTTACTTATTTTTATTTCAGGATATTATGAGGGTACAAACATTTTAGTTATATTTTATGTCTTTGCCTCACCCAAGCGAGGATTAGAGGCATGCCCTTCCCCTCTACAATGCTCACCATGTCCATTAGTTGTGAGTTTACCTCCACCAACCCCCTAATCCCTGGAGAATATTGCTGCTATGTGAGCACCTTAGTGTTGATCAGTTAGTGCCAATTAGAACTAGCATTTCTTGATTGTTTTTAAAAACAAATTTTTGATCAACTTATCTAGCTCCAGGAAAACACCTGATGGCGTTAAAAATTTTTGGATTGCAGTCAATCTATAAATTCACTTAGGGAGGACATCTTTATGATACTAAGACATTCTATCCAAGTCAAAGTATAGCTTTCTATTTGTTAAATGGTACTTATGGGTATTTTTGAAGTATTTTATAGTTTTCCTCACATAAAGCTTGTACTTTTAGGTGTATTGCTTTCTTTTTCTTGCTGTCATTTTATCTTCTAATCAGTTTTTGTTTGTAAATATGAAGTCTATTGGTTTTATAGCTAGCTAATTTAATCATTTTTCTTATTGTCTGTAATAAGCTTTTTATTGGGTTACTTCTTCATTTCTGATAGTAATTCCTCTAACTGCTCTTTCTTGTCTAATAGCATGGGTAATATCTCCATCACAATATTAAGTATTAGTAGAGATAGAATTTTTATGTTAGTCTCAATTTTAGTGGAAAAGCCTCTAGTATTTTTTCACTAAGTAAGTTTCAGGCTTTTGTATTTAGGCAGTATAATTAATTTCTATTTTTTTTTTTTTTTTTTTTGAGACAGAATCTCGCTCTGTTGTCCAGGCTATGGTGCCGTGGCGTCAGCCTAGCTCACAGCAACCTCAAACTCTTGGGCTCAAGCAATCCTTCTGCCTCAGCCTCCCGAGTAGCTGGGACTACAGGCATGTGCCACCATGCCCGGCTAATTTTTTCTATATATCTTTAGCTGTCCAGATCATTTCTTTCTATTTTTAGTAGAGAACGATCTTGCTCTTACTCAGGCTAGTCTCGAACTCCTGACCTCGAGCAATCCTCCCGCCTCAGCCTCCCAGAGTGCTAGGATTACAGGAGTGAGCCACTGAGCTCTGCCAATTAATTTCTGTTTTATTGAGTTTAAAAAAGTATGTGTGGGCACTAGATTTTGTTGAAGCCTTTCCTACATTTATGAAGACCCATCACATGACTTTTCTGCTTAACCTCTATTAATAAGACAGATTATATTAATGGCTTATGAATATTGAATTATTTTTGCATTCCTAGAATAAACTTCATTTGGTCATCTTTCATGTTTGTTAATATTTTACTCGAGGTTTTCATATCTATATTCCTCAGTGAGATTAGTCTATAGTTTTCATTTTGATATAATCTTCATCACCACTAGAAAGGAATATATTTCCTTCACAAAACAAGGTTTGAAATTTTCCTTCTTTTTATATTCTAGTATAGTTTACCATTTGTGTTATCTAATTTTAAAAGATTTGGTAGAATTTCTTTGTGAAACCATTTATGTCTGATGCTTTTTTGTGAGGGAGTTTGTGAATTACTCTGTGTATTTCTTTCCTTGCACTCGATATAATTAACTTTTCTGCCTCTACAGGGGTAACTTTTGCTCAGTTATATTTTTCTAAAAAAATCTATTTTCATTTAGGTTTTCAAATTTATTTGCATAGAGTCATATAGAAATGGTCTCATAATTTAAAATTTTTCTCTTTTGTAGTTATTTCCTTCTCCCAGTTATTTCTAGTTTTTTATGTTTATGCTTTCTCTCTTTTTTCTTGAATAGGTTAGGAAGTATTTTGCTTATTTTATTGATTCTTTTTAGATTTCAAATCTATTTGTTACTGTTTTACTTAGTTTTTTTAATCTCATTAATTTCTAATTTCATTATTAATTCCCTCTGTCTACTTTATTTTGGCTTACTTTGTTTTTGTTTTTTATCTTGCTTTTCTAGTTAGGTATCTAATTAATTTTTTCTTTTTTTTTCTTTTTTGAGTTAGTATCTAAAGTAATAATTATTTCTCTGGATAACTGCTTAAACTCCATCCCATAGGTTCTGACTTATTATTAACTATATAATCAGAGTTAGTTAGGTTTAGGGAGATCAAGTGATCTATGTCCTAGAATGATATTTTTGCTTCAGTGGCAAGTCAGAGAGTTGGCAGGAAAACTCCCTATAGTAGTTCAAATAAGAGATTATGAGAACCTGAGTCAAGGCACTGGAAGAAGTAAAGGAGAAAAAAACATAGTGTTAATATTTTAGGGGTAGATTTGATAGGATGCCATTATTAATTAGATGAGAGAGGGACAGGGAGGAATAAAAATTAATTCTTTTGATTCTGATTTTGAGGTCTGTTATGCAAACTGGAGAATTCAGGAGAAGAAACAAGTTTGAGGGCCATGAAGTGACAAGTTGACAGGTGGAAAATGATAAGTTTGGTTTTGAGCATGTTGAGTTTGAAATGTTTGCAGAACATCCAAGTGGAAACATCTAGTTGGAAGCCTTATTCGAGAGCCCAGGAGACAAGTCTGAACTGGATATGTGGTTTCAGATATAATAGCTGAAGCTATCTATGATCATGAGGCCATTTAAGTCTGTAAGGTAAGAAGTAGGGTATGGTTGGAAACAAGGCTCCTAGCCTTACTGCTGACTTTTCTTTAAAATGTGACCTTCCCATCTGGATCACAGGCCTTGAGAACCCAAGGCCAAATATTGTCATCCTCTTTGAATCTTTTGAGTGAGGATGATCTGTTCAGTGTCCAAAGCCAAGGAGCTTAACTTTGAATACCCTAATTAAATTAGAAAATATAAATAAGACTTAATTGGAGGAAGCTCTGTCCTAGGTAAGTCTTGATTTCTTGATGAATTGGCTTCGTGAGATAATAAAGGAAGAATAAATAAGAGTCAGGTTCATGTTTCTCTGGGTTAGATCTGCTGAGATGAAATGCTTATTCAAATGCATATTAAGTTGAGGAAGTGAATCATTAAGAGAGATGTGATTTGTGGTCTGAGAACATTTAGGAGGGGTGAGCCATGGTGGTGAAAAGTACTTTTAATGTTTTGATGTCATTGGACACATTTTGATTTAGGATTACATTTCAAAAGAGGTCTTGGCCTATCAGTGACGGAGTGTCTCATCTGAACTGCCTGCTCTGCAGCTGTGAAGTGCAAAGGAATGGCAACACAGCATGGCAAACCTGTAGCTGCAGTGTGACTCTTGTGTCTTCCGGTGGGGGAGGACTGGAAGGCATACTTTTTACTATGGTGCAAAGTAGAGACATCTCTAAATATAAATTTTGGTTGTTGTGGTTACTGTTCTCAAAATTTTCCCTCCTTTAGCATTCTTCATTCTGTTGCTCTTTTCTTCTTTTATCTGGTAGGTACAAGAAACTAATTTTCTTAAACTTTGGTCTTTCTGACTCTTTTGTTTGTGATTTAATAAACACTGGCATTTGTATGCTTGGTGTTCTGTTATCTATCGAATTTCATCTTTAGACTCACCCCATGAGGAAGAGTTATTAGTCCTATTTAATATATGAGGAAGCCAAGTCATAGAAGATTTTAGTGAGTTGAGTTAGTTAACATGGCCAGTGCATTGTAGATCTGAAATCTTTTTTTTTTTTTTTTTTTTTTTTTGAGACAAAGTCTCACTCTGTTGCCCAGGCTAGAGTGAGTGCCGTGGCGTCAGCCTAGCTCACAGCAACCTCAAACTCCTGAGCTCAAGCGATCCTCCTGTCTCAGCCTCCCAAGTAGCTGGGACTACAGGCATGCACCACCATGCCCGGCTAATTTTTTTTTTCTATATATATTTTTAGCTGTCCATATAATTTCTTTCTATTTTTAGTAGAGATGGGGTCTCGCTCTTGCCCAGGCTGGTCTCGAACTCCGGAGCTCAAACGATCCGCCCACCTCGGCCTCCCAGAGTGCTAGGATTACAGGCGTGAGCCACCGTGCCAGGCCCTAGATCTGAAATCTGAATACAAATATTCTGATTTGAAGACAGCATTTTAAAAATTGGAACTAAATGATCAACACTTATGTGTACATATGGTAGTAAAATTCAATAGAAATCAAGCAGGTGGGTGGAGGGAGGAGGGGATGGGTAACCTAACAGGTACAATACACTCTGTGTGGGTGATGTACACACTTATAACTTTGACTCAGACTGTACAAAAGTAATTCATGTAACCAAAATGTTTGTAACCTCATAATATTCTGAAATTTAAAAAAGATATAATTTTCTACTTAATTGCATTTACCTTTATACATAAAGGAAGTAAAGATGAAGAAAAATAAGATAGTAGAAGGGAAACACACTGTTTCAAAGAAGTTTCCAAGAATCAGAAAATGGATCTTGAGCTGCCAGAAACTACCATTAATTTTTTTCATTAGAGAACAAAATTTCTAGGGTTTTGTGATATAGGGAAATCACATCACAATTTTCTGTTACAACCTAAAAATCCTTAGTAGCTTAAAAAAAAGAATACTCTTTGGGGTAGGATCATTGAATTTTTTTTAACTTTTTATGTTCTCTTAAAGGGGCTATAGCTACAAGTGAGGAGGTGAGGGAACCATAAATCATAGACGTTGAAATACTGAAAGCTGTGAACATAAATGTTTCGATAAATACCAAGTGCTATCAAATTTTGCTGTGAAATTCCAAAGTGAAATATAATCCTTTAGTGTGAGGAAACAAGTCTTGGAGTGAGCAACAGTTAAAGGTGGTCAGCTTGGCTTTTATATTTTGAAGGGTGAGCAAAATCTTAAGGCTGTTGTGTGTCAGTCCAGAAACAGCAAGGGAATGGCCGTTTCATGCCAATAGGTTGTTTGTACTTTTTTTCCACTTTATGCCTTTCTTCTTGTTCAGTGTTTATACATTATATACCTATTACATATACAGAGGACTTTTTGACATCAAAGATTCCAGTTCTGCAGCTTGGATAATCTAGAAGATTATACCGACCATAACATAGCAGGCACATACCAGACACTTGACCCCTAAAAGGGAGTCACAGGCCATGGCATATTTAAACACAGTGAGAAGTGAAGTTAACAGCCAGCATGTTTTTGAACAAATGTGCATTGTTGTCACAATTGAAACCACATGCTGAGTAATATAACATAGGTGCAACCTAACTGAGAATTTGTGGACAGTTAGAACCATGAATGTATTATTATTTTTTTTATTTATATTATGTCTGTGAGTCTTGGGGCCCCCTCACTCTGTTTTCTTAGTGGAAGTCAGCAACACAGCCCAGCTGCATGGATGGAGCTGGGCACTAAAGGACTAGATTCTCTCTAGCTGCTGGCACTATGGAATGATTTCAGCTGCTGTAACAAGCATCTAAGGACCCAATCTTCTGAAACCATGTCAAACTTGAACTTATCTAAGGGGCTACACCACAGCCTGCTGGGCTAGACATCTGAATATAAACTATTTCAGTGGCTGTTTATTACTTTATAGAAAATTTAGCCATAGACAATTGTATGAAGAGATACGGAACAAGCTAAATGTTTCAAGCTTCATTTAGTTTGAAATAACACATTTATTCTTCTGAGCTCCAATTTTTCAGCTCTAGTGCATCCATTTTTGTTTGTTTGTTTGTTTATAGGCAAGCTAAATTAAGACAGGTTAGATATGTTGAATTTTCTCTGCAGGCAGATGAGAATGATAAAATAATGATTTATCTGTGAATTCTTTATGCAGTAACAGCTGGAGTGGTCTGGAGATCCCATTGGTAATTTCCTTCTGCTTCTGTTCTGTATCTTCACTTGTGGGCAGCGATAGAAAGCTTCAGGGAAAGAGGAAGAGAGAACACAGGGAGTGTCTTCTGTTTGTTGGCAGCATTCCTCTCCATTTGGAAGGAGCATGGGGTCTGTGGGAAGAGTGTAAACTCCTGCTTGGGAAAGGAACCAAAGGTACCGCTTGCTCCCATTCAGTATATTTTCTTCTCACACATTTTTGGGCTTTTCACTTTTCTCTAGGTAAAAGGAAAGGCTAAAGTTAAATAGCCAGTCTCCCTGGTAGTAGAGTGCCCTGACTTCATTTCACACCCACATCCTATTTCACTGTGGATAATATTTACAGTTCACTTTAAGTCTTATATTAATACCAGGGGACCTTTTCTTACTTTCTGGATATTCATTTATTTATTTATTCAACATATATTTAAGCACCTGCTTTGTGTATAATAAGTGCTAGTTTTTTGTGGGGAGGAGATGAACAATTAATATACATGGTATTTTTCTTCGTATGTCTTTTCACTTAGAGGTGAAAAAAATACACACTCATAAGAATAAATGGTACACCAAAATATGAATTCAAAAAGCAGCATTAGATAAATAAAATAGAAAATAAGTTATGTGAATTCAGAGACAAAGGGGAGTTGGCATTTTACTTTAGACAGAAATTATTCTTGATGAGAGGGATTGTGCTGTGTTTTAGTGTCTCTGTAGAGGTTGGATGGGAAGAGAAGACTGATATTCTTTCCAAGATTGTGGAGTGATGGGAGCCAAACTACAGAGGCAAAAAGAGCATTGCATAGTCAGGGAAGTGTGAATAAACTAGTTTCACCAAGGGAAATATCTACTTATTCTTTAATTTCAGCAAGTATTTTTTGAGTTCCTACTGCTCTATGCAACGTGCTTGAGATACAAACATGAAAAAGATGGGCATGGTCTCAGCTATCAAAGAAGTTACAGTCTGATAGATGATGTGGACAATAAACATGGGAACTCAAAAATTTATGAAATAATGATAAACTGGGTAGGAATTATTAGAAAACATATAGGGTTGTGTGAGTAAGAAAAAAACTGGAAAATAAAAGAACTTTATATGTGTATTATAGCCCAGATGAGGCAATGTAATGTTGTTTAATTAGTCAGTCGACTTAGGTTCAAATCCTGGCTCTGCCATTTGTTGGCTATGGGACTTGGTAAGTTACCAAACCTTTCTGAGCATAGATTTCACGAGTTTCCTACTTTGTTAAATGGCAATAATACTATCTAGCTCATAGGATTGCCATAAAAATGGAATTAAATAACATCAATTATTGTTTAAAAAAAACTCCAGCATGCATAGTTTTTGGCACATAGGAAATAATAAACATTAAACTCATCCTTCATTCATGCCAAAGTGCCAGGGAAATAAGGAGATGTTACTTTTTCTTTTGTAAAAAGACTCTGAAATCTTTATAATGAATGTGAGTTAACATGGTAAGTTAAAGAATCACAAATTGGCCTTTCATCACTAATTTTATTTTCCCTGTTGCAATGGTGGTGGATTGGCTAACAGACCAGTCTTAGCTAACAGTTGCAGAATCTGAACACTCATCTCACAGAGGCCATACAAATACTTATGTATTTGTCTTTTCTACTATTATTTTTGCTTTTTGGGGTATGAATATAAGACATTTCTTTCTTTTTTTTTTTTTTTTTTATGAACAACAGAAATTTATTTCATACAGTCCTGGAGGCTGGGAAGTCAAAGATCGAGGTGTTTCCAGATTCAGTGTCTGGTGAAGACCCCCTTCCTCTTAGGTGCTGCCTTCTTGCCATGTCCTCACAAGGAAGACAGGTAAAGGAGCTCTCTCAGGCGTCTTCTAAGGGCATTAATCCCATTATGAGGGTAGAGACCTCATGTACTAAATAACTCCCAAAAGTCTCATCTCCTAAATACAATTGCTTTGCAGGTGAGGATTTCAACATATGGATTTTGGGGAGACATAAATATGCAGAACATATCAGGGTAAAATTATGATGTGGTATATAATAAATCCTAAATTCCAACTGCCAGTTCTGCTCAAACAATTTTTTATGCAACTAAAGAATTTTTTTCCTGAATAATATATGAAATTATTCCAAAGTAGGTTAATGATTGGAGGGTAGGAGCTAATTCAGCAGGCGCAATTTTTGCTTTGATCATAGTAATAACATATGAAAACATCTTTTTATCCACAGAAGTTTTTTCTTTGATTCAGAGTCACTGAAGCAAGTTCAACTTATTAGGATCCTGCAGTGTTCTTTCTTTTCTAATCAAAGTGGGAGTTCCAAAAATTTGATGGGAAAACATCACCTTGTCCAACTTGACCTGTTGTGTTCCATAATATATTGAAGGAAGCCTAGTGTTGCCAGTAGGACACTAAGGTTGGTGGGTAGTGTTCAGAACAGGACATAGTTTCTGACGCACTTGGAGAATAACTTTGTCTGTGGGGGAAAAGTTTGTATTTTCCTATGTGGATATTCATGGTGCCATTATTTTCCTTTGGTGGTATCTGACAGGAAGTTATTGTATTTTGGCAAATATGGTTCTGCTGTTATTGGGGATACCAAGAAATTGGAGAGGCAATTTCATAAAATCGTGGGGGATTAAGCTAAAGAGAAATTGAACTTCAAGAACTCATGGACCTGGGAGAAGATACTATGGTTTCAAACTGGTCTGGACTATAGTTCTCAAATTGAATGTCAAAAGTCAAAATGCTAAATCAACAAAATATTATCAGATCCATTTTATTTATGTCAAAAGAAACTCTTATCTGTCCTTTGCACAATAAAATTTAGGCTTTGCTGGTGACTTAAATATTGTTTTGATTTAGTTCATATGTAGGCATGATACCTCCTCCTTTCACAAAGGATTTAAGGTGGGCAATGGACATAGATTTGTTAGGCTGTTACCCAGGAAAAGACCACTCAGAACTTCCAACATATTTTGTGACACTGTATATCAAGAATTAGTCATATTCTTACTTTTAGTCCTTGTGCTTTTATTTTTATAGCTTTCCTCAATGATTTCCAGCTATTTCTTGTCCCCTGGCCTCTTCTCTTGGCCTTTCCATTCCATGTGGTCAGTAACCAAGATCACTGGGCTCAGCAAAGGCTTTGTTCTGAGGAAATGAGAAGTGCTCTGAAGTGGACATTGACACTAGACTGAAATGGAAATCAACAGGCTGCTGTTCTTGCTTAACCGAAGTGGAGTAAAACAGCAAAATCAATGGTAGAAAATAAATGTGGATGAAATATTTCACTTCTAAAAGTCCATACTTAATCTGACCAATAATATCCATAATAATTATACCACTGAAATCCAAATCCGAAAACAAAATACACACTAAAGTATTTTAAAATAACTACATGTCAAGAAATAGATATAATTTTCCATCCGTAATTGAAAGTGTTTCATCAGGACTCAGTTCTGAATTAGGCACACGTTAATTTCCACTGATTACCTGATCTGAGTGTACCAGTTGAAAATGACTGATGGAGCTTATTCATTTGAACACATATCCTTCTCATGGAAATATTAAAATGAGAATTAGATAATGATAATGAGATAAATGTGTAACGAGAAGAATGGGAGGGAGTTTCTTGAACAAACAAAATTATTTTAACAAGTATCCAGAAGGCAGAAAGATGGAGGAATGATGATTAGGGAAACAGAATAGAGGAAGACAATTCAAACAGACAAGCAGAGGGGCTGCAGCTCATCTCTGTCTTTCTAAGTACAGTGATGCACTACATAATGATGTTTTAGGTCAATGGTGGACCACATGCATGGTGGTAGTCCCATAAGATTATGATATCATATTTTTACTGTATCTTTTTTTGTTTCAATATGTTACATGTACAAATACCATTGCATTACAATTGCCTACTGTATTCAGTACAGTAACATACTGTGCATGTGTGTGGCCTAGGAGCAATAGGCTATACCATATAGCCTAGGTATGCGGTAGGCTATACCGTCTAGGTTAGTGTAAGTACACTCAGTGATGTTCACATTATGAAATCTTCTAATGAATATTTCTCAGAACATATTCCTCTCATTAAAGGATGCATGATTGTAGGACATACATAGCTTCTGGTAGTCTTCCATAATTCCTTCTTTTTCACCTCTTCACAATCAATAAATAACCCATGCTTACTGATTTTATCTTCAACATATCAAGCTGGAGTTGTCCTCAAACACCTGAATTTCTCTTCCCTTCTATCACTCCATTACCTGCCTTACTTCACACTGTCACTGTCTGTAGTTCTGACTATTGCTGCAACTTCTATCTGGTCCCCCTACCTCCAGGCTTGGCTTTTTACTAATCTTTCTAAAATGTAGATCTTGCTAACTAAGCCAGTCTCCTAATTAGCTTCCCATGACTTTCAGAATAAGCAGTTTAACAGAGAATGCAGTCATCATGGTCTTCCTCTTTACTCTGTGTCATTAACTCCAATCCGCTTGCCCTCTGCCATCACTATCTATACTATTTATGCTCCAGAAGTGCTGAGCTTGTCCTTCTCTAAAATACTGTGCAGCTTCACATCTCACTGCTTTTGTTCATGCCACTCATTTTGATTGAAATGTCCTTTCCTGGGACACTCCTCCATTTCCATGACTTCTTTTCCTAGGAAATTTCAGTATATCTTTCAAAATACACTGATACTTAGCAGTCATCTTTGTGAAATCTTGCCTACTTGCATATGCTTCTATTATAGCACATATAAAATTGTATCATGCTTATTTGTTTTATATGTCCATTTCTCTTATTAGACTGTGAGCTCTTAGAGCAGAATTGTGTGTTTGCGGCTGTGAGGCCCAAGTATTTTTTTTTAATCAAATTTATAAAACTTTCAACTATCATTTCTTTAAATAGTTTTTATGGCCCCTCCCTTTACAGACACTCTGGTGACACCTGTATAAAACCACTTGAAGTTATCCCACCATTTATTGATATTGTGTTTTATTTATTTGATTCTGTTTTATTCTGTGTTTCATTTTGGATATTTTCAATTGTTAGATTTTGAAGTTCACTTATTTTTTGTTTTGCAAAATTTCATATGTAATTAATCCCGTTCAGTACATTTTTCATCTTGGCCATTGAGGTTGGCATCTTTAGAAGTTTAATTTGTATCTTTTAAAAAAAATATATTCCATGTTTCCACTTAACTTTTTGCATGTATGGAATGCATTTGTAATGGCATTAATATTATTGTCTGCTGATTCCAATATCTCTGTCAGTATTGGTTTGGTTTCAATTGATTATTTTTTTCTCCTTACTGTGGATTGTATTGTCCTGCATCCTTGCATGACTGTTATTTTTTATTGTATGTCAAACTTTGTGGATTTTTACTTTATTGGGTGTTGGATATTTTTCTACTAATATAAATATTCTTTAACTTTGTTCTGGGACATAGTTAAACTCTTGGAACAGTTTGATACTTTTGAGTCTCACTTTTAAGATTTGTTAGGTAAGACCAGAGTAGCATTTAGTCTGGGACAATTTTGTCCCATTACTAAGTCAAGACTCTTCTGAGCACTCTATCAATTATATGAATTATGAGTTTTCCATTCTGGCTGGTGGAAACAGGCACTTTTCCTGGCCCTAGGTGAGTGCTGTATACTTGTCTTAGTCAGTTTTAGCTGCTGTAACAAAGTACCATAGACTGGGTGGCTTATAAACAATAGACATTTACTTTCCACAGTTCTGAGAGTTCTATAGCTTGGAAGCCTGAGATCAGGGTGCCAGGATGGTTGGATTCTGCTGAGGGCCCTATTCTAGATTGTAGACTCCCAACTTCTTTTGTCCTTACATGGTAAAAAGAGAGTGAGCTAGCTCTTTGGCCTTTTCTTACAAGGGCTCTAATCCCATTCATGAGAACTCCACCCTCATGAACTAATTACCTCCCAAAGCCCCACCTCCAAATACCATTACATTGGGGATTCGATTTTAACATACTAATTTTGGGAAGGACATCTTCAGTCCATAACAGTACTGTTCTCTCTAATCCTTTGGGTAGTTCTTTTCTTGGCCTTAAATAGTTTCCTGACAAGCATGTGCTGATCAGTATTCACATTATTTAAGAGAACTCCTCTACAGATATTTGGAATTCTCTCCATATGCAGTTGTCCCTTTTGCTAGTATTCTGTTTTGTGACCTGTAGCTAACTTGGTCTCCTTAGATTTTCAACTTCATCATCTCAGCTCAAAAAATCTTGGCTTTGCTTGGGTACCCCCCCTTGTGTTGCTGACTGAAAACATTCAAGGCAGTAAGTTCTGGCAATTATAGAACTCACTTCATTTTGTTTTCTATCTGCTAAGGATCACTGTCCTGTTGCCTGATGTGAAATGTCTTAAAAACTATTGTTTCACATATTCTGTTAAGGTTTTTTGTTGTTTTACATGGGAGAGTAAATCTAGGCCTTGTTACTTCATTGTGGCTGGAAGCAGAAATTCTCCTATGTTTCTTACCAAATGGTTTCAAAAAAGAAATCACTATAATCTTTAGGATCAAAAATCCATCTAAAACAGAAAGCTCCAGGCCCAGATGGGTTCACTGGTAAATTCTACTAACATTTAAGGGAGAAATTATACTGATTCTCTATAATCTGTCTTATAAGATAGAATCATAGGGAGTACTTCCTAACTCATTGTGTAAGGCCATCATTCAATTTACTATCGCCAAATTCTCTCATCACCAAATCCCTAAAATTAAAAGTAATAATTATTAGAACTCATAACCAGAATAAAACAGGAAAATAATGTATGCATTGCTTTTTAGAATTGTTAAAATTTTGTGTTGCTGATCATCAATTACTCTACAAAATATTGGATGACAGGGACATAAACTAAAATTTTTATTGACTAATACAATTAGGGTGCAGGATACTAAAGTTTAGTTTGTTTTATGCTTGAATTTGTATTACCCAAATCATTTTATGGTCTATAATTTTCTGATGCAAATGAATCATGCTTCTGTATAGCAATTAGCTTTTTTTACACCAAACATCTTTATTATTATATAAAATATCCAGTATGAGCACCAGAATATTTCTAGCAGTTTTAACCTAGACTATGTACCTAGGACTGTAATACTTAGAAGACATTAATGCAGAATTTTAGAAATGTGTCTGACTCTGAGAAGATTAATTTGAAAGAGACTGAAGTCACATTGGAGAATTAAATGATACAAATTAAAATTAATTTAAGCAGAGAAGTTCTGATTTTAATTTCTAATTTTTCCTCATCCAGAATAAATAAAAATATTGGCAAGATGTGTTCAGGTTCTATTGATCCTATTCTTTTTCCATCCTGTTTTCTACTGAGATAGTCCATTCTTTGTGTAAGCTGTTGATTATTAATAATGACTTAAGAAAAAAGATAATTTAAAAATAATGCCTTGATTTTCTTTTACTTCTTTGATACATTGTATTTGAAAGGGATATCTTTGAAATTGCTCAAGGTTCGTATGAATTAAAGAATATTTGTCTAAGATTTATCTATTCCATGCATATTGTATCATCCACAATGTCCCTGCCATTAAACATTTAATCAATACATATTTTTTGTCCTCATTTATGTGGACAGTTAGTGTTTTCAGAGGTAATTGATTATATTTCTGGGACATTATGAAATTAAAATAATAATCATATATAATTAAATGACTATAAAATTCAGAGGGGATAGTGGATAATCTAATTTTAAAAAACCTATTTCCCATTTTACAGTTATTTTAAGTTATTTTATTGTTAGATATATTTTCTTCAACTGATATTCAAAGGCCTGGAGTTATTATATCTCTCCATTTAGACACCAGTTAAGAAAGTAGTGAAGCTTAGAGTTTAGTACTTAAACACTTGTGTACAAGTAGTTTGGTGCAAAGCAAATTACACTACCTGTGCAAACTATGAGTCTTTGAGAGAACAGATTTGGATTACATATTTTGAAAAATGTAATGTAATAAATGATGTCTATAACTAATGATTTAGATAAACTGAATGATATAGGACAGTTTATTTTAAATCATCTTAAGATGGAAAAACAGGATAATCATATTGACTTTTAGTGAGGGAAGATGGATGGTAACTTGCTTTGGGTTTGGCAAGTCATTTGATGATGTCTCTTAGAGCAGGAGTTCTTAAACCTTATTGTGCCTAAGACTCAGTTGGGAGCTTTTAAAAATGCTAATTACCAGGCCCTAACTCAGAGATTATTTTGCAGTATGTCTTAGGTAACACCTGGGATTTGTTTGTAGGAACACCTTGAATGAGTCTAATGTAGGTAGTTTATAGACTTCACTTTCTGAAACACTGTCTTATAATACTCCTGTTAGCTTTTGTATTCTTTCTTCCTTGTTAAGATGTGTAGCAAAAAACATTTTATTTGGTCAGACTTTCTGTTTGCAACTTTCCATTAATAACTGATATAGTGAAGATGATATTTAAAGATATACATATCTGGTGTGCTAAACTGGAGAGCTTAGGCACAGCAGAAAGAGAATAAACAGAAAGTAACAATTTGACATTATATTTTTTCTCCAGGATTTCATATTACTTAATATTAATTATTTTAAATTTGTACTTATCAAAGTTTTTGCTTTGTTTTGTCTCTCATGACCCAATGCTCAACATAGTCTATCAACCATCAGCTGAATATAACAACTTATACATTAAAAGTGTTATAATCATGTTTTTATTTTATTCATTCCAGACATTATTAGTACTTTTTGATACCATGATATGTTGTTTTCCTTTTATAGTATCCTTTTATCAGTATGACTAATTTTTATTAAACATAAGGACTTTGGGGCATTGGAAACATCGTGATACTGTGTGTAAGCGAGGGGGTGTGTGTGTGTGCTGTGTGTGTGTGTGTGTGTGTGTGTGTGATGAGAGCTCCCTTCCAGAGCGGGAAGGGAATGACTGACCTGAGTGAGGAAGTGGAAGGAAATAGTAGTAGATAGGGAAAAAAAAATGGGGTAAGGAAGACAGGAAGAAATTAGAAACAAAAAAGTAGAGAGATGGAAAAGAAAAGAATAGCTTGCTTTGGTTAATACAAAGGCTTAGAGCAATTGGATATTTTAAAGTTAAATTTGATGGCTCAATTGTGTAGAGTATTCACAAACAGGTGTCTGAGAATGAGCCATATGGCAGTGTTTTCCTCTGGACTGACACAGTCATGTAATCTCAAGCGTAGGTTTTTAAGGTCCATTTGCCATTTGCCATAGAAACATCTCAATGACTTGAGAGAGAAAAAGCCAGATACTCTCATCAAAGGGCAGCACTTTTATTCATTCTTTGGCACTTGTGGTGGTCGGGTGTGTGTGTGTGTGTGTGTGTGTGTGTGTGTGTCTGTGTCTATGCCTGTGATGGGGGCATAAGGAAACAGAGGGAAGATAGTATGTGGCAAGACAACTGGCTGTCTGGGAGTCAGTCTTATGGGTGCTGTGGTATCTTGGTTGTATCATTTCAGATGCAGAATCTGGCCTCCAGATTTTTAGGCCCAAATCTCAAGACTGATGTCTATTGATGTTTCCTTATTGTAAAGCAGACTACCAATTTATTTTGGAGTACATCACTCTCCAATGACTGAAATTGGAAAAGGCCTTGAACGTCAGGATAACTACTTGTGTGCCTTACGTAATTGGGAACTAATAAGAATTAGTTGGTAGAATTATTCCTTATTCTTTGTTCCTTTTTCATAATATTCTAACTTTTAAAAAATAAAAATCCTGAATCTTTGAGAATATGAAAAACAAAATAAAATTTATCTGTTGCTAAAGGCCCTGTTTGAATTTTTTTCTCCATTAGTAGAATTATATAGTAGGAATATATTTCACTTTATATGTATATGAAATATGATAATAACTTTTTTCTGGTCTTACCAATACTCATTAGGTTGGACTAAACTATAACCATATCATACTTAGTGTTTCAAAGTTTAGTAATAACTTCCATATCTATAAATTTAATAAGAATTTCATGTGTCTTGCTTTTGTTTGAAGTAATTTGGCATTAGCTTACAATAATAGGTGACAATATGTCAGTATTTAAATAGAAACTGTTGTTAGACTGTCTTCCACTTAGAAGAGCTCAGTTTACACCTAGTGCATACATATATGTAACAACTTATCAAGAGGGAGGTGGATACGGGATCTCTTTTCCTGATTTTTTGTTTTTGTTGGTGGAAAGGTATGTTAATATAATACTACTGTAAGACAATTATAAGGGATTGGATATTTTTCTTTACAGTTAATTTTTTAGTGAAAATAGTTATTTTAATTAAAATAAACTGTTATATGGGGCAATATTTCTGGGCCTACCTCAGACCTTCTGAATCAGGGTCTCTGAAGGTAAGGCATAGCATTCTGCATTTTAAAATATCTCCCTGGGTAATTCTAATTATTTGTCAGATTTGGAAGCTACGAGTCTGGTGCATGGCAAAAGAAAGTTATTGAAGAGTTCCCATGGCAATAAACCCAGAACCTGGGTTATCTCTGGCGGCTACTATGGATTTCAGTCCTGGCCGAGGTAGACCCTTAGTCTATTTCTGTCTGGATTCTTGAGAAACCTACTCTGATCCCCAGGTAGTAAATTTTCATTTTGCATGTTTTGGCAAGAATCTTTCAGGGAGTCTTGTGTGTGTGTACGGAACCATGTCCATGCTTCACAGGGCTCCAGGTTTCCTAAAATGACCCCAGCTTCCATCAGAACAGATCATAGTTAGACCATGACATTGTTGGCTGGTATGGTTGCTATGTATGCCAAAGCTTCCTACTGCTTCCCTGGATAGCTGGATCCCTGGAAAAAGTAGATCGTATATCAGGAAATTCTAGAATAGACAATAGAGAAAACTGAGTCTTTGGGGTAAATTTGTGCAAAATTTATGAAAAACTTTGTATCTCATGGATGTGATTTAGAATAAAGAATGACTAAAAGTCAAGAAAACAGACAATAAAGACTGCTTTAAGATAGTGACTGAAAAAAAAAAAAAAAACCAAACCAAACATGGGGAAAAAAAGCATTAAGAAAAGCATTAAGTAAAACTGGTATCTTTGGGCCTTAAATCTTAAATTGATGGAAAATCATAAAAATAGTTTTAAATTGGCTGTTTTGTGTATTAGGTAGTCATTACCAGATTGCCGAAATTAGGTAAGGCTATATCCTTAAACACAGCAATGAAGATTGACACAAACCTTGGGTTTAAGATTTAAATTGGGCAGGAAATGGTTGTGAAACACATTTGGGGAAATGATTAATAAGAGATCAAGAAATTTATTAGCAGCTGCCATGAAGCCAGAAATCTGTCCCTTAATTTTAGTACTGGGTAATAGAAGATGTATTTTATTTACTCCATTTAATCTGAGTCACATGGAAAGGGTATTTTAGGAAAATATTGAAAAATTTTATTTACCATTTCCATGTGTTTATATATATAAAATGAAGGCTCAACTAACTTATTGAGGCTTGGAAAAAGCCATATATGTGTTTATAAAGAGCTTGCTCAACTTACTAAAATTTAATTTTTATCTTTTGGCTACTTGGTAAAAATAAGCCCATTAGCCAGGTGCCTGCAAAGCAGAATGATCACGTGAGCCCAGGATTTTGAGGTTGCAGTGAGCTACAATGATGCCACTGCATTCTACCTGGGGTGAAAAAGGGACATTCTGTCTCAATACATAAACAAACAAACAAACAAACAAATAAAACTAAGCCCATCTCTATAGGACTCAAAGTAACTTAATCTAAAATCTATGAAATAACAGGATATTTGAAGATTGGAAATGGAGGAGCCAAGGAAAAGGGTGAAAGGAGAATTTAGAATCACTCAGGAGGAAGGAGAAGGTAGACAAAAAGATACCTTTAAGTCATTTGGCAGTGACCAGGGACCACACAGTGGGAAGAAAGACCAAGGGTCACAGCAGAATTGAGGAAAAACTAGGGAGAAGTGGAGCTCCAAGCACCAAGCAGATAGGGGAGTGAAGTGTGGGATGACTAAGGCAGTTCCAAGCTACCTGTTGACTTGATTTTGTTGTTTGACAGGAGAAACGGAGAAGTCCATGGAACAACACACTAATCGGGGTGGAGAGTACTGGATGTTTCTAATTTATATTAAATAAAAAATATCACATGACACTCCTAAAAAATCTGAACACATAAGCTAATAATAATAAGCAAAGTATAAATCCATGGATTAGCATAAAATTCAAATGACAATAAGATGTTAAGACAAAAGAGTGTATTTAAATTCAAATATGGACCCCATATGATTCTAGTACTTTCATAGGAAAAAAATAGAGTGCTTTTATGAGTATTTTTGTTTCTACTATATAAGACAGGAAGAGAAGAGACTTGAGATTTTGATTCTAGACCAGAGCTCAGTAGAGTGGTTAACAGAACTTTCAAAACTGAAAAAGCTGTGTTTCTTCAAGCAGTCATTGTTTCTGGTTCATTGACTTAAGAGATATTTTTTTCTGGCAACTAAAAATTTCTTTTATTTATTTAGGCACATCTGTGAAATCACTTTGCTCTTGAAAGATAGAAAGACTTTCCAGGATAGTGTGTAGAAGAGAGTTCTTTTTTTTTTTTTTCTATGTGTGTTTTCATGTCAATTTTAAAAAATGAGAAATCAAAGAGAATGTATGCTTTCTGTTTATTGTGTTAAAAAAGGAACTTTTATCTCTTGCTGATTTTCAAAGATGCATAGCAGAGTTATAGATGAATTGGTAGTAGAGTCCAGGGCTTGGATCTAGTTATCTTTAATATGGTACAGAGTAAGGGCTCTTAGCTTTGTTAACTTAGGAATTCCACCTGGAATGAGGTCACAGGGCTGCCTTGAATTTGCCTGGTATTATAACTTTAAAATGGCTTCATAGCTTCATAACTTTTTTGGGTATAGATTGAACATGAAATTTAACTTAGTCTAAATATTGCAGATGTAAATTGCATTCAATTTTTGTTGAAGCCCTAGAAATATATGAATGAGATAGAAAGCATAGAGTGAACTCTCTGGCTTAGATCTCTCTGGCTTTCTGGTAACATTTGGGGAGCAATTTAAATGCAGGTGCTTATCGTTCTCATTTTCAGAATGACAACGTACACACAAAAGCTATTTAAATCCTCTTTGTTATATGAAGTCCAAATATCTTAAACCCGGTAGGTTAAAAAAAGACTTCCTATTTTGAACCCAATAATTTTGACAAATTGAGCCTTGTTTTCCAGGGAACCGATACATTCATCTATGATCCAAAAGGAAATCTGTTCCTTTCATTTTCAACGTGTGGTACAAATGTGTTTAGAGTGTGTGCTTTGTATTTATTTTTGAGAATGCTTATTACCGTGCCAATGAGTATGCCTTATATCAAATATGGGTGTTTCAGCAACAGATGTTTAAATTATACTTCCACTCTGTGGCAAGTAAAATCGTTTTTGAGTGTCAAAATAAATAAATATAACAGTTTGACTGATATCTCCCAACTAGAATCTAACCTGAAGGAACTTAACATAGACACAAAAAACCTAACATGTTTTTTGGCAAGTATTATAGGAAAGAATTACCTAATACACATAAAGCATAGCCTTACTCAGACAGTTTAAGTAGGATGAATACATAGGATATGAAGGGCATTTGGTGAGTGATAATCTCAAATTGGGGAAAAATAAGTTGAACAGGATGAGGGTAGGTCACTGAAGATAGAATTTTTTTTAAACATTAAGATCATTTTTATGGAATGGTTACTTTTAGTTGTACTGAACATGTATGTTCCCCTTTGCTGGTAGGTTTTATATACAAATATTATTAAACGAGAAATAAGTCTACATTATTATCAGTATAATTAGTTCTCTAATGTTCATCTGTAGATTATTTATTTAGGTATGATCTATGCCATTTTTCACTTTTGGATGGAATTGGTCCCAGCAATTGCTCAGTGTGACCCCTAGCCACTCTAACCCACTCAGGATATATTGTAAACTATATTGGGTAGATTATTACCAGTTATTTATTCTTGTGTTCCCGTCCAGATTATACTAGCACAAGACTATACTAATATAAAGGCTTCTTTTTTTTTTTACTTAGGTTAGAAGTATTTATAATTAGAACTGTCAGAAAATTAATTTCCTTAGCAATTTCTTCTAATTTAATTCATGTATGATTGCCATAATTAAGGTAGGTTTGGGTTCAGTTATTGAAAGCAAAAGGCACAGAAACCTAACTGAGCTCTGCCTCCATCTTGGCATTCCCAAGAGGAAATTGGAGTGAGAGTTAGTCTTCAGTCTTAGAGAGTGTTAGGATAGAAGGGATGTGTGCATGTTTGTGTGTGTGTGTGTGTGTGTTTGTGTATGTGTGTGTAGGCAGTAAAACTCAGGGCTTAATTCTACTTCTCCAGCAAAAAATGTCCCATTTCTTTTTGATCACTGGTCATTGCCAATGCTTTATAAGACAATCATATGATGGGTAAAAATTTACAGGAGAAAATAGATACTACTTTCCAAAGTTAACGTAGACATGATTTGGGGATTGTTTTCTGTTTTGACTGAGAGACTGGGCATCAGAAGCATGTAAACAAATAAATTGTTCTAAAAGAATTTTTCAGTGATAACCACAGTAATAGTTAAAGTACATTTTGAAGTGTGTGCTGATGACATGATCCCCTTGACTTTATGATGAACTGTTATTGTTAAATATATGTGTATGTGTGTATTCACATATTTATTAATTAATTTAATGGAATGTATATAAAAATGCATTTGTAAGATGTTGGAGAGGAGTCATATTTTTTAAATTGTTGATGTCTTTTGGAGTTGATATCTAAACTCTGCCTATCTGATGATCTTAAATATTAAGTCCTGGAAATTCCGGGTAAATGATCTTCAACTATATAGCATTTGACACTAGAGTGGATAGCATCCCGTTGCTGTTAGGTAATTTGTGTTTTATTCTCAGATCCAAATCCTCTCTCTGAATAGCATTAAGTTCCTTTGGGTGGCCAGTGTATGAACAGTTCTTGATATTCCTCAGTTTCTTTGTATTTTGTCTTTCAGGGAGTTCACCTTGTGTAAATGGCTCTTGGTCACTCATCTCATGCCTTTGCTTCTTTGAATTGTACAGTTAATTCAATTTCTTAATACTTCCTCTTGTGAGTCACTGTGAAATAATCCCAACAAGAAGGACCCTGTCCTTTAAATATTTGGGAAGATGTTTTGAGGTTACGTAAATGTAGAGACAGTAAAATATATTCTGTTCTTTACCTATGATCACAATAATTTTATACCAGGAAGCTTTTGTCCTGTGAATATAATCATTCAGTATCAGCGATTAGTAGCTATGTGCTGCTGGCTGTCTACTTGGTAGGATATATGGTTAGGGGAGTAGATTATATCACTACATTCAGTTAGCCATCTTCTAATGTTTTAAGTGCATCCTGAGAGACCATGAGAGCAAGTGCAGAGATTTTGGGGCAAACTATAACTACAACTATAAAAACAATTATTTAATGCAGTGGAAAAATTGAATAAAGACAATCTGAAGACCTGTGTTTGATTTTCATGTTTGTCTTTAACTAGCTTGGGCCAGGATAAGTCCCTTAACCTCTGTAATTTTTTTTCTCATGTGTATAATGCAAGGGTTGGATTTAGATAGCCTCTATGAGGTTCTAGGTTCTTCCAGTTCTAATATTCTATCATTCTATATTACTAAATACCAAATTATCATTTACTTGGCTTTTTGACAATTATTTAAATTGTCAAATTTAATTAATTGACAAAAATAATTGTCAAATTTCCTTGCATGAAAGTCTTATGCAAGGAAAGTATTGGCCTAGGATATTGGCTGATTTGTTACTCAAGTAGTCAGCTGTAGAATTGTGCAGGATTCTATTTTGGGGCTTATATTAGTCAGGTTTCTTAGGAGAAACAGAACAATTGGTCCTTCATCTCATGCCTTTGACATGAGATGACATGTAGACATACACACATATACAGATACATATGTATTCACATATGTATTGCATATATACCTACACACATACAATATACATATGTACACACATATATATTTTAAGCAATTGGATCAAACGATTATGGAGGCTGAGAATTCCAGACCCAGGAGAGCTGATGGTATAGTTCCAGTTCAAGTTCAAAGGCCTGGGAATAGCAGAATTGATGGTGCAAGTTTCAGTCCGAGTCTGTGTCCCGAGACAAGAGAAAACCAACATCCCAGCTCAGAAACAGGTGAAGAGAGAGAATTCTTGCTTACTTAGCCTTTTATTATATTCAGGCCTTTAATGGTTTGGATGAGACTCACCCACATTTGGGAGGAGAATCAGCTTTACTCAATTTGCTGGTTCACATGTTAATTTCATCCAGAAAAACCCTTACAGACACATTCAGAAATGTTTAACCAGTATCTGGGCACCTTGTGTCCCAGTCAGGGTGACACATAAAACTAATCATCATAGGGCTGGAAGGCTCAACTCTAAGGAAAATTTAGAAAAAGCATCTTTAAACATATCTACTTCACAAGATGACTATCAGCTGTTTTTTTTTTTTTTTTTTTTTTTTTTTTTTTTTTTTTTTTTGGTGAGTTATTGGAAATCATAGTGCTGCAAAATATACTGAAGTAAACCCCTTAGGATTCTGTCAGATATCAGAACAACATAGCTCATGAAGAAAGCAGCAGATAATGAATGCTGAATAACATGAATATTTATGGAAGTAAGATGATTAAAAATTAGAGACTGGTATGGGTTATATATAAAGGTGATATATAAATTTTTGGTAAAAATAAAGATCAAGTAGAAAAAATTATATATAGATTAAAGTAATTCTTCTTAAGCAAAGGGCTTTGGAAAATTTTGAACACAGAGGAGTGGAGCCAGGAAGACTTTAGAGGTGAGATTCTGACATTCACTGGTTTTTCAGTCATTCGTTGGTTTTTCAGTCATACTTGTTCAGATAGATAGCAATCATCCTATACTACTGTCTTCTTCAAATCAGGGAGAGAAATGCATTATCATCTACTTTTCAACTTGGTATTGTGCAGAGTCCTGGAAGAAAAGTTAAAACACCTAATCCAAGGCCTGGTGTTTCCCGTCAAATGAATATGTTACTTATTATCTTTGTACCTTAATCCTTAAGGAATTTTTTTTTTTGTTTGCACTTTACTTTCTTAATTCTGAAGAAATTTCAGCCTTAATTTCTTAATATGTATATATCAAGTTCTCATCTATAAATTGGCAATAAATAAATAACTGCCCACCTAAAAAGCCATACAAACCTAAGGAATTGTTTCTTTCCTTTACGATAGAATTTTTTTTACTTTAAACTTCTTATAGCAAGAACAATTAGTGGGGTGACATTTACTTGCTCTTCATTGCATTTATTCTATGTTAGCATAATAGTTTAATTATTAATACAAACATAATGGAATTTAAAATAAATAAACTTTACTTTGGTTCATTTAAAGCTGAATGAGGAAAGGAAATAAGGCTGCTTTTATGTATTTTTCCTCCGGAAATATCTATTATAACTATGAAAAACGTATTTTTGAGCTACTTGCAGTATTTATTAACTGGCATCTGGGAATCTATAATTTTTAGAAACCTAAACCTTTTTGCTAAAAGGCCCTGCAGTTCTACTTTAGGAAGAAATGATACATTAAAATAAAGTCTAAAGCCAAAAAGGGAGAGTTAAGAAGGGCTTGGAGAACACAGTGGAAGTAGAGTGGAAGAACTGGTACAGAAAATAGGGTGCAGGTCCATCTCTCCCACTCCCTAAAGCTAGGCGCAGTCATGGGATTTCCTTTGTCCAAAAAATTCAATGGAGTGACTTCATTACAGTTATAAGCCTAGGCTTTAAGAGGCCTCATATGTTTTTATTTTTCCTTAGCTCAAATCCAGGAGAATAAATGAGTGTTCTTTTAAGCTACTGAGTTTTAAGGTGGTCCCTTATGTGTTAAAATTCACTGATAAGAGAGTGCAAGTTCCTTTTGAACAAGGAATGTGTCTTATTTATATTTAGGTTGTCAGGGCATGGTGCACACATGCTCAAATAGGATATTTTATGAAAAATTTAACACTGAAAAGTACAAGAATAATATAACAACATTTAGAATTAACATTATTTTCATCCTCTCTTCTAATATTATTGTTAAAATTATACCTCTTTGTTTTCTTTCCCAGAGTCAACCACTGCCACTATCATGAATTTAGGATGTATCTTTATGAGTCATGTTTTTATACTTTTACTATTTTTATGCATTTATAAACAGTATAATTGTACTTTGTGTATATTAGAAATATTTATGTGGATGTGAATATACTTCACATATTATTCCACAATTTGCTTTTTTATTCAGTATTTTTTAATCTACATGTGTTAATATTCTTAGATTTAGTTCATTTCTTTTATTAGATATATGATATTCATTGGTTTGAGTAGCTTATTATCTGTTCTCTTTTTGATGGATATTTAGGATGTTTCTAGAATTTTGTAGAAACAAACAAGGCTGCAGGGAACATTCTTTACTTGTCTGGAAAAGACTCTTGTCTGGGACATATGTATAGGAGTTTCTCTAGGTACGTACCTATGATTAGAATTGCTGGGCCATAGGGCATTTAATTGTCAGCTTTACTAGAAATTGTCAGACTGCTTTCCAAAGTGATTTTACTGATTTACATTCATTCTTACCTGAAATTTATGAGACTGTTTATGTCCTCATGTCCTTGTCAAATATTGATAGGCTTGTTAGTTTTTGCTAATATAATGAGTATGAAATAATATGTTTTATTTCACATTGTTTTTGATTATTAGTGAGGTCAAGCAACTTTCCAGATAAATATTTGCCAGGCATATCTTTGGAATCTTCTGTTCATTTGCTTATTTTCATTTGGGTTATTTGCCTTTTTCTATCTTGGAATTCTTTATGTATTCTGGATACTGTTTCTTTGCCACATGTATTGAAAATATTGTCTCCTTGTCAATGTCTTCTCTTAATTTTTAATGGTGTCTTTAGCAGGCCGATTTTGAGATGGCTCCCAGTGATCCCTACCTCTTGGTATTGAGGACCTTATGTAATCTCTTCCCCTTGTATGTGGACTATACTATTTACTTCTCAAAGTGATGAGATGTCACTTCTGAGAGTAGGTGATAAAACACCTGTGGCTTCCATCTTGTGTTCTCTCTCCCTCTCGTATGCATGCACATTTTACTTGTTCTGGTGGAAGCTATGTCCTGAGTAGCCTTATGCAGGAACACATGTGGTGAGAAACTGAAGTTTCCTGCCAAACAGCCATGTGAATGAACTTGGAAGCAGATCATCCAGGCCCAGTTGAGTCTTCAGAGACCGAAGTCTGGCCAATACCTTGCCTACAAACTTATGAGAAACCCTGAGCCAGAATCTGGAACTAAGCTTTCCAAGATTCCTGACCTTTAGAAACTGTGAGAGAGAACAAGTATTTGTGTTTTAAGCTGTAAAGTTTTGGGAGGTAATGTGTTCAGAAGCAATAGATAACTAATACAGTATCTTTTGTCATGGGAATTTAAAATTTTGGTGTGATGAAAGAAATCCATATCAAATTCATGAATTTTTTGGTATTTTTGTGTTACCAGATAAATAAATTCTAGCCTTGAATTTATAAAGATATTTGTATATATTTTCTTTGAAATATTTTTCTCATGGATTCCTTTGTTATGTTTTACTTTCATATTGGTTATGGTATAGAAAAGGCTTTACATTTTTGTCAGATAATCTTGTTGAAACGTCAACAATGTTGAATTATTTATTTATTTTAATACCTTCTGGATAGATTCTCTTGGTGTTTCTATGTAAACAAAAATGTAATCAGCAAATGATGACTATTTCATATCTTCCATTCTGATAAATTTTAGAAATCAGCTTTATTGAGATGTGATTTACATTTAAAAAATAAATCACTTTTAAAGTTTTATTGAGTTATGATATATGTGTATAGTGTGTTATCATAACTATAATCATGATATAGAGTATTTCTATAACTTCCAAAAGATCTCTAATTCTCCTTTGGAATCAATTTCTTCCTTCTGCCTTGGCTTCTGTCAACCACGGATCTACTTTTAACACTATAATTTTTTAAATTTCTTTAAAAAATATTTTTAATTTTATTGTGGTAAGAACACATAATATAATATCTACCCTCTTAAATTTTTAAGTGTACATTGCAATATTGTTCACTATAAGTACAATGTCTCTAGAGCTTATTCATCATGTTTTGCTGAAACTTTATGCCTATTGATTATTAGCTTCTAATTTCCTTTTCTACTCAGTCCCTGGTAACCAGCATTCTACTCTTTTAATTCTGTGAATTGGATTATTTTAGATAATTGGAATTATGTAGTTTTGTCTTTATGTGACTGGCTAATTTCACTTAGTATAAAGTCCTCAAGGTTCATCCATGTTGTTAAATATTGCAAGGTTTTCTTCTAAGGCTGAATAATATTCAGTTGTGTGTATAGTTTTATCCATTCATCTGTCAATGGACATTCAGGTTGTTCCCACATTTTGGCTATTATTTAAATGTAATAGTGCTGCAATTAATATAGGAGTGCTAATGTCTCTTCAAAATTCTCATTTCAGTTCTTTTGTATAAATATCCAGAAATACGATTGCTGGATCATATGGTAGTTCTATTTTTAGTTTTTTCAGGAACATTCTCACTGTTTTCCATAGCAGATGCATGATTTTGGATTCCCAACAGCAGTGCACAATTTCTCCACATCCTCACCAGTGCTTGTTATCTTTTGTTTTTTTTATAGCAGCCATCCTGAAAGTTGTGAAGTAATATCTCATTGTGGTTTTGATTTGCACTTTCTCGATGGTTAGTGACATTGAACATTTTTCATATATTCATTGGTCATTTGTGTATTCTCTGCCAATTTATTAATCAAGTTATTTGTTTTTTGGCTCCTGGGTTGTAAGAGTTCCTTATATATCTTAGATATTACTCCCTAATCTGGTATATAGTTTACAAATATTTTCTCCCATTCCATAGGTTGCATTTCACTCCATTGGTTATTGTTCACTGCTGCGCAGAAGCTTTTTAGTTTGCTATAGTCTCATCTATTTATTTTTGATTTTGTTGCCAGTATTTTTGGTGTCATATCTATGAAATCATTGCCAAGACCAATGTCATAAAGTTTTCCTCCTATGTTTTCTTCTAGGAGTTTTAGAGTCTCAGGTCTTATATTTAAGACTTCAATTCATTTTAAGTGATTTTTGTGTATGTTATAAGATCAGGGTCTATTTTCATTTTTTATATGTGGATATCCAGTTTTCCCAACACTATTTGTTGAAGAGACTGTTCTTTCCTCATGATGTATTCTTGGCACTGTTGTGGAAGATTAGTTGTCTGTGTATTCTTGGGTTTATTTCTAGATTCTCTGTTCTGTTCTGTAGGTTGATATGTCCGTCTTTATGCCAGTACCACCCTGTTTTGATTACTATAGCTTTGTAATATATTTTGAAATCAGGAAGTGTGATGCCTCTAGCTTTGTTCTTCTTTTTCAAGATTGCTTTGGCTACTGGGGTCTTTTGTAGTGCCATATGAATTTTAGAATTTTTAAAATTTCTTTTAAAAATGCCATTGGGATTTTTATGGGGATTGCATGGTAGATCACTTTGAGTGGTATCGATATTATAACAATATTAAGTCTTCTAATTTATGACAGAGAATATATTTCCATTTATTTGTATTTTCTGATAATTTTCAGTGTAGGAGTGTTTCATTTCCTTGGTTAAATTTATTTCTGAATATTTTATTCTTTTTGGTGCTATTGTAAATGGGATTGTTTCCTTAATTTCCTATTCAGATAGTTGATTGCTAGTGTATAGAAATACAATGATGGAAATACAGTATGTGATCATTTTTGTCTGACTTATTTCACTTAGTACAGTATTTTGAGATTTCTCTATTTTTAAGTATATCAGTAGTTTTTTCTTATTGCTGTTTAATATTCCATTATGTGGACATACTACAATCTGTTTATCCACAGAAGACTGAAATTGAATGGTTTGAAGTTGGTGGTTGTTATTAATTTGATGATTCAAATTCAAGTCTTTGCATGGACATATGGTTTCATCTTTATTGAATAAATTCCTAGGAGGAGAAATGCAGGTCAAATGGTAAGTATATGTTTTACTTTATAAAATACTTCCAAACTCTTTCCCAAAATGGTTGTACCATTTTGCATTTCCACCAACAGTTTATGTCAGTTCCAGCTGTTCCATGTCCTCGCCAAAATTTGGGTTTGTCAGTTGTTTGAATTTTATCTGCTCTAGTGGGTATGTAGGGGTATTTCATTGTGGTTTCATTTGCATTTCCATGATTACTAAGATTGTTGAAGTGTCTTTCTTGGTTTATTTGCCATATGTATTTCTTCATTGGTAAATTATCTATTTAAATCTATTGCCCACTTAAAAAAATTGAGTTGCTTGTATTCTTACTATTGAGTTGTAAGAGGTTTTTATTAATATATTTTAGATTTAAGCCTTTTATCAAATACGTGCTTTGTAAATATTTTCTCCCAATGTGTGGCTTGATTTTTCATTTTCTTAACAGTATTCTAATAGTGTCTTTTAAAGAGCAAAAAAATTTAATTTTGATGTAATATAATTTGCCAAACTTTTATAATTGTGATTTTTGTATCTTATGCAAAAAAAAAATTTTGACTAATTGAAGGTTGCTAAGATTTTTCATATGTCTTCTTCTGGAAGCTTTATAATTTTACTTATGCTTAGGCCTGTATTCCATTTCAAGTTAATTTTTATATATAGTGTGAGGTGTCGACTGAAGAGTATTTTTTGATTTGGATACTTGTGATAGTGCCATTTGTTGAAAATACTCCTTTCTCCTTTGAATTGTGTTGATACTTACTAAAAATCCATTGACCACTGAGGTGTGGGTCAGTTTCTGAAATTCCTATTCTCCTTCATTAATTTGAGATAAATATATTTTTTAAACTGTCAAAGTATCAGAAGAAAATTAGAGAAATTGCTTCCAGGGTAATAGTTCCGTAGGTTAAAAAAATTTATCTCTGTAATTGTTCTGGAAATCTTAGTTATTTATAATGTGAGATGAAAATCTAACTTTATTTTCTTCTAAATGTATATGTAATTGATCATTGCCACTTACTGGTTATATTTCCCTTTTATTTGAAGCATCACCTTAAAAATGCATATATGTATCACAGTATACAAACACATATCAAATACATTTATTTCTATTTTTAGACTATCAATTTTGTTGTGTTGCTCTCATTTTCTATTCCTGTACAATATCCTGCACTAATATCATGCTCTTTTCATGTACATTACAGTGGTTCTGATTTATGGTAGAGAAAATCCTCTTTAAATATTCCTCTTTTTCAAAAATTTCTTGGCTATCATTTCACATTTACTCTTCCAACTGATCTCTTTGCATCTTAAAAAAAATATTGCTCCATGATTTTGTTCTTCAGTAGAGAATTGCTAACACTTTCCTTTTGAGAAGGGATATGATTGATTTTTTTCATCTTATGCACAATGAGAGAAAGGGACTCAACAGGCTATAAAGGAATCAGGCAGAACAGGTTTGGGCATGCCTTCACAGTGTAAACAAATCTATCTACAGATGTGGTTCTGAAATAATGCTTTTAATAATAATACACTGTAATTGATGTGGTGTCCTATGGCCCCTCGGCATCCAAAGAACTATAACTCAAAGTGTGTTTTCCAAAGCAAAGGGCAGAAGGATTTAATAAAGACCAGAACTGTAGAACAGTTTGATTTCCCCCATTTCCTACCACGATTCAGAAATATTGTGTAAAGTGCAAAGTAAGTGAAACTAGAAGATGTATCAGATCTCATTAGAATTTCCTGATCATCTTACGAATGTAGGAGCTTTAGTATTAATAGCTATGAAATTGTTTTCATTGGTCCATTTTCATCAATTCCCCAGTGACAGGTCTTAACACCAAAAGAAATTCTGACTGTTGCACTGAATCTAAAATTTTCTGGCATTTAATCAAACCTTCAGCATTATCTACAATAATCTTTAGGGACATGCTTTTTCTTAAATGCTGTGCTACCTGTAATAGAAATGAGTTCCCTGGCTTGAGATTCTAGGATATTAAATACAGGTGTACATCTTTCATCAGGATAGATTATCTGCTAATACCATGATACATTGATAATCGCCATAATGCATCTGCTGATGTCATCTACTTTTAGATAAGGAGACAGCTGTGCTGTAACTTTGGTAGGTTATAATGCTATTTGGACTTATTGCAGTAAGAGAGGGACTTTGAGGAGGAGTGCCAATGGGTGGCCTGCAAGGTCATGGGGTCAGAGGTAGTAGCAGCATAATTTACAAACTCCAAATAGAATCTGGGTCCAGGAAGAGATTTTTTTTTTTTTGCTTAATCTATTAACTTTTTTCTACTTTACAACATTACCTGCATAAGCATATTTTAAATATCAGAATAATGTTTTATTTTGTATGTATACCATAATATAGTTAATAAATGTCTTCCTATTTAACTATTCCTAATGTTTTGCTTTTTCAAAAATTTAATGAGCATATTAAAATATATTATTAAATTGCTTACCAAAAATGTTTTACAGTTTTCAATCCTACTAACAGATAATATATGAAACTTTCAGTTTTAATATACCATCAACATAAGATTTTAAATAAGCATTTTAATTTAATGAATAAATATTATTTGTTATTTTATTGTACATTTTTATTACTATGAAGTTTAAGCATATTCATATATGTTTATCACTTGTATTTCCAATTTTGTTCAGGCTATCACTGAAGAGCAGATAAAGAAGGGAGAAAGGATATTCCTAGCAGAGAGTGCCATCCTTGAAAAGTCCATAGATGTGCATAAAACATAAGGAACAAGTGGCAAGGAATACAAGATCCTAGATCATATCCTGGTATTTGTGTTTTTCTTATTGTTTTTTAGAAACTGTTTATATAACAAAGATATTAACCTTTTATATCTTAGCTACTGCACAATCTTTTCCATTTATTTTTTATAAAAAATAGATTTATGGGCCCAACACAATGCTATATGAAATAGAAGTAATTTTATTTATTAATTTATTTTGTAATACTTTTTGATGATGTACTATTCCTGGACAAAGTTTTTGTCGATGAGAATATAGCAGTACAGAAACCAAACAAAACCTCTGACTTTGAAGTGCTTACAGTCCAGTTGAGAGAGCGAGAAAGAGAAAAAAATAAAAACTAAATACATAATATGTCATGTGGTGATAAGTTCATAAAGAAAAATTAATCAGGATATGGGACCATGTGGCTGGAGCACAGTGAGGAAAGGGAGAATGGAAGGTGATGAGTTCAGAGAGAAAGCGGGAGGCTAAACTAAGTGAATTAAAATCTTATAGGCAAGGACTGGCTATTACTGAGAGTGGAAGACAGTGGAGGGTTCTAAGCAGAGAAAACATATGATTTGTCTTGCATGACAAAAAGATCACTCTGGCTGCTGTGTGGAGAGTAGTAGACTTCAGGGAAGTCCAAGGCAGAAGCAGGGAGACCAGTAGGAGGCTACTTCAATAGTCTAGGAGAAGAAAAGCTACCTTGGTCCAAGGTAGTAGTTGCCGTGGTAATAAGAAGTGGTCAAGCAGGGTGCAGTGGCTCATGCCTATAGTCCCAGCTACTTGGGAGGCTGAGATAGGAAGATCACTTGAGCCCAGGAGTCCAGGCATTCAAGACAATAGTAGTATGCTATGATTGTACCCGTGAATAGCCAATGCACTCCAGCCTGGGCACCATAGTGAAAGCTTGTCTCAAAAAAAAAAAAAAAAAAAAAGGGTCAGATTTGTTTATTTCCAAGGCAGAACTGAAGGGATTTGTTCATGATTTAGATGTGGTGTATGAGAGAAAAAGAAGTGTCAGGAATAATTCCACCATTTGGGGGAAAGTGGTAATTAATTCAAAGAATGAATTTGCCATTTATTGGAATGAGGAAAACATCCCTACTAACATGTTTGTGGTGTTGTGGAAGGGAAATAAGAGTTCGGTATTATATATGCATGTTATACTTTAGATGCCTATTAGATACCACAGGAGATGTCAATTAGAAACCAAAATGAGTCTGAAGTTCCGGGGAGAGTTCTGGACTGGAGACTGTTCACATATTGATGATATTTAAAGGCATTGGTCTTGATGAGATCACCTAAAGAATCAGAAGTGCAGGAACTCTTTGTGTGTGTGTTCATGTGTATGTGTCTTTATCAACTAAACAATTGGAAAAAGCCACATACTATGAACCACAATTGGCTCCCTATCAAAAGTTGATTAATATTCCTGCAATTCAAGACAGACACTAACATTTAGCTATATTAAGCAACTGTAGAATTGCAGGATTTTAGAATGACTTTAGAGATCATTGTTTTATAGTTAAGGAAATTAAATTCCAGGAAGATCTTTCTGAAGGTCACAGTGTAGAACACTTTGCATAACAGCATGATTTCTTCTTTATGCTTTTAATCTCTCTTGGAGATTTTAACATTTGTGTTTATATGTGATGTGTGTGGCAAAGAATAATTTTAAAGCAAAATACAGTGTTCAAATATCTTAGCTTCATGTTATACAGGAAACAGTCTCGAAGAATTAGCCATTTGGAAATATCAACCAAAATTAATACTCATCACTAGGTCCTTCAACTGGGTTCCTAACCAATTTCATTTATTTGTTCTTTATTACCTTCTACATATGTCATGACCAAGTCACTTTTTCATTTTGAAAAATAACTGCATATCTATGATAGAAAATGTGTTTTGTTCACTGTAGTAGAAAGAGAAATTAACTATCTATAATGGATATCTGTGTCCAGTTATAGTTCACATTGTGTAAAAGTTGCAATATCACTTCACAAAAATCTATATGTAGTACAGAATGGCATGTTGGGCAACAAGGTGTACTGCATATGAAGTCTGAGCTTGAGTTTGATATTAAACTGTTCAACCAGGTTACTGGAGAAAATTAAAATATTTTCTTACTGCTCATTGTCCTTATTTGCAAGGGAGAGGAAACATGTTTCTATCTTCATATTTCTCTACAGTGACTTGCATTCCACTCCAAGGGGGAAGTAGTATTGGTGTAAGCCTTCTAGCTTCCACTCTTTTCTCTCATTTCTATGGGGGAAAGCCCATGATCCATGGTCCCTTTGTTGGCTGTGGTTAATGGTGCTTGTAAGATGCAAGCATTGCCTTTCTCTCTCTCCAGGTGGTAAAGAAGTAGCTCCAAAGTCATGATTTAGAGGAACATAGTGGGAGAGTTAAGTATACCACAAGTCATGTTTTTGGATGAGTAATCTTTTATCTCCTTCACACTCTATGTCTATGTCACAAATTGGGTGGACCCCTTAAGGCATGAGCCGTGATTAATTATACCTAAAACTTCTAACATCCCACTTTATCTACTTATGTGCCAAGTATCATCCTTTCCTTGGTAATTCTGTAAGTGTGAGATTACTATTTAGGGGCTGGGCCAAAAGACCACCAGGCAAATCATCTCTCTTGTGAGTCCTGGAGGAATGGATGAAGTCATAATGGAGATTGCAAAATCCTAGGGTCGTTTCTTGTTTGACAGACAATGAACAGAATAGTATTGGAGTGGATTGCAGAGAAAATCATGGCCAAAATAAATATATTCTTAATAAAAAGAATAGATTTACTAAGTATATTCTTTATACTAACATTGGCTTTCTTAACTTCTCAGTGAAATATAATAAATCCTGATGGTAGGAAATTGGAACAAATTTTGTAGAGAAGTGGTAGGGGCAAGACAGCAGAGAGGACAAGATTTTTTGTGTTATTTATGGTAAATCTTCAAGAAAAATTTTGAAAAGAGAAAAATTTCAGAAAGAAAATAATTTCCTACTATTCTTACACAGGCACATAATTTCACATCATCTCTATTTGAAAAAAATATTACTCAAGTTGGACTTGATAGTGGTTGATGTTGCCAAGAATGTTCTTTATAGCTCTAGTGGTTCTGAGATATAAGTACACACAAAAAGGTTCTGACTATTTCCTTGTGTTACAGAATTATCTATACCCTTTTTGCATTCTTTTTTTTTTCTTTTTATATTTCAGAATTTTATGGGGGCACACACATTTTGGTTATATAATTTGCTTTTGTACAGTTTGCATCAAAGTTGTAAGTGTGGCCTTCACCCCGTTAGTGTGCATTGTACCTGTTAGGTGTGAATTTACCCATCTCCTCCTCCCCGCTTCCACCTATTTGATTTCCCTTTAGTTTTACTCCCATATGTGTGCATAAGTGTTGATCAGTTAGTTACAACTTAGTAGTGAGTACCTGTGGTGTTTGTTTTTCCATTCTTGTGATACTTCACTAAGAAGAATGGCATCTAGTTCCATCCACGTTATTACAAAAGATACTAGATAACCTTTTTTTTTTTTTAAATTTTGGGGCTGCAAATGCTTTGGTTTCATAAATTGCCTTTGTACTGCCCAAGTCAGAACCACAACCATGCCCATTGCCCAGACAGTGTGCACCACATCTGTTAGGTATGAATTTACCCATTCCCTCCTCCCTCCTCCCCCACACCCTAAGAATGTTACTTCTCATATGTACACATTAGTGTTGATTGATTAGTATCAATTTAATGGTGAGTACAAGTGGTGTTTGTTTTTCCATTTTTGTGAAATTTCACTTAGAAGAATAGGCTGCAGCTCCATTTTTTTTTTTTTATAGCTGAGTAGTGCTCCATGGCATACATATACCACATTTTATTAATCTACTCATGTATTGATGGGCACTTGGGTTGATTCCACATCTTTGCAATTGTGAATTGTGCTGCTGTAAACATTCGGCTGTGGATGTCTTTTTTATAGAATGCCTTTTGTTCCTTTGGGTAGACACTTCTTTAAAAGTGCTCTTGCTATGGCAAACAATGAACTCTTAATGGAGTTCAGGGCTATCTCTCCAAGCCTAGAGAGCTGCTCCTGATGGGAGGGGCCTAATTGTGTGATTGCTAAGACCCCTAGCCAGGCTCTTTCCATCCCTGTCCACTAGCCTGGTTCCTCTGTGGGGTGGGGCATGCATTCTTCCTACTTGTTCCCTAGAACTCCACAGCACTTTTCCCTCTGATCGGTCCATGTGCATTCCCTCTCTGCCGAAGACTGGCTCTGGAGTAACCTGACAGTTCATGTGTGTGACCCACTGGCCTGTGCGTCTGTCTGCCTGATGCTGGAAGGTAGGGGGATCTCCAATTGTGCACCCCTTTTCCATCACTAATCCCCAAGGCAAGCGGGGTAGGCCTCTCTATCCGCAGAGGTCTCCACCAGGGGCATGCTCCCACCTGGGGAGTAGTGGCCACTCAAGAGACTCTTATTGAAGTAAATGTGGGGAGGGGCTCCTGCTCCGGCCCAGCCTGTAGCACTCAAGGCCTTAGGTTGCCATGGGAACCTGGACCTATGCTAATTTAGTCCCAGTGCTGCAGCCTTCTCCAGTATGGTGATTCTCCAGAGGGGCATAGGGATGGGGCAAAACTCATAACACCCCCTGCTGCTCTGTGCTCCTCCACACCCTTCCATTGGGTATGGCCGCAAGGGCTAAACATTTTCAGAGGTCACTGCTCTTCCTGAGTGAGGGAAATTTGATACAGGTAACTATGAAAACAACTGGCCAAATATCTAGTTAATCTTCTCTTACTGATTTATTTCTCTCTGGAACAACAAAATCTATACACCAAGTTAGAAATTCAATAACAATAGACTTTCCAAAAGTTTTACTATGAACTCCTCTTAGAATATGTACATTAACAATGTATTTGATGATCTGCTTATATTTCTCTCATCCACCATTATATTCAATGCTATTGTGTCTTGTCCTAAACTTACTGTCTTCTGCTGGATAAGAAGCTATGGAGGGAGATTTTCCAGTTTAACCAATATCACTGAGCATCAACTAGTTTGTCAGGCATTGTGCTTAATTCTGATGTAGGCTTTGGATATACCAAAATGAAAATGACATGGTCGTTGCCTGAAAACCTCACTTGCTTGCAGCTCAGTTTAGTGTAACATTGCAAGTTTTCTAATATGGTGCTATGTTAACATGAGATGGAATGTGTATTTGTGTGGCTTAGTGGAAGTGGGTATCTCTATTTTATCTTAATGTGTGTAATTACCTATTTATGTTTTCTGCATATTCCCTTTTTTCTGTTTGTTTTTCTGTTTTGGATTCAAATTCTCCAAAGTTTTACTATGAAAGACTGATAGAAATGGCTATAAAGAAGCTCCATTCTTGCTTACTAATTTGGAGATACCACTTTCATCCCCTTTCTCTTTCAGCTCTCACCATTTCACCTAGATCCTGAGAATCTTTACAGTGCTGAGGATCAATATTTTGATACAATAGTCTTTAATACAATAAAAACTTAGGATACTATGATATCCCTTAATAAAATATCCCAAATATTTTCTTTTCTTTAGTTGTCCCTGGTTTCCTTTAAAAGAGATGGATTAGGAACACAATTTCTAAAACCTTCACTATGCACAGATGAGCATGCTGACCTGAGAAGACTTGGGACTGATTCTTTGAGATCCAAGAATGGACACTTGTTTCATCTGTGCATATGCTTGAGCATACCCCAGTGCTATTGGTTAAGGCTTATGATACATAAAAGGGATTCACACTGACCAGTGGCCAGGAGGCCTCTCTCCTTTCACACCACCAGGATTTATATAAGTCTTTCTAGGGCCAAAGCTACATTGGGTCCTATTTGTTTTTTTTAGACCCTTATAAAACAGATAACTTCTGCTAATTGCAAGGGGGGCAACCTAGGTCTTCTGTGTAATTTCCCAGCTTGGTCAACTCCTAATTAACAGAAGGTGATTCTTATCTACCTACCTTCCAAACAACTGGCAAGATACTCAGTAAGACACTATTTTCAGAACTATTTCTATGACTAGCAAAAATAAGCAGCTGCTTCATTTAGTTTTTTAACAATTTGAATCAATTTGTTTATTTTTCAATGGTAAACAAGCAAAACATTTTTTTTTTCCCTCAAGTTTTTTTTTAATTTCCTGCCACTAACACTGGAGATTTTTAGAGTGATTACAAGGAAATATGATTTCAAAATCTATTTTGAAAACAATGAGAACTCAAATGAGAGGATTAAAAATATATCAATTTTTGCATTTTTGTTTTGATGTGGTACATAAAATTCTATTAATAAGCACTTCAATAATCTGTTCAATTAAAGAATCCAGTTGTATGATGATGTACCTCTGTCTTACATAGTAGTGAAGTTTGAACAGATTGAATCTGAAAGTTATGGGGACAGTGTCAAACTAAATTCAAATGTAAAATGGTTTGTCTGCCCATCAATTTAACTGGGAATGTTGGAGTTGGGAGTAGATTTATATTTCTTTGCTTATACCTTTTTATTACTTCAGTTATATATTAATACTACATAATGTAATGTTGATTATCTATAAAATGTGGTAGAAGATTAGATCTTTGAAGATTCAGGTTTAACATGCTATAATCCTGTGATTCTCTAACCTTTGAAGCAATTATGGAAAAAATCAACTATGAAGCAAATTATAACATGATTTTACATTTGTAGAATGACAGATTGAATTGATATTTGTATCTGGTGTCTCCTCTTCGGCCCAGAATATGTTGCTATCTAAGCAACTTGGACTGTTGGGTTATATCTTTTCAATAAAATTGTGTTTCAGTGGAGACTTCACAGTTCTTCCTGGCAACACACCCAATTGCATCATCACTCTTAAGGTCAGGAAGTCTTCCTATGCCAAAGGTTAGGTGCCTTTGAACATAGTGCAATTACCTACACTTTTTGAAAGTCCCAAAGCCCTTTCAAAAAGTACAGAAAATCCTCTTCTTTCTGGTTTTTCTTGTGCTTGCTCTATTAAGATACACAGTTCACTTCGTAGCATTAAAATATATTGTGGAGCTAATGAATCTTAACATTTTAAAGATTTATTATTTTTTATTGATACATACTGTTTGTATATATTTATGGGGGACATGTACTATTTGATACATGTATAGAATGTGTATCGATTAAGTCAGGGTACTTAGGATATTCATCACCTCAAATATTTATCATTTCTTTGTGGTGGGAACATTTTATATCTTCTCTTTTAGCTATTTTGAACTATACTATAAATTATTGTTAACTATAGTGACCCTACTGTGCTATTGAACACTAGAACTTATTTCTTCTATCCAGCTGTATGTTTGTACCCATTAACTAACCTCTTTTCATCCCCACCCCCTTCCCAGTCTCTGGTATCTATCATTCTACTGTCTACGTCCATAAGATCAACTTTTTTAGCTCCCACATATGAGTGAGAACATGTGATATTTGTCTTTCTGAGCCTGGCTTATTTCACTTAACATAATTACCTCCAGTTCTATTCATGCTACTGCAAATGACAGGATTTTATTTTGTTTTTTTTTTTATGGGTAAATAGTTGAATCTTAACATTTTATACTAATATACTAAGTGACTCTTCACCTTCTATTCTGTTTTTCAAAATTTTAATTTTCTTTTTCCATGTCTTTTTGAATTATTTTGTCTCTGGCTAAAATGTGAAGTAAACTGTCAGTTCACAACCAAGGCAGCTTTTAAGAATGAATGGATTAACAATGATAATGAGAAAGAATTCATACAGTTGAAGGCCTGTGATGTTCTTTTCTTGGTTCATATGATACATTGGTAAGAATTATAACTAATGACTTTACCTGTAAAATTAATAACAAATAATACTTTTTTAAAAAAGTTTTATTTTTCATTGACACATAATAATTGTACATAATTATGGGAAACAGTATGATGTTTCAATTCATGTATACATTATGTAATGATCAAATCAGGACACTGATACTTTTGATGGGCTTGTTAGGTGACACCTTGAAAAGTTATAAACATGCACTGAACTACAGCAGGCATCATTACCTGTGAAATACCCATTTCCAGAACATTCTTACTCTTTCCTTTCTAAACTGTAAGATTGCTCATCATATCATTTTCTCATTGGTTTTATGAAACAATGAATAACATATGGCAATTACCAGCCTTCCTCAGGTTCCTGTGTTTCAGTGCAGCTAAGGTGCCTTGTGAGATTCTCTTGTTTGTATCTTTTCCTTATAGTCACTTTTATATTTTTCTTACTTTGCAGCTAGCAAAGATGCACCAATGGATACCATCATTGGTGCACATAGATCAGGCATTGGGCTGGTGACCCTTGTGGAGATCAGTTTTCACTTCTCTCCATCCTGATTCAGTTCAGGCACGGGAATTGAACAAGAGCCAGGACATGTGGTAGCCCTTAAGTTTCTTGCAAATTTTATGAGCTCAGAATTTAATGTGGAGTTCACCCCTCTCTCTGTCACTGCCGTTGACATCATAGAATTTACACTACCATGCTGCCCTTAAAACTTGGAAATTGCCTATTACTCAGGTCACTGGAGGAGTTTGCTTATTGATTCTGAAGCTGATATTTGGTAAGAATTCAGAGTGTAATGTAGAGACCTCATGTCCCAAATCCTGTCTTGTGTGCTCCCTCCTACAGAGCAGGGTGTAATTTTGCTTGTGGTATATGCAAGCACCTTTTCCCAGCACACCCTCATCAAAGCTTGCCTTTCCTTGTACCAGGTACTAGTACACTCTATCAATTTAATATTCTCAAGCCTTTAGTTATGTAGCTTTGCCAGGTATGCCTAATTTTTCTGTTCATCTAAAAATAGCTTTATATTATCATAAATAGAATGCGCATTTGGAGAGAAAATATACTGTTCATTAGGTATACCATTACAAACCATTGGCCTCTGGCCATACTTCTCTAATGGTGTAATTTCTGTACCCCCAGGGATATGACTATGTATCCTCTCTTTATTTTGAAGGCTATAATTATAAACACATGTCTTTGACTGGCTACCTCATATCACTAGCCTTCATCCACTCTGCCAGAAGACATGCACAGTGCAATACAACATCAAAGGAAACCCAGTGAAATGTTGGTTTCTTATTTGAGATATATTTGTACTGGGCTCATACTAGCTTATTAGTACATTTGAAAATCAAACCTTAAGCTAAGGCTGAGAGGTTTTAGGAGAGCAACCTTAGTACTAAATAGATGAGATAAAAATTATACTCAGGTTACAAAATCAATGTACAAAAATCAGTAGCATTCCTTATACACCAACAACAGTCAAGCCGAGAATCAAATCAAAGACTCAATACCTTTCACAATAGCAACAAAGCAAATAAATACCTAGGAATATATTTAACCAAGGAGGTGAGAGACCTCTACAGGGAGAATTACAAAACACTGAGGAAGGAAATTGCAGAGGATGTAAAGAAATGGAAAAACTTATCATGCTCATGGATTAGCAGAGTTAACATTATTAAAATATCTATGCTACCCAAAGTGATTTACAAATTAATGCAATTCCCATTAAAATACCAATGTCATTTTTCATAGATCTAGAAAAAATAATTCTGTGCTTCATATGGAACCAGAAAAGACCCTGAATAGCCAAAGCAAACTTAAGCAAAAAGAACAAATCTGGAGGCATCAATTTACCAGACTTTAAGCTACAAGGCTATAGTAACCAAACAGCATGGTAGTGGCATGAGAACAGAGACATAGACCAATGAGTCAGAACAGAGAATGCAGATATAAACCATCCTCATATTGCCACCTTATCTTTGACAACGCCAAAGAAAACAAACACTGGGGAAAGAATCCCTATTCAATAAATGGTGCTGAGAAAATTGAATAGCCACATTTAGAAAACTGAAACAGGATCCGCACCTCTCACCACTCACAAAAATTAATTCATGATGGATAACAGACTTAAACCTGAGACATGAATCTTATAAGAATTCTAGAAGAAAATGTTGGAAAAACTCTTGTAGTAATACTCATTGGGTGCCAGTTGGGGGAGGGGTGGGAGGGAGGTAAACCCACAACTAATGGAAGTGGAACGCACTGTATGGGGGAGGGATATGCTTGTAGCCCTGGCTTGGGCGGGGCAAACACATTACATGTAACCAAAATGTTTGTACCCCACCATAATATCCTGAATAAATAAAAACAAAAAAATAAAGAAAACAATCCCATTAAAAAAGTGGACAAAGGGCATGAACAGAAGCTTTTCAAAAGAAGATAGACTAATGACCAATAAACATAAGAAAAAATGCTCAACATCTCTAATCATCAAGGAAATATAAATCAAAACCACAATGAGATCTCACTTAACTCCAGTGAGAATGGCTTTTATCAAAATGTCCTAAAACAACAGATGCTAGT
The DNA here is from genome assembly GCF_041146395.1 of Eulemur rufifrons. Lineage (NCBI taxonomy): Eukaryota > Metazoa > Chordata > Mammalia > Primates > Lemuridae > Eulemur > Eulemur rufifrons. The sequence continues at coordinate 20,139,924 of NC_091000.1, read as the reverse complement.
GTGGATGCAGAGAGAAAGGAACACTTACACAATGCTGGTGGAACTGCAAACTAGTACAACCACTATGGAAAGTTGTATGGACATACCTCAAAGAACTGAAAGTAGATCTGCCATTTGATCCAGCCATCCCACCATTGGGGATTTACCCAACAGAAAAAAAAGTTACTTTATCAAAAAGACACTTGCACTCATATGTTTACAGCAGTACAATTCACTATTGGAAAGATGTGGAAACAACTGAAGTGCCCATCAATACGAGTGGATTAATCAAATGTGGTATACTATAGAATACTATTCAGCCATTAAAAATGGTGAACTAATACCTTTTGTAACAACCCAGATGGAACTGGAGACCATTCTTCTAAGTGAAGTAACACAAGAATGGAAAAACAAACACCACATGTACTCACAACTAAATTGGAACTAATTGATCAGCACTCATATATGCGTATATGGAAATAAAACAGTGGAAACCAAGCAGTTGGGAGAGGGGAGGAGGGGATGGGTAAATTCACACCTAATGGGTACAATGCACACTATTTGGGTTCTGGGCACACTTAAAACTTTGACTCAAACTGTACAAAAGCAATTCATGTAACCAAAACATTTGTACCCTTGCAATATTCTGAAATAAAAAAAAAATTATGGAGTAAAATGAGTTCAATGTAGTCATCTGTATGGCAAAACCACCAGATCTGACAAAGCAGAGTTTATTATCAGTCACATGCATTTAGTTGGTTACATTATAATTGCCCAGATATGTCTGAACTAATTTGTAAATATTCAGTGGAAAAGTTCCACTGGTTTCTCTCTTTACTTTCATTTTGAGGGCATCGTTTGTGGACATGTGATCTGGTTATGTTCAATAAAACTTGTTGCAAACAAACAAACAAACACCAAATTCTCTAGTTGTTACTTGGCTTGTAGCATGAATTTTAAAAGTTTATTGGTGATCATTCTCTCTGGATATTGTTAGTCTTGCTTTATGTGCAAATGTACTACTAAACAATACCCTACTAAATTATTTTTTTAAGAGAAAAAAAATCTATTAATGGTAGGGAAAGCTGAAATATATGTTTTGCATTTATGTAAAAGTCATTGTTTCTGCTTTTTCTTTTTTATATTATAAATTTTTAAATTAGTGAGACTATGCCAAAAATTCACTTTTTTTAAGAATTTTTTTTCTGAATTCTATAGTTCTTATTACAAAAACTAAAGAACTTATGATTTGGGGGTTGTATTTGTTTTTCTGGAATATTATTGTAGAATTCCAGCAACTCTGCAATGCCCTGTGGAAGTTCTGTCTCCAACCCTGGTGCTCTGTGTTGTAAGGAGGATCAATGGGAATCTTTCTAACAATAATGTGGAAGTTGGAGTTTACTGGCACACTGACAAATATGGGGAAGACAGTGGCTGTGGTGCCTTCATGATCAGTGCCAGGATAACAGATGTCATGTGCCTTTGTTCAGAGGACATATTTGTGTCAGCTGGCCAAAATAACTTATGCACAGGAGACTGAGTTCTTGTTCCCCAACCCTCTCATCCTCCACTCCAGGACCAGCCAGCACATAGGAGTTTTTAGAAAGCTCGCTTTTAGCCAAGCAGAATTTTTTTTTTTTAATATAGAAAGTGATGTCAGAATGGTTGACATTCACCAACTAAAATATTACATTTTCCCAAATGCTTGATGATGCATTTTTACTACTAAGAAATTAGGCTGAGTGACAAAAGCTGCTTTAAGGGTTTAATCACATTGTGGCTAAGAAAGAGGATGTGCATATAATTTAGTTAAAATAGAGAATAAATATTTTAAAAATCTAAGTGTTTCTTAAAAACATTTAGGGGGATTTATGAGATGACTAAATTTGAGGAGCTAATATAGCCAATAAAAACTTAACTAGTCCTTTGATCAATATTTCTTACATATTTTATGTCATGGAACACATGTAAAATCATAGTATCTCTATGCAATACTAGAGTAAAACGATAAGGCTACTTAGACCCAAAGCTGGAGTGGATGGCTGCCCCTATCCCAAAAGTTAAGGGGACTGATATTTGTGTGTGCCCTTAGGTTGTACATTTCCTTCTTTCCTTCCCTCTTTTCTTTCCTTATTTTAGAAGATCATTAGGGAAAAAAGGGTATAGTTTTTATTCTTGGATTTTCCATTGATTTCAAGGAATATAAATTTAGGCTAATTATTCTTAATTTCAGACCTTCTGTTTACATTAACAGGTGTAACTGTTGGCTTAAAAACAAATAGACCTTATTTCTTTAAAACCAAATCTATGCTCTGGTGAGCCCACAATTCCTAGCAGAATGCCATTAGCCTAATTCATGTGACAGTAACTGGTGTTAAAAACAGCACAAATAACCTCAGAGTTGGAAATGACAGTAATGTGCTGAAAAGTCTGTAGTAAATTTCAGCTGCACATGCCCAAATTTTAATTGACGTTATATTTTTTGATATTTTGAATCAGAAGTATAAGCAATTCATTCTCAGCTAAGGTTCAAAGCTAGGTGACCCTGAACCTTCCATTTTATTATATGTATATTAGTTCCTATGTATTTGTTCTTACAGATATCTGAAATCTCTCCTGTTCTTTCTTCTTTTCTTTTCCATTTCTTTTCTTTCCTTCCTCTCTACTTCCTTTCCTCCTTCCTATCCTCTCTCCTTCTCTTTTTTCTTCCTTCTTCCTTCCCATTCTTTCTTTTTCACAGAAAGAGGTTCTGAATTTTTAAGGCAGTCCCTAAAGACAAGAGGATTGGAAAGGCCAAATGATTGAGATGTGGTATGTGCAGATAAATCATTATAAATATGGCATTTTTATGTTTCCCTTCATTTTTCTTCTTTTTTGTCTCTTTATTTCAGAAAGTTAAAAAATACTGAGTTCATTAAGAATGCCTTTCATGTGGTTACCTTCTGTTGTAATAAAAAAATCATAAAGATGGAAAGCCATGCAGAAATGGAGTTTTATTTAGCTTATGAATCAGGTTAATGTTTTCAGTGTATGTTTTAATTAGCAAGGGTAACCCTCGGCCACAGTTTGGATTCATCTGGTTTCTGTTCTTCAAACGTTTTACATTTAGCAACCTCTAGAAGTTATTATTCATTTATTTGATTTATAAAATGCACTCATCACCCTGGCCTCTGGGCGTATTTACAACAGTGATGCAAATTTAATTAATACAATATTGCTTGGTTTTCCCTGAGCAAGTGGATTTTCTTACCTCCCTCCTGCAGCCACCATGAATCAGGATAAGAGCCAGCTTGAACAGATGGACCATGCAACTGGGCTTTAAAGCAGAAATTTAAATTGTTGATGTATTAGGAAGGGAAATGAATCTGTACAAAATACCTTTCTCTTCTTGGTCAGGTGGATGGAACCTCCAATAAGGATGTGCTATTTGACTGACACAGCTGTGAGGTAGTGGAAAGAAAAATCTGAAAACGTTGCTCACTCATCCTCCCCCCACAAAAGACAGGATACAAAAAATAAACGTTACTTTTCTTTGCTTCAGACTTCAAGTTACAGTGAATGCAGGGTAATATATTGGCTAAATGCACACATGTGAAGTCATCTGGGCTTGTTTTAAATCCAGATCTAAGTTTTCTCATACGTAAAATGGGAATAAAGTAGTACCCAATTCATTGGATTGTTATGTGAGTTCAATGACATAATGTCAAAGTGTCTCTAAAAGGATTGGTACATAGAAAGATCTCAGTAAATATCAATTGTGTTTTTTATGGTATTTATCGTGACTGGCTTGCCTTGGAAGAGGCCTAAGTGACTAGTTTTTGGACCCTATAACTCACATTAAATTAGAAGTAATATACTTCTGTCATTGAAATGTTTTCCCCAACTAATGAATATTGATAAAAGTTTTTGGAGAAACTCATTGTGTTACTACTAATACACAATGAACCAGTTGTCATGAGGATTTCAGCAGTGTTGGTAATGGTGTTGCCTAAACATGAACATACAATCTCTGGACAGCGCAGCATGGGTGAGCTATGCTGATTACCCTTATCAATCATTTGCATCATCTTTGTCTGCCTCAGAAGAAAGAAATAGTATGCATAAGCAAAAATATTCCATTAATTGTTCAACAGTGGGGATGAATCTCATAAAATGTTAATTTGGGGCTATGGGAAGGAAATATAGTAATGAATGAGAAACTTTGGAAGATATTTATTTTACGCTGTGAGACATTTATTTTTTCTGAGGCGGAAGCCACTGGGTGAGGACCTACGATACATATTCTCTTCTGTTCCCCATATTTCCCCCATGGCCCCATTTTGTGTCTATAGGGGAAACACACTAGATTCAGAAGGGCCCTCTCAGCTCTAGAGGACTACATGGAAACTGAGCCACTCCTCAGGCAAAGTTTGTATTTTGTGGTTGATTTGATAGTATCTGAGGGCAGATGGGGAGAGTGTATTCACCACAGCATTCATGCTAGTGTTGCTTATCTCTTGGTTTGTCTAGTAATCCAAATATAAGATCCTATTTCAACATCACATGTCAAAAAAGGAAAAAAAAATAATTGAATAATTGTGGTTTTATTTACTTAACTTCAAATACCCATTTAAAAAGAGAAAAGAGAGCTTATCTGGCTATTTACTATATGAACATTTATAAATAATTGTATGATTACTAAACAAATGAAATTTAATGTTTTATCCATATATATTTGTTTATTTAGCATTGGTTCTATTTCAGTCTACTGTCATCAGTAACATCTTTCATGAAATTTTTATGATTTTCTACCAGGTACTGTTTGATTTTTACTGGGATATGAAGATAACTTGTTCTTTCTTCCCCCATACAAAGTTGGATATAACTGATTTAGATAGATTTTGTCAGCTCTTTGTACCTCCAAAGCAGCTTAGAGCTCTTTTCTCCCCTCACCTCAAGAGTTATCCAGTCTCCAGCACACCACATTCCCCACTCAAGAGAAGGGAGTACTGCTCTGAATTGACCAAAATGGCAGTCCATATAGGAAAATAATGTTTTCTCTTTTCTCATGGGAAAAGATAGACTATGTCTGGAAATGACTTCCTTTGAATCTGTCCCCTTCCATCATACCAGAGACAGCTCTGGGGTATAGCATGTGAAAACACGCTCTAGAGATTAGGAAAAAACTCTCTGACACTTTTTCCTCTTGCCTTAATTTACCTCACAAAGGAAGATTTCACATATGGTTCTGGGCTTTGGATTAAAGTTTGCTTTCTTATATCCTCCTGGCAAATTGTGTTCTTTCATGGGTGTAGGACATCTCACTGGAATTCTTTAATGGGGTTTGAGGATCAAGGTGTCTTTCAGTAATAAAGGGTTCCTTGGCCCTGGCCATAGTTCTTCAGGAATTTTCCATTAAGAGGTGGCTGGTGAGGGGCAGAATTAGGGTATTTCATGGCCCATAGCCAAATACCACCTCTCAATGTAACCCACATTTCCTTATCTATTGCAATATCAGTAGTGAGCCTCAACTCCTACTTGAAAAGGGTAGATCATTTTTTTCAATGCCACCATTTGAGAACATAAAACTAAAATTCATTGGTAATTATTATTTTCTCTTGCTCAATATTATGCCAGATATGGTTGGTCCCATCATTTGATTTCTGTGCTGTCCATCTGTATAGATGGGTCTCATTACTTAAATACACTGTGCATTTGAACTCACAAGAAAATAAACCAGTGGGCAGGATTTTGATTAAAATGGAAGTATATGCAATATGTAGCCATGGAAATGTGCATGGCCTCTCCTGAGGAGTGTCTGGAGTGCCCGTTCTCAGAAATAGGAGCACTGAATTGCATATGAAAGAAATTGTGGAAAATTTTCCTCCTGGAATTTAAAATTTTGTGACACTCCCAAATCCCATAGAAGACAGGAGAAAGATTATGTAAATTTATGAAATAAAATATGTTAGAATTTATTCCATGTCTAACAACATAAATGGGAGGTAAAGGAAAACATCCTTATACCACCAAAAATGCATTTCTTTAACAAACACTAGTTGGGAGAGTATGTAGGGACTAGAATCCTTGTAGGATTCTAGTCCAGACACTTACTGTAAAATATTGTAATCAAATGTCTTCCAAATTCTCAAATTCTTTGGGGTGCAGTTGAGTTGTGGTTTTGACTCTAAATGTTTAGTGGAATGCTGAGATGAATCCTATTCTGTATCTTTCTGTCAGCAAGAGGTTTTCCACCATGTGTATTGGAACTAAGCCTGTTCTTCCTATTAATTCTTTTGCTATTACAGTAGCACTGTGTTAATCCTGACAGGCTGGTCAGTGTCATATTTGTTACAGCCAACTCCATTCTTAGATTCTGAGGCAGAATGTGAATGGGGAATGGTAGATGGATGGTAAGATAGCTACTTTTCATTTACTTTTTATTGTTATTTAGATATTTTTACTCATTAGCATGTATTGTCCCCAGAATAATCAGCCATTGGATGCTGTGTTATTTATATCTCTTATGATCTGTAGGAGAAGACATAGCTGTGGAAAATATGATATAATTCTTTATTTCTTAGTGGTGGAAACAATTTTTCGAGTGAAACTTAAATGGAAGCTTAACATATTAAAAAAGGATGAAAGTGAAGCTGTTCTATTACATTTAAGGAGACAGAGGGGACCCAATGTCTCTACTTGACTTTCCACTTGTATAGTCCTAAGAAAACTTTTTTCCTAAATATATGGCAGTACCTTGAAAATGCAATTGCTGAGATTAATGTTAACAATATCCACATTGATTTATTTAGTCATTCAAAAAAATATTTATGGAAAGCTTATTATGTGCCAGAACATGTATCTTACTCTGAGGATGATGATAACAATTGTAACTAATATTCATGGAAAAGTTATTCCATATATCAGGCGTGGATAATCTCAATTCTCTTAATAGTCCTATTAGATAGGCACTATTGGCATCTTCATTTTACAGTTGAAATAACTCAGGCTTGGAGGAGTTAAGTACCATGTCCAAGATCACATAGCTAGTAAATCAGAGAGCTGGAGATTTTTCTCTGGTGTGTTTGATCTGATCCCAAACTCTTAGACATCATGCTCCCTACAATAATATCAAACACAGATTTAAGGCTTACTATGTTCCAGGCTAAGTACTTTTACATATATTATCTCTTAATCCCCTCAACAATCCTAAGTGCAGACATTATTATTATTATTATCCTCTATTTTATGCTTAAAAAACCTGAAGCACAAAAAATTTTAAATGATTTCCCTAAGGTCACAGATCAGGGAGCCACAGAGTTCAGATATGAACCCAGAAAACATACATATGCTCTCAAATATCATTCTTTCATAAATTGGAATAGTCCATGCTCTCAGGAAGATTATGATAGGTATAATTTAGATGTAGACATGCAAATAAAATATCCAATAGAAAAAGACAATTGCCCTAGTGGAAGTGTAGGCAAACATTTCAGAAAATGTTAATCTTAGCCTAGTGCCCTAATGGCTCTCTCCCTATCGCTAACCTACAAAAAACTTTTACATACACCTTTTCATCAGTTCTAGGATTCCCCTATATTCTGCTTCCCACCCCTCATTTTAAACTTTTTGTAGCTATTGCCTTGGTTTCTTTGGTTTTTCTCTTATTGGCTTGTACCCCAAATTTCCCTCCTTGTCTATGACTCAGAAATACACACATTTTAACAATCTGCCTGCTGTTATGAGCCTACTGCAACTTTTCCCATCTTGCTCTGGCTTCTCTCCCAGACACATGCTCTGCAGCCTGCCCCTCTGACACACTCCTCTCCTTGGCTGAAGCACTCTGCCCTGGGCCAGCAACTTGAGTAAGCTTTTTGAGTGGGCTCTTGCTCCTCTGAGCATGGTTGGACCCACAGCATTGTTATCATCTGGGAGCTTATAAGAAATACAGAATCTTTGGCTCCACCATAGACCTAGTAATGAGTCTGAATTTCAGTAAGATCCCAGGTGATTTGTATCCTTGAGAGGCACTGGTCTAGGAGGTGAGAGCTTACTGGAGCTTAGAGGGAGTTCATGTTCACTTGGCACTCTCAGGGAAATTCTCACGGTAGAGGTAGTATTTTGATGACACAAGAGGAATAAGTAGGGATTTTATAGGGAGGAGAAGGAGAATATTCCATGGTGGGAAAGTGGTATGTGTAAGGTCCTGAATGGGAAGCTGTTACTAAATTTTTCTATAGCATAACATATGAAAGAGAGAGGTGGGTATTTGCAAATTCTTTCACACTCCCCTCATAAAGTGTCCCTTGAATCTGAGTGGGCTTGTCACTGCTTTGCCCGGTAGAGTGTGGTATAAGTGATTTATATATTACTACTTCCAAGGCTGAGCCAAAAAAGAGTATGCCAGCTTTCACTTGTTTATGGAACCCTGAACTGCCACATAGGATGTTTGAATAAACTGAGGCTATTATGTGCATATGCATTAGAATTCACTGGGGGGTTTAAAATAGGGAAATTGGGTATTTACAAGACCACTGGCAAGGTAACTTAGTTAAAAAGCTATTTCAGTATTTTACAAGAAAAATGATAAGGTGTTAGACTAGGTAAGTGTTAGTTAGGATGAAGAGAATAAATTTGAAAATAGGAAGTAAAATTTGCAGCACTTAATGATCGATTAGATATGAGGTTGAGGGAAAACGTTATCTTTTTTGCAGGTGTGGATCATTAGAATTGTCATTTATCAGACTAGGGGTTGTAGAAAGAAGGAAGATGCTTTGTGGGGAGAGAATGACTGTGTTTCAGGACACATCCAGTTAGAGATGTATAGACAATGGTTGGGTTTGGATTGGGACTAATTAATGTATAGGTCACAATCTTAAATGTATTCTTTCACTAAGCCAATTCTGAATAATTGGTGTTGACTGTCTGGAGTTTGAGTTGAGGATTCTAAGGGTGGTCCTGGCTTGATGGGAGGAAGAGGCATCATCAGTGATTGATGTTTGCTTGGAGCCAAATCTGTTACCGAAATCTTGGCAATTGTCCCTGAGGCCACATCAGAAGAATGAGGACAAGTGGTTCGAGGAATTTATTAATTTGCTGGCAAATGAGGAGGATGGAGACTACTGTCTAAAAATGCCATAGAATACAGAGCTTTTAAAGGGTGCGTTCTCAGCTTCAGGCAATTGCTGTTCAGCTACAGTTGATGATTCTTAATCATCCCATCTCTGCCTAAGACAATCCCGTGACCTCTGCCAAAGGACCTCCCTAGCACAGGCCACCTCCTGTAACACAAAGAACAAAAGACATTCCCCTGTGATTGCTGGCCTGAGACAGGGATGCAAGGCTTAGTTCTCCTTTTAGAGAGAGTGGGGGATGGAATGTTTAGGAGTGGGGGATGTTTGAAAGAGACATAAAACATTTTTGCTGTTTTTTCAGGCCATTTCCTCTGTTACAAGAGTGATCAGTTGCCTGATGTGTATTTTCCTACCTTGATATTGATGGTATGAGATGTTGAGAAATGATGCTATTTAGAAATAACAGTAATCAAATGGAGATTCCATGGGGAATACCAACATTTATCTCTCTTGTAGCCTTCCTATACTTTGCTAAGTATGATGAAGTCTGCAAATAGGTTTATCTAACCCATTATTATTCATGTTATGATGTTTTGTGGGGACCAACCCTTGATGATCCTGGGTAATTTCAAGAGTTGGCAATAATGATGAACTGGGCTTCCTTGCAAGTGAAAGCAATAGGAAGAAGTAGAATTTATGGAATTATAGAATTAGAAATTTGAAATTTGGTCATTCCAGCCCTCTCATTTTACTGAGAAGGAGGCTGAAGCTTGAAATGTGCCTTATCTAATATCATTAAAAAAGCTTTGCAATTGCTTTGAAATTTATACAATTATATATATATATATTTCTTTTTTGTTAGGGACAGCCAGTACAGAAAGCTAGCTAGTCTAACTGCATTGTGCTGACATTGGCTTATGATGAACTGTATCAGTTGCACAGCAGATAAAAACCATTATGTAACAGCTCAGGGTGAAGCAAGGATTCATCTCACATTTAGGAAATCTGTTTCCACCCATAGCTCTCAGAAGATGGTCTATTACTAGCTGTGGAGGCCAGAAGATACCTTCAAATATTGGGGGAAGGATAAGAGATGGCTGGGAGAGTTTTCACAATGGTGGTTTCTGTAACATCTGTAGCCTTAGAACTTAGGAAGAGCAAGCATAAAATGTGTTTTTGCAAATGTTTTTCATGGATTTAAGACCTAAGCTGTTTAACAGATTGTTTTGCTTAAGAAATATGACTGGTTTTAGCTGACAGGTTGGATTTTATGAACTGATTGATCCCAGTTGCCAATTGTGAAAGCCAGAGGATGTTCCAAGTTGGCAGTCTCCAAGACCTTGAGTGGATTGGTTGGTTTGAAGTTGGGAAAGGAAGATTTGGAGGTGAAGAAAATAGAGTTTTATAAAGCTAATGTGATTTTGAAAGTATTTGAAATGCAAATATCCATTAGAGCACACAAAATGTCAAAATAGTTCAAGTCTCATTCTACTTTATAGGCTATTCTAATGTCTTCTGAGGTTGGAAGTGCCCTCTTCATCTTTTATTTGCTTCTTGTTTGATTTTATAATAGCAAATAGTGCCAAGGATATATATATGTATACACACGCACACACACACATATATATGTGCACATATATATATGTGTGTGTGTGTGTATCTTGACAGCTGCAAAGTTTGAATTATATACCTTCTTAAGAAGGAAGCTATGTTTTGAATTCATGAAGCTATTCTCCTTATTTTGACAAAAACACGAGGCATCGATGTGTTAAGAAAGATATGATGAGAACTTTTACAGATTCTTGAGGGATTAAATGAGGCATCTGTTTGAAATTAATTTTTAAATTTTATTTTGAGATCTAAGTCTGTATTTGAGCACATCATTATTATTAACAATGCTAATAAGGCTGTTCATACCACCACTTACTGGCTGTGCAACTTTAGCCTTTTGTGCCTTGTATCCCATGATTGGTACTTATCTTATGGAGTTGTAAAGATAACGTGCTCTGATCCACATAAAGTGCTTAGAATAGTGCTTGTTACATAATTAATGCATTATAAATGCTATTACAATTACAAATCATAACAATTTGGGGGTAACACTACAAATGTTGTTGGTCAAGTACATAATATGCCTCTGCATTAATTGCTAAGGTATAGCTTAACTAAAAAATCATTTATTACTCTTCAAAGGTTTAAAAGACATGTCTAGTCTTTTAAATAGTGTTTAGGGAAGATCATCTATGATTGGTCTAATTGTATGATGAGATTATAAATATAGAGTTTATGCGTATCGATAATATTGGTACTTTCACTTGGAATTGTGTTTTGTAGTTGAAGTGGCCTTGGTACTGTGTTTCACTTGGACACTGAATTTGTGAAGAAAAAGCTCTAATTGCAGCATAAGTTTCTAAAGCAACAACTGGGTATCTAATTATTTAGATTGACAATATCCTGTTATCTGCCTTCTTATTGTTTAAAGCATGGTGGCCATCTCTCTTAATTAAATATACATGGCCCTGTTGGAAGAAAAGTCAAATAAACACTTTTGACAGCGAATTAGGTAAACAACAAGGAGCATTGTCACTGCTACCAAACTAGTTACTCTTAAGTTCTAAAGGGAAAATACAAAATGGCAGATGACTCTCAGTCTTCCCTCATTTTCCCCAAAGAAATTTCCAGTGAAGGGAAAATTTTTACCAAATCTATTGGACAATAAATATTTTAAGAACTCAAAGCATCTTGAGGCCCACTTCCCAGGAGAAAATACTCTGTATTAAGTGAGAATGTAACATTAAGTGAGTTAATTAATATAAATAACTTAATGATTGGCTACTGAAAGGCTATAATCTGAATTTTGTTATCCAAAATACAGCTAATAAAAGTAAAAGCATGATGAAATCATTAGCAATATCATGACATAATCTGACAGGCATTGGTTCAAATTGTATTTAGTCACTTTTTATACTCGTGACCTTGGGCGTATTACAAACTTCTTTGTACCTCATCATGTAGATAATAAATACTTAGTAGGGATTACTCTATTATTTGGATCTAAGCAAAGTTAAATTCTGAGAGTATGACTAAGTGCATTTTATTATTTAAATATAATGTCTGGACTCAACTAGATTTACTCTAGCAGGATAACCATAATATTTGGAACAGTCAAGGCAGTATTTTAAATCCAAAACTTTATACTGTCTCTCTCTCTCTCTGCCTCTCAAAAGATTATTGTCAAGAAAAGGAAAATCAAACCAACTAATTATTGTCTATTGTGTAAAGGGCTTAGATGGAATTATTTCTGGTAGGCACCATCAGGAAGACCAGGTGACTCTACTACCCCTTCCAAAAATATTTCATATAAAAAAATCAGAAGGAAACATAGTAAATCTAAGAAAACAAAGATTGGATGCTTACTATGTGCTAGCTATTATGCCAAGCAATTTCCATTTAGTGGACTTTATTAGATGGGCACTATTATTATCAATATTTAGAGATGAAGAAACTAAGGCTCAGGTAGTAAAATAAATTTCTGGGGTCACAGAGCTTGTAGTAAACTACAGAATTAGTACTCAAACTTAGGTTTGATTCTGTGCTATATTTAGATTTGCCAAATGGTGGTTACAGGGTATTTGAAATTCAGAAATTCAGAGAAAGAAAAAATCTGTAGATAGAGTGGTCTGGGAAGTCTCAGTGGAGGAGATGTGAAGTCAGCTGTGTTCTGAAGAGCAAGTTGTAGGATATTTCAGGTGGGAGGATGGCAGTAGGAAAAATACAGGACTGAGAAGCTTCACAATGCATTCTTCATTAATTAGTTGGCCAGTTTGACTGAAGGAGCCTATTCTGGAAGGTGAGTGATCATAGATAAGATTTTCTTTTAAACAGCGTTATTGAGGTATAATTGGTGCATAATACACAGTAAATAGTTGATGTGTACAATTTGATAAATTTTGATATATGTACATAACTGTGGACCCATTACCACACTCAAGATAATTAACGTATCCACCATTGTCAAAAGTTTGTTTGGGCATCTTTGTAATTCCTCCCATCCAGTCATACTATTTTCCTACTTCCTGCCTCACAAGTAACCACTGATATACTTTTTTTTTTTAATTGAAGTTTTTTAAAAAAATTGACAGATAACATTGTATGTATTTATTTCTGTCACTATACATTAGTATGCACTTTCTAGAACTTTATATAAATGTTTTTATCTTGCTTCTTTCACTCAGGATAATTATGGTGAGATTCATCTATGTTGTAGTATGTATTTATAGTTCATTATTTTTATTGCTAAGTAGTATTCCATTGGATGGATTTACCACCGTTTGTTTATTCACTCACCTGTTGATGGGCATTTGGGTTGCTTCTAGTTTGAGGGAATTACAAATAAGGCTACTATAACTATTCATTGAAAAATCTTTGTATGGACCTATACTTTCACTTCTCTTGGGGAAATATTTAGGAATGGAATGGCTAGATCACATGGTATGAGAATGTTTAAATTTTTAAAAAACTACCAAACTGTTTTTCTAAGTGGTTGTACAGTTCGGCATTCCCACCAGCAGTGTGTAAGCATTCCAGTTCTACTTGGTAAGGTCATAGATTGAAAAGGTAGGTAGAAGGCAGACAGAGACTCAGATGCCCAGCAAAGGGATTTGAACTATAATTTGGAGGCAATAGCGATCCATTAAATGTTTAGAATGAGGGAGGGACAAAGTGTATGAGGTGATTTAGGAAGATTAACTTAGGTGGTTACTCAAATAGTCCAGGCATGAGAAAATAAATATCTGAACAGGTGGAATGGGAGTGAAAATGGAAAGGAAGAACAGATGCAAAAGATAGTTTAAAGAAAGAATTAATGAGCCTTATTTTATTTTGTTTTTCCCTTATAGGAATGGAAGGAGATGTTCACTTGTACTTTTCTAGCTTGAGAGAATGGAGTGTGGTATCATTAATATCAATAAAAAATTCAGGAGATATATTTTGGTGAAAGAGAATGAATGAGACTTAGGTGTGTTGAATTTGAAGTGCATTGAACTGTCTCCCTGGAATATTTTATTTTTAGGTAAATGTTAACACCCTGCTTCAATTTCACATGAATTTTAGGTGGCCATATAAACATATAAAAGAGGAACTTTGGAAATAAGTTAGAGGTGAAAGCTGCCAGTGAGGTAGGGACAGAGAAGAAAAGTAGCATGTAGAACTGCGGTGGAGGATTTAAAAGGGGCTGCAAAGGAGTGGTAGGGCATATATTTGGGAAACTTTCCCCCCACAGAAGTGACAGTTCAAGTTGGGAGATATGAATGAGCATTCCAGGGGTCATTTATGGTATTTCTGAAGGCTACTCAGGTAGAATTACTGAGAATCCTGTTCTTTTTCCAATGGTCATCATTTTCTAATGTGGCAGACATGAACTATAGTCAATCTCTGCCTACTTCTTTCTTCCTGCTTAGTTTTTCTCAAGTCCCACCATGCTGGGAATGACCCTGTCCATTTATTGGCATTGGTATTGCCTAGGGACATACAGCCAGGAATTTGATTCTACTGTTGAATCTTAAAAAGATGTTTCTAGGACTCAACCAACAGTGTTGCATGCAATGTTACTGAGCCTTAGGGAAATGCAATTTAAAATTTAGCTTTAGGGAAATTATGCTTCAGGCATTTTATACTGCCTTTAGAAGTCATATTTAAACAACTCATGCCAAATATTAAAAAAGTCTCTCAGCTTTTATGAGCTAGAGTAATACTTTATGGACTGCTGGCAAATTATGTGTATGACAATGAGAGAGCCAAAATATGGCACCTACCGTGTGGCCATAGAACACGTCCTTGTGAGAGGTGCCTTGGTCATTTGGATGGTGCACATTTGGATGCACATTTGGATGAAGACTTCCCACTCCAATCCCACCCACAACTAGCCACACACATGCTGAGACCTCTTACTTCATTATGAAACAGTAATATAGTGAGTGGTACTTCTTAACAGTTTATAAGAGAGAAAGTGTTTAAGTGTGATTTTTTTTAAAAAAAGAAAACACAGTGTAATGATGCCTCTGGAGACATAATGAGCTATGTTGAATTCCTGCCAGTATTTTCATTCTAAAGTGGTTGATTTAAATACATGCTTTCCGTGGGTTGAGATAAAGATTAAATATTTTTCCTTGATTCTTCTTCCATTCTCTTTGTTTTAGTTAGGATAACATTCTTTATGTCAATATTAGCATTTCTTGAACACTCAGTGTTTGTTACATTGTGTTAGAATGAGATTTAACTCAGTTGTCATAGGGCTCCTGGTCTTGGTTTGTGCCTATGCCTCTTAATGACATCCTCTTTTAGAGGCCTTTGCTATGAGTCAAGGTAATTATTCTGATTTATATATTAGTCTGTTAAGTTTCATTGAATATTGAACTTTCAGAACCTCTAACTAGACTGTTGGTCTAGGAGATCAGAACATCATCACAGATGGCTTTGCTCGGGTCCACAAAGCAACATGATTAGGATGACAATTTTCAGTAGGCATATTTAGCCATGTTTGTATTTTTATAGTTACACTTCAGTTTTGTCGTCAGCCCCAAAGGCTGAAGAATTGAGCTCAAACATGAAAAGTGCCCAAAGCAGTAGAGCATGGTGGTTAGAAACATGGGTCTGGAATCAGACTCCAGTAGTACTGGAAGATGCTCCTTTCATGGACAGTTTTTGAACTTTAGCAGTTATTAATATTTAACTGTGCTATAGTTTCCTGAAATACAAAGTGGCAGTAAAATAGCATACTCTTCAATGGGTTGTTGGGAATGATAGTGCCTGGTATGTAGGAAGCAGTAAGTAAATGTCAGCAAATAACAATAGCAACAAAAACAAATAAGTGAAGATCTTAATCCTCTAATTCTAAAGCTTACTTCCAGATTTTCCCTCTGCATATAGGTGGGTACCTGTCCATTCAGGGATACATCCTGGTTAAATTCTTCAACATCCACAAAAGACTGCTATATCAGTTATCTATTGCTGTGTAAAAGGTCACCCCAAACTTTAGTAGTTAAAAGCAACAGAATTCTTTTTTTATTTCAGCATATTACGGGAGTACAAATGTTTAGGTTACGTGTATTGCCCTTGCTCCACCCAAGTCAGAGCTTCAAGCATGTCCATCTCCCAGACAATGCGTGCCGCACCCATTAGGTACGTATATACCCATCCCCTGCTCTCCCCCGATCTGCTCGACACCCACTGAATGTTATTACTATATGTGCACTTCAGTGTTGATCAGTTAATACCAATTTGATGGTGAGTACATGTGGTGCTTGTTTTTCCATTCTTGTGATACTTCACTTAGTAGAATGGGCTCTAGCTCTATCCAGGATAATACAAGAGGTGCTATATCACCATTGTTTTTTGTGGCTGAGTAGATCTCCATGGTATACATATAACTCATTTTATTGCAAAGATGTGGAAACAGAAATTATGTGTAAAAAAAATCTCAGATGATTTCTACAGTTAGGAATTCAGGAGTGGCTGAACCAGGCAATTTTGGCTTGATTGCCTCATGAAGTTGCAGTAAAATTGTACCAAGACCCAAAAACCTCTCTAAGGCTTCTTCACTTATATGTTAGGTTGTGAGGATTAAGAACTCTAACAACTTGGGGCTGGAATAATGGGGGATCCTCAGACATTTCTCTATGTAGTCTCTTCATTTTATTTTTCCAGTATGGCAGCCTCGTGATACACAGCCTTTATAAATGTTGGCTCTGAGGTCCCAAGGTATGTGTCCTAGGAGAGAGAAAGGCAAAGTGGAAACCATATCATCTTTCATGACCAAGCCTGGGAAGTCATTGTCCCTTTCAACATAGTCTATTGGTTTAAGCAGTTATGAAGGTCCATCGGGTTCAAAGTGAGGAAGCATAGACCTCCCTTCTTGGTGGAGAAGTGCTGGCATCACACTGTCAGATAAAATGTGAGGTGGAATACATATTGGTGCCTCCTGGTACTGAGATGGTTGTCTAACATGGATGATTGACTTTTAAGAACCTGGTTAAATAATATGGCCTCAGATTCTCTGCTGCTCTGTACTCATCAAAGCCTTATTTATGAGAAATAATATTCAGAGAGGATGTTCTAAATATTCTGCCTTTTGCCCCTGTATCAAACCAGATCATCTGAGAGCTTTTGAGTCCTTATAGAAATGCTTTAGCTTACTTGACCTTTGGCATGCATTGGGGGAGGCTATGAGGTATGTCCATATAAAAATCACTAATGCACTGAATATAGAGATGTTTAATTCTCAACAACCCCACTTCCCCTCTTCCACCAATGTTTCTCTTCTCACTTGATAGCATCCTTATCTACTCAGTTCCCCACACAGTTAGAAACCTGTGTGTCATCCTTGACTTCACCTTTTACTTTGTATACAATTCATCACCGAGTTTTCCTACTCTTACTATTTCAAATGTGAACCTTCCTTTCCATATATACCTGGGGATGGTCTTGCAATGGAGGAGATCAAAACCAAGATTTGGTTTTAGTCACTCATTCTGGGATTAAAATCAATGAGACAAATCATGGAAAAAGAGCAGATTTTTTTCCAACAAATTTCTTAGTGTCCAGCAGGATAGTACTCATTGGCCTAATATGATTGAATTTCATTTTGCACTAATTAACCATTATTTTGCTTATTATCCCTGGAGTTTTTAACTGTTACATTTATACGTAAGCTCTATTGATTATTATAATTTTTGCACTGGAGTACAGAAGACAGATAAAATCATATCTCTTACCTCATAGCATAGTGCCATCATTGATTTATGCAGGCTTTAGTTTCTAGACATTTATTTCCTTTATCTCCATTATCCACTCATACTTGTCTCCCCAACTCCCAAAAGTAGCTATTCTAATGTGCTCATTATGTAACATTCTGTTTTGATTATACTGTTATTAAATGCTTACTAATACTTTGTGTACATACATTTTCCATTTAGATAAATGATATTCTGGTATAGATCTTATTCTGTTCCTTATAGACTTTCTCTTAGAACTATGTTTTTAAGATATATCCAGGTACGTAGTACATGGCTTCACACTTTATCTTGAAAGTAGTTTTAAGAGGTTTCTTTTTACTTAGCCACAACTATTATGCTTTTGTCATAAATTAAGACCAAAGTGTGGGTCTTTTGTTTCTTAAATATAGTTTAAACTTGCAGTTTAATTATAAATTTAGTTAAAGTTTACAATAGCTTGAAAGAATATCAATATTCTCTTTTCAGTTGTGCTCATTTTGGCTCATCTTTTTATTTCATGCCTGTCATTGAAGGATAGCCTTTATTCCTAATAAATTTTCTGCTGCTTAAGAACCTGCATTTAACCCTTCCTGACTAAGCAAACATTTTAAAAAGATCAAAAACAGTGGCACACTGAACTCAGGGATCCTACTATTCATGTATAAGTCTGATTTTAGAACATATTTTAGAACAGCATTTAACAAATACTCTACAAATTCCTGTCCAGCATTTTAACTGAATATTTTTCTAATCATGGAATTAGAGCATCAGCAACTATGTGTTTATTCATTCTGACCATCTACCACCCTCTTGACATACTGACGTCGGTGAAGGAAGGTCATTTCCTCTTTTGGCTTGTCTTGGTGTGTATTTGCTGGCTTTAATTAGCAATACCATGGAGCAATCTGAAAGAAATTATTACCAATGGAATGGAAATCTTGGTGGTTGAAGTATCACTGTTAGCATACACAGAATGTCTGAAACTCTACATTCTTCTCTTGGCTGCGTCTCCCTGTTCCTTGTCTTTCCAAAGTTCTGTCATTAAAGTCCTAAGTAGCTGACTACTTGGATAAGATCTAGAAATCAAAAAGACTTTCAACTTATAGACAGAAGGATCATTTTATTGACCTGCTGAAAGTTTAGGTCCTGGCGGGTGCACATTGAAACAGATTAGAGCCTTAGGTCAAAAATTAAATTTACTTCTGATTTATCTTACTTTTAAATAGAAGAACAGTATTTTCACATAATGTTCATATCAAACAAACAAATAAGGCAGGTATTACTTAAAGACTTTGTGAATGGCATATGAGCAGAATCAAGTGGCAACATGATTGTTTTTTTTTTTTTTTTTTTTTGGCCTTATACTTGGCAAAACTCTACCAGAAATAGGTAGGAAAGGCTGAGAAATGAGCATAGGTTTAGTCTTGTTGACATGAATCAATTGTTTATGCATGACAGGATTCTCTTTGCCTGGTGCCCTTTTTCTTCTTCCCTTTCTTCTCCCGTAGTTTTCTGTGCTCCTCCCTTTTCTCCCCGGCCCTCCTGCCTGGCACAGAATGCTGGATAACCATCAGGGAGGAATACATCAAGTTGGAATTGCTGATGGTGAGGATATTTGTTAGCAAACATGAGAAACCATAAACACTAGCTTGTTGGCAAATATGGAGCTGACAGAAAGGAGAGGGGCCCTGTGAGTTCACTGGGGCTGTTCTCACTCAGGAAGCATAAGGCCATTGACAAGTTAGGAAATGCACCTCCTCTCCTCCTCTCTTGCCAGGAAAAACACAACCTTTGGAGAATAGGGGCATAAGAAACTGCTGGTGTAAGGCCTTTCTCTGCCTGCTGGCGCTTGAAGTCACCATTGCTGTGGTTAGTCTTGCTGCTCATTCTTGATCTTCGTGCACAGTGATTTGGGCCTGATTTATCTTTCATTACTTCAGGGCTGCGCAGTTCAGGAGGAGCTGAGTAAAAAAAACTTTCTCCAGAGGTACTAAAAGGTCTTTTCCTCTTGAACTGAAGCAGATATAACTTTTGGTGGCTTTCAAATTTAAGTGGTACTTCCACTGTATAACAGTAGCCTTGTTTTACCAAAACAACGGTAACAACAACAACAACTTAGGTCTGTAGACATAAGTTTAGACTGGTTTCTATTTAATTTATGTTATGTCACTTTATTTTTTAATGGGTTTTATGATAGTTATGGAACTATATGAACCAGGAAGCCAGTTAGAACCAAGCTCTTTCTCAGATCAAGATGAAAGGTCCTTTCCTCCCCCAGCAAAAACTACACAGAACTAGTGTAAACATTCAAATTCTCAAATAATCAGAATCACCCATTAATCAGAATGTATTTAACCTTTGAATTTCATAAGAAATAAGTAAATGACAGGAAAATAATTATCTATCAGTGATGAATTTATGGTAAACTCATATAGACTGCAACTTAATGTAAGTGCAGCTTGTTTCTATTTCTTAACTTCTGACTTCATTGTCTTGGCACCAAAGTAACTGATCTCCAAAAAATATGACCTTAGGGACCATAAGTATCTGAATCATCAAATAGAGATTAAATTATATTCTCTATGCTGTATTGAATAAATCAGAAAAATGGACTAGTGTATTTATAAACACTTTTGATCATGAGGATTGAAATAGGAAGGATTTTTCTCCTCAGTTCTGAGTTGACCAGAAAATTCAATGACCTAGAACACCTCCTTTCCTGCGAATTCCAATCAATTGTGGTTTTGGAGTATTTACATGGGGTTCAAGTTGCATGAGCTATGTGGGCTCATAATGAACAGGGTCATACCCATATATCAGGGAATGTGGGTCTAAAGACACTAGCTTAGTTTTCCAAAGGTGAGTGAGATTAAACTTCTGCCTTTGGAATCAGACCCATATGTGTATTTACACAACCAGGATTCAGTTCTCCCTTCCCCCACCACCCAGAATTGAGGGCAGTATCAAATCCAGCCCCAATTTAGGCTCCTTTGTCCTCCTTTTTCTAAGACCCCTAGATTTTCTCTCACTAGATTAACTACTTTCTATGGAGATATTAAACCCCAAAGGAAGCTTGTATTAGAAACCCATTACGGGATAATGTTCCAAGAAAATTGTTCTTTTGAAGCTTTGTTTTTTTTTTTTTTTTTTTTTTTTTTTTTTTTTTTTTTGTTGAGACAGAGTCTCACTTTGTTGCCCAGGCTAGAGTGAGTGCCGTGGCGTCAGCCTAGCTCACAGCAACCTCAGACTCCTCGGCTTAAGCGATCCTACTGCCTCAGCCTCCCGAGTAGCTGGGACTACAGGCATGCGCCACCATGCCCGGCTAATTTTTTGTATATGTATATTTTAGTTGTCCATATAATTTCTTTCTATTTTTAGTAGAGACGGGGTCTCACTCTTGCTCAGGCTGGTCTCGAACTCCTGACCTCGAGCGATCCACCCGCCTCGGCCTCCCAGAGTGCTAGGATTACAGGCGTGAGCCACCGCGCCCGGCCCGAAGCTTTGATTTGAAACTCATGCTGCACATTAATACAGGCAGCTGGAAGCTGGGAGACCTGTCTCTGAAAAGGGCTGGAGAAGCAGCTTGAAACCTCGGTGTGGATGTACAGAGTTAAAAGCAAAGCCAGGCAAGAAATGAGATCAGGCCTGGAATTATGTATCTGTTAGTAATTTCAGATGCACATGACCAGAGAGCAGCAGTGTGCTTGTTCTTTAGCAGTTCTTTTGAAAGACTAATCTGCAAAGAGTTGAAGCAGGATTTTAACTTTGATTTTTATTCCTATTTCAAGGTTTTTTGTCTTCTTAAATTTAGGCCATGAAGATATCCCTGTTAAATTCTTCAATCAGAGCACAATTAGCAATTTTCACATATCATCAGATTCTCTCCTTCATGTGAAGAAACAGCAGGGTAGGAAAGAATTCCTTTGGGGACAGAGTGTGCTTTGTATTCTTTTTTTAAAAAGGGGAGAATTATTCAGACAGAACTTGGTTGTCAGTGAAGATGTTTGTTTTGCTTGGCAATCAGCATGTTTAGTCTGAGAGTCAGAGACTTTGGGCTCAGAGGTGGGCCTGAAGGTGCATTGTCTCCAAACTGGGAGAGAGCAGAACAACTGGTGAAATAATGAAATGGTATCTTCAGCTCTATTTCATAGAGTCAATCTCACTTTTACTTACTCAAGTGGAATTTTTTACGAGTATGAAATGTGTACATGTTTTTCTACATATGCACTTGTGTCTAGGCCTAGGTTTATAAGCAGTACTTGAGGTAGAGTGGAAGAGGGAATAATATAGAGGTTCTTCTTTCAGAAGCTGTAATAGAGTTGTCCAAAGTGGAGAATGGAATGTATCCAAACCACTCTAGAGGACTCCTCCAGCTTTTTCCCTTCTCGTTTTCTCTATCTTCCGTCTTGTTCACAGCTTGTTTGTTCTTTCCCTGTTTCACTCCATTCAACAAATATTTAATATTTTCTAGGAAACTCAGCATAGTGGCTCAGAGTAAGTTATCCCATTAGATCCAAATTTCAATTTCTGAAGCCTCAGTTTTCTCATCAGGAAAACAGGGACAAAAAAAATAGTAATTATAGCAATGGTTATAGCAGGATTGAATGACATGATCTCTGTTAAGCACTTAGTACAGTATGTCACTCATTTATCTAGTTTAAAAACTTCTCTATGATGAATTCTAGACACTTAATAATAAATCACATAATTAATTAAAGTTATATTACTGGTCTTGGAGATGGTTTCCCCTAGAAGTGATTTCTAAACTAAGGGAAACAGAAGGGAGCAGTAAAGACTTATGTGCTAATTCCTTTGAAGTTCTCTCTAGAAATGTATCCTCTCTCTCTCTCTCTCTCTCTCTCTCTCTGTTTTTGGTAATAAATCTCCCTGATTAAAAGAAAGAAGGGAGATGGGAGTTTCCTTTTTGGGGAAATGCACAAGATAGGAGATCCCTGGAAGGAGAACATGGTTATTGGACCAGAGCCTGAGTGGGCTTTTGTTGAGTGAGGGCACTCAGAAGCAGGCCAGTGGGAAGCCAGGTATGATGTTCAGAGGAGAGCTTGTTTGAAGGTAATTTGAAGAATTGACTGAAAGTTGGTATTAAAATTGTTAAGGAGAAGACTGCCAGGATCTGACTTGCTATCTTCAATGAGTAGGCAAAGTATATCAGCAGAGGGTGGCCCAAATTAAGATGTTTGTAGATACCCAAATCACTGAAAAGGTTTGTGCTCCCCACACAGAAGTTATTTAAAAATAAAACAGTGGGTTATCACAAAACACAAAATTTACATGGTTACTAGAAGTATAAATGATATTTTCTTTATATTTTTTCCCTGATAAAAACATTGAAGATGAACTTTATTTGTGTGTGCCTCTGCCTCACTGGTGTCCTAAGCATGTGTGTTGTCTGCCTATTGGATAATTCAGTACTACTCCCAGTCCTGAAGTCCACTTTGAGTTAGCAGAGAAAATAAGGCCCAGACCTTCTAGACTCATCTATACTCAGTGCACACAGATGGTTGCCTTAGTTTGTGTTCCTAAATGGTGTAGGATTTCAAGGATCATCTCCCATATAAATTACTTACATTCAAATCTTTATCTCAGGGTTAGCTCCTGAAAGGACTCACTATTAGACAGTTTGTACTAGATACGGAGTACTAGGAAGCAGACCCTGAATTAGGACGTGAACCTACCAGGTAGAGGCAAAGAATTCATTTCTGAGGACTCTTGATGGTCTGTAATATTATAATTGCTAACCCTGTTACTTGTGGTAGATTGGGATGAAGTGTAAGTGGAAAGGACTGCACTGGCTCATGCAGCAAATCTATGCTTGAAATATGTACCAATACTAATTATAAAAACTGTATAGTTGGATGGCCATTATTAATGGCCATAGATGTCCTAAAGGAAGAAAATAACAGTCCCAGGTCAACCAAATATTGTCTTCAGAGACAGTATGAAAGCCATATGTCCTCCAGGCAGTTTTTAAAACCCATATCTCCAACAGCCAGAAAACAGACTGTGCTAAGATCAGGCTCAAGATTTTAGTATTAGGGTTAGTGTTAGGGTTAGGGAAGCTGAACCTGTAGCCCTGTAAACTCTCCTATAGTTAAGAAAGGGACCTGATAGGGAAGGAATAGAATCCTGAGATCTGGGGTTAGCATATTTGGGACCCTGAGCTTGAGAAACTGGATGACTTAGATTCTCCTTAGGCCTCTAGGCAGGAAGAAATTGCTCTCTCTCTCTCCCACATTAGAAGAGAATAGCCTTTCATTGCCTAGAGACCATTTATAGAGGATGTAAGGTAGATATTTTGCAATATGATAGTTGTCCTTCACAAGCTATCTTGTCTCTTCCTGTTGCTGTTCATTGCTTAAATCAGTGATAAGAGTCAAGACTCAGCATGGCCCAAGTAGGGAAGTATTGCTTTGCTATTGGGTAAAAGGAATTACCCACCAAAAAACTGCTGGATATAGCTAATATGCATCTAGAGGAGCGAGGAAAACATACCTGGATCTTAAAGGTGCTAGAGCAGGAAAAACACAATATGGTGCTGAATAGGGGAGAGGGTATTGATGTGGGGGAAATCTTCTATAACTCAGGATTTAATATCCTGGCAAGGATGCCTGTACCTGGCATCCCCAATTCTTTTCTGGAATGGCTCCTTGAAGTTTAAAAATAATTATGGTTTACAGCAAATGAGGTGGAGATGTCAGATCTGCCTTGATAGAGTATTGAGGATGAGACAAAATGCCCAGAGAGATGGACATGTTAGAACAGATTTAATATGCAAGACCAGAGACCAGCCACCCAATTGTTTTTCCCAAGGGTTAGTGATGCTCCATTCATTGAAATGATAATGTTAGTGGGTGTGGGGGTTACCCACATCATCAAGAAGCTCAGTGGGGCTGTCCTTTGTAGACCAGGGCTGATTATAAGAACTGCTGCTATGGAACTGAGCTCCCAAGTGTTAGTGAGGATGACTGAATTCCAGTATGGTGGAGGCCAGGTGTTGGCACTTGACTTTCAGAGGCCAGATGGACAGAAATACCATGATGGGCTACAAGACTAGGAAGACAACTGAGGGACCTTGATGCTCAGCAATCTGTGGAAATGGCTGTTATACCATACTGTTCCTAGGAGAGAGATAGATAGACAGCCAACAAGGGAATTGCTTGTCTTTTATAATAAAACAAACAAACCAACAAACTATAGGTTAAAGTGAGAATAATGTTAACTATTGCAATGGTAAAAATATAGCCCTTCACCCAGGTCCTAGACCTGACCTGATTTTCATGCCCAGAGCTCTTTGTTTGAAGGGGGGATGCTATATAAAATAGATATTCCACATTTTTTGTCACAGGAATGTGGCCATTAGCTAGAATAATTTTACAAGGGGGAAAGAGGAGTATAGATTTAGAGAACACACAGTCCACAAGGTTGTCCTCAATTCTGACACAAATTGCCAGTTCAGGGTTTCCTAAAGCCAGCTCAAGTTTTGCTAATTTGTTAGAAAAAAACCCACAGTACTAACAGAAAGCTGTTAAACTTACAGTTTGTTACAGAGAAAGGACAAAAGATTAAAATCAACCAAGAGAAGAGTCCGGCAGTGATATAAAGGTTCCAGATGTCCTCTCTTTGTTGAGTTGTAGACTGTGTTAACTCCTCCTGGCAGAGATGTGTAACAATATGCATGGGTTATATTGACAACCAGGGAAGCTCACTTGAACTTTGATATGTAGAATTTTTATTGGGGTTCCATGGTGAACTGCCCATGTGGCTGACCTTAGTTTTTGGCCCCTTTGGAAGTTAAGCTGTTAGTGCATGACTCAAAAGCCTCCACTATAAATCCCATTGTTAGACTCTCTAGCATGGTCTAAGACATCCAGAAAACAAAGGAACTCGTATCAGGTATGACATTCCAAGGACTCCCAGATGGCAGGGGCAAAGGCCAGATCTCTCTTTGGGCATGGTTAATCACTTTGCTACACAGAGAATATGCAGATCTTTTAAGGACTGCTGGATGTAGGGCTGAGCTGACACTAACAGAATGGAGATATGTGGAGGATAGGTGATAGATAGAACCCTGGCCCAAGTTCCTCAGAGAGTGGATCAAATTTGTCCAAAGAATAATCTATGGTTATTTACCCATTCCCTGGGTACATAACCAAGATGGATCTGCATATCAGCTAGTAGAACACTCACATTGGTTCCCTGACCTGGAATTGGAGAGCCCCAAATGACAAATATTCTAGATGCTCTGAAAGGATGTATGTGTGATAGCTGGTGGCAGATAAACACTGCAGATATTCAGGGCCTGCAATATCAATAAAAATTTTAGACATCTATTGGTCTTGGGCATATTGGGACATACCTTCCAAGTTAAAGGAAAATTATTTCATCTTCTAGCTCCTATCACTATAAAAGAGGCCAAGGCATGATATATTGAAATTGGAAATAATATCTAACTCTAATTATTGTATGTCTGGGAAGGCTGCTCGTTTTTGGTCAGACCCAGAAAAAAAAAGGACTCTGCAGCAAGTTTACATGTGGTATTAGCAGCCTTGCCGGTTGGACTAATAGAACCAGCAGATCCAGTGGTGCTAGAAGTTGCTAGTAGATAAAAATGTTATGTAGATTCTCTGGCAAATTTGAATAAGAGAGTTGTTATGCAGACCCTTAGGATTATTGGCCAAAGCCATGATGCTTGTAGCATAGAATTATCACTTTTAAACACATCCGATAAAGGGCTGGTAACTAGAATCTATGTAGAACTCAGGAAAATCAACAAGAAAAAAATCAAACAACCCTATCAAAAAGTGGGCAAAGGACATGAACAGAACTTTTTCAAAAAGAAGATAAAGTAATGACCAAAAAATGTGAAAAAATGTTCAACATCTCTAATCATCAGGGAAATGCAAATCAAAACCAAAGTGAGATATCACTTGACTCCAGTGAGAATGGCCTGTATCAAAAAGTCCCAAAACAATAAATGTTGGGTTAGATGCAGAGAGATAGGAACACTCATACACTGCTGGTGGTATTGTAAACTAGAACAACCTCTATGGACATTAATATGGAGATACCTCAAAGAGCTACAAGTAGAACTATCATTTGATCCAGCAATCCCATTACTGGGCATCTACCCAAAGGACAAAATATACAATCTATATAGAAGACATCTGCACTAGAATGTTTATAGCAGCACAATTCACAACTGCAAAGATGTGGAAACAACTCAAGTGCCCATCATTACATGAGTGGATTAATAAAATGTGGTATATGTATACCATGGAGTTCTATTCAGCCACAAAAAACAATGGTGATATAGCACCTTTTGTATTATCCTGGATAGAGCTGAAGCCCATTCTACTAAGTGAAGTATCACAAGAATGGAAAAACAAGCACCACATGTACTCACCATCAAATTGGTATTAACTGATCAACACTTATGTGCACATATAGTAGTAACATTCATTGGTGGGAGGAAGGAGGAGAGGATGGGTATATTCACACCTAATGAGTGTGGTATGTGCCATCTGGGGTACGGATATGCTTGAAGCTCCGACTCGGGTGGGGCAAAGGCAATATATGTAACCTAAACATTTGTACTAAACATTGTAACCTAAACATTTTGATATGCTGAAATAAAAAAAAAGCACAAAAAAGCAACTAACTGCCTGAGTTTGGGACACCAAGTTATTAATACTATATGACTAGAATTACATATGATGAGCTGGATATCATCAGACCTACAAAATCACAAGGTTGAGCAGGCCCAAGCACGTCTGGAGGGCACCAGTTTATCCAAGCAGGTAGCCTGTATTTTATGTTACCTACCATTGTTATACCAGCACCTAATCCCTCAGCCGTCAAAGAAATAAAAACCCTGTGGCTTCCTTGTTCGTGGTTAGATTGATTTGACATGTTGATACAAGCTAAAAGTGGACTGATGTCACCTGACAGCACCATTTAGGGGTATCCCTGAAGGACATTGATGAGACAAAAGCCTCTGAGAGGGCAGATTTTTGAACAGTACACTTGGTGGTTAACTTTTTGAGGCAGGAGAAATGGCTTAAATTAAGGATATACATTGAATCCTGTGTGGTAAACAAAGGCTTGGCTCATTGGTAATTGGCCTAGATGGAAAAGCTTGAAAAAATGAATACAAGAAAGTCCGCAGTACAGACATTTAAAGGACCTATGAAAATGGGTACAAAATGTGTGGATCTTTGTGTTTTACATCAGTGATCACTAGTATAGAATGACTTATCTAGTGGAAGTTAGCCAGACTGTCCTCAGCCACCTTTCCACAAAGAACTCATTAACGGAATAGTCAGAGGACAAGTAATTGAAGCTGTATGTGAGTCCAATAGCATTGATAATGCTCTCTCACCAAGGCTATTCTAGCTACTGCATATGTTTAATACCTGACTTGTCAGTAGTGATCACTGAGCTCTAGATATTTGCAATAATACGTTTCTGTCCCTATAACTTTAGCCTCTGCTGAATTAGAGGTTCTGTTACTTGGTGAGTATGCTTCAATTTTGCATTCTTAGTCTACATGATGTACACCTGGGAGGTCAGATTGAATCATTGCTATTGATCTTTTTAGAATATGGTTTAAACTTCAGCTATCAATATGTGTTGTTGTTATACTATATAACATATATATAATTAGATATTAAAAATACATTTACTAATGACTAACTGCCTAAGTCTAAGGGGTTAAGTCAGAGCAAGTGCTTCATTCTGTCTCTCCGATTTTTGCTGGGGCAAAAAATGTCAGGTAGTGGTGCTTAAGTAAGTGCTACTTAACAGATTCTTCTCTGCTACTACGGATTAGAGCATATTCCAGTATAACTTATTTTATAATGTTTTCTATAAATTGAAGAATATCAGATTGAAGTTTCAAAATCAAAATTGTTACAGTTACTAGGTAATTTTGGATTCTCTTAAAGAATGAACTCACATTCTTTTGCCTGCTGCTCTCTATACTAGCACTGTTTAATAGAAAAATAATGCAAATCACATATATAATTTAAAATTTTATACACATTTTATGAAATAAAAATAGTAAAAAGTAATAGGTGAAATTAATTTTAATAATATGTTTAACTCAATACAGCAAAATATTTCAATATATAATAAATATAAAAATTGTTGAGATCTTTTATATTTTTAAATACTAAGTATAGAAAATATGGTGTGTATTTTACACTTAAAGCATACCTTGGCCGGGCGTGGTGGCTCACGCCTGTAATCCTAGCACTCTGGGAGGCCGAGGTGGGCGGATCGTTTGAGCTCAGGAGTTCGAGACCAGCCTGAGCAAGAGCGAGACCCCATCTCTACTAAGAATAGAAAGAAATTATATGGACAGCTAAAAATATATATAGAAAAAATTAGCCGGGCATGGTGGTGCATGTCTGTAGTCCCAGCTACTCGGGAGGCTGAGACAGGAGGATCGCTTAAGCTCAGGAGTTTGAGGTTGCTGTGAGCTAGGCTGATGCCACGGCACTCACTCTAGCCTGGGCAACAGAGTGAGACTCTGTCTCAAAAAAAAAAAAAAAAAAAAAAAAAGCATACCTTAATTTAGATTAGCCTCATTTCAATTGCTTGATAACCACAAATGGACAGTGGCTACCACATTGGGCAGCCTATAGTTAGCCTTCTCCTATGGTCAGTCACACTTATCCCAGAGATCATGAAAATTTATTATTTTATTTTTTCTCTAAGGTTGTTGCCACTTGATGTTTCATATCCAATAGTAATAATGCATGCCATTCAATGAAAGTATATTCTATATAAATATTGTACAGTCCTTAAATTAACAAATATTTTATTTTTGAGACTGTAAGCAAGTGGGTTGGTAGAGGATGAAGATGCTCCAAACCTTGTCAAGAGTGGAAGAACAGTGATATCTTTAGAATTCACAGTAGTGTCTTCATAGATTCTGTTGTGACTAGGTCTTCCTGATTTAATTTTCCCATAATATCTTATGTTCTGCATGAGAGGAAAATTTTTCTTTTTCTTTTGCCCATCTTAGGTTCATTGGCTGGGGCCCTGTAAATTAGACAGACAAAAGACAGATTCACAAAAGAAAAACAGACAAAAGTTTATTAATATGTGCATTGTGCATACATATGGGAGTATTCAGAGAAGAGTAACTCAAAGAGTGGTTAGAATTTGGGCTTACATAGCATCTTTAAAAAGAACAATAAATTTGTAGAGAAGTGACAAGACAAATGAAAAGAACCTTGAGTTTCTGAGGGGGCGAATTGTGGGAATGTAAATAAATATGGAAACTAATGGTGAATAAGGGCTAGTTAGTAAGATTTGTTCTGTAGATTCCTCTGGCACTTTCTCTGGGCTGATAGGGGTCTAGAATTGTCTCTCATGGTTAAGTTCTGTTCTTCCTGGCAGAGAGTGAGGGGGGACACTTTTACAAATTTATTTTCTCTTTTTAGGCAAATGGGTGGAGGGCAGAGAGCTTTTTGTGTATCTGCTTCTTCTCAATTGCCTTGAATTCAAAATAATTCTTATGCCAAAGTGGCATATTTTTAAGTGGCATATGCTGCTACCCTCCAGTTCATATCTTGTAAATTCTCCAATCTCAGCACTAAGGAGCATAACCACTCTAGTTTGAGAGGGAGTACTTTAGTTAAGAAATTTAACTGGTCTATGTAGGTGCTCAATAAAACCTTATTGAAAGGAATTGCATGGACCTGAAGTTAATCATCCTGGGTGTTAGCTGTCTATCCTGGTTGTAGTGAAGACCTGGGGAATTTAAAAAAAAATTCTGTCTTCTAGTAAGACCTTCTTTAGTGATTAAGTTATAATAGGTATAAAATAAATGAAAAGTGGATTTTATTCTCTCAAAATTTGCCACCATTCATCATGGAAGGAATAGTTGAAATCTCTTGGGAAAGTTAGGTAGTTTTAAATGATCTCTAGCTGTCACCTTCTAACTCAAGAACTGGTGATTTACAGTTTTCATTTTGATGACACCAACATTTCATTTTGTTATTATTTCTCTGGAACTCTTTACAAAAAAGGAAAGCATTTTTTAGTCCTGGTGTTTAGATTTTTAATTCCTGGTTGTTGGATGAATGAACAAATAATAATTTTACTCTTTATTTGTTTTAGTTCTTAGGTCTTTTTTCTTTTTTGTCAATGTTATCTAGGATGAAACAGATGTTTCTGGGCAAGTTGCATCTGACACATGCTAATCTTATAATGTCAGTTCATTACTATTGACTCTTAACAACTACAGTAGATTTTTAGATCCATGTCTTTCATGTTCATAGAAACATATTTTCTTTCTCTTTTCTTTTTTCCCCAGTTGAACTTTTGCTCTCTCTCTATACCACTCTAGATTCCTCTCAAATCTCTTTTACTCTCCTTAATTAAAAAATCATGATGAAGCATAATGGTCTAATATATGTGTATATAAAACTCCAGCCTGCTCCACAGATAAAGTTTCAGTTTCATCTCACTTACTTTGAATTCCTCATGTTTAAAATTAAAACTAAAACCCAATATATCTCATATATAACAAAGAAGAAAAATAATCCAACTTAATAGTCTCAAAAAATTCAAATCAAAATCAGAGTGGTTAAAGCCTATTAAATTTTAAGGATCTGACTGGCTTAAACATTTTTTCTCTCTTCCTCAGACTGTATCACTTAGTATGTTTTGTGCGAAGAAAGTAAATGACACATGGAATCCACCCTAAATGCAGAACTCAAGGATTTTATTTATTTATTTATTTTTACCAACGGGGCGAGTGTAGAATGCATGGACAGATATCTAGTATTTTGTGGATACTTCAGTTGCTGAGAGAGATGATTGCTACCTTTGAAATAATTTTCAGGAAGGTTTCAGACCTGACGATCATAAAATCTAGGACTTAGGAAATAGTAGCATAGTCTAAGGGAGTGGAAAGAGCAGAAATAAACCTAAATGACAAATAAACAGATTGTAGTGGCATAAATGTCTGGTAGTATGGCCAACTCTCAATTATCCATGGTATTGGGAGCCAGAGATACACGGATAATTAACATATAGTCCAAAAACCTCAGTGTAATCAAGTTTCCATATCCTCTTCTAGAGGAACTACTAACAAGGAACAGAATAGATTGGTTTGTGTTCCAACAGCCTTTATTTCTCCTACCCAGTGTTGGGTGGGGTTGCTAACGAGCAATGTGCTGTCCAAAAGGCCATGAGCCAGAGAGAAAATGTGGGGAAATCAGTGGCTAGTAGAATCCACAATTGGATAATCAACCTCAGAATAATACAGAGTTGACTGTCAATTAAAAAGAAAAAAACAAATAATATCCCTTGTTATTCTTTGTTAAAAAAAATCTGCCTTCTCCTCAGCATCTTTGCATTATGGAAACATGTATTCTATGTATCCCTGTGGGTTGAAAACTAGAAATAGATCTGGAGCATCATGCTTAACTGGAATAACAGTTTACTCTTTAGAGTTAGCTGCACTTGAGTTCTGCACCTTCCTGTGTTAACAGTCCACATCATGGCTGGTTTGGTTTGGTTTTGATCCCTCAACATCACCATAATGAGAGTAAGTGATGCAATTTACTGTGAAGGGATTCCCTACTGGGAAACAACTGGCGCCTGAAAGCCTTTCCCTGTGCATGTATAACAGCAGTTAAACATTGTTTTTGCCTCAAAACAGGGTGAAATTCCAAAATACCACAGAGAGAGAAAGAGATGTTTTGCATTTAAGGATAAGGGCAGTACTGCATAATCTATGTACATTAAAATAAACATTTTTCCCATTCGAACAACTGCTCCATAATTAAATGTAAATACTCCATTCTTGCATAATGTATCCATGCCTGAACACACCAATGATATCCCCATGGAACTCCCCGACATGCCCTCCTTTTCTTTCTGTCTTAAACTGTATGAGGAACTATGAGAATATTCCTGAAACAGTTATGCAATTATCTCAGGTCTTTGGCCTTCAGCCTGCTAGAAGCTAGACCATGTCTAAATGAACACAGACTCCAAGCAAGGAAGAGATGTAGGCATTTCTGACATGGTAGAGTAAAATCTGAATATTGAAACTTCTTCACAGTCATTCAATGTGTAGTCAATACACTGGAGACTTGAGTGGAAGGATTACAGAAAGCTTGAATAAAAGGCTGATTTTTTAGGTTTATAAATAAACACACACACACACACACACACACACGCAAACATACACTCTCCTATATATTCCCATCAAAGGCTGACTTTCTTGTTAAAAAATGAACCATGGGAAAGATGCTCTGCTTATGAAAGATAATTTTTGTGAAAATGAAAATTTAATAGAATACAAATGATCTTCAATAAAAATGCCTGATTAATCCATATTATTTCTATTTCCATTGACTCTAATGGATTCTAATCCATTTCTATTCCATTGACTATTCTTTGAAAATATAATAATTTCATGTGCAATTGGAATAATAGAGTGAATTTATGAATGACCAAATTAAATATGAAAGTAATATTTTTTTCTTCAAAGGCCCCCGTTGCCAAAGCATTATATACAAAACAAAACTCAAAAAAATATGGCATGTTCCACATTACAGATGGTTCTTACAAAACTCTCACTTGGATGGGTCAAACGCAATATATGTAACTTAAACATTTGTACCCCAGTAATATGCTGAAATAAAAAACAAAAAAAAAACAAAAAAACCCCACAATTTTTAAATGGACATATTTTACTTTATTGACTATTCTATGATCTATTACATTATAGACAGTATAGATGTTTATGTGAGTGAATTGACTATGTAGGATCGAAAGGTGAGAAGTAGAGATAGAAATTATAGTCTGCTCTTTCAATAGATTTATAAGTTGTTTGAGGAAGAAATAAACAGATTTCTTCGAAGTTGGAAGAAACTTGATCCTTTTTTATTTTCATTTCTTTGGATTTAGGGTGTGGCTGGCACCAAAGGATAGATTGATGGTAGCAGAAATGAAGGCAATTGTTAAACAGGACTATCCAAGAGAATATGGTAGAAAATGAGATTCAATGCAAAGGAAGAGAAAGAACAAATGATCCTGAAAAGACAATTAAAGCTTGGGAGAAGGGGAATTTACATTTGAAGACCTTGATGAGGTAGAAAACAGAGGATCTGAGAAAAGAAACAGAGATGGAGTAAGGGTATTGGGATGGTGGCAAAAGTTTAGAATGTTTGTTATAGAAATGGGAGAGTGACCTAACCAGAGACAAGGACAACAATTGCTTAATGTCAACTCAGGGTCTCACTGAGGTTGGGCATCTATTAAAAGTCATGCAGTGGCAAATGACAATAATTGCCTATCTAAAACTTGGCCTCAGTTGTAGACCATTGGATTGATCTCTGGTAGGGGCCTTGTTGGGTAGATGAAGCAGGAGGACAAAGAGTTGAGAAAAAGTGAGGATGCCAATAGTAAAGGCTATAAGATTTGGAGAGAGCTAAATGGAGAAAGATAAAAGGAAGAGTTCAAGGAACTGGGATCTCCGTGAAGTTCAAGTAGATTTTGTGGGAGTGAAATGACAGAAAGAATGAGAGATTTTGTTCTGAGTAGAATATTGACATGTAAGACTTCAGAGGAAGAACTGTGTGATGACAAGGCCAGTCTACAGCCAAGACAATGGGTTGCTTCCATCCACATTCTCTGACAGACATATGGAAAAGATCAGGAAGGAAGAGATTTATATCATCTGCTTCCTTAAACGCATCATGGTACAGCACACTGGACAAGGGCTAGAGAGACTTGCATGGTTCCTGGTTCTGCTGTGATAAAATTCTGTCTTCTCTTTGATAAAGTGGGCATGAAAATATCTGTTACACTGCAATTTCGGTATACTGTGAAGAATAAATTATGTATGTGCAAGTTCTTTGAAAACTGCAAAGCGCTGTACACATGTTCAGTATTGCTAAAGAACAAGTTTTTAAATATAAAAACAACTTCACTGCATGCTGGCAGTTTTTTAATAAATAAAGTAAGGATCTTAATTATATTGTTAAGGGTGAAACCTTACTTTGAAAGTCCTTCGTCTGAGTCCTAACTTCCAACTCCCTATGGCCCCCAACTGGTGGCTAAAGGCTTATTGGAAACTATCGGTATCACTTGGAATTAAAACACCACTACCCATTCAACTAACTCAGAGTATTGCCACTGTCTGGAAATTCTAGTTTTCACAACTTAATTGCAAGACTAATCCTTGATAATAAAGAGTAAATCCTAATGAATGAAGATGTTAGCTTGGAATGACCCAATTTGTTATGATACATTGGTCACATTTATTTGAGCTTCTGTCTTTCCTGAAGTCAGCCTAGTTTCTAAAAGTGTGGTCCCACTCTCTCCAGGCTCCCTCTTTTTTCCATCTGATCTTAATGTGGAGGTTTTAGCAAGCCTTTCTGTGATTCTCCGTGTCTACGGCATTAGAAAATTATTTAAATGGTAAAATCCAAACCAAACCAAAACAAACAAAAAATGGAGAGGGAGTAATTAATTGAAGTCACAATATGTTCTTTGAGTCTTCTTCAACCTTTACATTTCAAAAGTCTCAGATATAATTCGTTTTATCTGATGTTTAGGTTGACACAGGTATTGCTTGATATAGGACTAATATGCAAAGGATAGAATATTGCAGATCAATTGTCTTAAGGCAGCGGTCCCCAGCCTTTTTGGCACCTGGGACCAATTTCATGGGAGACAATTTTTCCATGGGATGGGTCGGGGAGGGAGGGTGGGGGTTTGTGTGGGGGTGCTCAGGCGGTGAGGCCCGCGATGGGTAGTGGGGAGCAGCTGTCTGGTCTGCCACTCACCTCCTGCTGTGTGATCATTTCCTAAGAAAATTTTTCCATGATGTGTGGAAGAGGGAGAAGGAGCTCAGGCCATGATGCAGGGCCAGTTCCTAACAGGCCACGGACCATTACTGGGCTGTGGCTGGGGGTTGGGGACCACAGTGTTAAGGTGTAATTTCCAAGGTAGCAAAATAAAAATACTTTGTATGAGAACAAATTTGGGATGAAGTCATAAAGAGTTTTAACCTTCTATAGATGCCAATGAAAACAAGAACCATGAAACTGCTTTCTCTGACCTATTCTGTCTTAGAAGCAATTTTACACTCATTTGCAAATATTGCACCAGAATAAAACAATTACATTTGGTGAAATGCATATGGAAGTTGAGGTCTCAATACTACACCTCCTTCCTTTAATCCCCCCTTCTTTCCCTCCTTAACATACATATGGAGAAATCATCAATAGATTCCAGCTGGCTATCTGCACTGAAATAGTTCAGAATAAGAAAACCCCAACTTGAAAACCTTTCTAATGACCTGTTTGATAAAGCCACAGAATTGTAAGTCTCTCACAACAAATCTCAAAAAAAAAAAGGACGAAAGAAAAGAAAAAGAAAAAAACGCTCAGCCAAGTTTTATGCTGATGAAGAGAAATTTAGATATCTCTTGGACCTGCATCTAACATCAACAATATCACATTTATTAATAGCAAGACCTGTGGAGCTAAATTTTACCTCACTGTCAGCAAAGAATGTGTTTGCTACAATGTATTAGGCTTTTCTTTGACAAGTTTAAGACACCATAATGAAACATTTGCACGGGAAAGATAAAGTAACTCATCAGACGAATCAGTTCTTTATCCTATTCAAGCTTGTATTCAAAAGCTATGCCCATGAGGGGAATGAAGTAGGGAGAGATTTCTTTATTATGTTCTAGACAGTTTTTTCTTTTATATGGTCTAGGTTTTTGTGTAAATTGTATAAAGTATGCTAAGGTCCAGGAAAAGTTTTTGTAAACTATGAAGTACTTTGTAAATACAAGTTAGGAGTAAAAGGTAAGATTAAGGCAGATTCCTAGGTACTAATACTCAGTTTTGCTTTGGACTGAGTTATTCTCTGACATTCATATGTTAAAGCCTTAACCCCCAATGTGATTATGTTTGGAGCTTGTTAGAATGTGATAAAAATTAAATGAGGTCATAAGAATGGGGCCCTAATCCAATAGGGCTGGTGCCCTTACAAAAAGCAGAAGAGATACCAGAGCTCTTTCTGTTTCCATGCGTACCAAGGAAAGGCCATGTGACCCCATAGTAAGAAAGCAGCTGTCTGCAAACCAGGAAGAGAGCACTCATCATTACCAGATTGGCTGAAACATTTATCTTGGACTCCTAGCCTCCAAAACTGTGAGAAAATAAAAAATTTTCTGGTTTAAACTGCCCAATGTGTGGTATTTTGTTATGGTAGCCTGAGCTTATCATTACAAGTTCATTTAATAACTATTTATTGAACATCTACAGTGTTCTAGGAGCTGTCTAGTACAGTGATCAGCAAACTAAAGCTCACGAGCCAAATTTGGCTGGCTG
Source organism: Eulemur rufifrons (assembly GCF_041146395.1). Lineage (NCBI taxonomy): Eukaryota > Metazoa > Chordata > Mammalia > Primates > Lemuridae > Eulemur > Eulemur rufifrons. Next base: position 20,102,727 of record NC_091000.1, on the reverse strand, counting down.
CCCAATTATTTTATTGGAATATTGCCACATCCAATCTTTTACATATTGTCTATGGCTACTTTCATGCTACAATGACATAGTTGAATAATTACAATGTAAATTGTATGGCCTGTAAAGCCTAAAATATTTACCGTCTGGCTCTCTACAGAAAAAAATTGCCTAGCTCTGGTTTAGAATCTTAGAATATAATAGTTAGAACCATACTCTGAAAATATTTCATATTCTAAACTTATCTTTTTTTCTTGGCAATTACTTGGGAAAAATTATATGAAAGTGATTTTCTTTCTTTGAATTAAAAAACCTGATTGGTTGAATCCTTAGTAAATCTTAGCTAGATGTGCTATTTTCTTTTATTGCTTCACAGCAAAGATTGATTATCAGTCTGGCAAGGTTAAGAAAGGCTTCCCATAATAAAAGAAGTAAATGTTTTATCTTTGAGTTTGAAAAATATAGTCTCATATGGTCTATTAATTTCTAATTTCTAAAAAAGGGCACCTAGAATGAGTCTGTGATGTACATGTTTCCTAACAGTCTTCCTTAAAAAAAAAAACAAAAAACCTGATTTGTAGCATTTGCTTGTTTCCTCAATGTAAATATTAATACTTCCACCATGGGTGATTACCATATATTGTCACTGAACATAGATTTGGGAAGAGATGTATAGTAGCTAACCATTTCAACATATTGATAAAATAGACATAAATAACCTCAAGAGCATAGATAATATTAAAATGTTAAATAAGTGGGAAGCTACAAGCTTTGGGTTTTATTATCCTTAAATCATATAGTTCATGTAATTGTAATTATGTAATTTAATTTTTAATATTAGTTTTATTTAATAACAGGCTTGCACATTTCTTGAAAATTTAATAATCTGCTTTTGCGAGCTGGTACAAGTAGGTTCAGCATCCCACTGGATCCAAAGTTTTAAAATCTTGCAGTGTTTACTTGTTTCAAATAGTTTGCATTCAAAGATAAATAACTATCTATAGAAATATGGCCTGATAAAAATGTAAGGTCAGAGCCAATTAAGAGCAATTTCTAGTTCTTATCTTTTAAAAGTAAACATGAGATAGTTAATAGTGGGTTGCACTTAGAAGTGAATTCATCTTTCTTAATTAGAGTCATAAGATGTTTGCGTTTGGGGAACAGATAGAGATATAGAAAATATATTATTCACTTGTCTCCTTGATGAATAAGGAAACTGAGGCCCCAACTGGTTCAGAGATTTTTCCCAGGTCACATCATAAGGAAGTGTAGAACTGGGGCAGAACAAGTCCAGTGCTGTTTTTACTATATTAGGCTGCCTTTGAGGATTTCATTGATCCTCAGAAGAGTGGCTAATTCTCATGCTATTGGTTGAAACCTCATTATATGCAAAAGATTGCTCCAGATTTAATGTAGCACCAAAAAGAGAAAGAAGGAGTTTTTTATTTATAACTCCTGGAATCTAGAAAAATAAATTTAAATTATACATTGCTGGAATTAAAGGTTTAATGTTAATTCACATCTATTAAATAGATACATACTGTTGTAGTATAATTTCTAGTGGTGATAGCTGAGAGGGTATGCATACATGTTTACTAAACTGAGTTATTAAAAATAAGTAAATCATGCAATGAAGGGGTTGAAAAGGATGTTGACTGGATTAGTTCACTTATCTGTCAATAATAGATAGACTGAAGCAAAATTCATTCATTCATTCACTCAGTAAGTTTTTATTGAGTGCCTCTTTTGTATCGCATACAATTCAGGACACTGAGGATACAGAAGTGAATGCAACAATGTTTCTACCTTTATGGAACTTACATTCTATTGGGGAAGGCAAAGTAGAACAGGGAAGGGAGAGAGAGAATGACAGGCTGGGGGGAACTGTTTTATATAGGATGGTTAGGGAAGTTCCCTCTTAAAAAAAGGTGAAGTTAAAATAGAGACCTGAAGAACTAAGGAGAGAATCATGTGGATACCTGGAAAGAACAAATGCAACATCCCTGAGGCTGGAGAATGATTGATGTATTCAAGAAAATTGGAGGAGGCTAGTGCTGGAGGATGGTGTGAGATGGAGGGAGTGGAAAATGGTCACCAGGGCCAGATCTTGTAAGGCCTGTAGGCCATGGTCAGAAGTTATATGTTACTCTGTGAAGGGAAGCCATTAGACCATCATGCAAATTAAAAAAAAAAAAAAATCACCCTGGCTGAAGTATGGAGAGTAGCTTGTTGGGTCCAGAAGAGAAAAAAATGGAAACAGTGAGACAAGGTAGGAAGCTATTTTAATGATATAGGTTAGAGAGATGGTAGCTTGGTCTAGGGTCAGTGCTTTTCAACCTTGGCTCCTTATAAGGAGCTTCTAAAAAATGCCAATGCCAAATCCAGAGCAATTAAATAAAAATATATGTGGAAAAGACCCAGTATCAGTAATTTTATTTTATTTTATTTTTAAAAACAAGTTTCATATTTTTTCCCCACCCCCCCCTTTCCCGAGTCAGCACCTTCAAGTGTTACCACTCCCCAAACGGTGCGCAATGCACTCATTGTGTAGGCAGACCCCCATCCCCTCCCCCACCCCCCACCTCAGTCTGATGTCCAATTGGTGTCGTTCCCAGATTTGTATTTAGGTGATTATCAGGGAAACCAATTTTCTGGTGAGTACATGTGTTGCTTGTTTTTCCATTCTTGGGATACTTCACTTAATATAATGGGTTCCAACTCTCTCCAGGAGAACCATAGAGATGTCGTATCTTCGTCATTCCTTATAGCTGAGTAATATTCCATGGTATACATATACCACAGCTTACTAATCCAATCATGTATTGATGGGCATTTGGGTTGTTTCCACATCTTTGCTATTGTGAATTGTGCTGCTATAAACATTCGGGTACATGTGTCTTTGTTACAGAATGACCTTTTTTCCTTTGGGTATATGCCCAGTAATGGGATTGCTGGGTCAAATGGCAGGTCTACTTGAATCTGTTTAAGATACCTCCATAATGCTTTCCACAGGGGTTGCACTAGTTTGCAGTCCCACCAGCAGTGTATTAGTGTTCCTGTCTCTGCACACCCACGCCAACATGTGTTGTTTTGGGTTTTTTTGATAAAGGCCATTCTCACTGGGGTTAAGTGATATCTCATTGTGGAACACAACAGAAAATCCAAATATAGAACCATCCTCATATAGTCACCTAATTTTTGACAAAGCGGGAAAGAATATACTCTGGGGACAAGAATCCCTATTCAATAAATGGTGCTGGGAGAATTGGTTAGCCACTTGTAGAAGACTGAAACAGGACCCACAGCTTTCACCTCTCACAAAAATCAAATCACGGTGGATAACAGACTTAAACCTTAGGCGTGATACAATCAGAATTCTAGAAGAAAATGTAGGAAAGACTCTTACAGACATTGGCCTAGGCAAAGAATTTATGAAGAAGACCCCCAAGGCGATCACAGCAGCAACAAAAATAAATGAATGGGACATGATTAAATTAAAAAGCTTCTGCACAGCCAAAGAAACAGTCCAGAGAATAAACAGACCACCTACAGAATGGGAAAAAATTTTTGCATACTATGCATCAGATAAAGGACTGATAACAAGAATCTATTTAGAACTCAGGAAAATCAGCAAGAAAAAATCAAGCAACCCTATCAAAAAGTGGGCAAAGGACATGAATAGAAATGTCTCAAAAGAAGATATAAAAATGGCTAACAAACATATGGAAAAGTGTTCAGTATCAGTAATTTTAAATCTTCCCAATTAGCCTAGTAGTAAAGCTTGAAGTCTGGTAGACTGATGCCTCCCAATTTGTTCTTTTTGCTTAAGATTGCTTTGACTATACAAGGTCTTCTCTGGTTCCAGACAAAGAGTAGAATTAGTTTTTCTAGATCTATAAAGAATGATGATGGTATTTTGATAGGGATTACATTAATTCTGTAGATCATTTTAGGTAGTATGAACATTTTAACAATATTGATTCTGTCAATCCATGAGCATAGTAGTGTTTTCCATCTGTTTATATCTTCTACAATTTCTTTTCTCATTGTTTCATAGTTCTCCCTATATAGTCTCTCACCTCCTTGTTAAATATATTTCTAAATATTTAATTTTCTTTGATGCTATTGTGAAAGATGTTGCATCTTTGATTAGATTTTTTGCTTAACTATTATTGGTGAATACGAATGCCACTGATTTGTGTGCATTGATTTTGTATCCTGAGACTTTACTGAATTCATTTATCAATCCAGGAGTCTCTTGGTTGAATCTTTGGGATTTTCTAGATGTAATGTCATATCATCAGCAAAGAGTGATAGTTTGACCTCTTCTACCCCCATTTGGACACTCTTAATTACCCTCTCTTATCTCATTGCTATGGCAAGGACTTCCAGCACTATGCTGAATAAAGTGGAGATAGTGGGCAACCTTGACTGGTAGAGTTCTAAGTGGGAATGCTTTCAGTTTTTCCCCATTCAGTATCATATTGGCTGTGGGTTTATCATATATGGCTTTAATGATTTTAAGATATGTTCCATCTATGCCTATTTTGTTAAGAGCTTTTTTTAATCAAAAAAGTGTGTTGGATTTTCTCAAATGCTTTTTCTGCGTCTATTGAGAGAATCATCTGGTCTTTGCTCTTGCTTTTATATACATTCTTCTCATCAGCTCATGGAACTTTCTCTAAGATTGATCATATCCTAGGCCACAAATCAGATCTCAACAAATTTAAAATAATAGAAATTACACCATGTATCTTCTGAGACTACAGTGGCATAAAATTAGAGATCAATTCCAACAGAAACACTCACCACTTCACAAAGTCATGGAAATTAAACAATCTATTGCTGAATGACTGTTGGGTCAAGGAGGAGATCCAGAGGGAAATCAAAGGATTCTTTGAACTAAATGATAATGGGGACATGAGTTATCAAAATCTGTGGGATACAGCAAAAGCATTCCTCAGAGGAAAACTAGTAGCATTAGATGCTCACATCCAAAAGACAGAAAGTTCACAAATCAACAAACTAATAAACCATCTTAAGGAACTAGAAAAGGAAGAGCATATCAATCCTAAACCTAGCAGAAGAAAAGAAATAACTAAGATCGAGCAGAACTAAATGAAATGGAGAATAAAAGAACTATACAGAAGATTAATAAAACCAAAAGTTGGTTTTATGAATAGGTAAATAAAATTGACAGCCCTCTTGCTAGATTGACAAGAACTAGAAAGAAAAGGACTCTAACAAGCTCAACCAGAAATGAAAAAGGAGAGGTCACTACAGACATCACAGAAATACAAAACATTATCACTGAATACTACAAAAATCTATATGCTCAAAAGCTATAAAATGTGGAGGAAATAGACAAATTCTTAGAAACACAACTTCCCTGGGCTCAATCAGGAAGAAATAGAATTACTGAACAGACCAATATTAAGCACAGAAATTGAAGCAGCAATTAAAAATCTTCCAACAAGAAAAAGTCCTGGATGAGATGGGTTCACACCTGAATTTTACCAAACTTACAATGAAGAACTCATACCTATACTGGAGAAATTGTTCCACAGTATTGAGAAGGATAGCATCCTCCACAACTCATTCTACAAAGCCAATATCAAATCATCTTGATAACAAAGCCAGAAAAGGACGCAACAAAAAAAGAAAACTATAGACCAATATCCATCATGAGTATGGCTTTATGAAGATTTTTATGACAAATATCAATATTCATAGCTATCTGTGTTTTATGTGTATAAGTATAAATAAAAGAAACCATAATTTCAGGGGGACACTTTTTTCTTCCTTTCATCTGTTTGTACATTAATGCTATGCATATTGACTGAATGTCTACTGTGTGACACTGAAGAGGCTAAGTGCTGAGGTTACAAAAATCATAAAGATGCAGTGAAGAACTATAATATAGAGAGGTAAGTAGTAATGGTGCTAAGTTCCAAATATTAAAGGAGCACAAAGAGCAGTGTAATGATCTCATGGGGGGATGTAGGGTTTTGTCAGGGAATATTTCACAGATTACCTGGGTCTTGCACAGAGAGCAAGGATTTGCTACATTAAAAAAAAAAATAAGAAAAGAAATTAAAGCAAAAGATAAAAAAAGTTTAGAGGAAGGAAGAGGAAGGAATTTGGGAGAAATGATTTTCTAATCAAAGATACAGAGAACTTTTGCGCCGGTTTCTTTATCTGTATTTCCAATGTCAATTTGCTAACCTTGGCTGTACAATGTAATTCAGTGTGATCTGATGAAATGATAACTGGGCCATTACTGAGATTCATGAACATTTTCCCATGGAAAATCCTCATAAAGTCTGTTGTTTCTCACAGATTCATGAGGCTATAAAGCAAAAGGCCTGTAAAGAGAAACATTCATGCTCATGAATCTAAAATCTTGTACCCTCTGCTGTGATTATAACAGGTTGACTTGAATCTCTATAAGGGAATATAAATAAATACTAATCCATGTAGTCTTCCCATTTTTGGTCATAGAATTATGCCTGTTTGATCCTTTCTCATTTGTTCTAGGTGATATTGAACATAATTAATTTGGTGGTAATTTTTTCCCTTTAATTTGCAGAATATGAAAAAATTAATTTGACCAATTAAAACTTGAAAGGAAGCAATCTTTAAGTCTGGGTTAGTTTTCTTTTTTAGTTGTCTCATTGGGTTCTTTTAGATTATAACTTTGTTATTTCCCCTTTAAATACTGTTTCATACCTTATTAGTCAATATTATCAACCCGATGCCCTTTGAAGACAATCAAAATAAACATACTTAAAAAGGCAGTTAGGATATAATACATTTATTTACTTAAAATTATCTAAATTTTCCTAAGAATGTGTACAATATATTCTCTGGTGACATAGGAGACTTTAATGAAATAGTATTGTTTAGATGCCTGCATCATCTCTAGTAAGTTGGATTTGTTTTAGGCCCTAAATGAATCTTCGAGACTGATAATAATTAGAGACACTGCCTTTATTGTAATTATTTTGGGACATTGGGAAAAATGATTTTTTTTTCTAAAAATGAGTATTTTCTTTAATTGAAGTCTCAATGAGGAAATGTTAGGAAGCTCAGTAGTATCTTCCAAGAGCTTTAAATTTCTCTCCCACTTTCTTGATTTTAGATTTCTTTCCAATAGTGAAGCTTAAATTTTGGCACACTGTAAGGCCTAAAAGGACATTCAAGAAGAGACCCTATTTACAAAGATGTTTAGAACACTGAGGTTCTTAAGGGATTAAGGATCTTATTTCACCCCTTCTTATTGGAAAAAAGAGGAATCAAGTGATGCATTTGCAACCTAGATATCAGAGTTTTGTACTGAAGGAATACATAAACTTTTATGAACTGACTTATGTACTTTCCAAGTTGGATTCATTACACATTTGGGTATCAGTTTTTAGTTTTCTCAGTGTTTTTAGGAGCTTTAATATAGGATTTTTGTAGTAATTTGGTTGACTCTTGCTGCTCGAAATTTTCTGAAAAAACTGATTTAACGTTTTGCAAGTGAAAATGACACATGGCCTTGTTGGCTTTCTTTAGTTGTAACAGAGAGAAAGAGTTTTATATGTGTGACATTAAGAATTGTATTCCAGTTTGGTTTCTCTAATCATAGCAAGGAAAGTACAGATGGACCTTGACTTAATGAAGGATCGACTTAAAATTTTTCAACTTTATGATGGTGTGGTGTGAAAACATGTGTTCAGTGGAAACCATATTTCCAAGTACCCATCCAACTATTTTGTTTTTCACTTTCAGTAAAGTATTCAATAAATTACATGATATATTCAATACTTTATTTTAAAATAGGCTTGTGTTTGATTTTGCCCAACTGTAGGCTAAAGTAAGTGTTCTGAGCACATTTAAGGCAGGGTATGCTAAGCTATGATGTTCAGTAGGTTAGGTATATTAAATGCATTTTCTACTTAATGATATTTTCAACTTACAATGAATTTTTCTGGATGTAACCCCCTCAAAAGTTGAGGAGAATCTGTTGAGAGAAAACCTTATATGCTACATCTGAATAATTCTTTTCCATATTGGGAGAGTCAAAATCTTGGTAGTTCTCACAGAATTTTTTTTTACAATAAATCACATTTTTCCTGATAAAATGAAAATGATATTCTTTTTAAGGTAAGGACTAATTGATACTATGAAGAAATATTACATTCATCTGAAGTTGAAAAGATAACTAACCACAAAATTGGAGAGTATAGTTCACAAGAGTACCCTCACTCCTGACACCAATTGTAAGTATGGGGGTTCTCCCTACCACCTTCGGGTTTCATAATTTGTTAGAAGGATGCATAGAACTCACTGAAAGCTATTATACTCAATATTTATGATTCGTTACAGTGAAAGAATACAAATTAAAATCCGCCAAGGGAAGAAGTGCATAGGGAGGAGTCCAGGAAAGTGCCAAATGTGGCATTTCCATTGTCCTTTCCCTGTGGACTCATGGACAGCATTACCTTCACACAGCATTATGTGTGACAACATGCCCATAATATTGCCAACCAGGGAAGCTCATCTAAGCCTATTGTCCATAGTTTTATTGGGTCTCCCTGGTTGACTGCCAGCATGGCTAACCTTTAGACACCATGCCCCCAGAGGTAGATACCATATGGCTCAAAGCCCCCATTATAAATTACATTGTTAGATGTTGGATGGCTATGGCTCCATGGAAGACACTCTTCCTGTAGATCACTTCCTGGGCAATGAGGGCAAAAGTCAGATTTTTCTTTGGGTAAGATTATTTCTGTAATACACAGAAACCAATATGAATAACAGTAGGGAAGAGCTGGGTATTTTGAAAGTGGAGAAAAAAGGAACAAAGACCACCTACAAAATATAGAAAATAACAAAATACCAAATCTAAAAATCATATTATTATTATTAGAGATAGGGTTTCGCTCGGTTGCCCAGACTGGAGTGACTGCTGTAGCTAGATCATAGCTCACTGTAATCTCAAAGTCTTGGGCTCAAGAAATCCTCCCATTTGAGCGTCCCAAGTAGTTGGGACTACAGGTGTGTGCCACCATGCCTGGCCAATTTTTTAAACATTTTGTAGAGATGGGGTCTTGCTATATATATTGTACAGGCTGGTCTCAAACTCCTGGCCTCAAGCAATCTTCCCACCTTGGCCCTCAAAGGTGCTAGGATTACAGGCATGAGCCACTGCACCTGGCCCAAATCTAAGAATTATTGGTGTTCAAGTGGGAGCTGAGCAAGAGCAAGGGGTAGAAAGTTTATTCAAAGAAATAACAGCAGAAAAGTTTCCAAAATTTGAGAAAGATATAAATATACAGGTATAGGAAGATCTTAGAACACTAAACAATTTACCCCAAATAAGACTACCCCAAGACAAACTCTCAAAGGTCAAGGACAAAGAAAATATTTAAAAGCAGTGAGAGATAAGAAGCAAATAACATATAAAGGAGCTGCAATTTATCTGGCAACAGACTTCTCAACAGGAACCATATTGGCTGGAGAGGAGTAGAATGACATTTTCAAAGTGCTCAAAAACAAAACAAAACAAAACAAAACAAGACAAAAAATAAATAAAACCCCGCCATTCAGGAATAATATATCCAGCAAAATTGTCTTTCAAATGTGAAGGACACATAAAGTCTTTCCCAGACAAACAAAGCTGAGAGAATTCCCCATGACCTGACCCATTTTGAAATGGTAAAGAGAGTTTTTCAATCTGAGAGGGAACACAAACACTAACATGCAAAAGAAAACTTTTCAAGGTATCAAACCCACTGGTAAAGTTGAATACGTGGACAAACTCAGAATATTCTATTACCGTATTTGTGGTAGGCAGTCTAACCATAACTCTAGTATGAAGCCCAAAAGACAAATCTGTCAAAACAATAATAGCTAAAGTAACTCCTTGAGAGATAGATAATATAAAATATGTAAATTGAGATAGCTGAAAGTCAAAATGTGGGGGGATGGAGTTAAAATGTAAACTTGTGTGTGTGTATTTTGCCTTTGTGTCTATTCCTTTATTTGTGATGTAAGATAAGTTGTCATAACTTTGAAAGAACTTGTTACAGGATGTTTTCTGTAAGCCTCATGGTAACCACAGCACAAAGACCTATAGTAGATTCACTAAAAATAAAAAGCAACAAATTAAATCATAATAACAGAGATAATCACTTAAACACAAAGGAAGACAGTAAGAAAGGAAGGAAGGAAAAGAAGAGTATTAAAATAATCAGAAAATAAGCAATAAAACGGCAGTAGTAAGTTCTTACTTATCAATAATAACAGTGAATGTAAATTGTCTCAATTCTCCAGTTAAAAGACATAGAATGGTTGAATTGATAAAGAAAAAGACACAACTATGCTGCTTTCAAGAAACCCATTTCACTTATAAAGACACATAGACTGAAAGTGAAGGTGTGGTAAAAGATATTCCATGTAACCGCAAACAAAAAAGAGCAGGAGTAGCTATACTTCTATCACATAAAATGGACTGCAAATCAAAGACTGTAAAAAAAGACAAGGAGGGTCACTATATGATGATAAAGGAGTCAATTGAGCAATTGGTCTACATATTATACATGGGTCATGTTGTCATTAATAGTGAAATATTTAACCATGGAAGGGATATATTATGCTAATGCAGTTTATAATTTAAATAATAATGGCAAGTAGAATTAGTAGTTAACTGGTAGGAAGTTGCCTTTGGACAAGACCTCACATTCCTTATGTAAATAGACATTATTTTAATTTGTTTAGCAAAATTCAGCTCCTGACAAATACTACTTGTACTTTTTTGAAACTGTCATCATTTGAGAAGCTGAATACCAACAGTTACATTCCAATTACATGCAGAACATTTCATTTAAAGAACACTTGTAGGAAGAAACAACCTTTGACTTTTGTTAGCAGTAATAAACTTGATATATTGTCCTAGTTTGTTCTTTTTATTAGAAGAAGAATAGTAAGAAATTATCCATCTGGCTCCCGTCCTGAAGTTGAGCCCAAGAGGGAGGTGATGTAGGGTGAAGACTTAGAATCCTTGCACCAAATCAATGTCTTGCTGACATTGTGAAGCTGTGTGTGCTTATAAAATGCCAAGGTTCTCTGCATGGTCCCTGTTACCCACCTCTAATTCTTTCTCACACAAGGTCTTCCAGATGTTCCTAAGGAGAATGTGTCTCTTTATAATAAAAGTTATATCAGCCATCATTTTCCACATATTCCTATGGCACCCATTTACAAGAATTTGTAATACATTCCCAAACATCTGCAGATAGTGTCTCCATAATTACTTTTGAAATTACTAGCCACCTGTCAGCACAGAGATTACTACTATGAAGAATGTCAAATGGGAATTAAAGTTTTTTATTAGGTCACCAGTATTCTACCAGAGACATATTATGGGCAGATAGGGCCATTTCAGCACACAATTTTATGAGGTACTATAAATTTGGAGGTTACATACGCCACACTTACTGCATATGCATATTTACTGTGTGCACGTCTTCAACACTAACTGAAAACTGCTTAGGATGGCAGTAGTACCTTGGGGTTTGAGTTTCAGATGAACAAGTCATGTCCAGCTTCTTCATTTCTTCTGCAAAAATATATTTGCTTAAAGAGTAACAGGAACTACTTAGGAAACATTATGCTGCTTTGCCTCGTGGAAATTCTGTGAAATTTAATTTTAAAAAGGCATAACAGTATGGGAAAGGATAATTTCAAGGATTTAGAGAGGAGAAGAGAATAGAAGAGTTAGGAAGCTGAAGAACTAGTTTGATTTAAGTGGGAAAACAACAATGTAACATTTCATGGTGCTCACGTGAGAACTAAGAGCAAGGGAGATTGGCTTGCCTTTGGCCTCTGCTTACCCTTCCAGGACTAGTAGCCAGCTAACATTGAATGTTTGTGATGTGACAGGCCCTGTGTTGAGCATTTTTTAATGTTTTCTCATTTAATCTATACAACCCATTGAATTAGGAATTATTAATATCATTTACCTCCAAACTGAGGTTTTGAGAGATAAAAGATCAAAGATTGCCCATGGTCATATAGCTAGTCAGTGGTAAAGCTGGGACTTCTACCATTTACATTGGGTATAAAAAGTCACCAGAGATATCCATGTTGCTTAACTTAATGGACACTTCTCAGTCCTTTTCTTATTTGACCATTAGTAGAATTTTTATGGTAGAATATAATTGAAATATTTTTTTCCCTCATGGCTCCAAGGATAACATATATTCACTAATTCTGGATACTCCTTCAGTCTTAGGTGGTGCTTCCCATGTCCTCAGAGCTCAGTCCTGATCCTTTCTTTCCTATTTCACTCATTGACTAGGTGACTTCATCCAGTAGTTTCAAAACATGTAATACCATCTTTAGGCAAATGGATCCTCATATGTATCTCCAGTATGGTCTTCTCCAGACTCACTGTCTCTCCTAGACTTAGCTCTTTTCTGTTTCGTCCCCTATGTGGTCAGTGGAATGAGACCTGAGGTTCCAGTCTGGACTGGGAATCCCCTTAGTTCTTTAGTATAATACACAGCAGATTCTAGCTTCCTCAAATATTCTTCCCTTGAGTTTAGGGTCCAAAACCCAGTTAATAATAAATAATTTTTTTTTCTCTGCCAATATTCCCTGTGGTCTCCTTCCCTTAGAAACCTTATGGCAAGGTACGGCTGTGGTCTGGGGCAGGATTCACGTATTACAATAAATCTAAATTCTATGTCAACTTTTAGCCCTTAGGCTTGCCCATTAGTACACTTTTTTTTTTTTTTTTGAGACAGAGTCTCATTCTGTTGCCCTAGGCAGAGTGCAGTGGTATCATCATAGCTCACTGCAACCTCAAACTCCTGGGCTCAAGTGATCCTCTTGCCTCAGCCTCCTAAGTAACTGGGACTATATGCATGCACCACAATGCCTGACTAATTTTTCTATTTTTAGTAGAAACAGGGTCTCGCTCTTGCTCAGGCTAGTATTGAACTCCTGAGCTCAAGCAATCCTCCACCTTGGCCTCCCAGAGTGCTAGGATTGCAGGCGTGAGCCAGCATACCCAGACTTTAATACACATTTTTATGGCAATTATAGCTGCATTGAACCTAAAGAATATGTAGTGAGTGTTTTTAGATGATGGCTTTTTGTGTCCATTTTATAGAACATGACATACTATGTCATATGGCATATACATTTTGTAAGATGTACAGGCATACCTCAGAGATATTGTGGGTTTGGTTCCAGACCACCACAATAAACCAAACTGTCACAATAAAACCAGTCACAAGAATTTTTTTGTTTCCTAGTACATATAAAAGTTATACTTACACTGTACTATCATCCATTAAGCCTGCAATAGCAATTTGTCTAAAAAATAATGTAAATACCTTAATTAAAAATACTTTATTGCTAAAAATTCTAATTATCATCTGAGCCTTCAGTAAGTCATACTCTTTTTGGTGGTAAAGAGTCTTGCCTCAATGTTGATGACTGCTAACTGATCAAGGTAGCGTTTGCTGAAGACTGGGATGGCTCTAGCAATTTCTTAAAACAACAGTAAAGCTTGGCACATTGATTGATTCTTCCTTTCATGAAAGATTTTTCTGTAGCATGCGATGCTGTTCGACAGCATTTTACCCATAGTAGAATTTATTTAAAAATTGGAGCCAATCCTCCAAAAACCTGCTGCTGCTTTATCAACTAAGTTTATGTAATATTCTAAATTGTTTGTTGTCATTTCAACAGTGTTCATAGCACCTTCAGCAGGAGTAGACCCCAACTCAAGAAATCGCTTTCTTTGCTTATCTATAGATAAGCAAGTTTATTTATAGGTCCTCATCCGTTAAAGTTTTGTCATGAGATTGCAGCAATTCAGTCACATCCTCAGGCTCCACTTCTGATTCTAGTTCTCCTGCTATTTATGCCACATCTATAGTTATTTCCTCCACTGAAGTTTCGAATCCCTTAAACATCCATGAAGAGTTGAAATCAGCTTCTCCAAAACCCCTGTTAATGTTGATATTTTGACCTCTCATGAATCATGAATATTGTTCATAGCATCTAGAATGGTGAATTATTTCTAGAAGGTTTTCAATTTACTTTCCCTGATCCGTCATAGAAATCACTCTATGGCAGCTGTAGCCTTACAAAATATATTTCTTTTTTTTATTTGATAGATTTATGGGTACAAGTGGTTTTGGGTTACATGGATGAATTGTATGGTGGTGATGTTTGGGTTCTCAGTGTACCTGTCACTCAAATAAAATATATTTCTTAATAAGATTTGAAAGTCAAAATTACGTCTTGATCCTATAAGAATAGCTGTTGTCTTAGCAGACATGAAAACAGCTATAATCACCTTGTACATCTCCATCAGAGCTCTTGGGTGACTATGTGCACTTTTTAAGGAACAGTAATATTTTGAAAGGAACCTTTTTTTTTTGAGTACTAGGTCTCAATAGTGGGATTTAAATATTCAGTAAACTATGTGGTAAACAGATGTGCTGTCATCCAGGCTTTGTCGTTCCACTTATACAGCAGAGGTAGAGTAGATTTAGCATAATTCTTAAGGGACCTAGAATTTTCAGAATGGTAAATGAACCTTGGCTTCAACTCAGTCACCAGCTGCATTAGCCCCTAATAGTACAGTCAATCTGTCCTTTGAGCTTTGAATCCAGGCCTTGACTTCTCTAGCTATGAAAGTCCTACATGCCTTCTTCTTCTAATAGAAGGCTGTTTTGTCTACATTAAAAATCTGTTGTTGAGTGTAACCAACTTCACCAGTGACCTTGGCTAGATCTCCTGTGAACTTGCTGCAGCTTCTTCAATACTTGCTGTTTCACCTTGCACTTTTATGTTATGGAGATAGCTTCTTTCCTTAAACCTCAAAAACAGACTCCTATTAGCGTCCAAATTTTCTTCTCCAGCTTCCTCACCTCTCTCAGCATCCATAGAATTGAAGAGAAGTTAAAGCCTTGCTCTGGGTTAGTCTTTGGCTTAAGGGAATGTTGTGGCTGGTTTGATCTTTTATTCAGACCACTAAAACTGTCTCTGTATCAGTAATAGGCCTGTTTCATTTTCTTATCTTTTGTGGCATAGCACTTTTAATTTCCATCAAGAACTTTTCCTTTGCATTCACAGCTTGGCTAATTATTTGGCACAAGAGGCCTAGCTTTTACCCATTTTGGCTTTTGACATGCATTTGCAACTAAACTTAGTCATTTCTAGCTTTTGATTTAAAGTGAGAAACGTGTCACTCTTCCTTTAACCTGAACACTTAGAGGTCATTGTAGAGTTATTAGTTGGCCCAATTTCAATATTGTTCTACTTCAGGGAATAAGGAAGCTTTAAGAGAGGGTGAGAGATGGAGGAATGGCCAGTCAGTGGAGCAGTCAGAGCACATAACATTTATTGATTAAATTCCTTGTCTTATATGGGTGTGGTTCATGACACCCCAAAACAATTATAACAGTGACTCCAAAGATCTCTGATCACAGATTACCATAAAAGATATGATAATAGTAAAGAAGGGTGAAATATTTTGATAATTACCAAAATCTGACACAGAGACATGAAGTGAGCACATGCTGTTGAAAAAATGGCATTGATAAACTTGCTCGACCCAGGTTTGCCACGAACCTTCTATTTGTGAAAAACACAATAAAATTTGCAAAGCATAATTTGTTAAGCACAGTAAAATAAGCTGTGCCTGTAAAAAATTCAAATTATCTTCAAGCTTTTTTATTATATAAGGGGCAGGAGTTTGTGAGGGTTCACAAACAGAGGAAATGGCATATTCACAACTATGTTGATGAGAACAAGCAGGCACACCTGGGAAGTCATAAGTGCATGGCAGGTGTACAGGATGCATATAGAGAGTGGTCAAAGAGATGATGTCAAAAGGTGGGCAGGGTAAGAAACATGAAGTGTCTTGGACCTTGATGGAGCCTGTGAATGGCATCTCTGGTTTTTTCAGCTTGAGTTGTAAATCAATTGAATGATACAGTGATGTCAGCAGAACTAAGTATCAAGTTTATAAATGATAAAGTTCATATGAGATAAAGTAGTGTGGATATGTCACAATAGTGGGCTTCCTATGATTGAAGCTCATAGTTGGGCATATCTACTTACCTAGTTACAGGTGGCAGTCAACAGCTACAGACCACCACACATGGAGCCCTGCTTTTGTGAAACTTACTGTAAGGAGAAGCATGACAGGATATCTGCTTTCTGAGAGTCTCATTGAGAAAGAAGAGAAAAGGAATTGAGCTTTCTCGAACTTTCCAATCAGAAAATGAATATTACTTCAATGAGGAGGATTGAGGAGTGTTTAGAAGACTATAGGAGTAGAGAAGGGGCATTATCCTCACCTCTATTCCAGGATTGAATTCTTTAGGCATTGGGAAATGATTGAAGAACTTTAAGCAGAAGCTTGAGGCTTATTTGTTTAGTGGCTGGTAGGTAGATGCAGGGCACTTGAGGCCTTAAATGTTAAACCAAAAGTTTTAAATAAATTTAGTAGACAGCAGAGACCCATCCATATTACTGATCAGAAAATTATTGATCTAGAAGTGATATGCAGGATTGAAGGGATTTGAGTTCAACTGCAAGAGGGGAGTCCAAGTAGGAAGCAATGGCCATAGTGACAGGCAGTAACTGGAAATATGGAGGTGTTTTAGAGATGAAAAGAAGGAACAGATGTGATTGATATTAGAAGAATGCATCAGTAGATCTTGACGAGTGGTTGGAGAGAAAGAAGGATAAATGAAACATCAACCTTGGGTTACTCTGTGCAAGTGATTGGGGGAATACTAGAGCAAATGAAAAGAAATAGAGAAAAAGGTGCTGGTTGGAGGAGAAGATAGTAAATTTGTGTAGCATTTGTGTATAGAAGATATGAAGTTTGGGATGGGATTGTTTATTTAGATTTGAGGGCCTTTAGTGTCAAACTGAGAGTTGAAAATATGACAGTGCTATAGAATAATGCATAAAGAGGAGAGAGAAAAGTCTGAGATAGAATAATAATATTTAAGAAAAAGAAAGAGAAAAAATAAACCAAGGTAGTAGGAGTCAGAAGTAGGAGGACTGGGGAAATAAAGAAATTCAGGCCTTTTTTTTTTTTTTTTTTTTTTTGTAGAATGACTTTTGTTGTTTTGGGTAGATGCCCAATAATGGGATTGCTGGATCAAATGGTAGGTCTACTTGAATCTGTTTAAGGTATCTCCATATTGCTTTCCACAGAGGTTGCACAAGTTTGTAGTCCCACCAGCAGTGTATGGGTGTTCCTGTCTCTCTGCATCCATGGCAACATTTATTATTATGGGAATTTTTGATAAAGGCCATTCTCACTGGAGTTAAGTGATATCTCATTGTGGTTTTGATTTGCATTTCCCTAATGATTAGAGATGCTGAGCATTTTTTCATATGTTTTTTGGCCATTCTTCTGTCTTCTTTTGAAAAATTTCTATTCTTGTCTTTGCCCACTTTTTGATAGGGTTGTTCGATTTTTTTCTTGCTGATTTTCCTGAGTTCTAAATAGATTCTAGTTATCAGTCCTTTATCGGATGTGTAGCATACGAAAATTTTTTCCCATTCTGTAGGTTGTGTGTTTGCTCTCATGACTGTTTCATTGGCTGTGCAGAAGCTTTTTAATTTAATCAGGTCCCATTTATTTTTGTTGTTGTTGTTGTTGTTGTGATTGCCTTTGGGATCTTAACAAAAGTCATTCTACAAAAAAGACATCTGCACCCGAATGTTTATAGCAGCACAATTCACAATTGCAGAGATGTGGGAACAACCCAAGTGCCCATCAATACATGAGTGGATTAATAAAATGTGGTATATGTATATCATGGAGTATTACTCAGCTATAAGAAATAATGGTGATATAGAATCTCTTATGTTCTCCTGGATAGAGTTGGAACCCATTCTACTAGGTGAAGTATCCCAAGAATGGAAAAATAAGCACCACATGTACTCACCAGCAAATTGGTTTCCCTGATCATCACCTAAGTGCACATTTGGGAATAGCACCAATTGGGTGTTGGACAGATGTGGGAGGTGGGGGGAGGGGATGGGTGTATACCTACATAATGAGTGCGATGCACACTGTCTGGGGGATGGACATGCTTGAAGCTTTGACTGGGGGAGGAAGGGCAATATACATAACCTAAACTTTTGTACCTCCATAATATGCTGAAATTAAAAAAAAAGAAAAAAAATTCAGTCCAAATGTATATGTGAAAATCATTAGATAATTGTCAAAATGGTGTTTGCTGACTGATAAAGACCATGAATTATGATAACCCTTCAGGTTCTTTTGGCATATAGTGTGAAGATTAATGTTTATTGGAGAGACTGCTGGGATGTGGTGTTGTGAAATTACGGAGAAGAATTGGAAAATTACACCAGTAAAAATGGGGATATCAGCAATTTACTCAAAATAGAAAAGAGATACTCTCCAGGTCAGTAAAGAACTAGCAGAGATGTAGGGTGGAGGAGGGAGTCAGCTGGAAGGCAATGGGAGTTTGAAAAATGATATCCAAAAAAGAGTTTGCATAAGGTTGCTAAGTGTGGATGATAGATATTTAGAATGTTAGAGGCAAGAGGTTATTTTTTTCTTCACTACTTTCAAGTAAAGTTATTAGGAGCTTGATAGACCTGGATAATTCAAGAGAAGGAGCATTTTGGGAGTTTGTGTATGGGACTCTGATGTACACACACAATAGACATATCTCCTGCCACCAGTATAGGTTGGCTGTAAGAAAATTTTGAACCACTGATTCCTTTTTCATTTCTTTGCTTTATTTTGCTTACATTTGTATATAAAGCCTACAGAATAAAACAATGTGTGGAGAAGTAATGACCAGACACCATAGTTTTTCCAAATGACCATAATTGGACCCCTGAATCTTGAACTCTTTGAAGAATGGTGAATTACATTTCTAAGTATTTCCAGTGTCTAAGCATTCAATATCCAGAAAATGAGTCCTTCCAAAATATTTATTTTACCAAGTTTAAAAAATTATTAATCTGTAATATGGTTAAGTCTTATGATTCCTCTCCTGGTGTGTTGAGTTTCTCTGCCAAGTGAAACTGACTTTTACCATATGTGTCAGAACTTATTTATATATTTGCTGGCTTAGGGGATATGCCAGAAAACATTTCTCTACTCATCATTTGACCTAGAAAAAGTTATGGGAATCATTTTCTGCCCACCAATTTGGAAACAAAACTAAGTCACTTGACATTTTTGAGTCACAACATCCTCTTTCAATACTGTCATAAAAAAATGGTTTTACAGGTTGGAAAAGAAATTTTTTCTTTTCTAGTTCAGAGGAGTTGACTTTCTCCTGAAATTAAAACATTAGTAAGATTTTAGGTTATTATGGATAATAGACAAACTTTCTATTTAATGCAGAGATCCCTTTTATAAAATCCATGATAGTTGATTATTTAACCTGTGCTTGAATAATTCTTTTGAGCAACTTATTTTTTGTATCAAAAACTACATTCTAATTTTATCACATTTTTCAATTGATACTTAAGTCTACTTTTTAATACTTTGATCTATCTTCTATCTCAGATATCTTTAATATTTGAAGGCAACCATTCCATCATGGTACCTCACCCTTTTATCCTCTCCTTTTTGGGTGTAAAGTTCTTCGTTACCTCTACCACTGTTCATGCGCCATGGCTTCTAGTTCTTTTGACTTCTAAGGTGTAGTCTTCTAGATATATTATGTAATTAAAATCCCTGTTACAGAAGAAGTAGCCAGGAATTCTGTGTTAAAATATCCTTTAGCTAGCATCACTTAATTTCCCCCCCATATTTCAGTCAAAATAGTTTGAAAGTCATTAATATGAAAAATTAAGTGATTTTATTCTAGAAAATAGAAGAGACTAATTAAAAGTGAATGAGGCCTGAAATAAAACAGGAATTTCATATATAAAAAAATGTAGATTTCTACTTTTTTACTTTCACTTTTTGATGACAAGGTCTGACTCTGTCACCCGGGCTAGAGTGCAGTGGCATCATCATAGCTCACTACAACCTCAAACTCCTGGGCTGAATTGATCCTCCTGCTTCAGTCTCCCAAGTAGCTGGGACTACAGGCATGTGCCACCAAGCCCAGCTAATTTTTAAATTTTTTGCAGGGATGGGGTCTCACTCTGTTTCTCAGACTGGTCTCAAACTACTGGCCTCAAGTGATCCTCCTACCTTGGCCTCCCAAAGTTCTGGGATTACACATACGAGACACTGTCCCTGGCTCCTTTCTTATACTACTTATCTATTTTTCAGTGATATAAACTTTCATCAAGCAGAAAGCCAATAGCAAATGTTACATTGTGTGAAAATGTTTTGTAAGATGAACAAGGTCAGTTTACTTTTTCCCAGTCCATCCTTATAATTTTCTTTTTGTATATCTATTGAGGGATTATCATTTCTAGATAAGGAATCATGGTTGGTGGTGGGGGTGATAGTTGGTGGGGCATGGTAATCTGGAAGGTATAATCCATTGTAAGATTGGATAGTATGAAGAGCTCTGCCTTTTTCAAGTTACTCAAAGTCCCTGGGCACCTGGCAAAGTTATTAGCCTTCATTCATGAAATGGTATAGGTCACTTTGGCAATCTCTCCGTCCAGGCAAGGCAAAGAACTCTATCTTCTTGAAATCATGATTACTGAGAAGGTATAACATCATGATCTTCTTTCATGGTGTCTGCAGAGTAAGCTATAGGCTTGTAATTGTCTACTTTGGGTATTGCCAGAATATCATGTAGAACTGTCACTAAACATAGCCCAATTTTTTTTTTCCTTAGTAAACTAGTCATTGGAACTCCCCATGAGAACATAGGTGCATGTTGAGGGAGAGGTGGGGAGATAATGTAGCAAGAATAGGGTCCATGGACATCTGGATCACTTGCTCATGCAATTTACTTGTGCTTTCAGGACCTGCTGAAGCCTGATTTTGTATATTCCACTTCCATTTTTTGATGAAGGTTAAAGTGCAGGCCCAAATTTAGGGTGTGGTGATTCAGATAGCGCCCAATTTATGATGGGAATCTCAGGTCACATGGTAACTTTATGGTCAGTGGTCAAGTATTCAGCGTGTACTAAGGCCCTATAGCATGCCAAAAGCTGTTTTCTCAGAAAAAGAATAGTAATCTCCAGAGGAGGCAGAGCATTGCCTAAAATACAATAGATAACGTGTTGTGATTTACCTATCAGACCCTGATAAAAGCTCCATACAGCATTCCTATCTGCCAGCGGGACTTTAAGCACCATTGGTTTAGTGGAGTCATATGACTCAAGTATCAGAATGGCTTGCAGGTCATCCTGGAAAAGTTGCAGTGCCTTATCTTGTTCTGAGTGCCACTCAAAACCAGAAGCTTTTTTGGGTTACTGGGAAAAGGGTCAGAGCAGCATGTCCAAATGAGATATATGCTATCTTTACAATCCAAACAGCGCCATTAGACTCTGTGTTTCTTTCTGAGTGGTAGCGGGAGTCAGGTACTTTGACCTTCACTTTGGAAAGGATATGAACTAGAATGATTTGTACAGTTTTACATGGTTGAAAAAAAGTAAAAAGAATAGTATCTTGTGACATTGTAAATAATATATAATTTGAATTTGTGTCCATAAATAATATTTTATTAGAAGATAGCCACACTCATTTGTTTGCATAATCTTTATAGCTATTTTCATACTACAACAGCAGAGTTGAGGAGCTGTGACAGAGGTGGTATAGATCACAAAACCTAGAATATTTACTATTTATCCCTTTATAGAAAAAGTTTACTGCCTCCTGCAATGTACAATTCTTGTCTAGTAAATTTGAAAAATCAAAATGAAATTAAAAAATATTTCTTGAGAATATGAAACACAAAAATTTAAATAAGTTCTAGAGACTTGAAAAATAAACAAGTGGAGAATAAATTTAGAAATGCTATAAAGGAATTATGCCTCCATAAGACTCTAGATCTATATTATTTTATAGGCTACTCCATTTAATATTTTATGAATCAGATGGTCTTCTTGACCTTAAACTGAAATATATATATATACACACACACAAGTAAAATTTAAGTTATGCTTGTTAATAAAAATACTAAAATTATCCCAATTTCATTCACAAAGTCCATAAAATCTTGCATCCCAAATGAAAAATTGAAAACAATTTAATGTTAAAAATTGGGGAATTGGGTAAATAAATCATAGTGCATTAACTAGTTGAAGAATTATAAAATAGTCAATAATATATAAATATAATCTTATAGTATGTAAGTTGCTAATGATATTAATATAATGTTAAGTGAAAAAACACCTTACATTGTTTCCCTGTAAAAACACATAGATAAAACAAAAAAAGGCTTATAAGTAAATGTACTGATGCTGATACTAATTTGGTTAGGGTAGTAAGATTAAATAAGGTTTTTTCACAAAAATCTATTTGAGTAAATATTTCATAATGTGATTCTAGTCAACTTATAATAAAAGAATTTTTTTTTTAATTTCAGGATATTATGGGGGTACAAACATTTTGGTTACAAGTAATGACTTTGTCTCGCCCAAGCCAGGGCTAGAGGCATGCCCTTCCCCCATACAATTCTTTAGTTGTGAGTTTACCCACCCCCACCCCCCACCTGACTGACACTCAGTGAATATTACTACCATGTGAGCACCTTAGTGTTGATCAGTTAGTACCAATTTGATGGCGACTACATATGGTGCTTATTTTTCCATTCTTGTGATACCTCACTTCAAAGAATGGGCTCAAGCTCCATCCAAGATAATATAAGAGATGCTAGATCACCATTGTTTTTTGTAATTGAGTAGTATTCCATAGTATACATATACCGCATTTTATTAATCCACTCATGGATTGAAGGGCATTTGGGATGTTTTCACATCTTTGAATTCTGAAAAGAAATTTTTAAATTAAAAATTTTTATATGAATTAGTGATAATTCACTTTTTTTTTTACAATGCATTTAAAAGCAAGCATAGATAATTTACCTTCTGATAGATGTTATGGGAAATTTTTTTTTGGATTATCTAGAATATTTTACTTGCCTCTACTAAAATTCATCATGCTAATTTTGGCTTACCCTTCTAGCACATTAAATATTTTTTTCAATGTTGGGTTATTTATTGATGATATTAACTTTGATTTCCTTATGACATCTGTAGATTTGATGAATATATCTTATACTTTGCCTTTATCCAAATTGTATATAAAATATTTACCACTAAAATGAAACCACTATTGAAGTTCTTGATTTACCTTCTAAAAAACAAATGCAGTAGACTCATCTCAGCTCTCATTTTTCTATCATGTAGAGTGTTTGACCTCTGCCTCTTAAAATTTTCTTTCTACTAGAGTACAACCCTATCCTACTTTTCTACCATTAATCCTACCACCTAAATGGAAACATTTGTTTAAAGTTGCATATCTTCTAAGAGCTCTTCTCTTTTTGTTATTTCTGTTGGGTAGCTTGCCCACTTCCAATTCTCTGAACAGCACGCCTGTGAAGATTACTTCCAAATGTTTATTTCAGACCATCCCTCTGAGCTCTGGACCTGTATGTCTAGATGTTTGTTTGGCATCTTCACCTGGTAGTTCTGCTGGAACTTAAATTTAGCATTTCCCAAACACTCTTCATATCTTTTGGTGACAGCATTATTCTTGTCATCTAACTTTGGAGCCATATTTGACCCTTCTCCATTTTCCTTTATCTAGTTTATCGTATTAGGTGAATTCCATCTAGGTAGCATTTCTTGGTATTTCTACCCATACTGAGAGACAGTGTGCAGATTGTTAAGGGTGTGGCCTCTGGACACAAACTGCTTAGTTCAAGTTATGGCTTTGCTTTGATCCAGCTTTGTGACTTTGGACAATTTTCTTAAGCTCTCTGAGCCTCAGCTTTCTCATTTGTAAATTGGAGAAGGTAATAATATTATTAGCATACATCTCATAGTATTATTTTGAAGATTAAAAGATAATGTATGTTTATGACCTCAGAAGACTGCCTAGCATAGTAAGTACTCAATAATCTAATTTGTTGTTATTATTTTCACTCTAAGTGCTACCATGTTAATTCATGCTCTTTTTATTTCTGATGTGGACTGCTATTCTATTATGTCATGTGAGGAATTCCCTGATCTTTGCAGAATAGGTCTATATTATTTTATTTGAGATATAATTTTAAAGTTTATATAAAATCCACTGAATTCTGCTAAGATTTATGCCTCATGTGACATCTGATTAACTAAATGGAAAAATTGCAAAGTGGAAACATTTTATTCTTTTCCTCCAGTGGGGCATTTAATGTGAGACCAGCAGATTACCAGGAGGCCTCAAAAAATCCAAGACAGTTGTACAGTTTGGAATGCAAAAATAAAATGAAACAGAGTGTTCACGTAATATCAACACAGGCAAAATTAGTTTGGGGAGAATTTACGGATCAGAAGATCCCAGAACAGGAAAATAGGAAGCTGTGGTGTAGCCTCTGGACATCTCTGTGAGGATTATTTGGTCATGCAACAACATCAAGTAATTCCTCTCTGTAGAGTCATACGCAGCCTGGATCACAATGTACAGCTAGAGACACAGAGTTCTCATTTCTGTTTTTCTTTCACTCATAGCCAACCACTTTTAACCTCACTCAAGCCATTAGCTCAAAATGAAAACCTTGTTTCTATAATCACTTTACATGCTGCTTCTGCTAATTTGTGAACGTTTATCTCTCGAAAGACATTTATGATTTTTCCCTATTCTCATTGTATATTTAATACTACTAATTTTAAATGGCTCTATTTTGAATTTCTGACCAAATGTGCATTTTAAAAGGGTGATTTTAAGAACATAGAAAGTGTTCCCACAGTTTTCAGTTTCTGTGAATCACACTTCCTTTTAAAATGGCACCTGGGAAATATTGACAGTTTTATTGTGTTCTTTTTCCTCTTGTCTTGTGGTTTATTTCTGTCTATTCTTGTCAGAATTATGAAAGATTTATCCATATGTCTAAGAATTGTGAAGTATTTTAGAGACTTTGCAGAAAGAATGATTGAATATTACGTAAAGGACTTTGTAAATTTATAGTAGGCCCATGGCAATAGAATTAAGTTTCTGCTAGAGCTCCCTGGTTCTGGGTATCATGGAAATACACCAACCTTGACTTGCTGATTCATTCAATATTTCCTATATCCAGAAATGGTGGACTGGCTCTTTAATTGTGCTGTCTATCCATTAAGGGGAACAGAAGGTGCATTTAAGCTAGTCCAAGATCAAGAATTCAGAAGCAAGTAAAATGTGATATCTATCCATTATTCGTCCCTGCAGTCCTTCTCTCTCCTTTCATGCTGATAATCAGTGCCCCATTCCTACATCATCCCTTATAAGTACCTTTGTCTCCTCCCAACAGCACTCAGGATTGAATGGTGGCAAAAGTAGAGATTATGGAGTTAGACAGACCTGAATTTTAACTGAGGGCTGCCATTTATTTGCTGTGTGATCATGGGTACGTAAGCTAATCTCTCAGTCTCCAGAAAAGGGGATGGTCATTAAGTGCTGCCATAGGTTGTGATGAGGATTAAAGAGGGAAATGTATATAAAAACCTGACCCTCAATGAGGTGAAGGAAAGACAGTGCTAAGATCTTAGTTTTTTGAGTTGGTCCTTGAACCTGCACTTCCCAAATCTCTCTTGGGAACTAATTGATTTATTTGGGGTTTTATTTTTGTTCTGGGTGTATTACTTCTCTTTTTCCAATGCAAGGCTTCCATTCTCAATCTCTGGAAATTTTACTTTATTTATCCTTTTGTTCTTGGCTAGGGGCTTCTGGAAGCTTTGTTTAATTGCCAAATCTTTAAGGAATTTCTGGGCAGAGGGACATATGTGTGGGAGCAAGGAGAGGAGTTGCGGGGAAGTGAGGGAAAATTTTTGCTTTAAATTTTGAGTCCAGAATCCCAGAGGAGGGTTGTGCTGACAACTGTTAAATCTTGAAGATCAGAACAGTGTTGTTGCTTCATGCATGGGGTAATAACTTGCTGCAGTCCTAGGACAAGACGATGTCATGTTTCATCAACTAGGGACAAACATCACAAATGTAGGTGCCACTCCATCACTTCCTCTCCATAATTACATTTATTTATCCACCTATAGTAATGTTAAAACTTTATCTTCTTGTTTAATTTCAATCCAGCTATTTAAAATACCTGCCTTTGTTCTATCTGAATAAGCATTGTCATGATTTAAAAGGTTTTATGGGTGGTAATATTGTTGCTAAACTTTAAAAGTGCTTATCATGTACAAAAATGTTCTTGGCTTCCTTTAATGAGAAGGAATTGTGCAAGTCAAGGTCTAGTGAAGAGATAAAAACCACAGTAGTTATTTTAATTGAGGATTAACATAAAAAATTGTTAAGTAGATACTGGAGAATTGAAAAGGCAGAAAACTGAGGTATAAAAGAGATATTAATTGCAAGAAGCAGCTCCCACTTTCAGGACTGGGGAATCAAAGGGTGATTCTGGAGGGAGTGCCCTGTGGAGCTGGGACTCAGACCTCTGGCTGTCAGGTGTTGGCATCTCTGGGCATACTGCTTTGGAAAATGTGCAAAAAGCTAAAAGTGGAACCAACTGCTGCTACTAGAATTAACTGTTACTGACAGAGTGAATAGTCACTCTGTTAAGCTGGGGTTAAGCTGGCAGGAACATCATGCAAGCAGGAAGGAGCAAATGTCTTTCTCTTTTTAAAAATTTTATATTAAATTGACAAATAATAATTGTATATATTTATAGGGTACAGTGTAATGTTCTGATATAGCTACAACCATGAATCCTCCCTCTGGCACACATGTTAGCAAAGCTTAACTGGTAATTAGCCAGAAAAGCTGAAATGTGGTTTGCAGATACCCAGCCCCAACAGGCCAAAGCAGATTTAGGGGCACGATGTGATGTTATAATGCATGTATACATTGTACAGTGATCAAATCAGGGTAATTACCATATGTAAATACAAAATTAGTGAACGAAAAAAATAAAAAAATAATTTAAAGGCCATCAGGTTACTTTGTTTTGGGTGTACTTTAAGACCCACAGAAAGGCTACCCTTAGGGATTCTAAGAACAATAGTGGCTTTTGGAGTTAAAAAAATGTGAGAGTGGTTGCCCAACTCTGTCAGATTCCCAAATCTGTCTAATTAAAATATAAGTTTGGGTCAGAGATAGAAATGAGCAGAAAATGGGAAAGATTTCTTTAATGAAGGACATTTCAAAGAGAGGTAATATTATTCACTGAAGTTTTGTTGACTATGTTTGTCTCTTCTTTTTATTTCAATCTTAATTGAATAGATAATGTTGTGTATGCACCTCAATTTAAGGACTTTTAAAATTTTCTTCTGCGTTCTTAAGAAAGTCTCCTCCTGCTTACAGCCATTCTCTTCTCTTTTCCCTTCCCCTCTTCCTCCTCTATCCCTCTTCCTAGACCCTCTTTACCTATTCCCCCCCGGCCCCCCCCCCCCGTTCCTTTTCCTTCTGTTTCTTCTCTCCATCTACTGTCTTCCCCTCTTCCCCCAATTATCACTATTTTACTTGTTAGCTCTTAAGTAGAGATGGGGTTTCAGACAGGTTAGATTTCATTCACATATTTTTTTTTCTGTGTGTACTAATTGTTTGAAAGAAGGCACTTCCTTGATTAGATTCTTTTTGACATAAAATCCAAAATGGTAAGAAGTTTAATTCACCTTTTATAAATTATTTGAAGGTAAGAGGGTATATTTAATTTCCAATCACAAAATAACAGTTTAAAAAGAATCTTTCCATTCTTTCTTTGGCACTTTCTGTCTCTTTCTGCAACTGCATATTACCAGTTGGTATCATGTTTTGGCAGATGTGCCCAGCTTTGCTCTATGATGTGACCAGAAAAGGGAGAAACACTTAGCGGATTGAGAATTCCCAGTTTTGGTTAAAAACATGGCCATACTTCTGGTACCTTCTTTTCTTTGCAGCACTTTTGCTTTGGAAATCGTTGTCTTTTGTGAATGCTGTGACGTACATAGGCTTATAGACAGAGTGATTACGTATGTACCAGTTAGTTTAAGCTTCACTCTAGGGACAGCCTGATGCTCTAATCAGGAAGGTACTGTTTGGGGATTATTATCTTTATGTTAAATGAGAATTCCATTATCCAGAGATAGCCACTGCAAGCACTTCTGTTATTTATACCAATATCTGACTTTGCTAATGGCATACTGAGTATCAGAAATAGGTTTCTCCTTATAAATAGTGGTTTGATAACAGCATGATGAATCTTGTAAATGGACTGTCAGTGGTAAAAATTAAAGGTATTTAGTATATATAAATTGACTAAAATGTTAGGATATAATAATCCAGTGAGGTCAAAAGTTTTTACAGCTAAGGATAGAACTCTAGGCTTGATTTTAAATCAGTTCTTTGTCCAGCCATTGATTTAGGAGTGTCTCTTGTTGTCTGACACTGACTATAAAGGAACAGAATCTTGCCTCTGGACTCTTGTGTCTGTGCTTCGGGCAGGGCTGGTTTCATGGGCATACAACCTGTGCAGCCTCTTGCTTAGAAGGGATCTGTGTTTGGTTTAATACTCTGTTGTCACTATCTTGGAATTCTTAATAATTTTGGACACGGAGCTCCATGTTTTTATTTTGCACTGTGCCCTGCAAATCAGTTAGCCAGAGTTGGCTGAGTTTTTAACCTTTCATGCAAGGACACCAGCAAGGACAGAGCTGGGACTCCTTTGAGCTTACACAATAGATTCAAGGAACTCTTGAGCCTGCTTATTTAATGAATTCCCATATATGGGGTAAAATCTGGTTTCAAACTTGCTTCAGTTAGACTCAGTGAAGTTAGGGGGAATAGCTAACCCTTTGCTCCTTCACTGACTGCCATTTTCTGTGAAAAAGAACCTTAAAGTTGTACAAGACAAATTTGGCTTAGATCAGCGGTATCATCTAGGTTTCAAGGGCTACATAGCTCACCACAGCATAGAGAAATAAAACTCCTGATATAGAACTTTTTGTAATTTTTGTGCATAAAGTTGTATCAAAAGGTTAAAGCACAGGCAGCTATGTGTGCTTTCAGGAAACTAAAACCAAATGATAAAAAATTGTTATTTTACTTACTTTCCTCAGAGCTAGACTTTGTCATCTTATGTCTCTGCTCCAATACACATTATCTCTGCATACAGGGAGACTGGAAACAGTAGTTTGGATTGTATTTTTAAACAGAGCAGTGATTTTTGAAAGGATCAGTGCATAGATCGTACCCTGAAAACTCAGCCTGAAAGTGAGATTTGATTTAAAACCTTGTGCATAGAGGCTGATTATTGCTCAGGAACATTGATTGAGTGATGGTCTGACAGGGATCCTGGGAGATAGGGCATGACTTAAACATTTTTTTTTTAATTTTAAGTAGGTCACATTTTTCCCCCTCTCTGTTATGGTGGTGATTTTTCTTTTGATTTGCAGGTAGAATGTGGACATATTTTCCGAATGAATGAAAACTCAGTTTGCAATGAGATGGCAAAGCCGCCTTCATGGAGAAGTACAGCCTGGGGACTCATAGAGGCCTGCCTCAGGCTAGACTAGAAATAAGACAGATTATGCTAGCTGGCCTCTAAGCAACATTTTATTGACCTGAAGCTTTTAATCCTATTGTGAAAATGTGTAATTCCTCTTTCTGCAAACCCACTAGTGATTGTTCTACCTGTTGGTCTGATTGTTGATGCCTTCTCAAGTACATCTTGCCTTTTTGCCTTTTTAAATGTTTTACCCTAGTGGACTGAAGAGCAAAGGAGCGTGAGTGACACAGCCCCACTCTTTCACAATTTTGCTTAGGGAACTAAAACAACATTAGAATATTTTCTGAAGCAATTTCCCCCCAAAACTCCTTGATGTCTGTCTTTTTCTTTAAAGAGCACATCATGGCCTTTGTAGAGGTGACAATGTGGACTTATGGTGGGACAAAGGCCTGCTGCAGGTCTGACTGGCATTAGGAAGTGATCAGTAAGACCCTTCTTGCTTCCTAAGAATATACCCACCATTTACCTGGGAGACTGTGACTGAATATAAAAGAGCACAGAAAGCACAATTCACCTCTCTCTACATTTTGAATGTAGATACTTTCTATTTGTTGCCTATTGCGTGAGAAGATTCATACTTAAATGGATTAGGTAAAACAAACAACAACAACAGGAAAACAAAACAACAAAACTTAAAAATCAACTTCCTCGATTTCTTCTTTGTGGTTGAAGTTATTGTGTCAGTTGTAGGGATATTCAGCCATTTAGAATAAAATAAACTTTTGCGTTTGATAGCTAAAATTATATTTTTTCTCTTTAATCAGCTTCTGTGGATTTTAAATAACAACATTTCAACCTTGTGTTCCTATGTTAATTTTAGAGATAATCAGTACAGCGGTTTCCTTCCCAACATGTATCCACCACTAAAAAGTCTATGAAGTTTATTAGACCTTTTTTACAACAGTCATGCAAAGAGAAAATAGAGTGCTTTATTTAGATAAAGGCCATATATTATCATAAGGAGAACATGTCACATATTGCAGTCAGCATTTTTAATAGCAATAATAAATATGGCAGTAAGTCAACGTTGAACACATAATTTAATACTAGTAATTATATACCCACAAACCTCATATGAACTAGGCTCATACTTTTAGTTCAAGCATACACAAATGTTTCACTAAGTGACTATGGGTTTTCAAATATTTCATCAGAAAGGTATTTTTTATTCCAATGTTGTATGGTGTCAGGTCAAAAGACTTTCTTCACAGTGCATTTTATCCAAGGGAAACCTTAATAAATAGATTTTATGAGAAAGTCACAAGGCCAGATATATTTACAACTCTGAACTGTGACCAAGTTAAAGAGCCTATAATGATCACATAAATGAAAAAACACGATTGTACAATCTTCATGGCTTTCACAAAAGTGTTTTTCCCCTAATACTGCAATTTTTATGCCTTTTTTTAAAATTTGCAAAACTAAAGGAGAATGTAAGGGAAAAATACAGTAATGAATGTTTCTAACTGATCATTTATATCTTTGTGGAATCTAAGACATATAAGAAAGGAGGAGGGAGGACATATAATACTCTTATTTTTTAAACTCTTTATTCTGAAATATTTTCAAATTTACAGAAAAGTTGCAAGGACAGTACAAAGAAATCTTGTTTAGCCTTCACCTAAATTCTCCAACTGTTAACATTTTAGCATATTTGCCTTTTCTTTTTTTTTTTTTTTTTTTTTTTTTGAGACAGAGTCTCACTCTGTTGCCCGGGATAGACTGATATAGTGTCAGCCTAGCTCACAGCAACCTCAAATTCCTGGGCTCAAGCAATCCTATTGCCTCAGCCTCCTGAGTAGCTGGGACTACAGGCATACACCATCATGCCCGGCTAATATTTTTCTATGTATATTTTTAGTTGTCCAGCTAATTTCTTTCTAATTTTTTTAGTAGAGATGGGATCTTGCTCTTGCTCAGGCTAGTCTCCAATTCCTGAGCTCAAACGATCCGCTTGCCTTGCCTTTTCTTTTTTTCTATCTAAATATCTGTCTATCATCTATCTTCTATTTATACTATCTATTGTCCATCTTTTATTTCCATTTGAGAATATGTTGCAGATGTGATGCTTTGTTATTTCTAAATACTTCAATGTTTATTTCCTACCCATTCATAATATAGCATATATATGTCAAAATTAGGAAATTGACATTAATACAAGATTGCTATATAATTTTTTTAAGGTTTATATTTAGGTCTTTGTATATGGTGCAAGGAGCAAGTCAAGGTTAAGTTTTTATTTTCTGTTTTCTTTTTTTGCATATGGATGTCCAATTGTTCCAGCACCATTTGTTAATGAGATCATCTCTCCATTGAATTTTTTGGCACACTAAAATGAAAACAATTGACCTTATTTGAGTGGGCCTGTTTCTGGAGTCTCTTGTAGTTAAATTGATCTATTATCTATTTATTTAGATCTATCTATTATCTAATTATTTATTTATTATCTATTTATTTAGACCACATTATTATTATTATTATAGCTTTATGTAATAGTATTTTGGGTGGTTTTATAACTTTATTTGATGCATTTGACAATGATCAGTGATTAGTTTTCATCCACATTGACTGTCTATAGGTATTTAAAAGTGGTAACAGGTACATAGGTAGCCAAAGTACAAACACTTGTTTGGTGAATGTTCATCCTTATGTTTTCTGGACAACTGCACATGGATATGGTATGAGACATTCCTTATTCCTTTGGCCCAGACAGCTTTGCTGAGTCTGGTATCAATGCACACATCTGGAGTCCCCATCTGCTTCATGGCAAATTTCCAGATCTCTTTGAGTGCCTGAGGGGCACGCTTCTTGAAGCCCACTCCATGGACACACTTGTGATTGTTGATGGTCAATATTGTCAGTCACCATCTCATTGATGGCAGAACAGCCCTGCTGCTTCTTGCTGTCTTTCTTTGTGGGACCCATCTAACAGGGCCCAGATTGGAAAGGAAAGCTATAATAAGTCTTAAAATCAGGTAGTGTATATGAGTCCTTCAACTTTTTTCTCTTGTTAAAGTTTTACAGGTTTTAGTCTAAAAATATTATACAATGTTTATATCTAAGTATTTTGTTTTATATTGCCATTATAAATGGCACTTTTAAAAATTATAATTTCATGTGGTTCATTGCTAGCATATATAGTTTTTATTTGTATACTGACCTTGTATCTTGCAGTTATAATAAATGCACTGATTAGGTCCAGTGGCTTTTTTTTTTCTTTTTTGGTAAATTCTTTGTGAAATTCTGCATAGACAATCATGTTTTCTAAGAATGGAGAACATTTTATTTCTTTTATTTCATCATGTGTGTTTTTTATTGCTTTTTTATTCTATTGTTTTAGCTAGGACCTATAGTATGATATTGATTAGGATGGAGAGAGCATTCTTGCCTTATTTTTTTCCTTAAAAAGAAAGATTCAGTATTTTCTGTATGAATTTAGATCAGGTTTTAAGTACTCTATCAATTGAGGAAGTTATCTGTTATTCTTAGTTTTCTTAGAGTTTATATCATAAATGAATAATGTATTTTGTAAAAATGCTTTTTCTGCCTCTATTGAGATCATCATTTATTTTTTCTTCTTCAGTTTATTTATATGATGAATGATATTGATTGAATTTCAAATATTGAACCAACCTTGCATTCCCAGTATAAACTCCACTTGGTCATGATGTATTGTCATTTTTATATGTTTCTGAATTTGATTTGCTAATATTTTGTTTTGATCTTATTTTCATGCCCATGATTATGATGGATAATGGTCAGTAATTTTATTATAAGGCCTTTGGTTTTGGTCAGGGGCATACTGCTTTTTCAAATGACTTGGAAATTCCTGCCTTTTCTTTATTTTCTGACAGAATCTATGCAGAATTGGTATCATTTCTTCCTTAAGAGTTTGATAAAATTTACTAGTGAAGTCATCTGGACCTGAGCCTGTCATATCCATTATAAACCATGAGACAAATAGGAAATCTCAAAGGAGTTTAGAGGATTCCTTGTCTCCTACTTTCCAGCATATTACTTAGAAGTTTACTACATGTTTACCCATGTGCTTCCATCTCCTGGACTCTGAACTACTCTTTATGCCACTATCTGTCATATTATTTTATAGCTGTTTTCCTTGATTCCATCTGTCAGCTGGGTACAATCAGGTTACTGCTTTTATTTTATACTACTTAATTCCAGGGTTCTCTACCAATTTGTAAGATTAAGTGAATTGCTCACAATGACAAAAGTTAATTATAATGGAGGTAATTTATAAATGCTAAACATCCAGTTCATCCCATTATTGTATGCTACTTTCTAATCTAAGGGCTACCTAGCAGGAGTTAAGCATTTGTTCCTTTTTGCTCATATTGAATAATGTCTAGATTTGAGAAGGTTTAAATATTTAATTTTTAAAAATCTGCATTTCTTGAATCAGACTTACACCTGCATTATTAAGTGAACCTTGCTATGTGTGTCTTACTTCATGGAATCAATTTTCAAAAGGAATTAAACTCTCAGAATAGATAATTAGGAGAACTGTGTTCATGTGGATAGAGTTGAAGTTCTAGAACGTTTAAATGATTAAGAAGGCTTTTTATAATGAATCCATATTTTGTTCTGGAGACCCATGAATTCAATGGCAAGAACTAACTGTATAATATGGTAAAATCAGGGCTCGGTGGCACCAAATGAATAAAAATATTTACTTCCTTCTTCATACTGTTAGAATAAACTAAAATAAATTAGCATATTGAGTCTCCATCTGAGATTTGGCTCTGAACAAATTGTTTGCTTAGTGGTAGAATGCATGGTACTGCTCTTTGCCTTTGGTATTTTTTCCTTCAATATTAGAAGAGAAGAATGATACCTTTTTTATTTTATGGTTTTTCTGAATACATTTTTCTGTTCTCTTTTAAGTAAGAATGAGGTAGGTAATGTGTGGTTGAATATATAGCAAAGACGTAATAACTATATCAATTAAAAAATGTCTTGCAGTGATTCTTAATTCAGAAACTGAACAAAGTCTTTGGTTTGAAAATTAAACAAATCTCTTTTATTGGCATGAATTTTCATGTAATCCTTGACAGCATAGTTTGGTTGACAGTAAAAAAGCATGGGATAAACAAATAAATAAAGATAGTTGATGCTAATGAAATAAGGCATTAGGATATAAATCTGGGATCTTTGTCCTTATCTTAGTTTATGAAGTTCCTAACTGTATATTAAATGGTAATTATGAATGTTACTTTCAATTTAGCAAATACATTTAATAAATTGTTTTAACAAATGTAAAGTATCATTGTGACAACCAAGTCTTATTATAAATAAGTCCATGGTATGTGAATAAAGGAGGAAAGTAGTAATACGGAGAAAACTAAAGAACTAGAAGGGATTGTGGATTTCAGTGGTACTTCTGAGTGATGGGGAGGTATGAGAAACATTTTTAATCTCTTATTCATCAGCCTGGATCCCCAGTCCCAGCCTCACAGAAAGACAAGAAGACCCATTTCCTTTATCATTGCCTTAGAATTCTAGCCAGATAGGATGAGTCCAAATGGGAGAAAACGTCTTGCCCCTAAGGTTCCTTAAGGCTCCTTAACTTTTGGCTTGTAATGCTTTGTATTATGTTGGTTTACCAGATTTGCCATATAAATGTGCTTGCTTTAACCCTGCCCTGAGCAAAAACCAACTGATAGTAAGGAGAATATACTCTAGGGTACAAATTTTTCAAAAACTTTTAACTCTGCTGTGATAATGACAAATTATTTAAGGATATGATATCATGAGCATCAAAAAATAAAATAAATATAATAAAATGTTACTGGTAAAGATATTTCCACCTGTGTGACCCTGGACAAGTCTCTTAAACTTTTTGTCTCAATTTTCTCATGTGTATTGCGAAGTGTTTGAACTTCCTGATTGCTGTGGTCTGAGCATGCTATGATTTTAGGCTTTAAGAACACAGAGAGCTTTAAGAGACTTTGGGGATTTGAAACAAGAGACATGAGGGTGTGACTTGGTGCAAACAATAAGACTAAATACCAAAATCGAAATGTGTTGTGCATGAAAGACCTGAATTTGTGGCTATTTTTGCTGGTCAGTAAGGGAGGAAAGCCTTAGGGTAGAAATTTTCTTTATTCAGACCACAATCTGAATGTCTTAAAAATGCATTCATATTTGGAAGATTTATATTTTGGTGAGGAGAGAAGAATCAGATAAGTACATGTGTATGACTCCAAGTAAGATGTGAAACGAAAAAATAATTAAAGGTCAAGTCGCCTTTCCCATATATTATAAGAAAGGTAGTACCAGGAGGGGATTCCAAGTATATTTTAGGAGTAAAAAAACCTCCATGAAGCCACATTCCTAGACTCAGTGTGTATAAATATAATATAGAAGAATAAGGTTTTTTTTTGGTACATTTGACAGTATTATGGGGTCCTAGCTGGAGCTCATTCTTGATTGTAGCTAATTTAGACATGTCTGAGGCTATCTGGAAACGGTGGAATTTGCCTGCCAAGTGTTTGTGTGTAAAGAAATTTAGGATTCTTTTTGGAAAGAGCCCATCCCAAAGGAAGAAGTCAGCCAGAGGAGCTGACCCAAGCACAGCCTCAGTCATCAGAGGCATAGGGTTCTTTTATGTTTGTCTTGATACCTGTTTCAGAGATATACATTCCTGGATGCAGAGTACAAATGGAAAGAGCTGTTTTCACTAAGAGATTATTTAGGATGTGCATGTCTAAGTCAGGATTGAGTAGGTTGTATCCGATGAGATATAAAGGGGAAGAAACACATTCTCCTTAAATTAGCTTCAAATGGAGTGTGAGTCCTGTCTCTCCTTGGCTTCAGCAAGTGAGGTGGCAGGTGCTAAAGACAATGCAGCATAGTGGAGGGGCGAGCACATGCAGCGGTGCCAGTGGGAGTGGCAAGTTCAGTAGGGCATTAAGTATGAGTCCAGGTGATGAACAAGCAAGACTGCAGTGTCCAGAGGATGTTGACTGGTCTAAGGACACCAGATGCAGAGAATCCAATGCCTCAAACATTAGAATCAATAAAGATATTCAGCTGTGAGAGATAACAAAAGTAAAAAGAATGGAAAATTTATTAGCAAATGATAAAAGCATACATAATTAGTGCTAATAGTATGAGAGAAGAGCACGATTATTAAGCAATAATAAAACATTCTATATTGAGATTTTTATAGAGTGTCAATAGGAAAGAAATGAGAATGATGGCGGGATTATGAAGAAAGACAGTTGATCATGCACTAAAAGACAATGATTATAGTTTTATAAGATATGTTTTAAGAAAGAATATTGCACTGAAATAGAGGAAAAGGCAGCAGTGGACAAGAAACTCCTAAGCCAGGCACTGTGCTAGAAGCTTGAAATGTATGATTTCATGTAATGCTCTTATCAAACTATTTGCCTTAAGCACAGCTGCTAAATATCAAAGCTGAATTTGAACCCATTTGTTCTGACTCCAAAGCCAATGTTTCCCTCTCCCTTCCTTAGAGAAAGAATGAGGACTTATGCTGAAATTTCAGTCAAAGGCTAAAGATAAAAGTGATCTAACATCAAGCATAGTTCAAGAAATGAACAGCACAATCGTGTTGTAGAACAGGGGAAATGACTCTGGCTCTGATGTTCTTATTTTTGAGTTCAGAAAGACTTTTGCGGTTTGTCTAAACAATCTTTTGGCTGCTGTTTTCATTGACATATGGAAAAAAGTGAAATAACCAGTAAAATTAAGTCAGGAGTCTTAACCAAATATATTTTTAAAAGGGAAAGAGGAAGAGGATTAGAAGATAGAGGACGACAGCATCACCAAACACGCATTGCCTGGAGAGATCTGATTTTAAAGACCACTGGGGAGAATAGGGCACGGAAATTCCTCAGGGAGGAATGCACAAATAGGTGCTCTGTGAGCTATGTAGGAACAGAAAAGGGCTGAATGGATATTTGGTTATATATAAGAAAAAGCTTTTGTTGAGACATGCCACGAAGAAATGGTGTGCCTGATTACCTATTGAAAAACATAAAACCTTACAAATCAATGCAATCAGTTCTACCACAATTAGGTAAACATTGGCAATTTGATCCTAAAATTCATATAGAAATGCAAAGAGCTTAAAATAATTAAAAATATCGAAGAAAAAGAAAAAAATATTTCAGACTTTACTCTATAATATAATTAAGATATTGTAGTACTGGTGCCAGGATAGACTAATAAACCAATGGACTAGAATGAGAGACCAGAGGCGCCACACTTGATGCATGACAAAGCTGACGCTGCAGAGCAGTGAAAAAGGACAATCTCTTCATTAAATGATGGTGGGTTAACTGGATACACATATTAAAAAAATAAAAATTGACCCCTGCATCAAACCACATACAAAAACCAATTTCAGATTGATTGTTATTAAAAACAAGAGGTAAAACAATAAAGCTTCCAGAAGATGTCAAAAGAGATAACGTCACAATATTAGATTAGGCAAAGATTTCTTAAACAGGACACATAAGCATTAACCATAAAGGAAAATATTGGTAAATCAGACTACATTTGATTAGAAATGTTTGTTCATTAAAAGATACCAATAAGAAGTGAAAAGGCAGGCTCATAATAGGAGAAGATATTTGCTATACATTTGGCACAGGGTGTTGTTATAGAAACTGGGAAAGAATTAGATATTCAACTGACAAATAATACATAAAGAACTTTCATGAATCAATAAAGAAAATTAGAAAAGTAGACAAGAAGTAGAAAGAATAGGGACTTTACAAGAAGATATCCAGTTGATTAAAGAATATATGAAAAGATGTTCAACTTCATTAGTAAACAGAGAAATGCAAATTAAAACCACAATGAAGATACCTCTAACATGTGCCAGGATGGCAGACAAACAAACATAAAACTGATAATATCTAGTGCTGATGAAGATGTGGAGCAACTGGAACTCTTGTTTAATGCTGGTGATGCAACTTTTTGGGGAAGTGTTTGGAAGTATCTGTTAAAATTAAAGACACGTTTTTATTATCTAGCAGTTCTGCTCAGTATATGTTATATAGCAGTTGTTCGTATATTTCCATTCTGATAATGGGAGAAAAAGAGTGAATGCTTAAAATATATTTAAAAAACCAGATAAAACAATTATAACTGCCAACAAAATGTTTCTAAATAAGGGAAGAATATAAATAATATTAAAAACCTAAAGTAGAGATTAGAATAGTAAGAATATTTGGTGTACTCGTTCAGGGAGGAGGGTTAACAAGATTGATCTAGTGCCAGTTCCTTTACTATGATGAGATATGAGCATAACCAGCACAGTAGGTGATTCTGCCTTTGGACATCTCTTTGGCCTCTGCTAACAGTGGTTATACTTTATGAGTCTGTTAGCCCAGTTTGTGTTCCTGAACATCTTATTTCCCTAAGAACCCTGACCACTGTTAGCCAAGTTGGTGTTCCTGAACTTCCCACTTCCCTAAGAACCCTACCCATAAGCCATTTGGATCTGTCCTCTCTTACGTTTCTCTCTCTTCTCTTCCCAGGAGTACACTCACTCCATTTTGGTCACTACTGGCTAATTTGCAATTTTGAGAACACCAAATTGTATAGATATCATCTCAACAGAAATTGTACCTTCAGGGAATCTATTTGCAATAGTATTTTTAAATTCTTCTGGTCTACTTTTATAAACAAGTGGGAAGGAAATGATCCACTGAAGTGCAAAGAGTTTCAAAAACAGGAAAAAAAAGAATCATTCAGTGGGAAGAATGGACTAGAAGGATGAAGAAATGAAGGTTATAGTCTGGAAGCCTAATGCTGGAAAGCAGAGTACACAGCCAGAAAAATTTCAAAGGAAGGTGGCAGCTTATACAGTAAGAATAATTTTAACATAAGGCTAAAGACATTAAAAGAAAGCTTTAGGAACCTGGAAAAATTAAATAATAGGGTAAAGTACAACTGTTGTGTGGGGATGTCCTGTTATAACAGATTGCTCTTTCAAATGGTCATAAAGTTATGAGTCAGGAAAGAATATTCTCTCAGAAGAAGGTGTAGGAACAATGAGACACAGTAACACTCTATGTCTAAATGTGCAAGAGCAAGTGACTTGGGAGGAAAATATATAAATTGTTATTTGCAAAGAATCTATTTCTTTAAAGGTAGAAAAAGGAAGAATAAAGAACTATGATTTACGTGCAGAAAACATACTGAAAAAGTTAAAACTTACGTAGAGAAAACAATAATAAAGAGAAATGCTTTATATTTACATGACACACAGAGTCCATATCACATTTTCACTTTTAACACTTTATGGTTTTCTAGGCTCAAAACATCTCACCCCATGAAGGTTGGCTTGATAAGTGTTTCCACCTCTGAAAGAAGTGACTTAAAGCAATGTTTCACATTGATTAGTAGCCTGAACTGCCTGATATTGAGGATAGTCCTGCTACTTCCTAGCCTTGTTACCTTGGGCAACGTAGTTTACCTCTATGTGTCTTGGTTTTCTCAACTGTGACATGGAGATAATAATATAATTGACTTCATGGTTTTGTGAGGATTAAATTTTATTTAATTATTAAGAGCTCAGTCAATATTAGCTTTTATTATCCAAAGCTATACTGCTCATTAGTGTCACAGCTCCAAGTTTTCTGCCTCCAAATACAATGCCCCTTCCTGGGCACCTTTTCACCTCTTCTCTAAAATGAGTTAGATTCTAGGCCTCTGGCCCAAAGTTGAGGCCTTGAGAGTGAGGGCCAAAATGTGAGAGGACAGTCTCCAAAGAATCGGTGCAAAGATGAAGCATGATCCGACTTCCAAGCAGTTGATCTAGGTTGGCAAGAATCAGTCCAAAAACATAAGGCCCAGAGGGGCAGACAGAGAATAAGAATCAGGTCTAAAATGTGTGCTCTGTAATAGAGATCGAGTAGGATAGCAATAGTAGGTTTGTGAAGTGAAACTAGTAGAAATCCCTATGGCAGTGGTGTAGATATTTTATTATTGTTACTTTTGGGCAGTGGAGATCCAGCTGTAAATGTTTATGGAATAATGATCTACTTGGCTTCTACCTCTGGCAGCTGGGACCACGTAACACTTACCTGCAGGTCTAACCTTATCTCAAATTTCTGTGCCAATTTTGGCCCTTGCCAGGAGATTCTATGAGTCCAGTAACTAATTATCTAGTATCAAGTGATTGCTAAGGTAGACACAATCTGATGCTATGCCTTGTTTTCCTAAACAAAGCCCTTCAATATATTAGTTACTTGAGATTTAATAAATTTCCTTGAGAGTGGACAGAGTGGATGTGAAATGTGAACTCTGGTTACTGAAGCTGTGCACCCACAGCCTACAGCTGTATCTCTCTGAAGTGTAACTCTGCACATCTGTCCTAGGGTTCTGTCTGTTGCCTGCTGTCCAGCTCACTCCACTGCCAGGACTGTCCCCTGTGGCCTACTCACTGGAACTATGTGGTTATGCTGGCCTACTCCTTTTGAATTATTTGGTCTCTTTGACATGGCCTTTTTACTGAGACCCATTGCACTGAAGATTAAACATTTCTTTAGTTATACGATGTCTTAATATTAAAAAAAATTTCTGTAAACATTTCTGTATGTCAGGTCCACTGCTTTGTACACATTTTCTTATTTAATTTTCCGCAAAAAACTATGATGTAGGTACTAGATGGTTAGGCTCAGTTTTCAAATGGAAAAAACTAAGGCTCAGTGACGTTATGAAATTTTCCAAGGTCACACAGCTGGTAAGAGAGAAATTTGGTATTAGAAACTAGTAACTCCAAAACTTGAGATCTTAAACATTGTGCTATATGTCAGTGATATAAGAAATAGTAAAAGAAAGAACATGTGGAACAATTTGGGAGAAAGTTGCTCTGTAAAGACAAACCATTATTATTTTCATTAAAACTAGATTTTCCACACTGATGCTCATTGTTTCCACCAGAAATATCACTGAGATTCTTCTTTTATTTTTTGACATTACACTGTGTCTAAAAGGAAGATGAAAATAGTAAGGAAAGAAGACCTTCTTAAAAACTATTTTATAGTCAGTTTGTTGGATGCTATTAATAAATAAATGAGAATTCTTGATACCTGTGGAATAACTCATTGTAATCAAGTATTGAGATGTAGCCACAATAGACTACATCTAGATACAAATAGTCACAACCAATATTGACTGAATATGGAGATAGAGTATTATGAGTTATACTCTATTGAGGACATTTATAAGTTAAAGAGATAGTAAAGTTCAAAAAGTCTTATGTATCTTATATTACCTTGTTATATTTAATAAAGGGAGACCCTTAAAGAAGAAAAACTAGAACAAATAATAGGATTTCATTGGTTCCGAACCCAAAACAGTTTTTCTTACTTTTTAAAAAAAATTCATGAGCCCCTTTATAAAACCAATAAAATCTATACACTCTCTTTGAAAGACATGAAATCCATATCATCCCACAATTTATCATACAGTTTTATGAACTTCTCTGAAGACTATTTATGGACTCCAGGCCATGAATCAAGAGTCCTTGGTTTTGAAGAACTCTTTTTGAGTTGGGAAGAGCTATAGTTTGGATACAGCTGGTTAGGCCCCATCAAGTCTTATGGTGAAATTTGATCCCCAATGTTGGATGTGGGGCCTGATGGGGAAGGTTTTTGGGTCATGGCAGTGGATCCCTTATGAATGGCTTGGTGCCATCCTTGTGGTAATAAGTGAATTCTCATTCTTAGTTCCTGTGAGAACGGCTCGTTGAGAAAAGCTTGGTACTTTCTCCTCTCTCTCTCTCTCTCTCACTTCCTCTCTTGCCATGTGATCTCTGTGCACGGTGGCTCCCCTTCACCTTCTACCATTAGTAGAATCTTCCTGAGGCCCTTACCAGAAACAGATGCTGACACCCTGCTTCTTGTACAGACTGCAGAACTATGAGTCAAATAGACCTCTTTTCTTTAAAAATCGCCCAGCCTCAGGTATTCCTTTATAGCAACATAAATGGAATAAGACAGAGGAGAATTCTAATATTACGATTAAATCCTAACGAATACCTCTTCTCTTGCCAAATGTTCTAAATAGCTGTGTTATTAATGACTTGATTAATGCTCACTTCCTTGTAAATAAAATGGCTGCTTCTGCCTCAGAATCTGAGGTTTTTCATAACAAATGGCAAGTATAGATCTCACACTTATTTATTCTGTACTTGTTCACATTTTTGTATAGGTAATCTTTCTCCCAAATTCTGCTGAGAAATTTTGAGATTCTGAGAGATTCTGAGATTCTGCTGAGGAGATCTTTTAAAATCTATCATTGTGGCTGTCTTTTTGAATGAAATATTTTTTCCTTAAGCCACAAACTTACTCCAGGTTGTACCATAGAGACATTTTCATACATCAGGCAACTTTTGGGCCCTAAATCTAATAGTTATCAAGCCAATTGCCAGGC
Organism: Eulemur rufifrons; assembly: GCF_041146395.1. Taxonomy (NCBI): domain Eukaryota; kingdom Metazoa; phylum Chordata; class Mammalia; order Primates; family Lemuridae; genus Eulemur; species Eulemur rufifrons. The sequence goes on along the minus strand of NC_091000.1, from coordinate 20,059,687 downwards.
ATGATAGGATCTAGAAAGTTTATCCAGTTTTATGAAATCTGTCAGTCATCTCTGCTATTTTTATATTAAATTAATGCTCTGGGTACCTCTTCAAAATCACCCCTTGAAATATTTCTTGAACATTTATTCTCATAGCATTCTTGTATAACTAAATTCTTTCTGGTCCTTCCCCCCCTTCCATTTAAAGTGAGAAAGTAAAGGCACAGCCTTATGGCACCCAAGTATAGACTGACGCTGTTTTCAGTCCTTTCTCAACCTTAGGTCAGTTGATTCTTTAGAGTCGTCTTTGGCTATATCCTTTTTAGGCACATAAATTTTATATATAAATGAAGTTTTATTCACATACCTGAATGCTGGCTTTGAAACATGTCTGCATTTTCGTGAGCTAAATGAGGAAGCCTATTTTCCCCTCCTCTTTTTCTGGAACGACACCAATATTTCCTCTCATTTATAGATTTATCTGTGATACAATGATAAATTTGAGATTCTTTTGTCAGTGGAGAGAAACATTTGAATAATTGTTTAAGCCAAGCTTGAGCCCATCCTCCGAAGTAAGGTATCACAAGAATGGAAGAATAAGTTCCACATGGATTCCCCATCAAATTGGCACTAACCGATCAACACAAAGGTGCTCATACAGTAGTAATATTCATTGGGAGTTGGGGGGATGGGTGTGGGTAAACTCTCAACTAAGGGACGTGGTGAGCATTGTATGGGGTAAAGGGCACACCTCAAATCCTGGCTTGGGTGAGGCAAAGTCACAACATGTAACCAAAATGTTTGTACCCCCATAATATCCTGAAACAAATAAAACAAACAGATTAGTATTAAGCTCCCATGTGGACAGGGAGGTATAGGTAGATGCAATGACACTTTCCTCAGTATAGGTAATAGATGATATGATAAGATGGATAGGGATGGGTTTGACAATGGGAAATACAAAGTTCAGTGATTTACATTAACAAAGATTTGTATTTATCTGAAAATACCATATATGTATACCCCACAACATCCCCAGTAAATTGTAAATTAAAAGAGGAAATGGAATACATTTAGTTTTTGGAAAGTTAGGGAGTAATAACTGGCTTGAACCACCATTTTTGTAGGTGCTATATAAACTTTTCCATCTACTACTGCCAGTGAACCTGGGCTCTGACATCAGTGCTCCTGTTCCTTCATTCCCACTCTTCTCTTGAGAAGATATTACTAAGGAGCTGAGCCAGGTCATTGGAAAAGGGTATATAAAGGGTCTATGGATATATGATGTATATATATGTGTGTGTATATCTCTCTATCTCTCTCTCTCACACACACACACACACACACACATACACACACGGCAGTTAACTTACTTTCTAAAAACACCTTAGGGAGAAAATGCAAAAAAAAAAAAAAAAAAATGCAATGAAGAGGAGACTATATTGTCATTCTGACATTCTAGATCAGATGAATCAGTGCTTGGCTGGGGACACCAAACATACTTTCCAGTATGGCCCAACCCAAGATGCATTACCAAATCTGCAGACATGAAAGGTCAGTGTGGTCACCCACTAGGACAAACAGATCCTGTGCACACGCAATTCTAATTAGAGTTTCAGGGCCAGAAAACAGCCATTTTTACTTGATGGTGATAGTTTTATTGATTCCTTGACAATTCAGTGACACTACAGAGGATATTAGGTGAAGAAGAAGCACTCCACAGGATTAAAGGAAGAGGGCAGCTCTCTGTTTTAAAGAAACAGGTAGCCTATCTTTTCAGAAACTCTTTACTAGTGGAGTTTGCACAGTTAAGAATGTTTTAAGTCTCTTTCTGGCCGTTTTATAATTGCTATGTTAAGGGGTGATTTACTACATATGGCTTTCAAAATTGAAATGGACACTCAATTTGTCTTGTCCCTACCCAACTGCACCTTAGGGGAGGGCAGGTGCCTTCCAGTGAGAAGCTCTGCACCAGTAGGTCAGGTATCCTCAGGTGTCTCTGGACAGGCTGTATTCATTCTCATCTATGGCAAACATTTTTGAGTCAATTTATTACCTTTACAAACAATTTGAGCACTGCTTTAGGTGACAGAACTGGGATTTGAACCTAGGTTTGTCTAACTTAGCAGACTAAATGCATAACATCTATAAGTCAGACGGATGAGTTAGAGACCCTGTTCTGTCACTATCTAATTTTATTAGTTTGTGCAAGTTATTTAACCCTTCTGAAGCTGTTTCTTTTTCTTTACATTTATTTGTGATAGTAGCTCAAAAGATTGCTGCTTCAATAAAATAAGATCAGATATAGAAAACATTTTATTCAGTGCCTGGCGTAGAATAGACACTAGACAATTGATAATGAATATTGTTGCTTACAGAAGATCATGTAAATATACTTAGTAACTCTGAAGGTCTTTATTCTCTGCTTCCCTACCCTTACCATATAACAAAATCTTTAAACTCAGTCACTAATATTTTCTAGTATGTAAAACCTTAATAGATTTTAGTAATTTGAATAGTTAGTATACATCAACCAGTGAAAAATAGGTATTATAAAGATAGGAAGAAAGAGGAGGAAAGAACAAGGAATAAGCTGTTAAAAAAAAGTCTGTCCTCTTATCTCCAAACTTTAGATTGAATGAAACGTAAGATTTTGGACAAAATTGGTAAATAATGAAAATAAAGTTTTGAGAGTCATTGAGCGTCACACTTATGAATAAACGTTTTCAGGATTTGCTGTGCACAACAGATTCCTTTGGAAGGCGAGGTTGTTGTTGATGGCTTATGTTGATTTGCTTAGATTTGTTTTCAGTCTGAAACTTCACAGGGGACATTTAATAACATCTTATGATGCAAGCTGTGGCATTTGTCATTCTTTCTGAATGGATGAAGTGCTTGTGTTATTGGATCAGGTTTATTTTTTTAGATATTGGGGATTCTTGGTGACTCATTGTTTTCTTCAGTGTAGTCTACTGGAAGTTGGAATCATATTGGCGTATGTTTGCTTATTAATTCTGCTACATTCCAGTAGTGATAATTTGAACAAAGTGATTAACTTCCCATAAACTCTGTTGTGTTTTTTTCCCAGCTTTACACTGAAAATAACAATACTTTGCCCTATTGCTGTGAGGAGTAATGAAATTAAAATAAGTATGAGGAGAAGAAAGTAGGGAAGTATATAGATCCTGAAATATTAAAGAGGTAAAGGTTAGTTCATATTCCTCTAAATTATAACCAAAATATAATGTACCAGATATACCTGCCTATTACTTGCCTGTTAATATAAATTTAAATTCTTCTCATAGTACAGTTTATAAGGTACTATTTTAGAAATTGAGGTGCTTGAAAAACTTTTCACATGTAAGAGCTAAGTAAAAGTATTATATTTTTGAAAATTGTTAGGACAATTGTGTAGAGTTAAAAGAGACTATGTATCTTAATAAATTTAGTTAAGGAGTCAAGAGACTACTACTATCTTCTACTTTTCTGAGCTATTTATTTTTTATGCATAAATTAGTTTAAACGAAAAAAACATCTGATTCATCACAGATGACAGGCTGAGCCTAAATGTATTCATTTTTTCTCCCTAATTGATGCATTATTTTAATTCAGTCTTTAATTCCTCTGGAATCCAAATATTACAAATTGAGGATAAATATATTTTAAATACTTGGACGACAATTTTATGCACGTATTTTTTTCTTTTATATGTGCAGTTGGGACTTTATAGTCCCTATTTCCAACTCTTGTTTTTGACATTTCTGTGGTTTTGTGTTGCACTCTAGCAGATCTCTGAACTGAGAAGAATTAGAAATAGTAACTATGGTATAAAAGCCAAAAGGAGAACATTCAACTCAGGGAATTTGTGAAATGCCCTTTATCTGAATGTGTGTCTTAGGCTGGCATATAACAAACATTGTCAGGAGTTGATGTTGACGCATGATTTGTCATACGATGCTCTGGAAAGTAGGATATTACAAAACAAGTAAAAATAGAATAAAAATTTCTATTTGTTTAGAGACAGGAGAGGAGTGTGTGTGTGTGTGTGTGTGTGTGTGTGTGTATTTCAATTTTCTCTGGGCAGGCATTGAATATTAGTGGACAAAGCTGGGTTTCAAGTTTGGTAGTGATAGCAGGAGGTTTCCTCAAACATTGAAAGAATGGAAGCTGAAGGATCTTCATTTCCTTTTGACCAGGGGCAGCTATTCTCTATGAAGCAAATGCCATCTGATGAAATAATTACTTTGATGTTTTAATATCCTATTGGTCTCCAATATTTTGGTGTGACCTGATGAAGGTTTTGGTCAGCTTGAGTTAACATTTGATTTCAAATGATCCAAACAGATTTGAAATTCAATTGAATCAATGTGAGATTTATTAAAATCATTCAAGGGCTGGATAATTTTTGAGATGATGTAGAACAATTCTCTCATTGTGCAGATGAGAAAACAGAAATCCAAAAAGATTCAGAAAATTGCTTAAGGATATGGAGCTAATGACAAAAACTTATATTTTAATAATAAAAAATATACTATGAATACAGTTCATAATAGTCATTGAAATATTGTAGTAAAGAACAAAGATCTATACTTGTTAGGCCTATGCTACCTTGAAAATCTTATATATTTTTTTATTATTTTTTATCTTTCTTACCTCTTTTATTGCTTTTGTTGTTATAGTCATTGTCATTGGAGACCTAGTTCAGGCAAGCACCCAAAACTACCTCAAACACAGAGGAGAGACAATCTATCCAAGAGGCAAAGGCCTTGGGATAGGAACGATTTGGGATAAGGAAGGATAAGCTGTGAATATCATTGACAAGAGTGATTAATTTCCCATGCTGTTTTTGTGCTGATTTCTTAAGCTTGTTGTGTGCTGTAATCATTTTATTAGTGAAGAGGTTATATCACATGCTTATGTATCTAAAGACAAAACATTTCATTCATAATTTGTGTAAATATTTTTAATTCCTTTGATGCTATTTTCAGCAGCAAGTTTAGGAATTTAAAAATGAACTTTTAATGGTTTTCTTCTTTTAACTCATCTGTAGATTAGAGTATTCCATATACACAGGAAGTATCCTTTCTTCATTATAATCTATAATTGTTGAAGAAAACTTTGAGAAGACAGCTTAGGCAAAAAGAAATGTTTTGCTTGATTCATTGCCTCCCCTCTTATAATGGTGCTGTGCTGAAATAGGGTAAAAATCTGATAAAGAATGACGATTTGTTCAATTAAGATTGCCATTGGTGGTTACTGCTAAATTATAGGATAAGCACAATATTTTTCCCCCTTTATCCCAACTTCCAAGTCTCTATTCCAGGAACTCAGAAGATCAAAAGCAAGACTACTGAATCGCTACCTTCCCTCTTATATGTAGCCTGACTTCTCACTCTGGAGCCACAGCACATACCTGAGTTAACAGACTTTTAAGCTGGACAAGAAACTCTCACTTTGCTCTGAGAGTGGGCATAGAACTCCACTTTGCCAGGTGTGGTGAGGCCAGAGAGGAATTATTGCTCTTCCTTTGCTTTGTGGCCCTGGTGAGAACTCAGGAGGTGAGCCTAAGAAATGAGTGCCAGATGGCTATAGAAGAGATGTACATGGGGTCTACTACTGCCCAGAAATTCCAGAAGTGAATGCCTTTGAAGTTGATTATCTACGGCTAGACTTTGTATAGCTCAGGTCTCTTCTCTGTAGTGGCAGGAAGAACTTATTCTTCCACAGTTGTCAGCAGACTAATCCTTGTAGTAAAAATGAACTTGACTCAGGGGAGGCAGAATGCCACCCAGAAAACATGCTTGTTTACATTGTATGCCTTCAGTTACATCTGGGTGCAGGACTTAATCCCTCAGTTAAGTGAAGAACTCTGGAAGACAGGAGAGACATGCTGAGGCTGAGGGCCCAGTCCTCATCTGTGCAGGCTGGCACAAACCTGGCAGAGCCCCACACATAAAGGTTGACACTGTTCCTGAAAATCATAGCTATTGGGGCTACAAGTAGTATGAACTTTAGCTGAAAGCAAATTGATTGGAATGAATAGGTTGATATGAAAATTTGGTTGAACTAATGTATGTGTATATTTTGTTTATTAGATTAGCTGTCATCACTATATTCTTGGGTATTAGTAATTTATAGAGAGACAGAATAATTAAGAGCATAGCCTCTGGTATTAGGCCATGAGCTGACTCTGAGACCCAGCTCCACCATGTATGTATAAACTGTCAGCTTGACCTTGAATCTCTGGGTTTGAATACCAGCTCTGCCATTTACTAGACATAGAAATTGGGTAAGTTACTGAGTTTCCCTGAACCTCATTTTTTTCTCATTTGTATGTGCAAAACACACCAGGCAAATCACATAGGATAGTGCTTGTGTATAGCGAGCTCTCATAATTCACATAATGTACTCGGAATGGTACACTTTTGAACCAGGCATTATTGCAAGTTGTACTACATATATTACCAGTAAATGTAAACTAGTATTGTTATTGTCATTGTTATTGCTTTGGTTCTCAATGATTTGAGTTTGCAACTATTTTTATTAAGTGCTTCTGTATTTTCCTACTTTTTTCTTTTTATTTCTAGTTTATTTTTAGCCTACTATTTCTGCTATGGGTTATTTATAATAGTAAGACAATTAGAATAACTTAAGTGTCCAAACATTACATATTAATGTTGAGGTTTAATATTTCAGAAGTATTATAGTTTGCATAAGAATAATATAATAAGAGCTAACATTGATTATTACTATATACCAAGTACTGTGATATAAGTAATTTTATTATTCCTGTTTTACAAATGAGGTAATTAAAATCTTTAGAGCGGCTAAAAAAATGTGTATCAGGTAATATGGTTACAACTATTGGTAGAGTTAGCATTGTATCCAAGTGGAGTAATTCCAGGGATAATATGTGTGTATGGTCATGAAACAAATACAGCCGAAAGGAAAAACTGTAAATCATTGAAGATGAAAAGGTCAATGAAATGTGAGGGCAGAGCTTGATGAGCTGTCCACATAGATGTCGATGTCACCCCAGACTCATGGTAGATGAGTGTAGATCTAGGAGAAGAGGGGGAGACCACAAGTCAGGGAAGAGAGCCTTGACAGTTACGTGGCATGAATGAAGAGGTTAGTGAGTGACAGAAACAAGGAGAAGTGGAGGGTGCTGCTACTGTTGCCACTATTAAAACAACAGCACCCTAGTATTTATGGGATCCTTATTAGTATGTATGGAACTTTTGAAAGCATTATCTCAAGGAATTCTTACACCAATCCTTTGAGAAAGATACTATTATTATTCCCATTTTGTGAATGAGTTGACTCAGTTTTAGAAAAATTGAATAAATTGCATAAGTCCACACAGCTATTTTAAGTCATCCAGTACAGCTATGTGAAATGTTTTTCAAAGAAGCCACCCCTCTCTCCATCCATCCATACATCCATCTATGCATTCATCCTTCCATCCATCTATCCATTTGTTTAACTTGAGTATCTTCTTGTTATTAAGCTCTGGGTAAGGAAAAGTGCTTTAAATCCTGGTCCCTGCCTTTGAGTCTGATAGGAAAGAAAGGGGAACAATTGATAAAAACTATAGTAGCATTGTGATTTTATTATTTCTAAAATGAGAGTGCCGTGTTGCATAATATTTAATTTTTCTTCCAATTCCACCTCTGTGATTATAGAAACAGCAAGAAGTAATCAACAAGAAACAAAATTTTACACAGCCTAGTGGTATAAAATTTGAACTTACTTAACTATTGTTAGCATAAGACCCACTCATTTTCTCAGTTGTATGCAGACTAGCAAATTTGGCGGCCAAGGAACTCAGTGTGAGGCAGCTGGGCATGATTTTGGATGGGGGACTCAAATTCAATGTTGGTGAAGTGTTTACAGTTTGCATGTGCATTGCAGGTGTGTGACATCACTTCCCATGACTGATGTGAATGCTGGAAACAGTGGCAGGAGGCTGATAGCCTGCCTTTAACCCTTTCCAAATGAGCCATCTTGTGGGCAGATGTTGACCACACCTTCTTGCGCATCTTTCTAAATGAACCTGGAGATGAGCCAGTTTTTGCTGATCCAGGCCTTGGCAAGAGAAAGAACAGCCACTGAACCTTTCTAGGAAATGGCGTTGAGACTAATTCAGAGGTCTAGGAAATCAAGGGCCTTCCTTTAATACCCCAGGTGATGGCAATGATAGGAAAAACAACATTATTCTCCTGTTTAGGCTACAGTCAAAACTTGTTGATATTTTACAATTTGAAAATTTTAGGGGCATGGGAGTGGAAACAGGCTTCCTATGTAGGAAAAAGCCAGATTAAAGAAACAGTTTTGAAAACTACTAGTGTAAACAAAATTGCAGAGAATATTAAAACTACTTTAAGGAACAAAATATTTTCATGTTTTCCTTGCAAATAGTCCTCTAGTTTATCCAGTGTAGTCTTTCCAGTGACGTCAAGGAAACAAACCTACTTAGTATAAAATGTTATGATAATGTAAAATCACCTCTGTGCAGTTACCAAAGCAGATCGTGCTTTTAGTTTATGCTTATTCTACAATGTTGAGGCATTCAGTACAATGGCTAAGCAATTTAGAATGACCACAAAAACTGCTAGGAATTAGCCAAGGATTTTTCAAATTACCTGTGTTACATATTTTCCTATAACATATGTGTACATGTACGTATAAGTGTAAAATAAAATGTAAATGTAAGATTTATATGAATAAAACTATTAATTAATTTATATTAAAGTAGCCTATATATTACACTTTCCAATAATATGTAAATTTCCCCTCCAATTAGTTCACATTATAAAAATTTTACTAGGCTGATACTTTTTATCCTAGCCATTTATACTATTTGAGGCATTACTGAGGTTTTTATTCTTATGTACAACTTCAGAGTGGGTGGGTAAGAGGATTTTTGCTTGTAGGTTACCAATGGAGAAGGCACAGCCTAATTCAGGAGCTTCTGGAGACTCGAAATAAATATTCTTTATCAGTATTTCTGCAGTCACAAGGGCAACTTTGAACAATTAGAGAAAAAAATTGTACATCTTTGAAAATAGACTCTGCTGAAGAAAACAGCCATATTTCAGCCTCATTTTTCTTTCTTCTCACATCAGAATTGGTTCTCTGTGGAGGTACTTGTTTGGATCACATTATCTAAAAACTGTATTTGAATAAATTGCTAGCTCTACCTGCAGCTGCAAGTGCTGGTTATTTTGCTTGAATTTGTAGCTCTTTGATGTTTTCTGGCATGCATGATTTGTAAAAAATTTATACACAGCCTGCTATAGTTTTTTAAGTCTGAGACAATTCTTATTGAGCAAGTCTTGTTAACATCAGTTTAAAAGTTTGAAACGAAAGCTTCACAACCCTGCTTGTAAAAGGGGTTGAGATTGTGATAGGGGAGATTATTTTTAATGAAACTAAGCTTATGTAGTTTTCAAGTTCAAAGGTGAAATGAGATTCTATTAGTTTACAGAGCTTCAGAGACTATATACAGGATAGCAGTGGACTAACATATAAACATTTTTTAAGGCAATTTCATTTCACAGTGTAAACTAAAATCTAATTGCAGTGCTAGAAAGTTTATATCATAACTTCATTTTTCTAGTTCAATTCATCCATTTTCCCTATTTATGTGATACAGACTACAAGAATTCATTTTGGAAAAAGGCAAGAGAAAACCTTAAAAGCAATCTCTCTTTGGATATCTTATGAAGACCTCCACTCCTAAGATATTTTTCTGTGACTATGTTTGTGAGAGGTAGAGTCAGTAATACTAACCTAAGATCTCCTTCCATCATGGCTGTGATCTGGCATGTCTGAAATATACAACTGGAATGAAAACGACTGGTGAGTCTACCTTGAAAAACTCAGATGCCAACTGGAGATCCTGTTGCAGCCAAACTGAGGCATATAATCAAAACCAGGTTACCTTTTCGAAACCAGAAAATTAAAAATGGCATATACTGGCTCTGCTGAGGGGCTCAGGCCCCCCTTGCCGGCAGTGGCAATTCATAATCATGCATCAGGGAGGGACAGAGCAAAGGTGATTGTTACTAGCTATCTTGCATAATTTCATTGTCTTCTAGATATTTCAAGGATAACTATTTTTAAGTGATAAAATTAAAAACACCCCAAAATGTACAATTTGCTAATGATTTTTATAAACTTTTTATTTTGAGATAATTTTAGATTCACATGCAGTTGTAAGAAATAATACAGAGAGATCCTTATACACACTTTACTAAGTTTCCCCCAGTGGTAACACCTTGCCTAACTATAATATAATATCACAACCAGGATGTTGACATCAATCAATCTTATTTAGATTCATCAGTTTACATGGAATTATTTGTGTGTGTGTGAGTGTGTATTTAGTCCTATTCAGTTTTATTACTTGGCAGATTTGTGTAACTACCATTACAATTAAGATACATAATAGTTTCATTACAAGGATTTCTTATGCTATTAATTTTTAATGGGAGATGTACTCAAAAGATTTATTTGCCAATTTGAATGGCTTTTCTAAGGCTATGTTGTATCAAAAATAGTTTTGAAAGACACACAATGACTAAAGACAGAAAATAAACTCTTCTCTAATTCCAAGGAGTAGGCTAAAGTTGTGGGAGCTGATCTCCCTGTAGAGTTTTCTGGGAATATAAACAATGAATTACCATGCTGCTTTAGAAAGGAGAAATTACTGAGCAGAGAGTGGAGAAAAAAATTTAATGATATCTGAAGCAAAGAATAAGGGCAGGGTTTTAAGGATGCAGGTTAGTAGGCCCGTTTGCACAGTTTTAACAAAAGGAAGTTAAAAATTACAGCCTCAGATTCTTTTGTGTAAAAAAAAAAGAAAAAGAAAAAAGCAATGTCAGCAAGATTAAAAACCATAGTCACTGGTCTGTGCTCTGTAAAAAGAGCTCTCTCCCCCTGGGAAAACAATAAAAAATTATTTGCCCCTGTATCAAATTTAGGACCACTTACCAAAATGGCTAGCTTGGCAGAGGCTGCTGTTTAGCTGGTAGCTCAATTGTATAATTCACTTGTAGCTCAGCATGAACTTTCCTCATAGACAATAGACATTTGTGTTCACACATTTGAAAAATGAACTTACACAAACAAGTGCAATTTATACTGTTTCTCGAAACCATAAAACATTGACACTTTTAAACTAATGAGTTTTGGGCTACCTTCAGAATAAAGCTTTGTGTCTTTTGCTGCTATCCTTTATTTCTTGGGCAATGAAGACCATCTATAAAGTGAAATTGTTAATAGCAAAAAATTGTGAGAAGTCAATCATAAAAGCTGCATACTGGATTTTTTACTCTTCTTTTTTCCCTTTGGGATTAAAGATATTCCCTTTGTTTTGGAGGAGAATGTCAGTTTAATTATTATGTAAATAAACATTTTGCTCTTTTCATTAATAGGTGGAAAAGATTACCTGAGACACTGCTAATTAAACTCTTTTTAGTATTGTCATCTCACTGATCAAGTAGACTAAGATTTGCCTTGAAGACCTGGAATTTACTACTAGATCTAGATGGTTAAGGGTCTAGGAAGGTGGATGAACTTGAAATACATCAAGCAGGATGTTATTTCCTTAGAAAACGCTAGGAGGACTAAAACACAAGAACTAAAAGCTCAAGGTTTTGAAGGTTTCACTCCCATTGTGCTATCTCTACCTCATTTCCTAAGCTTGCCTCACCTACTCCTCCACCACAGGTCCTCCCAGCCCTACAGCCTCGGTCCATTGCCTTCAGCAGGAAGTTTGTTAATGATTTTAATTGCCTCCTCCCAATCCCGAGTGGAGTCAAATTTATAAAGCCTCGCAGACGTGAGATCTGCAGTAGCTCTTCAGATGTTGAGCTCTGGAGGGTCTCCTCAGGCCTGGGACTTGGTTCTCAGTGATGAATCCTGGGTTCTGTCCTACTCATTAACAATAATTCTTCCCTCCTTTTACCCATATTGGCCCAGTTATCTGGACTGGGCTTCTGCCATATTCCCTGTTTCTGAGAATGTTTATTGTTTGGACTCTCAAAACAATGGTTTCAAGAGTCCCATCTCCCTATTTTACCTTTTGTATTCCTTCCACCTGGGATTGGAGACTTGCTCTGCAAGTCTGTCTTTTTGAAAATTTTCTGGTACATCATGCATCTATAATATCACTTTTTAGTTCTTTAGAAGTGAACTTGACTTCACTTACTTGATTGTCATTTTTCTCTTTCATTTTTGGTTTTAGATTTTGACGTTTCCCTATACTTACCGTGTTTGCATTCATGTGACCTCTTCACTCTAGTCTCTCCAATGACTCCTGTTTACAGCAAAACATTCCTCCTCACCAAAATGATTATGGATTAAAAGTGGACCCCAGCTAGGGGCAATAGCTTACTTGATAATATATAAAGCCAGGTCTTAATTATTTTTAAATATGCATTGATGGATGTTACTTCCCAGAACCAGATGGTGGGTGTATTTCGTATATTAATTTGTGTTGTCCATCTGATTAGTCTACTTAGGCTGCCATAACAAAATACTGTAGTTTAAAAAATAAAAATTTATTTTCTCACAGCTCTGGAGGCTGGAAGTCCAAGATCAGGGTGCTGGCATGATTGGGTTCTAGTGAGGGCTCTTTTCCAGGCTTGCAGATGGCCTCCTTTTTGTGTGTCTGAGCGAGAGAGAGAAAGAGAGAGAGAGAGAGAAAACACAAGCTCTCTGGTGTTTCTTATTCAGCGGGCACTAGGGCACTAATCCCAGCATGAGGATCCCTCCCTGATAATCTCATCTAACCTAATTATCTCTCAAAGGCCCTATGTCCAAATACCATCAGTTTGGGGGTAGAGCGTCAACATAGGAATTTGGGGAAGGGGTGTCACAATTCAGTCCATAACAGCATTTCTGTAAGAGGAATGTGGTGAAAGGCATATGGTGACCAACAAGTCAAGAGGGACGAGTCCTCCATCTGGGGCTTATGGGCTAAGTTATGTAGGGGAAAGGAGGGGCAGGTAAACATCACAAATAGGAGATTAATAAAGAAAGGAAACCAGATATCTAGCTATCTAGGGGTAGAAAGTTGTTGGACACTCATATCTGTCTGAAGAAAAATCTTTACCAGAATTCATAGTGGACATATTGGGGACCCATTCAGGGCAAGACCTGAAAATATATATTTCATTTTAGTAAAATAGTTCAATTTTTGATTTAGGGTAAAAAATAGAAGAGCAATTCCAAACATTGGCCTTGAGTGCTATTGAAGACAAGTGATGCCTGAAAAAGTTCGTTTAATAGTTTAAGTCTCAGTCAATCTACCAAAATGGAATTTGCTTATAATTTCCCTTAATGGGGTGTACTTAGTGCCTTGGAATTATGCCCTGAGTTAGCTCTGTTTAATGAGTTCCCTTGAACTGCCCTGTGTATGTGTGTCTTGGACTGCACTGGATAGCAGGGAGAGTTTGTGCTGCTGAAAAGCTGAGATACTTTTAAGCTGGAATGCTATCATTGAGAGCTTTTTTTTTTTTTTTTTTTTAATGAGGGTGTTGACAAAAAGTGATCTTAAGACAATGGCAGACACTAGAAAGTACACTGGGCTGACCCAAAGAGATGTTCCATTGCTTTTCAAACGAATGGTCTTAAATTCTAATAGAATTCAAGCTTTTCTCTTTTATGGATACATACACAAACACACACACACATATACACACACATATATACATATAAATATATTTGTAAAATTGGGAGACAACAGCCTAAGAAATGCAAATCAGGGGTTCTGACTCTCTAACAGTGTCTGTATCATGGGAGAGAGTGTTTTAAAGTGTGAGCCTTAGTGTCACACAGATTAGGAATGAATCAGGCTATGCCATTTATGAGCTAGTATAACCTTGGGTAAGTTATATTAACTTATCTAATCAGGCCTCAGTTTCCTAATATGGTGCTTGTAAGAATTGGATGAGATAATGTGTAGAAAGAGCTGTGTAAAGGACTTGGCACATTTTTAAGATCTATGAATGATAGCTATTATCAGACTGGTAATTCATCAATGCAATGATTGACCATCCATGCTTGGAAAGAGTTTAAAAATCACTATCAAGCCCAGTTTTGTTCCACACACTGCATTGCTGATTTATTATAGCTAACTCTCCCTTTCTTTGTACTAATATTAATAGTCATTTATGACTCTTATTCTTGGCTATTCTCTCAGCAGGCCAGGGAACAAAAGTAGATATGTGCAGACTTTCCCCTCATTTCCTATAAGAAAGATTCCTGTAAGATGCAAAAATGACTTGAAGTAAAATTCAAATGAGAAGCAGCAGCAAATGTTCACTTTTTTTTGGAATGATTAATTAATTTTGGTTAAGTATGTTTTAATTAGACCTAAACGTATAGACCAAGGCTTATTCTTGTGTATCATCCTAAACTGAGTCAAGATGGAGTCAACTTATTAGGTCTTATTTATTCATCCTGTTTAATCTCCATTTAAATAGGGGCATATTATCTAAATAAGATTAAGTCATTTGAGTTGTTTGTCAAATCAGGAATTTCAGGTATACATTGAGAATAAAGTTTTTCTACATATTGATATGTTAGGCAACTTAAGTTTGATGGAACAGTATCCCAGAGAAAGAATTACAATCCAAGATCTTGCAGAAAAAGATTCCTACCTGGTTTCATGCAGAGAGCCTATATATTCTTAATGGAACGTTTGGATTAAAAAAAATAGCAAGATTTCGCTCTGAGAGGGTGAAGTAGCCACAGCAGCCACTTCCAATAGTGGGTATTATGACCCAATCTGGTACAGTAGCCAGACCACAAGAGAGGCAAGAATGTTCAATTGTGAATAAGGAAGGATAGTTCTGTTTCACTCTACCCTTTTCCTATTACTTTCTCCCATCCAGCTGTGGGGCCCCAGATCAAAATTCTACTTCTATTATACTGTATATGAATCTAATGAGACTCAATAGCTCCATTATGCATTATTTTCTCAACATCTGTTAGCCACAGTTCCTGAAGTTAACTTTAAAGCTTTCTCTTTTGCTATTAAAGTCCTATTCATTTGCAATTTTTCATAACCCAATAAAACCACCCTTTTGCAGCCCAAGTTTAAGTTACTTGTTTGTTTGCCTGAGGCTGAATGTGCAGACAAGCTGAATGGTCAGCTAAAGTGTTAACAGGTTATTCTAGTCTCTGGATTCATAGTAATCACCTAGAAACACTAGATGGCACAGGAGAGGTATGAATACAACAAGGAGAGCCCAGTCCTAAACTTAAATGTTTTTAAAGAATTCTTAAGGTTAAAAAGAGCAATATTTTAGGATATTCTTATATATTTTTTTCTATTAACTTTCCTATTGTTGTCTTGAGCTTTATCTTTGGTATTTTTTAGAACCAGGTGATGTAAGGTAAAAATTCTCCTTTCTAGCTTGAAAGCAAACACTTTAAAAAAATTCTTGAGTGGTGCCATTATTTTTTCTTTAATTAATGGCAGAAAACACACACCCACATATATACTATATATAATGATTTGCATAATATATATGTATTTGTTTATATATGTTTGTGTTATCTTTATGGTGAATTAAACTTTCTATATCAGGAAACTTAGAGATAATGTATACCATGGTAGGTGTAAATGTGCATATGATTCTATTTATTGTTTTAATTATGTAACTAAATAAAGCTGAATAATGAGAAATACTTTTCTAAGAGAAAAACATCTAAACATAGTAATCCATGTTATGTGATTTCTATTTTTTCTCAACTTATAATGAGTACATGTATTCCAGAACATTTCATGTATATTATATTTATTAAACATGAGATTATTTTATTATTTCCTTTGATGGAAAAATTATAAGCTATGAACAGGAAAGTATATTGAGAAATAATGAATGTTGGGATTCAAAGCTAGTACTGGTTACGGTAAGAGTGGCATTAGCCTTAATTTCAGAAACTCTGTTAATTTATAGGATACATTGTACACATAAAACCATGGGCTAATCAATGGTTTGTCATTGATCAGTTTCTCAAATTTAGGGGAAAACAACTATAAAAAGGAAGATTACAGCTGGTCATGATAAAAAGTTATACTTGTACAGAGAAAGCTGGCATGACTATCAAAGAGTGAATAGATTCTCATTTTTAAGAAATAGATCTAGATTATTTGAGCTTTTTTCTTTGGACAATTCGTGATAACTTAAGATATAGAAAAGCAACTTTAACATTTTGTTCCCCCAGCATTTTGACATACTCAGTTCACTGGAATAAAATATTGTTTCTTGATTTGTAATAATGGAGAAAATAATATCTTAAAGTCCTTTCAGAATTAGAGATAATGCATGTAAATTTGTATACATTTAAATAATCTCTGGCTTAGCAGATTAACAACTTTATTGCTCAATTAGATCATTGAGAAAGACGCGAAACTAACCAGGAACACAGAACCAAAATGTTTTCTCCAATCAAAAATTTAAAAATTATATAGAGAGTCCATACAATTCTGATAGTCATCTGTCAATAAGTGATCTGTAATTACTTTAAACTTTTATTTAATTTTACTTTATTTTGGATGATATGATTGCACAATACATAATAAAAGTATATATCACAGTTATCCGTATAGCTAAACAATTATAGTTACTAAATATTTTGGGTGCAGGTATACTACTATATTGGAAAGAGCATGAATTTAGGGTTCCATGCCCTTAGATGTTAGACACAAGTTCAAGTTCTGGTCTTACCCCTTATTAACTAGGTGATCTTGGATACTTAATTCTCCAGGCCTTATTTTCTTATTTGTAACATGGGGTAAATACCATCTCATGACACAGGATTGCCATGTCTATGTCAGAACTATTGACATTTAGGCCAAATAATTCTTTGTTTTGGTTACTGTTATCAGGGCTATTCTATGAACCGTAGTATGCTTATCAGTGTTCCTGGCCGCTACCCACTTGATGCCAGTAGCACCACTCCCACAGTTGTGACAACTAAAAGTGTCTCCAGATATTGTCAAATGTTTCTTGAAGGACAAAATTGTCCCCGGTTGAGAACCATAGGGTTGGAGGTAAAGTATATAATACACTTGCATCACTCACTTGAACTGAGGACAAATCGTGGACGACAGGAATATTTAAGGTGAAAGAGAAAGCAGAACTCCAAAAGTAGACTGAGAAGCATGACCACAGAATACAGGAGATATCCATGAAAGAGTGGAGTCAGAAAACCCAAAAGGAGAAAAAGTTGCAGGAAAGACCACTCATTGAACTGATATCATTTATGCTCTTAAGAACAGTTTGAATGAGAGATCATATTAGGGTTTGCAGTGATAGGCGTCTAGGGACAAAATACAGATAGTACATTTAGTTGAGATTATTCCTTCTCTAGCTTCTACATGCTCCATCACTTCCTACTCTTTGGAATAAGGTAGAAAAAGGGGTCAGAGACTGTAGGTCTCAATGAGTATTTTAAATTACATACGATAAAATGTATTATTCTTTCATTTGTTAGAAATTTCTTTTCCTAAACTGACATCTTGAGAGTATATCAGCATGTTGTAGTTGATATGGCCACTACTACACACATATTCAAATTCCTGTCTTCTAATTAGGCAATATCTCTGTGCCTAATACTAGTTTTAGTCAACATTCAAAGAGCAATTCTATCATACATTAGTATCAAATTCTATTAGATATTGCTGTATTATGAAAATACATAGTCGACTCCTCCTCCTCTGTCTCCTAATGCCGGTGTATGTAATTTAAAATACTTCAGCATAGGCAGTATTGTATGTTTATATGTGTGTTCAGTTTTAATTTGTGGAGTGGAGGTGGGGTGTGGTTAGTTAAATTCACAACAACCAAATATGGAATACACATGCTGGAGGAGAGGGGTGGTTGGCTAGCACTTGAAAGACTCTAATCAAAATCCTGAACTTTGGAGGTGTCTAATCCAAGCTTTCAGCTCTCTTCATCTCAGATCAGTGCCAGATGGTGTAGTAATTAGCGCATTGGATGTAGAAATTATTTTTTCATTGGCAAAATCAGTTATGTTCAAGATGTGGATCTGGGAATGGCTAAATATATTGATCTGGGCTCCTGCATGGACAGGATTTCAGAATATAGTGAACTAAATAGCCTACATCTCTTGAGAATTGTCCCTCGTGTAGGATCCCAAACCCATCTGGTAGGAGTATGCTCATCTGAGGGCTTTTTTTTTTTTTGGTCTCACTCCTACTGGGGTAGCTGAATCCTGACTTCTAGGATTTTGTCCTTTCTGCTTTGCATTAACATTTTATGCAGGATCCTGTTGAATACTTAGAAGTATAGAGAGCTGGTACTTCACTGAGCTTATAGAACTGATTGTATTTGTGGCTTTCTACTGTTAAAAGTTTGTACATGTGGCAGGATTTGGTCTGAACATTTATTTATAGCATTATTCTACTCAACAGCAAGGTTGCAGGTGATGAGACCTATTAAAGCTACCAGTAGCTACTCAAAATAACCCAATAATTATAATCTACCAGATTAGATGAGTTGACAATCATCTGACACTCTCATTTCTCTGGAGAATGTAAAAATGTTTATTCCTTCATAGATACCTGAGAAAGTTTTGATAAGTTAATGACTGAGCTTTAATTTCCTTATATAATAGTTCAAAAATAATACTCATCTTATGAGTAATAATAGCTAATATTTTCTGAACCCTGTGCTGAGAATTTTCCTATATACATTGACATTTAGTCTTCACATCATCTTATGAAATCGTTAAAACTATTATCCATATTTTTCACATGAGAAAATTGAGGCACACTTAGGATAAGTAGCCTGTACATTCAAGGTCATACAATTAGAAATTAATAGTCCTGAGATTATGAACTCAGGAAGTCTGGAGACCATGCTCTTGAACACAACCCTCTCAAGGTTAAATGAGATGATTTATGTAAGAAATACCTATTTAAAGTATAGACTCTCAAATATTGGTCAAATGTGAATTGGAACTAGAATGATCTAATCTTCATGTATATTTATTCATATTTACTTATTTTGTAATAATGGGCCTGCATTTATGAATTAATCACAGAATTCATCATGTCTGGTTCAAGAAAATCACTGAAATAAATTTAACAAAGGACTTTTATAATGAAATGAATCCTTCTCTATTATGCTTCTGTGTGTAGCTTTATCATGAATGTGTTGCATCCGTGTCTAACTTTGGCTTTGTTATTTTTAATAGATCCAGTAAAACATTATTCTTGAACACAGTATTTCCACAGTTGAAAAATTCTTCAAGGATTTTAATAAAACTTCTTCACTCAACAATGATATTTATTCCAAAAAATTTTCCAGATCTATTAAAGAAATCAACTTACCTTTTAGTTAGAAGTTCCTATAAAGCAATCTTGACTTTTCCACTAATTGTCGAACAGACCTTGAAACATATAATTGGAAACAAGGTTATTTTTTTCTGTACACTACCCTCACATACTAATTTTTACTGACTGAAGTATTTTCTTGGCTAGGTTTCATTGGAACTAGGCAAGAGATTAAAGAGCTTGCTTTTGTTGTGCATGAAGAGAAAATACAATGGGTTTTTTCCTGGGTACATATCAGCTTTAGATAAGCCTTCCAAGATCAAGAACTCTATAAAGGAAGTTAAAACATTGCTTACCAGTTTTAGAGTTTCCACAAATGTGTTCAATTCATTTAATAGCATCTCAATGGGACGGCCAGGGGAATATGGAGGAGAAATGAGATTTCATTCTGAGTTTTGGAGGCAGAAGGAGAGAATGTTTGTTCCATGTGTTCACTCTTTGGAAAGTGGAGGATGGTCTGTTTGTCATTAATATTAACATGAACTGGAGTTTCTTACCTCCCATTGGAGCCTTCATGATTGAAAGACAGGGCAGGCCAAACTTAGTACCAAGAAAAATGGGTAAATCCTTCAGAGGAGCTATTTGAAAAAATGTAAACAAGAATTTGACACCAAACCCTACAAGAATGAGGGAGATTTTTTTTTTTTTTACTTCTGCCAAGGTACAGTTCAGTTGTGGTAGTTTCTATGCCAAGAAACACAGGGAGAACCTCAGGGATGGAAAATTCTTAATGAACAAAGTGAATGGGTTTCCTGTGTAAGTTGAAATAATTTGCTTTTTTGTTTTCTAAGTTATTTAGTAAATGTATCATGATTGCTTTAGTTCATAAAATAGGATTTAAATATTTTTCTTTCTTAAGCAGGAATTTGTTGTGTTAAGTTTTATAAACTAATAAGTAGAACAGGTCTTCAACAAAGCCATAATTTAAATAATTGGAAAATACAAAATCCAGGTAGTTTATAACTGTAGAAATGAAAATAAACAGTGACTTTAACAGTATATAGTGTCATAGTGATAGCTAACATTTATGATTATAGTTACTATAGATTACGTATTGTTTTTAACTTTCCTTTAATTATTTCATTCAATCAAAGCAACCCTATAAATACTCTCTTCTTTACATTTGAGGAAACTGAAGACAGTAGAGATTAACTTTCCTAAGGCCTTGTAACTAACTGGTGGAGTTGGAACTTAACCAAACACACATAATTCTACTTTCCCTTTAGATAATGTCCTCTTCTGACCAAGTATTGGACAGTGGATGCAGAGCTAACAGTTGACTCCACTTTAGTAGTTACGGTGTTCGAGAAGGACCAAATGCTCTGCACTTGTATTAGAAGCTGGTCACTTAATTTCTATGGCCTGTGTATCCAGTTAAGGACTTGTCTTGTCAAATGTATTTAGTAAAGAATTGTTGGTGGAGGATTATTACAAATTCTCAAACCTGGTCATTCCAGAATTGAGGCAGATTACATAACTCTACCTATTGAGCAATAAAACTCTCAGTAGACTGAATGCAAAATATATGAATAATAATTAGTGCTTTTGAGAAGTGTTTCTTCAAAAGTCCAAGAGTTAAGGTGATCTATTAGATGGAAAGAATGGGCACGAGTGGCTCATGTGATATGCTCTTGGGCTTTCTGCCTGTTAAGAGGCACAGCTCCTTTCCGTTCAGAGCTCTTTATTTTGATTACTTCAAAAAGAGTGAAAGCCTCTCTTCAAACTGAAATCAGTTTCTTCAATTTGTCTGCACATTTAAAAAGCAAACATATTTATGAGTAAGACAATAGAGGGCATCGAAATGTCTGATATTATCTAATTTGCAAAGATAATATTGGAGTGCTTTTATATCTATGAAATTTTGTTAAGTGTTTTATAGCAACTTAGGAAACAGTACTATGGTTAATACTTATTTTATAGAAGAGAAGACTGAAACGTGCTAATTTTCCCAAGAGTATAAACATTAAGAAGGAACATCACAAACAGTTTGTATTCATGGACAACAGTATACATTTCTAACTCCATGGCTATGTTAACTCTCCTGCCCTGTCTGAACATTATACAGAACATCTTATTGGTTTACTATATTTATAATTGTATCAAATGAGAAAGAAGTGGTGATTATGTTGGAAGGCTCAGTAAGGCAGAAGGAAAGAGATGAACTCTATGAAGATTCAAGTACCCACATCATTAGTGAAGTTTTTCCGAATATTACAGACTGGGGCATGCTGTGAGATCCTCTCCAAAGTAAAGGATAAATCACTGCTTCTTGTCTGCCCATGAGAAAGAAGCATGAAACTTGGTAGACCACTTGATCACTTCGAGCTCCTTGTGGCAAGGAGGCAGTAGGCAAGAATGGAGTCATCATGCTGGCTGGGATAAATGACCCTGATCATCAGGAAGAGGAAGGGTTGCTGCTAGACAACATGAGAAGGGAAGAATATGTTTGGTATCTAGGTGATCCATATGGGCACCTCTTGGCATTCTCGTGCTCCTTGTTCATGGGCTTTTCATGGGAGTTACCATGAGAAGAGTATGGTAACTAGGGATTCAGATCCACAGATTGAAGGTCTGGGTCATGCTACCAGGCAATCTTAATATCTCATCCAGGCTTCTAGTATCTCAATGGAAATGGCAAGGGGAATATGGAGAAATGTGATTTCATCCTGAGTTTTAGACCAGGAGGAGAAAATGTAGTTTATTCCATTGTTTTATTCTTTGGAAAGCAGAGCATTGTCTTTTTGCCATTAGAATTAGCATGAATTAAAGGTACTAGCCAAAAATAAGGGCAATGAGAATGGGTGGTAGAAAAGTGGATGCTGAGTAACAGTTATGGCCTCAAGAGCAACTGCAGCAGCTATCATTCATTCCACTGACATTTCTCTTGTAAGTTTCCCCAGAAAACAAGACCAATCAGAACATGATAGAAATTCTTTCCACATGGGGTGAACTTACTATGAGAAAAAAATCAATCTAAGCAGTACAAGGAATAGACTATAGTGGATTGTCCATCTAGATTCCCAAGCTAATGGTTCACAGGTCTGTCCTTCACTGGGATTTCACTTAGCCTGCAGGGAACTACCTAGTCCAAGGCAATCATGTGGAAGATTCAGTTTGTTTCTAGCTCACACTGTTTGGGGCCTCAGCTGGGAAGACTTGAAAACAGGATATTTGTATTGCTGGGATATGGAGACATCTGGAGGCATCTACACTCATATGTCTGAAAGTTGATGCTGACTGTTGGCTGAGACCTTAGTTGGGCTGTCACAAAACACCTACACTGTGGCCTCTTCATGTAGTCTCTCAGATTGCATTAGTTTGGACTTCCAGCATAGTAATTAGGTTTCAAGAGCTACTATCCCAACAGAGCAAAACAGAAGTGCTCAATATTTTATTGTCTAGTTTTGGAAGTCACATTCCATCAATTCTGCTGTACTCTACTAGACAAGGCAGTTGCAAAAATCTACTCTGCTTTCAAGGAGGAGGGGATATAGACCCCACCAATTGATGGGAGGAATGTCAGTGTCACATTATAAGAAGGCCATGGTGGGTGGGAGATATTGTAGCCATCTCTGAGGAGTACAATATGCCACATCAAGGAAGAGACTAACTGCTTTTCTCTTGCCTGTGCACTCTGCCTTTTTTAGCCCCATCACTGATGCTTTAATTTTTTTGAAATAACACCTTGAACAAAGCACTTCTTTGCCAAAACCAAAAGCAAAAAACAAAGCAGAACACAAAAAATACCAGTCTTCTTGCTGCCTATAAGGTGAACAAATTCCTTAAATTAGCATTCAAGAGCCTCCAAACTTCAGACATAATCCCCTTTTACCCCTGACTGGCTATTACTTTCAGGCATATACTGCAGCTTATGATTTATTTATATAATATACCTATGCCAGGATGTGTCCTTTTTACCTTTGTACATGGTTTTTTCTAATCTCATATTTCACACTATAGATGCCTCCAATGTTTGCCTAATAAAATCCTACACATCTGTTAAGGGTTTTCTTTCATGCTCAACACAGAAGTGATTCCTCCTTTAGACGACTATAGCACTGGTTAAGTACTAATCATGTGTCATTTATCACACTATTCTGTACTGCATGTTATTTTGGGAAGGGACAATGCTTTATCATGATTTGGTTTGTTAGTAAATGCTATTAACAATTCCAAGAGTATATCCTCCCACAGCAAACTTTAGAGGAGAGATGATATCTTTTCCAAACCTATTGCTTTTTGAACTAGTTATTCATCACAATATAACTCTATCTAAAAAACCTGAGTGTTGCGTGTTCTGTTTCTTCCAGGTTTCAAAATATTTGGAGGGTTAATTCTTATCTTTTATTGGATCTCCAAGATACATAGAGTGTTAATATGAAGCATACAAACTATTTGGTAATGTTAATGATCTACAGAGTGGCTGTTACGGAGTAAGGTCAGCTGGAATAGTGACACAACTTAATTTCCATGGAAAACTTTTCAAATGTGTTAGATGTACTTATCTAGTCAATGTATTGTACACATATGGATATATATTTACATGTACATGTTCACTTCTATGAAATTTTTGAAGAACATGAATTTAAACAGTTAACTTTAGGATATTTCAAGCTTTGAGAGTCTATCGTCAAGCAGTCTTTTCTAGGTTTGCATAACATTTCTGTTAAGTTTGTGAGATTATGGGCCCCAAACCCCCTCTGGGATTTACTTCTTGCTTGCAAAGAGGCTGCCTGTTACAGTGTGACCCTGTCTTCTGCTGCTTTGTGTGAGGGAGGACTAGACCCAGCAGAGCCAATGAATCTCTTCCCCAGAATTTGGAACTGAAAGAGAATTAGGCCAGTCTTGCCTGCGTAACTGGGTTGTGGGTACATTTTAACACTTGGGAGCTGTGGAAGTGAAAGGAGTCTGGTCTTTTCCAAAAAAGAAAGGAATGAAGTAGGGAGAAGAGAAAGAGAATAAATCCTAAAGAACATTTGAGTCTTTGGGTCTACTTGCCTCTGAGTCCAATCACATTTCTGAATTTAGGTTCCATGTGGCATTCCATATTCCTTACAAACATTCTCCCTTTCCCTTAATCTAGTTCTTTTATTCTTCACTTACAACCAAAAGTATTCCAATTAAAATACCATAGAGCCCCTTTTTCTTCCCTCAGAACATTTTATGGGATTAATGTTACATGAAACCCATATTGAAAAATGCTGGCTATAAATTGGTAAAAATGAAACAAAAGGGGCAGCTTCTCCCAATCTCATCCTGTGACAGATTGGATAAAAATCTGGTTCTTCTAAATTCCTAATATATAGAACATTATCAGTTTTATTTTATAGGTACATGTTTTTAAATATAATCATAAAGTTTAGACCTTTAGGGGTCCTTGGAAATGGTTTCATTGAACTTTTAAATTTTACATATAAAGAAGTGGAGGCACAGAGAGGGTCAGTGTTTTACCCAAGATTACGCAGATAAACAGCAATTATCTCAACCATGCATTTTCTGTGCATTGCAGTACATAGTAGCTCTAATAATAAGGACAATCTCTGCAAAAATACCTCACTGAATCTCTGCACAGACCTTGTTTGTTTGCAGGAAGTGATGTGTGCAACTGCCTGGGCATTTCTTAGAGGCACACTGTTTTTTCCCTGAACTTCTTATTTCTGACTTCACACTAGCTGGATCATGGTGACAACGACAGCAGTCACTTTAGGCACAGAAGTGGAAACCACAGTTGAGATAGACACAATGGCCCAGCAGCAGAATCCCTGGACAACCTCCTGAAGCAGAGCCCATGGACTATTCTGAAATGCTACATGAAAGAGAAATTAACTGTTGCGTTCTCTGAGCCGTTGCACCTTGGCTCTCTTCATTACAGCAGCATACCTCATACTCTAATTAGTATGCCCTAGAAATAAAATAAACCCTCATGAGGTTGTTGTAAAATTAAATAGTATATTCACAGTGCTTAGAAAAGACAGGTAAACTTAGAAATCACTGAGTAAACAGTAGCTGTTACTATTTGAATTATTGTTATTGAATACTTGGCCTTTTTGTTTGACACTTCAAATTCTGCCCTTAATTCCCGAGTTCCTCATTGTGCTTTTTCCTCAGTACATTATTTGATCCATGCCAGTAATTGTGGGCTGGTGTACCCCACTCTAAGCCTATCCCAGATTTGGGAAACTCAGTCTGAGTCAGAGTTCTGGGCTCCTAATTGTCTAGGAAGTAAATTTATAGAGTTATAGAGCTGATATCAGAAAGTTTCAATATATTTTGCTTTCGCAGGGAAATTAGCTAAAATGAAAGGCTAAAGGATTGTGGAGATATAATTTCTATTTAATTTATGTTCATCTTTCAAGTTGTTGTGGCATATATTACAAGAAGGAATACATTTTCTTTTTTATTACCTTACCAGAGATCTTGCAATAAGGGGGAATCTCAGATGGGAAGGTGAGAGAGTGATCTGCCCGCTTAATTCTCCAAGAACCACCAAGGAGGATACCAATTAGTGCTCAAATGAGCAATAATTCTGTATCTGGGATTGTGCCCAGAAGGTGATGGCTCAAGATGATCAGCTCATTCAGGCTCCTGAACTATCACTAGGATTTGCCTTTTTACTAATGCCATTTTAAAAATTGGCCGATATTCTATCCCTGCCAACAAATCAAATTTCAAAAAGGAAAGAAAAGTGAAGATTAAAAAATAAAAAGGAGTAGGGAGGAGGACAGTGCATATCCTGTATTAAAGTTAGGTTGTATTTCATTTTGTTAACTTTAAATGGGATCCAAAGTGCCTTTGTACTGGCACGTGAAATAATCTGCTCTTTTGTAATGGGCTAATGAATATCACACAGTGGTAATGGGCAGGAAGACAAAGACACCCTAAGAAACAGGGCCTGTGAACCTCAATGCAGAGGATGCTGGCTTTGCTAGAAAACTCAGTGGTTAGAGAATGATTACTGGGGAAATGTCTCCCAATCCCTGAGTCAGTGCAGATCTGGACAGGGATATATAAAGACATTATTAATTTGGATGAAAGTTTTGTTTTTGCCAATATATCTTTTATTTGGCTTCAGATAAGACGGTTGTTCAGAGCTTTTTGAAAGACCTTAAGTATGCTATTTATTAGAGAAACATTCATTTAATCAAATAACACTCACTTTATAGAGGAAGAAATATTCCTCTGCTTTGAGGGCCATAGGTCATACATTGGAGTATGGCTTTGGTCACTGACAGTGCTGACATGATGGGGAATTTTTTCTTCTTCCCTTGTGAGGATTCTTTTCTGTAACCTTTGGCTGCATTAGAAACTTCATTGCTTAACAGAAACAATTGTTCTTTGTTCTCGTGGCCAAATGAAAGCTCTTGTTTTCCAGTCCAGCTCTGCTGGCAGGTTAGATGCAATCAGGGGTGTCATCAAGAGTAGATGAGAATATGCAGAATACAACCACTTGTTGTTTTTAGAGGCAAAATGCCCACTTTTTTGGCAAAATCAAAGCTAAGCACATGTGAGAGCAAAGAACGCTAAATTATGGATCTTTCAATATGATGGTTAATGCTTTGCACAAATTCAAAGTGAGAGTTGAGAACACCAACATTTCTGACCAGTTTCATAAGATAGGCACCTCCACAATCAGACTTCGACATTTTTACATGTTTTAGACATTCAGAGGTCAAATATGATGGCTCAAGCAACCATAATGTCAAAACTTTAGAGCTCATATATTTATTCAAGAATGTTTTCCTTGATGTCTTCAGTAGAAAGCCTGTAACAAAAATGATTTGGGGATATCCTACTGAAGAAAAATGGCTACAAGTATGTAGAGAAGTCTCATTTGTTGCAAGTTTGAGACGTTTAACTAGGCTACTATCACACTGGACTAGACATTCCCCTCTTCACAAATACTCCATTTTTTATAATGTTGTTTATCCTGCTGCTGAAATAGCTCTGTGATTCTTTGGTCATTGTATATGAATTACCTCCAGAAAGCGCAGTCATGCTTAACATTGTGGCAGAGGTAAGGGTTAGGGAATCAGGAAAAGTCACCTTTGTATTTATAATTCCTGACTGTACCTAAGAGCTGAAAAAAAATTAAGAGAGAAGCTAAAGTCTAATTCAGAACATTCTATCATGACCAAGAAATGTTGCTAGAAGCTCTATCACTAGTGTCTCCAAAGATGTTTGGATGGTGCAAGTGCAGAGAGAGAGAAGATGGGGGCTGAATCAATTGAAGTTACAGAATGTGAACTGGCCAGGGCACCATTAGAGGAAGGGACGGTCATTAAGGAAACCCATGGAAGAAGAAATCTGAAGGAAAAGAAAACGGCCACCCTCTTTAAATGTAGCATAGTGTTTGAGGGCTGAGAAAAGACTGCTAAGAGAGAAAAAATGTCAGAGGAATTGTGAGGCAAAAAGAATATCCACAAGCAGAAAAATTTCAAAAACATATATTTAGCCATCTGGGTTTTTTAAAGAAGGAACATTTTATTCTGTCTTTTGAAAGGAAAGATTTGATATTTAATGAGAAATCTGCATTGCATTTCATCCTAAAGGAAGAACACATCTTCAGCTTAATTATTCTCCATAGGAAAAGCATGTGTATGTTTGTGTGCGTGTATGTCTGTGTGTTTCTATGTGTGTATGTTCCATATGCTTAATATGCACTAAACACACATTTTAGCAGAGTTTCACTGGCATGATAAACTAAGGCATATGTATACCTTATATGCTTTTATATATATGTGTGTGTATATGTGTGTGTGTGTGTATATATATATATATGCACACATATATCATCTACTCATATATGATGATATATGTGTGCTTCCAGATTTTTTTTTACCTTAATTCGTGGTTGCAATGAACAATAGTGGAACAAACCAAAAATTTCAGTGGTCCCCAAAATGCTTTTCTGAGAACACTGATTTATAATGGATAACCTGGAGTCAGTATTGGGAAAGCTACTGGTACTGCTAAGTATCATGCTTTTGTTAGAAAAATTTATAGCCTTGGGGATCAGAAATAAGTGCCTATCATGACATTTTTGTCTGTTAAATTGGTCCAATGTTACTTGTTTTATGGTCTTGCTGTGAGTATTAATTGAATCAATGCATCTGAAAGTGTTTTAGAAATATTAAATATCTATACAAATGCATGGCACATATACTAGTTTGTAAGGATATTATGATAGGTCAAAGTCTCTGAGAGAGCATGTATATGATATTTATACTAAACTTCAAGTCAAGAATTGGGAAAAATGCGTTCCAGGCCCTGGCAGATGTTCTCAGATCAAATAATATTTTTGTGAAAATTTGTATACAATGTTCAGCTGATGGAGGATTAAACATGAAAGGACAGTATGATGGGTTTGCTTTTAGGTTAAAGAGAACCATTTATCCAAGTGTGTGGGTTAGTTTATTCATGTGTTTCAGATCTGAAAATGGATGTAATGAAAGTTTCAGAAGAGGCTACAATGCTATTTACATTTTGAATTTTTATATTGGATTACATTAGGATTTAAGAATTTTTACAGTAAAAGCACAAATTATAAATGTTAAACTACAAATAAGAAATTGGAAAAAATATACCAAGAAAAAAATTAAACATAAAGTAGAAACCAAAGGATAAAAATAGTGTAAATATAGGTGGACTATAAGTGCTTACAGAGTTATAATTATACCAAATTGCAAAATTTTATGCAATTTTTTCCAATTTACAATGTAAATGTAATAAATGTAATAAATGTTTTTACAGAAAATGTTGAAAACACAGAAAATTATAAAAAGAGAAAGGAAAATCTCCTATAATTTCTCTAGCCAGAAGTAACTATTAACATTTTGATACTGATTCTAGCCATTTTGGTATCTATTAATGCAAACTTAATTTTCATATATATAAATTTGGGCTAATATTTCACATATTGCTTTTTTCACTCTGCAATATATCTGATTATTTTCCATGGGTTTGAAAATACTTTGAGAAAAAATTTTAAATGGCTGCATAACTCTTGTATGAGTAACTATAATTTATCAACCAGTATCCTAATATTGGACATATATGTTTTCTCCAAGATTTTGTTATGATAAATGATGCTGCACTCAACATGTGTGTCTCTAAATCTTTGTGTGAATCCTTAATCATTTGCTTAAAAAAATTTCTAGAACACGGTAGAAATTTTGACTGGGTCAAAGGTCACAAAGAATTTTAAACCTCTGGGGTCCAATTGTGTAAATATCAATATTGGCTCCCCTACTTCATGTCTCTGTGACTTTCAATAAGTTATTAACATATTTGAATTTCATTTTCTTGATCTTAAAATTAGGGATTTATAAATATACCTTTTTAATGGGTTTGTTGTGAAGATTACATTGATATTAAATAAGAGTACCAAGCACTCTTTGTGGTGTCTAATGAATGAACTGCTTTGCCTCTAGCAGTCGTGTTAAATAGCAGATTTTGTTTGAACATAAGTAACTAAAAATCTTCATTGACCTCATGCAGAATATCACACAAATAATCCAGTTCACTGAGTCCAAGGTCAAGGAGAAATCAGTAAAACCATCAAATTCTCTTGTATAATTTTGAACCAATTGTGACATCAGATGACAATAAGTGTAATATAATTAAGATTGCAGTATGTATACTTGAAGTTGTCTTCCTCTGCTTGAAAATACTGGTCTTCAAACCAGGATATGTTAAGGAAGAAACTTATGTAAAATTTGCATGATGTGCTCAATAAACTAACAGATTCATAGTAAGACAAAGATATGTCTTTCTCTGAAGGCAGATTGCATGTATGGTTAGCTTTGATCTGTTTAGGACTTAATTTTTCTGGACTTCTTAATTTACATATGACAGTTTTCTTCCAACTGGAGTACAAGCTTCCTGAGAAGAGTTACTACCTCTTAGACTTCTTTTGTATCCCTGACAGTTTTTAACAGTTTAGGATACTTGGTAAGTGATTAATAGATTTGTTGACTAATCAAAAATCTTTTGCAGATGTTTTCTATAATTTTAGGTTGAAGAGTTATCAGGTAACACTGGGTTCAGATTCCACAATGACATCTTAACTATCAATGCAAGAAGCAATGCATAAAGCTGGGCCAGTTAGCCTGTTCTGTACTGACATTGGGCCCAACCTGGAAAGCAATTAGATATTTTTCTGTTGACATTTGGACTTGTCTGTACTCTAGGCTCTTTGCTGGAAAGATTGAGAGGGGTAATTTCTTAGAATTATTGAAAACTTAGAATTTTACCCTTAAGCAGCCTTCTAGTTTGTTCTTTTGGAATTTACTCAATCCCTTTTATATGCAAACTTCTTATTTCAACATACAAATCTGAAATTATTAATATCTAAAGAAAATATACCTTTTTCATAACTTGGAACTTGAAAACCATATAGTTTATTTAAAAAGAAGAATTTATGCCAGATTGAATTTCTATCTCTTCAAGCTGATTGAAAGAAGGAAATCATAATGCTGGTATAGTGGAAAGATTGGAAATCTGAATTCTAACTTAAGGTTTTCCAAAAACTTCAGTAAAGAGCTGTAGGCTTTAAATAAATGTGTTTGCTTGTGTGTGTGTGTGTGTGTGTGTGTGTGTGTGTATTGGGTGAGAATATGGTTGGGGATTCTTCTAATCTTATGCTAATAATTATGCTTCTAACGTATGCTTCCAGTGTTAAAATTTGAATTCTAGGATACATATTTCATATTTTATTTTATTTTTATTTATTTATTTTTTAGTAGAGGCAGCGTCTTGCTCTTGCTCATACTGGTCTCGAACTCCTGACCTCAAGCCTCCTAGAGTGCTAGGATTACAGGTGTGAGCCACAACACCTGGCCCACAATTCATATTTTAATGAGTTTATTCAAGGCATTATATGGAAATAAATGTCTGAATTTATTATTTTCTAGTCCTATAGCCTGGCTAAAACCATTTAACCATTTGGAGATTGTGTCCTTATTATAAAATAGAGAGATTATGTGGCCAATCTGTCTCACAGGATTGTTGGAAACGGGGAAGGTCATGCATGTGAAACTTTAAAAGATGATAGAGATTTAAATAATTATGTTTCCCTTACCATTATTCTTTTCCTTACTTTACAATACACATATACACACACAACACACAGTTTACATGCATTTAAAGCAGTTGCAACATACTTTGGAACCAAGCAATATAAAATCCTAATATTCTACACACAGCAACCTGGCTTATGAGGGAATGTGCCTGGAATTTATACAAGCTGACAAAATTTTGGGGTGTGCTCCCTTGTAAGCACTAACCCTGAGCAAATCTGTGACCCACCACCTAGTAAATGTTTCTGAGTAGATTGTTGAGTTACTATCAGCTGTAGTTGCTGACAATCACTGGGAGCTTCCAACCTCATTAATTATGCGTTCAAAAATACAGTATTTGGCACATTAAGAACTGCTAATTATGCCCAGATTCTAATCTTAATTTTCCAGTTTGTTATGATTTCTTCATCATGTCCTAACTGTCTGAGTAAGCAGCTTATCTCCCAATATCTCCACTTGCCTAACAGATGTTCTCTATCTCTAAACAGATGTTGGCACTTCCTAGGAAGAGGCCATCTCTTTCTAATGAGAAGAAATGATAATTAACTTCATCATGTGTAAAGTTTTAGAAGGAAATATCTTGCCCTTCTGTCTAAACCCGCCTCCTCCTCACCACCCTCAATAAAAGTAAAACAAACAAACAAACAAATTTGAACTAGCTCTGAATTTCTTCCTTTCACTTTTTTCTCTCTATTATTCCCTCTATTTCTTCCTTCTTTCTTTTTAAAATATCTTCCTAGTTTAAGAGAGGAATTCAATCCATAATTAAAAATCTGACTTGAAACTTGGAAAATTATAATGAAATAGTCTCCTCTTAAAGGGTGAGCATTCAATGATAAAAATGAAAATTAATAGTGTAAAATAATATTAACTATGTTGAGTTTATAGTTTTCTTTACAACTTCATAATTTATGTGCATTTAGAAATACAGACAGGATACTGAAAACTGAGAAGTTTTCTGTGAATTCTGAGAATTTTGCAATCCATTTAGTTTAATGTCATAGGATAAAACAAATTAATGTTAAAGAACTTTCTAAAGCAACCTCCTCATTTCATGGACAGAAAAACACTAAAGCTCTAATAGATTTAGGGATTTACTTAAGGATACAAACTAGTTGTTGGCAGATCTATGGGGAGAACATACTTATACATCCCGACTATTTAAACTTTTTATTTAGAAATTTGTGAGTTGTTAAAAGTGTTCCTTTAACATAATACTATTTTTTCCCTTGTCCCCAGAAAGGCATTCAATACATGGTATATGTTCATTAAATATTTGCTTTTAAACTATGTTTTTGTCTACCAGCATCTTTCTCAATGAGAGACAATATTGAATTGAATTTACAGGTGGAGGTTCAGGTGCCACAACTGTCTTTATTTAAATTCTGGCTCCTTCACTCAATAGCTGTGTGATCTTGGGCAAATGGCCTACCTTCTCTGTGCTTCTATTTCCTCATCTCTAAAATGAGGATAACTATAATATCTGCCTCAGAGATTTTTGCAAAGGTTAAAGTACTTGGAATAATGTTTGTCTAACATGTAGGAAACACTCAAAGATGTGAGCTATTATTCTTCCTTTATGAACCAATAAAACACATTTTGTAAGAATTCAGGTGTAATTTTCCTTTAATAAAATGTGACATATAAAATCTAAACATAAATAGATAAAGGAGGTTGTGGGGATGGGATGGAATGAGAATAAGTAGCCTATTTATTTTGCATATAAATGTTTTTTTTTCCTTCCCTTCTCTCTATCCATGACCCCTGGCACCCACTAATCTGTTCTCTATTTCCATAATTTTGACATTTCAAGATGTCATACAAATGGAATCTATTGGGATTACGGTATGTAATCCCAATGTATGTAATAATTACAGTATGTAATCTATTGGGATTGACTTTTTTCACTCAGCATAATTCTCTGGAGATTCACACAGATTGTTGCATGTATCAATAGGTCATTCATTTTTATTGCTAAGTAGTAGTCTTGCTTGTACCACAGTTTGTTTAACCATTTATGCTAAAGGTACCTGGGTTGCTTCCAGTATTTGTCTATTATGAATAAAGCTGCTGTAAGCATTTGGGCAGAAGTTTTGTGTAGATGTTAATTTTTATTTATCTGAGATAGATTACAAGGTTATATGGTAGTTGCATGTTTAGTGTTTTTTCTTTTTTAATTTCAGCTCATTATGGGGGTACAAAAGTTCAGGTTATATATATTGCCCATGCTCCCCCATCCCCCCGAGTCTGAGCTTCAGGTGTGTCCATTCCCCAGACAGTGCGCATAGATTGGCAAAACCATTGCAATTTAGGATTAATTTAGCTGGAGAGCACTTTTTGAGTGTCTTTGAGTCCATTGCTTATATTCTTAGTAACATAATCCAAGATCTGGAAGTGCCCTTAGAATTTCCATTATCTGCTTTCATCTCCCAGAAATATTAGATGTATTCCACTCTACAGAAAAGCTAGTATAACAAACTACTGAATCAAAGGGTAATTATAAATAAGGGAAACACAGGTGAGAGAAACTTCATGTAATTTTGGATTAAATACATCTTAATCCTGAGAAATTAGAAGGAAGAGAGGCTTTATAGAGACATCCTTTTCTCTCTTGCAGGTTGCATCAAGATTTTAAGAGGACAATGTAGAATTTTTGAGAAAAAAGGGAATTTCTGCTTCTGTGAAATTAATCAGTCTATTATCAAAGAAGAGGACAAGATATGAATGCTAATCATTGTGAAAAAACTTATTACCACGTTTTCTCCAATAGGTAGGCAAAAGGGTTAAGTATTTTATTTTAAAGCCAAAACTCCAATATGTGGAAGAAAGGGTGAGATTAGGGTTCGTAACAGCAATGAATTAATGAGTGAAACAGTTAATTATGCCTTGCTCTTTGTATTTTCAAAACTTTTATGTATTTTTAACATCAGGGTTTTTTTGAGGTATAAATTATGTGTTATAACACTTGATACCTTTTAAGTGTAAGTTTGATGAGTTTTGACAAGTGTACACTGTCATGTTATAACTGTTTCAGTCAAGAGACAAACATAACATTGCCATCACCTCCAAAATATCCTTTGTGACCTTTGCAAACAATCTCCATGTCTTCCCTCAATCCCTGGAAACAACTGCTCTGTTTTTTGTCTCTAGTTTTGCCTTTTACTGAATATTGTATAAATGGAATCATATAGTATCAGTATGCGGCTTTTATTGTTAGCTGCTTTCACTTAATGTAATACATTTGAGGCTCAGTGATGTCATTGCATGTATTAATATCAGTAGTTTGTTCCTTTTTATTGATGAGTAGTATTCCATTATATGGCTATACCATGCTTTGTTTATACATTTACTAGTTATGGACCCCTGGGTTGTGACTAAGTTTTGGCAATTTTGAGCAATCATATATGTTTATTTATGTGAACATGCATTTTTGTTCTTTTGGGTAAATACCTAGGAGTAGGATTGTTGGGTCATAAGGCACATATATGATGGAATTAATAAGAAACTGCCAAATTGTTTTCCAGAGTGGTTGTAGTATTTTTCACTACTACTAGCAAGGCAATGCATAAGAGCATCAGTTGCTCCACATTCACATCAGCACTTAGTATTGTCAGATTTTTTTAAGCTATTCTAGTACAAAATAAGTGGTGTGTCATTGAGGTTTCAGTTTGCATTTCTCTAAGGAATGATTACGTGGAGTGTTTTTTTTTTTTTTATGTGTTTCTTTTCCCTCTGTGTGTGTATATATGTATATATTTATTTTTATTTATTTTTTTTTTCGTGAATTCTTTGTTTAAATCCTTTGCCCACTTGTGTTGGGTTTATTTTTGGTCTTAGTAATAAGTTGTAGGAGGTTTTTATATATTCTAGATGCAAGTCTTTTATCAGATGTGGGTATTGCAAATATTTTTTCCATCTCAGTTATATTTTAAATTTTAACTGTCCTTTGAAGAGCATAAGTTTATAATTTTTGTGAGATCTAATTTATCATTTTTTCCTTTTATGTTTCCTTAAAGATTTTAGCCCTTAACATTTAGGTCTATGATTTCATTTGTAGTAAATTTTTATATAAGGTGGTAGGTAAGCATTAAGAATCTTTTTTTCGTCCTTTGGTATATAAATGTCTAATTGTACCAGCACTATTTGTAAAAGAGTATGATTTTCTCATTGAATCATCTTAGTACAAAGTTTATAAAATAAAGAAACCATATCTGTGTATGTCTACATCTAGATTCTCCATTACATTTTGTTGATCTATATATCTAATGTCTATGACAATGCATACACTACCTTGATTTCTGTAGCTTTATATTAATACTGAAATCAGATGTCCAGCTAAATTTGCTAGAATTTATTGAGAATTTTTGCATCTATATTCATAAGGGATATTGGTCTGTAGTTTTCTTTCTTTGTTGTGTCCTTTCCTGGCTTTGGTATTAAGGTGATATTAGCTTCATAGATCAAGTTGGGAGGATTCCTTCCTTCTTGATGTTATGGGATAATTTCTGCAGTATAGGTACCAATTCTTTTTGTAGGTCTGGTAAAATTCAGGTGTGAAACCGTCTGGTCTGGGACTATTTTTTTTGGAGAAAGGTTTTTTATTGCTGCTTCAATTTCATTACTTGATATTGGTATGTGCAGGAGTTCTAGTTCTTCCTGATTGAGTCTATGGAGGTTGTGTGTTTCTAAGAATTTGTCCATTTCCTCCACGTTTTCAAATGTATGTGCATAGAGGTTTTATAGTATTCATAGATGAATACAAATTCAGTAGTGTAATAGGAGGGACTAGGTCAAAGGAAGGAAGTATTAATACTGGAAAAAATGTTTAGGAATCCATTCCACTAGTCTATTGAGATGAGGAGAGCCATCTATATTTTTTAATACAGCAAATGGAAAGGAAAAATAAAAATGGGACGATGGTAGAGAAATAATAGAACTTGATGTCTGATTAGGCATAGTCAACAGGGAAGAAAGAGAATAGTTTTAGGGGAAACTTCTTTGGCAGTATTGTAGATAATTCACCTTTTGGGTATCTGGAAAGTATACATTTCTCTATATCAATATAGAAGAAGCTGTTGTGGAACAAGCACCTTGTCAGAATTTCGATTTTTAATGAGATATGAGATAGAGTTCATACTTTCTCCATTGCAGAGTATGAAGGGAAGGAGGGAGCGTGCTTAGATAGATACTTTCTCAAGACTCAATAAGAAATAGCTTCTTGATTTACTAAATAAAAACGGTGACAGAGTATTGTGTGATCTGCTCTTTCTCCTAGAACCTGAAGTACTCTGAAAGCAGTCAGGAGCTGGCTGTCCTTAGTGTTTTCCTAACTTTGAATCTAGGACCTCTTATGCGATTGAGTTTTATTTTTCCTACATTTCTAATCAGAGCTGAAGGGCAGGTTTTCAAAATCTTCGTGAGCTTGCAAACAGAAGAGGCAAAGTGTGGACATAGCTGTATTTATTCTCATTAGAGAATGAAAATTTGGTGCTTTTCCAAGCTTGTTTTCTTGTGTTAGAGGCAAACATATTTTCAACAGTTTAAGTGTCCTCTCCCTCTTCTGTTCTATCCATACTCTGTAGAGTTTAAAGGTGGACTGCGTGTGAGAATGACGATGACCTGCTGCCAATTTTCTGAGCATAGGTTTTGCTGTCTGATGGATGGAATTTCCTTTTTAGATCTTGGAATTAAAGAACTCCAGTAATGCCCCAGGATACAGCCTTGCTCCAGTTTATCCATTTTGCCACATAAATCCCTGTGCATTGAGATATATTCATGTACAATAAAGGAGTTTGAACATCTCTTGCATTACCTTCCTATTAACCTGGAAAGCATGTACATCTGAGAAAGGCACCCTTACTGCAAGTTTTACGGTTGCTAGCCCTATCGGCGTTGTATGCCCTGAGGAATGGTCTGACCAACACCAGTATGCTGGCTTTGATTTGGTTTGGGGAAGTGATGTCAGTGTTTTACATTTTAAAATGAAGTACTGTATTATGTAATGGATAGTAAAATATGTGATTAATCAATAATCTAATCATATCTTTTAGATAAGCATACATGGACACTAGAGTATAGGGCAGACATGGAGCCTAATATAGTTGCTTCTTTTTACTGTGAATAATGTGTAAAGAATGACTTTGGAAGCACCATAGCTAGGAATCAGTAATTTCAAATAATCAGTAGAATATTTATCATTAGAATAAAATCAGGTTCTTTTTCTTGTATTTCTTCGTAGAATTTAGTGAATAACAATGATTATAAAATATACAGTGAAAACACTGTCCTCAACTGAGTATTAAAATCTGTTGTTAATCTAGTGTGTTTTAAAAATTGCAAAGAAGCCTGCAGCTGTCTGTTATGTCTGCCACGTGGTGTCCAGACACTATGGTGGACTTAGCCAATTTGCAGAAAAACTCACCTGTAGTCCAAGTTTTTTCATTAACTCCCTATTCCTATTCTTTTTATTCTTCTTATTCCTCTTGATCCTTGATCTTCCTGCATTCTTTTGTACATAATTTTTTATTTAGACCTATTCATAAATCCCACTCTTCTTAGTCCTGACAAAGGTGGTGATGTTACCTTCCATTATATAAAGGTCTTTCAAGAAGTGAGCTGTGGATGTTGTTTATACATATTGCACTTGATGTTTTTTATTTGCTCATTTCTTATATTCATTATAATTGATTTTTATGTCTTTGGGTGAATTTAGGAACATTAAGGTAACATTTAGGAGATTTGTCCTGAAACTCTTAAGCACCAGATTTCCTGCTATCTGTGAGTGGCCATAGCAATAGCAAGAGTCTTTATTAATAAATAACTTAAAGCTAAAAATGGCCTATTAACTATCTTAAGCATTGGGGAAAACAGAATGGAAAGTGACATATGAATTTGGCATCAAAATTAAAATCTAATATGTGTGTATATTTGTCAGTGGAGATTGCTTTTTATAGATTATTGTGGTTATTTGATTTTAGTTGAGAATATTCTCAGACTTTGTAAAAGTGCACCTTACATCAACTGTAAGCACTTGTAGGTCCAGAAGCCATGCCATTAGGTTTCAGCCATCTATGCATAGAAAGAAATAGTAATATGAACTTCAAAGGAAGCTTTCATGTGAAGAAGTAATTTAAATGAACAGAAAAGCGATAGACTGGAGAAATCTGGATTCAAGAAGAAAAATAATGTACCACAATTTCATCTTCCATGAGGGAATGTTAAGAGGTGTTTAAAAATAAAAAGCAAAATTTGAAGTTAGAATTTCTGGACACCTGCATGTTGAATACTAAGGGATGATATAGATTCTTCTGGTACTATCACAGTCACTGGGATGCTTATGAGATATAAATACTTCTAAAGCTTGGTACTTTTCTAGTTGGTCTGGTAGACAATGGAAAATATCTCTGTAAATCTGAACTTACAAGGTTCCTTAACTTATATGGGTTAACTTAGGTACTGGGAGACTCTGGTTCACATTTTTCCCTCTTGTTTCAGTGTTGTATATCAATATAGAGAATGTAGTTCACCTCTCAATTAGATATGGTCCCTCCTCAGTGAATTTAGCGCTAAAAATGTGCAGGTTTCCAATCAGAGTGGTCTTGTTCATTCACAAAAGGAAAATAATTTCAAGTAGAGGCATGTATGTGTGCAAACTCATAGTGCCAATATATACCAAAAAGAGGTTTAGTTCACACATGTTTTCTATTGCTGTGCAAGGAAACATACAAGAAAATTAGGCTATAAGACTTGATTAAAATTTCATTATATGACGATTTGAAAAAAATTAAAATGCCCATGAAACAGCATTCTGACATTTCCCCCTGGCTTTGCTGTTTCCTTAGGTGGCAATGTCCTCCCTTGATAGCAAACAATCTTGATGTTATTAGTGCCACAAGATTCTTCCCATGTGGTATAGATCTGTCTTTTTTATCTGAAGTGTGTTCTTTTGCATTCCAAAGTTCTTCCTATGTTTCCTCTGAAGAAATCATTTCTAATTTGGAAACCTTTGTAAAAGGAATCCATATATGATTTTACTATTTGATGAGGAAGGAGCTCTTTTATTTGGATGCTGGATAATAATAGATTTTGTGAGTGTGACAGCAGTATGGCCAGATTTTCTGTGAAAAGAATTGCTTTCATGTTGTTATTTAAAAGAAGAATAACAGACTTTGTTATTGAAGGAATGGCTTCTTTTCATCAAAAATCCTGATGTATCTAACTGACTCTGAGGATATTATCTTTCTGTTCACACTGAGATTCTGCCTCCAGGGCAGATGTTGAAATCATAGATGTTCACCACACTGGACCAGAAAAATTATTTTTCAAATGGTTTCTTACCTTCTAGCATCAAAACTGAAGATATGATCACAAATAATAAAAACGCTTTTTTGTAATAGCTTAAAAATGAAGAGACATTTCAGGCTAAGATAGTATTCTACATTTTGAGCATTTGGGGGGGGCAATGCAAAGTAGATTGTCATTGGTTATTCATAATACATTTTTAGAGAAGATTTTAATAAGCACAGTGTTCTAGAAAGCACTACTTTGAAATGGTCACTTTGGCTGGCCACATGTTATGTATTAAGGAGAATTAATGTGATTGCAGATAATTTGTGCTATGGTGTTACTATTGCTTGTTAGTGCAAGAGCTGAAGGGTATGTGGACTAAATGTTCCTTAGTTCACAGGGTGGTGCATGATGCATTCACTTGGCTTTCCTCACAAAGTCATAAATTGATTGAATGAGCTGAAAAAGAAATCCAAAAGGATTTGCAGAGGGCAAGTACTCATCAGGGGCTATTCTTGACCAAATGGCCACTTGGCTGTGTTATCTAAAGAACATCACATAATTTCTAATTGCTTCAGTTACTTCATAGGTCAAGTGCAACCCAGTCTGTGTCTACATGGCACCACTACAACTATTTAAAATCTAAGCATTGTCTCTTAAAATCAGTTCAACTGATTTTGTTTTTCCCTTGAGTTGACAGGTTTGTTTGGGTGTTGTATAGACAAAGCCTCATTTATCAGCAGTAAAACCTCATTCATTTAAACTACTGATTCATAATTTGTGTTAGTTTGACTTGGGTAAATCTAAAGTTTATCTTAGCACAATCTGTTAAAGAAAATTAATAAAATTAGTATGCTAATAGTGTAAACTAAATGAGACTGTAGAGGAGATTGGATCAAGATGGAGAAATGAGTACACAGCTCCACTTTCCCCTCCACTACAAATTTCTAAATTAAACAGAGAAATATTTTTACATTTAAAAATTATAAGTCCATAATAACATTGTAAAACAAAAATAATGACCATAATAAAACATATGGAATCAGTTGAATGAGGAAACTACAGCTCCCAAAATGCACAATAGGATAATGGAAAATATGTGAAAAGATATTTAGGGAACCTTTAAACCTAAGGACTATAGAGCCAAGTGACAGAAGCAAGAACTTGGGGCAAAGTCTGGGCACTTAATTGGTGTACCATTCTGGGACAAACTGGTGGATTGCTCCATAATCAATTCCAAATTCCTAA
The DNA here is from genome assembly GCF_041146395.1 of Eulemur rufifrons. Classification (NCBI taxonomy): domain Eukaryota; kingdom Metazoa; phylum Chordata; class Mammalia; order Primates; family Lemuridae; genus Eulemur; species Eulemur rufifrons. The sequence continues at coordinate 20,018,716 of NC_091000.1, read as the reverse complement.
GACACTGATTTCTTTTTTTTCCTATAATAGTGAGTGTGGGGATTTGGGTCAGAGAGGAGGGCTGGGCTTTGGCAGCTTATGATAACAAGGTGGGATATAAAGCCTTGACTCCTATAAGATAATTTGCTGGGACTTCCTTTTTGTACATTGTCCAACCCATTTCCCATGATGACAAGATAGAGACCATAATAAATAGAAACAGTATTCATAAATAGGTGAATAATAATTGTCAAATGTAATCATAAACACACAACTGAGAATCATCATGCATTAGAAACAGTGAACTGAATAAACATGTAAAAAAAAAAGAGAACTAATAAAGAGTGCAGAAAAAGGCTATGAAATACGTATAAATAATATTCCCAGGTGAATGAGATACTATATCTCATCCATGAAACAAGAAATCTTAGAGATAAAAATGATGTAATTGATAAAGAGGAGGAGAAATGAAATATCAACTTAGTCTTGAACAATCTGTGGTGTTAAAAGTTATGAGAAAATAAGGAGGTGAGGAAGAGCTTGTTTTGTGAAAAAATGAGCATATTTGGGTAACTAGAATAAAGGGCTGAGAATCTAGGGAAATTGATCTGGATAGTATGTCTTGAAAGTCATATAAGTCTTCAGAATTGATTTAGGAAACCCAAAGGAGGAAAAAGGATGGAGCGAAAAGTACAACGGTGTTGAAGACAGGAAACCTAGGATCAAATTTTTGTTTTGTCTCCATGTAGCTTAATGAATAAGACACGTAGGATCTTTATTGTTATTGATCCTAAGACTGGTAGCAAATACATGTATTAAAATAATACATTCTCAGATAAACACATATTTAAAATGATGATGAAGTTTAAAGGACTAAAAGAAGGTACATTAGAGATACAGTGAGAAGAAAAGCCTACTTGAGGATGGGGAGATAGGCCTTGGCCAGATTCACATTACAAATAGTGGATTTCATACTGAGTCATGCAAAAGGCAGTTTCTTAAGCTAGCAATGGGTGATCTGTTTAGCTGTGCATTTTTTTTAAAAAGCAGTATGGTTGTAATGTGAAGAAATGCTTTGAGGAAGATAAAACTTGATGTAGGACAAGGGTTGGAATGCTGTCATAGGAATGTAGGGGGGTTGCACTGAAAGGCAGAGTACAGTTTTTACTTGCTCCTCCTTTTCTGCGACCTAGAGCAGTTTAATCTGCAGAATTAATCTGCAGGCCACTAAGAAAATGGCAAATTGCTCTTTCGAATAGTCCAGTACAAAAGGCATCTTGACAGTATTTAGGGAAAAGCCTCACTTTTATTCAAATCATATAATACGTGGCTACATTAATCACTATGTTCCTATTCTTCTCTCCAGAAACTTCAGCAAATGATCAGAAACTCTTCTGACTCAATCTTTTCTCTTTCTCTCTCCTAAGAATAATTCCATATTTCTAAAATACACCAAGAATTAAAATAAAAATGCTGGTTAGAATAAAGAAGCAGATTTTTTAAAGTAGAATTAGGAGTCAAATAGTAAATCTCACATTTTAAAAAGAAAGGTTCATCATCTTCAAACATGTTCTTCCTCACTCCCATGTGGGACCAGGCAATGCCATGCTGAGTTGTCCCATCACATGCAGACACACACCAGACACACAGGACTTTTGAATTACGTAGTAATCTGAGAGGCCCATTAGGTCATCCCAAGCATCCTGCTGCCAGGGTTGTGTTGCTCTTTACCAATGAGCTCTAAACTTGCTCAGTTGAGATTTAAACAGCTCATGCTAAAAAGCTCTTCCCTTCTTCTTTCAGGCTTACTCTTCGTCTTGAGGTCCCTGAAATCTTTTCTTTTTTAATCCATTCTTTATTCTTTTGAGATTTTTCTTTTTCAATTTTCATTTTACTATACCTTATATGGAATTTAATCTCATTCTTTTTCATTATGGCATGTCTGAAATTTAGGTGAAAACAAGTGATATTTTAACCAACCAAGTCAAGGCAATTTGCCTTTGAAATCTTTCATTTTCTAGGTGGTCAGAGACCATCACCCCATTTGGTTGGTATATTACACTAGGTAGTCTTCAGGGCCAGTTGAAAACCTTCTGTGTCCCTGCTTTCCACCTGCACACCTAGAACAGAATTACTCAGCCATATTCCTGTATCTGCAAATGTGTCCCCTGGAACCACTCTTTGGAAAGCTGTTCTATCATGAGTAGCCAAAATAAAGCTATTTATAAAGTGGGGTCCACTTCTCTATTTTTATGTAAGTGTAAAACACTTCATCTCACACTTCAAAAATCTACAGCTTCATCATGCCCTAATTTGATTTGCTTGGAGAATTTTTATATTAGATTCAAAAGAGATATGTCTCTTGGAATAAAAATTCACCAGTACATGTGTGCTAAAAAGAACACTGGTGTGATGTTTATTGGTTTGTAAATCTGCCAGGATGTAAAGAATGAGGTGCTGCTTTCATATTGACCACCATTTCTATTCTTAACAGAAAATAAAATTCCAATTCTACTCACCAGTGCCTGTAACAACAGGCAGTTCTATATATAATTTGGACTAATTATATAAAGCTAAATTTTGATATATGAATCTTTTACACATCAATATCATCAGCTTGTGAAAGAAATATAGACTTCCTGTTCTCAGGTATTCCTCAACCTTATCGTTTGTTCAACTATTAACTCTCTGAAAATATTCTTCTAGATGCTAAAATCACATTTGCACTATAGTCCTCCTTTATCTGCTGTTTCACTTCTTCAATTCCAGTTACCCATAGTCAACCATGGTCTTAAATATTAAATGGAAAATTCCAGAAATAAATAATTTATATTTTTCAAGTTGCACCCCATTCTTAGTAGTGGGATGAAATCTTGTACCAGCCTGTTGTATCCCACTCAGTACGTGATTCATCTCCTTGTCTCGTGTATCCAAGCTGTATATGCTACCTTCCCATTAGTCACTGAACAGCTGTCTCAGTTATCAGATCAACTGTCATGGTATCACAGTGCTTGTGTTCAGATAACGCTTATTTCACTTAATAATGACCCCAAAAGGAAGGAGTTGTGATGCTGGAATTTTGTTATAATTGTTCTATTTTTTAATAGTTATTATTATTGGTCTTGTACTGTGCCTAATGTATAAATTAAACTTTATCATAGGTATGTATGTATGGGGAAAAAACAGTATATATAGGATTTGGTACTATCTGTGGTTTTCAAAACATCCACTGGGGGTCTTGGAATGTATCCCCTGCAAATAAGGTGGGACTACTGTAGACTGATTTGAGGTCATACCTTTTAAAAAGACATATTAACTGGAGCCTTGACTTCGGACCATTAATGGGTTGTTTTGTCTATTTTAAAACCAGGATTTCTTAGCTGAGCTTGAGTTTAGATATCTGATTCTGTGATGTTTGGAGATATTAGTCTGTGAGTGTTTTTTCTCTGCATTTTCCCCCTTTATCCCATTACCTATTCCTTCCAGTAGACAGTGGTTGTATAATGCCTAACCTCAGGGAGACATGTGGTAGGACAGAAAATAGGAATAGTCTTCAAGTCTTAACGGCTTAAAGGATGACAATTATTGGCTGAAAAAAAAATATTTTAAAGAATCATGAGATGGAAAGGATTTCCCTCAGGCCTGTCTTTAATATTTCCTTAGAGAAGTGGAAGGGTTTGGGGTAAATGGTTCCAAGAGCACACTAGACTTACTCCTGATTCTTGGTAACATATTGGTTAAATCTGAGGGAGTAGGGGCTTCGTGGGACATTTAGGTTGACAGGACTAAAGAAACCTTGTAAAGGATTCCACCCATGGAAGAAATCATCAGAGGGCTGCTGGACAGGGGAGGTCAGGTTGAAAGGGTTGCTAGACATCTCAGTGGTAACCTCTGTGCACCCGACCCACTAAACAATTCTTATTGTTTAATAGATACTACAGTCCCTGAATATGCATGGGGGGATTGGTTCCATGACCTCCCCATACCAAAACTGGCCCATATTCAGCTCCTGAAGTTGGCCCTGTGGAACCTATGTATACAAAAAATGCCCTCCGTATTTATGCAGACATCCCAGGAATCATGCATTTTCAATAGACACTTGATTGAAAAAAATCTGTGTGTAAGTAGATGAGGGCAGCTCAAACCTGTGCTTTTCAAGGGTCAACTGTATAGGCAACCATAGTTCCCAACACCTTGGTGCTGCCTACAGCATCCCTGAATGTTGGCATGGACTGTGGGGGACTCCTTCAGCCTGAGCATAAGTTTCCCACTGGCTCATAGGGATGACAGCTTGGAATGTAAATTAAGTTGCTTTATAGAAGTGCTGATTATTTCTCATATGTTCAAGTTTGTTTCCTGAGATTTATATTCTCTATATATGAATAGTTTTCTTTTAAGTCAGTACTCCCACTTGAAGAATTGGGTTAAATCTATATTGATTTTGCATTCTGCACCTTTACTAAGTTCATTTATCAGTTTGAAGAATCTTTTTTATGGACTCTTTAGGTTTTTCAAAATATAAGATCATGTCATGTACAAACAAGGATAATTTGACTTCTTCTTTTCCGGTTTGGGTGTCCTTTATTTCTTTCTCTAGCCTAATTGCTTTGGCTATGACTTCCAATATTATGTTGAAGAAAAGTAGTGAAGATGGTCACATCCTTGTCTTGTTCCAGATCTTAGTGGAGAGAATTTTGATTTTTTCCCCATTCAGTATGATGTTAGCTGTGGGCTTATCATATATGGCCATTATTGTGTTAAGGTATGCTCCATTTATGCCCAATTTGTTGATGATTTTTATCATGAAGGTATTTTGAATTTTATCAAATGCTTTTTTAGCATCTATTGAAATGATAATATGGTTTTTGTTCTTGATTCTGTTGGATGTGATGTACTATGTTTATTGATTTGCCTATGTTGAACCAGTCTTGCATCCCTGGGATCAATCCCACTTGATCATGGTGAAGGATCTTTTTAGTATGTTGTTGAATTCAGTTTGCTAGTATTTTGTCGAGAAATTTTGCATCTAGGTTCATCAGGGATATTGGCTTGTAATTTTCTTTTTTGTTGTTGTTGTTGTGTCTTTGTCTGATTTTGGTATCAGGGTAATGCTGGCTTCCTAGTTTAGAAGTATTCCTTCCTCTTAAAGTTTTTGAAATAGTTTGAGAATAATTGGTATTAGTTATTCTTTCATGTCTAGTAGAAATCAGAAGTGAGTACATCAGGTCTTGGACTTTTCTTTGATGGCAGACTTTTTATTACTGGTTCAGTCTCATTACTATTGATCTGTTGAGATTTTTCTATTTCTTCATGGTTCAATCTTGGTAGGTTTTATGTTTCTAGGAATTTATCTATTTCTTCTAGATTTTCTAATTCGTTGGTGTATAGTTGCCCATAATAATCTCTACTGATCCTTTGTATTTCTGTGGTATCTGTTGTAATATTTCTTTATTCATCTCTCATTTTATTTATTTGGGTCTTCTCTCTTTTCTTTCTTTGTTATTCTAGCTAAAGATTTGTCGATTTTGTTTATCTTTTCAAAAATCAACTTTTTGTTCATCTTTTATATGTTTTCATCTCAAATTCATTTATTTCTGGTCTGATCTTCATTATTTCTTTTTTTAATTTTTTTTTCATTTCAGCATATTACAGGGGTACAAATTCACAGGCATTATTTCTTTCCTTTTACTAATTTTGAGTTTATTTTGTTCTTATTTTTCTAGTTCCTTGAGGTGCATCATAAGGTCATTTATTTGGAATCTTTCTGTTTTTTTGATGTAGGTGCTTATTGTTGTAAACTTTCCTCCTAGTACTCCTTTCTCTGTATCTCATTGTTTCTGGTATGTTGTGTTTCCATTTTCATTTGTTCCAAGAGATTTTTAAATTTTCTTCTTAGTTTCTTCATTGACTCATTGGCCATTCAGGAGCATGCTGTTTAATTTCATGTATTTGTACAGTTTCCAAAATTTCTCTGGTTATTGATTTCTAGTTTTATTCCACTGTGGTCAGAAAAGATACTTGATATGGCCTGGCATTATATAAATGGTGCTTTATTTAGCAGAATACCTGTGGAGGAAATAAAGCACCCTTGATGTAAAAATAATTGTTTTGTTTTTAATGACATGATTGATTGCTATTCTGTGTACTTAATTAAACTTATTTGTGCTGACTTTTCAAAAAAAAAAAAGAAAAGATACTTGATATGATTTCAACATTTTTGAATTTTTGAGTCTTGTTTTGTGTTATAACATATGATGTATCCTGAAGAACGTTCCATATGTTAATGAAAAAAATGTATATTGTGAAGCAGTTGGGTGAAATGTTCTGTAAATATCTGTTAGGTTCATTTGATCTAGGGTACAGTTTGCCTCTGATGTTTCTTTGTTGATTTTCTGCCTGGATGATTTGTTCATTGCTGAAAGTGTGGTATTGAAGTCTCCTACTGTTATGTATTGGAGTCTTTCTCTGCCTTCAGATTTATTAATTTTTGCTTTACATACTTGGGTGCTCCAGTGTTGGCTGCATAGATATTCATAATTATTATATCCTTTTGCTGAATTGACCCCTTTATCATTGTATAATGACTTTCTTTGTTTCTTTTTATAGCTTTTGACTTAAAGTATATTTTATTTGATATAAATATAGCTATTCCTACTCTTTTGATTTTCATTTGCATGGAATATCTTTTTCTTTTCCTTCACTTTGAGTCTATGTTCTTTTATGGGCAAAGTGAATTTCTTGTAGGCAACATATAGTTGGGTCTTGCTTTTTAATTCATTCAGCCCCTCTATGTCTTTTAATTGGAAAATTGGTCCATTTACATTTAATGTTAGTATTTATAGGTAAGCTCTCACTACTGCCATTTTGTTACTTGTTTTCTCCTTTTCTCACTGTAATCCTTTGTGATTAAGTGATTTTTCTCTGGTAATATATTTTAATTCATTGTGTTTTATTTTAGTGTATGTACTATAGATTATTGCTTTGTAATTACCATGAGCCTTACAAAAAATGTATATTCTGCAGCAGTTTAACAAATATTTAAAACTGACACCAACTTAATTTTAATCACAAAAAAACAAAATAAACAAGCAATAAAAAATCCTGTACATATTAACTCCCTTATCCCCCCAAATTTTGCATTTTTTATGTCAAGCTTTACATTTTTTATACATACTACATCTTAATAAATTGTTGTAACTATTATTATTTTGATAGCTTTGTGTTTTAGTCTTCTCACTGAAGATATAAATGTTTAAACACTACAATTACAATATTAGTATAACAATCATGTTAGTGTACTTTTCTTTGAGTTTGTAGAAATCCCTTTAGCTTTTCTTACAGGACAGGTTTGGTAGCAATAAATTCACTCATCTTTTATTTGTCTGGGAAAGTCTATCTCTCTTTCATTTCTGAAGTATAGCTTTGCTGGGTACAACTTTATAAGTTGGAAGGTTTTTTTTTTTTAATTTTTTTCACTACTCTTAATATATGGTCCCATTTCCTCCTGGTTTGCAAAGTTTCTTCTTACAAGTTTGCTGCCAGGTGTGTTGGATCTCCCTTGTATGCTACTTGCTTCTCTTTTTCTCACTGCTTTCAGGATCCTCTCTTTGTCCTTGAAATTTGAGAGATTTTTAATAATATTTCTTAGGGTATTTATATTTGGGTTGATGCAGATTGGTGACTTTTGACATTCCTGATCCTGAGTATTTATATCTTTCTTTAGGTTTGAAAAGTTTTTTGTTATTATTTCTCTGAATAATCTTTCTACTCTTTTGACTTTTTCAGTTCACTCTTTAACTCCAATTTCCTGAACATTTGCTCTTTTATTATTGTTCCATAGATTCCATAAGCTTTGTTGATCCCTTTCATTCTTTTTTCTCCTCTCACTGTATGTTTTCAAATAGTCTGTCTCTGAGCTCACTGATTCTTTCTTTTGTTTGATTAATTCTGTTGTCAATGCTCTCTATTTCATTTTTCATTTTATTCATTATATTTTCAGCTCCCAGATTTATGTTTCTTTATGTTAATCTATGTTAAATTTTGCTGATAAATTTATAAAAATGTTTGTCTGTGTTTTCCTGAAATTTATTGAGCATCCTTAAGATAGCTATTGTGAATTCTTTGTCTGAGAGATCACACATCTCCGTCACTTTAGAATTGGTCTCAGATAACTTATTTAGTGTGTTTGGTGAGGTCATATTTTCCTGAATGTTCCTGGATATAGAAGTGTGACAAATGTCTGCACATTGAAGGATTAGGTATTCATTATTCATTATAGTCTTCACTGTCTGACTTTGTGCCTGTCCTTGTTCAGAGGATCTTCTAGGAATTCTAAGTAGACTGACTGCTGTGTTCCTTGAGCCTGTGATTACTGAAGCTATCTCAGCACTAGAAGATGTTCTACATCCAGGCTTGCTGCCAGTCTCACAAGGGCTCTGAGGTTGACATGGCTTTCTGGCCCAGATGGATCTGGGGAAGACCCCAAAAGGGTACTGGAGCTGTGTGGAAACATCGGTCAGGGTCCTGAGCCCAGAATACTGTCCTGGTGGCCCAGGTGGGCATGCCCCCAGTAAGTCTCTGCATAGGTGGTATGGGTCCCTGACTCTAGTGAAAGGAGCTGGAGTTGAGACTGAGCCCCTTCAGCATCTGCTGTGGGAAGGAGGCTGGTGGGCCTATTATGTTGGCTCAACTGGGCATGTATCAGGTCCCTGCACAAATGAGACAGTTTTTTGATTGCAGCAGGAAGGTTCAGACCTGATACTGGGCCCCCTTGGGATTTCCTGTGAGATGGAGGCCAGACAGCCTGCCTTGTTGGTCCAGACAGGTACATATCTCCTAGTAGGTCTCATCACAGGCAGGATAGTTCCCTGCCTGCAATGAAAGGAGCAGGAGCTGAGACTGGGGCCCCTCAAGATCTGCTGTGGGATAGTGATTGGCAGGCTCATCAGGGAGGCTCAGACTCCTGGGCTGGGAGTCTCTCTCTGGGTCCTTGTGTGTTGTGCCTAAGAAATATTGATTTATGAAAATGCCCTCTATATTATTAGAGACAGAAATGATTTCAGGAGTTTTGCAAGGCTTTACCCTGAAGGAATATGTGAACTGAACGTGTTAGTTCGCATGTCAAAAGCTGCCTCGCCTCAGGAGGGTGTCTCAATGGTCAGTGGCAGCTGCATTCCAAGGTGACACCACAGTCTCAAGCCTGTGGTTCTTGCCTGCTTTGAACAACAAAGCAGGTTTGCATGGAGCCACAGGATGGAGAGCTGATCAAAAAGGCCGCCCGAGACAGACACCTGTGGTTAAAAACAATTAGCCTAAGGGACAGCTCTTGCTTGACTTATGAAGAATCTGTCTTGATGCACAATAACTAGATAAAATATGGAGCCACTATGACTCTGTTTAACTTTTCTGCTAAAGTGACAGTTTTATCTTAGAACTTAGAAGTTGTCCTAGAAAGATTTTGTAACCCTTTGTTCACATAGATAGAGTTAATTAAGGGACCTAAAGAAGCCTTTTGGGAGACTTTGAATGACCTGTTATTATGTAAATCTGTTACCTCTGGCAATTGATCACTGTACCTATAAATACTGATGTGAAATTTCAGTCTTGGCTCCAAAATTTACAGGGATATTTTGGGGTCCCCCAAGCACCTCCGCTATACCTATATTCATAAATCTATTCTTTATAAACTATATTTTTGCCTCTGTGTATTGTTTTATTTCTATTTTCTATCATTATTTTTTCATCCTTTGTGACGACCCGTGCCTGAGGGACCCGATTCTTTCCTGGGAGTGTAGCTCTAACTGCCCGCACTTGTGTGAACAGCTCTGAGGTGGAACCTTTGCTGAGAAGGTACTGGTGCAGCACCACAGGGCAATTTTAGGGTTTACTAGTGAGATCAATGTCAGTGGACAGATGAGCCTTTTCACCAAGGCAGTAGTGGCTTCTATTCCTTCTGGACCCCTTAGCAGATGGTTTTTGTTGCAGGCTCAAGGCCAAACCCAGCTGCAGCCAAACCGATTGGAGAACTGAGTCATTTCTGGGTTTGAAACTGGAAGCAAGCTTGGCAGGGAAGATTAGCCACCTGAGTGTTGCTCTGTATTCTCAAAACAATCCTCTTAGGTCTTGGTCTCCACCAGGGTTTCACAAACTCCTACCTAGATCCCAAGGCTCCCACGGAGAGACTTTTGACTGTGGATGGGTGCATAATTCTTGTTGTTGTAGGAGGATATGAATGGATTATCTTTTATTCTATGATCTTGGTAATAGCCTACATTTAGTCTAATAAATGCAAGTCCTAGAGTCTTAAAGGACATCACTCTCTGGGACATAGTGTAAGTTGCAAACGTGTCCTTTTTACACATTAGGCACTTAGTTATTTTAGTTTTCTTTAGGGGAAAAAAAGAGAATAGAAAGCCACCTTCCCTTCCTTTCTAGAATACCTTCCCCACAATTCTGGCCATAGGAAACTGAGCAATGGATGCAGCTCCCATTATAACATCATCTTGGGTCTTTAGAAGAAAGAATAATTCAGGCATTATTTCTAGGCCATTTTGGCTTCTGGCTTTTGGGATGTGTCATCAGGATGATGGAGAAATAGAATTTATTTTTGAGGGAGTCATTTCTATCCAAATATTCACTAAGACACCTCATGGCTTACTGATTATTTTGGATGAATTGACATCTCAATGTGTACTTTCTCATATATATGTGTGTGTTTGTGTGTGTGTGCATGTATGTATAAAATTGTTTTTGTTAAAGGCCAAAATGATTTGTGTGTGTGTGTATATGTGCATGACACGACATTTTATTCCTGTTTTTTTCTCTGTTCTTTTAGCTTCAATGCAAATGGAGAAAGCATAAGTAAAAAACAAAGATGATTGAGAGAGACAAGAATTATTGGCTTCTCTTCTTTCTTACACTTAGTGTTGACAAAATGTGTACAGTTTTAGACAGGTCAAAATGTTTATAACAGAGTATTTAGTTTGGGAATGTCTTATGCCAAGTTAAAATCTGGGCAGTTTCTAGTCAATAGATGACAATGTATGTTTAGATCTAGCTACCAATTTAGATTGCACAGTAAGCTTTGCCAAAGAAGGCCTTCTCCCTAGCCCCATCTTCTCAAGAGCTGTTGGGGCATAAATTAGAGAATGAAGGACCATTTTGGAAGAATTTCTGTTGGATGACATGGAAAATTATCAGAAGATCCTTAAGTGAAGCCTGGCAGCCTTATCCTTCAACCCTATGTTATTGTGCTTATTGACATTAAACTTTTCTGAGTACAGGGGCATGCCCATATGTACTCATGCATATATATTTGTATCTGGCACAGGACACCCCTCAAAATAAATATAAAACAGTGAGGAGCATAGGGCTAGTCTGTTTCTTAAGAGTGAGAAAATCCCGGAGAAGATGAAATAGAAGTTTTCAGAAGGAGGGAGGAGTACAAATTAGGAACGCCAGATTTACCAAATAAAAATACATATTTCCCAGTTAAATTTTAACTATAAATAAGTAAAAACAAATTTTTAAATATAAGTAATATTGAATAAGACATGTGCATATGCTTAAAAATTATTGTCTATCTGAAATTCAGATTTAATAGGAAACATGTATTTTATCTGGAAACCCTAGTGCAAGTAGGCATGCTTCCTGGATTATTTCCTCTTGAGGGGCAAAGTGTAAGTGGCTTCCTCTGAGAAGTCAAATGCAGGATCCAGAATACTGTGATAGTGTTATGACAAATTTAAGAAAATCTCACCTCCAGCCTGGAGAGGAGTGTGGGTGGGGCCTAGTATCCTGGTGTTTGAAGTGTGAAAGAGTTACTCTGGATTCTCTTGAGAGACAATTAAATCATTGGTTTAGGAGGAACACGAAAATAAAAGCTGCTTTTTGGAAATGACAATTTTACAAGGGAAAGAAAAACAAAAGTCAGAGAATTTTAAGAGTGATAACCTGAAGTGAAAGAATGAAGCAGAAATAGTGAAAATCCGCAGGTGAGTTTTCACTCAATCCCTTTCTTTATCCTCTATCTTATTTGCTTTCCAGGAGAAACAGGGAGATTTGGACAAGACTGGATTTCCCAAAACTTTGCGAGTAAGAATGAATGGGAGAGAGTCTGGGGTTTCTTTTTCTTTTTCTTTATTTAATTATTTTACTTTCAATCTTGTATATTTATACTTAATGCATATGTGTACTCACATAGAGATAAGTAGTATAAATTTGGCTTTTAGCTTAGTGACTTAAGAAAGTAATAGCTGTAAGATTAGTGAAGAATGCAATGTGCATTTTAAATAGAGTGTAAGCCAATATCTTGATCATTTTAATTTTTTAGTTGCATTTCCTTGTTCTCTTACTCTGAATCCTGCAAACATATAATCTGTAGTAATTAATTAAAATTTTCTTTTGATGTTGATCTCCATCAGCTCTTAGTTTAAATACCAAACACTGTATACACCACAAATTCTTGTTTTAATCCATGAGGGTAATCAGCATTTCATATTCTCCTCCATATGCTTGCTATTAGTAAGCATCCAAATTCTGTTCTAAATTACCACAGCTATGCTAAGTGTATGTATAGCAGAAACTTGCTAATTTGTAACTTAAAACACTGGAAAACAATGAGCTTAAATTAATTGAGTATCTGGTATTTTTTAAATTACAAAACAACCAAACATTAACTAGGCTAGAAAAGAACAATCTTCGTACTTTATATCATGTACTGTTTTACATGAATTGGTAATAGCTTACGTGAGACTTCTGAGTTAGTTCATGACTATGTATGTTTATGCAGCTATGTATTTAGGTGCTAGTTTTAAGTCAGTATTCCAAAGCCAATGTATAAAAATTAATTTATGAAGAGTCAGTTTATTGAATGACCAGTTCACTGAATTACAGAAAAGTTTCTTAGACTTTTTTTCTATGTCCTTGCTCCTGCCTTTGCCTCTCCCACATTACATGCAAATAGGTGTTTTCCCTTAAATACAGTTTACTGAATTATCTTTATGTGGACTTACGTTCACTGTTGCCTCTGGTGGAAAAATGGTTAAGTGAACTTTTAGGTTAAAATATTAGGTTAAGGTATATTAGTTTGGGCCTTTGAGACTGGGGAATGCTAAACAGAGAACTAGAAAAGAACATTGGACTGGTCAGGAGGCCTGGAATCTGGCTTCATCATTTGGGAGCTATGTGACCTTGGACAAGCAATTTATCTTCTAAAGGGTTAGGTTTCCTCATCTAAACATGTTATCAGGTAGCTTAACAGAGAAATGAAATTATGGGAAAGGAAGAAGTTGAGTTGCATTGTGCATACAGCTGAACAGAGCTAGTGGGCCCTTTTTCCTATGGAAAAGTGTGTTGGGCCACATTCAGTGTTACTCATGTATTAATAAATGGTACTTGTTGTGTGTGACCTGATCGATAGCGAGTCAAAACTGTGGTCTCCAGCCCTTCCATCCCTGATATTCTATGATTTCTTAATCTTCTAGGCATACCAGAACTGCTGTTTTTGGGATCAGAGGTTCTGTGTCTGTGGTTTGAGGGAGTTTCCATGCAACAGTTCTCCAGGAGACTCACAGTGCAGATTTGGATAATGTGCTTCACTAAATGGGATATAAAAATAAGATATTTAGACCATTTTCACTAAAACACACACTCTTTGATATCAAAATAAAATTATTTAACATGTAGGTGGACTCTTAATGCATTCATTTATATTCATTCATTCATTTATTCAGCAAATATTATCACCTACCTACTGTATGCTTACACAGTAGATATGGAGCTCTGGGGATAAAATTTTTCACAAAGAGCTCACAAACTTTTTAGAAAATAGTCATGCCATCAGGCAAGTAAGTATAATACAGTGTGATAGTTGCTTTGTAAGTTATACACAAAATTTTATTGGATGTGCCAAGTCTCAGCATGCTGCCACCCTATAGCCCCTTTATGGGATTCCTTCACCATGGATTACCAAGCTGCAGCCCAATGCACTTGCCACTCTGGGCACAGCTGACTTGATCTGCCTGCACATAGTACATCTACAAGCTACACAGTGTCCTGTGGGCTGAGTGGTAGGAAGGAACACCTCAATGGAGATCATGGGACCTAATTGCATTGGTAAAATATCCTTTTTCAAATAGTATGAACTCAATATGTAAGGTCAGGCAGTTGATAATGGAAACAGAAGCTGGAAGATGTTGTGGGATAATAATAATGACAGGGCATGATATAAAAGGGCTTAACATATTCTTGCTCCTGAGGAAGATGGTGCTGAGGACCATGAGAGCTGTCCTGGGTCTCAAATGCTATTTGTTCTATTTCCTGAATCATTCTATGATGCCTGGCTGGGTGAGTATTCTGACATTTGCTTGGGGCTTGTCTTTCTCATTTATGCTCCTAATCTTACAACAAATGCCCGTTTGTCTGTAGCCTGTGTAAGTTTTTGTTTTTGGAAATGTGACGTGACAATCACACGTACTATGAGATGATGAAAGAGAGAGTCCTGACTGCATCATAGAGAAGAATGTGCTTCAGCTGAGACTTGAAGGGCATACAGGTTGGGCCAAGGAGAGGACAGGGGACCAATTGTGCAAGTGCAAGAAGGCAAGAGAGAATAAGCCACATTCAGGGAAGATGCCACATCGTTTAGCATGGCTCTTGTGGGAGGGATTAGATATGAGGATGGATTCTCAGATAATGACCAAATGATGAAGATTTTGCATTTTGTACCATAGGTAGGGAGGAGCAACTGTGAGAATTTTCAAACAAGTACCTTGGCAGGCGTTTAAAAGATTTATTAGGTAGAATTACATCTAGAGAGTAAAGTGGGTCACTGAAATAGTGCAGGTGAACTATTAGGGGTTTACCTAGTGCAGAAGCAGTGTGGGTGAGGTGATTATTAATATAAAAGAGATTGTCAGGCAGTGGAATGAACAATATTTGGTAACTGATTGGGTGTGAGGAAAGATTCAAGAACGAATCCCAGGGTTTCTGGTCTAGGTGAATGAGCAGATTATGGTAATAATTCTTAAATAAGAGAACATAGGAGAGAGAAATTTGGAAGGGAATGAGAATGTATTCAGTTTCAGTTCTTTTGGATTTGAGGCACAAAGATGTGTGATTGTCTTTTGATTACTAGGTCTAAATTAATGATGGATGACTCTACTGATTTTGATGTCCTTTGCCTTCAAGTTTTCTTGGAGGCAGCTGGTTGGGGCATACCCATTGGAAGCTACATCTCCCTAATGAATGCCGTCAGACACTGTGCAAGGCTGTACAACCATGGGAGGAGGGGAGGGGAACTTCCAAACCAAAATAACTGCCAACAAAACTTCTCTTTGTTTTTGATTTCCTCTTGTTGCTTTCTCACTGACTCCAAAGGTAAGATAATGGCCTTTGTTTTCCATCTTGTCTAGATTCTTTGTCTTGGGGAGAAGTTGAGCTGGATTCTAAAGCAAAGGGTGGCTTATACAGTATAACTTTCAAGCTCCCACTCTTGTCCTCTGAGCTTCCTTTGATCCCTCAATAGTTTCTAGGTTCCCTTGGTGTTTCTTTTACTAGACAATGGTGAAGTTGTTTACCACTAGAAAAAGTTCATCGGGTGAAATTTACCCAGGGCTTACTTAAAACTGATGCAGCATGCATGCATGAATTGCTTCCAGGGTCACTCACTCCTTTAGCTTTTGCTAAGGACCCTGTCAGTCAAATGAGTTGCTGCTGACAGCAACTTTTTAAGACTCTTTTCTCTTAACCATAATTCATTAAACACTTTGAAAACATATAAGCAAAAGTTTTCTCACAGTCTATTGTACGTGTTTCCTTGCTGCCCATTTCAATATAATGAAATTCATGTTGTGCAAAAAGAATTCTGGTAAAATGCATCATATTTCATTCTTTATCATTTTGGCCATATGTGTATGGCTCCTCATAAATCTATAATATATAAGTTAGTGTGATAGTACATTTCCATTTTAAAGACTGAAAGACCTTCCTGTGATCCACAGCTCAACTTAAGTTTTCCTTGTGAAAATGTGATGTTTCTGTTTGTATTTATTCTCTTTTGTTTATCTCATCTTTTCCATTAGCATGAGTCTAGCATTTTTAACACATTAACTGTCATGTGAGTTATATTTAACTCATGCTAGTTTTGAGCCCAGGGCCTTGTGAAGCATAGGTAACACACATCTCTTCACCCAGGGAGCTGTGAGAACTATTTTTCAAGTTGCATATAACTCATGCACAGAAAACAATAAAAAATAACAAATTTTTCATTAAATTAGAAAGGATCATTTTGTTTTTGAAGTTTTTATTCTATTTTCATAATACAACACTGTGAAAAAAAAAACAAAACAATTTTTTTTCTAGTGCGGCAATGCGTTAAACCAGGCTAGCCAATAGTAGTGGGGTTTTTTTTTTGGTGTTTTTGTTTTGTTTTGTTTTTTTGGTGGGGTGGGAATACCCTTGTGATTGCAATACTGAAAAAGCTATGTGGAAATGGGCTTTTATGATGATGAATTACTGTTGCAAAAAGAACTAAGTGGCACTGATAAATATTAAAGAGCCACAGTTGCCCCCATGGAAATCATTTTATTTAGCTGCTTCTAAAACCTATTCTCTGTACTTTTCTTCCCTTTTATTTCTGTGCTGATTTACATGACAACAAAGTCTCTGGTCCCTGGGAGCTTGTCTGCTCCTGCTGCTATTCTCTCCTTGGAGTCATCACCCTCTCTTTGCTGAGGAGATGAGTGACAATGAAGTGAGGAGTAAATGGCTACTGGAGCAGATGAACTCTGAGAAACAAAGATCCCCTTTTCATGCAAATGGCCATAGTAATTTAACATGAAGGAAGAAAAGAAATCAGGGCACAAGATATCAAGAGAACTGGATGGTATTCGAAGTTGTTCCATGAAGCCTTGACATCTCTTTAGGAGTGTCATCTATCAAAGCATCTCTTTCCCTTTCATATATAGGGAAAACACATTTCCAATTTGAAGAAAAACATGGAGGAACATAAAATCTAGCCTCAATCCCAGGGTCTTAATGTGCACTCATACCACCAGTCCCCTCAATGTCTCCTTTAACTTTGTCACTCACACTAGTCAATAAGAACATATCCGTGCAGGCGTCCTCACTGCCCCAGGTGTTCACCACTGTGGGAGGCCTCCTCCTCTTCCTTTCAGACCTAAATTGTCTCTACCTTTCAAAGCTTAACTCAAGCCCATTCCATTATTCTTAGAGTCTTTCCCTCCAGATTGGTTGATCTTTTCTTAGAATTTCCATTGCACCATTTCAGTTTTATGAAATAAGTTTTCTCCAAAATTTGTTGAGGAAAATAATCATGTATTTTATTGCATTTTTTTATCTGTAGCTCTTAATATAATAGTAGATATACAATACATATTTGATGGACTAGATATAATTTAAGAATTATGAAACTAAGAAGGATAAATTTATTTTAGATATACATCTATCCATGATTGTTTTTTTTCTAAATTTAAAACTCATGGCACCTTGCCTTAAAGATAAAACAAACTTCATGGCCTACTTTTGATTAATTGACTATTCAGGGATACCATCAATCACAGAAAGGTCAATTAATGTATTTCAGATAAAATAATTTTTAACTCAGAGGCTTGATATCTACTTATATTTTTTGATGGGAATATTGATGATAATAATTTTTATAATGGCAAATACTTTTACTTCTTACATTGAACTCAGTACCAGTCTAAACATTTTAATTGTACGTATCTCATTTAATCCTCATAACAACCCTACAAAGTAGTTAGTATTGTTATTATCCCCATTTTATAGATAAGGAACCTGATTGCCAAGTAACTTGCCTACAGTTATAGAACTTAGAGCTCAGAGGTCTCGATTTAGAAGTCTGTGCTCTTTACTACTATTTTATTCTGCCTGTTACGTTGCCAGTTTCTCCTGCATTCTTACTGTTTCTTGCATACAGTGTCCTTCACTATCTAAACTCAGGGACCAGACATTCTGAGAGAGCTTCTGAAAAGCCTTTTATCTGAGATCTTACTGCTCACCATGCAAAACTCAGATAATGATTTGATTTGGATAGAGAGGTTCACTCTAAACATAGCAAGATATTATAGTCAGAGTTTAAGATTGCTGGAAACTTTTAAAACTAGTGTAAATGTGGTGCTAATGAAAACATAAAAATGAAAGCCAGTAGAAAAGGTAGTTTGTTTAGAATTCTTTTCAATCACAGTTTATTTCTATTAGTTATTTGTTAAAATTAAATTGTGAAATGGATGAATGAATATGAAATTATACAGTTATTATAAATAAGGAACATATAAATCTGCCAGAAAAGTATGTAACATAAAGAATATAATCCCTGAAAGTACTTCTCTTCATGGTATAAGGAACAGATTTCCCAACTGAGAAGGAAAAGAATCCTTGTCACTCTGATACCTGTATGTGGAGCCAAACTTGTGGTCTGGGACTGAATTACTACTGATATCAGTTGTTCTTTATAAAACTCAAAAGACAAGAGTGTATGTGTATGTGTGTGTGTTTTAATGCATGTGTGGGGTTTTTTGTTTTTTTTTTGTCCCTTTGAGAAAGATATAAGAAACATTTAGACAATAGATATATTTTATGAAGTAATACATAGTGAAATTAAGGTTACAGATTTCTCCTGTCATCCAAAAAGATGGTAAAAGTTAGAAGTGAGAACAAAATTTGACTCCATGAAGAAAAATGATTCCAAGGGCACTCCTTGTAGGTGAATTTCTGAGACTTCTTCCAGCTATGCACTAGAGAATGGAACCCAGTCTTTTAAAAATCAGCCCCTGTTGGAGCAGAAATAACAGGAGGTAAGGAACTACTTGTCAATAAGTATCATCATCCTCATAAAGTGAAATATCTGTTTTCCTAAACAAAATTTTAAAAAAAAAGGAGGAAAGAACAACTAGAAGAAAGAACAGTCTCTAGCACAAGCCTAGAGATTTTTCATCTGACATATATCTACTGGGAATCTGCTGTCTGCCAGGTACTGTGTCAAGCACTAGGGATAGGAAAAGAATAAATACCACTCTCTGCCCTTTAAAACCTCATAATCTCGGGGGTCGAGGGGCAGGATTAGGGGAAAACTGAAAACTATATTAGAATTACAATGCAACATAAAAAGTGGTATGTCTAGGTTGCTTGAGTATTAAAGAGCAGGAGTGAAGAAAGATTTTACCAGAGCAGGTAACAGAAAGAAGACAGGACCTGTCTGGGTAGAAGCATGAAGAGGAACACTCCCCCACTGGGAACAGGATGCAGAAAGACAGAGGTATGACAGAGCAGTGTTTTGTTGGGACACTGCAAATGGGGAAACACAGAATGTGGAAATGCTGTCCCACTTTGTTATGGCCTATAGAATGCTTGATGCTTTAGATTAGTTGACTCATCTATAAAACCTCCTTCTGAGAATGTGTCTTTGGAGTCTAGCATCAGCTTGGAGCTGCTATGGATGATAGGTTGGTCTTGGTGAAAAGTAGATGTAGGTGTTTTCAGGGACACATGCCAAGTGCAGGGGTGCCTGTGGCTGCTTGTCTATGTTGTGGACTATATAAGGTAAAGGAGAATGCATATGGCTTCTCCATCAAAGCTATAGCCTTTTGAGGAAGATGATGTGCTATTCCCTAAATGTGCATTGCTCTTTTGCATTTCTATGTATCGTATTCCTTATTCCATCTACTTCATATGTCTTCTTCCCTTTCTCTACATGAAAAAAGTCTTATTCTTGTTTTGAAATAAGTGAAAATTAAAGGCTACTATATGTAAAAGTGTCTCACCTGACCTATGCATATTCCATATATACACTTTTGCTTGTGCATAGTGGAGAAACAGATACAAAAGCTTTTTTTCCCCTTTATAGTGTAAAGTGGTTGTCTGAATTTATTTCAGTCATTTGAATTAGTCATGACTCAAGACAACATCTGACTTGCAGAAACCATACTCGTCATTGTTTGGTAATGATTGCATCAATATGAAGTGTGTATGTGTTGGGGGTGGTGTCTATGGGGAGAGCATAAGAGAGTGAACTTTCTGCTCACAAGTACAAAATGACCCAAAGAAAAACATTTGGAAATTTTAATCTGCAGTTTTTTTTTTCCCCTGAAAGCAGCTGTGTACCCTCAAAGCATCAACCCCTACAGAATGCTCCACAGGATGCCTGGTACCCTGCTGTGAATACAGTAACCGCAGACACATTGTCTGTAGTGTTAAGAGGCAAATAATATGGCTATAGCCACTGGTTTAATCTTTCGATTGGCATCTGAATACAGGCAGTTGTTTTAAAGTAGTAATTAGCTGAACCCCAGGGGAATTTCCTTCCAAAATACATAGCTCTTATGCATCTCGTTATTTTGCTTAGGTAGGCTGTTTTGTTCAACAAAATAAAGATAAGTAGTAATGATATGCTTTCTTTAGGATTCCTATTTTATTAATTTGATAGACATAGATATTGATGGCAATGCCTGCAGTCTGTACCAAAGTCAAAGATATGATGTTAACAGTATTGGGATATCAATTTGGTTTCTGAGATTTATTTTCTTCTTAAAGAAAAATAGACATTCTGACAGATTTTTGTATTATCATGTACTCACACCTGAGGGGCTGGACTCTAGAGATGTATCTACCTGCTAGCAAAAACAGAAAAGACTGACTTGAGGATTTGGATGGCAGTGACTTCTAACTTTGATCCTACAGGAAAATGTATATTGAATTGATTTGTGCATTCCCTGGTGCATGTCATAAGAGGTGGATTCACCCTTAAGATTTCCATTGCTCCCTCAGAAAATCAGCAAACATTCTGTTGGGGTTGTTATGCTATCTCTTCAAAGAGCATGGAGATGGGGATGGGCCTAAAAATATGTGGAAATAGCAAAACTGTGCCTTAACCCTGACTTCTTCTTACTAAGAGAACTTAGTACATGCATAAATTAAATGGATCACTTATGAACATTGTATACATTTCTTCTTGAATGTGATATATAACTCTATTAAGTGTTCTGAACTTCGTTTCTTTTTTGGATCATAGTGGTTTCCACCATAATATATGCTTTATATTTTTCAGTTCTTAACTTATAAAGAGAAGAGCTATGGAAAAGAAAAGGGTCAAAGATATAGTAAATTTGAAGCACTTTTTGCTCACACAGCTTATGGCGAGATGCATATAATACTGATATAGGTTACCCTGGGCCACTTGGAAGTTTCTCCCACATGTAATGGACACACCTCAGTGGTGAACAAGATTATCATGTGGATGATATGACTCATTCAATAAAGGAGTCAAATTAATTGAAACCGTTGTTTGGGCTTTTTGTCATATGAAACTGCCAATTCCTGTCTTCCCTGTCCCAGATAAATTGTAAATGGAAAACACTTGCCACCTGGGCTCCATTTCTTTCAGTGCTAGAGATAATCCTGACCAAGGTTGGCAGATAGACCAAGCTTGGCAGTAGATCTCTTCACCGACCTGTCAATTAATCCATGTTCTCTGTAAAACATACTGATTACAGCCCAGAGCACAACATGCAAGCTTCCTGCAAGCTGGCTCATCTTTGATACTTTTTTCACCTTTTCTCTCATAAATTTTTAAGTTCTGTGCTTATAAAGAGAGAGTTGTTTTATTCACAGTTAAATTCCCTGGGAAGTATATTCTGAGGTGCAGATTAGCGTTCTGAAAGTTTAATAGGGAGTGTTTTGCATCAGAACCTGTAGAGAGTGAAGGAAGGAAGCAGGCTTGGCTTAGAGGGAGACGTAGAGCTGCAAGGCAGTACCAGAAAAGCTTTGGTCCACCTCCGCCAGAAGCTCTGATTCTAGGATGACCCTTTAGAGATGTCCCAAGTTGGGGTTTGGAGATAAATGTTTATTCCCACATGTTGACCAGTCCTTGGCTGTGGGCTGCCCCAAGAAGTGGCTTTCTCTTCAGCGGAGGCAATTCCCATGGAAGGCTAGTGGCAAAAGCTGTCTGTGCAGGACTCCCAGCAACTGGGGAGATAAGTCTTTCTGTCCTGAAGGTAGATCTGAGTGGCACATTACAGATTACACTAAACCTGTTCATAAAGGTTGCACTTATTGTCAGTACATTTATTTAGTTAAACGTTATTTAAATCTGTGTAAGAGGCATTCAGAAAGAGATCAGTTTTATTAAGAAGAGTAATTTTATTGTGTTTTAAAGACTGCAAAATCAAGATGTTAGGAATTAAATTAGATGCAAGTGATATAAAAATTGCTGTTTTAGTAGATCACAAATGAACTTTATGAAATTTCCATCTTTGTAGGTCATAAGGGTTGAAAATTGGCAATTTCATATAGAACTCATTATTATACATGGTTAAAAAATATAAAAATAGAGAAGTAGTCTGCATGCAAGTTGTTTTGTAAGACTCTTTCAGTTTTCATTTCACTTATAAAATAAAAGTGGAAATTATAGACTCAGTATTTTGGGTGTGGTTTATTTTAAAAAGGTGGTTACCAATCGGTGACTAAGAGGAAATCCTTTGACCCCCATATCAGAGAACTGGTCAAGGAATGTATACTTAGACATTATAAGTTAGAATGAAATGTTGAAAAATTGTCTCATATTTATGGGTCATCACTTAATTCTTTTCTTATTAACAAACCAACTGCTGTTTATAATCTTGATGATAAGAAGAGGGCTTCTCCAGTACTAGGAGGCTGATCTCTAGATCTTTGGTGGGTTTTGGAATTAATCTTCCTACCCTAAAAATGGGATATCTTTTGCTGGGGTGCCTTAGGCACCTTTATACAACAGCATTCAGCCTTTTCTCTAAATTAAAGAACAATTTGAGATCTAGAAAGGCATACTAGATCCTGAGTCATGTTCCAGCTTTCTATCATTCTAAGCATCGATCATTGGCTAAATCCTGGTAACTCTTACTTCTTTTGTTGACTGCTTCTTGCTGGTGCCTGTGCCATTTTTTGTTCCTTCCAAGTTGCTGGTTAATGTTCAATTTAAAAATGGTGGTGGTTCCCTATTCTGTGGAGCCTAAAGCTTATATAATTTAGCTAATTATCTCTCTCAAAGAAAATTAAATTACATATTAGAAAAATAGATATAACGTGATCATTTAGAATAAAAAAGAAATCACAAAAAAATTCTAACTTAAGTAAACTGATGAATAGTACGATCATCACAAAATTCATGAATATAACATATTTTATTAATTAACTGCCTGGCATATCTCTATTTACTGTTTCTTACATTTTTTTTTGCCTGCATATGCTTCAAAGGAAAACAATTTTGTAATATTTGTCACAGAAAAAATAGAAGGGTAATTCAATATTTCCTAGTTTAGAAAAACCTCTTTTATCTTTACAACTCATTATTTATAATCTTTCACCAGTTTTTAAGATCACTGCCAAACCAGGTAAATATCTATTGTAAGTTTATACTTACAAAAAAATAGAGACAGTTTTTAAAAATAAATTTAGAGATGACAGAAACAAGTACTCTTCATATCAGGAGTCTTTTTTTTTTTCTCTTTTGATTTATTCAGACATTCCTAACCCAAGAGTCTTTCCAAATTTCTGCTGATGTCAGAATAATTTTATTTTGTATTGGCAAAAATCCCAGAAACCTATGATCATAGGGACACCTTTCTAGGCTCTTTTCCACATCTGTAGAAGGGGTCTATGCAGGTCAGAGGGCTCCAAAAATTGTAAGATTCAAGGTAAACCCTTGTAAACCTGCTTCTGCATCTTTGTCACTTTTCCTTTATATCCATGTAAGAAATCAACTGTGAATTTGGTCTGAAAGGTTTTTCCCCTCCGTGCTGACATCTTCCACAAAACACTCTGGGCATACAGTGGGCCTGAGGGGCTCTCTCTCCAGGTGCTGGACCTTGCTCACTCTTTGGGCTTCACCAAAATTTTAGACTCTTCATCTAAAATTAGATCCTTAATTTCAAGTCTTCATCTTGAGCACACACACAAACATCTCATGGACTTGACCCTTTAAACCTGTCCCTTGTTGCAAAGACCATTGTAGATTTGGGCTTTTACCCTTTATTTCCTGAGCAACAACCATTCATTCCATTTCCCCTCTACTTGACTGTAGTCAGTATAAAAGCCTGGGTTACTTGCATGTAAGGGAGAGGAGGTTAAACAAATGTAGCTTATTGATTTTTGCTACTTTGTTCCTCATCCAGTGAAGTTTGAGCAAGTTTGAGCTTAGTTCATAACACTATTTTGTACATTTTGATTAGAGCTGTTGGCCAAGTTAACTGGGGTTAGCATTAAAGGAGGGTTTATCCCTTAAAGGACTTGGCTTGGTCTCTACTTATTTCCTTTTTCTCTATTTTTCCCTTTTCTAGGATTTCAATATATCACTCAGCTGAGAACATATGTATAATTATAATAGGAAGTTTGAAAAAGAACATTCAAGTACATTCTGTAAGAAAAGTATGTGATGAAAGTACACCTATATCGAAATGAAGTTTTAAGAAGAACAGATATGTATTAGGGAATTATTAAATCTGAAGAGATATATCTTTCTATTCCCTTGAGTCAAATGGATTACATAGCATTACTGACATATTTATCTGTTAACAGGTTAATGGGAATAAAATCTTCTTTCACCTAAACCTGGCTGATCATCATACATCTGGTTTGAGATCATTTAGTGTGAGTGAACAAAGGAAATTTTTTAGAGCACTATCAGAAAATATGCTAGCAAGAATTCCAAACACTCTAACATGATAAATGGATGCTTTGTTTATTTTAATTATTGGATGGGATGTTGGATGGCTAAATCCTTATGTTGTGAGAAGGTTTCTGTTTTACATTTCTTTGGGTTTTGATCTTCTCCTTTTTGCCCACTATGGCAGACCTCAGGTTCTTCAGAGTCTAATATCATTCCTGATATTACTTGCATGCCTTTTACTGCTGTTAGACAATTGGATTTTTTGACATAGATGGTAGAAACGATATTCCCGCAAGATAAATTACATGTTGTAATTTTAACCAGCCAGGGATAGGCCAGCACAGGATAAGTCACCATTTGTTGTGTTTCACGCATTTTAGCTGGTGTTCCCAGCATTCCAGGTGCTCAGCTGAATCTTATTTTCTAGTACATGCTTATTGGTGTTTAGAAATTGGAGGCTAGTCTTTGAAATTCCACTGTGGGAACATGGAAAATATGCAATGCTGTCTTACTCTGTTTTGTGCTGCTATAACAGCATACCCGAGACTAGGAAATTTATAATGAGCAGAAATTTATTGGCTCACAGTTATGGAGGCTAGGAAGTCTGAGATCAAGGGGCTGGCATGTGGCAAGGGCCTTCTTACTGTGTCATCCATTAGCAAAAGCATAAGGGTGAGAGAGAGGGTAAGAGAAGGCAAGAGAGAGAATAGAAGACCAAATCCACTCCTGCGATAAAGGCGTTAATCCATTAATGAGGGGAGAACCCTCATGGCCTAATCACCTCTCATTAAGCTTCACCTCTCAACATTGTTGCCTCAGAAATTAAGTTTCTAACACTTGCTCTTTGGGGGACACATTGAAACCATAACAAACACTAAAAAGTAGGTGAAGAAAAATAGCATTGGAATGAATAGAAAACTTCTACATACAAAATTACAGCTTGAAACTGCAATGCGATAGCCTTTTTTCTCTTAACAAAACATGAAAAAAAATTAATTTTTAAATATATTGCTTTTCAAATACAAGACTGTTAACTTTGAAAAATAGGTTTTAAATTTCTGTTCTCTGTCATTTGTATTAGGTCTCCAAAGATCCTTCCTTAGAGATTCATATCTGTTCTCAAGAAGCTTATGAATCTATGATTTTAAAAAATTGAAAACTTGAATTAGCTTTTTGATTTGGTAGATAGGATTTTTTTTGTCCTTTCCCCATATTTAAAAGCAGTAACAGAAAATACCAAATATATGTGTTTATGCAGGTCTTTCTGATGAGTCCATAAAAACTGAGTCCTCACATTTCCTTGTGAATTGATGATTTATTACCATAGTTGAATAGTTCTTTTCACTGGCATAGGATGTTTTTTTCATGGTGTACTTGATCATGATTAATGAGTCTTACAAAATCCTAGAGCCTCCAAAATCCCATGTGATTTATCCTTACCAAGTGTTAATTATGTAAAAACTTAATGAACTTTAATTTTAATGCTTTTCTAGAATTATGCTCTAGAAAACATTTCTATTAAATGCAAATAAAGTTAAAAATAATACCCTTTCTTTTATGTCAATATCTTTAAATTGGAGCCCTTCCTTGTAACACTGAACTCTGTTTCTCTCGTCACATGTCTTTCTTCAGCCTCTCTCTTATCGGGCCCACCTGGATAATCTCCCCAACTCAAGATCTTTACTTAAATCACATCTACAAAGTCCCTTTTGCCATGTGAGGCAACATATTCTCAGGTTCCAAGGATTATGATGTGGATTATATTTGGGGAGCCGTTATTCTGTCTAACACAATGCTCGACAAAGTTGGCTCAATAAATGTCTCTAAGCTCCAGTTATATTATCTATTATGATCAGAATGGTTACAGTCAGAATGATATGACCATGGTAAGATAGAACAAGAACAGTCTATATCAATTATGTAGATTTGTATCATTACAAGTCATGCTTCAGAACTGGGCTTTCAATAATGCTTCTTAGTCCTTATACTACATCATACACAGCTCTAATTATACCTCTGTCAAGCCCTGTGTCCTGATCTTATTAAGAGATTTTTAGTTTCCCAAACTCCCATGGTATTCAATGTTAGCCTTTAGTGTGCTGTATTTTATTTTTACTTGTTTATTTTTTTTACAACACATGCCATCTTTATTCTTTTGTGTTTTATGATGTTTCAATGAAACATTTACATTTTATTTATTTATTTTATTTCAAAATATTAAGAGGGTACAAATGTTTTTGTTACTTGGATAGCTTTTGTAGTACTTGAGTCAGGATTATAAGTGTACCCATCTCCCAAATAGTGTTCATTGTACCTGCTAGGTAGGTTTTTGCCTGTCCCTTTCTCCCCCACCTCCTGTTTGATTTCCAATGACTTTTACTACCCTCGGTGCACATGTGTGTCCTTTGGTTGGTTCCAATTTATTAGAGAGTACATGTGGTGTTTGTTTTTCAATTCTTGAAATATTTCACTCAGGATAATGGTCTCTAGTTCCATCCTAATTGCTGCAAAAGACATGATAAATTTATTCTTTTTTATGGCTGAGCAGTACTCCATATTATACATATACCACATTTATTAATCCACTCAGGAATTGATGGGCACTTGGGTTGAGTATGCTGTATTTTAATAGATTACTTCTCTTTTTCCCTTAGAAGACTGTATGTTTCTTAAAGGGCCACATCCAATTTATTTATGTGTGTCTTGTGTTCACGTGACAAAGTAATGATTACTAATTTCTGTTGAATGATGGCATGGCTGACTGAATGCATACGAAAGGCCATGCACATAAAAGAATACTTAAAGAATGTAACTATTGAAAGGGTTGATCATAAATGTTTTTGCATTTAAGCTGCTATACAACAAAAATATGGAAATGTATATTATATTGCACTTGTTTTAGATGTTTTGGTGGTAATGTTTTGGATTAATATGCCATAGAAAGTATTTTAAGAAAAGTATATATCCTACAAATAAGCCTTAACTGCTGTAGGCAGAACACTTAAATACTACCCAAAGACAACTTCTCCTTCAGACTAGAAAGCAAATACAGAACTGATGATCTCAGAATTTTATTGCATGGAGGCTGAAAAAAAAAAACAAGCCATTTGAATGCACGTATCAGGTAACATGCAAATGCAAATGATATCCTGCTGCATCCTTTATCTTTGTAGCAAAAATATGCAACTGTGTAGGCAAATTAGGTGGTGCTATTGGCAGTCAGGAATTTTGCTCAAAGTGCCCCAGGTGACATGAGGTTTTGATTGTGCCCTGAAACTACCTGCCAGAATGCTAGAAGTTTCCAACCTTAATTTTGTAATGAAATTAGGTGTGAATGTGATGACTGATGTAATGGATGCAGTACTATCAGATTTATATTTGACATTAATATGTTGTTTCTGGGTACAGTAGTGACTTTTCCAATTTTCCTGTTCCTTGGTCTGTTGGAATGAAGCCATCCCAGCACCATGATGTCAGACCAAGGCCCTCTTTCAAATTGCTCAAATGGCATTTGTGTGTGTGCTGCAAATTCAAATTCAAGCTTTAAATGTCTTTATTTTACATTAGTAGTGTTACTTCTCAGAATTGGGTTTATTATGGGAAAAGTGTTTTTGTTTATGATTATTTGAGATTTGATATGCTCAGCTTTGCAGATTCATTGAAACTTTAAGATATTGGTCTTCTATGATGTTTATGGTTTCCAAAATTTGAAATTTACATCTGAACATCTGTGATGATTAATTTTATTGTGTTAACTTGGGTAGGTTATGGTACATAATTATTCTATGCAGTAGGTATTGCTGTGCAGGTAGTTTTTAGATGTGATTTACATTTAAATCAGTAGACTTTGAGTAAAGAAGATTATACTCTATAACATGGGTGGGTCTTATTGTATTCTTAATATGACTATTAAGTTGCTTATTTTTCATAAACACTTTAAAAGATGCTGTAAATAAAACATATAATACAATAACGCATAAAATACAGAAGGATAAATATAAATAATTAAGAGCGTTAAGACCAAACGAAAATAATACAGCAATGTTTTAAAACCATGGTCAAGATTAACACCTAGAATGCCATTTTATATGTTCCTATACACATTGAAGGAGTCACCTTCGATCCCTCCAGTGACCAAAGTAAAGGGGGAAACGTGATCAGATACGAGTGTCTCTGAGTAAAAACTCTCATATCCAAGCCAGTTGTTGAGGAGACACAAAATTTTTCCTGCCACTGAGGATTGAAATTGTTTCTCTGGTAAGTCATCTTAAAGAGGAAATTAAGCAATGGAGTAGACAACATCCTAGACTACACGGTAGACAATTGATGCAATGGAATGATGAAGATATTTACCTTTTAAGAGTGCCCTCAGTAGAAATTATTAGCATAATGCTCAATTGCAGTTCCACAAGAGCCACAGATACTTGTTTAAGTTGCTGTTTGTTTGGCTTGATCTAAAGGAAAAATTAAGATCTGTGGAGATAAGGACAAACTTCAGGCAATATTCCATAAATGTTATTTGCACAACTTTGTTTTAAATATGAATGTTTTACGTATGACTCCACAGTCATATTGGATATACCCTCATCTCCTTTTATCACAGGAAAACAGGTGTCTGATTCAGAGTCAATGTAAGGTGTGAAAATATCCAGTTAGAAGTTAAGGAAATTGTTTTGTTTACAAAACCAATATATTTATGGTCACTTTCTATTTATGGCGAGCAATACTAGTTTTTCACTTATGAAAATTTCTTTTTAAAATAGATTTTAAATAGACAAAGTACAAGTTGATTAAAATGTTGACTATATAATTGTACAGAGGATAAACAAATATGGAAAAGCTTGTAAAGAAGTTTGAAGAACACTGGCCTTTGGAATACCTGGAGCTTTTTATTTATTTTTAAATGTCTGCTTTTTAATTTATTATTTTGACTGGGTAATGCATTCAGGTTAAAATTTTTAAAATGTACATGAAAGAAAATAATGTGAATTGGGTATAAGATAGTTAAATAATATAATATCTGTCAATAAGATGACTTTACATGATACAACTATAAAATATTATAAATTTTCTTTATAGCTGTGGTGAGGGAATTAAGTGTTAGTTTGTTTCCAGAGCAATTCTTATTGATTTCAGGTGGAGGAGTAAATAACACACATGCACACACACACACACACACACACACATACACTCATACACTTGTGTGTATAAATTTAAAGAGAATAGTTTTGGAGTCAGTTGGAGTAGAGTTTACTTATTTAGGTGTAGTAAGAGAAATGTTTTATAAGAAAAATATTTTATTTTTAGATAGTGGAGAATAGCAGGTGAATAAATTGTTCATGGATTTGTCAGATATAGAAAACTACAATAGCATAGTAGTTAAGTGAGTGAAATTTGGGGCTAGGTTTGTATTCCAGTTCTCCTACTTGACTGTACGAATATGTCAAGCTTACTTAATGTCCTTATCTATAGAATATGGGTAAGTACAGTAAGCAATTCCAGAAGATTCTGAGAATTAAATGAGTGTGAAGCCTATGGCCTATGGAATAGTGGCTAGCACTTAGTATGTGCTCAATATAATAATTCTCTTTTCACCTTCATACAATTTTTAACACAAAATCAAAAACAATTTTTTAAGGCTGGGGTGGAGTTATTTTAATTTAGCCTGAATATTTTAAAAATGTGTGACTAAAGCTGACTGTCTTGACATACTCTGTGAAAGTCTTTGTGTAGCGTTGTCTAGATCTAGAAATGGAAGTGTCAAAAGGGTATTGCATAAATCAATCTCCATTAGCACTTAAATCTGATTTTTGTGAACTGTTGAAGCTTTATAATTCAGTTTTGGGATCCTAATCTATGTTGTTGTTTTAATTGTTTATAAAATTTAAAGTATACAGAGCTGCCACAGGAAGATTTAAGTTAAAATAAAGGAGATTGACCACAATTCTCAGAATGCATTAGAACTCAGAGACATTAAAAATAAACCTGTTCAGAGATAGAAACAGAATCTAGGTATTAATAGATATGTTCCTCTCTGTACACTCAACTCATACTATATTCTTCACCTTCATGCATCCTTCCATACTGGTGTCATTAACCTGTGAATGATGTAGCTCTGCCTTAAAGCTTTTGCTTATAACATATCGGAGTCCTCCCATGTCCTTTTCAGTACATTTTTACAGAAATTACTGCATGCAAATAGGGTGAATAATCCATCCTCTGTTTTCATTTCTTACTAAGGACCTATAAGGCCAGAATAGCTTACCATGAATACATCACAAATGGTATATTTTAAAAATATTTTTTTCCTCATGATGACCACTTACTGGTCAGACTATTTGACTTCATCCTTCTTCTTGACCATCATTTGAATGGATCCAGTGTTTACACCAGAATAATTTTCTTTGGCTAAATCATCTATGCCTGTATAATTCTTCATACAGTACTTCCTGCCATCTGTTTCAAATTTTATTTCTCATGTATGCTTTCTTCTTCCATCATCTGTATTAGTTTGGAACTAATTCTTGAGTAAGAAGTAATGTTCTTTCCTGAGTCTGTTCTGAATTGCCAGGGCAGGGATTTGAGTATTTGGAAAACCTCTTATGCAAAAAACAAAGAAAAACAAAAAACAAAACAACAACAACAAAAAAAAACCCCAAAAACTCCAAACAAAACACCCATTATGAGTATTAGTAAAGATTATTCTACTTTGAACATTTTATGCTGAATTATCTTTTAGATTTAGGTCAAACTGATCTTAGGTAGTGTTTACCAACATTGATCTAATTTGAAAGTAAATATCTCTTTAAGAATATATAGGAGAATTATATGATTGCAATATTTGATGGCCATGGCAAGTTCACAGAGGGAAATTTGGAACTTATACACAAAGGTTTGTAAAGAATCATTTTATATATGTTAACAGAAAAATAAGCTGTTAACCAAGATTTTCCTTCACTCTTGTAAAAGAGAAGCACAGTGTATTGTGGTAGCTTTTTGTGACCAGAGGAGCAATAGGTAACTGGTAGCTTCTTCACCTTTGCCTGTGGGAGTTGTAACAAGCAATGAGGCCAACCTTAGTGATTAACACTGAACATGCAGGGTAACTGGGCAGAGCAAGTCTACTTCTTGCATAGCAAGTACAGCAAGCCTGTACTTCTTATTGAGCTGTAGGTTAGCACTCTAGTTATAGAAGTTTCCAGGTCAGTTTTTTACAGTCTGTGCAGCCTCAAAGACTTTTGGAGAAGTTTAAAGGATGCCCGTAAGTTTATGGATTGAAGACTTGATGGATATCTTGGCCCGTCTGTGTAAATTGGGAAATAATGGAAGCCAAGGACAGCATGTCCTTTGCAATTACTGGAAGCACTGATTGCTGCACGTCCTGGGATTTTTATGGGAGAAGAAGGAGAAGAACATGAGCAAATCATTGGTCTTCTCTCTCTGAAAACATGACTCAGGCTTTCAAACAGAAGACAACACTTCCTTGGAATAATTTATTAAAGCTTTACATCTCAATTTCAAAAAGAAAATTAAACATAGTATACTCTCAAGGACATGTTAACTTTTGCTAAAATTGAACTGTAATAAAAATTTTTATTTGATATGGTAAAGTTTTCTGAACACAGTTAAAATGTTCTACAATGTTTAAGACACCTGGATAAGAAAGAAATCTGAACAGTTTGGGGTATGTATGAGCAGCTGGACAACAGATAGTGCTGATGGAAGGAATACTTTGGACAACAATCTGATTGCCCCATGCAGGCATAGTTTCTGTAACATAAACTCATTGCATTTTAGAGGTAGAACCAATTTAGAAATAAAAGGGTCCAGCCAGCTCTGCTTCCATAAACCATATTTTGATATCTTAAGTACCATTGTTTCCTAGGTAATAATGTGGAAAACACAGGGTCATAAGGAACATGTATGACACCAAATGGTATAGTCTTGTTCATGTAGTCTACTCCCTAGTAGAAAAAATTAAGATCATCTTTGCTCTTGAATTATATAGCAATGTCTTAGTAGTAAAGCCATCAACTCCGATAAATGTTTTATTATTTCTTCATTAATTTAAATGAAGTTTGACACATTATAGCTCGTTTCTGTATTCTTGACTACTCCACCATTGAAAAATAGTTTTTTTTAAAAAAGTTTTCCCTCCCTGTGCAAATATTACTGAGCATATTAAGCATCCCCTTTGTCATATCTCTGCTGTTGGTTGATGCTTTCTTTGTTATACAAAGGGGATGTGATGCTAAAATAATAAAACTGCCTTGTGTAATTCAGCAAAAAGTAATCCAATTTATGTTTGGCTAAAGAGTCTTTGCTTTAGAATATATCAACAAGACATGCTACATGTGTAATTATTTCAGGAAATAAAGCAGCCCTAAATACTGTCATCTCCATTTATTCTCTTTCCTGTACAATCTCAATTGTTTCTAAGTTTCATGAACTGGCAGGAGTAAACAGTTAAGTGCCTCCCTACAGGGTTATATGTTGGAACTCTCATAACTAATGTGGTAGAAAGGCTCCTAACTACTTTTCTGCTGCTAATGGTTGTGACCTAGAGGAGTGTTATAACAAGATTTGTATATATATGAATATATACATACATATATATAATATTATTTTTTTCAGCTTTGCTGAAGGTATTAATGACACTTGTGATGAAGGGAAAATATACTAAATGCCACATTTCATGATGGCTGAGATAAATGACCATTACTTGTAGTCCTTAAATGCAAACCATCTCTATTTGAAAGCAGCTCTACAGAAGAGGAATGCACACCTCATTTTGGGGCAAAGAATTATGCAGAATGTGTCCAAGACACCTGCAGAAAATTAAAGACTTTACTTCTCTGTATGTGAAATTCTCATGAGGTAATTACCCTCAGTGTCAGACATAATACTGCTCCCATTAGATGGAACACATCGAGGGAAAATTGAATAGACTTTTTGTTGGGAGTGCTCCTAAGGATTAATAGGGCTGTCTAGAGCGGTAATTGGAAGGTTTCCCCCCACTTTGCATGCAGCCATCCTCACTTGTGTCTTTCAGGTTTATTATTAGGCCATTGCCATTCTATTTACCATGGAGGCTCAGGCCTCTTCCTTGTTAACATCTCCTGCCAGCACCTTTGTTTCTTTGAAACAGGCTGCTGCCTTTAACCACTTCCCCTTTTGTGCTGGCCTTGCCTTGCCTCCCTTTATGCCTTTCTCTGGTCACAGTGCCAAGAGCTGGCAGGAAAGCTGCTCCTTTTCCATGCATCGCAAAGATGAAAGTGACCAAATAGGGCTTGATCAGCTAAAGCATCTCATTTTGTTTGAGGGCTCTTTCATCCTTCGGGGAACTTCCTCAGCAGGGCTGGAGCTGAAAGCTAATCTTTCTGACTGTGTTTTGGCATCTGTAACACCAATATCCAGTTTATAGATCTATACAGCAAGCGGTCTTTTTATTTGGATTTTTACTATGCCTCTAATTATTGCATGATAATATTTCTGAGCTAAAAGGAGATTCAGAAATCTGCATCATATTATTTTCTCTGTTTCTCTATCATATGGGGCCATATTAAAAGGATTCATACTAAATTGTCATGAATTATAGTCTATTTATCACCAATAATGTTCTGGTTTAGGCTAAACTAAAAGAAGATTTAAAAATACTGGATATAGAATCAGGTTGTTGTATGTCGGAATAATTGATTCGTGTGTGTGTGTGTGTGTGTGTGTGTGTGTAAGTCATCAGGAGGACAGAGCGAGGTTGTGATGGGAAATGAGCAAGGGGAATATTTATGTGGGCTAATGGTTCAAGATTCTCCTTTTTAGATAATGTACTTGAAGCTAGATATTTTGCCTTTTAATGCATTTTGAAAGGCTTTTGCATTGAATGAAAAATACAATAAAAATTTTTCTACCAGTGACAAAAACTAATGTGATTAATTGTGCTGAAATAAGTCAGTTTTGTGACTCAATAATTTTAAACCATTCTGAATTGATTTTAAGTTGACTTTAGAGGAGTTAGAGAATTACTATTGCTGAAATATTAATTTAAATATATTTTATGTTAATTTTAAGTATTATTCCTTTTTCTATTTATGGGAACTTGAAGAAAACAAATATTTGATTCTGGTCAATTCTCATTATCTTCTACTTGAGTGTTTCTTATTCTTCTTAGTAGGTAACAAAGTCCTTAAGTATACTGTCTGATGTCACTTCTGCACAGCTTCTGCTTCCTTAACACAGCAGACTTTCAATAAATATCTGTTAAATAGAATCCTTTAGGGTAATTATGATGAATTTTATAAAATGACTTATCAACAAGTATTCAGATAACACTTTTAATTTAGAGAGGGTTTTGCTTCCTTCCACTTTTAAACCAAATTTCTTTTTTCCCTGATACTAAGGGAAAAAGATAAAATAAAAATAATTTGCAATCTACTTATCTGATAAAGGGGTAATAACCAGAATCTACAAAGAACTCAAATCATCAAGAAAAAAACAAAGAACCCCATTAAAAAGTGGGCAAAAGACATGAACAGAAGTATTTCAAAAGCAAATAGACAAATAGCCAACAAACATGAACAAATGCTCCACATCACTAATCATCAGTGAAATGTAAATTAAAACCACAATGAAATATCACCTTACTCCAGTTAGAAAGGCTTTTATTAAAGAGACCAAAAACAATAGATGCTGGCACCAATGCAGAGAGAAAGGAATGCTTATACACTGTTGGTGGGACTGCAAATTAGTACAAATCCTATGGAAAACAGTATGGACACTTCTCAAAGGACTACAAGTAGACCTACTAGTCCCCCTAACAATTCCACTACTGGGTATCTACCCAAAAGAAAAGAAGTCATTTTATCTAAAAGACACCTGTACTTGAATTTTTATTGCAGCACAATTCACAATCAGGAAGATGTACCCATCAACTGATGAGTGGATTAGCAAAATGTGATATAGGTATACTATGGAGTGCTACTCAGCCATAAAAAAGGATGAATTAATGCCTTTTGCAACAATATGGAAGGAACTAAGGACCATTATCCTATGCGAAGAAGTATCTCAGGAATGGAAAAACAAACACCACATGTACTCTCTAGTAAACTGGAACTAACTGATGAGCACACAAGTGACAGAGGGAAGTAAAAGTCATTGGAAATCAAGTGGAGAGGCAGGGAAAGGGCAAAAACCCACTTAAAACGTATAATGAATACTATTTGGGGGGTGGTCATATTTATAGCCTGGATTCAAGAGATGTATCAAAAGCATTTGTACCCTCTTAATAGTTTGAAATAAAATTAAAAAAAAATAATGGCTAAACAAAAATTTTAGTTTTCAATATTGCTCTTGCAATTTTTTTTTAAAGTTTAGTAAAATGATCAACTCTTAACCTATAATACTGTTCTTGTAGATAATTTCATGTATATATGAAATAAAATATATAATTATATAATGATATAATTATTATAATTAAGTATAACATTATAAAATATATTTTCAAATATTTACATATAAATATGTATGTTTCTTATATAAAATATATGAAAGTAGATACAGAATTATATGTAATTATATAATAATTATGTATAATCAACTATAAAATTTATATTTTAAGTGTATAAAATTATAAAATATAATAACATTAATATTACATAAAGTATAAGTAATTGTATATACATATAATTAAATATATAATAACATACCTAATTTCATATATGTATATAAAATCAATATAGTTATGCTCCAAAGAGAGCAAAACATGGGCATTTAAACTTAGAAAACTGATAATCTTTATTGTAATGAAAGGATTCAACATATTTCTTTCTAAGCATTTAAATATAACTCAATTTTTAAATTTAGACACAGAAGTAAAAAGTGCATACCACAATGTCTCACATTTAGTAGACTAAAAATGGTAGCTGTTATCAATATTCTTGTCACTATTCTTAGGCATCTGTGGTATAGTGGATCTGACAATGACTTTGACTTAGGCTCAGAATATGTCTTGGCTCAGTTCTGTACTGTCTGTGTGAGCGTGGGAAAATTTGTTACTTCTGAAATTAAAATTTTCTGCCTCTTTGTGTATGTGAAATCCTTTGAAAATTCTTTGTTAAAGTAGCGTGTTATTGTGAGAGTGTTATTTTCTGGCTCATTTCTACGACTACATCTGTAGTATAATCTAGTTGCCTATGGAGCACATTTACCCACTGATCTACCTATCCTAAGATCAGTCTGAACTGTGGCTGAAAGATTTTTGACTGTAATCTACCAGGATGTATCATGTGACATGTCAGTTATAAAGTTTATGAGACTGAGGTTTTCAGATTGGCTGATTCAGACAAAAGGCTTATTCATCAAAGCACCAACATTTTTGAAGTTTGGCCCTACCAACTGAAGGCTGGTGTAGAAGCCAGACTGACAGCTCTACAATGTAAAACCCCTCTTTATTACACCAGACATAACTACAGTTACCATCTGGCCTTGCCCTGGCGCCTCCACACCTACCTGGATAGGGCCACCGTGGGCCATGAACAAGCTGTTCAGTCTCCAGACCTCTTTACTTTCTGACCCCCTAGCAGAGTTTAAGCAAAAGCCTAATTAGTGGTGGTGACACCCGCCCACCAAAGAATGATGGAAGACCATCAGCTCAAGGCTGAAAGATCACGGAATGTCTAGTAGGTTGTGAAAATATTTGGTCATGACTCATTCACCACTTGGACAAGATTCAAAGTGGAGAAACTCAAGTGTAAAAGACTTTATATCTCATTTCTTATTCCTTCTAGTATTGAGCTACCTCCCCTGAATAAAATACCTTAATACCACCAAAAAATAATGCTTAAACCCTCTGGGAGTTTTTGGTCTTTTTCATTTTGATTATTGTAGACAGCCACATAAGGAATTACCTTTTACTATGGCACATCTCTATGTATATGTTTGTTACATTACAGTAGTAAAATGTTGAGTAAATTTTTAAGTGCATTTATTTTGGAATATCTTTTCTTCTTGCCTATATTTTTTGCACTAATGAAACACAACTTATAAAAACAGAGGATAAACTTTTTCCCTCGTGAAAACTTACAAAGTGAAACTAGTAATTCTTTGATTTTTCTAGAAAAATAGCTGTTTTCCCTTATCTGTGGTTTTTGAGTCTTTAATTCATTATATTTTTGGAGGCAACACAAATAAAGTAACATGCAGAGAGCCATATGCTAATTTTTCTTAACACTGTTCAGTATTTTCTCATCTGCACCTTACTCCTTTACTTTTAACCCAATTAGTCTTTTTTTCTTTGTAAATTTTGCCCTCATAACTATTTTGTTAAGATTTTTTTTCTTCCTATCTTGATGATTATTTACTACTTACCTACCTTATGTTGAGGGATTTTTAAAAAATCAATTTCAAAATGTTCAAGTGAATGGATAAAATTCATTGGTTAATTTTTTATCAAAGATTTCATATCTTTTAAGGCATATGATTTTTTCCTTAAAGAGATTTAGAAAATATACATACAAAGAAGTATATAAAATTCATATATATACTGTAAAGTTATAACAAATAAAATCAGTACCCATGTTCCCACTATCCAGCTTAAGAAATAAAATATTATGCCCAGATTTGTGTATCCCTACCAGATTATATTCCTTTTCCTTTGTGTATTTTGTGTCCAACTACCTGTCTGTACCCTAACAGTATGTTTAATTTATTCCTTGAAAATGGAATCATAATATATGCTGTATATGTTCTCTGCCTTGCATCTTTTGCTCGGTATTATTTACTTTCATTGATGTGTATAGTACTAATTATTCATTTTCATTGTTCTAGAGAATTTCAATATGTGAATATACTACAATTTATTTCTCTACTCCACATATCACATATAACTACGTGAAACCAATAGCTTAATACACCTTGCTGAACATTGTTTTGATAGACATTTCTGATTGTTGTTATTAGGAATAATGCTGCAATGGATGTTCTTATATAGGTTTCCCGGTACATAGGTGGAGGATTTTCTCTTAGCAGAATTACAAGGCTGCAGCATAATATGTACATGTTTAACTTTAAATGCCAAATAGTTTTCAAAGTGGTTGTACCAATCTTCACATACTCCAGCAGTGGCTAAGAGTTTCTCTTGTCCCACATTTTTGCTAAAATTGACACTTTTAAATTTTGAAATTTTATCACATTGAGGTTTTAAATTGATTTTCCTGGTTACTCATGAGGATGCATGTTTTAATGTGTTTATGGTCCATTTGATTTTCCTCTTTCACTAAATGCATGTTTATATCTATTGCAATTTTTACTTTGAGTTTGATTTTTTTCTTATTGGCTAATAACTTTTATGTATCCTAAATACTAATCCTTGCTATTTACAGATACTGCATCTGTTTACTTTCAGGTGGTAGCTTGTGTTTTTATTTTCTTTATTTTAAGGAACCAAAGTTTTTAATTTTAATGTAGCTGAATTTATCAATCTTTTTCTTTATATTTGTACCTTTTGTGTCTTGTTAATAAATTTTTTCTTACCTGAAGCTCATTAAAACACTATTGCAATTGAGAACTTAAAGGTTATAGATTATTACTTTATAAAAATAAAGTACTTAATATACCGGGCATGTAAGATTTATATAGAGTGTGAGGTACAGATCCTATTTTTCCTTTTTCATATGAATAATAATTCTCCCCACATTTTTATTGAATAGTCAATCCTTTCCTCACCAATCTGCAATGTCAGCTCAGTTGTGACTCATTTGTATATGCTTGGGTTTATTTCTATTCTATCTCTGTTCACTCATTTATTTATCTCTGTACCTCCTATCTGTTGTATTCATGATACATTATAATAACTCTTGATATTTAGCAAGCAAGTCATCTCATTTTTTTATGTTTTAGGCATGTTTCTGCTGGTTCTTAAGCTTTTGGAAAGTCATGTGGATTTTAGAATTAGCTTTTTATGTTCCATAAAAAAGCCCTATATGGATTTTGACTGGAATTGCATTTAATCTATAAGTCACTTTGAGAAAATGCATATATCAGTGATTCTTGGTGTTCCTATAAAATAGCATGATAGATATTTCTAAATAGAGAGGATTTTTTTAAAAAAAAGTCTTTCAATGAAGATTTATAATTTTCTTCAGATTCTTCACACAGATTTTTGTTAGATTTATTCTTTTACATTTCTTTTGTGGCTTGTAAAATGATATCTTTATACATATTTTTAAAATTAGAAAATATCATAAACAAAGAGTGCATAAAACAAAGTTCAGATATTTATTTGAAAAGCTCCAGTTTATTATTTGAAATACAAATAGCAGGTTAAAAACTTAGAACATTAGGCTGGATGCAGTCACTCATCCTGTAATCCTAGCACTTTTGTAGTCTCAGGCAGGAGGATCCCTTGAGCCTGGGAATTTGAGACCAGCATGAGCAACAGAACGAGATGCTGTCTCTACTAAAAATTTAAAAATTAGCTGGACATGATGGCACGCACCTGTAGTTCCAGCTACTTGAGATGCTGAGGCTGAGGATCACTGTACTTGAGCCCAGGAGTTCAAAGCTGCAGTGAGCTATGATTGTGCCACTGCACTCCAATCTGGCAGAGACCCTGTCTGTAAAAAAAATTTTTTTTAAATTAAAAAAAAAATATGGAACACTGATAGCTTTCCAGAAGCACTGTTCCTGTGCTTTCCTGGCCATAACCTCCACCTGATGTTTTTCCCCAGCTACTACCCTATATCTCTTCTCCTCCACAGTTAAACATATGGAAAGCATGGTCTAAATTTGTTGCCCGACTTTGTTTCTTCACTGATTTCTCAACCTTCTGCAGTATGGCTTCTGTCCCTATCCCTGCTGCTGTCACCAAAATTGCCAATGATAATAAATCTAAGGAACATGTTTTAAGTCATATCATAATTTTGATTCTCAGAAATGTATAATTGATCATTCTTTTCTTAATGAAACCCTCTCTTTTGACTCTCATGATCCAACACTCAATAGATTTTCTCCTACCTCCTTAACTACACTTTAACTTTTATTTATTTATTTATTTATTTTTTTATTTCAGAATTCTCATGCTATACCTGTTGGATGCTATTCTGGGCTCTTCCACTCTCATTCTAATTAAGCAAACAGGTAATCTCATCCATTCCAGTGCTATCAATTATTATTGATAGACTGATGATTTATCCTTGTCTTCAGTCTCCTAAGCCCCTGGTGTGCTATTCACCTGCATGTTCTATATGCCACCTGGATATTCCTTAGATACTAGACACTCGAGGTGTTCCAAACTGAACTCTTCATTTTTTCCTCCCTAACCCACTTCCCACTGCGGTCTAGAGCATGATAAATGCCACCACAACCCAGGCAGTTGCCCAAGACAAAAAACTAAAAATCATTCCTTATTTATTCCCTTCTTTTCTTCAATCCCCAATTCTGATAAATTATTATGTTCCATTGATTTTAATGCCTTTTGAGTCTCTCTACTTAATTTCATTTCCACAACATCACTATGCATCAGCCTCCAGCATCTCTTCCTTGAACTTCTATACCAGCTTCCCAAGTGGTCTTAGTGCCTCCAGACTTTATTCTTCTCCAGTTCACTTTTCTTCTATGCAGCCGGGCAGTCTTTATGAAGAAAAATGTTATCATCCTACTCCTTATATAAAACTTCTAATTGCTTCCCATTTATTTCAATTAAAAAAACAAAAACAGCAACCAAACTTTTTTACATAGTCAATATGGCCACGTATGATCTGGCGTCATCTCCTCTCTTAATTCCCTCTTTATTTTCTCTTTTTAAAATTTCCTACGATGTTCTTCAGATCTGACCGTAGATATCACTTTATGTGGAAGGCTTTCCATGAGTCAGTCCTACCTCCCAACCACCCCATACCATGTTACTTCCCAAACTTGCCACATGTCCTTTCTCCCAGAACTCATTATACTCTGTTGTAGTTACAAGTTTACCTGTCTGAATCTCCTCTTCATTTGGATCTGCGAGTAGGGTTATTAAGTTTTTAATAAAAATGATAACGATGTGGTTTAGACTACTTTAAAAAAGGTCATGCTATGGAAAATTCACTGACAGTAATCCATATTATAATCAGTATTTTAGATTAGGTTGCATTGCCTGATTCTGTATCACAATGTAATGTACTTAATCTGGAGAATAAAGCTTTTATGGTCTGATTTTTTTTCTCTTTATTTATAAATTGAAATATAAGTTCAAAATTTGCACTTGAAAAACTTTTCTGTGAAAATAGATCCCTGTCAGTTTGTTCATTATTGTATACCAAGTTCCTAGCACAGGTAGTTATTAAATAATTGTTGAGTGAGTGAATTGATGAGAGATATAGGAGAGTAAGAAGAAGAAATTGTTGGTATTTATCTGGGGCAATTAGGTGGATTATTATATATTTATCAAAATTAAGCATACAGCAAAAAAGGCAGGTGCAGTATATGAAGAAAAGTTTGGAGATATACTGCTTCCACAGTCAATTTTATCTTGGTTATTGCTGACCTCCTTTTCAAAATAGCAATTCAGTGAAATCTTCACTTTTTAAAGAACTTATTTTGTTTAAGAAGAGTGGACATTTTTCACTTTTGAAAATCAAGATATCAATTTTTCCTGTAATAATATTCATGTAAATTTTCTTCCTTTATCATACTGAACATTCCCCATCTCTTCCTCTGCATACCTCTGATAAAGATTATTACTGAGGTAACTGTAAATATTATCTAGATTAGTGGCAGGCAAATTTTATCTGTAAATATTTTTAGCTTTGCAGACCCTACGACCTCTTTGCCACTAATCAACTCTGACTTTGCAATGGGAAAGCAGCCATAGACAACTATGTAAACAAGTGGGTGTGGCTGTGTTCCAATGAAAGTTTGCTTACAAAAACTAGCTGAAGGATATATTGGCCCATGGACCATAGTTTGCCAATGCCAGAGGCAGAGGAACTGTTGAAAGGAGGTGGAAAGTATATGAGAATAAGCCTAAATTAGAGCTCTGCTCTGTATTTCCAGTCATTTTTCTCCTTTTATAAAGGACAGGTGAAGGTGAGCAGCAGAGACTATGTGAGTGGGAAGGCGGGAGGCAATTGTGTCTGTAATTCCTCTTCAGCACTGGCGGGCTCACCAAACACGCTTTGCACTTCCAACTTCCAAGGCGATGTCCCTGACTTTCAGTTTGAAAAGCAACCAATTTAGAAAAATAGTTTCCTTGGAATAATGATTTCAGTATTTATTTTACATGAGCAAGATATGTTTGAGATAAATTTGGGCCAATTCCAAAGTAACTCTAGGGATTTTTGTGGTATATCTGTAAGTGTTTACAAGGCAAAGTTTGCAAATTAATTTTAAACCAGGAATAGCTTGGTAACTGAATGCTTCCTCATTTAGAGGGCTATGGATTTCCCTAAGAAAAAACAAGCACACTAAGAACAGTCTGACCACTTCAACCGAATGTTAATAACTTCCAGCATACATGGCAAATGTGAATGTGGCAAAGAAAGAACCTGTTTTTCTACCATATGCTTCTACCTATGTGCTATATGTATACGTGTCAATACTGTATTGTCAGCACTATTATCTAGTTTGGGAAAAAATATCAATAATAAATCTTAAACTAAATTCATATTTTATATCATATTTTTGGAAAAAATCTATCCCATGATTTTTCTTGATGCAACACAAACTATTATATTGCAGTTTTGTACTTGGCAACTTGGCAGGGCATTTTTCCAGCCTCTGCCCATTCCCTACCCTACCCATTTGGGTTCCAAGATATTGTGCTTTTTCAAAAAAAAAAAAAAATGGTTTGTAAGTCTGCTTCAGGGGAACTTCACTGGCGTCTGAAAGTTGTGTGGACTCAAAACTTTAAAAAAGTGAGAAAAAAATTAGAATGGTGGCTTTTAAAATTTTAGGGTTTGTAAAAATCACCAGGTGAGCTTGTGCAGATGCTTGATGCTTGGGACTTGTTTCTAGAAATTATGATTGGGTAAATCTCAAGAGGTGCCCAGGAATCTTCATCTTTTATTCATCACTGAAGGTATCCAAGGCAGTTGATTCACAGACTTCACTTTGAGAAATGCTGCTCTTAAAGCCTACTTCAATTGTGCCTCATGGGTCTATAGTAAATAGCTCATTGGGATAGAAGTTGTATTTCACCTTTGGGTTGCCTCCAAAGTGTTCTCTGGTGTATGAAAATTTTATGATTTGAATTGTGTACTTC
The DNA here is from genome assembly GCF_041146395.1 of Eulemur rufifrons. NCBI lineage: Eukaryota > Metazoa > Chordata > Mammalia > Primates > Lemuridae > Eulemur > Eulemur rufifrons. The sequence continues at coordinate 19,974,821 of NC_091000.1, read as the reverse complement.
ATTCAGCAAGGCCCCACTGGCTCACACGTTCAACAATAATACCATGGAAGCTACAATAAAGAGGCAGATGCTTGGCTCCTGCTGTTCATGTGGTAGAAATGATCATGTTCAGCAGCAAAATCCAGAGTGAGAGTGGATAAAATTTAATCAGTCAAGTCAGTTTCCAGAAATATAATCCATTCCTAAGAATGAAGAACAATAGTATGCAAGTCATTAAAATCATTACATCAGTCAAGCATTTGAAGAAGAGATTTTAATGTTTCTGCCTTTGTTTTATATATAGCCAGACCACTTAATCCTATAATTCTCTCCACTGACTGCCAAGAAGACATGCTAAGAATGAACTGAAATGACATTTTGTGAGTTTCACACTTGAAATCATTAAGCAAATTTGATGATAATAGCTGAATTATTAATAAACAGTCTGGAGACATATACTGTTGTTTTGTGGTTGAAGAACTGTTGTTATTTTTCCTAAACACTCCCTTTCATTCTTTGAATAATTGTTTAGTAAACATTTAGAAGAAATGTAGCTCATTAAGTTGTAGTCTCAGATGCCTCCCTCCCTCACTCCCTTCTTTTCTTCATTCCTTTCTTCCTTTCCCCTTTTCCTTCCCCTCTTCTCCTTTCTTTTCCTTACTCCTTTTCTTTTTTAAAGTGAACATATTTAAAGAAAAGCTTTGTTCAATTTTGTAATGGCATGGACCAATGATGCTTTCTCTAATTTTGATCCTATTCTTGATTAACATCAATTTGAGCAACTATTTTAATTTCTTAATGGCCAATTGTTCCATTTTTATCAAGAGCAAGATGATACTGGCTTTGCAGCTCTGGTTACACAGAAAGTTAAAATAACATCAAAAGCTTAGCTTATTTCAAAGTATTGATGGGTAAGCACAAACATTTTTATCTTCTATAAGAGATCAAGTTAATTTGAAGTAATGTATTTTGAAATTGAATTTTACAGGTTTGTTTTAACCACCACTTCGGAGGATGAATATAGCATGTGCCAGAGAAGAAGCCCCTTCCAGAGCTTTGCATTTGTTTAATAATGCTTGGCCCTCTAGTGAATAAATGCTTTTAAAAATAAAGTGTTGATGCTCATAAGGAGAGAATACACTCTTTCAGGGCTCTGCAAACTCTTTAACTTACATCTGATCCACCTTACATCTGGATCTCTGTTTTTTATGCTAAAATAGTATTGGTCATTTATTTTTCTTTTTAGCTCCTTAACAATATTTAAAAATATTTGATTGTATGTCATGTTTAAAAGAATGCAGTAATTTCATTTTGGCAGTGCAGACATAGCTAGAGTTAATTTAGATGCAAACCATAAAAGTATCTGTCAATTCCTCTTTCTTCATAAGAGTTCCAGCACTTTTCTGAGACTTAGGAGCCAAACACACACCATCCTCAGGACATATTTTGTACTACCATGTTGCTCCTGCAAGTTTTTATGTACAGCCTAACTATGACTTTAAAGTTCTAGTAATTTACTGTCAAAGAGATATTAGCAGAAAGGCAATGTTTAAGTGAAGAAAAGTAAGCCTTTAGAGAAACAACTGCAAATTGTCAGAATCAACTTGTTGATATTATATTGACTTAATGGCATTAATGTTAACCTCCAGCATGAGGTAGAGCAAAGAATTCTAGACTAGGAACCAGAGACCTGGAAGTATCACTTAATGACCCAAGGAAAGTCACCTAATCTCTCTGAACTTCATATTTCTTATCTATAACTTGAGATAATAAAATGGATTTTTGTGAGGATCATATGAGACAATTTACTTAAAGTATATTATGAACTATAAAGTGCTACCTAATGTATATGATTATTGTTCTTGGTGTTGAATTCATATCTTATAGATTAAGAATGTTATGAATTAAAAGGTTAGTCTAAAAATTGAGTGGTTTCCAATGAGTTACTTGCTCACTAGTTGACTTTTAGCAAGAAGTCTATAAAAAATAAATTTTTATCATTAGATAATGAAATTCTCTCAAGTGAGGAAAAAATGAGAAATTTGACATGCATTTAATAAACTGAAAATTGTTGAAAGCTTAATTTAATACAGAGATATATATTAGGTAAATATGCTTTTTCTAATTAACTGTATTTGTAGTTTTTATTAATATTCTTCTGAGATGAGGTCAAAGATGAAAAATGTTAATGCCTGGGCTGTTAAAGAAGATTATTAAGTAAGAGAAACATGAAATATGAGTTTTATCAGGAGATTGTGTATGGCAGCTTCAGAATCCATGAAATCCCAGTGTGCCTTTTTTTATTTCCTTCCATTCCCAGACACTTGCAATCAAAAAGCAAGTGGTATTATAGCAGGGAATTTACTGGGTACAACCAGGGTGGGCTAAGTTTTGTGGTTGTGAGTTTTATATAATAAAGGGGCTTCTGGAATTGGAAGAATAAAAATGAAAGAAGAAACAGCATTATGGGGCAGGAGCCAGAGGCTTTTCTTCCGTCTTCATCCCATGATAAATGGTATACTGTATACCTATGCCAATTTCAGTGATCAGGTATATGTCATGAAATGTGAATTCTAATGAGGGTTGGGGGCTCAGCACCATGATTTTGAAAGCAGCTTTCATTGTTGAGACATTGGGCTGGGAGCTATAGGAGCAAATATATTTTCTAAATCTCCGTGATCCATGGGTGTTTTATAAAATGGGATTTTTCACAGATTCTCAGTTTCTGTATTCCTTTTGTAGAATCAATGTTTGGTTTGTTTTGATGTTTCATTGAACCTCTTTGTATATTCTTATTTGAAACAAGAACAGTGTTGGCTACCCAATAAATTGTGTTTTCTGGATACCTTATATAAGATCAATACTAACTGAATTGGGATAAAACAGTGATCAGGGATTCTATGTTATATGGTACATTTCTGTAGGAAGGATCCAAGTACTTAATTATGCATCCTTTTGTTCCAAATAATTTAAGATAACCTTAAAGGTTGTATATAATAGAGCAAATTAGAATATAATAAAATGTTTGCAAAAGAAGAAGGTAAAGCAAATGCAGGGAAGGACATAAAATGGAGAGAGCATAGGAACAGGGTAGAAATAGTTATGTCAAAGTTACTCAGTTGCTCTAAAATTTCTATTTGCCACTAAGAAAAGGTGAGTTACTCAATTTCAAGTGTCCATTAAATAAATAATAAAAAAATTGCTCAGGAGAGTTACAGTGTTATTAGACTTATAGCAAAAATGGAGGTACTGTTCTTCGTTACATTTTTTCCCTAAAATAAAAGACAATATTATAGAACTCGTCTTCAAAATAATCTATTTTTTTGTAACCTGGAAATCATTAAATTCACCATGTGAGAGCATAATGCCAAGATAGTGGAGTGACAGAACACTCCAAATCAGAAACCTAAAATCCTGTCCACATGTTAATTCTCAGCTTTATTCTCATCATTTAATTCTAGCGAACACTTTCTATGTTGTTATAAAATGATAAAAATGAAAATTAATTAACATTAAAATTGAAGACACTATAGTCATCCAATAAAGCTTCATAGTGTTTTACAATCTGTTCTAATAAGGGATGATATGCAGTTGTTTTTTCTAACAGGTTCAATATTCACTTGAAGAGTTTATTCTGCCTGATATTCCATACATTCACTTATGACTCTTTGCAATGAAGGGCTGCCTGACATCTGTTTCAAATCAGATTTTCCCTAATTTTTATGTATGCCCTCTTGTTCCATCATCTGCATTAAAATTCAAAAGCAGACATGATCTATTCCATACTGATTTCTTCTTCTGTATTGCAGATCTATAAAACCTATCCTTTACTGCTTTGTTTTGCAGGTTTCTTCTGTAAGTGTTTGTCTTCTTGGCATTTCTTTCTCTCACCTTTGACCTGAAATCAGGCATAGTTTTGGGTCCTTCTTTTGGCATGTCAGTGAAGGAGAAGAGCTAATCAAATTGGCAATCCAAGAGAGGTCTGTGTATTCTCACTTCTTAGATTTGCAACACCTTCTCATCATTTTCTTAGTGCCTTTTCTTATTTCTGTGGTGTTTTAAAAATTCCCCTACATGGTGAAGACATCTGGACATTCTGAATATGTGTCTGGTTGTACTTTGTGTATGCTGTTTCTTTAAAAAGAGAATTCCAGTCCTTATGTTCTTGTTCATTCTTATAGGATTGGTAAAATTTTACTTTGAATGGAGCCATTCTTTCCCAGCAAGGTAAACCTTTTGGAAATTTTCTAGGGAACATCTGTGTGACATCTCTTCTATCCTGGAAAGCAGCCTACTCATGCAGTGCTGAGGGATTCATTTAATTAAGAAGGACAGGAGCCCGCTTTGACTTGCTTAAGGGTGCAGGTCTGAATTCTCCAGTCTTTTCATACGAACTCTGGCCTTTGCAGCACATCATTTAGGGATAGAAGATAGAGTTTTACCCTTTCAGGGAATATCCTGCTGTTTGGATGAATGAGTTTTGAGATAACAATAAACATCTTTGTGATTTCTCTACTCCATTAGGACTAATAGATCATTAAATGCAATTGAATAATAATTTACTTAAGACCTACTAATTTTGAACAGTATACACATATTATTCATATTTTATACTTAAAAAGATGATGAATAATACATTGTTCATCCCTCTGAATTTATAATCTAATAAGAGGGGGCTAACTGACCAATTAGAAAAAAAATCAGTTGTTTTAATGTTAATCTTTAGAAAGACTTTTAGTAAAGTGGAGGAAACCTATTCAATCATCTTCACATAACAATCTTTTACTTCTTTTAACTTTGTTTTCAAGTTCTGTGGTTTGTAACATGCTTTGTGGAGGAGGCTTACCAAATGTTTTACAATATCTTTATTCTTCTCTCCATTTGTTCAAACATGTTAAAATTCTTTTGCATTTGTAGAACCAGTGATTTATAATTCTTGGGCTTAATCCTATTGCAAGTGGGTGGATAAATTTAAAATATTTTGTTTTGTTTTTTTCACGTTGTCTTCAGCTACTGTAGTTACGTAGTGACAATTTTCTGTCGTTCTTGACTGGGTATTGGCATAAATTGCAACTAGCATACCAGTTAATGACAGTGGTAACAAATAATTTGAAATACTCTTGTGATTGACTAGAGCTTTATGGGGTCTATGGGGTTGGAAGATGCATTATATTCAGTTTTTATGTTAGTGAGAAGCCATGCTATTACTTATAAATTTAGCCATCTTCCTCTCTTGGTCTACTCTCCTACATTTTTCTACTAAACTTTTTAAAGAAGCAGAATATGATTAGAAATTATATATAATTTTTTTATGTAATTATTCTTTTAATATATTCTCTAAACCTCTACATATAGTCCTGGTCATCTTGTTAACTGACAGTAAATACCATGAATATAGGAAATCATGTAAGTGATAATTGGTAAAGTATTAAGAGGTCATCAGTGTGGAGATCAGCAGGACTTGGAAAACCACAGTCTGTGGGTCACAGCTGGCTCATCACCAATTTTTGTAAATAAAGTTTGATTGTAACATAGCTACATCCTATTGTTTACCTACTCTCTATGGCTAATGTATACTATGAAGGCAGTGTTGAATAGTCTCAATAAAAACCTAATGCCATGTAAATCCTAAAATAATTACTATCTAGTCTTTGCAGAGAAAGTTCACTGATTCCTGGTCTTGAGATGGCTCAATATATCACTGCACAACTACCCAATGCAATGGTAAAGGCAGAGTTCATTTTTTTCTCTTACAAAACCACATCAGTTAATTGTCTTGGGAAAATTAGGACATTTGAAAATCTACTAATGTAGTTTACAAAGTCACCAATTTCATTTAAATGGATGTATTTTAAACTATAGCCTGCTGTGACAAGTTGACCAACTCTTGATTGATTTAGTATTTTGATACTCTGAGTATGTAATGATATAATGATATAATTCATTAATTTTAATGTCTTCTCAGGGAAGGGAAGTAAAATCAGTTGAATACTTCCTATGATCCGGGCTCTATGCTATGTTCATATATTTAGGTGGCAGTTAAATTTCAGAAAGTAGCGTATTAGCAACATGGAGAAAAATGTTGCCCCATGTTCCAAGAGAGACATTTATTTTCTCATATATTCTTATTCCCAATTCTCATTTTACTGGTAAGAAAATTAAATTTTGTATAGTTAAATAGTTTGCCTGCAATTAGAAATTGGTATAAGTGGCAGAGATAGCATTTGGGTTTAGGTCTGCAGAGTTCCAAAGCCCATGTTTATTTACACTAAACCATGCTGCCTAATATAGTATATCGAGACATATGGTGACTTCAAATAAATCTATCTGAGGTTTATGGACTCTTTTTTTTGGAAAATGGCACTAGGATCTTTCTTAAAAGTTATCAACTACTTGTAGAACCTTGTTAACTAAATGTGTAAGAAAGTATTGAGTAGGTCTAATAGAATCCCATCTGTATAAGGGGAAAGTGAAATACCAAAATCATACCCACTTCAAGAAACCAGCAAAGTTTTACAGAAAAAGGCTTCCTGGGGCTAAAAGTACTTTCAGATATGTCTGCCATGCATCCTATTCCTTTAACAAATGTGGAAAAATGTTTATTTCCCTTCTAATTTCTTCTGTCTAGTCCACTCTTTCTCATAAAGCTACTACTATTATATGACAAAGTCAGTAGAGAATAATCAGAAATCAAGGTATGATAGTAAGCTAGCAAGATAGTCAACAAGTTTTTGAGTTTATTATAGGCCCCAATGGAATGCTGAATAGATCAGTCAAAATGACCCCTTAGACTGTCATACACTTCAGTGTTGTTTTCTGTGGATTCCTTATAATGGCTAACTCCTGCTAGAGTCACTGTTGTTATTCTATTCCTTGACACTAATTTCATTTGCAGAAAAATTAGCAGCTACACAAGAACTTCAAATTTGTAAAAATATTTGGAATGCTTTAGTTCTTTTGCTAAAGTCATTGGATCTGTTTAACTGAAAATGAAATACACTTTTCTAAGAATTGCAAAATTTTCAGGGATGACATATCTGTGGATTGTCACTTTTGTCATGATGTTTTCCTTAAGTAATGTGGCTTTAACTTGGCTGACTGATTTATACCCAGAAGCAACTATAAATTGTTTTATAAATATTTGAAATAAGATTCAATTTGCATATATGCACAACTTAGGTATCAAAATGGATAAATCTATAGAATTATGTTCCTGAACTATTTTAATTATGTTTCTTTTTTTGTATACAAATGTCAAATAATTATGATCATAGGAAAATAATAATTATTTTTTTATTTATAGTAATATAAAGCATACTGGAAAGAAATAAAGTATCAGGGAGTAGATACTCTGTTTTCTGCCTTATATAGGTATAACAAATTCTAATCTATTTATGGGTTCAGTGAAATCTGGTGGTTATGATGGGACAAAAATAAGAGAATTGATTGTTTTGGCTCAATTCTCTAGGTAGTATAAGTATAAGATTACATCAAGGGGGGTATAAACTTTAGAGGATGTGGATAAACAGAGTAAAAAAAATGTGTATTCCACATGTTCTACATGCAAAATTGTAACCATATCATAACAGAAAACATATGTGGTGCCATTAGCTTGATTTAAATCACCAAACATGCATATAGGTCGTTTCCTCCTGCATTTCAAATATGGGCATAGAATTCTAAATGTTATTTTAAGAGCGTATGTCAAATCAAGGTGATAATTAGATAGTATCAGAAAATACAGAACCATTAGAAGCCTTGGAGAAAATATTGTCATACAAAATTTGTACCTTAAATTAATTAGTCAGGATATGAATTTCAGTGATAATTAAGCTAGAATAAAGTACTTTTTTTCTAAATGTACAAATCATGCTAATCTCATTGTCTGGATATGATTAGCCTATTAGGAAAACACTGTGATGTCATTAAGGAAATTAACACATTCCAGGTGCATTATTCTACTGGCAAAATGCCATTGTGGAATGTGTTTATTCATCTGAAACTGAGAATAATATAATTTAATTCAGATGAATAAGACAAAATCCAGTTGAAAACTACTAGTGGCATTTTCCTCCATTGGCACCAAAAAACAAAACCTGAGCTTTTAATATGTTTTAGTAAATCACAAATCTATTTTGCAGAAGCAGTGTTTTCAACTTAAAATTCCATCAACATCATGAATGAGAGATATAATACATTTTTGGGTAGTGATTTTATTTTTTTTTTTGCAGGGGAATGTTCATATTTCAAGTTGATGAAACTTAAGTTAATGAACTTATGTGCACACATAAACATTTTTGTCTGATTTATTTATTAAGTTAATAAAAATTTTTAAGTGTTTGCTACATGTCATGCTCTTAGGAATGCATTGATGAGTAAAACATCTTCCAAATTAAAATACCTTTTGTGTTCAGTTTGCTCTGAAAAACAAGACTACAGAGAGCCATATAGTAATCAAACTATCAAAAATCAAGGAAGAGAGGATCCTTTAAGCAGAAAGAGAAAGAACCAAATAACAAATATAAGAGAGTTACTTAATGGATTTATCAGCAAAGACCTTGCAAGGAAAGACTGGGATGTTATGTTGAAAGTGCTCAAGGAAAAAACCTGGCAATCAAGACTATTGTATGTAGCAAAGCTATCTTTCACAAATGAAGGCAAAGTAAAGACTCACGGACAAACAAAAGCTGAGGGAGTTCATGACCACTAGAACTACCTTACTAGAATTGCTAAAGAGAGTTATTCAAGCTAAAAGAAAATGATCTTAATTTGTAACATAAAAACATATGAAAGTTTAAAACTCACTGCTAAAATTAAGGAAAATCAAATTCAGAATATTTTAATACCATAATATTGGTGTGAAAATTAGTTATATCTTTACTATGAAGGTTAAAAGACAAAACTATTAAAAATAATATTAGCTACAATATTTTGTTGAGGGATACACAATATAAAAAGATTAATTTTGACATCAAAAATTTAAAATGTTGGGTGGATGGTGTAAAAACATGATTTTTTATGCAGATAAAGTTAAGTTGTTATCAGCTTAAAATAGCCTGTTATAGCTATAAGATGTTTTTATAAGCCTCATGGTAACCAAAAGCAAAAATCTATAGTAGGTATAAAAATAAATAAATAAATAAATAAATGAGACCCAATTATATGCTGCCTACAAGAGACTCACTTCACCTGTAAGGACACACAGACTGAAAATGAAGGAATAGAAAATGAAAACCAAATATAATAGTAGTGTCTATACTCACATGAGATTAAATAGACTTCAAGTCAAGAACTGTAAAACAAGACCAAAAAGGTCATTTTATAATGATAATGGGCTCAATTCATCAAAAGGATATAATAATTATAAATATATAAGCATCTCACATCATAGCACCTAAATATATAAAGCAACTATTAATAGATCTGAAAAAATAGATAGACTATGGTACAATAGTAGTAGGGGACTTAAATACCCTACTTTCAGAAATGGGTAGATAATACAGACAGAAAATCAATAAAGAAACATCAGACCTAAACTAAACCTTAAACCAAATACTTATCAGACATATACAGAATATTCCATCAACAGCAGCAGAATACATATTCTTCTCAAGTACACACAAATATTCTCCAAGGGAGATCATATGTTGAGCCACAAAACAAGACCTAACAAATTTAAGAAGATTGAAATGACATCTAGTATCTTTTATGAACACAATCATTTGGGAAATTTTAAAAATAATAGGATCCATTTTCTAATGTTGAAATTGGTTTATGATAAAGAAAATGATATAATCACCTACATTCAGCAAATTGTCTAGATCCAATTATTTTTAAAATTTCCCAAAAGATTATGTTCATAAAAGATACTAGATATCATTTCAATCTTCTTAAATTTGTTTGTTTCTTTATCATAAACCAATTTCAACATTAGAAAATGGACCCTATTATTTTGGATTCAAAGCTTCAAAGGACAGGCTGACTTTTGTTAGGGGCTAATGCAGCTGGTGACTTTAAGTTGAAGCCAATTTTAAGCTCACTTAAAATTCTGAAAATCCTGGGGCTCTTAAGAATTATGCTAAATCTACTCTGCCTATGCTCTATAAATGGAACACCAAAGCCTGTATGACAACAGATGTATTTACAGCATGGTTTACTGAATTAAGTCCACTGTTGGGATATGCTTAGAAAAAATGATTCCTTTCGAAATGTTATTGTTCCTCGACAATGCACCTGTTCACCCAAGAGCTCTGATGCAGATATACATGGAGATTAATGTTGTTTTCATGTCTACTAACACAACATCCATTCTGCAGCCCATGGGTCAAGAAGTAATTTTGACTTTCTAGTCTTATTTCAGAATACAATTCTTAAGGCTATAGCTGCCATAGAGAAAGGCTCCTCTGATGGATATGGGCAAAGTAAATTGAAAACCTTCTGGAAAGGTTTCGTGATTTATCATTCTAGATGCCATTAAGAACATTCAAGATTCATAGGAGGAGGTCAAAATAGCAACATTAATAAGAGTTTGGGAAAACTTTATTCCAACCCTCATGGATGACTTTGAGGCATTCAAGACTTTAGTGGAGGAAGTAACTGCAGATGTGGTGGAAATAGCCAGGGAATTAGAGTTACAAGTGGATCCTGAAGATGTGACTAATTGCTAAAAATCTCATGATAAAACTTCAATGGATAAGAATTTGCAAATAAATGTGCTCATCTATGAATGAGCTAGGAAAGTGGTTTCTTGAGATGATATCTACTTCTGGTGAAGATGATGTAAACATTGTTGAGATGACAACAAAGGTTTTAGAATGTTACATAAACTTAGTTGATAAAGCAGCAGTAGGGTTTGAGAGGATTATTTCCAAATTTTAAAGTTGTTTTACTGTGTGTAAAATGCTATCAAAAATCATGGCGAGCTACAGAGCAAACTCTTCTGAAAGGAAATGTCCATGAATGTGGCAAACTTCATCAGTGTTGTCTCCCCCTCCTCCACCCTGCAATATGGTCTCACTATGTTACCAAGGCTGGCCTCAAACGTCAGGCTCAAGCAATCCTCCTGGTACAGTCTCCTGAATAGCTGGAACTACAGGCACACTCCACTGTGCCCAGCTTATTGTCTTATTTTAAGAAATTGCCGCAGCTCCCTCAACCTTCAGCAATCACCACCTGATCAGTCAGTGGCTCTCAACATCAAAGCAGGATCTTCCACCACCAAAAAGATTATGACTTGCTGAAAGCCCAGATGATCATTAGCATTTTTTAGGAATAAAGCATTTTTAGCAATAAAGTATTTCTAATAAAAGTAATTTTAAGTAAAGTATGTACATCTTTTTTAAAGATATAATGCTATTGTACACTTGTTAATAATAGACTGTAGAATGGTATAAATACAATCTTTACAGACACTGGGAGACCAAAAGATTTATGTGACTTACTTTATTGCAATATTCACTTTATTACAGTATTATGGAACAAACCCCACAATATCTTCAAGGTATGCCTGTACAAATAAATAGAATCATGATATTTATCTTTACATTAATTTTATTTTACTGTTTATTCATATTAGTGCTCTTTAATTTTCCCAAGATTTTTGTACAGAATAGCATCTGTTTTTCTTGTGTTATTCTAAACTTGTACACTTTAAAGAGTTGCAGCCATGTAAGTACTTCATGGTGCTGTCTAGTATAGTCATTCTCAAACTTTATCATATTGACATTTTATTAGGGACACTTTCTATTTCCCCATTTATGTTGCAGTTTGAAATTATATAGTCGAAATTATATAATTTAATTATATAATTAAATATATGTTATATATAATTAAATATATCATATATTTATATATAACATAAACTATTATATAATGTAATTATATTTATGTATAATATGATGATTATATATTTATATAATATAATTTATATAATATAAATTTAAATAACATAATATAACAATTATATTATATAATATAATAATTATTTAAAAATTATATTAAATATATTTGTTATACATAATGTATATTTCTATACAAACATATAAATATAATTTATATATCAAATTATTTATAAATATATAAATTATTTATCTATAATTTAGATTTATATATTATATATAATATATTATGTTTATAATTATATCATATACATTATATAATATTATACATAAATATATATTTTATATCATATGTAAATATATAATTATCCATAATTTATATTCTATGTATGAATACATATTATGCATATTATGTATATTATATATTATATAATATATTTAATATATTTGTACATGTATTATATATAAAATATATAACATACTATATATTTGTTACATTATTATATTAATTATTATAGTATAATATAAAATATAATATTGTAAAATATATTATTATATTATATATTTTTATATATAATTAAATTATATAATTTAAATTTAATTTCAAAATGGCAAAAAATTCATAACATTTAATTTCAGGATGGTGAAGGATGCATTGCTAATTATTTCGAATAACAATTGGGCACTCAGATTAGTTCAACATTATTTAGATAGAAGTGTAAATGGGACAGTTGAACAAAACAGGACTGAGGACTAAACTATCCATAACATTATAATCTGAAGGAAGTTTGAAAAAATCTTAAGAAACAGAGGGAATAAAGAAAAAATATAGTAAATAATTTTAAAACAGGAACAAAGTTCTGTATTGGGGTAGGATGAAGACTGAGGTGCCAGTTTGAATTCCTAATTAAAATAATTATATGTGTGTGCCAGATACTCATTGTAGAATATTGTTCATTTTCCCCTCCTCTGGCAGCCATGAGAATGTGCCTCAAAGATGTCCAACTCCAGGGAACATAATTGATGGAGGGCCCAGCTGCCACGCCCTGAAATCTATCAGGGTATTTGCACTGAAGCCACCTTTCTCATGGGCTACTTCCATCCTATAACTGAGTACAGCGGGGACACTAAGGCAGGCTGATTCCTGGCAGACACAGGACTCTTTTGATGAGTGACTGTGGCTTCAGGACTCCCTGATAGTTTTGCTGAAGCTTCCTTGAGCTGCCTGGCAGTCTAGGATATTTTCTGCCCAACCTTTCTTCTGTCTTTCCTGAACTTGCAGCCTGTCTTGCATCGGGTCCTTGTGTCTCTCCCAGCCTCCCTGGCTTCCTCCTCATTTCCTCACACAGGCATTTTCCTTAATAAAATCCTTGTATGTTTAATCCCACCTTGGATCTGCTTCTAGGATAACCTGGACTAGTATTTCTTCTTATTTCAATGAAATTGCAGACTAGACTTGTCTCATAAAGGTCTAACACAAATAGGAGTTTTGAGTATTTTTAATTTCTTTGACCTTTAAAGTAATTATTTTAGGTGGTAGTTTTAAGGCTTTGCTCATTCTCTAAAGGAATCTAATTACATCCCTGGGATGGCAAATATCACTCACGATCACATATTTTGGCTCAGCATAGTAGATTCTATCTTAATGTCTTTTCTTAAAGTAGGGGGCAATGTCTTTTTTGGGTAACTACTAAAGCCATTATCACCATCCATTACCCATACTCTAATTTACATAGTTTTAAGTTACAGTGTGGGAGGTTTTTGTGATGATTGCTCTGAAATGGAAGAATTGACTAGAAGATCTCATTATTCTTTTCAAAATAATGGCAGCCTAGCACTGTATCTAATGAGATACCAGGTGAAATAAATGTAATTTAGTTAGAAACAAAGGTCTGAATAAGGTAGATTTATTTATAAATGAAAATATTTTCTCTGTAGTTGGGAAATTAAAATAATTTTCATTTGTATTAGAATGTTTAGAGTTCTCAGAAGAATTTTGAACTCATGTAAGAAACGAAATTCCCTGTTCTAACCATTTTTTCCTCATGTTGATACTTGTTACCTTTTCTTCAGTGCTAGAGGAATATACTCATTTCCTCTTTCTTCCCATATTAATATACATGTCAGAAATACTGTGATGAATATAAGTGAGAAAGTGAATGGGTATTTAAGTGCACATTAAGTTTAGGGAAATCTTGAGAGAGTCATGAGGTTCAAAAAAGAGAAAACTATTGATAAGAAAGAATTTTTAATATCAGTTTTGTAGTGATTTAGAATCAAATTCTAAATAAGGTTAAGCATTGCCAGGGAATAGGAAACAGTAAAATGAAAAGTTTCCTCCCCATATGGTAGAAGAGAAAATGGCCTTACTTCCTAACACTTACCTACTAACCACTTAACCTTCCCTAAGCAATGAGAGAAAATTAAAAGGAGTGAGACAATGTTCAGCCCACATGTCAACAATGTAGTTATGTTATGTTGGAGTAACTGTGATTTATTGTGATTCTTGATATGACAGTATACTGATTATTATAAGCAGACTCCTTATTAATCCTATAAAATAATGTCCCTCAGAGAATATAAGTTTCAGTTTTGAAAAATTATGTGATTCTATTATTTCAATGGATGGTATCAATTTTCTGTTGCTCTTCATTCTTTTTAATGTCCAGATTAATGTTTCTGATGTATTGCAAATGTAGGATCAGCATCTGAGAGGGAGTGCCTCCTTAAGTTCTGCACCCTGGGTGCCTTGCTTGCCTCACCCTAGTTCTAGCAATGCTGTCTTTCACTCCATTATGACACTATCACACTTTATTTGGGAACATTAACTTCCTCAGGGATGGTTTATCATATGCAAATGCGTCTTAGTTCCTTGACTTGGCACTTCGTCCAATAATCTTTCTCGTGAGCCACTCATTTCTATGGTCACATCATCGACCTTGTCATTACTAAAGACTATACCATTTCTGAGACACAGAAGTCAAGTATCCCACTTATAGATAACTTTACTAACTTTATAGCTTACTTTCTCTAGTGCCCTCACTTGACCGATTTTTATGCCCAGTTGAGAAATTTAATGTTATTATTCCCATCATCTCCCTTTTATGTGTTCATTTTTCCTTTTACATGCTTAGAACCCATTACTAAAATTATTGCCTTGAATGTATCCACATTTCTATACAATTTAAATTTACCCAAATCTTGATCCTGATTAAACCCAAGTCCTCCACTCTACAGCTATACTAACAGATGAACATATTAAAAAAAAAACCAACCAATCAATAAACAAAAAAACACAGTGGGCTTATCTCATTTTTCACACATTGCAAGCTTTCCCCTCAGCTCTGTCCAAATGTTCTGCTACATTTCTCTAGTGAAATTGTTTCCTTATGCTTCAAGACATCTATTTTATTCTTTTTCCTTATTTTCAAACTTCAATGTCCATTTCTTATTCTTCACTCTAAGCTGATAAAACAATCAGAAGACAAAAACTTCTTCTTAATTTATTATCCTCAAATTCATCAGTTCCCCTGCTTTTGTGCTTATATCCTGTCTTTCATAATAATGAACAATTTACTGAAGACTCCACTTAAAACCGACCATTTGCTGGATTCCCCACTTGTTTTCTCCAAAATTTTGCTTCTGAATTATCTCCTCTGTCCTGTGTCATTGTTTTCTCATTTCAGTATCAATCCTATTAGCATATCAATATGCCATAATAATTCTGATTTTAAAAGTTGAAGAAACCTGTTTTTGACTCTATATCTCTATCCAGCTGTTTCATATTTCTCTCCTTCCCTTTAGAAAAATCTTTTTGAAAAGTTTTATACTTGTACCAGTTTTGTACTTGTACTCAGGGAAGCAGAACAAGTATTATGGAATATGGAAATAATTACAGAAATTATAGGGGGAGAATCTGGGAATAAGGCTACAAAAGAGGAGTTAAAGAATCAGGGAAAAGTCACTCTCCCAAAGCACTGGTAATGGGTGAAGAAATCAGAGCCTGCAAGGGGATCTGGAAAGCCAGGCATGTCCAGCTGCCAGAGTCAGGCATGAAAAAGAGCCCCACTAAAGGGGCTAAAGGAAAAGTCTATGAAAGGCTGTTGCCTCTGCACCTGGCTGTGGGGCTGGGATTGCTGTTGGTCAACAGTGTGGTCAGGAAGGAATGCTACACGTGGAATGACAGAGGAGTGAGAACAAGCTGGTGCAGCTGCCATATTCTGTGTCTGTCTCTCACTACATCTACTTCTGAAAATCTTCAGAGAGTAATAGCTACTGTTTCAGTTCTGTATGCAAATTTATCTTTTGTCCAGCTCTAATCTAGAACCTATAAAGTGTTTTGTAAAACATAGTTCCAACTTACTCAAATCACCACAGTATGAAAGCATCACAATATTCATTGTATCAACTTTCTCACTTTCCATTATTGCTTGCATATATTCATATCAAAATTTCTCCCTCAAGAGTTGGAACCCATTCTACTAAGTGAAGTATCCCAAGAATGGAAAAATAAGCACCACATGTACTCACCATCAAATTGGTTTCACTGATCATCACCTAAGAGCACATTTAGGAATTACATTGATCAGGTGTCGGGCAGATGTGGGTTGGGAAGGGGATGGGTGTATACATACATAATGAGTGCGATGCGCACTGTCTAGGGGATGGACACGTTTGAAGCTCTGACTCAGGGCGGGGGTGGGGGGGCAAGAGCAATATACGTAACCTAAACTTTTGTACCCCCACAATATGCTGAAACAAGAATTAAAAAAAAAGCATGAACAAATCCACCAAGGTGAAATGGGCTTCAAATCCTCAAAATAAATAAAAAAATAAAATAAAATAAAATCCTTAAAAAAAATTTCCCTCACAATGTCAGCAAATCAATTCTTGTAAAGTTTGCTTGTGAATCCAGGTCATAATATTCAATGACAGTTTCTTAAACATTGTGTTAATTAACATTTCAGCTATATTGATGTAGCTCTTGAAGTAATTTCTCCCCTTGTGTGAGGGATATACAGTCTCCTGAATTTTCTCCTTCCTCGTGGGCTAGTCCTCTTCTTTCTCCTTTGCAAGCTCCTCTTCTTCTTCCTAACCTCTGTAGGTTGAAGTGCCCTACAGCTTATTTAATCCTCACTCTCCATTGTTTCTTTTCTACCTAGTATTACTCTTTTTTGTCATTGTTTAAATATCATATATATATTGATGACACCCACATTTATATCATAGCCTTAAGCTCTCCCCTAAACAATAGACTTGCATATACAGTTCCTATATGACACCACTGCCTGGGTGCCTAATAGACATCTCAAACTTAACATGTCCAGCAAAAACTCTTTACCATGTTCATACCTCCGATACTCCTGAAACTGTCCCCATGATCAAAGGACACCACAGATATCCATATTATCTTTAGTTTTTGGATACTGGTGGCTCCAATCCTGCCCTCTCTTTTAAAATATGTTTTTTTAATCTGATGGTTTCTCACTACTTACTCTTTTACCACCCTAATACAAACCAGTACCACCTTTCAACTAGACTCATGTAATAGCCTCCTAAAATGTTTTCCTATTTTCACTCTTGCCCCTTAGTCTTTTCTCTACTAAATAGTGGGAATGTGCTTTTGAAATGTAAAGTAGTTCATGCTGTTCTTGTACTCAAAATCTTCCAATGTTTTCCATCATATTTCTTATTCTGGCTTGTAAGAGCACATAATCTTACGTAATCTGCACTTTCCCTACCATTTAGAGATGATGCTACTGTTACTGTCTGTTTTTCACCCTTAACTCCTACCATCCTGATCATGATTATGTTTTGTTTTAGAGTTTGATACTCTTGCCCAGTCCATTCTTCTTGAAATTCTTCATTTCTTTGGATTCTTCTAGTTTCCACCTATCTTTTTGGACAACTTTCTAAGATTTCTTTTCCTGTTCCCTTGGGTTTTCCTCTATTGGGCTAAGTGCAGAAGAAGCTGAAATTGGGACCATCAAAGTAAACCCTTTCTTAGTACTGGAGACATTGCTTTGACAGGGTAAGTTTGGATTGTGTAAGGAAAGGCATAAAAGTAAATGAGATCTTGAGCTACTTTGATATTGTGAGTGTTCTCTCCCATCTATATTGTTTTGGTTTGGATTAGTTAGGGTAAAAATAGTACAATATCTGCTAAACTCAAGAAATCACTAGAAATCTTGAGTAATCTACTAATTTCCTATTCCAGAACTGTGTGTGGTCAATGGAATACAGTCCAAGAAATCTACCTGGGCTTTTATGATGTTCCTATTCTTTCAAGTTAGTGCCCCATGTGGCAGCCAAATTCTTTTATCCTCCTTGCTTAATTAAAGGTATCATCATTACTGCAAGCTTTCAAGGGCTATAAAATTGGATAAAATAGTTTAAACTAATATGTTGCAGGCTTGATTATGGTTAAGTATATTAACATTAACCCAACCAACCAGGTAATAATCTTGAAATTTTTCATATGCTTTTCAGTTTTAGCAGCAAGGAGTCAGGATTTCAGTCACTGTGGCAAGGCTGGTGGAGGAGGTATTTTTAATTTTTTTTTAATTGGTCTTTGTGAGTCTAAGATTAATCCTTTTACAATTTTTTTCAGGTTTCCAGAACCAAAGGGATTATGGCACTTGGATAATCTATGAAAATAAACTTGACTTTAGAATTTAAAAAGTCTGTTAGAACAAACTCTCTACTCATTACAGAAAGAACAGTGTATGCTTTGGCTTCCTAAGCTTAACTTGTATCTGCACCAGACTACTGCTTTGCAAATGAGCAGCATTTTTTCCTGCTCATCTTTCTGTGGTCTTGTGGTCTAATATTAATACATTTTCACAGTGGAAACCTGATGGATTAGATCGTTTTCCTAGGTTTGCGTCTCAAGGGATATCTAACCTATGTTACTTATTTTAATTAAATTACCACATTTTCTGTATGATTAATCGATTGACTAATGAAGACTTATGAGACTAAATTTTAATTCACCATACATTAATATGAGCAATGGGGGAAAACATATGATTTTATTTTAAGCAAAATCTTTTAGTAGCAAATGTACCTCTTCCCTTTTTTTCCAGAGCAAAGGAGAGTTTCAGCTTTGCAGAGCACCAAGGCATGGAGCCTCCCCCAGTGGCTCTCCATGAATGGGAAAAAATTGAGATTTTTTTTTAAAGAAAACCTTGGAATATGAATGGAGATTTTGGGCCAATGTTTTTGGAGTAATGATATTGGCTGACTCCTATTCCTATTGGAATAGGACTGCTTACCATTTTTCTTCTCCCCATATGTCAGGTATGCTTTACATCAGCTCTGTATACCTATCAACCCATCAATATGGATAGTCATGGGTTATCTAATAGGAAAATTGTGTACAACCACTTTAAATTTCAGCACAGAAGAGTTTATAAAATCTTCTTTCCTTTCCTAGTATCATCATGATAGCCTCGAAGTCAAAAATAATCAGGCCCAAAAGGAAAAGAATATATCTTGATTTGCACTTCAGAAACATTTCCTAAACTATGCTTATTAAACTATAAATATAAAGCCTCTGAAACTGTGGTAAATGTTGTGCATACTTCTGCCAGAAGTTATTACATTTAGTTACATGTGAGATCAGTTTTACTTTTTATTTAACTATTAAATAATTTTAATATAAAATTATATATTTTGTTACCTTAACCTGAATTTAATTGAGTAGGATATGAGGACTGCAAATATATTGAAGGAGATTTGTTTCTGTTAGGCTACACTAAAAAAAAAAAAAAAAAGTGCTAGCATCTTTGAAGAGTTCTAATACAATGTTGATTTTTACTTTGGACTTCCATGAGAAAAAACATTGAAAAGGAACAAAATCAGGAAAATACTTTTTGATTCTTTTCAGTGACTAAGAGACAGCATGTTATAGGGACATAAGTATAGACTTTCTGGATTCAAATTCTGTACTTGCTTACTGTGTGTTGGGTATCAGTTTTTTAAAATCCATGTAATGAGATTTCACTACTTATCTCACAGGATTATTCTGATGAAATAAAACACTATGTTTAAAGGACCCCACAGGTGCCATGTACTAAATGCTCAGCAAATGTGAGGTCCTTTTTCTTTCCTCTTTTCCTCTGGAATGTGAGTGAAAGAAAAAAATAAGTTCTTTATATTTTTTTTATTATTTTCTTTGCCTTTTAAAGACAAAGTATTTAAGGAAAATACTACACTAGATATTCTGAAAGGATAAAACACACATTTGGTTTATTAACTTCTAGTTAAAAGATTTATTCCCTAGCTCGTTTAGATATTTTAAGAAACATACTGTTACATTTAAACATGAAATCTGTCTCCCCTATACTTCACGAGGCTTTTCCAGTTTCCTGTCTTCAAGTCAGAAAATGATGAGATTGAAAGCATTCTGGCCTCAAGACACCAACATTTCTGAGCCGACCACGAACATTCATTCAACTTCTCATAAATGCCTCAGAACCTTCAAATGCAAAACATTTGGGCAATAGACTTAGTCTGGGGACAGGATGCCAGCCCCCTTTGTTGTGCCATTTGTCAGGCCCTGATTTGTAGAGTACAAAGTTTCAAAGCTTGACTTTTCTTCTCAGATGCTGCATACCGTTAAGAGTATCTCATTCCCTAATGTTTGTGTTCTTTTTACCCATGATTCACTTCTTATGCTGCCCAGCTTCGTATCGTCATAGTTATTTTGCCTGTGGTTTTTCTTCTGCTTCAAGACATTTTTTTTTCCCAGAATTTAGAGTTATGGAAGGAAATACAAAGTACAACTCATTTAGGGAGGCTTCAATTTATATTTTTGACAAATATTTGCCCCAAATAATATCAGTGGAGTATCATTATCTCAGTATGTCTCTGGTTGGTAATAGCCTCCGTCTTGACCTCTTAATATAAATAAATAGGATCTCATAGCTTGTAACCATGGAGAAGGCAAGAGTTTACAAACATTTATACACAATTATAAAGCTTTCTTGGAGGAAAATGGATGCAATTGAAGGGAAGATAAATTATCTTTAAGGATGTTTCTCAGATTGGATTGTTCTTAATAAATAACTCTGTTCTACACATTTTCTTTCTTTGAGCCAAATTCTGCCTTTGGTTGTCGGCCTGTTCTGTTTGCTCACAGAGGGAGGTCCACATGGGAAAGCGTGCAGTTGCCTCAACTTGAAAGAATTTAGAAAAAATAAAAATATGCATTGCTGTGAAGGTTTATTCATTTCAATCAATGAGTTCTTACTATGTGATCATCACTGGGTGGGAGCTTATTAGTGAGATAAGCACATGGAAAAACTAGACAGTGACAAGGACAGCAGATATAAAAGTACCAAATGACCACATATTACTGTAGAACAGTGGTTCTCAACAGGGGTGATTTTGCCTCCCAGTGGCATTTGGCAAAGTCTAGGGACATTTTTATTGTCACGATTAGCAGAGATATTCTGCTGGCATCGATTGGGGGCAGCCATTGTAAAATGTTTAGTAGCATTTGTAATGAATAGCACAGTGCTCAAAATGATGGGTTATCTGGTTCAATAATGCTGAGTAAAAATAATGCTGAGGTTGAGAAACCTTGATATAGAAATATCAGGAAAGAGAGAGAGTCCATCAGGTAGAAAAGGCCTTTGTTTCACAAAATCCTGTCAGAATATGATAATATAAATAACTGCTGTAAAAAATGTTCTTTCTTTTCTTTGAAAAAGTTGGAAGATATCTCTTTATCAGTGATATCCTTGCTCTCAAGTACTTGAAGTATGTTTTGGTGTGAGCTGGGTATCAGTGTAGTACTTCTTTTGAGTATCAGAAGTTTTTAAGAATAAGCTCCTTGAGGTTGTGTTTTTCCTCCCCCCCCCCCAAAATACTAAGGCAGTACAGATGTTTTTAATACATGACTTGAATCAGGGCTATAAATGTGCCCATCACCTGAATAGTGTTCATTGTACCCATTAGGTGGTACAATGAACCACTTGATTTCCAATGACTTTTACTTTCCTCTGCAAACTTGTATGCCCATCGGTTAGTTCCAATTTATTAAAGAGTACATGTTGTATTTGTTTTTCCATTCTTGAGATACTTCACTTAGGATAATGGTCTCCAGTTCCTTCCAAATTGCTGCAAAAGCATTAATTCATCCTTTCTTTATGGCTGAGTTTTGCCTCACTGCCTTTTCCTCCTTTGAGCTCATGTAGGAGTCCATGAGTCTTTGTGAAGTAATCAATATCCATGACACACAGAATTCTATTTTTTTCCCAAGGTTACCTTATTTCAAAGCTTTCATGTAAACCATTTCCTGATAAGTGCCCCCACTACTCCATCATGCCTGCAAATACACCCTTGAATCCCACTAGATGACAAAGTTAAAGCTAAATCTGGGAGCCCTGTCACTTCAGCATTTTATAAATAGAAAGGGGATACATGGAATGAGGTGGGGGGTGCGGGTATGGATAGAGGGAGAGAGAAGAGAGAAGGCAAAATGGATGACACTTAGGACATTAGTTTACAAGTGTTCTACTGCCCTGACCCTTTGGGAAGACTATGGGTTGGGCCATGCTAGTTCTCAGATTTCTTTTCCTTCTCCTTCAGAGAATCCTTCCCTAATCTTCACATAGGTTTAGTGGGGCTTCTTATATTCCCCCACGTAGTCTCTGCATCCACTGAACTGAGCATTTATGTTGTAATTGTCTCTTTAGGTGTTCATCTTCCTTAGGAGATTAAAGGTAACTTGAAGGTAAGTGATACATAAGCTCCCTGCTCCTAGGAAAGTGCCTGGTGAGTGATAGGCACAAATGCCTGTGAAATTAATGGATAAGCTAATACTGACTATAGTGCTTAACCAAACATCAAAGAGAACACTTATGAAGCTTTCAGTTTTCTGCGTTTGCTGAGGTGCCAATCTTGCCTGACACATTTTCCTGGGTAGAAGACAAGGGGAGATTTGGTATATTGTCTTCTTATTTATTCACCTATCTGCAAATTCACAGTGTAAGCTTCACATTCTTTCCATCTCCACCTTGCAATTTCTCATTTTCAGTCATTTTCTCTATTTACGTTGATTTGTTTGTGTATTTTATCTCCTCATTGAATTATTGGCTCCTGGATGACAGAAGCTATGTCATAGCTTTGGTTTTTATATCCAAAGTACTTCATTTCCTCTGAGTACATACGCTTTGCTGCTGTTGCTGACAAAAGGCACATGAAAATGTCTAGAGTTGCTGTACACAAAACCCCTCTTTACTTGCCTTACCTTATGTGCTGAATGGTGGGTTTTGCTAAGAAGGATGTTCTTCCTCATAAATATAGAATTGCTTTTGAAGCCTGGCTTCTCATGGCTAAGAGATGGGAGGTCATACTTAGTTCAATTTTAGTTTATTCATAAAGAATTTATTCTTTCAAATGATTTACACTATAGAGTAAAAAAAAAAAAAAAATAAGTCTCTGGTATAAATTCTCTTGTAACACCTAAGTAAATGTATTAAGAAAAATGACAACAGCGAGGGTTCAATCTTTGTTTACTAATGCAAAGTGCCATGAACTAATGTTCTATTTTTTTCATTGAGTAAAACAAGAGGAAAGTAATTTATAATAATAAATTTAGTTGAAAGGGAAGGAACAGTGTTTCAATGGGAAGTGGAAGAACAGTGGGTTAAAAAAGATGATGTAAGTTAGATGTAAGTGGAATGGAGGAGACGGATAAAGTTAGTGAGAATGGAACATTAAAAAGCAGGACACATATGCCCACAACATGACTTTGTGTAAGGAATCTTAGGTTCCTGTTCATTTCTAATTGTTTGTAACAAAAAGACAAGTAGCAGAGAATTGTGTGTTACGGGAATCAAAGATGGCGGAGTGGTGGTGACGGCCTGAATCTGTGCTCCCGGGAAGGAAGGCATCGATCCGGACCTGCCACAACGCTAGAGGACCGCTCCCACACAGGAACAGCGGTGTGAATCCACGGAGCATCAGCGTGGGACAAACAGAGCGAGTGAGGTCTGAGGTGAATGAAAATTGGGAACGCGGGACAGACACTAGCCAGCGGAGTGCGGGTCGGATACACCCGCCCCCAGCCGGGGTGGGTGCAGCCTCTCGGGAAAGCGGCTTGCCCTCCGCTCCCAATTGAACAGAGCCCTGACCCAGGCCAGCGCAGAATCACTGAGGGATACGTGGCGCATTGGAGACAGGAGGCTTTTTTGCGAAATTACCTTAGAACCTGGGGGATCCCAGCTGAGACAGCGCTTGGCGAGGAGGGACGGATCTGCCCCAGGGCGGAAAAACACAAAAGACTCCCGGACAGCAAATAGCGTCGTACCCCGTGCTGCCTTTTTCGGCAGTTCTCCAGCCGGTCACCCCCGGTGCGCGCCCTTGCTCGCCAGCCCCTGGGCAGTGGCGGTCTCTGCCTGCCGGGGAGCTGGTCTCCTCCAGCCCCGGAGCTCTGCAGGCGCCATCTTGAAAGCGAGGGCGAAACCGCTCGGGAACCATAAAGTGCCCAGCGGCTCTCTCTGCCCGGCGCCCTCCGCTGGTCTCTGAACCAACGCCAGGAGTGCGGGATATGCCGGGGCCGCGCTCGGGGTGAAGGGGCAGAGCTGCGCTAAGGCAAAAAAAGAAAAAACAAAAAACACGAACAAGAAGAATAGGCTCGCCGAACTGTATATTTTATTCTTGGTAAATTTCTTCTGGGTTTTGTTTGTTTGTGTTTGTGTTTGTTTTTGGTTTTTTTTGGCTTTGTTTTTTTTTTTTTTTCCTTTTCTTTTCTTTTTCTTTTTTTTTCTGGCGGCTCACGAGCCGGACAGCCTCGGCGGGCACCTTTGCCCTCTGGGCCTCTGGCTGCCACGCCTTTTTGAGCGCGGAGGTTGGATCCCCACCACCCTCGGAGCTGTGCGGGCGCGCAGATGCCATCGTGAAATCCACTGCGAAACCGCCGGGGACCCAGCCGGGCGGGCGTGAAGGGGCGGAGCTGTGCTAAGGCGTAAAACAAACAAACAAACAAAAAAACATTGAGTCGCTGAATTATATACTTCAGATTTGTGTATCTTTCTGCCTTGCGGTGTGGTGAGGTGCTATGTAGTTTGTTTTTGTTCATTTTTGTTGGCGTTTTTGGTGTTTTTTGGTTTGGCTTTTTGCGTTTCTTTTCTTTTTTTTTTTTCTTTTTCTTTTTTTTTTGTCTTTTTCTTCTTTTTTCTTTTCTCTTTCGTTTTCTCCTCTTTCTTTCCTTTTCTTTTTTCTTTTTTTTTTTTTTCTTTTTTTCTTCTCTTTCTCCTCTCTTTTCGCCTTCTAACTGGGGACCCACGGTGAGCTTCGGAACGGGCCAGGTCCCTGGCTCTGGTACATACCGGATCCTGAGCAGTCACCCCCAGGGCCAGAGATCTGCGGGCACGCAATCGCCATTCCAGGGCCCACTGCCAAGTCACTGCGGAGCAATAGAGTACCAAAAGGCTCCATGGACGGCCCTCTCCCCTGGTCCACGGACCTTATATAGGATCCCCGCCCAAGTGTAAACACTGAATACTTCTCCAGAAGCGAGAGTGTGGAACCTGATCCCTGGGGACATTGAGCCAAGACAGACTTTTGCCCGTGGGAACTACAGCAACTGGGGCGCTGAGCAAGCGAGGTCACCGTCCTCTCCCCATAGCTAGTATCTTGCCTGCAGATAGAGTCAGAAACCTCCCCTATAGAGGAAGAACCAAAGGGAAACAAACAAACAAACAACGAGAATTTCGGTCTACTATTAGTGTGGACCCTGCCTGCCTTCTGAAAGACCACAACACAGTGTCCTAACTCACCAAAGCGGTCTTGGATCACTCCAATCCTCTAGGATTGGACCCATCAGAAGCAGTCCCCCAACGGAAACAGAAAAATCTCTAAACAATACACAACAGTCTCCCCCTCTTGCCAAAAGAAGCAACATACCTAGACTGTTTCACAGCCTAAGAATAGAGCACAAAGAGTCCTGTTAACCAGACTAAATCTATAAGTAAAGATCCAACGATAAATCTAGATGGGAAGGGCCCAGCGAAAAAACACAGAGAGCACAAAGAATCAAATGGAAAGCTCATCCCCAAAGAGAAATACCAGCTCCCAACCATTTGACACAAACCAGACTCAAAACACCAACATGTCACAGGAAGAATTCCAATTATGGATCATAAACAAGCTGAATAATATACAAGAATCAATGGATAAACAACACAAGGAAAACACACAAAAAATACAGGATTTGGAGGAAAAATTCACTAAAGAAATTGAAATATTGAAGAAAAACCAAACTGAACTCCTAGAAGTGAAGAATTCACTCAGAGAGCTACAAAACACTGTGGAAAGTCTCAAGAGCAGGATAGATCAAACAGAGGAAAGAATCTCAGAAATTGAAGATAACTTCTTCCAACTAAATAAGTCAGTCACAGAGATAGATCAAAAAAGTAAGAGAAATGATCTGAGTCTTCAAGAAATGTGGGATTATGTGAAGAAACCTAACTTGAGAGTTATTGGCATTCCTGAGGGTGAAGAAGATGATAAGCAAGGGTTGGACAAGCTATTTGAAGACATAAACGAGGAAAATTTTCCAGGCCTTGCCAATACTCTAGACATACAGATTCAAGAAGCTCAAAGGACCCCTGGGAGATTCATAGCAAATAGGAAAACACCACGCCACGTAGTCATCAGGCTGACCAAAATATCCACTAAAGAGTCCCTTCTCCGAGCTGTAAGGAGAAAGAAACAAGTAACTTACAAAGGAAAACCCATCAGAATTACGCCAGATTTCTCAGCTGAAACCTTACAAGCAAGAAGAGGTTGGGGCCCCATTTTCACGCTTCTGAAACAGAATAATGCCCAGCCTAGAATCTTGTACCCAGCTAAGCTAAGTTTTCTATACGAAGGAGAAATCAAGACATTCTCAGATAAACAAAGGTTGAGGGAATTCACCAAGACAAGACCAGCCCTCCAAGAAGTACTCAAAAGAGAACTACACACGGATCAGCACAAGAAAGATCCATGAATGTAAAACTACTCAAGAGCTAAAGATCAAATTCCAGATACCACAATGGCCCAGGAGAGAAAACATCACAATGAAGTTCTACCCAACAAGCTGAACAAAAAACTGTCTCACTTATCACTTTTCTCAATAAATGTGAATGGCTTGAACTCCCCACTCAAGAGACATAGACTGGCCCAATGGATAAAAAAACACAATCCAAGTATCTGCTGTCTTCAAGAAACCCACCTAATGAGCAAAGATGCATTTAGACTGAAAATAAAAGGGTGGAAATCGATATTTCAAGCAAATGGTAACCAAAAGAAAGCTGGTGTGGCAATCTTAATTTCCAATAACTTAGCTTTCAAACCAACAAAAATAATAAAAGACAAAGATGGCTACTACATACTGATTAAAGGCACAATTCATCAAGAAGCCATGACTATACTCAATATATATGCACCCAACCTAGGTGCACCTAGATTCATAAAGCAAACCCTACTAGATCTCAACCAAATGATAGATAACAATACTGTAATAGCTGGAAACTTTAACACCCCACTGACAGTACAGGACAGATCCTCTAAACAGAAAATAAACAAAGACATAATGGACCTAAATAGAATGCTAGAACAAATGGACATGGCTGACATCTGTAGGACATTCTACCCAAAGTCCACAGAATATACATTCTTCTCATCAGCTCACGGGACATTCTCTAAGATTGACCATGTCCTAGGACATAAATCATGTCTTCAAAAATTCAAAAAAATAGAAATTATACCATGCATCTTCTCAGATCACAGCGGAATAAAAGTAACAATGATCACAAACAGAAACCCTCACTCTTACTCAAAGTCATGGAAGCTAAATAACCTTCTCCTGAATAATTATTCTATAAAAGAAGAAATCAAGATGGAAATCAAAAATTTCTTTGAATTAAATGACAATGGAGATACAACTTATCAAAATCTATGGGATGCAGCTAAAGCAGTCCTGAGAGGAAAATTCATATCCATAAATGCCTATATCAAAAAGACAGAAAACATGCAAATAGACAACCTAACGAATAGACTCAAAGAGCTGGAGAAAGAAGAACAGAACGATCCCAAACCCAGCAGAAGGCGAGAAATTACTAAGATCAAATCAGAATTAAACGAAAAGGACAACAAAGAAACTATAAGGGAAATTAATAAAACAAAAAGTTGGTTCTTTGAAAAGATAAACAAAATAGACACACCTCTGGCTAGACTAACCAAGAGCACAAAAGTAAAATCTCTAATAACCTCCATTAGGAACATGAAAGGAGAAATCACAACCGATGCTACAGAGATACAAGATATCATCTATGAATTCTACAAAAATCTTTATGCACACAAACTGGAGAACGTGGAGGAAATGGACAAATTTTTAGAAACACATAGTCTTCCTAGACTCAACCAGGAAGAAATAGAGTACCTGAACAGACCAATATCAAGAACTGAAATCGAAACAGCAATAAAAAACCTTCCCAAAAAGAAAAGCCCTGGTCCAGATGGGTTCACACCTGAATTTTACCATACATACAAAGAAGAACTGGTGCCCATCCTACATAAACTATTCTCCAATATTGAGAAGGATGGAGTTCTCCCCAACACGTTCTACCAAGCCAATATAACATTGATACCAAAACCTGGAAAGGACACAACAAAAATAGAGAACTACAGACCAATTTCCCTCATGAATATAGATGCAAAAATTTTCAATAAAATACTAGCAAATCGAATCCAAGTACTTATCAAAAAAATAATCCACCACGACCAAGTGGGCTTCATCCCAGAGATGCAGGGGTGGTTCAACATACATAAATCTATAAATGTAATTCACCACATAAATAGAAGCAAAAACAAAAACCATATGATACTCTCATTAGATGCAGAAAAAGCATTTGACAAAATTCAACACCCTTTTATGATAAAAACGCTTAACAAAATAGGCATTGATGGAACCTACCTAAAAATGATACAAGCCATATATGACAAACCCACAGCCAACATCATACTGAATGGGGAAAAACTGAAAGCACTCCCACTTAGAACTGGAACCAGACAGGGCTGCCCATTGTCTCCATTACTTTTCAATATAGTATTGGAAGTCCTTGCGAGAGCTATCAGGCAAGAGAGCAGAATCAAGGGAGTCCAAATAGGGAAGGAAGAGATCAAACTCTCACTTTTTGCTGATGATATGATGTTATATCTGGAAAACCCCCAGGATTCAACCAAGAGACTCCTGGAATTGATTAACGAATACAGCAAAGTCTCAGGCTACAAAATTAATATACACAAATCAGAGGCATTTATATATGCCAATAACAGTTAATCGGAAAACCAAATTAAAGACTCAATACCCTTCAAAATAGCAACAAAGAAAATAAAATATCTAGGTATATATCTAACTAAAGAGGTAAAGGACCTCTATAAGGAAAACTATGAAACACTGAGAAAAGAAATAGCAGAACTTGCAAATAGATGGAAAAATATACCATGCTCGTGGATCGGAAGAATCAACATTGTTAAAATGTCTATACTACCCAAAGTGATCTACAGATTCAATGCAATCCCTATTAAATTACCAACATCATTCTTTACAGACATAGAGAAAATAATTATACACTTTGTATGGAATCAAAGAAGACCCCGTATAGCAAAAGCAATTTTAAGCAACAAAAACAAAATGGGAGGTATTAATTTGCCAGACCTCAAACTATACTACAAGGCCGTGGTTCTTAAAACAGCCTGGTATTGGCACAAGTGCAGGGACACAGACCAGTGGAACACAACAGAAAATCCAAATATAGAACCATCCTCATATAGTCACCTAATTTTTGACAAAGTGGGAAAGAATATACTCTGGGGACAAGAATCCCTATTCAACAAATGGTGCTGGGAGAATTGGTTAGCCACTTGTAGAAGACTAAAACAGGACCCACAGCTTTCACCTCTCACAAAAATCAAATCACGGTGGATAACAGACTTAAACCTTAGGCGTGATACAATCAGAATTCTAGAAGAAAATGTAGGAAAGACTCTTACAGACATTGGCCTAGGCAAAGAATTTATGAAGAAGACCCCCAAGGCAATCACAGCAGCAACAAAAATAAATGAATGGGACCTGATTAAATTAAAAAGCTTCTGCACAGCCAAAGAAACAGTCCAGAGAATAAACAGACCACCTACAGAATGGGAAAAAATTTTTGCATACTACACATCAGATAAAGGACTGATAACAAGAATCTATTTAGAACTCAGGAAAATCAGCAAGAAAAAATCAAGCAACCCTATCAAAAAGTGGGCAAAGGACATGAATAGAAATTTTTCAAAAGAAGATATAAAAATGGCTTACAAACATATGAAAAAGTGTTCAACATCTCTAATCATCAGGGAAATGCAAATCAAAACCACAATGAGGTATCACTTAACCCCAGTGAGAATGGCCTTTATCAAAAAAACCCAAACCAACACATGTTGGCGTGGGTGTGGAGAGACAGGAACACTAATACACTGCTGGTGGGACTGCAAACTAGTGCAACCCCTGTGGAAAGCATTATGGAGGTATCTTAAACAGATTCAAGTGGACCTGCCATTTGACCCAGCAATCCCATTACTGGGCATATACCCAAAGGAAAAAAGGTCATTCTGTAACAAAGGCACATGTACCCAAATGTTTATAGCAGCACAATTCACGATAGCAAAGATGTGGAAACAACCCAAATGCCCATCAATACATGATTGGATTAGTAAACTGTGGTATATGTATACTATGGAATATTACTCAGCTATAAGGAATGATGAAGATACGACATCTCTATGGTTCTCCTGGAGAGAGTTGGAACCCATTATATTAAGTGAAGTATCCCAAGAATGGAAAAACAAGCATCACATGTACTCACCAGAAAATTGGTTTCCCTGATCATCACCTAAATACAAATCTGGGAACGACACCAATTGGACATCAGACTGAGGTGGGGGGTGGGGGAGGGGATGGGGGTATGCCTACACAATGAGTGCATTGCGCACCGTTTGGGGAGTGGTAACACTTGAAGGTGCTGACTCGGGAAAGGGGGGGTGGGGAAAAAAGTATGAAACTATTGTTTTTAACTTGCACTGTTCACTTAATAATTTATCATGAATATTTCCCATATTAAAAAAAAAAAAAGACAAGTAGCAGATGCAAAATAGATATTATATTAAAGGACAATTATCTCAAGTTTTTAGTCTCATTTCTACCCTGATAGAGAAGTGATTTCATATGCAGAAAGAATGCCATTTTCTTCATACTCAGCTTTGTTGTGGTGGGCTATATGTGCTAAGGCAAGGACTCATTTTTCTCAGATACAACCGAGAACACCAAGTGCAGAGTTTGTAAATCTGTTGCTCATGTTCTCATTTTATGAACTTAGTTATCATTAAGTAAACTTAGACATAACTGATCTTCTCTCTATTTCTATAAATATATAGTATAAAATTTATCATCAGTTATTATACCTTGGCAATTAGGATGAATGTACATTGCTTTATCTCAAATAAAATTTTAAAGGCATGCAAATTTCTTTCTTGTAGTTCAAGCTTTGCTCTTGCATTAGTAGATATATCTTTCCTGTTGCAGAATTATTGAATTGGAACATAAAGGCAACATACTTATACAGTTTATGATGAGCAACTGACAAGAGGGATTAAATCAGGAGGCAAGGAGCTTTGCTGGAATTGACTGGAGTCACTGCTGTTGAAATGCCAGAGCACAGTCTGTGCATATTTTCCCTCTCGTCTCACTGCCTAATTGAGAGAGGTGTTAATGCAGTGAAGAGTGCCGAAAGCAAAATGCCAGCTTTGTGAAACAGGAAACAGATATATCCAATTATATTTTTGGTTGGACTACCGTCTACAATACAGCTGACCAAATGTGGTTACTGCTTTGCCTGTACTGTAGTTATGAACGAGAGAGAAATTTGGCATGAATTCAGCAGTTGATAGCATCAAAATCCCCAGAAAACTCATAGGTCTAGTTATTTAGATGATAAGGGCATCATTTTTTAAGAGTTGAATAAAAATATTTAATATACATTGTGGTTTTCTGCATTCTGATACATATTGAAGGTAGAGAAATATTGATTTTCACATTTCACTAATGCCTTTAGAATTAGGAGAGTGAGTCTTTCTTCTTGCCTCAATCTGCTTTAGATGAAGCTGACTCTAAAAGGACAAATTGGGATTATGGAATAGTGTTTAGTGTTAACATGAAAGAAGATGGGACAGGCCAAAGTATCATCATTAAATACGATGCACGTAACATACTGGCTCATGTTAATTAGTCTGTCAGTGAAAAGCAAGGAGCTCCAACTGACTGTGGGAAAGTGACTTGGCAATTCGCTATTGCTGGTCAGTCTCACAAAAGGAGAATTGTCCATTGTGAAAAAGTAGAGAATAAGAAATCAAAGAATCTATTAGAATTCGATATGGTGGTGGTAAGAGGGATGACCAGAAGGGAAATCTAAAACTTATGGAGTTGGTTTTCTGAAAATATAATTTGAATTTATCTTTTTGAGGTTCCAAAGGAGGCTAATGGTTAGAAGATTGGTATTTTATCATGTAAAGTGTTCTTTTGTACTTACTCACATTATTCAGGTGAGAAAACTTTAAATTTGGTGGAAAAGGAAACAACTTGTATTTCACACACTAGAATTTATTTTAAATGGAGCACACAAAAATTGAATGCAGAGCAGAACCACAGGAAATTGTGAACTTACTATGCAAATCCTTTATTTGCTTGTGATTTCTAGGTGCTGTGGCTGCATGCACATCACTTCCTTGGTTTGGATGCTTGTCGAAGTCATAAACACAGAATACAAATTTAAATTATCTTAGCAAATAGAAACCATACTCTGACTTTTAGTAATAGTGTAAAAAGCTTAGCTAGGAGAAAAAAGACAGGAATCACCACACTAGGATCTGCCACAGACAACATTTAAATTAGTTATACAGATTTTATTTTTTTAGTGCAATTAATTTCCATTCAATGGCTAATGACCACAATGTAAAGAAGGAAACTGAGCACAAATTTTGGGGGTAACTATGAATATTTTACTATGCAATAAAAAGTACTTTATTCTGTTAATTACTTTTATTTTATAGTGTGCTTCATGCTACAAGTAGCTTGAAGTAAATGAATTGCTGAGTTCTTCATTAGGTCAAATTATTCATTCTTTTCCTCTTTCCTTTCCTCCCACTCTTCCCTCCTTCAGTCCTTTCTTCTGTCCATATTTATTGAGCAGCTAACCAATTCCAGGCATTTGGGGGAATGCTAGTGACATAATGGGAATTAAGGCCGAAATCATTTTTACTCATATAGACTTAACATTGATTGAATAATCTTCAACATATCCCTCAGATATAAACCTTGAAATTTTAAGGTTTAACATTATGAGATAAGATTTCCATTTTACTAAGAGAGAAAAGAAGTATTTGAATATAGAAAGAAAAAACTCCAAGTACCATCACATGGTCTTCCTTCATAACCCAAAGATACATAAATATTTTTTGTATGACTGAGAAAGTCTAAATATTGATTGCCGTGCAACTAATTAGAGTGATGGATTAAAGGAACTGGAAGAGATTGTTACAGATTATTAATTCTATTCCTCTTCTTTCATGAAATGTGTAGCATGCCAAACCAGCTGGGTGAAGTGGGTGGCGAATGGTGCAGTGGCTAGTATCAATTACCACCTTTATCTTTTTAGATGAGTAAACTGTAGCTTGTTATTTTAGCTAGAAATCTCTTGGTCTTATGGGACTCTTTCCTTGGGTTGCAAATTCTCTGAGTACCACTGGCGAGGAACTGCAAAGATACTGTAGAATCCTAACTATGACTGCATGGACAAGCCAAATGCCTTGCAATTACACTGAATTCTATTCTCCTTTATATTGTTTATAATAGAAGGACCTTCTTTTTAAAATAAATAACACTGTATGACACTCTTGAATGTGATCTTATAAAAGGTTCTCTTTCATTTTTCATAGGAGAATTTGCTGGATCATATTGTAAGCTAGAGGACTAATCAAACTGAATATAATTATTGTGTTTGGGATTGAAATCTATAGAATCCCTTTATGCAAAATAGAAAGTTTCTATTCTATGACTTATCTTTCCAGCTACCAATTCAGAGAGGATGTGGGGTAGTAGGCAGTATGTTAGATCAAGATTCAGAAAACCTTATCCTGACTCTACCACATATTAAACATGCAACCTTGCCCAAGTCTCTAAGGCCTTTGAATCTCAGTTTCATCATATTTCTTTGCTTCCTCATAGATTGTGAAGTAGGAAAAAGATAATGTAGGTAATGTGCATGAAAGTGTCTTGGCAATTGTGAAGCATCATAAATGTGTAAGGTGTTATTTTGGTATAAGCATAAACTATATTCCTGATTTTTTTAAAAAATGTACCAGTATGTTTCAAGGTAAACAATAAATATAAGGTTCAGAATTTCTTACACATAATGGAAATGCAAATATATAGCATTAGGATGCTCCCCAAATTGGTGTTAATGAATATATATTTCCTCATGATTATAGATTTGTACTAGGCACAATGAAGTCATGCTGAACTTGAAGTTCTGCATAGATATACTTAATATCTTTTGAGCTCATTTATTCAATAACACTAACCTGGGTTTAGAAGGTATACAGGTTATTAGGATATGTTATCTGTAATTTTAAGAGCTCAAAATCTGGTTTAGGTCAGCCATATAAACAAATAATTTCACTTTTATAGAAGAGTCCCTATTGTGTAAACGAGAGCAAGTTTCATTTAGCACAAAAGACAGAGTAAGACAATAAAATCCACACTTTAAATAAATGTTTTCTTTATTATATTTTCTCCAGTTAAATAATGGTTCATTAATGGTTCAATAATCATTATTAAAACAAAATGATTTAAGAATATATAAAGGAGTATCTAATACTATGTCTAAATGGCAGAATTCATCTTTTGTTCTGAGAGTGGAATTGCATATGCTTTATTTGATGACCTAATAGACTGTATTTCAGACCATTGCTATGGTTTAATTATAAAAATTAGCAATTTTCAACTAGCAATGCTTGAGATGGAAGAGAATGAGGGAGATTGCCTTTTTTTCTAAACTATTTTACCACTTTCTTGTGAAGTCTCTTAATATGTTACTCCCAAATATCCCCAGTTCTGCCTTCCTTTCCATTCTGAATTTTATCCTTTTTCCTCTTTTCTTTACCTACCTGTCTATTCTTCCCACTTTTTCTGCTTTCCTTGCAATCCTCAAATTCCAACCAGATATTACCCTAGAGTACTTAATGGATTGAGCCTAACCTAGATGGGAACCATTTTTCACCTTCATTAAAAACTCTTTACAAAACAAAGAAGGCCTTAATGTCTTTTTAGCTTAGAATCTTTCCACTTTTTTTTTTATATATATAGGTCTGAGGCATATTTAATGGCTAAAGAATCAGGATTTTTGTCTACAGGCACAATTCAGACTGGTCACCTAAAATCAGCAATAACAACAGCAACAGCAAACACCTCAGATTGATAACAAGTAACTGAGAAAAAGACAACCACCACGCTCAAAAGATGAGATTGGTCTCTGTCCCTGTTGGAAATTACTATGGCTGCTTCTAGAAGGCAGTGACAATTTTATGAATGGGCTTTCAGCTTTTAAAAATTCTGCCTTTAGTTGTAATGGTTTTCTATTCCTGTTTAAGAAATAAAACCTGTTAACTGCAGAAAGAGTAAGGGGCAAATTGTAGAAGTGTATAGATACAGTTTGATTCTTTTTCCTACTTCTCACTGTAAGGTTTTTGTTATTGTTGTCTTGGTGGGTGGGTGGGTGGAGCACATTTTAGAAAATGGAGTGATTTGAGTGTTGAAATGAGTCTTTCAAGTACTGCCCTGTGAAGTTTGTACTAGTTTGGGTGGGTGTGAAGGAGGCGAGGAGATGGTTCTTTAATATGTGGGAAATTCTCTCCAATAACTGGCAAAGTGAGCAACTGGGGCTCTGTGAGTGGAAGGATGGACTGTCTCAGTGTTCAGTTTGGCACATGTGTAGTTATCTGGAGTCTTTCTTGTGTGCTTGTGCATTTTTAGTCTGGGGTGATAGTAACAATGGGGAGATAAACATATATATTTGCTTGAGAAAGTATGGATCTCAAACATAGAGTAGGGTTAGAAATCTTTGTATTAAGCTATAACTAGAGAGGAAGAATTATTTGCAGGGTCATACTTGCAAGAGTAAAGCATAAGTGAACTTCAGAAATCAGGCTGTGATTTTCTAGCCATGATACCATGGCTGTCTTAAAGATGTGACTTTCTGAAATATTTGCATTGATTTTGAAAATTAAAAAGATTGGCTTAGGCAGGAAGAAGCTATCCAAGTCATGACACATTTTTCTCTGTGATCTATAATTAGGTGAAAGATTCAAGATATTCTTAAAAGAATTTGTAGAATTGTACTAGTGAC
The DNA here is from genome assembly GCF_041146395.1 of Eulemur rufifrons. Taxonomy (NCBI): domain Eukaryota; kingdom Metazoa; phylum Chordata; class Mammalia; order Primates; family Lemuridae; genus Eulemur; species Eulemur rufifrons. The sequence continues at coordinate 19,938,505 of NC_091000.1, read as the reverse complement.
ACCAAAAATAATGTTCTTTATTGAGAGTCTTCATTCTAAGGAGTTGAAAATAATTTGGCTACTGCTCCCTCCTTCATCTTTATAAAAGAAGTAGGGCAAGGTTAAGGTAATTTAGGAAAAAAAAAATTAATGACTAACGGAAGAGGCAGGAAATAACCTAAAACTAATTTGTTCTGGAATAGAATAGGATCTAGCCCAAACCGTGAGAGAGAAAGCTTCCTTTGGGCCATCTTTGTACATTTCATAGGTTCCCTGTATTTTTCAGTGTTTCTTCTTCTAAGGCAGAGTTCTCCTGCAGTCTTTTGGATGACCAGGAAATTCTACTGATATTCCTTTCTGGCTATGTTTGATAACTTAATGAGACCTGTCCTGCCCCTAATCTCATTTATTTAGTTTCTTCTGGAATTCAGTGTTTGGCTGAATAAGGTATAACTTTCTTCCAAATAATACCTTGTCATACAAGAGGCATGAGTCTTGCAAAATTTTATATACTCCAATATCATGATGTTCTGTATATAGTGGGGTTGAGCTACATTATGGCAGGAAATCTACAGATATATCTCAAATCCTTTTTCAGCTTATTCTAGTTTAGTTGTTTGGAAGGTAAGAATTGGCTTTGACTGAAGTGTTTATTAAATTCTGTCTAATTTTCATAGTATATATTGGCCTAGTATATTTCCTCAGTTGAACTGATGAGATCCTTTGAGAAATGAGAATGCAGAAGTTCAGATTTTACTGTCATAGGACCATTTTAATCACCCATGTCACATTGTACTCATCAAATAATTGGTTTCATTCACCATTATGTGGTGGCCTCATAAACAATGAGTTAATTAGTTTTGGAATAGTTTGTTAACTCATAATAATTTTTTGATCATTTTATTATTTTAAGGCTATCCACCACCACCACCAAAGAAGACATACTGTGCAAGCCAATCAGTTTTGCTTCTTGTTTGTTTCTTTGGTAAAGGATGATGTTAATGATACAGGGATCTGATATTATATGAGGGTTTCTAGTACCCAGGTTATTCATAACAAGCCGATTCAAAAAAATAAATGATATGTAACATATCATACCTGTTAATACTTGTTTGAACATGTTTTTCAGGTACCCATAATCTATGCTTGGTAGAGTAGTGATTTATGTGGTTGGCTTAAGAAAAGGAGGTTGTTCAAGGCTTAAATGCTCCTGTGGGTTTATTATGCATAAAATCCTGAGATTTAAACATTTTATTGAAGTGGTTCCATGATCATGTGGAGCAAGTTATTCTTGGCTGCCTATAAAGAAAGTAAAACACGTTCTTGGTCTTATTTCTGTCTTTTATTCCTACCTGATGTCATCCTCAAATTGCACAATATCCTTAAACCAGGAGGTTACAACTAATTCCAAACAAACTTTATTGGGGACTTTCCTTCCTGCAGACATTTCCTAACAGAATATACTATAAACATTCTCAGAACTCCCAGACAAGAGACGGGCCTAATGTTTGGTTCTCATTGCAAACCCTCAGCCTTGGTCTACTACACATGATTGTCAGTCAGAACCCTTTCTTCCCCCAGCAAAACCTTGCATGGCATACTGAAAGACTTTCATTAAAGCAGACTCAAACAGATGAATGCTGATATACTGGAGAAATAAACAGAAGGAAAAATGGCACATTTTCTGGGAGGCAGTCAAAAGCAGTTGGGTTGCTAGGGAGGAGGAAAGCATATAAGCATTTTTAGATCTCAAATTCTATTTGGATATCTGAATGAATCCAGTTGAACTCATGGTGTAAATGTAAAATAAAAAAAAAAAAAGAAAAGAAAAAGAGGAATTATTGATGCATGTCAACCTCCCTTCCCTAAGTTTTGCTTTCTTTTGGTTTCCACATTTCCATTCTCCTAAATCAAACTGTATAATTGTGTCAGATAGTTTGCATTTGAGATTTGGTTTTGGTCTTTGTCAATAGTTATAATTTACATAAAAGAAGCTGCAGTTGCATTTTAAACTATCTTTGCAATAAGGATCTAATTTAGATTTAATAGGACAGTTATCATATGTTAATTAAATACTGATGGATTATGAGAAACATATTTACTGAGGTTTACCAACAAGGTACAAAAATATGTTTTTGATCTAAGTTTGGCATTGAGCTAGTTTGCAGATTCTTCTGTAGAGAGATATAGTTCTTCAGAGTTAATAATATGATTATTTTACTGAGGTTAAATTATACGTGACAGTTAAAGTATTTGTATTTGCAATTGAGGTTTATAGTAATGTTGCAGAGATACATGTGGATGTGTTTTTGATCAGTGAACACTGAATCTTCTAACATCAATTATATATTTGTAAATCTATTGCTCATTATTTATAGCTACATTCTTATTTTTGGAATTTGACCGTCTCTATCAGGTAGTTATAAAACTGATCCTGATGGAATCCTTTTCTTTTTTTAAATCAATTTTTCAATATACTACTTATGAAGAAATGATATAATTTAAGTAATGTTTTCTTCAAATCAGCACTTGTCATCTATAGAACTGATTATATTCTCTCTAACTGAGCTCATTTCCCCCCACCATAGTAATGAATACACTTGATTGAATCCACCTTTTATTTTGAGAGCCAATACTTCTCCCATCTCTCTCTTTTTTTTTGTATGAGTGATTATAACCCTCTTTTTCTCCTGTCTCCTCTTCTATCATTTTATCCCTAAAGCCTCCCCTAAGGACTTAAAACCTGGCTTTCCACCAAAGTACATTGTCTGGAGTCAGAGTTCTTAAGAGTGCTGAGTTAACTTATCTCCTGAGTTCCTAGGCACTTTATAAAGACTACACAGTAAAACAATGGGAGCCAGTAAAAGTAGAGAGTTGAGGAATTATATGAAAAATGTGACCAATATGCACAGAAAATCTGGATCATTTTATCTCTAATTTTTCCCCTTCAATAACAGTATTATTTGGGTCTTGACACTTGCATCAAATTTCCACTTCTTTGTACATACTGAGATGCAGCCAAAGGCAAGAGGTGATTTTTTTAGTTTTCTTTTTATTAAAGCAAAATATCTGAAATCCTTGATACATAAGCTTTTACAACATGTCTCATTTCTTAAAAAAAAAAAAACAAAAACAAAAAAACTAAAATTACATGTGTGCTTAGGAAGAGAACACAAGGTGGCAGGGCCACAGCAGAAATAGCATTTCTTCGTCTTATTTAATTGTAATTTCTGGTGTTCAATTGCACAGTAGGGTGACTATGGTTAACAGCAAAGTATTGTATATTATAAAATAGCTAGAAGAGAGGCTTTTGAATGTTCTCACCATAAAGAAATGATAAATACATGAGGTGATGGATACAGTAACTACCATGATTGTATCATTATATGACATATATATGTATCAGAACATCAAGCTGTACCCCATAAATATGTACAACTACAATGTGTCAATTAAAAAAAAAAACAGAAATAGCATTTCTGTTGTTAGAATGCACATACAGGTAGGTTAGAGATACAAATGGCCTTAAATTCCGTAAGTGCACTTTTAATTCAAATTTCACATACTATATTATTTTCTTCTCTATTGAAGTATAGTAGATCTTGGTTTTATTAAGTTAAAATATATAAGGACAGCAGGCAGACATTCTTAAAATTATAAATTATTTATCTGAAGTCTGTTATATTATTTTTCTTAGCTCTTTATAGCATAAGCTTCACTTGATTTTAAAAAATGCTCTAGGAATAATACTGTAGAATAAAATTATATATTTTTAAATGATCTAAATTATTTGAATATTCTTGGTTTCTGTAACATTTTGGTGTGTGTCAGTTCTTTGAGAATTATTGGCATTTTTAGTAAGTAATCACATAGGGTGAATATCACTGAACTTATCTATGCTATTCAGTTAATGGATGTACAAAGTTGTGATGGATATCTTAAGTTTTTTTGTTGGTAATGAACTGGAATATTTATATTATGGAAAAATGGAAAGTGCTTGTGCTAGTTAAAATGACAAAACTCACATAAAATATAAATACCACAATTTCAATGACTTAACACATTGGAAGTTTAATTCTTGCTATGAAAAATTCAAAATAGGAATTCCTGAGGGGCAAGCAGCTTTCTTGAAAATATTGATTCAGTACCATATTCCCTCTATCTATTGGCTCTACCATGCCAACACTTGGCTTCCAAAATTACAGCAGAAGGAGAAAGAGTACGAAGATTACAAATATTAAGTTGTATGGGGATAGCCTGGAAATAATGGTTGTCAATTTTACTCATATTCCATTGGCCAGCACTCAGTCACATGGTCACATCTAACTGCAAAGGCTGCTGGGAAATGTAGTCCATGTGTGTCCAGAAGGAGGAGGAAATGAGTTTGGTGACTGACTAGTCTCTGGCATACAACTCTGGTATTGTAAATAAATTATAATAAAGGCAAGATTAATAATCCTGGCTCCATATAGATATTTGGGAAAATGTAACAGGCTTCAACTAGAGAAGCAGAACCAATAGGAGGTATATATTAAGAGATTTATTGCAAGGAATTGGCTTACATGATTGTGAAGGATGGCTAGGCAAGTCCAAAATTCTTAGAGCAGGCCATCAGGAAGGACAGCATGAACTCTCAGGACTGAAGTTTCAATCCACAGCAGCATTTCTTCCTCTGCAGGGAAACCTCAGCTCTGCTCTTAAGGCCTTTCAGCTAATTGAATCAGGCCCACCCAGATTATCTAAAATAATCTCCTCACTTAAAGTTAACTGATTGTGGACTGTAATCACATCTATTAAATATCTTCATAGCAATGCCTAGATTAATGTTTATTGAATAACTGGGGACTGTAGCCTTAGCAAGTTAACACAAAAAATTTATCATCACAGCATTTATGTGTGTATGTATGTGTGTGTATATGTATATAGTTATATGATGATTAATATAACTCAAAATTGCTTTTAATTTATTTGTCTTTTGATATTTACTGTGACTTTAGAGATACACTTCTGTATGTGTTATATTTTGTGAACCAAAACCAGTTTTCGCCTTTGCATTTATATTTTTAATTAGGAAGTACATAAGCTGCAGCATGGCCTCAGTAGTATGAACAGACTTAAGTTTAAAACCTTGTTCCACTATTTATTAGTAATTCTGTGACCTTGGACAATGTTACTCAATCACTCTGAGGCCAGCTTCTTTTTCTGTTGTGTGATGTAATAATGAATATATCTGAAAATAACATACTATAGTGGTCCTTAATTCAGGGTTGCCACTCAATAAATGATGGATATCATTTTATGAGATAGGGGATAGCTTACAGGTAGGGATGTATTCTCTCCCAGAGATCTGACAAGACTCAAAATCCTGGAACATTTCCCAAAACACTGTGTCCCACAGTCAAAGTGGCAGGATGTACCATGCCTGATATTGTGATACTTCCCTGGAATCAGATGATAAGAGAGGCAGCGTTCAGAGGCAGTGCAATGTTGTGGAGAGTGGCTTCCAAGACCATGAAATTCTTGCTCCAAATTTAGATCTTTGGCATGAAAATATTATCTGTTCTCAAATTAACTCCTGAATAGCAGTATGAAAATCAATATTTCGTTTGTTAAATACATTTGTTTTTTCATTCAGCAGATATTAACTGAGTTGCTATATCTCTCTGGTACTGTTTTAGATGAGAATAACAGAAACATATTAAGATTTGTAAAGGGGTGGACTTCAGAGTGATAGTTTACAAATTGGAAAAATGGGATTAGTAATTAAATGTTTCTGTTAATAATGTTCCTAGTTAGTGTGGGATTGCTTTCTGCTGCAACAATAAAGAATATTGTAAGAGTTTGAGTTTTATTGATATTAATATTAATAATCTAACTTTAGCATATTAATTTTTTTCTTAAAGCTCTGGGAAATTTAAACTTTTCTACTTGCTATTTATGTAATCTTTTTTTACAGAAAAAAAAATTTAAAATCAAACTAGTTGCTATTTTCTGCATATGATTTTTGATAAAGTATCAATATCTTGGGGACAGACTATAGAAATCCAGGTCCTAAGGAAAATCTGAAGGTGAACAGTATACAAAAGTGGCCATTTATTGGCTGGAGAATCATTTGGATAGTGATAGTTTTCTTAGATGCAATAAATGAAAGATAACCTTTTTTCCTTACCTTTTGTTGGGAATAGTTTATAGGTTCAGTAGTCAAATTTTCAAAGGTCATGAATTACCTCATAAAAGAGGGACTAAGGCAGTGTCTACTAAATGGTTGGAAACCACTTCCACAGTGGCATATAATCTGGCAAATTCTGCTTTAGAATCTTAGTAATAATGTGTGTGATGTATGAAAAATTATTTTATATTATCTACTATTATGTTTCAGGATAAAATTTATATTCTGTGTAGGCAAAATTTCTAATTTTCCCACTTAATAAGTGCCACGTACTATTTAATGAGCTCTAAATTATTTTTTAAAAAGGCATTACTTGTCAACAGAGACATTTCCAGGTGACACATATGTTTGATTTAGGAACTGAATGTTTATTAATGTCAACTGAAACACAAAACTATATTTTATAGTATTGAAAATAGGCCAAATGAGCAATAATCCTATAAAATATTTGGCTTTTTAAAAAAAAAAAATTCTGTTCGTTTCTAAATGAAGATTATGTATATGCTGCCAAAGTAGATAGTTTTTTTTCCTAATAAAGGAAAAGACAAAAAATTATCTTTTAATCATTTTTTCAATATTCTAGAGACTTCTTGATGTGCTACATAAAATAATGATCAGATATAAATAATTTATTAATAAATTAAAGATGTTTTTGGCTATTTTTGTTATTTTATATCAAAGAAACCTGAGGTTTAGAGGTGTTTACCACTGCAGAAGGTCAAGTATGAATTTGGCATTTGTGTATAAACTAAAATGTGTGCGTGTGTGTGTGTGTGTGTGTGTGTGTGTTAAAGACTCAATAGTTACATGTTTCCTTCCTTATTTCCTTCTTCCTGTCTATTTTTTTTGAACAATTAGTTTTAAAAAGTTGATGGAAATTTGTATGACTTTTAATATACCTGCACCAGCTTCCTGTCTTTCACAGAGTTATAGGTGGTATCCACTTTTGAGTTTCAGTGACTGTTTCACTGAACTGGCTTTTGATCCAAAGTAACAATGCGATCTTATTTAAAGGAAGCAATGGCAGAAAATAGTAAGAGTAGTGTCCTTTTGACTTGGTCTTGTAAAGTTTGTCATGGCTCTATGACCTAAGCCCATTTGTACTAGGATTACTACTGGATTCTTCTTATTTCTGATTACTTTTACTTGTACTCCTCTCCCCCAGACAATCCCTTACCCCCACCCCTGGGTCTTGAAAAACACTTTTTTTTTCATTTATTTATATATTTTTAAAATGCACAAGTGTAGTTTGTCTCTGTTCATTAAAATGATGTTAATTTAGTAGTATCAAAGTTCATTAGAGGACCCTATATAAGATGTTTAAAGATGTATTTAATAAAGGAATAAGAAAAGAATGGCAACTGTAAACTGCAACACCACATGGAAGAGATAACTCAGAAACAGGTATGATTATAATAGTTTGAATGATTTGTAAAATTCTAGGAGTTGAAGAGCTGTAGTGAACTTGCTAGTGATTAGTAGTGGTGTATAATAGTGAATACTATTTGGAAATGATTTTTTTCTATAGTATCTCTTTTATTCCCAGGAACAGTTTGGGCACTTTTAGTGTAGCTTTTCACATATCATAGAGCCCTGATTGGTTTTCTGACATTTAGCATGTCCTGAAGTCCTGAGAACTCTCTTGATGTTAATTTTAATAGTGCATATACCAAAAATATGCTAAATGTTTCCAATGTTCCAAACCCCAAATCACATTTCACAACCAGATGATCCTTATAAATTTGTTTCCCAGAAGATCATAATCCAGTATTGAAAATTATGTATTTTAATATCAGATGTTTTCTTATTTAGCATCTGTTTTTTAAGGCTCACAATTCAGTAAAATGTCATGTTTCAAAGTACGGAGTATTTTTAAATAATTAGAAATGGGTAAGCCAATTTGGAAGTATGACAAATTCTAGCTCTGTGAATTTTAGGAATGTATTGGTAAAAAGAGGAGAAAGAGGGTCTGCTCTGATATTATAGGTCAGAGCAAATAATTTCAACACAAGGAGCCAAATGAGATATATAGTTATGCATAAATCAATACACAGCTGTGTAGCAGGCACTTCACGTTGAATTCATCAGACTGTTAGTTAAAAAAAAATGTTTGGAAAGTGGGGGAGGGATCATGAAATAATCAAGAGCAGGTAAAAATTTCATTATAATGAATTCCATGAGACAGCTAAATTGTTTTGTAGTGACTGGATACATTGCTGTAAATATTTCCATTCAGCAGGAGATGAGAAAGAGTTTAAGTATAGCTTATCCGAAGCAAATTAAGAAGGAAAAAAATAGTACTTTGAACACAGAATTTAAAATTGAGTGGTGAGTACTATGCTTATACCATATCCTCCTGGCTCAGTAGTTTGTTTTGTTCTCTTTGGAAAGTTAACTGATTTTTAGAGATAGAGATACTTGAAGACAGGAGATGTAAGAGACACCTAACCTAGTATCTTTGATAGAATAAGTTCACAAAATATGTTGAATGAGTGAATACAACTTGAAAGATAATTCCTGCTTGAGGGAGGGCTACGGTAACAATGTGAACCTCTGCCATGGCCTGACTCAACTTCAGTGTGCCCTTCCTTGGCATTTTTGGTAGATAGTGTGCTCTTAGGACTGAAGTCATCTTCTCTTTCCTTGGTCCCTTTGATACTCTTTTCAGAAACTTGGGCATCAAGGCATCTGGGATTTTGAATTTGCTCATGAAGTTTCCAAGTGGTATAAATGGTTTTCAGTGTAGATCCAGCACACTTTTGCGGCAAATTGTTCCTCTCAAAGAAGTTATAAACCCTTGCCATACAAATTGTCTCTACAACGATGATGGAACATTTGAAACATCATAATAGTGAGAATAACTAAAAAACCTCCTGCATTGGGTAATCTTTTGAACTCTATGAATAGAATGCATCTTAGCAGTTATTGCTCCTCAACTGTATTCTTCCTATGCTACAGACCAATTAGCTTTTTATGTCCTGACTGCACTGATAAATCACCCATCACAGTCACCATTTGATATCTTGGAAATATAGAAATTTGGAGTCAGAAGAGTCATTATGGGTTATTTTGTAGAGGAAGCAAATGAAGATCAGCCCAATTAGTGTTTGAGTAGACTGTAAACCTCAGGCATCCTGACTGCGTATATGGGCTTTTCTCTTTGCAGTTTTCCTACTTTCCAGTTCCTGAAATTCATGATTCTAACTCTGTTCTTCCCCTGGATTACGGGGTCCTTCTTTCAAGCAATATTAAGCACTTGCTAAGTGCAAGAGATCAGGAGAGGCAAGAGATTTAGCTGTGATCCTTGTAAAAGTGTGATTTCAGAAATAATTCATAAACTTTGTAGAAATATAAATTGTTTGGCCCTACATTAGATCTAGTGGGAAAAAAATCTATGTGTGCAGGTTCCAGGACTTTATATTACCTTCGATTTAAAATAATCCCGAGGTAAGTAAAATCATGAGACATTACTGTTGATTAAGGTATATGTACACATAGGATATAATATCATTATTATTTGGGATTACACCTTGACCTTCCCTCATAACCTTTTCCTCCCCTGGTCGTCCCCATCTCAATCAATGATACCTGCTCCCTATTGAGGTGTTCAACCCAGAAAGCCTGGAGCCATCTTTGATTCCTCTTTCTTCCTCATCTGTTCCATTAGTATGTTCTAACTGTACTGTTTCTAGGATTTCCTGCCTCCCATCTGTTTTCCACGAATATAGCCAGAGTGATGAATTTCCAAAGTGCACATGTTTATGTTCCTCTTCTATGTAAAGCCTTTGATAGAGTATCTCAATATTGCCAAACTATGCTCTCTGTAACCATATAACAGGCATATATATACATATACATATATCTATATATATATCGATATATATATATATCTCCATCTCCCTGTCTTAATTTACTCAGGCTGCTATAGCAAAATACCATAGACTGGCTGGCTTAAACAACAAAATTTTATTTCTCACAGTTCTGAAGGCTAGAAGTCTGAGATCAGGGTGCCATCACAGTCAAGCTCTGGATTGCAGATGGCCACCTTCTTGCTTTATCCTCACATTGTGAAGAGAAGCAGCTCGGCCCTCTCTTCCTCTTCTTAAAAGGGCACTAATCCTATTATAGGGACTCTACCCTTGTGACCTCATCTAAACCTAATTACCTTCCAAAGGTCTCACTTCCTAATAACACCACATTGAGGGATAGGAATTTAATATATGAATTTTAGGGGGACACAAACATTGGGTCTGTAACAAGCCCCATAGTCAAATGTGTTTTGGAAATGTTAAGTCAACCAGATAAGGGTTTTAAATATTGCTGTTTTTAAAGCAGGATTTTGGCTTTTATACTCATTGTGTTATTCCAGGAGAGTGAAAATATACTATAGGCACTGTTTTCCAAAGAGATTCAACTATAGAACTCCATCTTCTACAGAGCATCTTTAGGAACTAATATGCAGGGAACACACTCTGATGAACTGCCTTTGACAATGCGCATTTGTAGATGTGTTTTGAAAAAATCCTTTCTTTTCTTCTTTGTACTTTAAATTAAAGCACCATTGCTTTCTATCTTTTCTCCTGGTTGTTTTCATTACTGATGTAGATAGAAAAGCTTCCTAGAAAAATTTTTGTTGCTCTCTTATTCTGCAAAGTTATTTGTATAAGTGAGAGATGGTTGTGCAAAACCTGGATGAGGCAGTTTCAAGTTTCTAGGTGGAGACATAGAGCGGATCTAAGTAGAGTGTCCTTAGGGAGTATGCAAAGGAAACAGCCTACACCTGACAGATCGCTGCAGTGGTGCCTATCCTTAATCCATTACTAGGCTGGCCTAAGTACAGGGGCCATTGATCAAAGAGGCCATTTTATATATTATTATTTCTCATGGGGCTAAGAGGCAAAATATGTTACATGGTTTCTTTTGCCTTGTCTTCTGCTCCTGGGAGATGGTAATTTTTAGAACTTAGACTCTTGCAAATGCTAGGAATATTTTGAAAAACGTCTTAAATTTTATACATGTGAATGGGCTCACTGTCCCACAGTTGCCAATACAGCTGAGTGGATTCTAACTTTATGATAAGAACCAAAGATTCTGTGAAAAAAATAAAAGATGATACATTTGATTCTTTATGGGCAAAAGAATCAGAATACTAAACCAAATTCTTTATTACTAGCTTGTTGATTTGATGTCACATAGATATTACTTATAGTTATTTATGAGTCCAGACAATAAAGTCAACTGTATAAACTGGAATATTATTTAATTATCTATTTACTCCATGTAAATAAGTTCACATCAAAACTATTAAGTTAAATATAACTTTATTTTAGTAACTCTTTATTGTCTCCTTTGTGAAAACACGTAGTTTTCATAAAACAAAAATAAGATGTTTTGAGTTTTCCATTTAATTACCGCATAATAATGGAAAATAGAGTTTTAAGTAATAATAATGTATAAAATACAGCAGATAATATAATATTTTATATACTTTAAAAACAAAACAAATTTTTAATAATAATTAAAAAATTGATTTGTCCATTTACTTGCCACATAATGTTTCAAACTGTCAGTGCTAAACATTTAAATGTTTGAAAAAACAACAAGCCTTTGTTTTACCAGATATTCTTTGAAATTGTTGCCTGTTTTATAGCCAGAAGGGCAGAAAGATGTAGGTTACAATGTTAGACATTTGCATGTCATAGTGAAATTGGTCATGTTTCAAAGGAATAGAGAATTTATAGCCAGTCACACCCTATGTTGCTGCTCATGGTGACAGTGTTCTCTGGGACTAAGATAAGTGAGATGTGGAGAAAAATCTACCTGACTCAAGAATTTAAAAGTAATCTCCAGAACACATACAATTTTTATCTGTCAATTATACCTCAATAAATCAGGAAAAAAATAATTATCTTTTATTTGTGGATAATTTTCTTTGGTTGAATCTTAAATCTATACTTAAAGGCTGCTCAATGTCAGGAAATATTGCATAAACTTATTTTTAAACACATATTTATTATAGTTCAAATAATATGCTCAATATTTTTTGTTCAATCTCTGAACACTTTCTTAGGTAAAGAATATCTATATTTAAAGCAATGGGTCTAATTGTTAATCTAAAAAAAGTACAAATATATACTAGTTTTCCCATTTTCCTAGATTTTTAAACACTTTGTAACATATTCATTATATTTTATTGCACAATTTTTTTTTTTTGCTTACTTTTTGTAACATATAGACATTTCTGAGGCCTATGTGAAACAAATGATAGATGTCTTCCAGTGGGACAAGCTTAGGGAAAAATATTAAGGTATTTCATGTTTTATTAATAATACAGGAGTTCTGAGTTAGATCTGGAAAAATTTAAATGGAGAGATGGAAATCATTACATTGCAAAGAAACATTGATTAAACATGATGGCAAAAATCAAGATGATTTTATATCCTGAATTTATTAGGAAATATGTATAAAAAATTACACAAAGCTAAAAAGATTGTTATACCTGTTGCAAAGGTTTACTGAGTTTACCTTGACTCCAGGCTCTATACACAGCATTGTGCTAGGTTGATTTTATATTCTTCTTCTTTTTTTTTTGGTGTATTTTGAGTAATGAATAATTGTCTCTTGTTCTATACAATAAGAGCCAGTGTAATAACAATGTAGACCCTTTATTGTTACCTTATATATTAATTTAAAAATATTCTTTTCTTTTCAACATAGATAGTGACTATTGCTAGAGAGAAGTTACTGCATCATAGATTCTTTGGAGAATTCGAAATATTAGACTTCTATACTTTTAAAACAAATACATGTGCCCAAACACAATAAAAATCACAATATTCTTATTTTAAGTGGATAATAACTAAAACAGATTATCTTTGGAGCTGAAGATTTAATTACATTCATCAAATATTTGTTAGTACTTCACTGTTGTACCTGCAGTGTCTCCCCTACTGCTTATTGCATGCTTGGCACTCAATTGACACTCCATTTGGAGAGTGCGGAGCAGATGGAAGCATTTTGTTAGCCGAAACAAGTTATCTGTATAAGTATGTAAGCTTTACTTGTCCTTAAGATTCTTTCAATTAGTGGTGTATTCAAACAAGTGAAGACAAAAAAGAAGACATTTCAGGAAGAAAGAACTGAATGTGGAAGAGCAAGAAGGTGAGAAAGCTCAGGAAGTGCCTGGGAATAGCACATAGCTTAGGTTTGTAAAGGTTTAGAAATGAACTAAGTACTGGAAGTGGGAGTTGGCATCTCACTTTAGAAATCTCAACAATAGACTACACTTGTTCTTAAATGGTTAGGAAAGGGCACACCTAGGAAATGTTTTGATTGGAGAGGTGACATGGAATTAGGGAGCTTAACTGGATGGCAATGTTTACCAAGTCACCCATAGGCCTGAGAAATGGAGACTGCCAGAAGATACAAATCAGGCCATTCAACTACAGTCTATGCTGTGTTTCTGAAATTATCATTATTTTTATTTTCTGAATTCTTGTGTGATAGCTTTTTCATATTTATTAGCAACTCCAGAACACTTTTTCTCTTAGTTTTGCTAATGGTCTTTTATAGCATATCATAATACCTAATAATACCTAATATCTTCCTCTCTTAGTGTATTTAGCTATCATAAGTTTCCTAAAATAATGCCTTAGCATGGGATATATATATATATATATGGAAAGAAACATTACACACATATCACATATATATCCCATATATGTGATATGTGTGTAAAGCAAATATATAATATAGATATCCTATATGTATATACACATATATGTGTGTGTATAGCCTTAGTTGCTGTGTTGTTCATTGTGGTTATTATTAAACACTCCAAATGTATGTATCCCACAATTGGAAAATATAAAAGTATGTCTGACTGCCCTCAGATAAATTATCTTTCTATTTCTCATGTTCATATTCAACTAAGACTTTTGGTACATGGACTATTCTCCAGGTACTTTCATTTAATAGTGACAATTAACGTCTGTAGTGTATATCAATCATTGTTCTTACACATTATATATATATTATTCTATTTAATAATTGCAATCTTGTGATTTATATGTTATCCATTTCTCAGAAGAATAGATTGAGGTTTGTAGACATTAAATATTTTCCACATCCCAGACAGTTAATAAGTGATAGAGGGAATACCCTAATTGTTTTAGTTTCAAATAGTACTACTTCTTCATGAATTAATGTAATTGAATCCTGGCAAAAACAATTTTACACAGTCTATATTATTATTCCTATTTGTGTTTAGATTAGGAAACAGACTAATTCATCCATACAGAAAATAACTAAGCTAATCTCTAAATCCAAGGTTTTCAATTCTGTATGTCAAAGCTTCATGTTGGACCAACTTCCTCATTAATTTAGGACTGAGAAACAAAGTGAAATACAGATAATTTGTGTTCCCAAGCCCCCATCAATCAATGACTTCTCTAAAACATTACTAACTTCTTTTTGTTTTAATGATTGAAATTACATCCAGCTAAATTTCTGACTACTAATCACAATCTCAGATTCAGTGGTTTTTGGTATCAATTTTATCTGCACATCTATATTTTTAGCAATATTTATTTCTGTTAGTATCTAGGGTTGGGATCTTAAACTCTATATTTTCCCCCAGAGGTTTATTTTATGTTGCCTCTAGTTATCTACTGGAAATGGCATGTATGACCCTAGGCATCTTCATGGTAGATTTTCCTGCCACTCTCCTCTGTATATTCTGTGCAGCTGCCTAATGAGTCATTTCAATATCCACTTCATATTCCCCAGATGCTTTTCATTTAGTTAGCCAATGTATTACACATGCATGAAGAAACACTTCTTATAAGGTTCTTGTTCAAGAATGTCTTAGATTAGTGGGTGGCTTGGAGCAGACGGGAGGAGGATGACAGAAAGAAATTAATGAATTACCCACAGAAAGGTAATTATTTAAAACGCACAATAAGAAATTTCTCATAAGCCAAATAACCCTGGCGACATATAGAATACATTTTGAACATATACCTATCTTAGCTGTTGAGTCAACTCAACTTATTAAGGTGACAATACTTGGCATTTTGTTCAGCTCACGCAGGAGGTATATGATTCATTTTAAAATGTTTGATAATACAGAGTTAATTAATAGGTCTTAGGGGCTTAAGATTCTTATCAATGATGTTTTAAAATCTATAATAAAAGCTTTAAAGCACCACCTGCAAAATGAAAAAGTGTTCTGGTGTTTGAAATAATGTCGATATGAATCACCAGAAGTTACTAAAGTGAAGGTCATAAATTTTATTCTGTTTCTCTTCTGAACAAATACAGCTTAGGGTTGTATAATGCATACCTGAGGTGGTCCTGGTCATTGTGCTGTCAGACAGAAGTATGCTATGTTGTTCTAGAAATATAGATGTAATACTTTATGTGTTGGGGAAAGTTGTTTTTGTTATTCTAGAACCATTTTGGGAATAATTTTACTTTAATATAGAATAAGCAAAATATCATTAATAATTAATAAAAGAGCTGTCCTGAAAAATTATCTTAATAGATTACAGATACTTCCAACCATGTTATATTTAAGTGAAATCATTGAATGTTAGCTAACATTGCCTTTAAAAATTGCAAATGATGGCTCAAAGGCTAGTTTTAGCCCACAAATGTTTGGTCCACATAGTGTTTTTAAATAATTGAGTTCATTTCCAACATTCAAATATGGGAGAATTTTACCTAACATATTATACCCGATTTCTGGCTTCTCTTGAAAAATTGGAAGATCTGGCAACACTGAGAAAGCCTTCCTATGTTCCCATTGTTTACAAGAGCTATGGAGATTGTCCTCTACACACATTTGCCAAAATGTAAATTCCATGAAGATTCACGAAGAACTGTTTGGTTGCTTGATGCAACCTGAACACCAGGAAGAGTGCCTGGCTATTGATGCTCAATAAATATTTATCCCATAAATCAACCTGTAGTCTTTTAGTAAGTATTTGTTGAATTAACAAGGCATAAATTTTCCAATTTGATACCCACCAGTAATTTTGTAATATACTCAAACTGTCTCTTTAAATTTGTTATCTCCCTGATCCCATGGGCACTTAAAAAATTCATTAAACAAAATTATGGTAGAATGTAATTATGGTAGGATATACACAACATAAAATTTACTATTTTTAATATTTTTAAGTGTACAATACAGGGAGATTTACAATGCTGTGCAACCATCACCACCCTTCATCTCCATAACTTTTTCATTTTCCCAACCTGAAACTCAGTACCAATTAAGCAATAACTCCCCATTGCCTTTTACTCTGGCAGCCACCCTCTATGTTCTGTCTCTGGATTTAATGACTCTAGCTATTTCAGAAACTAGAATCATACAACACTAGTCCTTTTATGCCCCATAGCATTTAATCTAATGTACCACTCCTGTTTAACTCATCCCCTTCAAACATTAGAGTTGGAAGGAACTAAGCCACAGAGGGATAAGAGAAAGTGTGTGCATAGACACATAAATAATTGACAGTAAATCTAGGCTGAAACCAGTTTCTTTCCTTCTAAAAGTATGTTCCTTGCAGTGAAACATGCTAAATTACTTATTTTCCCACTCACAGAAGGAAATATTCTAGATAACTAAGCCAAGAATGAGAGACAAAATATCACAATTCAACGAAATTCAGCCCTAACCCAGGTCATGGTACAATATTTGAAAAAAAAAAAAAATCACTAATCATATAATAATGTATGAAAAGCCACGCATACAAACTTATTTTGTAAATTGTAATTATTAAAAATATCTCTATTATATCCTATGTTGACTTATCTGATTGTATTTGGCTCTGTTTTTGGCAGCCTACTGAAAAGAATGTACACTAGCATGAGCACACAGACAAATGTCTTATAATATTTCAAATACATGTTTTAAATCTATCCACTGGTCTCAATTGATTGGAATTGGTATCAGAACACCATTCTGGTGACTGATTTTATATAACTTATCTATGCATTTAGAAAAGGTCAAAAGTGATTAATTAATTATTTTTAGAAAGTCACTTTAGGTTTGGACTAATGTAAACTGCATTTGACCGAATACTTTTTCTTTTTATTAAGGCTAAAGATCTGCTTAACAACCCTTTTCAGGTTGGCATTGGCCCATGAAGGGACGAAATCTATTCAGGATACTCTTGCTGTAACAGGCATATATCAGATTTCTGGGGAAGCCCTAAACTTGTCCCCCAAGGAGAAGTATAAATTAAATACTTTTTTGATGCCCGTTTTTTAAAAAACACAGGAATCCAAGATCAGCCTTTATCCTCAAAGTCCTCCTTGATCATAGGTGGTCTGCCTTTCCAGAAGCATCTCATTTTGCTCCAGATTTCATATAGTTCTCTCTTGTTCCTAATACTTTTTCTGGTATCTACTCTAAATCTGACTATAGATTTCTCTTTTCTCCCTCTCTTACTTTAACTATATATCTACATATATATAAAGATATATATTTTATATATAGAGAGAGATGTACTATATATAATACCTCAGTATTATATATAGTACATCTCTCTCTATAATATATGAGAGGCAGGTACCAAGGGTAGATGTGACAAGAACAGCTAGAATAAGGAGCTAATGAAAAATTTGTCATAAAGCCCTTGTGCTAGACAGTATCCCTGTACTCCTCAACCCCTTAGTCCTAAGCATAGAACAGCTCTTTCTTTGGTGTTTACTTTCAAGCAAGAAAACCAGAGGACTCTTCTATGAAGAAAATTAATAATATTCCTTGGGACAGTTAAGAGTTCTAAATCTCTAAAATAAAGATGTCTGCATCCCGAAAATTGTGGAGTCTCCACCAAGGCTGCATCTCCAATATACACACCCCAAAATAGATCTTGCTGTACTCCCAAATCACATACACAGAATGCCCAGCGGACTTCTCAGTAGAGAGGGAGAGGCAGGATGACTGCCTGCCATAGAGGCAACAGGCCAGATCCCTCTGTAATCAACATAATCCTTTCCTCAAACATGAAATGGGGATCACAGTCACTAGCCCTGTAAGGAGAATTCACAACATAAGTGAGATAGACCTTGATACACAAAAATAACAGTTGAAATGGGCAATTCAAGAATGACAAAATAACTTTAATATTTTTCAGATATAATATCACAAGTACAAGGAGAATTGTATCCATAAAGAAAGAAAATTAATGAGGGGAAAAGAAACATTGAGAGAACGAAGCAAAGCTCTTCAATTTAGAAAATCTAGAATATAAATTTGAGAATAACTTCTAGAGCATAGAGTTTAAAAGCAAAAAGAAAAATTAGTGATAGAATCATTTATATACAAGAACCAAGAAGTTACTAATTCTTAGGGAACTGGTATATATTGCCTAAATAGCAAAACTAGGAAAGTAACATGGTACCTAAAGTTGTGTAAGTGACAGACAAAATGACTTAAACAAACGGGAAACACTTAAAAATTATTGCCTCTGGCTAGTAGGACCGGGCCTTCCGTTGGGGTTGAGGTAGGGGAAAATGTTGCTTTTCACTGCAAATTTTATAAGCTAATTTGCACATGTATTATTTGTTAAAAAGTAAGAGAAATATTATGTTCAATATTAAAAACAATTCCTAAGATAGTATTACTATATCATTGTTGAATTCTCCGCTGATTGTATATTTCCCTTTCACAGGAGATTTAACTATAATTCTCCAAATTCAAGACTTCTTTTACCATTGATTTAAAAACTTTCCAAAACTTTTCCTGAAAAATCACTTCATGAATCCTGTTTACCTTGTGATATTTCAGAGTTACAATCACAGAATTTCACATTTCGACTGTGGTTCATATATGGAATATCTTCATAAAGACAGTCACCGATGTCATTATAGAGATTTTTATTTAATTTTTAATGATTTGGGGGAAAGAATGTTGGCCTGTTTACTCTGTTGAACATTTAAGCACCACTTTAGCAACCAATTATAGATAGAAAACTCTTTTATAGTGTTAAGTTTGGAGATACACTAACCTAATGCAATGTAATTAAATTGAGATTTTATCTTTACAAACCAATTTCTTCTGGCCCAACCATTCTTTGCTTTTAGATTCATTTCTTTGTAACAATCTCAGAATATAGGTATTATTTGCTTATTTTAAGAAACTGTGGCTTAATAAGGTTAGGTGACTTACTGGAATTTTGGCTCAAGGTTCCTGATTGCTTCAGTGCTGTTTTTCACTGTGACAGTGATTCATGATCATGGGAATTTTGCAAAATTATCCAAAGCACATAATTTTAAAGGATTTTGGGGAAAATATATATGTTGTGCATTTATTTTCTTCTCAATGATGAAAGAACTCTGGAATAATCTTAACATTTTAGCCCAGTCCTAGTAACACCCAAACCTCTTGCCATGACAATTCTTTGGATTTGTGTTCAATCAGCAAATAGCACATGTAAGACAGCTGTTTTATAATGGTGGAAGAGGTTCATAAATCTTGTTACAGAGCAAACATATCAGGAACAATGTAGATATTTATTGTCAAGGATATCATACTTGCAGAGCCAAGATTTTCTTAAAAAATGAGGAATTTTAGTCTGACAACAAAACAATGGAATTTAATTAAGTTCTGCATACCACATATTTTGCAGTTGAGATCCAGTGAGGTAATCTAATATTCTTTTCTCTTTTGTTCTCTTCTCACTCTATCATTTCATCCCCCATACCCTTTTTACTTTTGGTTGAAGAATGGACTTACAAAAGCTTGTGTTGGTATTTCTTGCTCATGCCTAGTAAATTCTCAGTGAAGATTTGTTGAATTAATTACACAATAAATTATGAGCTTCCCTAAAACCATATGATAAGTTTAAGTGGTAAAGGCTATGATATTAAAAGCATTTAAATTATTCATTCTTATGTTTCCTTTTGAACAAGTTAATAATCTTATTTTTTCTTAGATACAATACTTAATGAGTCCAGTGATTCACTTCTTGCAAAACTGACATATAATTAATAATAGATGTATAAGATTTTGACCCAAGTCTTCCTTCTGACTTTCTGATGATGTTTGAAAAAGGATAGATGTATATGAAAAAGAGCTTATTTTGAGGAAAGACATTTTTATATCAGATATAATTGTGATGAATTCAGTATTTAAGTTTGTTATATTCTCACAGTTATAACACACTTTTCTTAAACTACGCCCTTTCATCTTGATTGCAGTTTGCTTACTATTTACTGTTATTTTATCTGATTAGTCCTGTGAAATTTCAAACTTTGTGTTTTCTGAATTTTCTCTCATATATTATTAGCGCTTTGTTGATTCCTCAGATTAATCTTAAATTAACTCTTTTTATACTTACTAGAACATTTAAACTTTTTACAAAGTAAATAAATGCTTAAAATGTATATACTTGCTTAATAAACCCAGGGAACAATGGTGTGTCTAATGTAAGTGACCTCAAAAGTGGATCACTTTAGAATACTTCGTTCTCTATATAACAAATCATTTTTAGTAATAATCATGAAATAAAACAAGTACTAGCAGTAATACTAACAGAAAAAAGAAATTCACAAAGGAAAATTTTAGTTTATTGAATTTGGCATATATAATCACATCAGTAAAAATTTAGAAAAGAAAAAAATGGATTAATATTTTTTTCATTTCATTAATATATTTTTTGAAAAATAAGAAACATATGAAATGCCTTCAAGGGAATGAAGTCTGCAAGATTCAGAGAATGGTTTGTGCATAGAATGACAATATTAAAGTAACTCAAGTACTGCTTGAGCACAATCACTGTGCTATCATTGTTAATTTTGATTGTACATATATGATAATATGTTGAGTCACAAGGGTTGGAGTTGTGAAATGTACCCAAACTGAGCTCAAATTCTTTCAAGCCATTATGAACTTACTTTTGAAATGAAGAAAGATAGCTGGGGTAGCTGATTTGGTGGGTGCCGGTGCTGACTGGATAACTCGGAATTTTCCAAATTAATTTGCCTGTAGAATACTATTCTAATTAAATAATGAACATATGCTAATTTGGAGCATAATATATCTTATTGGATTTCAACTCAACAGTAACAGCAGCAATATTTAGACTTAGAGTAAGAATTTGCAAACTGTTGCCCTTGGGCCAAATCTGGTCCTACACCTGTTTTTTGAACTGGCAGTCAACTAAAGAGTGGTTTTATATTTTTAAAGTGTTGGAGAAACACCGAAAAAAGAATATTTCATAACATATAAAAATCAGATGAAATTTAAGTTTGTGTTCATAAAAAAAGTTTTGTTGAAACACATAAACGTCCATTCCTTTGTGTATATCCGTGACTGCTTTCACACTATAATGGCAGAGTTGATTATTAATAATTGTGACAGAGACTGTATGGCATGTGTCATGGTAGGGGTACATGACAAAGTATCACAAACAGGGGGGCTTAAAACAACAGAAATTTATTGTCTCATATTTCTGGAGGATTGAATCTGAAATCAAGGTATCAGCAGGGATGGTTCCTTTTGGAGGCTTCCAGGGAGAATCTGTTTCTTGCTTCTCTCCTAGCTTCTGGTTGTTGCTGGCAATCTTTGGCATTCCTTGCCTTGTAGAAGCAGCAGTACAATCTCTGCCTGTGGCATCACATAGTGTTCTCTCTTTGTGTCTTCATATCATCTTATAAAGATGCCAGTCATAGTGGATTAAAGGCCAACCTTAGTCTAGTAATATGTCATTTAACTAATTATTTCTGCAATGCCCCTATATCCAAATGTGGTCACATTCTGAGGTACTGGGAGTTAGGAATTCAACACATCTTTTTTGGAGGACACAATTCAACCCATAATAGACTGGAAAGTTAAAAATATTTATTATCTGAACTTTATAGGAAAAGTTTACCAATCCCAGACTTAGCCCAACAAAATTTTTTTTTTGGGTGGGGAGGCAGGAGAAGAATTTTATCATTTAAATTGTTTCTAATTGCTAACATACGATAATAATAGTAAAAGGCTGCCTAACTTTTAGTTGTCCTTCTCATCATTTTTTAATTCCTCTACCTACAATTCACTCCTGTGTAGCTTGCACCTGGAGCAGACAACTTTTCAACTTTTCACGACTGCTTCCTTGTTTCAAGCAACACAAGAAATATTTACAATTCACTACCTCTTTCCATCCTCCCTGTCAGCTTTCTAAAGGTGATTAAGTTTTCCCTCTTTCTTTGGGTAAAATGATCACAAGATCCCAGCAGAACTATATTTGGGGAGAGCGAGAGGAAGAGCAAGAAAAGGCTCAAAGACACCTTCTGAACAGGTATTAGTATATCCACAACGGGCCTAAACTCTGAGGTATGTGTGAGTGTCCCTCTTCTCAGGCTGTATTAAAAGCAAACAGTCTATGGAATTTCATTCCCCAGTTGGTGTGCATTTTAGGTGTTGAGTTTTTCTGTGGTAAATGTGGTTAATTTGAATGTGGTTGAGAAAATTTGCCTCATGTATCTGATCCTCTGCTACTTCTTTGGAAAGATATTTCAGGCTACAGAATTAAATCAAAGCCTTTGAGGAATGATATTCCTCCAAGCAGTTTGACTTTGACATAGTTTTGTTATCTCTTACATTTTCATTAAAGATAATTTAATGACCGGAAAACTGTTTTTACATAAATATCTGCAAGCTATATCTTTGGACTTATTTCTGCCTTCTTGATCTAACCTTACTCAAATAAACGTCAGTTAATTCTGTAATTAAATTTCCTTGACTTTTTCTTTAAAGTGTATTACTTTATTTATAGCATCTCATTAAAAGTTTTTGTATAAAATTTTTAACCCTGTCATATATTAACAGACAGGAACTATAACTTGTAAAGAAAATCCTTTTTGTACCACCATTTGCTTTAGCCATACAGACTGTCAGGTTGTTACTCTCTCTGAGGATCAGCACCCGAAAGGAATAGTCTCAGTTTCCTTCTGTGGTAATTATAGATCGATATTCCTGAATCTATGCTGCAATGACTGCAAATTTTGCAGGAAAGTCTGCTTGGCCATAATATTTCAATTATGCTCATTCTTTAGTGTAGTGATTTTGTGTATGTAATGCTAAAATAAAACACAAATGAAAAATGCCATTTTATAGCTTAAAACTATATAATTGCATGTGTAATTAATTTTAAAAAAATCATACAATCAGTACATTGTAAGTTTCCAAAGCTTTAAGAAATTAAAAAAATCTTATGATGTAATCTGCTGTATAATTTAGAAGAATAAAGGCCTAAGTGCTGGCATATGTGCTCTCAGACATAGGATAGAGAAGGCCATAAGGCTAACAAACTTCGGTGTGTTCTGCCCACCTTGAATACAAGTATAACCTATCAATACCTACATCTTTAAATGAATTAGTCTATGGTCCCTGTGGAAAATTTAATTCTTGGAAGAATTGAATTCTGTTGAAATCAACAAGATTTATTTGTAAAAGGTTTCTCACAATGGCCAGTTGAGGTATGTTAGAGCCTTTAGTATTGACCCTAAATATTACTTAATAGCTATCAAATTCTAAAAAATAAATAAAAAAGCTCCATAACAGTGATTAATTCTGACTTGCATTTTATACCAGTAATTTCTCAAATGTTCAATGTGCTTAAGAAATTTCCTTCTTAGAAAGAATCAGGCCACATAATCCACTGATTGGTTTATAATTTGGGAGTAATAAAAGATTCTCCTTTCTTAAGATAGAAGAGATCAAACTTCATGCCCACACTCAAGGCAATTTACCAAAAGAGTTAGTTTAAAGAGATCAGTAAAAATCAAGAATCCAATATTTGGGAGAGTCAATGGAAAGAAATCACTCCCTATGAGAGGTGGTTTTTTTTACCTTCTTCTCCTCCTCTTTCTCTTCTTTTTCTGTTTCTTCCTGTCTTTCACCTTCCTTTAATTTTAGAGAATTATGAAAAAGAAGATATATATACACACACACGCACACACACACACACACACACATATATATAGAAAGAGAGAGTGAGAGTGAGTGAGCTAGGTATCTTAATATGTAGGTATCTATCAGTCATCTATCCATTCTTATGGACTAATTATGCATACAACAAGCCAATAAAAAGTCTATTAATGCAAAAAAAATTGTAAAAGTCACGAACAGGCAGTGAAGTTCCTTCTTGGCTTCTCTTGGGGAAGACAGAACTATTGCTACCCTGTGGCACAAAATGGGGAAAGCATATGCCGTGAATCTGCAAGGAATCTCTTGCCAACTGTGCTATGTTCCTTCTCAGAATTTCATAAAAAGGTGTTTTTCTTAAAGACTCCTTGGCTCTTTTCAACTTAACATTCTAAAGCCAACAAATACTAATACAAAAGAACAGGTGTTAAGGCAATTATATATAGTGCTGCTTTCACGTGATTGGATCACACCTGACAAGTACTCAAAACTTAAACAGAAGTCCAAACCATGTTGATCACAAGGACATGAGCACAGCCTCGATAGATTTTTCAAGATTGTGACAAGAACATGATGTAAGTCCCCCCTCCCCCCAAAAAAGGCAAATCTGAGGAATGGAAAATCAATTGTGACCATGAAATACACACACTCATATATACACATTATACATATATAAAATCACATTAGAAACTACAAATATATAGTAGTTTATATATGTAGTAGTGTGTATTTTTATATATATATATATAAAACTGTTGTATAACCAACCCACCCAAAAGAAATGCAAATAGACTACCTTCATATTGAACTGCATAATACTGCTCAATTTTAAAGAAATAAAAATTAAAATAATAATCTTGATCAGAGATATGAGGTACCAAGTAATTTTCCAATCTCCATCTAAATATTAAGTAGGTTGTTAAGTATGAAATGTCCAATTTCCTTAAGTACTAAATCTGACAGTTGGGTGTCTCTGATGTTTCACTTTGACACTTCTTGTTTTATTTTTATTGTGAAGGTACATCCTCATTCTTTCAAACTCATGGTTTGGTTTGTGATTATCTTTCAAAAAAAATTTTAGAGCGATTTTTGTGAAACCATGGATAAGTCAAAAATTTGTGTTATTTTTGAATGTGAGTTTCATCATGGAACCAATGCTGCAAAGACAGCTCGAAATATCAATTAAGTATTTGGGAAGGATGTGGCTAATGAATGCACAGTCCACTGATGCTTTGAGAATTTCAATTCTGGTGATTTTAATCTTGAAAATGAACCACGTGGACAACCTGAGCCCAAGGTGGATAACAATGAACTGAAAGCTGTAGTGGAAGCAAATCCATCTCAACCTACATGAGAATTAGCAGCAAGGTTTGACGTTACTATTCCAACAATATCGGACCATTTGAAATAAATTGGCAAGGTAGAGAAGCTGGATAGATAGGTACCGCACGAATTAAATGATCATCAGAAGAGAAATTGCCTTGAAGCTTGCCTTTCTTTGCTGTCATGATATAAAGACAAACCATTTCAACACCATATTGTTACGTGTGATGAAAAATGGATTCTTTTTGACAATCATAAGCATTTGGCACAATGATTGGATAAAGATGAAGTGCTGAAACACAGTCCAAAACCTAATATTCATCAAAAAAACCTAATGGTGTTTGTTTGGTGGTCCTCCACTACAGCTTGATCAAACCTAGTCAATCAATTACAGTGGATGTCTACTACAACCAGTTGGACAAAATGATGAAGATGCTTGCGATTAAGCAGCTGAGATTGATCAATAGAGACTGGCCAATCCTCTTGCAAGATAATACTCGACCACATGTTGCACAAACAATGCTGCTCAAACTACAGAGGCTGGACTTGGAAACTCTGTCATCCACCATATTCACCAGACCTTGCATTGACTGACTACCACTTCTTCCAGGCTTTGGACCATTTCTTGCCAGGAAAAATATTCAATTCTCAAAAAGCTGTGGAAAACGTCATGCATGGTTTTATTGCCACTCACTCTCCAGGCTTCTTTGCTGCCAGCATAAACAAGTTACTGTTAAGATGGCAAAACTGTGTTGTAAATAAGAACAATAGCTGTCACCTAAATACACTTCATAAAAATTTTAAGCCTGAACCATGAACACCTTTAGGCAGGATAGCTTAGAAATCTTTACTCGTAGACTACGGGTTTCAATGTGAAGAAGTGGCCTGTGTATGGTTCTACATAGGATCTGGCTCATTCCGGTGATAGCACAATGTGCAGGCATTATTTAGGTAATAAAATTATCCAGGTTAAAAAATTAAAAAAAGCATTCAGTTTTTATAGTAGAATAATAACTATTCCTCTTACAGAATGGTGATTTAATAAGATTGATTCCATAAATTATACTACTGTATCAAATCCTTCAACTTCAGAAAGTTAATTAAGCATTTTTGATGGCCTTCTTTCACTTTAGCTTTCTTAAATTCATATTCTTTCAAACCCAGTTGTCCATTTAAGGAGACAGTAAAAATAGGTCAAAAGGAATGGTAGATATACTTTTAACATGAGTCATACAACTACAGGTATTCAAAAAAGCATCAAATCTAGAAGAGAGTAGGCTTTCCAATAGGATGGATGCTTTAGATTTAGTCATGATATTATTTTTCAGTCCTCATATCATAATTTTTTTACCATTAATCAATTTTCTGCCTCCATGTCTCTTTTCAAGCCTGTAATTGAAATCTACCATTCTTTTAAGCTTTTCAAAACCTTTATCTGGTTTCCAAATAAACACTTCTGAAATCTTACTTTTTTTTTCTGGAATACTGATAAGACATATTAGAAAAGCATAACACTTTCTACTCCAGATTTTCACATAAACATATAATGTTCATAAAATGCTCTGTCTTCAAATATTTTCTCAAATTATTTCCCTTGGTGCTCTAAATTTAAGTCATGTGATATGTATCTATTTTGTCCTTCTTTTATACTTTTAGATAACATTTTTGTAGTTGTGCCTCACACTAAAAAAGACACCACCTGAATGTTTATAGCAGCACAATTCACAATTACAAAGATGTGGAAACAACCCAAATGCCCATCAATTCATGAATGGATTAGTAAAATGTGGTATATGTATACCATGGAGTATTACTCAGCTATAAGAAATAACAGTGATACAGAATCTCTTTTGTTCTCCTGGAGAGAGTCGGAACCCATTCTATTAAGTGAAGTATCCCAAGGATGGAAATATAAGCACCACATGTACTCACCAGCAAATTGGTTTCCCTGATCATCATCTAAGTGCACATTTGGGAATAACACCAATTGTGTGTCGCACAGAGGTGGGGGGTGGGGGGAAGGGATGGGTGTATACCTACATGATGAGTGCGATGCGCACAGAATTGTATGAAAAGTACTAAAATTCTGCTTTCCTCCTCTAGTCCTTCCTGTCTGAGATAATCAATTATTTTTTTCATCTTTTAATTGATATATGATCTATGAACATAGTTTTGGGGTGTATGTGATAATTTATTTTAACTTTTAAAGATCAAATCAGTGTACTTGAAATATCCATGAGATAATCAATTTTAAGGATTCGGTAATACACTCTGGAAATATTTAAATAGTACCTTTTCTATTCCTGTTATGATCCTTAAAATTTGCCCCTATTTGCTCTTATTGCATGTTAGTTTTCTTGTATGATTTTACCATTTTTTAATGGTCCTCTTTGGCAGCATAATTTAGCTTCAATTTTTATGTTCCCAGTTGATGTAAGAGCTCCTGGTATATTTTGCTAGGTGTGGTATCTACCTTAGCAGTCAAAACTGATAGCACTATTGATTTTATTAATACTTTTTATGTGCAACATTGGATAAAATGCTGGAAAATGAACTACAGTGACTTTCACAATGATTTCTCTAGTACAATTTATTGGAGGTACTAAATGTTTTCACCGCAATTCCAATTGTATCAGAAGAGTCTATTAAACTACTGTACTTTTAGAAACATCAGTACATATTATCTTCAGGTTACACTAAAAAATGTGGAATTATTTGAATTACTATAAGTATGGTACACTATCTTGTGAATGCATTTTTAAAAAATTTATTGTTATAAGGGTTCAATCTAAATCAGGCTTATGTATATGAGAAACTAAGCTTAGAACCTGAATAAACAACAGGAGAGTCAGCATTTCAACTTTTACGTGTTTAACAGAGGATTATGGAATTGTCCCACAAGCATAAGCTAAATCATGAAAATTTACATTTTCCTTCTGTAGGACAGTTCCTTGTAACATTATCCTCTGAACAACGGCTCGTTTTCTTGTGCCAGTATTCTATTCCCTGAACTGTAGCTTGGCAGCAGCCAGGTCTCAAATTTCAACCACATGTATTTCAAAAAATCAAAAGATCCTTATTTGGCACTTCAGTCACATATCTTTAAAAGCAGTGTTTGTGCGTCAGATTTAGAAATAATTGAAACCAGGGGGTTCAAAAACCAAACTTTTCTTCCAAGATGTTTCAACTTCAACTGATTCCAAAAACATTGAAAGCAACAGAATGGAAACCAGAATAGAAACCTCATGCAGCCTTCAGTGTAATATACTGACAGCGCCTGCAGAAATAGGCTCAAAATGTGCCTCATACACCCGAGCCAAGATGGGGATCCTTGTAATGCCTGACCCTGTGTACTCAATAGCCTACCTGAAAACAGTCCTAGAGTTCTGCAAGTCTGAGACTTAGTGTGTCAGCTCATGAGGTCATTTTCTCTAAGGCCGAACACATAACCAAAGATGGAAACATATGTAGAAATTTTGAGTTAGTTATCCAATATTAAAAATCACATTAAAAACTATAAGCATATATATTTCATGGTCACAATTGATTTTCCATTCCTCAGATTTGCCTTTTTTGGGGAGGGAGTCTTACATTATATTCTTGTCACAACCTTGAAAACTCTATCGAGGCTGTGCTTATGCCCTTGTTAGCAACACGGTTTAGAGTTCTGGTTCAGTTTTGAGTATTTGGCAGGTTGACCTAATCTGGTGAAAACAGTACCATCTGATTGCCTTAAGATCTTTTCTTTTGTATTTGTTGGCTAAGAATGTTAAATTGAAAAGAGCTCAGGTGCCTTTAAGAAAAAGGAGGCCTTATTGTAAAATTCAGATAAAGGACATATAGGAGTTGGCAAGAGATTCCTTGCAGATTGATTCACAGCACAAGCTCCCCCAATTTTGTGCAATAGAGTAGCAATGCAATAATTTTTCCAGTCCAAAAGAGCAATCAGTACTCTCCTCCTGAAGAGAAGCCAAGGAGGAACTTCATTCTGCCTACAGATGAAATAGAGGTGTATACAAAGAGTAAATAAAAGATTACTCAATTTTTATGTAAATTTGTTTTTAACTTTAATGTTACATATGTAAACTTTCTTTGGTATAATTAAAGGCATATAGTTTATTCGACCATTCAACCTTTAGTTTAGACCATACTATTAATTGAATAATTTGCAAGTCTTCCAGCTTCCATTCTTTCTTAATCCCCTGCATTGTTCATGTTGTATAGACTTGTCTTTACAGATAACTGATTTGACTCTTCCCCCAATTAGCTCAAAATCTCTCACTGAATCACCATCTTTTTATTCAATCATGTCTAAGCTCTTTAGCCTGGAAGTAAGGCTCCTTACAATTTTACATATGTCCTCCAAATCCCTTTCCTGTCTTACAGCCTAACATCCCCCCACAACCTCCCTGTCTCCCACCCTCATTTTCAATGTCCTACGTTAGAAAATCTGGCTTATTCCAGTAGCGTATACTGCAGAGAATATAGTTTGGAATTCAGTAAATCAAAACTGAAGTCTCAACTTCATCACTTACTAGCTCTGAAAATCTGGAATAATTTCATTTAATATTTATAAAATGTCTCTGTGCCATCTACCTATAGAGTGATTGTACTTTCAAATGAGGAAATCCCTAGGAAACATTTTTGAAAACTGTAATATGATGTACCAGTGATTCCCAGTGTGTGTCAGACTAGTAATTTCATTTAATTTCATTCAATTTCTATTGTTTTATGAAAAAGTGGTTATATGATTACACACATTTATTTGAATCTCAGCTCCACAGTTTACCAGCTGCTGTCTTTGTAAAATTTACTTAATCTGTGAAATAAACTTCGTGAAATAAATTTTGTGAAGTAAATTTTAGTTTCAAAATTTGTAAGATTGGAATAATAATAATGGCTAATTCAGAGGGTTCTTAGAGGTTAAAAGAGTTCATATTTGAAGAGTTCCTCCTACAAAGAGAGTACTAGATAAGGGTTTGCTGAATAAATAAGCACTAAGTTAAACAAAGTTAAGTAGATTTCTTTACTTCAGGACTTACTAGCAAATATGCACTATTGCTTTCTAAGAGAATATAACAGACAGCGTTTCTCAAAATTATTTCCTAAAAGAAACTTTGGAAAATGATGAGCTTTACCAATAATAATTCAAATTCTCCTTAACAAGTAGTCCATTTTTCTCCCTGCCTAACTTCTTGTTAGGGAATGATATGCACATTGTCAAACAGTGGTTAATTTGCATAGCATTGGCAGTATTCTTTTAAAAAAATAATAAACTTTATTTTTTAGAACAGTTTTAGTTTCACAGCAAAGTTGAGTGGAAGGTACAGAGAGTTCCTATCTATCTCTGACGATATTTCTCCTGTATCTGGCTCCCTCAACCTCCCCAACTATTGATATCCAGCACCAGATTGGTACCTTTGTTACTATCAATAAACCTACTTGACACAGGATTATCACTCAAAGTCCATAGTTTGCATTAGCATTCAACTGACTTTTGTATATTAACCTTGTATCCTGGAAGCTTGCTATAATCACCTATGAGTTACAGAAGTATATTTGCTGATTCTTTCAGATTTTCTGCATAAATGATCATGCCATTTATGAGCAAAGACAGTTTTATTACTTCTTTCTTAATCTGTGTACCTTTTATTATTATTTTTTGACTTATTACATTGGCTAGAACATCTAGTATGATATTATAAAGCAGTGGTGAGAAGTGACAATCTTGCTTTGTTCCTGATCTTAGAGATAAATCCAAGTTTCTCACTGTTAAATTTGCTGTTACCTGTGGGTTGTTTGTACATGTTTATCATCTTGAGGAAGTTCCCCTCTTTTAGTAGTTTGCTGTGAGTTTTTATCATGAATGGGTTTGGGGTTTTGTCAGTGCTTTTTCTGCCTCTATTGATGTGGTCATGTGGTTTTTCTTCTTTAGCCTACTGATGTGATGGATTATAGTAATTGATTTCAAATGTTGAATATCTGGGATGAATCCCACTTTGTCATGATGTAATTCTTTTTATACAAAGATGGATTCAATTTGTTAATATTTTGTTAAGGATTTTTGCATTTATATTTATAGAGATATTGATTTGTAATTTTCTCTCTTTTCTTATAATGTATTTGTCTGGTTTTGGTACTAGGCTGGCTTCATAGAATGAGTTAGGAAGTAATTTCTCTGCTTCTGTCTTCTGGAAGAAAGTGTCAAGAATTGGTATAATTTCTTCCTTAAGTGTTTGTTAGAATTTACCTTTGAACTCATGTGGGTGTTGTACTTTCTATTTTGGAAGGTTATTAATTGTTTATTCCATTTCTTTAATAGATATAGACCTATACAGATTGTCTATTTTTTCTTCTGTGAGTTTTTGCAGATTGCATGTTTCAAGGAGTTTGTTCATTTCATCTCAGTTATAAAATTTGTAGAGATAGAGCTGTTCTTAATATTCCTTTATTATCCTTTTCATGTCTATATGTTCTGTAGTGATGTCCCTTTTTTCATTTCTGATATTAATAACTTATGTTGTCTCTCTTTTTTATTAGTTAGCTTGGCTAGAGGCTTATCTATATTATAGATCTTTTCAAAGAACCAGCTTTTTGTTTTATTTTCTCTATTGATTTCCTGTGTTTTGTTTCATTAATTTCTTCTATAATTTGTTTATTTTTTGACTTCTTACTTTGGATTTAATTTATTCTTTTGTGTCTAGTTTCATAAGAAGGAAGCTTAGATTATTGATTTTAGGTCTTTTTTTCTAATATACATTCAAAGCTATGGATTTCCCTCTGATAAGTTGTATTTTCATTTTATTTTCATTCAAAATATTGTAAAATTTCTCTTAATAATTCTTTTTTGATCCATGTGTTATTTAGAAATATGTTGTTTAATGTTTATGTATTTTGAGATTTTTCCAGATATATTTCTGTCATTGATTTCTAGTTTAATTTCTTGGTAGCCTGAGAGCAGCCATTGTATGATTTCTATTCTTTTACATATTTAATATGTGTTTTATAGACCAGTATGTGATCTATCTTGATGAATGTTCCAATGTGCTTATAAAGAATTTTAGTCTGCTGTTGTAATGTCAATTTTATCCGATTGATTGATGACATTGTTGAGTTCAACTTATGTACTTAATGATTTTCTCACTGCTGAATCTATTTCTTATTGAGGAATGTTAAAGTCTCCAACTATACTAGTGGATTCATTTCTTTATTTTGTAGTTTTATCAGTTTTTTCCTTACATATTTTGATGATCTTTTGTTAGGTGCATATATACAAAGGATTTTACATCTTCTTAGACTATTTGGCCCTTATCACTATTTAATGCCCTTCTTTATTCCTGATAAACTTTCTTTGCTGTGAAGTCTGCTGTGTCTTAAATTAATATAGATACTCCCATTTTCTTTAAATTAGTGTTCACAAGGTATATCTTTCTCCATCCCTTTACTTTTAATCTATATGTGTCTTTATATTTAAAGTTGGCCTCTTGTAGGTAACATATAGTTGGGCCTAGTTTTTTGATCCACTCAGACAATCCCTGTCTTTTAATTAATATATTTAGACTATTAACATTCAAGATGATTATTGATATAGTTGGATTAATATCTGTCTTATACACTAACTACAGTTTTTTATTTGGTGCCCTGGTTTATTGTTCATATTTTTGTCTTTCACACCATTTCTGTCGTTTTTAGCTGTACCTGGGCATTTTATATGATTCTTTCTTAGCTTATCAATAATATTATTTTTTTCTTTTTTTTTTTTTTTTTTTGCTTTTTTAGTGATTGCCCTAGGCCTAGAGTATGAGATATACATTTTCAATGAATCTAGGGCCGCTTTTGAATAACATTATACATCTTCGTGGGTTGTGTAAGTACTTTGTACTCATAAAATAGTCCTAATTCTTCCCCCCTATCCATTATATCATGGCTGGCATTCATTTCCCTTATATATAAGGTATATTCACAGATAAGCATAGTCAAACACATTTTTGCTATTTTTATTTTGAACAATCTGTTACCTGTTAGATTAATAAAGGATAAGAGAAATAAACGTTTTTGTTTTACCCTCACTTGTCCTTTCTTTACCACTCCTTCTTTCTATAGATCTATGTTTCTGACTCATATTATTTTGCTTTTTTCTGAAGTACTTCTTTTAACATTTCTTACAGGATAGATCTACTGGCAACATATTCCCTCAATTTTTCTTTGTCTAAGATTCTTTATTTCTCCCTCACTTTTGAAGGATAATTTTACAAGGGTATAAAATTCTAGGTTGATGGGGTTTTTTTCCTCAACACTTTAAATATTTCATTCAACTCTCTTTTTTGTTTACATGGTTTCTGAAAAGTCAGATATCATTCTTATCTTTGGTCTTCCGTAGATAAGGTTTTTTCCTCTGACATGTTTCATGATTTCTTTTGATCTTTGGTTTTCTGAGGCTTGCATATGATATGCCTAGGTGCAGATTCTTTTGTGCTTTTTTTTTAATGTAAAAAGTTTTAGATTATTTATTTCTCTTTTTTTATTATTTCAGCATATTATGGGGATACAAACATTTTGGTTACATGAATTACTTTTGTGCAGTTTGAGTCAAAGTTATAAATGTGTCTGTCACCCAGATACTGTGCATTGTACCCATTAGGTGCTTTTCTTTTTTGCACTTATACTATTGGTGTCCTTTGAGCTTCCTAGATCCATGATTTGGTGTTTTGACATTAACTTTGAAAAATTCTCATTCATTATTGTGTGAAAGTTGTCAGAATCAAATTGAGTCAATTGTGTTAAAAAAAAAAAAAACAACCTCACAAATAGAGATAGAGACTGCTAGAAAGGGAGGGTTCTCATGCAAACATGTCTGATAGCAAGAGCTATAACAAAAGACTCCACAGAACCCACAATGTTGCACAAAGACCATTGCAATCTTACACAGAAAACACTTCTGTGAGATATCCGTTCAGCAACTGCCTGTGCAACCTTGGACTGGCGTCATGTCTCTTATTTATCCTTGTAGCCGGGGATAATTATCTCAAACCAGTTATATAATTATCTTCATTTTTTCCTTTAAAAACTTTTGTCTTGGCAGAGCATGGTGGCTTCTGCCTGTAATCCTAGTACTTTCGGAGGTCAAGGTGGGAATAATGCTTGAGGGTCAGGAGTTTGAGACCAGCCTGAGCATGAGTAAGACCCTGTCTCTACTAAAAACAGAAGAATTAGCTGGGCATGTGGCATGTACCTGTAACTCAAACTACGCAGAAGGCTGAGGCAGGAGGATTGCTTGGGCCCAGGAGATTGAGGTTGCAGTGAACTATGATAATGCCTCTGCACTCCAGCCCAGGCAACAGAGAGCCAGATGGTATCTAAAAAGCAAACAAACAAACAAACCAAACTTTTGTCTTCCTTTACTTTCCTGAATATGCACATAATTTACTATGGCACATATATTTCCTTTGAAATACCTTATTCCTGAATAAATATCATTTTCTTTCAGAGAGGCTCTCTGTATTATTTGACATAATTGCTGTCCAGTAGCAAAACCTGAACTTTTAGAAGGAATTGGCAATTGTCTGAACTGGTGTGCAGTACTCACTTGAGCCTTTTGAGCTCTCCACTTCCATGGCTTGTCTTTCTTCCCTGATGAATCTTCTCTCATACCAAGTCTCTCGATTTTTGGTAGAGGCTTTATGACTTATTCAGAACTTGTTATGGTTATAAGGGCACTTTAAATTATTCTTGAGATGATAAAAGCCTTTTTGTCTTTTCCATCAAGTTGTTTCTGTGTAAAGACAAGTATCCTTCTGGTTTGAGTACTCTAGTTTCTATAGAATTTACATTTTGTTTCTGAGGCATGTCGTTTCTGATAAGTTTACTTTTTTTTCCCCAGCATTTCAGTTTAATATTTTGTTTGCTCTGTATACTTGGGTTAAAATTTATGTGAGGACTCTGGTTTTGGTTTCATTTTGGTTTGGTTATACACCATGTGTAAATGATTTGGCTGTGTTCTCTTGCTTGTTTCTAAACATCTTACAAAAGCAAAAATAAACAGTCAAAATGGTGATTGCAGGATGGCTAATTAAAAGCCATTAGTGTGGTTATCACCATCTAAAATACTAGTCCAAACTCCTGATGTTCTCTGATGGGATTTATAAGACTTTTTTTTTTTTTTTTTGCTCTTGAGAGATTAATATGAAACAGAATGGGTTTCTCAAATGTTAAGGCATATTAGATTTTATTTGACTCTAGATAACTATATTATGGCCCATTCTTGTGTACGTTTTTAAACTGATGGGCAAATTACATCAAGGAAAATTTGGAGCTCAATTGATCATTATTTGGACACTCTAAAAATACCTACAATTATAAAGTTAACATATAGAACCTTCTAAGTTCTCTATCTCTCTCTGTTATTATTTCTGACTCTTCTGCATGTATTGTGATAAAACTCACTGCTTATGGCATTTCAGCCAAAATTATTTTTTAATTTTTTTATTGATACATAATAATTGTACATATTCATGGAGTACATGTTACATCTTGATACAAGCACACAACATACAATGATCAAATCAGGGTAACTGGGACATGACTCACCTGAAACATTCATCATTGCTTTATGTTGGGAGCATTTGAAAACTTCTAGCTATTCTGAAATACAATAAACTATTGTCAACTATAATTTCCCCATTGTACCACTGAACATCAGAACATCTTCCTTCTATTAAACAGAATTACCCCTTCATCACCATTTCTTCATTACCCCTTCCCACCACCCTTACCAATCTCTAGTAGCCACGATTCTATTCACTACTTCCTTGAGATCAATTTTTTTTTTAGGTCCCATATATGAGTGTGAAAATGAAATATTTGTCTTTCTGTGCCTGGTTTGTTTCACTTAAAATAATGTCCTCCAGATCTATCCATGTTTCTGCAAATGACAAAATTTCCTTCTTTTTCATGGCTAAATAATATTCCATTGTGTACATACACCACAACTTTTTTATTCATTCATCCCTTGGTAAACCCTTAAGCTGATTCCAGTTTTTTTTTTTTAAAATCCTAAAGGGATTTCAAATTAATGTCTTCACAAATTACAACAACTTAGATACCTCTGGAAATGTAAATGTAAATTTATGTTTGCCTGCCTACCCATTGCTTAGGGTGATAGCACAGTTATTTTAAAGATTGATATTCTTTGAAACTAGACAGAAACTAGATAATTTTGTTTTTATAAAAGTAAGTTACTCAGATCAAAGTTGTCAAAATCTTTATCTCAGAGCAATAATGTAATGGATCTCTTTTTATCAACTTATAACAGATTTAAACCTAAGGAAGGAAAGAAACTATAAGAATTCCAGAAGAAAATCTTGGAAAAACTCTTATAGACATTGCCCTAGGGAAAGAATTTATGAAGAAGACCCCAAAGGCAATCACAGCAACAACAAAAATAAATAAATGGGACCTGATCAAATTAATAAGATCCTGCACAGCCAAGGAAATTATTATGAGAGCAAACAGACAATCTACAGAATGGAAGAAAATATTTGCATGCTACACATCTGATAAAGGGCGGATAACTAGAATCTATTTAGAACTCAGGAAAATCAGCAAGAAAAAGTCAAACAACCCCATTAAAAAGTGGGCAAAGGACATGAACAGAAACTTTTCAAAAGAGGACAGACTAATGGCCAACAAACATGAAAAAATTCTCAACATCTCTAATCATCAGGGAAATGCAAATCAAAACCACAATGAGATATCACTTATCTCCAGTGAGAATGGCTTTTATCAAGAAGTTCCAAAACAATAAATGTTGGTATAGATGCGGAGATATAAGAGCACACATATACTGCTGGTGGGACTGCAAACTAGTACGACCTCTGTGGAAAGCAATATGGAGATACCTCAAAAAACTAAAAGTAGAACTACCATTTGATCCAGCAATCTCATTACTGGGCATCTACCCAAAGGAAAAAGAGACATTCCATAAAAAAGACATCTGCACTAGAATGTTTATAGCATCACAATTCACAATTGCAAAGATGTGGAAACAACCCAAGCACCCATCAATACATGAGTGGATTAATAAAATGTGGTATATGTATACTATGGAATTCTACTCAGCCACAAAAAACAATGGTAATCTAGCACCTCTTGTATTATCCTGGATACAGCTGGAGCCCATTCTACTAAATGAAGTATCACAAAAATGGAAAAACAAGCACCATATGTACTCACCGTCAAATTGGTATTAACTGATCAACACTTATGTGCACATTTAGTAGTAACATTCATTGGGTGTTGGGTAGGTGGGAAGGGAGGTGGGATGGGTATATTCACACCTAATGGATGCGGTGCACACCATCTGGGGGATGGACATGCTTGAAGCTCTCACTCAGGTGGGGCAAAGACAATATATGTAACCTAAACACTTGTACTTCTGTAATATGCTGAAATAAAAAAAAATAAAAATAAAATCTAATTAAGTAATCAGTGTCTTTTTTTTTTTTTGGAAAGTTTTCATTGAAAGTTTTTATTGAAGAAAAGTTCAACCAAATTGGAAATAATTATATATATAATATGTGACATTATATAATCTATTATAATATATTAACCTTCTTTATCTATGCTTGTACACTTTAACTATAATTAGTAATCCTCTTCTAAGTACATTTTCTAACAGTTGTTACCCTAAAGGAAAAAAAAAAGTATTGAATGATTTCAGCATTTCTTTTTTGGTTATCTTAAACATTCTTAAGTACCCTTTGCTTAAGATATTAAATAATTTGGCTACTGTAAATATTGGAACCATCTGTAATCTATGCACATAATTTTTTTCCTGGTATCTTTAAAGATTTTTAAAACATAATGACCTTACAGAATCTATTCAATTTTGTTAGCCAAAATATTTTAGCTAATAAACAGAGCCTGAACAATTCCTTGTCACAGATGTTTTTTCTTGTGGTCTTTTATCATTGGATTTATCAAGTTAGGAGATATTAGTCTAATAAACCAATGGAACTTAAAAGAACAATGTCATTTTTCTTTCAGAATGAGCTGAGCTTTGAAATTGTATCTTCACTAAAAAAACATGAATAGACCTACTCTTAAATCTGAACTGGAAAAGACACATGCGTTATCAGTCTGAAAGTTGTACAGAATCGAATATTCAACCTAACGCTAACCAAAAAAAAAAAAAAAAATAGCACTGTTAGCTCATTTTTCTTTTTTCTTAGACATCTTGGACATACTATAAATCTTTGATGGATATTTCTATGAAATTTTACCTAAATTACCTAAAGACAAAACATGTGAACCCATGCCCTTTAAACTATATTTTTATATTCATTCATGGCTTCTTTTTAATAAGTACTGATAGATAAACACATAACTGTTTATGAAAATACAATATAAAATGTACAGCATACAAAAGATGTAGTAAAATAGTATTTCCCAATGTGTCATAAACATACTAGTGGTAGAATGTGAAAATGATATTAGGAGAAGGCTAACGAACAATCTTCTTTTTAATTTTAATTAATTTTTATTTTTATGGGTGTTAACATAATGTAACAAGTACATTCAAATCTTGATTTCATGAGCATTAGAAAGATATCTTAAAAGAGTGAGCAGTTAAAAAAAATAAATGTTAAGTAAATGATAGTGCAGACTGTGTGAAGGTATGACAAAATGATAAAGGAGATCAGAGAAGCTTGGACGTTTAGGGGACAGTCCTTTAGTTGTCAATAGCAGTATTACAGTGACATTCCATTTTATAGTATGATTATTTCAATTTATTTCTGAACTAGCCTGTCTTCCTATAGCATTTAATTATAATTTAATTCACAAAAATTAGATTTATTACTTCTGCTCAGGTTTGGGTAAAACTCACAAAGCTCATGATGATGTGTATATCACACAAGGAGTGAAGGAAAGCAAAGCCACTAACTTGTATTTATTCAGTGAGACAGTTCTTATGAAAATGCTTTGCAACTTCAAAACTATCATACATGCAAAAAACTTAAGGCACATGCTATGACTTATCCTGGTGGCTGTAGAGACTAAAGCCTTCAACTCTCTAGTGATTGATCTCTCTCTAATTCCCTCTGAAACAAACCCATTGGCCTTAGCGCTGATTCATGTATTTGATATAGTCTCACCATCTATATATACCCCATACCCTAAAAGCATACAAGGTTTGTAACATAGATGCAATCTTAATAAATTTGTGTTATACTTTTAGCAAAAGCAATGCTGAAAGTGGTCTGAAAAAATATTTTGAGAAAAAAAATACATCCACTTTAATCGTACACAATACCCACATGACAGGCTTTTACAGTTAGACAAATCTTTCCATGTTCTCTACTGTTCGTATTTGCCATAAAAATACCTAATTAATAATCTATCAAGTTCTTTTCTTAAAGTTTATTGTCACCCATTAACGTTTGTTTGGACTATTAAATTCATGATACAAAGAAATATTGTATTGTGATGGAAACCACTCTGAAGTTGGAGATCCAAGACTTTTTAATCTTTATAGAGAAATTTGATCATACTTGGAAAGGAGTAGTTTATTTAGTAGGAGACTATGTCTAAGTTTTTAATGCTTGAAGAATAAATAACAGAAAAGATACTTGAGGTAAACTCAAAAACTTTTCTTTCTAAATCTCTGCACCCTTTGTATATAACCTATTCATTTTTTTGACATCAGAAGATGACTTTAACCATCTCCTTGACTTCACAGATGGTGCTGGAATCTGGTTCCCTGATTCTTTGAAATCTGTTCCTCAGATTTTTGGGTTTTTTGTTTGTTCGTTTCTTCATAGTATGTCATTTGGTAAATAAGTTTATGAAAAGAAATTCAAAATCTACCAGATAATTATTTTTCTTTTTGATGACAAATAAAGTGATTTACTTCTTAACATCAGGACAATTTTCATCTAATAAGTAATAGCCATTTAAAAATGGAAATGATCTTAAGGATAATCTTTAACCAGGTCAATAACTGATGAATTTTTAAAACTTTTATTATAATAACACATTTGTGTCTTACATATGACTACATATATTTTATCTGGAGGTGAAGGAGAAGAAAAAAGAGAAAAGAAGAGAAGAGTGGAAGAAGTTTTCTCAGGAAAGGAACTGGCTTAGGATAAAAATGCACATATATGGACTAGTTTGTTAGGAAGTTGAGAGCCTCTATACATAATTAGAAAAAGAGAAGATAAATTGATTTGCAATAGAAAGGATAGTGCTATTTGGTATGACAAGCTACATAGGAAGGTAGTCCAAACTGAAGAGAGAGGTGCATAACACCTCAGTGGTTTACATTATATAATATTAATTTTAGTCCTGTTTGTAGTCCTACATTATGGTGTGAAATACTCTCCATTGCTTAGTTTTTGCTTCGAGTTGGTGGTACTAAGGAGATAGAAGGGGAAAGACTCCATCCAGCAGAATGCCATGGTATGGACAGAGGATAGCACATCTAGGATGTGACATGTATAACATACTTTAAGAATTGAGTTGAGGGGATGGGTATATTCACACCTAAGGGTTGTGGTGAGCACTATCTGGAGGATGGACATGCTTGTATCTCTGACTTGGGCAGGGCAAAGGCAATATATGTAACCTAAACATTGTACCTCGTAATATGCTGAAATAAAAAACAAAATATATATATATATATATATATATATTTAAAAAAGAAGTGAGTTGAATAAACATCTGCTTCTGGCAACATGGTGGATCATATGCTTTGTGGTACTCTCCTCCTAGAGAACAACTTGATCCTGCATACATCAAACTCCCTCCTCTCTGCTATATCCTTACTACTATGTCCAAAACCAATAAACAAACCAACCAACCAACCAACCAACCAGCCAAACAAACAAACAAACTGCACAGGTCCTGAGCTGAGAAGAATATACACAGGAAAATGGGAGGTAGGGATACTCCTAGTTAGATGCTCAAAGAAACGCTAGCATCCAGGTATGTAGTTTGTACCAGCTACTAGTGTGGGTGATCTGAACCTGGAACTCCCTTGTCTATTCTAGAGTATGACTGAAATAATGCCAGATGTATGGCACTTCCTGGCTATAAGCAAAAACAGAAAAAGCATCTTCACTCTAGTTCTTCAGGAGTCCCACTGATTTTTATTGTCAAAGAACTCATAAAGATCATCAAGCTCTTGAGGAAACAAACCACTATTGGTGACAATCAACAGAAACAATTAGCAACCAATTTAGACCCCAAGAACTTCATATATTGGATATATTAGGATCAGAATACAGAAGAAGCTATATAAGAAATATTTAAATAAATAAAAATGGAATCACATAGATGTACATGCAACAAAAATGGAACTTTTAAAATGAAAATTATAGTGGTTGAAAACAATTGAATGAAAGTACTAAATAGCATATTAGATATAGAAATAATGAATGAATAGAAAATATGTTTGAAGAAATTCTTAATTCTTCATTATCTTGTGAATATTTCTGTAATTATTTTTATCTTACTTTTTTGTTTGCTTCTAGATTTACTGAATTTAGACAATATTTATTGCCTCTATTCTATGAAAGACTAGGATTTAGTAGGATAATATTACTCCTCATCTTTATAATTCATCATTATCTTAATTTGATAGTCCAAAGATTATGAGTTTTACATTATTTACCATTGGAACCTTAAATAATGTGCTGTATTTCATTCCATTGACTCTAATGCAAACCTCAGTCCTCTTCTATACAGGATGAGGAAAACTTTTCCTTTATGTTTTCTACCCCCTCCAAATCCTATCTCTGTTAACTATAGCTGTATTTTTATATCAGCAAAATTTTGAGCTGTTCTATAACCAAAATTAATTAATTTAATTATATATAATAATGTACAACATGTTTTGGAATATGTATAAATTGTGGAATGAATAAATCAAGTTAATTAACATATAGATTGTCTTATATAACTTATATTTTGGGGATGAAAACACTTAAAATCTGCTCTCAGCAATTTTCAAGAATCCAATATATTGTTATTAACTATAGTCACCATATTGTACATTAGATCCCTTGAACATATTCCTCCTATCTAATTGAAATTTTGTGACCTTTGACCAATGTCTCTCTAATCCCCTTCTCCCTCCAAGCCCTGGTAATAACCATTCAACTTTCTACTTCTAGGAGTTCAACTTTTTTAGATTACACATATAATAAGTAAAATCATGCAGTATTTGTCTTCCTGTGCCTGGCTTATTTCAATTAACAAAACGTCCTCCAGGTTCATCTATGTTCTCACAAATGTCAGGATTTCCTTCTTTTTTTAAGGATGCATAGTAAATATTTCATTGTGTATTTTATGTAGGTTTTTCTCTTTCTATTCATATGTGTATTTTCTGTTTCTATTCATCCAGTTATGGACACTTATGTTGTTTTGTAATTTGGCTATTGTGAACAGTGTTGCAACAAGCATGGTGGTGTAGATATATCTTCTACATACTCATTTTATTTCCTTTATATTGATACCCAGAAATGATATTGCTGGATCATATGAGAGTTCTATTTTTAAATTTTTGAGGAACTTTTATACCGTTTACCATAATGGCTATACAAATTTGCATTACCATCAACAGTGTGCAAGAGTTTCCTTTTCTTCAGAGGCTCTCTAAAACATTTTGTCTTGTGTTTTTTGATAATAGACATTCTAATAGGTGTCAAGTGATATTACACTGTGGTTTTAATTTCCATTTCTCTGATGATTAGTGATTTGAGCCTTTTTTTGCATATCTTTTGGTCATTCCTATGCTTTATTTTGAGAAATGTGTATTCAGCTCCTTTGCCAATTTTAAAAATTGGATTGTTTGTCTTCTTGCTACTGAGTTGTTTGAGTCCCTTATATATTTTGGATACTAACCCCTTATCAGATGTATGGTTTGAAAATATTTTCTCTCATTCCATAGGTTGTATTTTCCCCCTCCTGATTGTATCCTTCACAGTGCAAAGGCTTTTTAACTTGATGTAATACCAATTATCTAATATTTGCTTTTGTTACCTGTCCTTTGGGGTCATATCCAAAAAAATCATTGCCAATATCAATGTCAAGGAGCTGTTTCTCTATGTTTTCTTCTAGTAGTTTTACAGTTTTACATATTACAATTTAGTCTTTAATTCATTCTGAGTTGATTTTTGTATATGATATAGCATCGGAATCCAGTTCATTCCTTTGCATGTGGATATTTAGTTCCCAAACCTCATTTATTGGAGAGACTATCCTTTTCCCACATGTACTCTTGGCAACTTTGTTTAAAATCAATTAACTATGAACATGTGGTTTTATTTTTTGGCTCTGTACTCTGTTCCATTGGTCCGCGTGTCTCTTTTTTATGCCAGTGCCATATATATGTCATGGAGCTTTACCCCTATGTTTTCTTGTAGCAGTTTTACAGGTTCAGGTCTTACATTTAAATCTTTAATCTATTTTGAGTTAATTTTTATATATGGTGTAATATAAAGGTCTAAGTTTATTCTTCTGTATATGGATATCCAGTTGTTCCAACACCATT
The DNA here is from genome assembly GCF_041146395.1 of Eulemur rufifrons. Taxonomy (NCBI): domain Eukaryota; kingdom Metazoa; phylum Chordata; class Mammalia; order Primates; family Lemuridae; genus Eulemur; species Eulemur rufifrons. Next base: position 19,894,558 of record NC_091000.1, on the reverse strand, counting down.
TATAGAAGGGGCTGCCCTTTACCCATTGTGTATTCCTGGAAGATTAGTTGAAAATCAATTTACTGCAAATGCATGCATGTATTTCTGGGCTAAAAATAAATTTTTAGCATTTATTCTCTGCTTTGTAACCATATTTAATTTTTTGTACTCAATCAATAGATTAATTTTACAATTTGAATTCTAATAAATTGGTTTTTTAATTATTATGATTATGTAAATATTTGTTACTACTAAGTAAATAGCATCATGGTATTGCTTTTCTTTCTCTATAAGCAAAGTTTTCCTTACCTCTTGAAAGATTATGTTCCTAGTAGGAAGATCAGACCATATCTCTTGTCATTATGTTCCTAGCATGAAGATCAGACCAGGTCTCTTGTCATATATGTTATCAGTTGTTTTAGTTTCTTCACAAGGAAGCATTTTAGAGATGTAGGCTTGTAGAAAGGGTTCATATCCTAGCTCTGCCACTTATGAGCTGTGTGACTTGTAAATTATTTGATCTGTTAATTCTTCAGTATCTTTTATTTATAAAATGTGAACAATGTAAGGAATATAAAACATTTAAAACAGTATGGGAATGTAATTCATCCTCAAAATATTTTAGCTACTTTATACAATAAAATACTTCTGCTACTTTATTAAATGACTTTACTGTTATTTGGGTGATGACTGTTTTATATTATTTTTTTTTACTCCTGAGAGTTATAATTTTGTTTATTTTTACAGTTGACAAATGACTATATTTTCAAGTTTATCCAGTTTTTCAACACTACCTGGGGTAGTGACAGGGGGGCTGCTGTGTATGAGAGTAAAGCAGAGACCAGGGACTTGAATAGCTGCACTGGTATAGGGCTCTCCATGATCAACCAGTCAAGCTATAGCTGAGAAGACACCAACACAGGAAGGCTCATAGCCTGGGGGAAGGTACCTCTCAGTGGAGGCCAGAGAGGACCCAGAGTGCAGCACATGGAGCAGAGACATTTCCTCCTCCTGAACATGATAATCCTGCATCAGCTCAACTGCTAGTAAGTGAACACCCAACTAAAATTGGCTTAAAATAATTTTAAAAATTATTGGATTATCTCACTTAAAATTTATAGGTAGGGTGGATGTCATGGTGGTTTCTGGCTTTCTCACCATGATGCTCTTGGTTCTGTTCTCTGTGTATTGACTTTATCCCCCAGGCTACCAGCTAGAGGGCTGCAGACACTTTTTGACTCCTATCCATGTAAGATAATGGTCAGTGGTAACATTTTCCTATCTCTCTCTTAAGACCAAGAATGTTTTCCTAGAGAAACTTCTGGAGAATCTCTCTTTGAATTTTATGTATCTAAATTTTTACATGTTCCTCTCTGAATTTATCCTTGAGTCAATGGGTTGCCATGAATTGATGGGTAATGGTATAGATTTTCTCATGTTGTCTTGGACTAGTATACCCAAGACTGCTCCACAATGGGAAAGGGTGAAGTGGTTGTGGATGTGAGAACCCTCGGGAATGAAGAAGCAATCTGACAGGATATTTGTAACTAAAATTATGTAAGTTAAAATTATTTTAGCTGTTATATATTCTAATTTCCAAGAGTTTTTGGTTTGTTTTCTTTTTCATAACTTTCCCATCTTGCTTACAAATGCAATATTTTTTTGTATCTCTATGAGAAATTCATTAAGGATTTTTAAATTTCTTTTTGGTCCTTGAATTATTCTAATTTCCTGAGATCAATTATTTGTTTATTGTTGCCTCTTTGTTTCAAACTGTCCCCATGTTTGAAGATACTAGTTGGTTGTCCATTTATTATATTGAGGGTTGAAGAAGAAAAGTAATTTTTCTAGATTTTTCTGGGATTCTTTTACTCTCTATTTCCTTATAAGGACACTTAAGTAGAAGAGTGATTGATGAGGATCCCTATGTTCTTGGAAAAATTAAGTCTACTGTCAGGTTCTATTCAGGGTGAGAAGATGGGGTGACAGCCTTATATAAATGGCCCTGACATATAAATCTGGGGTAAAAAAAATTCTAAAAGCCCAGAGTTTTCTCCATGTTTAAAAAATTAATTTATAGGAGAGAACTTTGTTTTTTTACCTTGGGATAAATAGCTTGGTTTGATGTTCTAAGCACAAAATGTGACTGAACCAGCAGTTCCTTACATGTTTAGTCAATCCTACCCTCTATCATATCAACTGACTCTGAAATAGGATCTTCTCCTAGGTCCCAACAGACAAGTTTACTTTTACCCTCAGATGCTGCCCTCTGAAAGCATATTCTGGGATGCATATTCCTTCTCTTTATTTTATCAGAAAACATATTTCAGTTTTCTTTTCTTCTTCCAGAAATATATTGAGATTTTATATTTGTGGATGAATCTCCTTCATATTTTCCCAGTTGACTTTTGAAGTTGTATACTATTATTCTATGAAGTTCTAGGAGGCTACCAAGTGTGCTCAGTGCAATAGATATTTACTATTCTTTATTCTTGTGCCAGACACTACTCAATATCCAAGGGACAGAAGTAAACTGTGTGTTTATTTCTAAAAACTGTTTAGCTCCACACAGCTTACAATGGGGAGGGGAGATGGGCAATTTTTTTAAACAAAAAATTATTAATACAAGATGGAGTAACAAATGATCTGGAAGAGGGAATATAAACTGCTTCAAAGTTACCCAACATGGGTAGAGAAGTCTGTTTAGTGGACAAACCTTTTAAATTAAGAAAGAAAAGATGAGTAAAAGTTGGATAGTTTTAAAAAGGATTCAATAGAATAGAAGGTAAAGAACAGCAGTATTGCCAATAGAAGAAGGAGTGGTCGTAGAGGTTATTGTATATTGGGAGTACTAGAAAAAAAAATTAGTTGGCAGGGCCACAAGCACCAGGGGACAAGTAAGGTAAAGAGTCCCATCAACGTGGTCAGTTTTATTAAAGGTTTTGACTATTATTTCATGAACAATAGAAAAACATTGAAAGCTTGGAATCTGTACAGTAACAAGAAGCATTATGGAAAAATGCTCTGCCAACAACTTGAAGGATCAATTGGAGGGAGAAGAATCTCGATATATGCAGCTTTGTTGAGGAAACTCCAGGAGGTACACTTGAGAGCCCTGATCTAGCATCATGTCAGTGGTGATGAAGACAAGTGGAAAGATTTGATAGGTATTTAGGGTGCAGATTCAATAGCACTTGTTGACTTGTTGGATATGAGAAATGAAGTGAAGGAAGGATTCAAAGATGACCGTCACTCAAGCTGTGCCATCTTAGAGTTGTGTGAAATCTGGAATAGAAACAGATGTGCAGGGAAGGTGCTGTTGCCGATGATTCCTTCAGTGGGGGACATACTGAACTTAGCTGAATTCATGGTCAACAAGAGAGAGAAAGATTCTTAGCTGGGCTGCCCTTCATGTGGCGGGGCTGGATATTTTTTTTTCCATTAAGAATCAAAAACTATCTTAGCAACATTACACATAATATGAATAAAACACTTTAAAAAATAAAAAAGTGTTTTAACACAAATAAATGAATTAAATAGGATATGTTGTTATTCTAAATTTGAGAGAAGATATAGAAAGACAAAAAGGTAGATGAATACTAAGGCAAAGCTTCTAAAATGGTGATTGTATTTGAGGGCTTTTGAGTGGTTGATAGCCCAGTTTATTCAAGGTTTTCTTAAATAATTTTTTCCAGCAAAGTGTGGGCCATTTAGTTCTTCAGATATGTGTGAACATGTATGTGTTCACACAGTTCAAATATAGAATGACAAATTTTTCTTAAGATGATTGGGAGGGTTGGAAAACCTAGGGGAAGAAATTAAAGTCTTAAATAGGATGATAATAACTATACAATTATTGCATATAAACTATCTGCCAGACCTTGTTCTAGGCGCTTCCTATGTATAAAATACTCCAATCCTCATACTATAAGGGAGGTATTAATATTATCCCATTCACTAAGGAACAAAGCAATTAAGTAACTTTCTCAATTTCGCACTTTTAGGAATTGGTGGAATCAAGATTTAAACCTTGGCAATCTGGCTCTAGAGTCCACTTACCTAACCTGGTATCAAATCATATAGACTTTATATAAATATACAAATATCCATATCTTATGTAGTCATCAATGGAATATCTGCAACCAGAGAGTTTATTCCAGATCTACACATGATAGGACCATGTGGAATAGTCAAATGCTTGATTTAATGTGCAGGTGTTTTCACTAATGCACCACAAAGATCCGTTTAACTAATATATGTGACTCTGTTCATGCTAAATATATATTTAAAGTAGAATATACTAACTTACATATCGTAATAGACAGAATGGGAAACCCACAAAATTTATGCATATATCATGTATTTCTTTGATGAAAGAGGAAGGCAAAAAAATGATTTAAATCTTTGGACAAAAAATTTGTAAGGCAGGCCAAGAATGTGGCATCAATGTACTGCAAGAGTCCCCAGATACAGCAGGACTGGAAGTAGGGTGACCTTTGAGGAATTTTGAAAATTGTTATTTGTATCTATGCAATTCTCATGTGTGAGTTTCTCATAATATGGGCATTGCCAAGCGCAGCTATGCTCATTTTTATTTTAATCCCTTTAACATGATTTGATGTGACTACAATCAAAACTTGTCTAAATAAATATACATGGTCTAATTTTGAAATTTGTCAAGAACAACAAAAAATTTCAGATAAAAATAACCATGTGTATATTTCCAAGAAAAATTTGAAGTCATTTAATGCTGCCTATGGCAGTTTTGAAAGTATGAAGATAAATAAGGATTTAATTTTCTCACTTGAATATTTTCATAATTTGATGAACAAGCTGAAAAAGTTGAAATGACAGCCATTTAAATGATCTTCCAGAGAAGCTTAAAGGGGACCTCACAATCTTATTTTTTCTTAAAGGCTGCTCTGTGTGTGTGTAGGCAGGCATATATACATTTTGTAATTACAGTTAAGGTATCAGAGTGTTGCCTTAGATTCAGCTATTCCATAACTGTGAAGAAAAGGATGAACGATTTTTAAAGCCTCTTGGGAAAATTTAAGCAGGGGGGATAATTCATAGCCTCCAGGAGGCTAAACCTACTTATGTAAAAGTGTAAGAATAGATGTGTCATGAGCATAAAAATATCACAGATGGAAAAAAAATTCTAGACTCTAGAAGGCAGAGGATTGACCTAAAATAACTGGGTATATTCCAGTATCCCTCGTGTTTCTAATAGACTTTAGCTATTGTTTGTTTTTTACTTAAAATCAGTGACAGAAAGAAAAAAGATTCAAATGACACACCAAATCATCCATATGTGACTCATGGCCAATAACAAATGGGTCACTGACATTTGTCGTTGCTAAACAACTCCCTGATATTCATCATTTAGGTAGCATGCAGTTACCAAATGGATGGTTTTCACAAAATTAAAATGTTATAAGTAATTTTATTATAACCAGTTAATAATTACCATAGAGATGTACAAATATTCTTGTTATTATTTTGGGTGGTGCTATTAAGAAAGCCTTTCTCACCCCAAAAATTGACACATGTATGGATAGATGGCACACATGTTTTGGGAGAAAACATACTAACAGGATTGATTCTCATGCCAGGTGGCTGATGTTTATGTGCAGGTGGAGAGCTTATTTCTGCTCTCTATATAACTAGTGGAACTGAGATAGAAGAGATGGAATAGTCAAATACCTGACTGAATTTTGCAGTTATTTTTAGTAATATACCACAAAACTCAAATTGATTAGAAAAACTTCATGTAGTTATATAATGTGGTCTTAAAGGCAGTATTAGGTTCAAATTATATTTACATTTATTGTCAAGAATTATTTTTCAATTTGGAGTTGCAAAAAATAGCATAGGAACCTAGCGAATTTATTTATACCAAATTTATTTATACCTGACAATCTAATTTAAAAGCCTCACTCAGGAGATTTTTATTTCATTTCTTTATTAAACCTTCTACTTCCAAAATATATCCATGGAACATTTCTTGAGATCTTGCGGGTAAAAGTTATTAGACATAGTTGCTACTTTTAGTATTTTTATGGTTATGTGAAACAGCAAATTAAATAGCGAATCATGCTCTGTAGGCTATTTTCACACACTTTATCTTGAGATATGGTTTTCTTTTAAACTAAAACAGTTACTTTCTCACTATAGGTTTATAGTTACTTTCTTGACATTAAGTCATAAACATAAAATATTTGCAACTTTTAAATTGAGTGTACATTGGTGTCTTTCAGGAACAATTATACACAAAAAACTTTGGTCAATTTAAGCAATAAACAAACAAGCAAAAAAAAAAAAAGAAAGAAAGAAAGAAAAGAGAGAGGGATTAGTTGAAAGGCTACTCAAGGATTGCTGGAAATCAAAGCTCTTGGAGCAAGGTCAGGTGGCTGAGAAGACTCAGCAGCAGGACCTTGTGGAACTTTTCTTGCAATCTGTAGTCTTCAAACAGCAGCCTGCATGCCAAATGCTAGGTACTACTTACTGCTTGTTTTGTGCAGCCTTAAACTAAGAATGTATGCATGTTTTTAAAAAAAATTTCCAGTGGTTAAAAAAAGATCAAAATATTTCTATTTTGTGGCATATAAAAATTATATGAAATTCAAGTTTTAAAGTTTATAAATGAAGTTTTATTGGAAGACAGTTCCATTTCTTCATTTATGTATTTTCTATGGCTACTTTGGAGCTACAACAGCAGAGTTCCAGTGACAGAGATTCTGTGACATACAAAGCTGAAAGTATTTATTTTCTGAACTTTTATAGAAAAATGTTGTTGATCCATGAACTAAAGAACTGATTTATGATAGGTAATCTCTAATAATCCCCAGTGGTTGTGTCTCCATTCAAGTTCCAAATACACAGGAGAGAGAGTTTGATAAACTCACTTAACCTTGGTTACGTTTCCATCCCAAGGCCCATGATCAAGGTGGGGAAACTGGTTTTGTGTGTCCAAGGCAATGGAATCTGTTTTACAAACAGAAAAAAAGGACCAGTGAAGAAAGCCTCTGGGCAGACAAAAGCAATGACCATTTCAACACTAGAGTCAAGTTATCATTTTTGTCTCTTTCTCATATCTTTATTTTCCTAATGTAGTTTATATTTGAATAAAGCAATAAGAACTTACTAAGTATCTATTTTTATATGTTCCTTTCAACAGCCCAGGGACCAGATAAATGTATAAAATAGTCTCTGCTTTTGGTAGTCTCTATAGTTCTATGAGGAAAATGGTTATTCAAAAGGAGAAATAAAATACTGTATAATAAGTACTGAAGGAGAGATATAAACCGAGTGGAAAAGGGGCAAAAAGAAAGAAAGAAAAAACTGAATTTACCATGAGAATTCCAGGATTGTATAAAGAATAGATGGATTTTAAGCTGCATCTTTAAGTATTAGGTTCCAACTATATATTACTACAAAACAAAAACCCTAAACTTTAGTTACATAAAACAACAATCATTTATCTTACTCATCAATCTGTATTTTGTGCAGTGGTAGAAACAAATTGCTTTTGTTTTATTAAGGCAGCTCAAATAGTGATAGGAGGAACTACTTTCAAGATGACTCACTCACTGTCTGGTAAAGTGGCACTATTGATTGAGAGGTCCTTGGGTATTCTACAAATGAACCTCTCTCCAAGTTGCTTGGGATTCCTCACAGCATGGTGGCTGGGTTCCAAGAGCTCAGTTTCCAAGCAGATAAGGTTGAGGTTCACTGCATTTTTATTATCTAACCTTGGATTTCACATGGTGTCATTTGTGTAATACTCTATTTGTTGAGACAGACACAAAATCCCACTTTGGTTTAAGAGGAGCCATAGTTATTAACTCTTGTTTGGGAAACTGCAAAGTTCTAGGAGAGCATTTGGGGTTTAAGATACTGTTACAAAAGTCTTTTGAAAGATACTGTATGCCTCAGATGATAAGAACTTGGCATAACTGAAAAGATAGGAAATATTAATAGAAGATGTAGAAATGTACAAAAGCAAAGATTTTTGAAAGGGTTAGAATATTCAAGGAACAAGGAGTTTCCAGTGAGTTTAGTGTGTGTATATGAAGCAGAGTAGGAGAAAGGAGGAACTCGCTAGAAAGATACTAAGAAAATAGATTAGGAAATACAAAAAATTTGAATTCTATCTTAGTTGTTGGACTTATGGCAATTACTAGTTGGAACATAATCCTTAAATATGCACCTCAAAATTTACCTGTTCATTATAACATTCTTGAAGTTTTAAAGGTAAATTTAGTTTTTTCATCCTTTCTCTTTGCTGCTCTGCCCCTTGGTTTATATCTCTTGGCAGCACTTTACAAGTAGGATTCTATTTCTCCTTTTGAATTATTGTCTTTGCAATGCAACTGTAAGAGCAAACCAACAAGGTTCATGGTTGTGGCAGAATTCAGTCTCTTGTGGTTGTAGGAATGAAGCTTCAGATTTTTGCTGGCTGTTAGCCAGGGGCTATCCTCTGTCTGCATTCCTTGCCATATGGCTTTCTTCTGTCTTCAAACAAGCAATGGAATATCTCCTTTGCATCATATCCTGGTCACGCCTCAAATCTCTTTCTTCAAGAACACCCCTGTCCTTTATAAGGGCTTACATTTCTTAAAGCCAACTGTGCCATATAACATAAGCACAAGAATGGAATCCACCATACTCATAGTCCCCAGGGGACAGAAATGTTGGGTGACAAAAGTGTCCAAACTGGGATATTTTTGAGAGTGAAAAGGGACAGTATTATATAGTATTAACAATTATACTGAGACAACAGGTGGAAACTGCAACTGTTTTGAGAAAAAGAACACAATTATTTTCCTTTATTTTGTCTTTTATTATCTCTAAGTCCACACATTTACTTTCCAACTCCTTTCTAATCTTTTTTAATTGCAAATTTGTTTATTGTGTAATATTTGATTATACAAAAATGCATGCAGCATATTTATAAGTTACAAAGCATAAAAACTTTAAAACATGAACCCAGAATTCTCATCCCTGTCTGGCCCTTTGTTAGGGTTCACCATAAAAAGAAAAATTCATGTGAGATTCAGAGACACCATTATTCTTTGAAAGTTGGTATAGGGCCTCTGGCATCACTGCAGTTGACATCGCTGCTGATTTATTGGCTTATCTTTATGTGTGAGGCAGTAATTAGGCCTGCAGCTCCTCAGTTCCTACTGGATTTCTTTATTCAAATTCTCTGAGTTCTGAGTTACTCCTTTGTTCATTCCACAGTGAAGGGAATGAGCTTCTCGAGCTGGTCACTAGAATCACTGAGTTTGGAGGTGCTGAGAAACAGAAACAGGTTCCACTTTGTCTTTGTGGGTTCCCAGTTTCATTGTAGGTTCCAGTTCTTTGTTGCTCTTCTTCATGATTGCTTGTCCTGTTGACCTACGGTGACCTTCAAACTGTTACCATAGAAGCAGAGCAAGAGCCTTTCATCATCCTCTTCATCTGCTCACACTATGGAGTGAGGCGAAGTCCCTTTTCCATGTCACTCATTATGATTCTGGTTCCCAAATCTAACCTTAACTAGGAAGACCTGTGGCAACTAGGTGGCATCCAAAATGTCTTCAAAAGATACTTCCACGATCGTATTAACCACAGTTGGTGACTGATTGGTCTGACATTTAGAGGCTTCAAAATTTCAACTTTTCTAAAGATTAGTACTAAATTTTTCAGACTGTAATTATTCATTATTTTTTCTTCCAGTATAGCTTGGTAAATTCATTTTGCTAAAATTTGCTAACTCATCTCCCTTCCTCTCTTTCTATAGACTTGATTAATAGCTCCTGAAATCTTTTATTGTGATGTGGAGAATAAGTGGTGCTTTTTTTCTTGCTGACATCTTTTCCTCTTTTAACTCTGATAATCTATCAACAAACAAACAAACCAAAAGTGTCCCCCTGACATCTCTGCTTTGTATTGTTTCATTTCCTGAAGGGCTTTGTAATGTTTTTGTTTTTGAATCGATCAATTAAAAATGTTTTTTCTTTTAGACATTATTACTTCATATCATCATGCCTAAGAGCACGGACTATGGAGGAAAACAAATCTGATGTGAATTTTGAATCTGGAATGTAGGAATTTTGTAACCTTGGAAAAATTGCTTAATTTCTCTGTGACAAAATTATTAGTCAAATAATTAATAACAGTATTTGTCCCAAAGTTTTGCCGAGAAATTTTAACAAAAAATACATATAAATCCTCAAGCCTATGTCTGTTACAAAGTCAGTGCTCAAGAAATGTTAGTTCCTAGCTCTAATTGCTATCACTTTTTCTGTTGTCCATGGGTTTCTGGGATTGGGAATTGGAAGGTATAACCAAGACTGTTTTATCAAATTATTTTTACAAGTTTCTCCTTTTGATCAACAAAATATAGTCAGATTCTAGTAGAATGCTTTTACCACTAGTCTTTGTGCATTAGCAAGTCAGTTTTCATTGATTATCTTTGCCCTCTTACTTCAGAAACTAACTAAATTCGTACTATAAAGTACTTTGCATCAATGATAACCAAACGGTTTCTTGTATGCAACTCTTTGTCTATCTATGTGCCTTTATGAAACCGTGGCCTAACCTAACTCATACCATGCCCCTTTTCTTATTTTTTACTACAAAGCCTGTGAATCTATTACTTATTGGTAGAAGATTCAGTTATTGGTACACATATTATTGCATTTAGGGCACTCCTTTGTCCTGGTCTCTATATGCTAACTGCCCTTTAAATACTATGTTATTCCTACTTTTCAGAAAGTGCAGCTTAATCTCTTCCTTCTAGCACCTTCCCATGGTCAGTGCACATCTGTTTTAGACCTGCGGCTCTCTGTAGAAAACTGGACCATGTCTGCTAGTGACTCCTGAGAATGGGAGCCATATCAAATTATGTACAATAAAATAGTAAATTTTGTATGTTGATGAGCCAACAAACATTTATTATGTTTCTACTATGAAACAGGTACTATGCTAGACAATATGTGGCAGTGAGCAATCCATCAGCCTCTTGCTACAGTTTGTCTTCCTCCCTTAAAATAAAAATGTCAGTCTTGACTGAATTTCCATTCAGATAATTTTCATAGTACAGTCTTTTTAATTGAATTGCAATTTCCCTATCTTAACTGTCTTATTCCTAAAGAAAATAAACTCCTAATCTGAAATCTGATTAATAAACTCATCATAATGTTCACAACATGACTTAGATGTTTTCTCCCAATTTTATAATTAAGGTAACTTCTTTCTGCAGTTTGAAGTTTTCATCTAACACCTCTCTTTTTCATATTTGAATTATAACAAATTATCAGTACTTGGCAAAATGTTAGGAGCTCATGTATATATCAGCTGCTATTAATCTTGTGTTTTCTTTGAATTCACATGATATTAATGGTTTCCATCACATAACCCTTGCTAAGCAGCTGCTCTCATTCCCTTTGAAGTGCAGCTTTCTAAAGATGCTTTTCATGGTTTTCCTTCCCTTCCAGAAGTTCCCTAGGCTTTCTTACTTTCACTCTTTTATTCTATCGTGTAGTCTTGAAAACTGGATAGCCCTACAGACATGATTTCTTCCCCTTTTCACCTTTCTCTGCTCTCTTCCTTCAACCTTCCCTTCTATGGCCATGCCCCATATCTTTATCTTTATTCTGTAATTCCTCCCCTCCACGGTCCTGATTACCGATGATAGCTGAGATTTACCAGACCCTTGGCAGAAGTAAGGGGAATGCAGGGCAGGTTGTGTTTTTTTTGACTCCCACAGGCCTGTTCCTCCAGATGTTCTCACTGCTCCGCCCGTCCCACAGGTTCTGCCTGCCTCCTGCCTCCTGCCTCCGGTACACACTCACATGCTCTGCCTCCTCCTCTGAGCTGCCTGCAGGAGTGCTTGCAGCAGGCTCTGCAACCCCTCAGTGTCATCTTTCTCAGATGTGAAAGCCATCCTGCTTCCCTCTGAGCATTCACAGGTAAAAAACCATTTGATTATGTAGTCATCCGATGCATAGATATTATTCTTCAAAACCCCAGGCTTACAAAGCTGAGGAATTTGGGGCCATAGGCAGATTAAAAGGCTTTGAAAAAGTCACAAGGCAGTAAAGTGATAGAAGTATAACTTGTAGCTAGGTCCCTAGACTTCTAGGCTAAAGCAATGTGGAACAAATTGGAGTGTTAGAAAAATTCTGCCCCATCCATATGTTCTATTTTATTCTCAGCCACAAACACTAATTTGTCAACATGCCAATCTACTATTACTAAATTGGGCTTAAAATCTTCTACAGGAAGATCATTGAAGTTTTAAACAAAAAATATTTCAATTTACTTTGCGTAGCAGATACAAATGTTCACAATGTTGAAGTCTTGGAATTTTTAAATATTTTCCTGCTTGGATTTTGCTTTTGAGAGAACTTGAAGTTTGGTTTTATAATCCTTGTAAGGGTGTATTGCTTAAAAAGGGAGAGTCTCTTCCCTCTTCCTTTTTTTTTTTTTTCTGCCCAGGAAAAGTGTATCTGTACCATCAGCCACAGTACCATTTCAGACATTAGAAACTAATTAACACCGTAAAATAACTTAATCATTTGCAAGCATATCTCAAAACAGCTTTTACAACTTTCTTTTAACATGATTTTCAATTCTAGTAAAAATAGTAGCTGCATAACTCTTCTAAAATCTAAGGCTTCAGAAACTATGCCTGCTGGTTTAGAAGTAGAGATCTTAATTCTCAAGAATACTCACTTCAGAATGGACCCTTTGGGCTGTGTTTACTTAAAGCCAAAACAGGAGTCTGAATAGCTAAAGGTTGAGTCAAACTAAAAATAAATGTTATGGTCCCCTAAATAACCGAGTGACTTAAATGCAATCTATTCACTTAAGCTATTTCTGAATGTTGTGTTGCATAATATTGCATGTCAATATTATGACATTGCATGTCAAAATACATGCAAAATAAGTTTTACACAAAGATCTATTTATTTTAAATGTTTTATACAGTATCATATGTAAGGCAACCAACAGTGGCATACAAGCTACACTCCAAATAAATTACATTTATTGAGAATTTTGTATGTTCCTGATACTGTCTCAGGGCTGTGTACAATGGAGATCATGGTGATCCCTGAAGACAATAGTTCAAATTCATGAGGAATTTAAAGCTTAGTTTGGAAAATAAGATGGAAATAATAAAGAAGGGATTTATAAACAAAAATATTGCTATTTTAATTCACCTTATAATGTTGTAAGATGTTTTTCAAGTGAGACATTTTAATTTTAAGATTTTTAATTTTAATACATTCATGGTGTGACATATTTATGACTCAAATAGGTTATATACTATTTGTGACTGTTCTGCTTGGTTCATAAAGGGACAAATTTCTCACCTTTTAGAGAGGCTTGACTTTTTTCAGTAAAGTCCAATTTAGTAACTGAGAAATGGTATTGGAATTTAGAAAAGTCTTATAAAATATATCACATGAATGGAAAGATTAACAAATCTTCAAAGAATGACTTCAATGGAATGAGTAAGTCCTATGTCATTTTTAATGAATTAATAATGTAAAATTCACTATTTGAAACTATAAAATACATTTTTTTTTTTTTTTACACCAAAAGTTTAGGTTCCTCAAGATTAAGGTCTTCCAGGTGGGTCTACGACATTTTTTTTTCAGATATGAATGCTCTTGTGCTTTTTGTTCTTAGTCCATTTGCATGTTAGAGATTCTCTATACTCTTTTAGTGTGAAAAATATTTTCTCTGAAGTTTCTCACAAAGCTTCACATCTTCTAGTGTGAAGCTGTATTAACTCTAGAATTTATCTTGTTATCTGTTAATTTATAAAAGACCACTGAGAAATATATTGTGTAATTTAGTAGCCTTTAGAATAAATAGATGAACATGAAGGACGAATTGCTAAGATATGAGCAGAAAGGAATAATAAAAGGGAGTTGCTAAAAAAGAGTATAATGATACATAAAAAGGGACAGATTCAATGGAGAATTGCATCATTTGTATGTGCATTTTTTGAAATCAAGAGAGAGAATTTTTTGTAAAACATCTTTATTTAATTTCAGAGATAGTTTTACTTTAATCATAATTAAATTTGTTGCTGTATATTCCTATTGGTTCTACCTCTAAATAATGTCAATACAATACAACAGTTTGTAATTCATTTTTATATAAATTTGGAGATGTGATATTTTGGGCAGGGGAACAACAATAAATTAAGGCTGGAAAAGATTTTGCAAAATAATATCTGTTGATATTTGTCTCTTTTAAGTAAATAGACTAAGTTGTTGGTTTTTCTGGCAGTTTGTAGCATTTTTAATGCAGAAATATTTTTATTTTCATCTTTTGTCTGTTGAATTTATTCTGTTTTTCTTGGTGTTTTTGTAATGTCAATTTGCATATGGTCATTGAGAGATCACTGTGAAGACTAGTGAATTTAAAAAGCACTTCCATGCTCAAGATTGTTTTGGCCATTTAGGGTCTTCTGTGGTTCCATACAAAGTTTAGAATATTCTTTCTAATTCTGTGAAGAATGTCATTGGCAATCTTCAGCAAAAAGAACAAAGCTGGAGGCATCACACTACCAGACCACAAAATATACTACAAAGCTATAGGAAACAAAATAGGATGGTTCCGGCATAAAAACAGACAGACACATACACCAGTGGAAGAGAATAGAGAACCCAGAACTTAATCTGCATTGCTACTGCCAATTGCTTTTGATAAAGGTGCCAAGAACAACCATTGGGGAAAGGACAGCCTCTTCAATAAATGGTGTTGGGGAAACTGGATATCCATATGCAGAAGAAAGAAACTAGACCCCCATCTCTCACCCTGTACAAAAGTCAACTCAGAATAGATCAGAGACCGAAATGTAAGACCCCCAAACTGTGAAAGTACTAGAAGAAATCATATAGGAAATTCTTCAGGACATTGACCTGGAAAAAAAATTTTATGAATAAGATCTCAAAAGCACAAGCAACAAAGGCCAAAATAAACAGATGTTATATGAAATTAAAAGGATGATGTATAGCAAAAGAAACAACAGAGTGAAAAGACAACCTACACAATGGTAGAAAATATTTGAAAACTACTCATCCTATAGGGGATTAATATCTAGAATATACAAGGATCTCAAAAATCTCAACATCAAAAAACAAAATAGGCTGGGCATGGTGGCTCACGCCTGTAATCCTAGCACTCTGGGAGCCCGAGGCGGGTGGATGGTTTGAGCTCAGGAGTTCGAGACCAGCCTGAGCAAGAGCGAGACCCCATCTCTACAAAAAAAAAAAAAAAACAGAAAGAAATTAGCTGGACAAATAAAAATATATAGAAAAAATTAGCTGGGCATGGTGGCGCATGCCTGTAGTCCCAGCTACTTGGGAGGCTGAGGCAGGAGGATTGCTTGAGCCCAGGAGTTTGAGGTTGCTGTGAGCTAGGCTGACACCATGGCACTCTAGCCTGGGCAACAGAGTAAGACTCTGTCTCAAAAGAAAAACAAACAAACAAAAAATAAATAAAACAAAATAACAACTCAATCAGATTAAAAAATAAACAAGTGATCTGAACAGATATTTCTCAAAAGAAGACATTCAAATAACCAATAAATATATGAAAAAAATTCTCAACATCATTAATCATCAAGGAAATGCCAATTAAAACCTCAATGAGGTATCATCTCACCCCAGCCGGGATGGCTATTACCAAAAGGACAAAAAATAACAAATGTTGGGAGGATACAGAGAAAAAAGAACTCATATACTGTTGGTGGGAATGTAAACTAGAATAGCCACTATGGAGAACAGTATAGAAATTCCTCAAAAAAAACTTCAAAATAGAATTACAATATAATCCAGCAATCCCACTACTGGGCATTTATGCAAAGGAAAGGAGATCATTACATTGAAGAGACATCTGCAACCCCCTATTTATTGCAACATTATTCACAATAGCCAAGATATGGAATTAGGTATCCAATAACAGATGAATGGATAAAGAAAATGTGGTATATGTACACAACGGAATATTTTTCAGCCATAAAAAAAAATGAAATCCTGTCATTTTGGCAACATGGTTGAAACTGGAGGACATTCTGTTAAGTGAAATAAGCCAGGAAGAGAGACAGAGTTAAACACCACATATTCTCACTGATATGTGGAAGATAAAAAAAAGTTAATCTCACAGAAGTAAAAAGTAGAACAGAGAGTATTAGAAGCTAGGAGGGGTAGGGGAAAGGGAGGAATAGGGAGAGATTTGTTAATGGATACAAAATTACAGCTGGAAAGGAGGTACAAGTTCTAGTGTTCTATACTACTGTAGGATGACTAGAGTTAATGGTAATACATTATATAGTTTCAAATGGCTGGAAGGAGGATATTTAATGTTCCTAACACAAAGGAATGATAAATGTTTGAGATGATGGATATGCTAATTACCCTGATCTGATCACTATACACTATATTGAAATGTCACTTTGTACTCCATGTACTCCATGAATATGTATAACTATTATTTGTCAATTAAAAATCTTTTTTAAAGTTAAAAAAAAAAAAAGAAAACAATCACCTTCCTAGTAAAAAGCTCCTTTCTAATGTTGGCAAGCTATTTAACAAATGGGAGGCTTTGATGATTATATTAGTTAGGGTTCTCTAGAGAAGCAGACCAATAAGATATATATGTGTGTATACACACACACACACACACACACACACACACATTTATTATGAGAATTGGATCACATGATTATGGGGGACAAGAAGTCCCATCATCTGTTATCTTTATCTGCAAACTGGAGAACTAAGACATCTGGTGATGTAATTTAGCCCGAGTCCAAAGGCCTGAGAACTATGGGAGTTGGGAGTGATGGTGTAACTCCTAGTCTGAGTCTGAGTCTGAGTCCGAAGGCCTGAGACCTGGGTGAGGTGGGATGAGACCTGCTGGTGTAAACCACGGAGTCTGGAGGCAAGAAAAAAGTGAATGTCCCAGATCAAGAAGAGAGAGAGAGAATTCACCCTTCCTTTACCATTTTTGTTTTGTTTGGGCCCTCAAGGGATTCTATGATGCCCACTCACATTAGTGAGGGCCCATCTTCTTTACTCAGTCTACTGATTCAGTTGCTAATTTCTTCCAGAAACAACTTCATAGACATACCCCAAAATGGTGTTTTATGGGCTATCTGGGCACCCTTTAGTCCAGTTATCACATAAAATTAGTCATCACAATGATTAAAGGGATTTGCGAAAAGAGTATGGATTTTTCCACAACCTTATAAACTCCCCGTTCCCTTAAAAAAAAAAAAATCTATGACTATTTCTTAGAATTATCTGGGAATGTGGAAGACAGCTCTTCATAGAGTATTCATTTACTCTAGGGTCTCTGATAACTCTGTTAGTTTTAGAGTTTAAATTCCTAAACTGGAGCAATATTTGCATACCCTTTTTAACACCCTACAGCCTAGTAAGTTTCTAATAATGGTTTAGAAAGTTGATGAGAATGAGAAAATTGACAATCTTTTTTTATCCCTCTCAGCATGGGAGTGTGAGGGTGGATGATATAGCACCTTGGGCTCCATCAGGAAGAAGTGTGTCTGTATGTTTTAGCTAAGGTTCCACAACGAGAGGGTGTATTTGGTGTCAATCCTTATAATGTATAGAAAAGTTGAGCATTATTGCAGTCTGACACTGGATGATGTAAATGTTTTCTCTAATGTCCAAAGAAAGCCTCTTTTATTTAGGGGGACCAGCTACTTGCTAACGAAAAAGTCTAGATCCTCCTAGCTGGGGGTGATAGGCATTTTTCTGTTTTCTTGCTGTATTCACAGCAAGATCCTAAGATCCCCAAGATAAGAATGCAATCAGTCTCTGAAATTTTTACTGTCCTAACACTTACTTGATCATAGGTAAATTTATTAGTGTATCTCAGTAACTCTGAACAAAATGCTCTGTTTTGATTCTCAATCTTCATGTTCATCTGTCATGCATGGTATATTGTTTTTTTCTGCACCATTACCCATAGTGACAGACTATACAAGACTGTGTCATTGACTGCAGACTTCACTGAAACCCCTCCAGAATTGAAAACATATTGCTGATTATTTTGTTTAAAGTACCTAACCTGTATGCAATCTGTTTAGAGTAAGAAGATGTTTTATGTTAGCTTTTTAGTTTCATGAACCATGACAAAACTTAATTCTTTCAGGCTACTTGCAAGAAAAGCCAGATCTTGACCATGTAAAGCTAAGGAAAGTGGGAAGAATAAGAAATATAAGTAAAAGAGCTGAAGGCAGACTCTTTACCCTAGGAATTAATTCACAGAATTGCTTTAAAAAGATATAACAGTCATTATCCTACCTTCTTTCAAAAATGATTTGAGTCAGAGATCAAACTTTATCTATTTCTCCTGCTTTAAAAATACAAAGTAGAAATACAAAGTAAAGTGAATAATTTTTTTAAGCATCATGCTAGAACTTATTTATTCAAGTGTGTTTTCACCTTCCAGGTAGATCCTTTATGGTGCCATATGCTTAATCACACAGCTTTTCCTCCTTTGAATTTTTTTTTTCAAATTTCACTCATATTTTTCAGAATAACTCCAGTGATGGCAATTATTACTTTTGTGGGTTGTTTATATTTTTTTAAAGCTTAAAGTCATTTGGATGACATGTTTCATCTTTCTGGATGATATACATTTTTTATTTCAAAATTTATACAGAAATAATGCAAAATAATGACTTTTGTGTCTATGTTCTAAGATAATGCCAGGAAAAAAAGACTTTCAATAATTCATTTGTATATATACTTTCTTATATCTTACTTTCAAATACTAATTTAAAGATCCTTGCCATATATTTCAAGTCTATGGAAAGATAACCTATTAGCCATCCTATTGCCTACCCTCTCTTCTTCCATTATACCTATGTACTCTTTTAGAAGGTTTATAGCACTTGAATGTGAAGAAAGTTTCCCAATTTGGAATGCCATGTCTCTGTATCAATGAGAATAGCACTTGTTTTAGAGTAGAACTAGCTTCACCTTAAATTTGGCATATTCAAAAGAGAATTAATTATTTCTACTTCCATTGATTGAAAGCTTCAAATTACCCTATTGTTCTAATTCCCTTATAAATATTATCATCTCCATTTCTCAATCTTTAATTTTTTTTCTTTGTAATTGCAAATTGCAGTCTTCATATTTTCTCTTTACTCTTCATATTATCAAATTTTACCTACTTCATATTCAGTAAACCCACACAACTATTTTATAACAGTGTGTTAACCATTGCTCTATACCCATTCTTCTAAATTACGTAATTCATATGCTACTTTACTTTGATAATTCATTTGCTTAGTAGGCACATGTTCAGCTAGATTTTATGGGTTTTTAGTTTTTTTGGCTAGTAACTGAATCTAAACTATTTTTAGTAATTTTCTACCATAAAGTTCCAAGTACAATGGGCACTATGGAAATGAATATGATATGACTCAACATACAAAACAATTCTTAGGAAACATATTGTTTGTTTCTGTGTTACGAAATGCAGTTGCTTTAGGATATGTGATAACCCAAATGTTTTACCAGGCGTATCAGTGAAAAATGCTATAAGCATGTTAGAGGAGCCATCACCTGGAGAGTGTCTCCAGAGAGTCCCTATCTCAATCTGTTCACCTTTGTAACAGTCTTCCATGTTCATCCATGCCTGTGCTTTGAGCAGAAGGAAAGATGCTAGGAGGTCAGTCCTAAACTGATTTCAAAGTCTTCCAGGAACATATCAATGCATCTTTCAATTTTCTTGTGTGAAAGACACAGGGAATTTGTTGAGTGTATCCTCACAGGTAGTTTGAAATGAACTTTAGACAGACATGTCAGATATAACTTTGAAATGACTGGTAGCAAGATGTGTCATTCCACAGCATTTGTGATTCTCCATGCTTATGGCTCCTCAGAATACTCAATTCAAAATGTTGAAATTATGAAAGAGAGTATGATTTTTTGATGTAGTAAAATATGTATCAACCCAAAAAAAGAAAGGTTAGTTTCAAGCTGAAAGGATCTTTGTAAGAAAAAAATAACACACTTTGTTGTCATAATGACAAACACTCTCATAATTAAAATTACTTCTTTGGCTCTACAAACCTATTTTTATAGTCTATAACTCTTATTTCTCATGGTAAACACTGGTTGTACTATACAAAATCAATCCCAGATTGATTGATTTTACAAAACAGGACATTTTCCAAGGATACCATCTTATCACAATGCCTTCCTCTTTGCATTGCCTGAGTTTCATATTACTAATGTTATTGCAGGAAGGGTTAGAGGGTCATTTAGAGTCTGTGATATGAAAATTTGCAGTGTCTTTCTAGCTTCACAGTTATTCCTCTCCTGTATATACTGGGATATAATCTATGTCATTGATTTACAAACTTTATATAATAAATTTTGTTTTGGGTGTCATTAATTTCAACTTTAAAGTAATATAATTCAAATAATTCAAACGCTTCTTATTCTCTTCCTTAATCTTCTCCTTCTCCCCAACCCTGTCCCCAACATGCATACATATGTTACTTTCTAAATCCCTATAGGGTGGAAAAGCTGAGCCTGGGGAAAATTTCTTCTCTCCAATAAGATGTAGAACATTAAAACCAGGAATTTGGTTTTCTACTTGTAGCATTTGTACCATATGGAAGCACTGTTGAAATAAAACTTGATCAGCTGATAATGTTTAAGTGAGTCTTTTTGAGGAGGGTATTGAACTCTGGAAAAATTGTTAAGAGTTCTATTGCCCAATTTTATCATTTTTTTTCCTATATATCAATGTCAAAGTGAGCCTTAGGAAGGAAAAATTGGAAAATCGCCTGAACAGACTTTGAACTAATACTTACATTACTGTATTCCAAACTGTATTAAGGAACACTACTAGTTCAGTAAATTATTAATAGGTGTTACATGGGAAAAGTTGTATAGTCAAATATTGTATTCTTTCTGTTTTACACAAATCCATAGATTTTGTGACACATGATCCATTTTTTTCATCCATTAACAAATATTTATAATTAATTTTTTATGCATTTGTCTTTTAAATCATAAAGAACATAAAAAGATGAGTTTAAAACCAAAAACACAATAATACAGGCTTTTATATTTACCTTTATAGTTACCTTTACTGGAGTTATTTATTTTATTTTATTTTTTTGGCTGGCTTCTATTTACTGTCTAGCATCCTATGGTTTCAGCCAGAGAGACTCCCTTTAGCATTTCTTTGGGGACAGTTCTACTGGTGATGAACTCACTC
This sequence comes from Eulemur rufifrons, assembly GCF_041146395.1. NCBI lineage: Eukaryota > Metazoa > Chordata > Mammalia > Primates > Lemuridae > Eulemur > Eulemur rufifrons. Next base: position 19,873,297 of record NC_091000.1, on the reverse strand, counting down.
AGCTTTTGTTTATCTGAAAATGTCTTAATTTCTCTTTCGTTTTAGAAGACTAGTTTTGCTGGTTGTAGAATTCTTGGATGACTATTTTTTTCTTTCTTCACTTTACAAATACCAGATTCCTTTCTGGCCTTTATGATAAGAAATCTTCTATTCATCTTATTGAGGACCTCTTGTATGAGCTGCTCTGCTCTAGCTGCTTTCAAGATTCTTCTTTATCCTTGGCTTTGAACAATTTAATTATAACATGTTTTGGTGTGGATCTCTTTGTGTTTCTTTTACTTGGAATTCATTGAAATTTTTGAATGTAGATTTGTGTCTTTATCAAACTTTAGAAGTTTTCAGCCATTATTTTTTCAAATATTCTTTCTGCCACTTTTTCTCTCTCCTCTCCTTCTGGGGTTCTCATGGGCATGAAGGTGTGCTTGATGGTGTCCCACAGGTCTCTTATGCTCTGTTCTTTTTTCTTTGTTCTTTTTTCTTTCTGCCTTCAGACTAGATAATTTCAATTTTTCTATCTTCAAGTTTACTGGTTCTTTCTCCAGCTTGTATAAATCTGTTGAAACCTTATAGTGAAGTTAAGATATTATAGTATATTGGCTGGGGAAGCATACACAATAGCTAAGAAAATAACACTGTATACATTGACATTGCTGAATGTCTACTGAACAAATGGTAAGTAATGGAAATTATGGGTGCTGTACAAAAATATAGTAATTCATAAAATTTATTATTTAGTTGTAAACATAAAGACCATATTTTAATATCTTATCTGTAAAATTGTACTTTTGTCAGTAAAATGGAAAAATTTATAGGCACAAATGAACTTACAGTATTTGTCTGATATTATCCCTAATTTTTCTTGAAGTAGACTTCCTTTTATGTGAATTCTTAGAAATAAACACTAGGGGTACTCAAATATTCAAATCTTTTTAAGAATATTTTCAGCTCTGGTTGTTTTTCCTGGACCAGCTTGTGCTGATAGTGCAAAATTAATGATGGGTCAATCTAGTAGTGCTACAGTCCCCAACCGCTGGGCCACAGATGGGTACTGGTCCATGACCTGTTAGGAACCCTGCCACACAGCAGGAGATGAGTGGTGGGGCAATCAAGCGAAGCTTCATCTGTATTTACAGCCACTCCCCGTCAATCACATCACCACCTGAGCTCCGCCTCACCCCCCTCCCCAATTTTTCCCATCTGTGGAAAAATTGTCTTCCATGAAACCTGTCCCTGGTGCCAAAAAGGTCGGAGACCACTGTAGTAATGCTTTAGTATGAACTAAGATAGTGGCACCAAATTGTACTAGTTGACATCTTATCCACCACTACCAGACACTCTCAGTAAAAGCAAATGTCAGTTACATTTAGAAATGTCCCTGATAATAAAGTAAAAATTATCAGTTTTATTAAAGTTTTACTTGAGTCCACTTTTTATAATATTCTGTGTGATAAAATGGAAAGTGTGCATAAATGGCTTTTGCTATATACCAAATTGAAATGATTATTTTGATGAAAAGCATTCGTGAGACTGTTTAGGTTGTGAACTGAACCAGCTATGTTTTTTATGGGACAAGATTTTTACTGAAAGGATAACTAATAGGCAAGCTATGTTTTTTCAGACCAGGATATTTGGCGTATATTTTCTTGGGAATGAGCAAAATAAGCCTGCCACTACAAGGAATATAAATTATATTATTTGTCACCATTGATAAGATTTTAGCTTTAAATAAAAATTAGAATTTTAGAAAACTTGTGCCTGCCTCTGTGACCTTGACAGCTTCCTAATACTTCAAAAATGACTCTTCTGATAAGATTGATTATGGCATTAACTGATTTCTTGACATATCAACATTTAGAATATCTGCATATCTATGTGAACTAGTACTGTTTAAATGACCAATGCATGCTGTTACTAAATAATGCACAGATTAAAAAAAAAATCCATTCAAAGGCGTGATAGACCAATAGAATTTTTACAGACTGTGAAAAATGTAATAATCTTGTTTCAGATCTTACTTTCCACTAGATTTTAAGCAACTATTTTTTTTTATTGTGGTAAAAAAACCTCAACATAAAATTTACCATCTTAACCATTTTTAAATGCACAGTTCAGTAGTTTTTAGTATATTCACATTGTTGCGCAACAGATGTCCAAAACTTTTTCATACTGGAGATCTGAAACTTTGTACCTATTAAATAACAAATCCTCTTTTCTCTCTCATCCCAGCCCTTGGTAAGCACCATTCTACTTTCTGTTTCTAAGAATTCGACTATTTTAGATACTTCGCATAAGTGAAATCATACTGTATTTGTCTTTTTATGACTGGCTTATTTCACTTAGCATAATGTTCTCAAGGTTCACCCATGTATCATGGGACAGAATTTCCTTCTTTTTAAGACTGAATCATATTCCATTGTATGTATATATCACATTTTATTTATCCATTCATCAGTCAGTTGGACATGTGGGTTGATTCCACTTTGGGCTATTTTGAATAATGCTGCTATAAATATGGATATGCATATATCTCTTTGAGACCCTGCTTTCAATTCTTTTGGATATGTACCCAGAGTGGGATTGCTGAATCATATGGTAATTCCATTTTTTAATTATCTGAGAAACCTTTATATTGTTTCCATAGTGGTTGTTCCATTTTATAGTTGCCACAATGCACAACTGTTCCAATTCTCTTCATCTTCATTAACACTTTTTTTTTTTTTTTTGAGACAGAGTCTCACTCTGTTGCCCAGGCTAGAGTGAGTGCCGTGGCGTCAGCCTAGCTCACAGCAACCTCAAACTCCTGAGCTCAAGCGATCCTCCTGTCTCAGCCTCCCGAGTAGCTGGGACTACAGGCATGCACCACCATGCCCGGCTAATTTTTTTTTCTATATATATTTTTAGCTGTCCATATAATTTCTTTCTATTTTTAGTAGAGATGGGGTCTCGCTCTTGCTCAGGCTGGTCTCGAACTCCGGAGCTCAAACGATCCGCCCACCTCGGCCTCCCAGAGTGCTAGGATTACAGGCGTGAGCCACCGCGCCCGGCCTTTTTTTTTTTTTTTTTTTTGAGACAGAGTCTCGCTTTGTTGCCCAGGCTAGAGTGAGTGCCATGGCGTCAGCCTAGCTCACAGCAACCTCAAACTCCTGGGCTCAGGCGATCCTCCTGCCTCAGCCTCCCGAGTAGCTGGGACTACAGGCATGCGCCACTATGCCCGGCTAATTTTTCTATATATATATTTTTAGTTGTCCATATAATTTCTTTCTATTTTTAGTAGAGACGGGGTCTCGCTCTTGCTCAGGCTGGTCTCGAACTCCTGACCTTGAGCGATCCACCCGCCTCGGCCTCCCAGAGTGCTAGGATTACAGGCGTGAGCCACCGCGCCCGGCCAACACTTTTTTTTTTTAACAGTACCATTCTAATGGGTGGGAGATAATATCTCATTGTGGTTCTGACTTCCATTTCTCTGATGATTAATGATGTTGAGCATCTTTTCAAATGCTTTTTGGGCATTTGCATATAATCTTTGGAGAAATATCTATTCAAATCCTTTGCCCATTTTTAAATTGAGTTATTAGATTTTTGTTGTTGAGTTGTAGGAGTCTATATATTCTGGATATTAACTACTTATAAGACATATGATTTGCAAATATTTTCTCCCATTCCAAAAGTTGCCTTTACATTCTGTTGATTGTGTTCCTTGATGCACAACATTTTTTAAGTTTAATGTAGTCCTATTTTTTAAATCTATTTTTATTTTTTTTGCCTGTGCTTTTTGTGTCATATCCAAGAAATCATTGCCAAAACCAATATCATGAAGCTTTTCCATTATTTTTTTCCAAGGAGTTTTATAGTTTTAGGTCTTATGTTTAGGTCTTTAATACATTTCAAATTAATTTTTGCCTATGGTGTAAGATAAGAATCTAATCACTGTCCTGCATGTGAATATCAAGCCTTCCCAGCATCATTTATTGAGGAGAATTTGCTTTTCCCAAGCAACCAATTTCTAAGTATAAACCAATTGTAAACGTGTATTATAATCACAGAAAGAAAGAAATCCACTACTATCCAAAGGCTACTTAAATATTTTTCCTTTTTCCAAGTACATATATGTGTGAGGATGATTTTCTTCATACGCTTCAACCAAAGTAGCATATTAGATTTAGAAGCAGAAACGAGAATTCAGCTATCTTCTATTAAGATAGACATTAAAGAAACTTTCAAAATGTAAAAACAATGTTACTTCCTCACTTTTCCTTTTGCTTATTTTTATATAAAAAAATATAAAAGTTATGTTAACATACTATGGGTTTATTATTTACTTTAATTGAATTAATAAATAAATATTTAATATTTAATTATTCTTTTTAATATCATGTCTATCTGTGATATAACCTACATAAACAAAAACTTTCTGGGGTATTTAATCATTTTTAGATAAACTTTAAATTTTAGAATAATTTTAGATTTATAGAAGAGTTGCAAAAATAGCACAGAGAATTTCTGTATATCCTTCACCCAGTTTTCTCTTGTATTAACATCTTACAACTGTGGTATATTCATCAAACTAAGAGATTAATATTGATGCATACTATTAACTAAATTTCAGACTTCGTCCAGTTTTTCCAGTTTTACCACTATTGTCTTTTTATGTTCCAGGACCCAATCTGGAATCATTTAGTTGTATTTTTAGTGAAAATTTCTCAATCTTATTTGTTGTGTGACTTTGATGAAAATGAAGAAAATGGTTTTGAAGAAAATGGTCAGGTATTTTGTAGAATGTTTCTTGATTTGGATTTCCTCATGGTTAGACAAGCTTTATGGGTTTGAGGAGGAATAGCAGAGAGATGAAGTGTCCTTCTCATTACATTATATCAGAAAATCAACATGATTTATCACTTGTTATATTAATATTAACCTTGATTACTTGTTTAAGGTGATGTCTGCCAATTTTAAATATAAAGTTACTATTTTTTCTCTTTCTATGTTCTATTCTTTGGCAGTGACTCAGAGTCACCAAAAGCTCAGCCCACACTCTGGGTGGGGAAGGGATAGGGATTAAGGTCCACTTCCTGGGAGGGCATTTTAAATGAATGAATAAATAAATACTTAATAATATATCAATTTTAATTTGTAATATGGTATATTTACACATAAATAAAAATTTTTAGTGTTCTCAATCATTTTTGAGAATGTAATAGAATTCTAAAACCAAAAAGTTTGAGAGCCACTGATATAACTGCTGAACATTTCTATGTCCTGTTATTCAAGTTGCTCTGTAATTACCCATTTGGCAATATGCTACTTGTATATAGTTCATCCTCTTAAATGCATCTCCATGCTCAGAACTCATTCTTACATAACTCAGTTAGAATTGCTCTTTACTCTTCCTATTTACACATGGAGAAAACTGAGAACTGCTGACTCACCTGATCTTACTTGGAGTCTTGCTTTTTTTACTCCTCCACCAGTATTCTTCATCATACTGCATGCAATTATTATTGTAGCTGTATGTATTTTCAAGGGATTAAGCATTTATGCTCTAAAGTGAGACTCACACTAAAAGAGAATAGTACCGTTTTACATAAAAGCCATTTAAGAATTCTTAAGACAAAATGTTAAGTATGATTTTAAGAAAAGTAGTTATGTTTAAACCACCCAAAAAAGATCACTGTGACAACAGTTTAAATGTCCCTATACCTATAGGAACTCTAGAGGTTATGAAGCTGGAATTGTTCTTTCAAAGAAATAAAAACAATCTTATAATTCATATATCATTATCATGGTTATAATAATTGGAATAATTCTGCCGTTGTTCAGTTTGTTAAGTGTTAAAGATAGCATTATAATATCTCAAATTAGAAATATTTTCTAACAAAAAATATATGATAAAATATGCCAAATTCTTTTTAAATACTCTTTTTAGATTAATATATGATATTTATATTTTTATGTTTATTTTTTATTTTATTTTTTAAATTTTTTATTGATACATAATAATTGTACATATTCATGGAGTACATGTTATATTTTGATACAAGCATATAACATATAATAATCACAGCAGGGTAATTGGGACATGATTCACCTGAAACATTCATCATTGGTTTATGTTGGGAACATTTGAAAACTTCTAGCTATTCTGAAATATAATAAATTATTGTTAACTATAGTTGCCCTATTGCACTATTGAACACTAGAACTTTTTCCTTCTATTTAACAGAATTACCCCTTCACCAACACCTCTTCATTACCCCTTCCCACCACCCTTACCAATCTCTAGTAGCCACCATTCTGTTCACTACCTCCTTGAGATCAATTTTTTTTAGGTCCCATATATGAGTATGAAAATGCAATATTTGTCTTTCTGTGCCTGGTTTATCTCACTTAAAATAATCTTGAGTTTCTTCATAAATTTCTGAGCCAAAATAGTACAGAGCTTAATGAACTAGGATAAACATTCCCTATTGGAAACATGGACACCAGTATTTCTCTAAATAGTATGATGGTGGAGCTTTCACATTCTGAACAAATACTGTGCTTCCAATGTTCAGTTCAAAGTATTAACAAGTCCATATGCCACAGTAATTGCAATCACCTAGGGAACTTCTTGAGTGAAAAAAAAATGTTCTGATTAAATAAGTTTATTCAATCATTATCTCTTTCAGTATGACTCCATAATCTAAATCTTAAATATTAATAGATAATTTTTATTCATCCAAAAATGTATAGTCACCGCACTAGAAGAAAAAGCTAGATAACCCTTTGTTTAGGGAAGTTATTTTGATCTTGTAGAATGATTCACTCACTATGTGCTCCCACCAAGAGTAGTCTATGCTCTGGTCTAAAAGAGCTTGGGTAGGACCATAAAAACCAGGTCGAGGATCAAATAAAAGGAAATCTCAAATAGCGTATCAGAGTACTGTACATTCTTGAGAGTACAAGTCCTTGAAGCTGTCAGGAATAAAAAAGACTTAGCCAAGACACTTGAGCAAGAGTAAATTCACCTTTGATTCAAAAGTATATCTGAGGACAGTTGTACACTCCATGGCCAGGGGCAACTACTTTTATCAATGTGCCTCCATTAATCTTAAATGTGCAGCCTTCTCAAACTTTTGTGTGGTGGGCAACTCTAACTTGTAATTATAGGGAAAAAAAAGTTCCCTGTGGAATTTGAGAAATGATTTAAGGAATCATAGGAATGCTAAGGAGAATAAACATAGTAACATAAAAATGAATTTCAGAAATGATTACACAAAAGGTATTTTCTGCTATTGTTAAATTCCAATTCTCAATCTCGTTGGTATTCACTATTCATAATTTTGCCTGAAATATAAGATGAAATCTCTATTTATACATCATGGAACTGAAACACAGTTTAGATTAAATCCAGTCCTTACAAGTTTCCATGCAAATTACCAAAAGACTTTGAATTAAATCGTTAATGTGCCTCTCTCCTTTTGGTGCTAAATGCCCTAATGGATCTTCTAGGGACCTGGGATGGAGGGCATGTGTGGAAATGCTCTTTGTAGTAACTTTTCTCTGGGTTTAATTTGCACTGCATACAATGAGTACACTCATTATGCTTTTCCTGGGAGAGCTGAAACTAAATTGTAGCAGTGTGTTTAGAGGGAAACACATTTAGGCTATTTGAGTAAAGATAAATAATGATTTTGTGGCCAATCTAAAAAGTGTGCTATGTTAAAATGGCATAGGTGTTCTTATTTGTTTATAAATAACTGAAGAAACTTACAGTTTTGAAATATTTTGTCCTCATCATTGGTTTCTGATGGAAGTTTGAAGTATCACTGAGGATAATATTTTTTTAAAAGTTCCTCTGTAAAAGGTACAGGATTATCAATTGCATTCCTACAAGGTGGTGATGACTTTCTCAATTACTTTATATTAGACTTTTTTGATTATCAGCATGCATTAGACATATTTTCTTAGAAGAAGGCATGAAATCTGTTTAGTTTTTAAATAATATTCAACCTAAAATGTAATAATGTTAAAAAATGACATATGATAGAGAAAGATGAATAAGATAAATTCCTAAAAGTTCAAGGAGCTTGTGATTCAACTGGCTGTATAACACATGTACTTAAATAAATGCGAGGCAGTTAGGTCTATGAAAAATTGTTCTAAAAAGAGTAGAGAAGTGATACAGTGGCTGCTCAAAGGAGAACAGTGTAGGGAAAGTAGTGATATAACTTTCTTTGATTAAATCCCAATGACATGAAAGCCCTTGGGATCCTTTTCTTCTCAGTTTTTCCAGGTTTACAATTTAAGCAAATGCTTCAGTGAAAATATTAGAAGGAGGAAGAAGGGAAATGACATTTAGCACGGCACATAGGTGCTATGCACACAGGTCATGGTAGACATTATTTGTTTACAAAGATCCTACTCTTCACCATGTGTAAACAACCTTCTATTTAATATTTAAAAAACAGGGCCGGGCGCGGTGGCTCATGCCTGTAATCCTAGCACTCTGGGAGGCCGAGGTGGGCGGATCGTTTGAGCTCAGGAGTTCGAGACCAGCCTGAGCAAGAGCGAGACCCCACCTCTACTAAAAATAGAAAAAAATTATATGGACAGCTAAAAATATATATAGAAAAAAATTAGCCGGGCATGGTGGTGCATGCTTGTAGTCCCAGCTACTCAGGAGGCTGAGACAGGAGGATCGCTTGAGCTCAGGAGTTTGAGGTTGCTGTGAGCTAGGCTGACGCCACGGCACTCACTCTAGCCTGGGCAACAGAGTGAGACTCTGTCTCAAAAAAAAAAAAAAAATAAATAAATAAATAAATAAATAACAGAACTTAGAATTTACTTGGCATGGACAATAAATCAGTTTTGATTTCGAGTTTTTAATCTAGAACTTTCTGAATCTGCATCTTCACTGCTTTTGTATTCAACCCTTGGAGAACCTAGGGAATTTAAAAAGAAAACATTTTAGCCATCTTTTTATTCTCCCTGAACCTGGTAATAATTCATGTGTATTAAAGATAAAACTCATTTAGATATTTCAGTACCAACAACATAATGGAAGCATTATTTGACCAAAAATTACAGATATGAAAAAGAATTTACTTGTGCATAAGGACAATTAACCACAATACTATTATAAGTTTTTCCATCATTTAAAAAGAAAGCTTACTAATGAAAGTTGTATAAAATGCATAAATCTGTTATCAATGCAGATGACTTTTAATCCCCACTCTGAAGAGAATACAACCAGCAGGAATGTATCCAAGGATTCTTTCATATATCAGTGACAAAAATTCTTTTGGAACAGAGGAAGAGAGTAAAGATATAGTACTCTTTAGCCAGGACTTCTCTTTATGCCAAAAAAGGAAAAAAAAAAAAAAGATCCCAGTACTCTTTTGGTTAGGAGGGTCAGGTTCAATTCCAGAAAGTCTTAAAATCTGTATAAAAATAGTTTGTGTCACAATTCGATTATGCTAGCTTATGTTACAAGTCCTTCCCACAGTGTGGTAGTAAATCTTATTAAGTAGTGTTCTTATTTCTCATTACACAAAGCCAGTATTTTTCTTCATCAAGCTACACCTCCAAATACAGCTGCAGAAACCATAAGAAGTTGAGAAAAATTTGCATTTAATGACTAGAAATTTCATCATAAGTATATAAAACTCCATATTAATAAATGCCAGAATAATATATAGAGAAAAAAAGATGAGTAGTATATATGAAGTTAAAAATAAAACACCTGATTTTGATATGTGGTTTGGCATCCTAATAATTATTTCTGGCACATGTATCAACATAATTACTCAAAGTAGTGAATCATTCAAACTTGAAAAGTATGTTTCCTTTTAAGATCACTTACGTAAATTGGACAAGGTATTTACTAATAGCCCTTAAAGTTCTTGAAAAAATGTTTGTTATATTTTTGAGGAAGGGAAACTAAATCCTATATGCTTTCTTCTTCTTCTTCTTCTTCTTCTTCCTCTTCCTCTTCCTCTTCCTCTTCCTCTTCTTCTTCTTCTCTTTTTTTTTAAAGACAGAGTCTTGCTCTGTTGCCCAGGCTAAAGTGCTGTGGCATCAGCTTAGCTCACAGCAACCTCAAATACCTGGGCTCAAGCAATCCTCCTGCCTCAGCCTCCCAAGTAGCTGGGGCATGCCACCACACTGGCTAACTCTTCTATTTTTAGTACAGGTGGGGTCTTGCTCTTGCTCAGGCTGGTCTCGAACTCCTGACCTCAACCGTCTTGTCTCGGCCTCCCAGAGTGCTAGGTTTACAGGCGTGAGCCACCTCACCAGGCCAATTCTCTCTTCTTGAAGTGAGATTTGAATATTTAAAATATTCAAAGGCCATATAACTGCCTTTTGTGACTGATTTTTTTCTTTTTCTTGACATTGGTCTATGAACTAATACAAAGGTTTTGAAGGATAATATAGTCATTGACCTCTTATGGAATTTTTACTTAAAAGTGCATTTAGTTCAATTTTGGATTTTTATTTCAAATCAGGTATAAATACTATTATTTAATTATCTACTGAACATATCTGTTTATCTCAAGCACCTGTCGGAAGGCAGTGACTCCTAACTATACTCTTTAGCCAGAGTCTAATCAGTGGCCTTTGGCAAATCTCCCCAAGTATTCAAGTAAGAGGATGCTATGATTTTAATTTTTGTAACTTTATGTTGATGATAGTAGTAGAGATATGGACTCTAAAAAATAGTAAAGACTGTCCTTTACCTAAATTCCCTCCTTTTTACCTAGCTCATGAAGAACTAGAGGTGAAACATGAGAGATTGGGAATGGCAGAGGAGTAATTTCCATGTGCTGAGAACTGAAAATGTGGAATTTATGTTGCCAATATAACTTTTGGAGTGACATTTTCTTTTGTTTTCTCTCAGACTTAAGCACTCTTTGGGAATTATATATTGTGTGGGCAGGGTTATGAGTTAAGGACTTTTCTAAATATTAGTAACTATGCTTTAAAGAAATATATTTGTGCAGTTTGAATAAGGAATGATTAAATTTAATGATTCTATCTCATTTGAGGTCAAAAGTATTTGTGTTTACACACTTATGGCATTTAACTTTGATAAATGCATATATACACGCTGTTCAAATTAAAACATTATAGGTGTTTGTAACTTAGTAAGGGTACAACATAAACAGTTTAAAACTTTAGGAAATAAATGACTGTATTTTGTTATAATTAAGGAATATAATGGAAAAAGAAAGTGGATGGTCAGTGCTCTGGTTGATCAGTGGCCAGCCAGGTTCTGACTTCATTGACACGTTTCGTGGAAAGGGTGTTTTAATGAAGGATGGAATTGTAGATAATTCATTCCATGCTGTGAGGTTAACCACAAGCCTCTTAGAAATCAAAAAACTTATTACTCCTGCAGATGTGCTGGAACTATAAGGAGGGATTGAAATTCTGAAAGCACTCTAGTTTTCTCTGACTTGACTTTATTGTGGAGCATACCCTGGTTAAGTGGCCAGATTTTTTAAAAAAGCATGCACAGAAATAGAATTCTTTCAGCTTTTTTGAGAAATTTTCTTTTATTGGTGTTCTTGAATACAATTCAGCTAATATCAAAGTAGTAAATACTCAAAGTGTGAATATGCCCTGCATTTGTGCTGCTTCCCTGCATAATGTTTTCATCAGAAGTCATCCACAGTGTTACTATTTCTAGTTATACTGCCAGTTCTGAATCTCACCTCCTAGCTCAGCAAATGTGGAGCCATCATTATCACATTAGTGGAGAAGGAAAACGGTTTTGAAATATTAAATATTCTCCCTCTCTCTCTTTATTTTCTGTAACACCTGGGCCCTCTGCTCTTTAAAACTGGATGACAATAATGCTTCTGTGGATAGCAGCTTGGTAGTTCCAGGCCTGAGAAAAGGGATATGCTGGAATTAATCATATAGAAAACAGAGGGGGGAAAACGTCTGCTGGCTTTTGAATATCAAAATTTTAAGAGAGGATATGTTAATTCGATTGATTTAATCATGGCATATTATATACATATATCAAAATGTCACACTGTACCTCCAAAAGGTATGTAGCCATAACTTGTCAATTAAAAAAAAGCCCTTGAGGGAAACTGAGGATAACAGAATGGAATCAAGCATAACAGGGAAAACTGTACGTTGACACAGAGAAATTTTTTCCATTATTGGATGTAGATAGGTTCTCTAGGATTAGGGAAGAAGAGGAATGAGAGGGAAAGCAAGATGCAAGGCATTTGCTTGTACCTGCCCTCTCCTCTCCTCTCCATGCCCCACTCCCTGCCCTCCCTCCAGGCCTGCTACTGCAGCCCTTTCACTATCTCAGTCTAGGAGGGCAAGAGGTGATGTTGATGTTTCTCAGAGTTCCAGTCCTGAAGGATTCTGTGGTTAGGAAATAAGGGTGAATAAACCTCAGCTTCAAGGACTCATGATCAAGAAATGGAGGGCATGGTGATTCACCTCATGCTAGCATGGTTAAATGATAAATGACATGTTGACACGAAGTCATCTCTCAAGAACTTAGATGTAAGTCTGGGGAATTGGGAGAGGGTTTCCTGAGTGATATTTAATTTCTCAAAATCTTGTAGAATATAAAAAAAGAAATTGAGTTGAATTATGGAAATTTTTAAAATAATTTTTTTAAACATAAGTTTGTGGCCTGAAATTGTGGTGTGGTAATCGAATAACTATGGCATTAGAATAAAGAATCAGATAAGACATAAATCTGTGATATTTAATATATTATGGAGCTTGTGTGGCTAAGTGAAAGAAAAAGAGACTGGTATGTTTAGAGGTAAAGTGGAGATAGGAGGCTGGACATGAAATGACATGTTTATTTGAGAGAATAAATTTATTCTCTATGTGAATCATCACTTTATATAAAAACTTATAGAAAATAGATTTTAAAAAATGGGATTCTATTTTCTTTAAAACAAGAAAGAAAATACATTAATATCTGTATACCCACTGTAGGCTATACTGAAACATTCTTAGCTGCATTTTCTATACCTATATCTTTTAATATTTTTCTATTCCAAATGTCACGTATTCAGCTGTCACGAACTCGAAACTTAAATGTGTCCTTACTGCTTCCCAGCAGTCAAACTACATTTTCCTGGGCCTTTTCTTCCTAGATGCCTTTTTTCATAACTTCCCCCTTTGACCAGACTTTTGGTGCCTCCTGATTTATTCTTAATTTCACAGAGATAAAAGAGGAAATCAGAGGAGAGCTCCTACAATTGCCCACCAAATTAGTTAGTGTCCCGTCTTCTATGAACCATGCACTCCTCTTCTTTGCCTGTTACTGTGTATGTATTGTCCACATCCAAGCCATGATTCAGACTTTTGCACTGAATCCTTTTCCACTTGCCTACTCAAAGACCACATTTCAGCAATTCTCCCCTCTCCTGCTTTATCAATTTCTCTATCGTTATTAGATTATTTTTTAAAAAGCTATAATATCCTCTAATTAAAAACAAAAAACAAAACTCAAAAAACCCTTTGATCTCTTTTCCAATTTTCTCCTAGTTATTGTCCTATTTCCCTGATCCCTTTTTTAAAGCAAACTTGACAACATGGAAGTCTATATTCACAGTTAGTAATTATTCTCATTCTCTTAGGAACTTTCTCCAATCAGGCTTTCTGCTCACTTATCCACCCTACAGATATTGCTTTCTTGTCAAAGTCATTACTGTCCATCATTTGCTGAATTTCCTGGTTTGTTCTCAGCCCTTTTGTCCTTTGACTTCTCTGCAGCCTTGGACTGGGTGAGCTCTTCCTTCTTGAAAGGCTATTTTCACTTGCGCTCTACTTTCTTCATACCCCACTGAACACACTCTCTCAATCAAATTTTCAGAAAAACGAAGAAAAAAAAAAAAGAAGAGTTTCCATGTATTACATTTTAAACTTTTTGATTAAATGAAAGAATGCCATTATTAATTGACTTAAATTGCAAACATTTGCAGTAAAATGACGTTAACATGAGCTTACTGAATTTTAATGGAGAATTCAAATATTGAACTTTAGTTTCTCTCTAATGAACTTTAAAAGAAAGGGCGAGGCCTGGTATGGTGGTTCCTGCTTATAACCCCCACACTTTGGGAAGCTGAGGCAGGAGAATTGCTTGAGGGCAGGAATTTGAGACCAAACTAGGCAACATAGTGAGACTCTGTCTCTACCAAAAAAAAAAAAAAAAAAAAAAAAAAAAATTAGCCAGCTGTGTGTCATGCGCCTATAGTCCTAGCTACATGGGAGACTGAGGCAGGAGGATCACTTGAGCCCAGGAGTTCAAGGCTTCAATGAGATATGATTGCACTACTGCACTCTAGCCTGGACAACAGAGCAAGACCCTACCTCTAACATAAATAAATAATAAAATAAAGAAAGTATGGTATTATTTTATATCCTGTTTACTTCCTGATTTTTTTGAACATTTTGGGTTTAAAAAGCTTGTAATTTATTCCTTTTGACAGACTCATGAAATTAATTCAGGTATTTTTAGTGAAGCTTGAAAAAAGGAATATAAAATGTGACACAGATGCTACTGGTAATATCATTAACAATTTAGGAGGTGGACAAAATGATCAATTCATATGATACTAATTTAGAATTTTGATCATTTGTGGGAAAGTAAAGAGTTTGCCAAAATAATAAAAATGGTAATAATAATAATACAATCAAGCTTTGGGGGAGCTATTTTTCTTCAAAAACAAAATATGACACTTTAAGAACTATTAAAATTACTTATTGGCTTATTGGCAAAACTCTACATTTTCTTAAGATTTTTTTATCTATTTAGTATAATATTTCCTTTCAAAATTAGCATTCATCTAGACCTTAGTTTGTGTTATTTTTTTGTAGCATCTACACAAAGAAGCTTCAAGAGATGATCTGATCTCTTCTTCTACTATTATATTGGTAAAAGAAGAAGCTCAGAGAAAAGAAACAGAACTAAAATGTACATTTAATTTTATTAGCAATGCCAGCTTTAAATAATACTAAACACTAGTCAACTTAGCCTGAACACCAAGGAATTTATTACTTGACATAATAAAAAGTTTGGAGGCAAGGCACACTCAAGGTTGGTCAATACTCACAGTTGATATTTCCATGACTTCATTAACAGTCCAGATCTTTTTCCTCAGTACTAGGAGTATTAGTTTTCTTCACGGCTGCAAATAAATTAGCTTTAGATTTGCTGACCCATAACATTGTGAAGAAAAATTTGCTAGATATAGCACCATATTAATGTACATTTATTTTTGGTTTTGGTTTTACAATATCAAATCAAATGCTGTTTTCTAAAGTTAATTTTTTTCTTCTCTACCCCTTTAGGGCAGTTATGTCAATTATCTATAATACAGGTTTTTGTTTGTTTGTTTCTTACTATTTTTTTTTCTTATATTGGGTTCTTGCCATGTCGTAATTGATTTTAATTATTTACTCATATTGTATATACATGAAACATCACTAAAATACTGAAAATCAAACTAAGCAAAGAGATACACTCAGAGTGTCACTCCTTCATTCTTTCTTCTATGCCATTCTTTTCTTCCTATTAGCAGCCTCTGAGTAGAGGTTTACCCAAGTTCTTTCCAAATAGCAGCATGGGTGACATGGAGGGTCCGGGCATGCCTTGCTCCAGTGGCCCTTCTTACTGCAGCAGAAACATCCCTCATTGGATGACAGTCTTCTGGAGTGGTTTGGTGGCCATGTACTTTGTTTCACAAAAGTGTGTAAATATATTGTGGATAATGAGAACTAGGTTTGTCATTGTTAGAGAAAATAGTTACAAATATGAAAAGGGGGAATACTAGAATAAACTCTGTGGTATTAGGTTCAAGTCAGATATATACAGACATATATATATATATATATATATAATTGCTTAGCTTTGCTAACTGAGAAGCGGTAATGCCTCAATAGTAATGAACACAGCTACTTTCCATATATTGATTTCTAAATATCATTCTTCAATTAAATAAATGATACCAACTTGTAAGAGTGGTTGACTTTAGGCCTAGGCAGGGAAAGTTCAAGATAAGCCTGAATGTTGAAAGGACACAGGAAACAACTTGAAACAGCTTCAGCCCACTGCTGGGGCTCATGTACATCCGGGCATATTTGGTTAGCTAGCAGTTCAGGGTCCAAAAGAAGCTCATTTGCACTGGATAGAAGAGCCTCTTGGAAAAGACCCTGTACTTTGAGCATATCTGTCAAAACAAAAAAGTGTCAGGAAGGTGGTTTTGAGGCCTCTATCAACAAAAAACAGTAACCATGACAAGGATGACAATGACGACAAACTAATAGTTAACAGAATAATTTGCCAGGCACAATGGGCTTAAACTAGACAGGAGAGCCTTAGGTTTTGGATAGAAAGAGGAACCATGAGTACTCTCACCTTGGCTGGGGTCTATGCTTAGAGCCCAGTGGGAGAGGGGTTTGAAGTAAAACCTAAAAGACGCATTTCACTAAGCTGAGTAAAATATGTTGTACACTAACCCCATTCTGCCACCAGCCATTCTCACAGAAGTGTACAGCATGGCTGAGAGTCCTTCAGCACCCACAGATGATGCCAGCAGAAACCAGGTCTTTTTCTTTGCTCTTTCTGGGGGAATACTGGCAAAGATGGGCAGCACAGTGGCTGTGGCATCAGCTGGAGAGAACTTGATCATGAACACATTTGTCATATACCTGAATAACCCCCAAAGTACATATAAGTTGTTGACATTGAGACAATTTGAATTCTAGCCATTTTCTAGACTGTTTTGAAGATTTTGCTTGGTGCTAGGGAGATAAGAAAAGAAGAGCCTAAAAACTATACTTTTTTTTCCCATTCATTCTTATAGATTTGTAGAGATTGGATATGGCTGTTTTCTTTGGGCTCAAGGCTGACTTGGCCTGCCTAGTAGAGTTTCCCTAAACAGTAACTGATATTACCCTCTAAAGTAAAATGTGAGCATATGAATGAAGTCATTCAAGTGCATTGATTGCAAATGAGTGTACCAAACAACCTATACAGCTAAACAAAACAAAACGAGACAAAACAAAATAAAACTTGTTTTTGAATGTGCTCTCCAGTATGTCACCACCACATTGTAATCTTACTCAAAGTGAAGTTAATGACCCCTGTACCTCTGTCTGCCTGCATGGGCACAGGTAGAGTTTGTGGGCTGAATGTTGGGAACATAGGGCAGAAAGGAGTGAGATGTTTGCATTTGAATTTCCGACTTATCTTTTTAATTTGTTTAGTTATATTTTTCTAGTGCCCCATCATTTGAACTTTCTCTGCCAATTAGTGGTAGATTTCATATATATTTTCTGTATCAGAAATGGTGTATCTGTTAATCCAATGTCATAATTAGAGAGGTATATGAGTCACAAAATTCCTTTTTTAGTTGCCTTTTATAACATCCTTCTTTCTTCTAAATATATTCCAGGCTGTCACTGATTTGCTTTTCTGCATTTGCAATAGGTTCTCTATACAACTGTTTACGATACACATATATTTTTTTAAGCACATGTCCTTTCACACTTCCCCTTTCCCTGGATAAATATAATTTTTTTGGTTGCTCAGCTACACTCTATATGCACTCTCAAACCTAGACTTTTAAGGAATTTTTCTGATATTCATGTTTCATGCAACTTCAATCCAAACAAAACACTCAGTGCATTTTGCCACTGAATAGGAAATGATCCCAGTTAAAGAATACTCAGACTTCTCTCTGGTTTGCTAATAAGGTTTTATTAATATAGTCTTTTCTGACAAGTAAGCTCCCTTGCTAAGAATTCTCCTTCCAAATGTCTAAAGTTTTCCTTGCCCCCAAGAAGATTAAGACAGCTGCCTTTGGAGCACAGCTCTGGACTTCATTGACCTTCTGTGAACAGTCTTCTTACTACTAGGGAAGTTCCCTTCCAACTCAAGAGTTCATTGCTGTTGCATGAAAATCTCCCCAGGGCTTCAGGAAATATGGACATGAGTAAAACCCTTGAGATAGTTGATGTCACCTATTACTCCCAAGACTAATGGGGATTTAGGGAGAATAGGGGAATGAGGAACTGAATACTATGAGATAATTTCACACAAACTTAGATTGTATGAAATAACCAATATCCATAAAGACAGCCTCAGATTGAAAAACAATGCTTTTGCCTTCTTCCTATGCATAACTCCCAAAACTCTGTCTTCTATCTTGACAGTCTAAGCTCTTGGAATATATTTCTGCTTCTATAATGTATATCTATATTTAGCCATTCTTTAACCTCCACATATGATAACAATAGTAAAAGGAAAAATAGTAATGTTTATGTAAAACTTTTAAAGGAATTCTTTTAGATAAAATATCTTGTTTGATCTTTAAAACAACCATTTGACATAAATAGGGGTTTTGTTGTTATTATTGATTTTCAGGTCAGGATATGAGAAAATTTAAATGATTTGGTCATGGTCATACAAACCCATTAACATGCTATAAGAGAAATGAAACCAAGATCCATGTTTTGCAACTGCAAATATCAGGACTATTCCAACCCTGCTGTGCTGCATTCTCTTTCCTTATTGGGTTTTTTCTCTTAATTTTTTGTCTGACATTGTTCACATATTTCTCTAATATTCACCTATTCAGTTGCCCTTTGTATGGTAACTTCTTATTCACTGAGTCTTTTAAATTCTTCATGCATAACTTCTTCACCATTCCTTCACAGAATTATAAAATAAAAGGTTGTTACTCTTAGAAGACACATACTTTAGTCCAAATCCCAATGACTGTTTTACTTCTTTTCCCCAAATGCTGGACATATGTTCTACTTTTTCTTGAATACTCCATTCAAATTTTTGATCCAGTTTTGCTACCTGGAGTGATCTAATGCTTCTTTATCTACTATTGAAAGATAGATTTCATGTTCCAACTAAAACCTTTCTTTTCCAGGTAAAACAATCTTATTTCTGTGAATTATTTCTTCTAGGCTTTGAATCAATTAGAGATATTTTAGATTCCAGTGAACAAAGCCATAACCAAATCTTAAACTTTAAAAAGCAATTTATTTTCTTACATGACTACAATATCTAGAAAAAGGGTCAGCTGCAAGACTGGAATGGTGTAGCAGGTCAAAAAACACCTTCAGGTTGACCGCGAAAGGAAGGCATGAAGAAATTGTGGAGTAATGGAAATGTCCTGTATTATGACTGTGGTGGTGGATACCCAATTTCATGCATTTGTTAAAGGCCACAGAACTACGTACCAAAAAGAGTGCATTTTAATGATGTAAATGGAAAAAATCACTCAGGTTATGGGGATAACTGAAACTGGAATGTACTATTTATGCCAACTGTACCATTGAAGTAAAAGTGACTATCTCCATATTGTACTTAATTACAGTGGAATAATATAACACGAGAACAAGAACCAGAATTTTTTTTAATAAGTCAAATTAATTTTATGATATTGAGAATGAAAGAAGCAAGGAGAAATATAAATGTCTTCTTTGAATATTAGTATAATATTCAACATATAATATTCAAAGAATGACATATTCAAAGGAGAAAAACTAATTGAAATGTATTACTTTGGGTTTCCTAGATTCAATATGTAGGGTTATGTTTATTTGTGATGTAGTAATTACCTTTATCTCAATATATTTCAGAAGAAGAAGAAATAATCATTATTACATACCCAATGCTATTCATGATGACACAATTATTTGTGTCCAAATCTCAGGCCATGTAAATTCCATTAGAATATTTTATGTTCATTGGAAATTTTCAAATTATTAATGAAGTCAATTTTTTGACTTAGAGCAGAGTAAGCTAAGTGATTTCTCCAGGTTTTTATATCTTGGCTATTTGATTATATACATTGACTCACTTTATCCAGTTTTTTTTTTTTAGTATTTATATTTGCTTTTTCTCCCGTCAAGGAAAATAAAATGCTAGACACAGAGTAGTATTTATTGGCAAGAAGAGGACAGTATTCTATTCATGAAAACCATAAGCAATCTATGTGGAAAGTACTGCTATGCTGTAGTCAGATCAAAATGAAAGCTTTTAGTGTGCATTATATTAACTTTTTTTTTTAAAGTAACTTTATACCTAGGTGTTTGCAGTAGAATTCTGTCATCAAAAGGATCGTTCATGTTAAATACTTTAAACAGCATTTGCTCTCTAAAATACTTTACCAACTCTTAAGAAGATTTGGAGATCAAAGCTGTATTTAATTTTACTTCATCTAGTGAGCCATGCAAATCTTTAAGACACTCTATTTGCAATCACATTTCAAATGATGTCAGCGTACTGGATTTCATGATGGTGAGAATACTTTTTATAATCATTGGGGATATAATTTCTTTTCATTAAGGCAAAGAAATTCTTCTTTTACATAAATGTAGGAGTTACACAAGCATCCAAAAAGCCTGTTTGACTTGATTTTGTTTTTCTCATCTTCATTTTTTGCTTCCTTTACATTCCTCTTTCTCATGCCTTTGTCTGCAAAAATAAGTTGCTTGTCAAACATTCTGGTATAGTTCAGCATTTATGTTTTAAGTAACTTTTTCCATATGCTTGTTTTTGCCTCCATGAGGTTTCTTTGTCTCAACTTTCTTCGCTCCCTACTCCTAAATTAAAGAAAAAAAATTCTTTAGCTTTCCTTGTTGTGTTTGGCTATGATGTATAAAATCAGTCGTATCCAGCTCTCTCTTGTAAGTTTATAATTTTAATTAGCTTCCTATAAAATTTCCCTTCTGACTCCATTGCCCAGTTAAAATAAGTTTCAACTTCCTTGAATCCCATGAAGTGGGATGTGCAGGAAGACAGTTATTAAAGGATTAAAAAGAAACCTCTAGAAATCCTATTTCTTCTTTGAAGAAAATTAGGTCAGTTTGTGCCATGCATTCTGCTTGGCTTCGTAGTTCATGGCCATCAATATTTGATGATTTAAATTTTTTTTTGGCTCTCCCCTTTTTTACAAACAAGATTAGTTACGTATGTTATATAAACTCCTGGATTTGTGGTAGCACAAACTAGAATTAAGGTTATTGCTCTTTTTTTCCAATACTGTATGCTGTCTTTACTCAGAACTTTCTGGAGATCTATCTTCTTTGGATTGAAGGTTTAAATGCTTGGTCTCAGATGTTGTCCAATTACTGTTCATCGGAGCATTTTTAAATCACCAAAGACAGAATCAACATAAATATTGGAGCATAGTAGAGACAAGGATGTTAATCGCCTTTTAAAAAATTAGGCAACATCTGTATAATCAAGACAGAATGGATGTAACTGAAAGATATAGTCATTTCAGTTTTCCAAAGTCTTGTTAGAAGCAGGGATTAGGAAAAACTATGTGAACAAAGTAGTGGATAATATTTTGAATGTAATTTGCCTATTCTGTTTTTCTTTTTCTTCTGTCCTGGAAACAAATAAAAGTCAATGTAAGTCATATTATTTAGGCATGCATTTTGTTTGAATGCAGAATTATTGCTTAAATCCTCTCATTCATATTTCTGACCTCATTTCTGTTCTCTATATTTTCAGGAATTTGTGAGCAGTTGTTAAGCATGGCAATTATTTAAAAATAAATATATAAATATATAATAAAATAAACATAATAAAAATAAAACTCATTGTTTCCTAATTATTTTACTATATGATCCTGATGTTATTTGCATCTATCGTATCTGTTAGGTGAGAATACTGTATGGTGGTAGGCTACTATCTCTTCTAACTCTGTGTTCAGTAATATAATGTTGGTAGCTTGAAATTGGTCATGATAAGAGTAATTATAGTATGTAAATCTGTGAACAGTACAAATTAGAGCTTCTTCCCACAGACTTTCTTCCAGAGAATTAGTCGTTAAAATTTTACTGGGCCACAACTGGATATAATGTACTTAAAAAAACAACCAACCAAACAACCAACCTAGAACTCATTGAGAAACTTACAGTTTCTTTATCTAAGTCTTCTCATTATATTGGTCTTTGATTATCAAATTTTTCTAGCTTTTCCAGGAATAAAATATGGAAGTAAAATAGACATTGAATAAGTTTGTATTTGTCCAGCCTCTATCACCATTGTAATAACTGCCTTCAAATCTATCTAGAAGATCCCAGAAAATCAACTGATACACTACCTAAACCAATAAAAATAGTTCAGCAAGAAATTTAATATATGATCAAGATGACATTTCAACTACTAGGATAAGGCTAGAAGGTAATAATTTTTCAAATAACTGATATTGGTTTGGGAAAATATAAAATTAGATTCCAAACTCTCAAAAATTGTGAAGGGTCAGTGATTTTACCCTACTTGTAAATTAACACATTAGCCTGTTACAGTTTGATGGATTATGGTGGCAGATATAAAATTCTTGGGTTAGAGATGAAGTACATGTTGTTACTCGCTGCAATGGCAGTGGGCAGTGTCTTAATTTTTTATTCAGTTTCCCATTGGTCAATTCACCCAGGTTTTCACAAAGAGGTTTGGAGACATCTTGCCAAATGTATGTTGCATTACAGAGAGGAATCCTTTTCTTAGGGAACTCAATTCTTATGTAATGGACAGTAAGCATGCTGGTCCCTTGCTTTAGAGAAAAGCATTCTCTTCATATTCCAAGACTGTTTACTATACTAGCATTCTTGAATATCATCTGAAACAAACAAACAAAAAATTCAGGTATTGCTTTTCTTGCAAGACAGATGGATATGAAAGACCTATGGAAAATTGTTTCCCAACTTCCACCCCAAGTCTTTCACACACACAAAAATAAATTCCAGAAGAATTAAAGATCAAAATGTAAAGCCAAATGAATAAATCAATAAGATAACGAGTCAGTGATATTATAAATGTTTTTGAAGAAAATAAAGCAAAAATGTTTTTGACCTTGTGGTAAGGAAGGTCTTTCTTAAAGAAAGAAAATATTGATAAATGTAATTAAATAGCTATTTTAGAATTTTAATGAGATGATGGGAATTTATCTTAGCAATTCTAAGCGGTTAGTAGTGAGTCTCTGGGCCAACTTTGATTCTGGTCTTTGTAGTGGCAATGATCACTTAGTGAAGAGTGTGTAGGATAATTGGCCAAGATGCCAAATATCAAAATCTTCAGTGGCAGCTCCAACCAGGACTTATCTCAGAAAACTGCTAACTGCCTGGGCCTGGAGCTAGGCAAAGTGGTGACTAAGAAATTCGGTAACTAGGAGACCTGCTTGGAAATTGGCAAAAATGTATATGGAGAGGATGTCTACATTGTTCGGAGTGGTTGTGGCAAAACCAATGACAACTTAATGGAGCTTTTGATCATGATTACTACTTGCAAAATTGTTTCAGCCAGCCGTGTTACTGCAGTCATCGCATGCTTCCCTTATGCCCGGCAGGATAAAAGGAGTAAGAGCCGGGCTCCAATCTCAGACAAGCTTGTTGCAAATGTGCCAACTATGAAGAGTGCAAATCATGTTATCACCATGGACCTACGTATTTCTCAAACTCACATCTTTTTTGATATCCCAGTGGACACTGTGTATGCAGAGCCGGTAGTCCTGAAGTGGGTAAGGGAGAATATCTTTGAGTGGAGGAACTGCACTATTGCCTCTCCTGATGTTGCTGGAGCTAACGGTGTGACTGACCTCCATTGCAGAGCAGCTGATTGTGGACTTTGCCTCAGAGAACTCAAAATGGGGAATCTGTTTTTCACCTCTTCAGCCATGTCTCTTTACAATAGCATAACTCCTGAGGCTTTTTAAAAATAAAATCAACATCGCTTCTTATTTTTCCTTGGTATTTGATGACAAATTCAGCAGAAGACCCAGCTTGTACTAGCGTAGCTTTCTACCTCCCACATCAGGTATATTAGAGTTTATCCTAACTGAGGAAAGATGTATTAAGATTAACTGCTACGATTTCCTACCTGTGTTGTCTCATTCTGGCTTTCTTATTTATTTTGTGAGCTTTGCAGCTTCAACTCCAGTTCAGCTGTTGCAAGATTATAGACTATCAAGATGTTGTGTAGGGGTGCTTGACAGTGATTGGGGAAGCTCAGGCTACTTTGTATGTGGATGATTCAGGGTTTTCTTTGTTCAGAACAACTAGCAACAAAACTAATCTATGTGAGACAAGTTCTCCAAGATCTATGCTAAATTACAGCAAGATCCCTGGGTAACCTCAAATCTAATAGGGTTGTTTGATTTTTTTTTTTTTTTTTGTACTGACTTGCTTGAGTTCTTTATAGATTCTGGTTATTAGTCCTTCATTGGATGTATAGCATGTGAATATTTTTTCCCATGGTGTAGGTTGTCTACTTGCTCTATTGATTATTTCCTTGGCTATGCAGAAGCTTTTAATTTTAATCAAGTCCCATTTATTTATTTTTGTTGCTGCTGTGATTGCCCTTGGGATCTTGTTTATAAAATCTTCGGATAGGCCAATATATAGAAGAGCTTTTCCTACTAAGATCAAATCAGAACTAAATGAAAAGGACAACAAAGAAACTATAAGGGAAATTAATAAAACAAAAAGTTGGTTCTTTGAAAAGATAAACAAAATAGACACACCTCTGGCTAGACTAACCAAGAGCACAAAAGTAAAATCTCTAATAACCTCCATTAGGAACATGAAAGGAGAAATCACAACCGATGCTACAGAGATACAAGATATCATCTATGAATTCTACAAAAATCTTTATGCACACAAACTGGAGAACGTGGAGGAAATGGACAAATTTTTAGAAACACATAGTCTTCCCAGGCTCAACCAGGAAGAAATAGAGTACCTGAACAGACCAATATCAAGAACTGAAATCGAAACAGCAATAAAAAACCTTCCCAAAAAGAAAAGCCCTGGTCCAGATGGGTTCACACCTGAATTTTACCATACATACAAAGAAGAACTGGTGCCCATCCTACATAAACTATTCTCCAATATTGAGAAGGATGGAGTTCTCCCCAACACGTTCTACCAAGCCAATATAACATTGATACCAAAACCTGGAAAGGACACAACAAAAATAGAGAACTACAGACCAATTTCCCTCATGAATATAGATGCAAAAATTTTCAATAAAATACTAGCAAATCGAATCCAAGTACTTATCAAAAAAGTAATCCACCACGACCAAGTGGGCTTCATCCCCGAGATGCAGGGGTGGCTCAACATACGTAAATCTATAAATGTAATTCACCACATAAATAGAAGCAAAAACAAAAACCATATGATACTCTCATTAGATGCAGAAAAAGCATTTGACAAAATTCAACACCCTTTTATGATAAAAACGCTTAACAAAATAGGCATTGATGGAACCTACCTAAAAATGATACAAGCCATATATGACAAACCCACAGCCAACATCATACTGAATGGGGAAAAACTGAAAGCACTCCCACTTAGAACTGGAACCAGACAGGGCTGCCCATTGTCTCCATTACTTTTCAACATAGTATTGGAAGTCCTTGCGAGAGCTATCAGGCAAGAGAGCAGAATCAAGGGAGTCCAAATAGGGAAGGAAGAGATCAAACTCTCACTTTTTGCTGATGATATGATGTTATATCTGGAAAACCCCCAAGATTCAACCAAGAGACTCCTGGAATTGATTAACGAATACAGCAAAGTCTCAGGCTACAAAATTAATATACACAAATCAGAGGCATTTATATATGCCAATAACAGTCAATCGGAAAACCAAATTAAAGACTCAATACCCTTCAAAATAGCAACAAAGAAAATAAAATATCTAGGTATATATCTAACTAAAGAGGTAAAGGACCTCTATAAGGAAAACTATGAAACACTGAGAAAAGAAATAGCAGAACTTGCAAATAGATGGAAAAATATACCATGCTCGTGGATCGGAAGAATCAACATTGTTAAAATGTCTATACTACCCAAAGTGATCTACAGATTCAATGCAATCCCTATTAAATTACCAACATCATTCTTTACAGACATAGAGAAAATAATTATACACTTTGTATGGAATCAAAGAAGACCCCGTATAGCAAAAGCAATTTTAAGCAATAAAAACAAAATGGGAGGTATTAATTTGCCAGACCTCAAACTATACTACAAGGCCGTGGTTCTTAAAACAGCCTGGTATTGGCACAAGTGCAGGGACACAGACCAGTGGAACACAACAGAAAATCCAAATATAGAACCATCCTCATATAGTCACCTAATTTTCGACAAAGCGGGAAAGAATATACTCTGGGGACAAGAATCCCTATTCAACAAATGGTGCTGGGAGAATTGGTTAGCCACTTGTAGAAGACTGAAACAGGACCCACAGCTTTCACCTCTCACAAAAATCAAATCACGGTGGATAACAGACTTAAACCTTAGGCGTGATACAATCAGAATTCTGGAAGAAAATGTAGGAAAGACTCTTACAGACATTGGCCTAGGCAAAGAATTTATGAAGAAGACCCCCAAGGCAATCACAGCAGCAACAAAAATAAATGAATGGGACCTGATTAAATTAAAAAGCTTCTGCACAGCCAAAGAAACAGTCCAGAGAATAAACAGACCACCTACAGAATGGGAAAAAATTTTCACATACTACACATCAGATAAAGGACTGATAACAAGAATCTATTTAGAACTCAGGAAAACCAGCAAGAAAAAATCAAGCAACCCTATCAAAAAGTGGGCAAAGGACATGAATAGAAATTTTTCAAAAGAAGATATAAAAATGGCTAACAAACATATGAAAAAGTGTTCAACATCTCTAATCATCAGGGAAATGCAAATCAAAACCACAATGAGATATCACTTAACCCCAGTGAGAATGGCCTTTATCAAAAAAACCCAAAACAACACATGTTGGCGTGGGTGTGGAGAGACAGGAACACTAATACACTGCTGGTGGGACTGCAAACTAGTGCAACCTCTGTGGAAAGCATTATGGAGGTATCTTAAACAGATTCAAGTAGACCTGCCATTTGACCCAGCAATCCCATTACTGGGCATATACCCAAAGGAAAAAAGGTCATTCTGTAACAAAGACACGTGTACCCGAATGTTTATAGCAGCACAATTCACAATAGCAAAGATGTGGAAACAACCCAAATGCCCATCAATACATGATTGGATTAGTAAACTGTGGTATATGTATACCATGGAATACTACTCAGCTATAAGGAATGATGAAGATACAACATCTCTATGGTTCTCCTGGAGAGAGTTGGAACCCATTATATTAAGTGAAGTATCCCAAGAATGGAAAAACAAGCATCACATGTACTCACCAGAAAATTGGTTTCCTTGATCATCACCTAAATACAAATCTGGAAACGACACCAATTGGACATCAGACTGAGGTGGGGGGTGGGGGAGGGGATGGGGGTATGCCTACACAATGAGTGCATTGCGCACCGTTTGGGGAGTGGTAACACTTGAAGGTGCTGACTCGGGAAAGGGGGGGTGGGGAAAAAAATATGAAACTATTGTTTTTAACTTGCACTGTTCACTTAATAATTTATCATGAAAAAAAAAACTATTATTTCTTATAAAAAAAAAAAAAAAAAAAGAAGAGCTTTTCCAACATATTCTTCTAGAATTCTTATTATTCTAGAATTCTTTAAGTCTGTCATCTGTTTTGAATTAATTTTTGTGAGTGGTGAAAGATATCGATCCTGTTTCAATCCTTGACATGTGGCTATCCAATTTTTCCAGCATCATTTATTGAAGAGGGATTCTTTTCCCCACTGTGTATTGTTGTCTGCTTTGTCAAAGATCAGATGGCAATATGTAGATGATTTTATATATGGGGTCTCTGTTCTGTTCCGTTGCTCTATGTCTCTAATATTGTGCCACTACCATGCTGTTTTGGTTACTGTAGCCTTGTAGTATAGCTTAAAGTCTGGTAAAGTGATGCCTTCAGATTTGTTCCTTTTGATTAAGGTTACTTTAGCTATTTAGGCTCTTTTCTGTTTCCAAACAAAGCATTGAATTATTTTTTTTTCTAGATCTGCAAAAAATTGGCATTGGTATTTTGATGGAAATTGCATTGAGTCTGTAAATCACTTTGGGTAGTATGGACATTTTAATAATGTTGATTCTGCTGATCCATGAGCATGATATGTTTTCCCATTTGTTTACATCATCTGCAATGTCCTTCCTCAGTGATTCATAGTTCTCTTTGTAGAAATCTTTCATCTCCTTGGTTAAATATATTCCTAGGTATTTTATTTTCTTTGTAGCTATTGTGAAAGGTATTGCATCTCTGATTTGATTATCACCTTGAGTATTGTTGATATATAGGAATGCTACTATTTGTGCACATTGAGTTTTAACCTGAGACTTTGCTGAATTTATTTATCAATTCCAGGATTCTCTTGGTGTAATAATTGGGGTTTTCTAGATAGAAGATCATATTATCAGCAAAGAGCAATAGTTTGACCTCCTCTCTTCCCATTTGGATACTCTTAATTTCCTTCTCTTGCATGATTGCTCTGGCTAGGCCTTCCAGCACTATGTTGAATAGAAGTGATGACAGTGGGCATCCTTGATTTGTTCTAGTTCTGAGTGGGAATGCTTTCAAATTTTCCCCATTAAGTATTATGTTGGCTGTGGGTTTGTTGTATATGGCTTTTATAATATTGAGTTATGTTCCATCTATGCCTATTTTGCTAAGAGTTTTTATCATAAAAGGGTACTGAATTTTATCAGATACTTTTTTCTGCATCTATTAAGATAATCATATGATCTTTCTATGAAGTGAGTATCACCTTGATACCAAAGCCAGGAAAGGACACAAAAAAGACCAATATCCCTTATTAATAGATATGCCAAAATCCTCAATAATATTATAGAAAACTGAATTCAGCAGTACATTGAAAAAATAAATAATCCACCATTACCAAGTGGGATTCATCTCAGAGATGCAAGGATGGTTCAAAACATACATAAATTCATAAATGTGATTAAACACATAAACAGGTATTTATAGTGTTTTATAATTTTGGAATGATGAGCTTGTTTTCCACATATCTTTAGTGTGGGAATCTTGTGAAGTTTGAGGGAGATTTTGATTTACTTCCATCAGGGACCCATTTTATTGCAAATTTCTTAGCTTGCAGTGTTCCCCATTCAAAAATAATACAAATTTTAAAATCTATCATATATTAGGTTACATCAATGACCAAACATTTCCTTTACCTTGTACTCAATAGTTTACAGTAAATTGGCCTATTGAGGTGGGGATGGTGTGGAGACGCTATACTGATAAAATGTAAAAATTGCTTATTGCTCTTTTTTTCCTTTTTAAAAAAACTAGATTGGTTATATAAGAATTCTGGATGATACCATCAGAAAAAAAAATTCCAAAACATTAAAGTACTATAAATTTTCATTTACCATGCTGAAGTGTTCATTAAAATATTTACTTGAAAATGGTGTGCTGTAAAATTTTGAGGGGAAGTCTTACTAAAATAATTACAGTGTTAGAATGACATTTTAAATTGTCTGTGACTGCAGGCACTGAAATGTTGCAAAAATAAGTAATCATTTGATGTGTGTGAGTGCCTGAGTTTACATTAACATAAAGCTTTTATTATATTATTAGGGAATTTGACAATAAAATAACAAATTGTATTTATTATTTGGCAGATCACACAGCGCTGCCATAGAAGTAATTCATTTAATCCTTACTAAGTTCCTAAAGGAGATATGGCAGATATTACACTCATTTTACATATTGATAAACTGAGCCTCAGCCTTGTTCTGCTACTTTCAGATGTTTGGAGGTGGGAATTGATCCTGGGTTTTACTTTTACTATTGTGATCATACCTCCATGCTAAAGATACCAAAAATTATCATTAAAGAATACAAAATAAGCTCAAATTGTTTTTTACACCATGAGTTTTAACTTTTTTGATATAACCATTCTGATAAGGTTTAAAAGTTTGCAGAAATATTTTTTAAAATTTCAAACAACAGAAATGTTGTAACCCAGATATTTTTTATGAATTCTTCTTTTTTCTCCATGTGTAAGTTATGCAGTTGTAATTGCAGGTTTTGAAGGATCCCAGTGTATTAAATGGTGGGTCTCTGAGCACCAGATTTATCACGTAATAAATAACAAAGTGAGATGTTCCTTTAATTACTTAATTCAACAAAGACAAACTATGTAAAATGATCTCCAATAAACCTTTCAGAATGCAGATTCTTCCTTGTTAAATCTAACAATAACCAACTATTGGATGGAGCTGGAGGGTTTTTATTTTGGTATATTTCTGTCTAGTTGAATACAGCACAATTTTAGCATCTGAAATTTTATTAAGAAAGCATGTGTGAGTTAAACACTGGTTTTAAGTGCTATAATGAATAGTCCTTTGACTTTTGCCACTCTTTTTTACAATATATATGTGATATACATATATCTTTTGCTTTGTTTCTTAACTCATAAAATAACAATATGGGAAGATATTGTAGATGATGGTATAATTTTCTGTCAGAAACTATTTTGATTTGAACTTTGATTTTGTATATTTTACTGTTACACTATGAGTTCCTGTTATATGAAAGCTCTGAGCTCTCATTATTTTACTTTGGATATAATTCACAAATTTCAGTTGAAGCATAAATGTTTATCAGTAATGTAGATTATTGTGTAATATTTATTTAGCACATTGTTTATACATATTTTTGGTAATGATATCCATATGTTTCTAAATACCATTATCTCTGAAAAAAATTATGTCTGTATCAGGTTAAAAGGACAGTATGCTTGCTTATTCATTTATATGAAATCGTTCATTATAAGTTATTGAACTCCATGAATTCTAGCATTTATATTTTCATCTATGAATACTGAAAACATTTAGTTGATTTCAAGGGACTAATATCATCTTATATAGCATTTTTAAATCAACAGTTGATTAGAAATATAGGAGTTTAAATTTTTTTTAGTGTAATGCTTTAAGGGTGTGTATATATGTTAACAACAAAAATTTCTATGAGATATCTAGAAGCTACATGGCAACTATGTACCATCTTGGAGGTACAGTTGTTTGCTTGTTTAGTTTTGTTTGTTTTCAGCTCAAAATTTGCCCTCCTGTGTTCTGATTTGCATTTTCTTAATTTATAAGACTGCACCTTCTTTCACTAAAGTTTTTTATTTGGTCTT
The DNA here is from genome assembly GCF_041146395.1 of Eulemur rufifrons. NCBI lineage: Eukaryota > Metazoa > Chordata > Mammalia > Primates > Lemuridae > Eulemur > Eulemur rufifrons. Next base: position 19,842,209 of record NC_091000.1, on the reverse strand, counting down.
TCAAACTATTTTGATTTCAAAGAGTTTATTAAAATACTTAATATATATGGAGAAAAAGTGATGACCTAGAAAGTATATAAAATGTCCTATCAATTAAGGAGAATATTTAACTTCAATCTGATTCAGTGTTACTGACTTATTGGCTATGAAAATCAAATTTAATGATAAATTAAACACAATATTTTATTAGTAGAAACTGTTATTTATAAGGATCAAGTATTAGACTATTTTTAATTTAATGCAATAATTAGATATTACAGGAAGAATCCTATTACTAAATCTATAGCAACTTCAAGAGATCACATTTATTAACATAAATGTGTTAGCACTTATAAAATGATCACTCATATTTAAACTTACTACATTGATAAAGAATTATAAACCTTGATAAAATAATAAAATATACATCAAATAAAGAAATGACTTTCCCCTGCTTCAAAAATAATATAGTTCAAACTTTTCTCCAAATATAATTGTGAAATCTAACCCATTTGCTTAAGATAATGCCACCAAGGAAAATCCATCACTATAACAATAGGTCAAGGGAGAAACACATCTTTTTTTGATAGTATCTTTTTTGCCCCCCATAATATAACTTACAAAAGATTTCCTGAAGTCAGTTTTCCCTTAAGGACAAGATCATGTGAAAACATTCAGCATTTTCTCACAATAAAAGTATCTGGTAGGCTTTTTTGAAAACCTCTTGGCTTGTTGGTAAAAGCTGAGATTTACAGAGATCAAATTTATCAAGCCAAAGCAGAAAATGATGTCAGAAGCTCAGTACAACGGTGATATACAGTCATTTCCTGAAGCCATGTGTCACAGCTGATGGAGTCCTGCTAATCCATTTCTTTCACCAATTCTTAACACTCTGTTTTATATAGCAGTGCCTCAGGGCACAGTGAAGGGCTTGGAACTTCATGGATGTTGAATAAGTTTTCCCACTGAGCATCTGTCCCTGAAACTGTCCTGAGTGTGCTGTTGACTTTGTTCTGTAGCATATCCTTAAGCATGCAAAGAGGCAAGGACCATGGAATCAGAGTCAATAAATTGCTATCATTTCATTAGTCTGTATCAAACTACATTGTATAGCATATGTGAAACTGAGTTGTTAAAATTTCCAAAGGAAATGCAAAAAGTTTTCATCAAAAGGCACTACACTGTAGCACACTATCTAATGATTAACAAAATCAATGAGGAAGAAGTCAAAATTAGAGTCAAGAAATTCTGTAGGCATTTTTTAAAATATTAAAAGCCCACATCTACACATATTCAACTATCCCTGTCCCCTTCCTCATCCTGTCAATATTCTTCCCTTGCAATTCCTTTCATGTTATGTTTCTCTTTGCCTATCTTTTCTGTTTCTCCCTTGTCAGTATAGAAGAGTACTAGATTCAGTATATTTTCATTAAAGAGATTGAAAGTATTTGAAGGTATTCAGGGAGGAAAATAGTACATTAAATGATTCCTGAAGCACTGTAACTAAACAAGGAAAAACATATCTGTATAATACAATTATCTGATAACTTGAATATCAGTAGTATTTGTATTTGGGAATGGCACTATTACTTGAGCTTTAATAATTTAATTTTCCTGCCTCTTTTATGGATTTTACATTTAATGATTGCAAAGTGCTAAAGATTTTCTTATTGTTTTATTTTTTCGTTTAAAAAAATGTTTTCAAATGTTGAGGCTCTACATCATGCAATGGAAAATCCTATTCTGGAAACAAACAACAAATAGAATTAGCACAAATGGTTTTCAGGCCTAGAGTATCCCAAGCAAGTCAATACCTAGTCATTATGTTATCTGATACAAAACACATGATTAAAAAGCTCAAACATCTAAGGAGCATAAAATATACAGATATTTGGAAATGCTAGGAAGATTAACTGATTTTTTAGTCTATTTTTTATTCCTGATTTATTCCATGTGTCAAAAGCCACAAAATGCAAAAATTTGTTTTCTTCATTAAGTTAGTAGTTTAAGTAGTTATTAAGTTTTGTTTGAGTTTATATCATAAGAATTTGGTAGAAAATGTGGCTCTTTTTTCTGAAATACACAGAAGCCAACTCTATAATCTTTTAATATAAATATTTCAGTTTGTTTTATAAAAATATAATTATAGTAGAAGTGCCCCATGTATTTGAACTTTTTTTTCAGTCAAACTAGATTTCAATGTGGTTGCAGGTAGTGAAAATAATATCTTCCAGTAGAACAATGGAAATTGCCACTAAATGCTATTAAGTTTCATCAAAATTATATTTTTAAGAAAACCCATATATCATATCCTCTCTAAACCTTATATATAAAATATTTTCTAATTCATATATAATGTAAATATTGTTCATGAGAAAGACATTTCTCATCTAAAGTTTCTTATTTGTGATAGTAGAAGGTTATTTGGGTCAATTAATAACCAGATGATAATTTGTAGTATGTTGCTTATAATTCAATTCATTATTTAATAAATTGCATAAAAATAAAATAAAAAGACTTATTCTATTATAGATATAAAGTTAAATAAGCTCAAAGCATTAGATAAGTAACTGCCAAAATGAATGGTGTAGGTGCAACTTATAGGAGGTTGGAGTAGCATGTCAGGTGGGCAAGAGTCATCAGAGAAGGATTCTTTCTGCTGATAGATCTTGAATTATCATATTGCAATTGAAAGGGAAATAAGCATGTATCTTTAGAAGATAGGGAGAAGGCCAGCTGGCTAAAATAAAGAGTAAGTTAGTATGTAAATATCAGGTTGGTTGGTTTAAATAAAGCTAGGCTGTGAAGACTTTTCTTTTTTCTCCCACTTTGTTCAAAATTACAAACATTTACAAAAGTAGGGAGAAGAGATTAATTATCAGCATAGGGCCACTCTTGTTTTCCCACCCATAACTCCTGGATTATTCTGAAGCAAATCTGAACCATCATATAATTTCATGTATAAATAATTCAATGTATATCTCTAAGAATTACTCTTCATCACTTTTTACCATACCACAGCACTATTATCACATTTAAAAATAATTCCTTAAAAATGTCAAATGTGCAGTCAGTGCTGTGAAGAGGATTAACATAGAAATGAGATTCAAAGTTTATCATGAAAGCATTGAAGAACCACAGGCATTTTTAAAATTTTGAGGAGAAACACTGTGAAAAAATTTCTCTTGGTAGTTAATTAGGACAAGTGACATGGCAAAAATAATAATGGGAATATATGAACCTTCCAGGAAATGGTTAAACAACTATATGATCAGGTTTTGGACAGGATACAGGCAGAATATGCTAAACAAAGTTAAAGCAAAACATGTAATTGTGGATATTCACAAATGTAAAATTTCAGCTATGTAATGTCAAGTATCATTTTATGTAATGGAAAAAAGTGTATATATCATACAAGGAGACAGAAATGACTCTTGTTCTTTTATGTCGTATATTCTGGAGGTAGAAGATAGGTAATATACAGCCAAACAAATAAAGGATCAATATATTTGAGATAGTAAAAAGTGCTACAACTAATATTAAATATAAATAAATTGGTTAGTAGGAGGTGCACATAGCTATTTTAGAGTGGGTGATCATGGTGGGATGCTCTGAGATGGTGACATCTTAGTTGAGACCTGAATAGCAAGCAGGGGCCAGCCTTGGAAGATCTCAAAATCTTCTCACGTCAAGTCTTCTGGACTTGTCTAAAGAGAACAGCAAATAGAAAATCACCGAGAAAGAAATGATCTTGACTTGTCCAGGGAGGGTAGAATGTGATAGGTGAGGGGAGAGTTGCAGGGCTTTATACATATTTAGATTTTAGTTATTGTGCAATTGGATGACATTGGAGAGTATAGAGCATGTAAGTAACTTGAACTGATGCATGCTTTACAAAGATTACACTGGCTGCAGTTGAAAGAATTGATTGTAGGAAGAATTGATTGAGAATGGATTCTAGTACACAAGTTACAAAATTTCACTTTCTTCAGGACTATTTCTACTTAAAATAGTGGAACTTAACCTAGCCAAGACCAATCAATCTGTTCATTTCAGTATTCTTTGAAATGAATAATATTTCTGTTAATGAATCAGTAATGATGAAGATAACTGAAAAATAAATGACTAGAAGTACACATTATTTCTAGTGTTTTCCACAAAATAAAAAGTATACATATGCAAAGGACAAAAAAATACCTTTTTACTTTCACATTATGATATGTTGACTTTTTTGCATTATGCAATCTTATTGTATTGTAATAAAAATGAAACAGTAACTAAAGAATATTTAATCCTTCATATCTGGAAAACAGCAAATAAGCAAAGAGCATTATATGATAACATTTTGATATATTTTGAATGGGATGTCAATAAATATATTACATATAAAATTTGGAACTATGTTTAAAGCAATACTTAAAAAACTAAGCTTTAAAAATAGTTTTGAAGAAATAGGAGAAAATAAGAATATTTATAAAGCAAATAAAGCATTCTATTTAAGAAGTTGGAAATATAAGAACAGACATAAGCAGGCATAAAAGATAAAAGTATTAGATTTAAAATTTAAACTCTAATTTAAAATAAACAAAATGGGTTCTTGGAAGAGATATTTAGGATAAAGAAATAGCTGGCAAGTTCATGCAACCAAAGAAAGGGCAAAACAGATTACAAATTTTAATAATACAATAAGCAAATACATGTGTATTTTATTTTAAAATGTATGAAGATTATTATAAATTCATGCCCCAATGTTTGAGACCTGGATAAAATGAATGGTTTTTTTAAGATACTAAAAAATTCAAAAATGGAATTAATCAATAACTTTTAAAGCAATTAAAATGTAACCAAAGATGCACACACAAATTAATCAATCCAAATAGTTTAGTAGGTTAGTTCTAATAGCTTTTCAAAGAAGAGATGATATTTATCTTCAAGATATTTCTGCAAACAGAATATCAGGAAAAGCTGAGGAATGTCTTCAAAGGCTAGTAAAATCTTTATTCTAAGACCAAATAAAGACAGTGTAAAAATTATAGGTAATGCCACTGAATGAAATTTTTTAGAGTAATCTTCATAAATGCTAGTCAGGTATATCTAACAGTTTTTTTTAACAAAAAAAGTAAATCATTAAATGGTTTCAGGAATACAAGGATAATTTAGCATTATAAAATTTATCAATACAAATTGGCACATTAATAGAAAACAAGAAAGACTTCCAGGAAAAGAAGATCCTCTATTTGGTTAAGTCTAATATTGGAAAACTGTCCCATAACTCACAGTGATTAAAGAAGCTATAGATGAATTCCATATAACATCAGGAAATAAGAAAAAGATGCCTAATATGGCTGTTCAAAAATATGACTAAAGTTTCAGGTCAGAGTAGTTTATTCATTGATTTGTTCAAAAGATATTGATTGAACATGTGCTATGTTTTAGGTTTTATTCTAGGGTCTGAGATAATGCAGGGAATGAAATAAAATTGCAATGCTTGTGAAGCTTACATTCGATTGATAGAAAACACATAATAAAATTAGTAAGTAAATCATGTAGTATATCAGGATATGGTAAGTACTATGAAAGAACATGGCAGAGAAGGGGGGATAGGAAGTACAGGGAGTTGGGTATTTGGATGGGTTACAATTTAAAATAGAGCAATCAGAAAAAGCCTCCCTGCAAGGACAGGAAAAAGTGAGTCATATCAACACATGGAGAGGAACAGGCCATACACAGAAAGTGGCAAATGTGAAGGCACAGGGTGGTGCATTTGAGAAACAGTAAAGGAGTTCATTAATGTGGCAGGAGCTCAGAATAAACCAAGAGAGGGTAGCAGAAAATGAGGTCAGAGAGGAATCAGGAGGCTTGATTGTAACATAAGAAACTATGAAAAAAACTGCCCTTTTTTCATTATAACAGGAACATTTAGGCCCTGAATTGAAAATAGACTGGATAAGTGAAGAGTAGAAACGTGGAGATAATTAGGGGGCTAATGCAATAATTCAAGAATGAGATAATTTGATTATATGAGGATGATAGGTATGAAGGAGGTAGGAGGCAGTCAGATTCTGAACGTATTTTGAATATATAGTAAAGAGATTTGCTGATGGATTGAATATGGGGTTTGAGAAAAAGAGGAGACAAGAAAAATGTCAAATATTTTTGTCTTAGTAACTGAAGTAGTGGTTTTCTGATTAAACGAGGGAGTAGAATTTCAGAAGGAGAGAGTATGGAAAAGAAAGGAGTTTGATTTTGGAGTTTAAGTTTGATGTATTTATTGGACATGTAAGGAAATGTTAAGTAGTCAGTTGAATATAAGGGTCTGAAGTTCTAATATGAGGCTTTTACTGGAGGTCAGTTTTGGGGAATTATTAGCACACAGAATTTAAAAGCATACTAGATTAGCTGACTATGAAGTCAATGTCAATAGAAAAGGTAAGTAGTGAGTCCTTGAGGATTTATTCATTAGGTTGTCAAGGGGATGAAGAAGAACCAGGAAAAGGGACTAGGAATAAATGGCCAGTAAGCTAAGAGAAAAACCAGAATATGGGATGCCAAAGAAGTCACGGGAAGAAAATCTTTTCTAATGATATTGGGTGACCAACCAGAGAACTTCCTGACGATAGGTAAAATATGATGATAACTTAAGAGTGATCATTGGGTTTAGCAAAATAGAAGTATTTGATGAACTTAACAAGAACTAGTTCTGTTCTCTGAACCAAAATTAAGTACCAAGTAGATGGGCTTAAAAGCAAAATAAATGTAGATAAAGAAAGCAAAATTGTAAAACATCAGAAAAGAAAATATTCAGTAAAAACTATACAGAAACATAAGGTCAGAAAACACAGAATATATGATGAAATAAAAGGAGAGCAATAAGGTCTAAGATATGTGTAATTGGAGTCTCTGAAGTAAATGAACTATGGGGTGGGGCAGAAGCAACATTTGAAAAGGAAATGTCTGCAAATTTTCAAAAACAGACAAAAGCCATGAAACTCCAAAGTCAAAGGCAATATACATTTCAACCATTATAATTATAGAGAAAATAGCACCTCAGTATTGTAGTAAAATGGTTGAAAACAAAAAACAACACTAAAACTTAAAAGATTTAAAAAAGGGATTACTTGCAAAGGAACAAAAATAAGACTGAGAAATAATAGAAGTCAGAAAATAACAAAATTATATTTTTAAAGCAATGAAAGGAAATAAATATCAACTCAGTCATTTAAAATATCCTTCAAAAATGAACATGAAATAAGGACATCATTCTACTTTACCCAGAAACAGTGACTCTTTACCTGTGCCATGGGAATGAGAGGAATTGCTTGTCCTTCTCCAGCAGTTTAGAACTTTTGCTCCTCATGAGTAGTGAGCTCAAGTAAGAGCAAGTGATGTGTTGTGCCTCTTCTCACAGCAGTGACCATTTCTCTCCTGCATACTTGTACCACAGAGAGAGGATTTCTTGGACCCCTTGCTTCCAATCTTTTATGTGAATACCCAGTGGAGAGGCATGGAAAATGTGAGTGTGATTGTGTGTGACCTCCCCTTGTACCCAGGGTTTCTACACGCTGGCTTACCAAAAAATGTAAGCTTATTTTTTCTTACCCATTTGTATGGCAACCTCAGCTCTTCTTGTGTTTTGCCACAGCTGAGCTAATCTATTCTGTCTCTTCTTGAAGGGACCTGCCCTTCTTGGGCTTATTGGTTTCTGTGTGACTCATCTTTCTGATGAAATCAAGAAAAGTTATTATGTTGTAATTTATCTGGGTTTTTAGAGTGGGATTGATGTTCCAGCTTTCTCTAAAGATCTTTTTGTTTTTAAACAAACAGAAAATATAAGGATTCATCATTGCTAAATCTGTAGTAAGGAAAATAATAGAATTTGGTCTTTCAACCAGAAGACAGATAATCCTAGATGGAATCTCAAAAGTTAGGATGTAATGATGTACAACAGAAGAGGTAAATATATGGATAAATCTAAATGAATTTTGACTATTCTAAAAACAGTAATAATGACTTACAGATTTAAAATGTTTATACAATTAAAGTATGTAGCAACAATAGTATATAAGTCAGGAGGAGGGGGACAATAACGGAGTCAAGGCATTCTAAGATTCTTTGCATTTTCCTGGAGAAAATAAGGTATTATTTTTAGTAGTTTTGGATATTCATTTATGAATGCATGTATGGATGCATATTATAATCTCTAGGGTAACTATAAAAGAAAAAATTAATAATAGAATAATATAAAATGCTCATACCATCCAAAATAAACTATGAAAAGAGGGAAAAAAAACACAGGACAGGAAGAACAAAGAGAAAGAAAAATAACATGGAAGACCTAACCCACAGTTTAGCAGGGAGATGAATATTTCATAATGATTAAAGGTTAGGTTGCCAAGATGATGTATAAATTAAAAATATATAGACACATGATAATATTCCCTTAAAACATGTAAATTATAGGTGGATTTGAAATGAGAAAGGAACAGTGCCAGACATTTAATGGGAAATTTTAATATACTTCTGAAAATGATAAAACAAATAAAAAATCATTAAGCAAAACAAGCATATCAAAGAATGAACCACCAGAGAGATAAACAGTAGGAGATATAATTTAAAAATATGAATAAAACATTTACCAAAATTGACCTTGGGCTAGGAAATATAGCATATGTTAACAAATTTCAAAAGAGTGAAATCATACAGAGTATGTTCTCTACCACAATAGAATTAAGGTATTAAAAAAACCCAAATAGTTTCTCAAATTTACCAAACATTTTATAAGTAACTAATATACTTCTAAATTACCGTAGTGCTAAAGATAAGAAGAGTCATCATCTTTGGACAGGATGCATGGTATATTTATTGGGAAGCATGCTAGTAATATTCTATTTCCTACTCTTAATAAGGTTAACTCATTGAGCTGTACTCTCATGTTTTATGTATCTTTTGTAAGTTTGCTATATTTCAATAAAAAATAAAATAGTGTGGGAATAAAAATAGAAATTGGTAAGTAGACTAATGGAAAATACTATGGAGCTGATACAGGGTTATAAGTACAGAAAAATTGATATATGGCAAAAATAACATCATAAAACATTGAGCAAAGATGGACAAAGATGAGTTGTGCAATTGTCATGGGAAAAATGGCACACTAAATAAAAAAGTTGAATCTATACTTCACAACATAGACAAACGTGAAATCCAAAAAAACCTATCTTAAATGTGTAAAGTAATACAATAAAATACATATGTGTGTATATGGATACAAAAAATATACATACATATACCTATAGGAAGTTGTCTATAACTATGAGGTGGGGCAAAACTTCTGAAAACAAAATGTTTTAGCAATAATTTAAAAGAAAACTGGTAGATTGAGCACATGAAATGTATGTTCAAGGGCATAGGTGACAGATTTAGAGAATTTTTAAAATGAACATAGGTTTAATATTTAGAAAGCATAGGGAACGTCTACAAATCAACAATAAATATAAGACATCTCAAAAAAAATAAGCAAAGTGTATGAATGGTCAATTCACAAAAGAGAATTTATAAATTGACTAATCATCACAAAAAAGGGGAGATTATCAATCTCACTAGTAATCAGAGGAGAGAAAAAGAGGTTTTGTTTTTTTTTGGGGGGGGGCAGGGAGCCAGGTCTAATCCATCAGACTGGCAAACATGGACATATCAGATAATATCAAGTGAATGTGTGGAAGTGTAGAAATAGGAACCCTCATAAACTACTGGTAGAATAGTAAAACAGTAGTTATTTTGGAAAGCAGTTGAATGACCATAATAAAATTATACATCTATATGAAAATACTAATATTATGGAGAATGTCTTACACAGGTTCATAAAATCAAAAGTATGAAGTTTTTCATGTACCCTAGTGAGAAGTTAGTGGTAACTCAGGTGTTTATCATTATGAGAACACATAGATATGTGCTCATGTATACAAAATTCTGGTAATATATACAAAATGTTACGAGCCATTAAAATGTTAATAATTGAAATATAACCACATATAGAAACTTGGATTAATGTTGAAAATCGATTTTTAAGTAAAAATGTAAAGACCAGTGTAATGTATTATAGCAAAGTATTACATGTGTACATGAAAAACATACCACACATGTAAGAAGTCTATGTTTGTAAGGGTACAAGAATATGTAATAAAATAGATAAAGCATATTAAAATTTATATATGATGGAAGGAGATAAAAGTTTTGGTGATAAGTGTATTGAGATAGATCATATAGCACCGTTTTTACATTGTGGTATGTCAGTCTTTTATTTTTGGATATTTTCCCTGACCCTACTTTGTTCTTTCATTTTTTTTACTAAATTTCTTAAAGTGACAGATAATACTGTTTTTTTTCTTATCATGTACATGACGTTTTGAGGTATATAAATTGTAAAATCATTAAATCTAGCTAATTAACAAATGCATTACCTCACATAGTTATCATTTTTGTGATGAGAGCACTTAACATCTACTGTCTTAACATTTTTTCAAGAACACAATATGTCGTCATGAACTTTAGTCATCTTGCTGCATGATAAGTAAAACAGAACTGAGTGAAATAGTAGAAGTCCATGGTTGGAGTTCCTCACCACAATGAATTATTAGAGTCATGTAAAAATTCTAGTGAAATATGATCTTTAAAATGAGAAACATACTGACTTTAAATACTATACTATCAAGAATTTATCATACATTATGTTCCAATTGCGGAGTTCTTAGGGCTAGTTTCTACTACCAAGTACATCACAGGAGTTCATCAGGGTATACTGGAAAGGGAATGACTTTTCAAAACTTTCTTTTACAAATTGTTTGTTGTCAACCACACTTAAAATTCAAGACCATTCATAACATCTAACTTAATATTTGCCTTTCATGAATAATATAAATTAATATGGTTATATGAATTCTCTTTTAGAAATAATTTTAGTATCTGTAAGATAACGATACTATTTTTTCTCTATGAAATTCTTATATAAAGATTGATATTCTGACTCTGTTTGTCTTATTATGCCAGCTATGTAAGTGGAGGGTGCAACATTGTGTAATGAAAATGAGAGATAAAAATGTTCCTAAACACATAAACTGCACAAAAATAACCTCATAGGCACAATTGCCATCTGTTTCTGGGTTCAGCTAATGAGAGAATTTGTTCAATTGTGCATAGGCGCAATCTGAAAATAATAAAACCATGACTTCTATGAGTTAAAAAACATGCCCCTATAGCTTCCCCTTCTCAACCTCTAGTTTCACTTGTTGAAAAACAAGGAAAACAAATAGACATGTGGCCACCCACATGGTTGTGTAAATTGGAATTAAAAAAAAAAAGGTGAAAATAACATGAGACAGAATGCCCAAAGCTTTCATTTAGTCCTTCACACATGGACTTAATCACTTTGGCAAATTCTCCCTCCCTCCCATATGGACTTTATAGACTACTTTTCAAATTAAAAGTACCTTCTCTTCTTTCATGTTTTAAGAACCAGTGGCCGAGGGAAAGGCTGGGAAGTGATTTGTAAGAAACTGTATCATCAACTAGGAATTTTGCTGCTTTGGTTAATTCATTGGAAATGTGCCAATAATGCAGGCTGCCAAAAATTTCTGAGAATCTTCTTGGTATATGTGATGATGTGTATGTGTGTGTTCAAAGTGGGGAGAATGTGTGCACATGCAGACTCATTATCTGATCTAAAATCCTCTCTTGAGCTGGAAACGTTTAATTTCCATTACTACATATACTGTATTAGAGCAATTCATGTCTCAGTGGGCTTTCACCTTTAGAGTAACTTCTAGGGGGAAACTGCTGTGCAAATCAATGACTACAGATGATCAAAAGCACCTAATTGCATTAACAATCTTTCCTCTAAGTATATGCACCTCAAAAAGATATCTCCACTCCCATATTCATTGCAGCATTATTTACAATAGCCAAGATATGGAAACATCTAAATGTCCATCAATAGGTGAATGGATAAAGAAATTGTGGGGTATATATCTATATCTATATCTACCATGGAACATTATTCAGCCTTAAAAAAGCAGGAGATCCTATCATTTGCCACAATATGGACAAACCTAGAGGACATTATACTAAGTAAAATAAATCAGGCACAGAGATACAAATATTGCATGATGTTATTTATATGGGGAATCTAAAAAGTCAAATACTTAGAAACAGAGAGTAGAATGGTGGTTACCAGTGGTAGCAGGGAGGAAAATGAAATGGGGAAATGTTGGTACAGGGGTACAAACAGTTTATAGGATACAATTTATAGGATATCTAGAGGTGTAATGTATAGCATGATGACTATAGTTAATAAGACTATTGTATACTGAAAATTTGCTAAGAATAGGTTTTAGGTGCTCTCACCACACACACACACACACACACACACACACACACAATGGTAACTGTGAGGAGATGATTATGTTAATTTCCTGGATTGTAGTAATCATTTCACTATGTGTGTGTGAGTATATTTGTGTATATATATGTATATCTATCTGTATCTAAATCTATATATATCAAAACATCATGTTGTACATCTTAAGAAATAAGACCAGTAGAACACAGTAATATTAGAATACATAAAGTTAAATAAATTTATCTCATGATTTTCCTCATTTTAGTATTTATTCAACTGGAATGATGCAGAGAAATATTATGCAAATGAATGTTATTATTACTCCTAATGATATTCAACATTAAAATAAGAGCAACAGTAGGGAAATAAAAGGGAAGCTCTAAGCAACAAACCAGGATTTTTAAGCCTGAATGATTCCATGGATATTATATGTACTATTTATATAATTTGCACCTCATTACTTAGAAAATTATTTTAAATTACCAGTGAAAGCTATGAATACTTGATGATTTTTTTAAATGGGCTTATTTTTAAAGAGATATTTTAGGTTCACAGCAAAATTGAGTGGAAGGTACAGAGATTTCCCAAATACCCCCTGTCTCCACACTGGCATAGCCTCCCTCATTATCCATATCCTGCTCCAGAGTGGTAAATTTGTTACAATTTATGAATCTATATTCACATATCGTCACCCAAAGTCCATAATTTCCCTTAGTTTCACCCTTGGTGTTATACATTCTGTGGATTTAGACAAATGTATAATGACGTGTATCCACCATTATAGTGTCACACAGAGTAGTATCACACAAAGTAGTTTCACTGCTGTAAAAATCCTCTGTGCTCCACAGAGGATTAATTCTTCCCTCCTCCCTGGAAACCACTGATCTTTTTACTGTCTCCACATTTTGCCTTTTCAAGAATTTCAAATACCTGGAATCATACTGTATATAGTCTTTTGAGATTCATTTCTTTCACACAGTAATATGCATTAAATTTCCTCATATATTTTCATGTTTATGGCTTGATAGCTTTTCTTTATTTCTCTCTCTTTCCTCAATCCTTCCTTCCTTCCTTCCTTCCTTCCTTTTTTTAACAGAGTCTCATTCTGTTGCCTGAGCTAGAGTATAGTGGTATCATCATAGTTTATTGCAACCTCAAACTCCTGGGCTCAAGTGGTCCTTCTAGCTCAGCCTTCCATGTAGCTGGGACTACAGGTGTGTACCACAATGCCTGGCTGATTTTTCTATTTTTTGTAGATATGGGGTCTCACTATGTTGCTCAAGCTGGCTTATAATTCATGGCCTCAAGTGATCCTCCTGCCTCAGCCTCCCAAAGTGCTAGGATTACAGGTGTGAGTGACTGTACCCGGCTGATAGCTTATTTCATTTTAGCACTGAATATTTAACTTTCTGGAATGAAATATCATTCAGTGCTAAATGATAAATACCACAGTTTATGTATCCATTCACCTACTGAGGGACATCTTGGTTACTTCCAGGGTTAGGCAATTGTTAATAAAGCTGCTACGGACATCCATGTGCAGGTTTTTGTGTAAACATAAGTTTTCTACTACTTTGAGGAAATAAGGAGTGCAATTACTGGATCATGTGGTTAATTGTATATTTAGTTTTGTAAAAAGCTGACGATGAATTTTCATACATGCACATGCTATGAATAAGGGATAAGATAGATATTATGAAGGGAGCATTTGAAGTGTCTCTCAATCATACCGTAGAGGTAAGTCACTTAGTTTGAATAATATTTATCTAAATCATAGTATTCTGCAGCTGATCCTCTGAGAAATTGCCGTGTTTCCTCTTCCTTGCCTCAGTCTCAGCACAACTGGCACATGTATTTTCCAACCCCTAAACTCAAAGCTAGTGTGTTTATCACATAAATTCAATTGAATATTTTCACATTCCCTGAAGTAAATAAATTAATAACAAATTTTATTATTGTAGTATGAACATAAATCAAAGTGGTACAAATAGAAACCTATTTAATAAGTATTTATGTTCAAGCCTGGTTGAATTGATAATATGCATTGAGTTGAAACTGTTTCTTGACTGATGCTTTAGGAAAAGTATAATGTGTTAAATTCAGCATGTATTTTTAAAATTCTCTCCCTGTGATGTAATTGTTTCACTGATAAGCCTTAATATCAGGATTTGACTATAGTGCCAGACTGAATACCTGGAATGATTTGATTGGACCACTAGACCCTAGCTACTGCCAGACAATCTCCATAGAAGCAGAGGACCCGCAATCTGCTTTGCACATATGGGCAACTCCATTAATATTTGTCAATTTGAATTTATCCCTATAGGACATGGATCACTGTGAATGCACACATGCTACATTTTTTAAAGTTAGAATGGTATGCTGTGTGTTTATATATCTAATTTTTTCTGAACAATGATAAAAATAAGATTTACAATGATATTCAAATACATTTTGGTGGTGATACTATCTAAGAAAATTTTGGAGAGTGTACAGCAAATGTCCAAAGTAATCAAAACCCTTGTCTGCACCTTCTTGAGATTTTCAAGAAAGACCATGCATTCTCTTAAAAGAATAGTTTCTAGACTAGAGAGTTTCCCTATTTGTCTTTTAATCTAATTCAAATGCTCTACTGCATTATATATGTATGTCTCTGTGTTGTATTATGTGTATTTTCAAAAGTATCTTCTCTTGATAAATTTACTATAATATCTTAAGCCCCATGAATGAAATCATCTAGTCTTTTTAAATCAGGAATATTGCAGCAATAGACAAAACTTGAAAAAAACTTTTAAATACATATTACAACATAGAAAAGATATATTCTTGATTCATAAATATCATATGATATACATTTTGAATGAAATTCAGCATTTAAAACTATTCTTCATATTAGGGTTCAGAACTTATTCTAGCTGTCAGCTTAAAACAATTTGAGATAATTAATGTATACCTAGTGACACATACTCTAATACAGTGTGGGAAGTGAAGGTGGTTCTTTGGCTATTGCTAAACTAATGAAAAAAGAAAAAAAAATGGATTCAAGTGGGGTTTACATGCTGTAATAGTTTTAGTGTTCGGGGGAGAAATGAAGCTGTAAGGGCAATATAATTTTTAGATGATTTTCTCTTAGACCTACAGTCTGCTTATGCTTTAAATGTGTTTAGCTTTTTAAAAATTTCTTTAAGTACACTTGAATAATACCAAAAGTTTTAATTATAAACAGAAGAATTTTTTAAAATCTTGGAAAAATTACCTGCTTGCTCTTTCATTCTTTCTTTGCTGCTCATTCTAATGATATATTTTTTTCTGCAACTGAGTAATGAAACTGTCACCGTTGGCTGTTCATGCGAGGCCCATAGCCTTCCTCATTTCTCTCAGGCCCCAGAGGACAATGCTTGTCTTGTTCTTCATCAGTGTTCCTATATGTTTTTGCCCAAACTGCATATTGAGGAGAAAAAGGAGAGTATTGAAAAGTATTTATTCTCCTTGGCTTTTTGGAGGGGGAGATGTGGGCGTGGGATTTTTCTCTATACAAATTTTATCAAGGGCAAGACTCTCCCTGAGTAGTGATTGGCTGGCAAGTTGCAGAGAGCTCCAGATTACTGAGCTCCTAAGGTGATACTAGAAACAGATAAATTTGATGAGGGATTTCCATGTTCTCAGCAAGCCAATGAGAAGATGAGACCATAAAACAGTGACTACAGTGTCTTTTGCTCATTATTTTAAAGCCCTAGACAGTTGGACTTGAGTTCTTGATATGTAATGATTTTGTATTAAGAATAACAGACATATTTGGCTAACTTGCGCCTCACAATGCTGGGATCAATTATTATTTGGAAATCAGCTTTTTTTCCTGATAAGAAACATCATGATGGAAGAAATTATTATATTGTCACATTGTTTTAAAAGCTCAGTTCCAGGCAGCATTTGATCATCCCTGACTGACCCAGCTTGATCCCCATGGATGGGAGATCAACTTCTGGTTTTTGCCATAAACCCTGCCTCATTATCTGGGAAGGTGCAATTGCAAAGTGTTATTTCATATTTTTAAGAGTTTATGATAAATTTAGCTGGCACATTTAACTCAACAGTAAATTAAAAGCTTTCATAATTTATGATTCTAAAAGAAAGAGTTTTCAGCACTTCAGCACAGTTTCACAGTGTTTGTGAGGAAGCTTTGGCTTAAGAATATAAAGCCTCAGTTCTAAATCCTTAAGCATTAACTCCATGACTAAAGGTATTTGGTTTTAAAATTTACTACACTAGCCAACATGAATGAACCTATATTGAAGGTCTTGCCTCTTCATTAGGTCCTTCATAAACAAAATGATGTTTAGAGGTAAATCTGTTTTTCAAATAAAAATACATTTACATTAACCCCTGTGCTTCTATATCTTATAGGTGCTAAATGTCCTTAGTTATTCTTCTTCACTCTAGCAAATAATATCTTAAGATGAGGAATTTTTTATTTATCTTACTTTAACATCTTCAACTTGAGTAAATGTACACTTTCTCACTTTACATATTAAGTGAGAAAATTTGGATGAGAATTCAAAACACATTCCTCTAATTTAAACACATCCAGAAAATATTTGCACATAATATAAACAGAGTGTTTGTTTATGAGATTTTATAGTTTATATATATTGTTCATAAATTAATATGTCTGCATAACTGCCAGAGATATATACACAGCATTTACAACAGTTGCAAGTAGTTGACTATAGGTCTATGAACTCATTTCAGACAGGAATTGGGTCTTCTAATTTTTTCCAAAGGAATTTATTTTTTTGTCTCCATTAGTAGTTTAATAAAAATATTGTTGTCTTAATAACTACATACCAAATATAAGTTCAGTTATAATTAATTTAAGACTAATACTGAATAAACATCAGTGAAGCTTTCCCAATCACTCCATTAGGTATGTTAGATCAATTATTCTAAGTACTCCATTAGATATGTTAGATCAATTATTCCTATTCCAATAGCTTCTTGAGGTAGGAACTATTATCTCAGGTTTACAGAATCTAACACTGAGGTATAAAGTAGCATTAAGGACTTACCCAAGGCTGCACCGCTCCTTAGAGCTCATATTCCTCACCACTAGACTGTGCTATTCCCACAAAGATCTTGGAAACCCATTCATTCTGTCTTGACTTTTCAATAGCCAAAGAATAGAAGCAGGAATATCATATCATCCCATTCTCTTGGAGTTCATAGTGCACTGGTATAGATATGATAACAATTTAAACAAGTTAATGATTAAGACTCAGTGAGACATATATTGCTATAACTGTACATACCAATGCCCCGGAAGGCCAGAGGAAGGAGTGCATTTGACTGGTGAAGCAAGCGAAGGCATTCCAGAGCAAATGATATCTGTTCTGGGTCTGAAAGGAACAGGAGAACATTTCCAGATGAAGTTGTAGGGAGACACCCTCGGATGAGAGAAAAGAATATGGGAAGACTTGCAGGTGTAAACTTCAGAAAAGCATTTCACTTGACCTGGAAGCTGTATCGCTTCACATTTTCATGTCTACTTGGCAGTCTAAGGTTTAATACCAGCCTGCTTGTATCATTCTAATCCTTTTTTCTACCTAAAACACAGTGGCATTGCCAGAAATTAGTGAACACAACATTTAGCGTCAAGAAACATATAGTTATCTGCTGTTCAGAGATCATTGATTTAGAATTTCGTATTATCAGATTAAGGTTACTGATCAAATGAATTTAATAGTCAGATTTTCTTATCAACATTAAAAAATCTTATGAATTTTTAAAGAATAGCAAGTATTGCAGTTAAGGAAGGGGAGAAGCAGCAGAAATAGAAACCCTGACCATGCTATGAAATTACTGGACCTAAGCTTCATGAGGATAGGATTTTTTTCTGTTTTGTTCACAGCTGTATCCTCAGTACTAAAATATTCCTGGCAAATTGTGGACACACCACAAATATTTGTTGAATGTTGTTGAATGAAATAACAAGTAGCTATAAAGAAAGCATACAAAAAGCAAATGTAAAAACATTGGGGGTGATTTATTAATAGAACAATTGGTAGCAAAATATATGTCTTTAGCTAGAAACAGTGTATAAGATGTGATATTCCGAATGAAGATCCGAATAGACAAGAAAAGATTAAATTATGCTAAATTATTTTCTAATTAAATTTGGAAGATTCTCTCCTTTTGGGAAAAAATCAAAAATGACTAGAATAAAAAGAACCAGTAATCAAAGCAATAAACTTAGAATAAAATAGAGCAGAAGCAGAATAATGTTACTCTGAAAGATTTACTTTTGTTAAGTGTATTCCAACACAGATAAATCAAATGTTACCGAATTTTTTTGTGTTAATTTTACATATTCAATAATTACTACAATTTTTTGTCTGAAATATTTAGGCAAATTGGAAGCAATGTATTTAATAATGCAGTGTAATTAAAATCACAATATAATTACGGATTTGTTTTCCCAGGGTTTGCCTGAGCAGTTTTCATTACTATAGTGTTTAATCATTTAAGGAGAGTGAAAGTATTGACTGCTTTGATTCATTTTGAAATATATATGTATATTTGTCTATTTAACATACTGTTACATGTGAAAAGTTTCATTTTTTTCCCTGCAATTGAAACACAGATAATTCAAATGATTATATGCTGGCACTTAGATTGTTCTGAATCCGAATGACTCTTTTAATCACTATTTGTCAGAGAATCCATTAACTGGCCCTTCCAATATTGAATGTGGCTCCTGATAACAATTTTTTCTTTTTTTGAGAAAAAGGATAACTTTATTTTTTCTTTCTGATTCATATACCATTTATTTCTTTATATCATTGTAGTATATTGACCAGGACCTCTAAGAAAATCTTGAAGCAGTTATGGGGCATTTTTGTCTCATTACTAATCTTAAATGCAATGAATCTGACATTTGACCATTATATACTATGGAGGGTTTTTATTGATAGTTTTCACAAACTTAATGAAGTTCTGTTCTATACCTACTTCCCTAGGACTTGTTTAAAATGAATGAACTTTTAATTTTAAAATAGTTTAGATTTACAGAAAAAATACAAAAATACTATATGTACCTTACACTCATTTTTCCTTATTATTAACATTTTACATTAATATGGGACATGTGTCACAATTAGTGAACCAATACTAATACATTATTATCAATTAAAATTCATACCATATTCAGATACCTATAATTTTTACCTCATGCACTTTTCTGTGCCAGGACCCCATCTAGGATACCATAATTTAGTCTTCATGTCACCTTTGGCTTCTCCTTACTGTGACAGTTTCTTAAACTTTCCTTGTTTTCTCTGACTTCCACAGTTTTAGGGGAAGGGGATAATAGGTATTTTGTGGGTTCCTTCTATTGGATTCTACCTGTTCTTTTTCTCATGATTAGACTAAAATAGCTCTAAGTCTCGTGGGGAAGGCTATATAGGTAAAGTGTCATTTTTAATTACATCATATTAAGAACACATACTGTCAACTTGTCTTATCACTATCTTTCTTAATCTTGATAAACTTATGGATATAGAGTTTGTGAGTTTTCTCCACTATAATGTTACTCTTTTTTCCTCCCATACTACAGTGTTTGGAAGGGAGTCACTATGTGCAGGCCACACTTAAGGACTAGGGAGTTATTCCCTACCTCCTCAAGAATATCTACAGAAATTTTTTGAGATTCTCCTCCTTTTTCTTTTCTCCCCTGTGTATTTATTTATTTAACCATTTATTTATGTCAGTATGAACTCATGGATATTTTATACTTTGGGTTATAATCCAGTACTTCTTAACTTATTTTGTTGCTCAAATTGTTCTAGCTTTGATCATTGGGAGCTCTTTCAGTTGGCTCTTGTATGCCTTTTACATAATCATGATTGCATTTTTATTTTCTTACTTCCTTATTTTCTGGCACTGTACAATGATCCAGGTTCATCTTGTACATTTCCTTCCATATGCCTGGAATCAGTAGTCAATTCTCCAAGGATCCCTGATTCTTTTTATTAAAAAATTATATTAGAAACCAAGATCTAGGCACCAGGCCTGCTCATTGCTGCTGAGGTGTCATTGTTTCTAGGCTTTCTCAGCTGACAAAGGAAATAAAGATATATGGCTGTACTAGCCCCCATGTGTATTTACATCTATAAATATTTTTATATACAACCGTGTCTGTATTAAGCTAAATATCAGTTCACACTGATGTCTCCAACTTTTGTAAGCTCTCACTCCAACAGTGAGAAACCTGATTTCTGCCATCTACCATCCATTTTACTTAAGTATCTAATTCCAGTGTACATGTTGAGTGGTTTCTGAATTGACAACTCATATTCTGTTGGAAACAACTGTATCAATTAAATATAATGCTATGTGAAATTCCTTTTGCCTTTAGTCTTATAGGCTCCAAACATTGCCAAAGTTACTTATATCAGCAACTTCCCCCCCCCCCCCGCCCCCGACTCTCTATAGTAAGGTTGTTTAATACATTTGCAATAAAGATAGATTTTTTGGGTCACATTCTGTATTCCATTCTGAGATACCCTGACCTCCTAAATGTTTTTTTAAAAATTTACACACATGAAGTTTCACTTTTTGTGCTGCTGGTGTCATGTATCCACCATAACAGTACCATGCAAAATAGTGTCACCACCTTAAAAAATTCCTTGTGCTTCACCTATTAAACTTTCTCCCTTCTCCCCATTGTGACATTCTATTTTAGCCGTATAAATTTGTGCAACAGAAACTAAATATGCTAGCTTAGAGGTACTTGACTGTTTCCTTTATTCTCTTTGACTTATTACTTAATTAATCATGAATTTCCTTATGCTCTTTTTTAAAAAAAATTGCTTGCCCACTTGTGTATAAAAAGAGTAGTGTTTTGACTCTAGTCCAAAGCACTCTTTGTGCGGGAAAGAAAGAGGAAAGTGAAAAGAAAGTGAAGAGGAATAGGGCCTTCCCATGGCCAGAGGCAGTGCTGGAATAGGTCAAATAATCCTATAAATTCCAAGGAGCAGGCACATGTGGATAGAAGAATGGACACGTTGAAAGTGGCTTCTCCAGTGCTCTATGATGAAGCCATGGTTTGCTGATGAATTCTCATGTGCCCCAGTGACTCTGATAGTGTGGATCCTACTTGAAAAGGCATGATTCTAAAAGAAATCCACATGTTCTTTAAAGTCTCAAATTGATTTATTTATTCTTTTCCTCTATGGTTGGGGAAGGGGAAAGGTAAATGGCTCATCTTTTTCAGGCTTCCATGACATGGTTCATATGGAACTCCTTTTTTGACAATTCTTTTGATGCTAAATTGGTAATGATTAATTCCTTTTAAATTAGATGCGTTATTGCAACTTGCTTACATGTTCTTTTATTTTAACCTTTTTTTTAAACTTTTTTCACTTAAAGATTCTCAGTGACTTAAAATGTATAAGAGTAAATTCATAAAACATTAAAATTTCAGCAACTTATTTTTAGAGTAAAAATTCAATAAGTACAACCATACTTTTGGCACAGCTGAGATCAGAGAATATTTAAATAGAAATGCCCACAATTAGTATAATATATACTTTGATTATTATGCCAAGCTTAGTGACGCTTTTGAAGACATCATAATAACAGCTTACAAAGGACAGAAACACATTGAATTATTTGGTAAGTTATATGGTAAAACATGAGAACAATTTACCTTTATCTGAAAAATGGTATGTATTTTAGGATAGATTCAATTATGTAAGATTATTGAATTTAGTGTTGTAATTTTTTATGCATTTAGAAAACATTGAGTAGTAATGACTAACAGGTAGATATTTCTACTGCCAGAAAGGGAAAAAAACTGGATACTTGAAATATTTCTGTTCATGCAAATCAAAGAAAAGTGTAAGTTTGATCACTCCAAATATCTAAATCTACATAATTATAACAAATGAATATGTTTGTAAGTATGTAAATTAAATAATTTACTGTCTCATTTGGACTAATTTTCCTCATTGATTTGATTGCCTTACAAACGAGCAAATCTTCGTATCAATCTAATTTGGTATATCTGAAATATTTATATGGAAAAGGCTTCAGAGCAGCAATCTGCTTGGGAAATAAGTATGTGTTGGAGTTGGGATCACTGGGTAGAATTTGTGGAAGATGTCTTTGCTTTGCAAACTTACTCTTTTTTACTCATAGTTCATTTTTTATGGCAGGTCGTTAAAGTTTCACAAATCAATGCCGTCTTGCTTGTCTCTGTGCTGTACAGCAAAGAGGAATGAACCTCTTATCATTCTGTCCTTGAAAAATCAATGATAGTCACCATTGCCTTTAAAAGAGTCTGATGACTATTTGAAAAGTATGGTGATAGCAGACATTATGTAGTCAAGGTGAAGCTGCCAATTAAATACATACTAATTTCATGGCCTTGGTATGTAATTGGTGGCTTTCTTATTATCGAAGAAGACTGAATAACAGGAATAGGAAATTTAACATTCTTTTAATTAATGGAAATGGGAGCAGAATTTATTATTCATACAAATTTTTTTGCATGTATACTGGGAGACATACTAGGTATTTTTAGTTTGAAGGAGATAGAAAAAGTTAAAATTTTATGAATTGATAAAATTTATAAGATTAAATGCAGAACTATTTTTTTGCAGATTTTTGAGCCAAATCCCTTTTATATAAATTGGCCGTTAGTTCTTCTAATAAATTCTATGGCAGTTTTAAACTCATTTTAACCCAGAGCCTCTACATATTTGAACCATTAAAAGGTGTCCAAAAAACCTTTAGTACTTAGTTTATTCTACAAACTTACCATATGGTTGTTTGGAGTTTTTATGAGATATTTTTATTTATGTATATATAATGTATATTTGCAATCATATGTTTATGTCAGTTATAAAAATATCAAAGTGTGATTTATTATATCCATTTAAAAGTATTACATAATTAACTTTTATGACACTGTATATGTGACAAAATGCCTTTTTTAATGATGAGACACATTTCTCCTTTATCCTTGTACATCTTATATATAAAGTAAACAAACAAAAAACCCATCTAACCTATGAATTTTTAAATTAAATAAAAAAAAAGAACGTGGATCTTTAGTGTCAATTTTTGTGTCATCCTAGGAAGAGTTGAAGAATTCATAGGTCTTATGTTCTCATGATGTGATTTTAATATAGCTACAAAGTATGACAATGGGTTAGAGTAAAACAGAGATAAGTTTTCCTTATTTCATGGTTCTTATTCATTTTTAAAATATTGAACATTTTTATACAAAGGAAAATGGAGTGTGTAAACATTCATCTTGAAAATCCCAATAAAAATAGTTTGTTTCAATTACTTAAATGTTTTAAACCTTGGTTCTCATTTTGATTTGTGGAGACGCAGTGTTTTTTTATACACAACCCTGACATTTCATTGCCTATGGGTTAGCGTGCCATTAAGCACATTGTCTTACTTAAACCTCACGATAACCTTAGAACATAAATAGGGTAGGTTCCTTCTCCATTGGTAAATGAACCACTACAATTTATTTAATATTTAGACATTTGTCCAAGTTTATGGGACCAGTAAGCAGCAGAGACAAGAATACAAACAAACACTTCTAGGAAGCTGTATTCTTTCCACTTTAAAAGTGTCTGTTACAAAATATACAACATAAATGTTAAGTTAGGCAATGTATTAGGGAAATAGTTCTTTCATAATACTAACAAAATATATGATAGATATGGATAAATTTAACCAGAAATGTGCAGGCCTCTTTGAAGAAAATGGCCAGATTTTACTGAGGGATATAGAAAAAAAAAATTGAGTTTAGTGCTGAAAAAGATGTTTCTGGAGAGGAAGACGTCAACTCTTCAAATTAATCTATAAACTTCACACATTTCTAATTAAAATCCCAGTGGGGCTTTTTTAAGAATTTGTCAAAATGATTCTAAAGTTTATCTGGAAAATAAGTTAATGAATAGCCACAATTTTTTATTTTTAAAGACGAGCAATGCCCTCCCTGGATTATAAAATACACTATTAAGGCATAAAAATAATATGCAGTAGTATTGTGCCAGACTAGTCAGAAAGATCTGTGAAACAGAAGAGAAATGCAGAAACAGACCATCTGTATATGGAATTTTAGTATATGATAGAGATGACATTTCAAACTAGTGAGGAAAGAATGGACAATTGAATAAATGGGGTTGCAGCCAACTGGAGACAACCTCACACCTTATGTCCAACTAAATTCCACATGAATTAAATATTTATATGAAAAACTGAACTTACAAATCTACTGGAACAAAATATGAGTGAATATTTATATACTCAGAGAAAGGATTTTCTAAGGCCTAATGCACAAAGAAAAAAGATTAATAAATTTGAGCATACGAACAAAATTTAAGGTGACACCAAAACAACAATGATGACAAAAACATACCTCAGTAACCAAAAACTTTCAGTAACCAAGACAAATAATATTTTCCAGTAATATTTTTAAAAATAAAAATTAATGCAAAAAAGCCTTGATGAACAAAATATCACAATTTTAAAGACAGATCAATATTTCTGATTTTTTATTTTGCTACATGCTCTAATATGGCTCTGCATAACACCACTTTTAGAGGCTTCTAAAAATAAGATCAAAAGTACATTTAGAAATGTCCTTGAGAATTTGAACTGCTCAACTTTTGATCTCATGTAGGTTCATAGGAACAATGATAATATTAGAAAGGAAAACTATTTTGAACATCTGCTTGTTTTTTGCCTTGAGGTGGGAAGTTCTAGATGGCCAAATACCTAATTTTTTAAAACCATTTTTGGTAACTAGAGAAAATGTGGAAGAGTGTTGGATTTCAATTATGGCTTATAGATGGAGCAATGGACCATCTCCTCTTACTTTCCTCTACTCTATTCCCAAAGAGAAGCTCCGATGTACTATAATTTTGCCCTGGTGCTAGAGAATAGGGCTTTCAGAGAAAGGGGCCATGAGTTGCAAGTACCCCCTTCTCTGTGAAGTGCATTCTTGTTCCTTCTTCTCTTTGAATTGTTTTGTATCCCCCTCCCCCACCATAGGCTTCCTTATTATCATGAGAAAAACAGTGAGGTGTAAAGGTTAAGAGTGTAGTCTCTAAAATTAAACTGCTCAGATCCAAATCCTAGCTTTATCTTACCGGCTAAGTGGCTCAGGCAAGTTACCTTACTTCTTTGAACCTTAATTTTATCATCTGTGAAATGAGTCTCTGAAGACTGTTGTGAAAATTAGGTTAATTAAGGCATGAAGATTGCTTAGCACAGGGTCTGGCTCATAGGAAATGCTTATAACTCGTAGCTATTATTATTTTATTATAACATATGACTTTATGACTTACGAGTCTTTTCTCTAAGCTCACATGCTTCTTCTAGTTCAGTAGGGAGAAGATAGTAAAGAAGTTTGGGCCAAATACCCAGTTAGTGAAATCTATGAGTTTGGGTCAGGTCAATGTGTAGTTTCTGTATCACTTTGGGACCTGTGGCTAGAGAAATGGACGAGAATTTCAGACTTCTGAACGCTGGATTTCTTTATCCTTGAAGAAACAGTATTTGTTATGAATAATTCTTTAAACATGTGGGTATTATTTCATTTGTTCAAGTTGTAATTTGAAATAAATATAATCTCAAACAATGAAATCTGGATTATAAACAGGAATGTTATTTGCATTTTTGTACATTAAGTTTGTATTTAAAAACTACAGCCATTTTTGTAAGAATCCAGAATTTGAAGGTATTAAAAGACACAAAATCTTCAAAGCCACTCTGCTTATTTTTCATTTTTGTACTTTCTAGAATACCTTTCCTGCCTACTTGTATTGGTCACACTAAAGCAGAATCTTTTCAAATTCTGAAGTATGGTGATAGGTTTTGTGTAGATGGGTTTCATAGATAGGTTTATTTATCTTAAAATGCAACTCAGTGTTCTGAAGTCATACTAAAAAATATTGTGGATAGTAAGTGGTTTCAGATGCTAATAATTTTCATGGATAAATCACAGGACAGCTGAAAAATACCATAAAAACATTATAGACTAGAAGTAGAGATGTGAGTTCCGTATTACCACATGGGAAAGGATATATATTTGTTCATATCATAATTTTTTCCAAATCCATATATAAAGGGTATTTTAGAAACTAAAAGGAAAAGAAAATAATAAAATTATTTGAAATGCTTTGGTATACTTAATTCCACATACATTATGTTTATAATTATAAATATGTTTCCCAACATTTTCTTGATATTTGGTCAATTGCTGCGAGTACAGCACATACCTGACCACGGGGTCGTTGTAAGCTTGTGCCACAGCACACAGTGATGGAAAAGGAAATTAAGACTTAAAACTTCAGCACAGGAGCTTTGTCCACTATTTGTTAAAGAACTTTAGAGACTGCCTGTAGGAATGAAATTGTTATTTTGAGTGTATCAAATTGTCCTTTAACACTTTGGTAGTAAGTGAGAATTTATAACCACAGGAAACATTTTTAGTTTTATAATTCTGGCCTTCTTAGACATTTCAAGATCTGCTGCAAGGACTTCTGAAATTCTTGTGTAAAATTCTGTTGGGGAAAAATGTGTTTCTCATACTTGTCTGATTAAAGATGCATCTGGTACTTCTCAGGCCCTCTGACCTAAGGCTTCTGTTTCAGTTGGGTTGAAAGAGAGGGGAGGGACTCCTGTGATCTGTCAACGACAGAATATTTTAGAAATAATCTGCCTTTAAAAAAGCTAAAACCTAAAGAGAGTCAACATCAAACCTCGAATAGATGTTTGAAATAAGGAAATTCTGAAGAACATTGTGTATTTAAGAGATTTGAAGAAATGCTTGAGAATCTGTGGATGATAACTGAATTTGTCTGATTTTAATACAGATTTCCAGATGCCAGCCTTTTCCTCACAATACATGGTGGGTATTTTACTCAACCTTCCTTACATTTCCTATAATTTGTATTAAAAATCTCACCGATTCCCAGCTTGAAGCCTTTTACTACCACAAACCAAAGCCAAATCTCCTTGCCTCTGAAACCATTAAGGACACAAATTCTACTGGGTGCAAAATCACTTTCAACCCTCCTTTCAAGGGAAGAAGTTTCCCTTCCCCTTCATGAAGGAGTTCCTTCAGCTGTGTGTTCCAGGCCACGTTCTCAGGATCTTTTTTCAGCAATTCCACCCTTCCCCCACCATTCGTTGTGTTTTTAAACTCTTGTTCTCCTGTTTGCTAGCTGCTGTTTCATCAAATCTTCCTCACCCTGAAGAGGTATTTTCCCATAACACTGCTTTTCTTCACTAGCTACATCATGTTTTTTTTTTTTTTTCTATTACTACCTAAGTTCTTTTAAGAATTACTGGTCCTGCTATCTGTTTTTATTATCTCCCATTGATTTCTTAATTTATTTTTTTAAAGCTTATCAAAAAACTCTTAGTCATATTCCAATCGCTCATCTGCGTCTTCAGCCTGCTTGCCACATTTGCCCTTCCCAGTCACTATTAACACCTCTTGAAATTCTTACCCTCTGGCTGCCAGACACCATTTTCTCCTGGGCCTCTTGTTATTTCTATATTTTTTTTTTTCTAAGACTCCTTTGCTGGCTTTTCTTCTGTTATACTTTTCAAAAAGTAAAAGTATAACTGTGATGCAAATATAAAATGAACACTTACTAAGAATTTTATTCAACTCTTTATCAGGGAGAAAGTAAGATGTTCAAAAAGCTCTTTAGAGGGTAAGAGTGTGTGTGTGTGTTTGTGGTCAATTCAGTAAGCATTAGGATAAAATTGCTGAGTTAGATGATTAGATACAAAAGTTTCAACTACCTTATAGGACAATAAATTATATCTTTTGTGGTTGTTTATCTAATTCAAAGCCCTATCTACCCTTCACACATCCATCCCCTTCCTCTGCTTATAGGATAAAGGGAAGGAACAACATTTTGTTGCATTTATGATGATTGAGTATTGTATTAGTTTCCTATTGCAGCTGTTAAAAATGACCACAAACTTCATGGCTTAAAACAACATAAATTTATTATCTTATAGATCTGGAGGTCAGAAGGCTGAAATGGGTTTCACAGGGCTAAAATCAGGGTGTCAGCAGCATTGTGTTCCTTCTGGAGGCTCTAGGAGAGAATCAATTTCTTGCCTGTTGCTGCTATCAGAAGTTGCCCATAATCCTTGACTCCTGCTCCCTCTCCTTCATCTCGAAAGCCAGCAACTGCAGGTTGAGTCATCAAGTCGTTGGCACCTCTTTGCAGGGTCTTTATTCCATCTCACACAGGCATATTACACTTTTCATGAAGTACTTTTTATAATATTAGGTGTACCACTGACTATTCCTTTTGCTATATTATTATTATGGACTCTAGTATTATTCTTGACAGCAAAAAATTGACAGTGATATTGGATTATTGGATCATTTGCCTGGTTTTTCTACATCAGCATTCAAATTTTTCTGATGCATTTAAGAAAAAAAAGATGAAAAATTTAAAGAAAGCAAAGTTCTTTAGACATTTCTTCTTGGTAGCTTTGCACAATCCTCTCACTTGATTCTTCCTCTAAATGTCAGAGTGCTGGGGGCTATGGCCTGTTGATTTATAATGAAAAGAATTGGCAAGAAATTTTTCAGCTTATCTCATTAGACTTTAATAGGAGTCTTTACTTTGCATTTTTGATGGAATGTGTTAATGAAAGAAAGAGTAGGCGATATTGTACACTGCTAATAATTGCAACTATATTCCCAGAAGACCATGAAATATAATCAATTAATTTTCAAACCCTACCACTTACAGTCCACAGCCACTAAATATTAAATTACAGTGACTAACTTTTGATTTAAAAAGAAAGTTCTCATATATATATTTTTTAAAAACCCCAAGCCCTCACCCTACAAAGATTTATTACAAAGCCCAGGGCTATTAAAAGTATTGAAACACATTCTTGGCCACTTGGTTTACATTGTTGGGATACCATCCACCGTCCCACAACACTTGTAATCCTTTTCACATTCAGATGCATTGTGTTGTACCTGGCCTCCTCCTTCATGAAGTTAAAAAAAAAAAAAAAAAAATTCCTTTTGTGAGTCAGGGAAACAGGGAAATGCACTCAGGGTCTAAGTTTTATTGAACTTTAGACTGCTACAGTGGTTGCATGATTTTTTTTTTTTTTTCCTGCTGGTAACAAGCCCTTCATTCCTATAAGGCATTCATTTTCTACAATGTGCTTTAGGTATAGGTTCATGAGTCTAGGGAGGCTTTTTGTTTTTTTTTAAAGCTATTGAGAAAATCTTACTTTTATAAGATAAACTTTTATTTCTAATGTTGCAAAGTTGTTAGTATAAGTATCTTTAGTTTCAATCAGCCACTTGCCTACCACCTAATGAAAACCTGCCTGATTGGAGAAACTGAGCTGTGAATGACATCTTACAAATTTCTGGATCCAGTCACACCCCAGAATTTCCAGTTAAGGAATGAAACACATTCCTTTTTAAAACTTATTTATCCTATCCTAGTCTATTTTGCTAAAAATTAATTTAAATTGAACTTTCCACCTGAAAGTTTGTTAATACTATTGTACTTTTCTGCTTTTCTTTCTGTCATTCCACATACTGTGATCATGATCATCTAAACTTCTCCAATTAGTGAATAGCTTTACTGAAGCAGGAAATATAAAACAAGAAAATTCATTTGACTTATCAAGTGTTTCACTCATTTAAACAATAAGCACTCATAATGTTTCAAGCTTTTGATTCTCTTTAGGGAGTATCAAAACAATGCTAGCAAATCAGGTAAAATCAGGAAATAACAGAAAGATTGCCCAATAGTATGTTTCCTTTTCATAGCATTCCTAAGAATAGCTAAAATATTGGACAGCATAATATTAAGAAATCAAAATGCTATCAAATAGCATATAGCTAAGTTGTATAGAAATTTAGCTCAGTTTGAAAAATCCATTTACCTTACTAACAACCACTTATATTTTATTTCTGGGCTGGAATAAAACCCTTCTTGCTTCTGTTCATATCTTGACCTGCCTGTTGTATTCATTCTTTCTTCTTTTCAAGATC
This sequence comes from Eulemur rufifrons, assembly GCF_041146395.1. Classification (NCBI taxonomy): domain Eukaryota; kingdom Metazoa; phylum Chordata; class Mammalia; order Primates; family Lemuridae; genus Eulemur; species Eulemur rufifrons. The sequence goes on along the minus strand of NC_091000.1, from coordinate 19,811,754 downwards.
ATTTACAAGGTATTTGCAATTTGGAGGTAGCCAGGAATGCCCAGTGTCTCTCTAATTCAAACAAGCTTCTCTTCTTCATCCCCATCCAGAGCTGGTCCTTTCCATAGAAAATCTACCCACCTCTATAAATTATTAATTATTAGGGACATTCTAGAGAGATGACCCAATATACTTTTCCTAAAGCAGTTTCATAATGCAATGTGAATCAGATAATTTCACCCATATGTTTTCACAGTTTATCACACAGTTTAGTTCATCTGATGGGTTTAAAGAGTCTTTTACTGCAGCCTTCTCTAACAGGATAGAAAGAGGTATCCCATCCTTGTCGTTACTTACTCCTTTTAGGTAGCCTCATACTGCTCAATTTTAAGCATTAGCTATTCAAACTATTCAGTGTCTTTTTTGAGAATGATTAAGGAATTTAATAGTATTGACATAATTTTAGAAACTTTCTGCTAACTTAACAATAATTTTTTTATTTGTTTTACAACAATTAAAACATCATTGGAAAGGGTTTTTGTGGAATATGGCAGCTTTCAATTTCTTAGACTATATAAAATACTACTTTATTTCTCCTGGCTCAGTTCATTATGTTAATAGTTTTTATAACTGGTTGTTGAAAATGGCTGTATGTTTGTAGTGCATTGATATATAAAAGCAATACTGAAAGCTGCAGTTTTAGTCTTCTGACTGGATGTTTTTGTTGACCTGTTTCTGTGATTTGGTTTAGACTGTTACTCAGGTCCATCTTATGATTCCTTAATTCAGCAATACCTTTATACAATATTTATTAATAATACCAAAAGACAAGATTTCTACAGAATTGTGGAAGATGTAAACCACTCTTTATTCTAAGAGAATTCAGTATTTAAAATGTCCTCAATACTGACGAGTACAGATTATTTTTCTGCTTCATGGTTTAAACTAATTATTGAACTTTTTCAAGGTCTAACGAAGTCAAGTCTTTGGTACCGAATGGAATTGAATGGGGATATTGGGTGGATCAACTCAAATTCACTGCTGGGAACACATATATACATACATAAACATATACACACACTCAAATTTTATAATCTTCTGAGTATAGGTCAGTAAAAGGGAAAACTATGCAGAATCAGAAAGGTAGTTACCTAATTAATGTGATTAGATAAGTGTTAAATCACATTATTTCTTCAAATCTTTCCTAGTTATTTAAGTCTCCTCTTATATAAAGCTCCCCTTCTCAAAGTAGAGCGTGGACTTAACTGGAGATACAATATACAGTAGAAGAGGAGAAGCGCTAGGTAACCATGACATAATCTTGTGGAGAGTTAAGTTTATAAATCAGTAAATAATTTTAATTTTAGCCATTGACATAGTATAGATATAATGCAAAATTCTTTCCAATCCCAATAGTAACATATCAACTTGTGACTTCAAAAAGTTTCCTTACTTTGTCAGTCCACTTCAGAAGACCCCTCTCTTTATCATCATTAGAGGCACTTTAGCAAACAAGTTTGCTGAGCTAGTGTCTGGACTGTTCTCCACTGAAAGCAACTGGTCTGACTAACATGTTTTGATTTAAGGGGCTCCTTATCTGAAAAGCACCTCTTGCTTATCATTTTAACCCAAGTAGTTAGAATGATAGCAATCTCCTTGAGCTTCTCAAGAAAGTTATTATAATGCAAATATTCCATTAAGAAGAGATGACCAACTGCACTGACATTTATCATCACAATAAATTATACTTTCAGCAAACAAGCAACTACATATGTTTCTACGGAAAAAATACGTGAAATATCTATTTAGGCAAGGTAGGAAGGCAGTAATTATCTGGGACACCCTGATTTACCCCCCAAGACAAACACACACACACACACACACACACATATATATATATATACTATGTATACTATTATTGAGGGTAGTCATATGCCATTGAATAACTAAGGGATTGAAGAAAATTATTGCTGCTCTCAGAGTATGTGTAAAGTAGAAAGTGTAATTAATTGGTTGTTCAGCTTGGAAGGTACATGTGCCTAGGATTGACTGTTTGGTAGGAACAATTTTGTCCAATATCAAATGTATCATACATAGTTGATTCATTCAAGAGAGTTCAGTTTGCCAAGTTGCGTAGCTGAGTGTAGGCTTTTGCAATCTGACACAGCCCAAGCACAATTTGGGCTCTGGTCCTATTGTTCTTAGTTTCCTCACTATATAATGGAGAGCTAAAGCTGTTAAGATTATTTTTAAAGCCTAGCATAATGCCTAGACCTAGAAACTATTTATTACATCTTAAATCCTTACTTATCTCTTTATTCTACTCTTACTATATTTTGTTAATTTACTACTAGTTGAAAATAATAATGTCATTGGCCAAAAAAGGCTTAGGCATGAAGTTATACAATTGCTCTCCTGCTTCACAATAAATGGAACATGGTCAACCAGTTCAAATACTCAAAAAATTTATTGCTGCAGAATTCAGTCTGCAGTAATGATTTTTTACTGTGAGTTTTTCTTGTTGTTTTTATCTGAGCTCCCTGCCTGTATTGAGTCAATTTTATTATCATTACTGGTACTCTCAATCTTTTGGCAACATCTCAGTAGCCTCAGGGAGGGCAGCCAACCAACAAAAAGAGCAAAGGCAGAAACAGGAGTTGATGGGGAAGGTTGAAGGAAGAAAAATCAGAAGTTGAGCCAGCCAGCCAGGGGGACTCAGCTAGTTCCAAGAGGTCAGGCATCAGTCAGCCAATATTTGATAAACAAATGAACTCAGCTACTGAGCTTCAGTCAGCTTCATTCTGCTGAGTTCCATCTTGGGAGAGAGATGACCTGACTCTTCCTTAAGTTCCAGAGAGCCTTCCAACTAATCACTGTGTTCTGGAGCCAAATTCTGAAGAGCATTACATATGTGGCAAAAAATTATGTTGTTTTCGTCTGCATGGGGAAGATAAAAATATGAAACAAAGTACAAAGACATTGTCATATTTGCCAAATATCCAGATCAATAATGGTGTAATCATATTCTAAGTCTCACAGGACAGAGCATATAGTTGGATTTTTCTTTATTTTCATTTATTATGTTTAATTTGTGTCTTTATTTTTACTTATCTATGTTTTGAAATAACTTCAAATTTACATACAATTTGCCAGGTAGCACAAAGAACTCCCAGGTTTCCCTCCAAAGTAATCCCAGATTCCAGAGTCTCCAATTGCTAATGCATTACTGCACTTGTTTCATCTGTCTCTTTCTTCCTCCAAAACAAAATTCTCCTTCATTGCCATTCTACATTTCTCCCAATCAAGACATCAACATTGATATAACATTACCATTCAGACGACAAATCTCATCTAAATTTCACCAACAGTTTCAGCAACATCTCTTTTTTCTTTTTTGTCCAAGGATCTTGTTCGGAAACACAGGCTGCACTTAGCTATCAGGTCTCATCAATCTTTGACTTGTTCCTCGGTCTTTCCCTGTCTCTCATGTTTTTCGGAGTCTTGAAGTATGCAGCCATTTCATTCTATCAGGGTCCTCCTCCTAGATCCGTCTGATGTCTCCTCATGAGCAGACCTAGGTCATGCATTCTTGGCAAGAATGTCACAGAAATGATGCAGGAATCTTCTTAGTATATCCAACACCTCCAAGATGGATCCAAAGTTGGTATTTTCAGATGATGAGATTAAAACTGTTATTATAACTATGTTTAATATGGTAAAGGAAAGTGTATTTATAGTGGATGAAAAGATAGGAAATCTCAGTAGAGAAATAGAAAATATAATAAGAACCAAATGAAAATTTTAGAACAAAAATATATCTGAAAAAAATATTTTTAGTGAATGGGCTAACGGCAGCACAGAGATGACAGAGGAAAGAGAAGTGAACTTCAAGGTATATCAACAAAAATGATCCAATTTGAAAACAAAAAAACTGAAAACCTTCTTTTGTTTAATATTTATGTATAGATTTTTCTTAAGTGAGAATTTTATTTTTGTATTTGGGAGACCTAATCTCAGGGTTTTTCTCTTAAGACATTTAGTGATGATTTTCCTCTTTAAAACATAATACTGCAGAATTTGAGGGATACAAGTACACAGATAATAGAGAAAAAAGTTAAAACAAAATCACCTGAGAAAGTAGTTAAATTTTAGAGCTGGTATATTTCCTTTGCTCTTTCTTTATAAGAACAATAACATTTTCCCCATACTGTTATCATTACAGGAATTCCTTATTGTGTCATTTTTTTCTGTCCACATTTTTACATGTGAATTTTTATTCTACCAAAAATAAATAACATGAAAGTATAATTATAATATAATTCCTTCATTGGAATTTTTAATGAATTTCTTCTACAGGCCACCCATTCTTAGTACTTCTGGAAATAGAACATGGCAAGCGCATTCTTGCCATGGAATTGTAGCAAAATTTTATGTAGCATTAAATATTAAATAGTTTATATGCAAACAATCAAACCAATAGGCTATATAAAATACAGAATTTTTATACAATATCAGTCAACACAATGCATCAGTTTCATTTGTAATTACTAGAACTAGGTGTTGATATGAAGCTTTTGTATGGAATATTTACTTCTGTGGTGAGTTTCCTGGCTTTTCTGGCACACCTTGAGTGTGTGGAGTTTTAAAAGCCTCTGTCAATCTACTACCTCTTTCAGCCTAGAACTGGCTCAATTTCATTTCTTTACTTCTTTCTTCACAGAAATTGACTACACAGTAGTTTTATCTCTCCAGCCTAATCACTCCCAGTGTTGGACCCATTGCCAAATCAATTTATGATGTTACCAAAAGTAAGGAAGCTACATTTTGCTAGTGGTTATTAGGCCACTCTGTTTTCTTTCCCTTCCATTCTTTATCTTTGCTTTCCTAAGTCAAAGAATCTTTTGCTGCCTCTACTAGTCTTTTCAATGGCACTTCAGCCACTTTTAGTTCCATATTCCATTGCTATATTATAATCACATTATAAGAGTCATTTACATTGGATAATTATCAATAGAGGAAATTGAGGCTTAAAAGTACATAAGAAATGACAGAAGAAGTAGAGGTTATTTGGAATCAAGCCTTATGAAATATGAAAAATAAGGGAATGTTAATCCAAGTTTGTGAAAAAGAAAAGAACTGAGAAATATTTAAATGAGATTTGTGGAGGCAGGGATTAAAGAATTGAAAGGAAGATACTACAAATTTAGAAAATGAGCTGTGGAAGGTTGGTATCAGCAATCCCTGAATCAAAAAATAATAAAGATGTTGAATATTTAGGCATAAGTTCATACACATGCAAAAATATCTCTTAATGTATTTATTATCTACACCAGAGCAAAATGAATTTTAAATATAAATATGACCTTGAAATTCCCAAGAGAGAGATCCAGAAAACTTTGTAGGAACAATGGAAACTTAAGGAAATTAAGAGTAAAATATCATGTGCAAGTTGTTACTTTTTTAAATTATGTAGCATCCTATCTAACTCTGTCTTTTATTTGATGTAGACATATAATACCTTCTCATATGGTGACATCTACCTCAAAAACCCAACTTAATATTCTACTTAAAATCTTAAACTTTTTGGTTATGCATTCTCCATTAGTAGTAATTGATTATCTAGAAAAATATGTTTATTGGTAGCAATAGTCTCAGTTTTTCAAATATTTTTTCATGATTCAGCAAAGTGAACTATTTCTTTATTATATGTACTGTGTTAACAAATCTGTAACTGGTCTTCTACTTTTATTAGATTTCAATTTATTCCTTTTATTTCTTCAGGAAGAACTAGCTATTCTTGGCTTGATAACGGGATATCTACTCTCTTGAAATGCTTTCTTTAGTTAATATTTAATTTTACCATTTCTGTATAATTTAAATTCTCCTCCTTTCTCTTCCTATGTGGACATGTGTGCACATATGCACTTCGCCATTACCATCATCATCATTATCAACAATAGCAACAATGAAACACAAGGGCTATAGGAAGTTTTTCTGAACAATATATAGAAAGAGCTTGGAAATTTGAATGTACTTAATAAACATGGGATAATAAATGAATAATTTGTCAGAGTTCTGTTTAATCCATTACTAACCATCCAACTTGAGTTTACTTAAGCTTCTTAGAGCTTTATTTGCTCAGCTCTAAATGGTGAGAATTGTCTTTTTTTCTTCCTTAATCACAAGGTTGCTGTGAGCTCCGAATAAAATAGTGAGAAGCATTTTGAAAACTGCCCAGTGTTACATAAAACTAAGAAAACAATTTACTTTTCTATCCACTGTAGGCCCAAATGTGTCTTAGTGGGTAATAATTTGCCTAATTTGAAAGCAAGACAAAAATTTATTAATATTTAAATGCCTTCTGCCTTCTAATCTGTAGTGATTTAAATCCAAAGTTTTAAAGTGTCTAAGACAAATTGTTTGAAATAAAACTATGTTAACATTTGAAACTATTTATATCATTAATTTTAGAGTAACTGTAAGCTTTGAGAAAAGCAAATAATTCTTCATTATCTAGCCCAAAGGATCACAGTTTCCAAAAATTGTTTTAATATGTATATATAAAAATATGTAAAATAATTTTGGTCAATAGCAGTTTTATTCCAGATTATATTAGTTTCTAATCTAAGGTCAATTTTCTAGATGAAAGGTACTCATAAAATTTATCCTAAATTGCAACAAGGGAGACAAGGAAAATTGAAGAAAAATGTAAAATTTGGTTAAAGATATTACTGACTGAGTAAAAGAAATTGGAGGAAAATGTAAAATTTGGTTAAAGATATTACTGACTGAATAAAAGACTTACTAATTTAAGTTTGTTTTTGGCTCTTGATCTCCTTGGATTAATAAGGTAGAATTTTCTATGCCTAGCAATTAAACTGAAAAATACTAATATTTTTCCTACATAGCAGAATTGGAATTTAAAACAGTTCCTCTGGAATATTATTACATTTTTAATGGGAGAAAGTTTGTTATTAGTAGGAATATTTGATTTTTTCCTGTTAACTAATATAAATAAAAGTATGGATTATTGAGAATTAATAGTCACAAAACTCTCCATTTAAAAAATGTACATGTATCTACTTTTGCTTGGTATAGTTGGCAGAGAGTGTATTTTAAGGCATGTTCTATTCAACCTCACCATTTTTGTACTATTTAACTACAACTGGAATGTTATCAGTATAAAGGCATGAAAAGTATTGAGCATTTCGAATGAAACCTGTTGCTTATTTCATACTTTAAAAATCCTTCCTAGATTCCTATCTAAAGTCCTCAGACCTTTTGCAAAAGATTGTGTATTTCCAAATACACAAATAACAGATTAAAATAAATTGCACTTTTGTTATTTATTACAACTTTTGACACATAAGCAAGCATATTCATTATTTCAAAAAGTTATAAAATTGTAAAAATGTCGCTGAAAAATCTAGTGTAAGCAATATTAAATACCACATAACCTGTACCTCTTCTGCCCATCCTGTCTCCTTTCTCTTATTGGTGTTCTAAGCGCTATATTTAATATTAAAAGTCTGCACATTAGGCTTTGGTTTTCCATACAGGACTTCCTAAAATTGATGTTATCCAGCCTGACAATATTTGCCTTTTGAGTACTTAGTTTGTTTACGTTTAAAATATTTGGATTTAAACCTATTGTATGGTTATTTGTGTTTTATTTCTCTTGTCTAGCCTATATGATATTTTTTTCTCCTTTTAAAAAACAGATTTGAATTTTGAGAGAAGTTTTAGGTTCACAGCAAAATGAAGTAGACAGTACAGAGATTTCCTACATATCTGTGCCCCCACACATCACATATGCACAGCTTTCTCCATTGTCAAGATCTCCCAGCAGAGTGGTATGTTTATTACAATTGATAAACCTATATTGACAAATTATAATCACTCAAAGTCCATAGTTTACATCAGGACTCCTTCTTGGTGCTGTACTTTCTATGGGTTTGAATAAACTTATGGCATGAACCCATCATTATGGTATCACAAAAATAGTCTCACTGCCTTAAAAGTCCTCTGTGCTCTACCTCTTTAATCCTCCCTCCCCTAACTTCTGGCAACAAATGATCTCTTTAGTTTTGCCTTTTCAAGAATGTTATACAGTTGAAATCGTATAGTATATAGCCTTTCCAGATTGGATTCTTTTACTTAGTAATAAGCATTTAAATTTCCTCCATATCTTTTTGTGGCTTGAAATATATATTTCACCTAGGTTGATCTATTTTTAACATTTACCACGTTTGCTCTCTCTCTACTTATCTTCACATCTATCTATCCATCCTTCTTGCTTTTCTTCTTGAACTATTTGAAATTAAGTTTTAGATATCATAACTCTTCACTCCTAAATACCTCAGCTTGCATATCCCAAGAACAGGGACATTATCCTACATAATTACATCAATATCTCAAAGAGATATCTTCACTCCTGTGTTTGTTGCAGCACTATTCACAATAGTCAAAAGATGGAACCAACCATGGATGAATGGATAAATTCAATTAGATAAAATGAATAAGTTCTAGAGATCAAATGTACAGCATGGTAACTATAGATAATAATACTGCTTTGTATATTTGAAATTTATTAAGAAAGTAGATCTTAAATGTTCTCACCACACAAACAAAAAAGATAATTATGTGAGGCAATGGACGTGTTAATTAGCTTGATTGTGGTAATCATTTTACAATGTATACATATATCAAAATGTCACTTTCTACACCATAAATACATACAATTTTTGTCAATTGCTTGTCAATACAGACAGAAAAATAAATAATTATCTGCTAGTACCAACTATTGGTGATGTTGCGGTACGACAGAAATTCTTCTATTGTTGGTAGGAGTATAAATCATTAAAATTCTTTGGACCAAAAAACAACATCATAAAAAAAGAAAAAATCACAGATGTAGTTTTACCAAAGGGTGTGTGAAAACTGTTTGGAATTGCACACAAATCAGTCTCTTCTCTGAGCTTCTTTTTTTCCCCCTGCAATCATGGCCCTTCATATTGCTACTGTATAAGTAGTGCTCCAATACTTTTGAACAGATTAAAATTATTTCCCAACTTTTCTAGTTACATTTGGCAGACGCTAGTTTGCAACACACTATTCAACCACTGACAGAAGCAGTGAGTGATATTATGTATGTCATTTCACATATCTACACCTAAATTGTTAAATGATATCATTAAGTTAGAGTCAGAAATAAAGCAGCTTTTATTGTTGTAAATCTGTAGATATAAAAACAGGAACCTCTGAAATTCTACTTATGTGTGCCTTTTATTAATGTATAATATATATACCAATAGAAACTAGGGTGGTCAGAATTTTTAGCTTTCTCAGAGATTCTAAATCAACCTCTGTCTTGATTGTGGGTCTCTGATCCCTGAGAGTGTTACTGCTGTCGTGTGGTGGCTATTTCAAGCAGTGTAGTGCTGTGCTCACATACAATAGGTGTGGTCTTATTTTCCCATCCCTCATTATGTTGATTATTTTCTCCATGTCACATCAAGAGGGCCATTTCAAATAAATTTTTCAACATAGTAATTCTTAGAACACTGATGGCAATTAATACATGCAACAAGTAACAAATATTAATATTACAAATTGTACTGAAAATATATAGAATTTAAATATATCAGATTGAAGTCTCTAGGAGAAAAACAAGTAAGCATTCTTCTTTCCTTAAAACAGAACATTTCTGGCTCTTGAGATTTAGAAAAATAAGGTTCTCACATTTTTCAAAGTTTTAAAATCTGCTGATTTGCTTTGAGAAGAAAATTTTGAGATTCCCCTGTGTACATTTTACATTTTAAAATGTTTAAGTCAATGAATAGGACTGGACTAAGTTGAGAAAAGCAACATCAAATACTGCCGAGACAAGTCTTGCCAAGGGATGGTCTGGATGACCTCATATGGGCCTTTGCCATCACTAACACCTAAGACTTGAGGGACTTTTAGATTAACTGCATTGGAGCAGAGACATAAGCTGTCCTCATTGGAAATTCCTGTGCCTGGTGAGGTTTAAGTCCCATAGTTACTTCATCAAGTAGCGATTTACAAAGAAAAGGAGGGGAGTTGCATGTAGGCCAACAATGATCTAAAATAGGGGCTAATCATTGCATATGTCTAGGAAGACCTGTTACATTAAAAGTTAGGTACAAATACATGTGCGAGATTTTCTAGTCTTTTTGGTACAACACCAACTGTGTTAAAATACAGTTGCAAGTCTGTTGGCAAAACTAAGGAAACATGAACTCAGATATTTTTGTAGAAGAAGAAAAATTATCTAATCCAATAAATGACAATTTTGGCAATGAAATAACCCATCCCCATAACACCTGGAAAATTCTGTGGAATGAAACGTAAAGCTGTTGATGACAGTCTCTATTCTTAAGTGACAATGGGCAAAATGATTTTATCTTCTGCATGAGGAATGGGGTGATTAATAATTTCAATTGAAGAATTGAAAGCCTGATGATCACTTGGGATTATCACAGTGAAGTATAAGTGCTTTTTGCAGTATTTGTTCTTTTTCCCACATGTAGAAAACAGTTACATAGAAATTTTTTTGCTTTTGTTTATTTATGCTCATTGAAAGACTGCGAAATACTGGTTTTTGTTAACTTATAAAAATATAACAATGTATTTCATATAGTTGAATTTTTAGACCATAATTATGGTATTATAGGAATTTACTGTATCAAAATAGAAAGGTCTATCTATCATCTCTATAACTTTATCTATATATACACAGTAATCCATTATATTTTAGAATTTAATAAACAGACTCTTATCTACTCTAAAAATGACAATTATAAAAGGTTATTCATTAACGCTTTATTGATAATACAAAAAGATGAGGAAAAATACAAGTGTCCAGCAATAGTTCATTGGTTAAACAGTTATGGTATAGCTATAAAACATATCTATAAAAAGAGATTTTTATTCACTAAGATAGAATTATCTTAAAATGTTATAACATGAGAGAGAGAGAAACTATGGAAGGAGAATTAGAAATTCAGGAGAGTGGCTTCCTGTGGAGGTGGAGACAAGAGTCAGGGCAGATGTGGCATAAGGACGGGAGGGAAGCTTTTCATATCTTTTTATATTTTCTTTTTGAATCATGAAAACATAACATTTATTCAAAACACAGCATTTAATTGCACTTACAAAGGGAAGACCAACCATAATTTGTGAATAAGAAATCTAGCAGCAATACTTGAACTAATTTTGAGTTGCGCCAGAGTATTACAGTTATTTTTTTACTCTGTCCTATTTGATGTTTTTGATGGATTATTTATCATGTCTAAAGATGTATTCCTATGTCACAAATGACAATGTGGACAGAATCCCGGACCTTACAAAAATTAAGTTCCCTACTTTTTCTTTATAAGAACATACATTGTTAGATCACCTGTTTTCAACAGTCCATTCTTAGTGTTGCACCAAATGATATAGTGGAAGAGACAATGACACATTTTTGAATCATAAATTGAAAAAGCAAAGACAGATATGACCTTCCAATTGTATTTTTCAATCATAGAGCAGCTCTCGGGCTTCTGGCCATTCTTTTTTCCATTTTCCTAATGTGACTGGCTAATTTAAAAATGTTGCTTTATTTCTTATCCCTCTATTTCATGAATAGAAATATTATAATTTATATTACATATATGGATATATATGTAAACTTTGTTTGCATGGATATATTCTTCATATGAACCTTTGTATAATGGCATTTAAATGAATTGTTATTTCTGCCAAAATAGTCCATCTTGGGAGGTTTACATATACATTATGGTCTCTCTATAATACATACCTGTATCCCTCTCTTAGAATTATCCTTAGAGATATTTTATCAAAATTTTCTAAGAATGATGTTTAATGTCTTGAAGTCATTATATTTCACATCCAAAGTAGAATTATTCAGTTGATGACTGTATTCATTTGCTAGGACTGCCATAACAAAGTACCACAGACTGGGTGGCTTAAATGACAGAAATTTTTTTTTTTCTTATGGTTCTGGAGTCTGGAAGTTTGAGACCAAGGTGTCTGAAGGATTGGTTTCTCTCCCTGGCTTGTAGATGGCTATCTCCTTCTCCCTTGATGAGGTCTCCCCGTGTGTGTCTGTGTCCAAATCTCTTCTTGTAAGGGCACCAGTCATATTGGATTAGCGCCCACCCTAATGATACAATTTTAAATTAACTACCACTTTAAAGACCCTGCCTCCCAATACAGTCACATTCTGAAGTACCAGAGATTAGAACTTCAACATATGAATGGGGAGGGGGGCATTTTAGCCCACAGCAATAACTTAACCTTACTTAACACATTTAGCTTTAAGCAGCTCTTAGCTATTTACAAATATCAAACCCACACTGTAATGACAGAATTTTGACAACTCAATCAAAGTTATTCAAAAATTGAAATATGGGCTGGGTGTGGTGGCTCACATCTGTAATCCTAGCACTCTGGGAGGCTGAGGCCCAAGGATTGCATGAGCTCCGGAGCTGGAGACCAGCCTAAGCAAGAAGGAGACCCTGCCCTCTAAAAAAAATAAATAAATAAAAAATAAAAAATTGAGATCCTTATTCAGGGTATTGTTCTAAAAAAAATGTTAAGCAATGCTATCTCATTATAATAAAGGCAAAAATCTATCAAGATGAATAATCATTAGAACATGTTACTATTTTTATTACTCAGGATTCTGTTATAAAAACAGAAAACACGCTAGGTATTTGAAGAAGGAAGGGTATCATAACAAGGAGTTAGATCCTTCTAAAGTTAATGAGAGCTGGAGAAACAATGTCAAGGAAGACAGCAGGTAGCTTTCAGACTTGCTCAGCTTTCAGGTGATCAGGAAGGTGGCAGTGCTGTCCCAGTCTGTTACAGCAGGTAACAGCTGCTGTTGCCCATAGCTGTCTGAAGCAAGTCAGTGAGTGGATGATTTCTAGGGAAACACCCAGAAGGCACCACACAGCCCCAGGTGTGCTGAATACCATAAGACTGCCAGCTGTACTGCAGGCAGAAAATGAGAAAATAATAGCTTAGGCTTCTATTCCATTTTCAAAATCTTGCTCACATTCTTCTCACTGGCTGAATCTAAATCAGAACCCGTTTGGCCAGGGCTGCCTGGGACACGTGAATCCAGCTTACTATGTTTTAGGTGAGAATAAGACAGACAATGAATATTCTAAACTCAATAGACAAGCTGGGAAGCTCTGGTATTGATTAATAATTGAATTGTTACATTATGACTATTGCTTATGGTCACATTTTGAGAGGAAAAATAATACACTGAACACTGACCTTGCCACTTAAATTTATCCAATATGTTCAGTTAATTTGAAATCTATAGCATTCTTGACTTCACTCACCAGATGTTTTTAAACAAACAAAAAACATTTTAAAAAGTATCAGTGAAAACTGAAAAATGTATTACAAAAATTAATGCAATATGTATTTGAATTTTTCACAATTATTGAAGCTGTTATCACTGACTATTGGAATTAACTTTGAGAAAATAACTCTTCATTCTTATTAGAATTTCTACCCAAGCGCTAAGAATTCACTGGGAAATATCCTTTCTTTTAACTAGTTGTTTGTTTATTAGAAATAAGAATCACTTCTGAATATTGCAAATACAATATATTCTTTATTTTGCTTTCCCCTAGGTTAGGATACAGTCTTATTTCCTCTATGTGTTTAAGCTATTACTAAAAGTAATCCTAAATATTTTTTTTAGAATATTCACTCTTTACTTTCTGTAGTTTCAGCAAAATCTTCATATGATTAGCAAAAAGTAACAGATTTCTCTTCGAAATGCAGAAGGCTTCTGTTGTATAAAATTAAAGTCTAGTGGGGTTGGAGGGTGAGATGAAGGGAGGTGGTGGACAGAGTAGAAAAATGGATTTGAAAGAGAAATATGATGTATTTACCACGTTTTTTCAAGTCTCATTGCTCAATTTCCCATACTTCTATTTCACCTTACCTGCCAGGATATCTGTGGATAAGAAGGGTGGAAACAAGTAGATACTCAGAGGTAAACAACTTGATAATTTTGAAAGCTTTTTAGATAATGTGGTTGAAAATAGAGACTTAATTTCTGTCAAACTAACACTATTGCTTGATTTTATAATTCTGTGTTTTGTTTAGTTTGGTAGCATGAAAAATACTAACTATGCCCAGTGAAACCTTACCAAATCCTAGAGTATGGTGCTACTTTAGATGGGAGCAGAGTGGTTCAGGGAGGAATACAATCTCAGTTCAGTAAAAGCAAACAAGCAAAAAACAAACAAACAAACAAAAAGCCAACTTGGAAAAGTGAGGATAGAGAAGACTGAAGCCTGGTTTTAACTGATTTTTAAGGCCCTGTCCAAGGGAAAAATAAATGTATACAGGCATATTGAATTAATAATTGGCATACATAACTTGTAAGCATTTAACTTTATAAGTTTCTTTACACTCAAAATAATATGACATCATTATTGGAGTGTAAGAATTTATAGCTCAATTGTCCCAACTTCTAAAATAAATAGACATTATTAGCTTCACAGTGATTGTAATTTTCTTTGAACTTGGTTGTGAAACACCAATATTCAAACATTCAAATAGATTTATAGGCACAGCTGCCTTTGCTAGTGCCATAGTAAACATCCATATTTTCATTTTGCTTTGCTTCCACAGGAAAAAAATAAAGTGCAAAAAAGACAAAAACATTATCTAACTGTGATTTGGAAACAGATATATGAAATTCTCACTTCTAATTTTTGCCAGTTTAATGATTGGAATTTACTATTCTCTACACTTTCATCTCAATAATCTATTATTACTTACATTTTTATAACAAAATATTAAGAAAACATTGGTATCAATTAGCACAATGCAGGGGAGGGATATGTAATATATACAATAACAGTATTTTTAGAAGGAAAAAAGGGGATAAATGAGATTATTGAACTGATTAACTTTACAAAATAGAACTGAAGTTTATGATGTCATAGCACTTTCTCATTTAAAAGGAAAAGCAAACTTTGTATATAGAAGATAATTAATGTAACCTTTTTAGCCATTGCATGTTTTTCTTATTCCCTGCTGACTTGGGTAGGATATTTTTAACACAAAGTGTTAGGCTAAAGTATACATACGGTTACTGCAACTTGGATATGGTTTGTGTGTTCCCATGTAAGCTCATGTTGAAATTTGAACCTCAATGTGCTGCTGTTGGCAGGTGGGGTCTAGTGGGAGGTGTTTGGATCATGAGGGAGAATCCCTCATGAATGGCTTGGTGCTCTTCTCTGTAGTGAGTGAGTTCTCAGTGTTGAGAGACTGTATTCTCACAGGAGTGTTCCCAGTACAGCAGAGTGATGTAAAGCCGGGATGCCCCTTGGGTTTTGCCTCTTTGCATGTGTCTGCTTCTCTTTTGATTTTCTGCTCCTTGTCATGACACAACATAAAATTCCTCACCAGAAGCCAGGGCCATGTTCTTCAACTTTCCAGCCTGCAGAACCAAGAGCTAAATAAACCTTTTTTTTTTTTCCTATTAATTAATTATCTACATATTCTGTTATAACAACACTAAATGGACTAAGACAATAATGAGTTCTCATGCTTAAAAGACTGTGAACTAAGAAGAACTATATTTTAAAAGTCACTTCAAAAATGTCAACTTTATCACATAGTCTGTTGTGTTAACTTACTCAACTTTGTATTTTCTTAAAACAAAAAGAAAAACAATACATTTTTGGGGTGAGGTTGTTAATTTGGTAGGTAATGCCTCTTCAGCAACATTGACATTGTTCTGCCTTCAGTAGTTCTTTATCAAAGCCTAGGCAGAGGATTCACATTAAATATAAAAGAGATAAAGTTTCAAAATTTAGCATATTTTATTATATATTAATTTTATAGCCTTTTATTGAGATATACTTCATCTAACATAAAGTTAACTATTTTAAAGTATACACTCGGTTTTTAGTATATTCACTTGATTTTTAGTGTAGTCACTGGCTTTTCAAACTCTCACCGGTATCTAATTCCGGTATCTTTCCCTCACCCCCAAAACAAACCCCCGTATCTATTAGTAGTTAGTCCCAAATTCATTTTTTTACACGTGAATATTTAGTTGTTCCAGGACCATTTGTTGAAAAGATTATTATTCCCCCACTGCATGGTCTTTGTAACATTGTCAAAAATCAATTGACCAAAAATGTGTAGGTTTGTTTCTAGATTCTCAATTCTGTTTCATCAGTGTACATGTTTATCCTCATGAAAGTACCATACTGACTTGATTACTATTGCTTTGTAGTAGCAAGTTTTGAAATCACAAAGTGTGGGATCTTCAATTTGTTTTTCTTTTCAAAGATTGTTTTGGCTATTCTGTGTCCATTTCCATATGAACTTTAAGGTCAAGTCATTCAATTATCAATAAAAGTAGTTGGAATTTTGTTGTCAAAATTCTGTCATTACAGTGTGGGTTTGATATTTGTAAATAGCTAAGAGCTGCTTAAAGCTAAATGTGTTAAATAAGGTAAGTTATTGCTGTGGGCTAAAATGCCCCCCTCCCATTCATATGTTGAAGTTCTAATCTCTGGTACTTCAGAATGTGACTGTATTGGGAAACAGGGTCTTTAAAGTGGTAGTTAATTTAAAATTGTATCATTAGGGTGGGCGCTAATCCAATATGACTGGTGCCCTTACAAGAAGAGATTTGGACACAGACACACACGGGGAGACCTCATCAAGGGAGAAGGAGATAGCCATCTACAAGCCAGGGAGAGAAACCAATCCTTCAGACACCTTGGTCTCAAACTTCCAGACTCCAGAACCATAAGAAAAAAAATCTCCGTCTCTTAAGCCACCCAGTCTGTGGTACTTTGTTATGGCAGCCCTAGCAAATGAATGTGTGACACTCCATTTTAACCTCTGTGGTTTTTCATGAGAAATCAGCTGTTAATTTTATTATTGTCTGTGGCAAGTTGCTTCTTTATTGCTGCTTTTGGGATTCTGTCTTTATCTTTAACTTTTAACAGTTTGAGTATGATATGTCTAGGTGTGGATTTTTTGAGGGTGTGCTACTTAGAGTTTATAGAGTTTTTTTTGGATGTGTACATTAATGTTTTTCAACAAATTTGGGAAGTTTTTGGCTATTATGTATTTATTCTTTTGCTCCTTTTTTCTTTATTCATTCCTTCTGCATATGTTGGTATGCTTGATGATGTCCCGTTGTGCTCCTTAATCCCTGTTCATTATTCTTTTTTCTTTATTTTTCTCAGACTGGATAACTTCAATAGTCCTAACTTCAATTTTTATGAATATTTTTTCTTTACTGCTCAAATCTTCTATTAAGTCTTTCTAGTGAACTTTTCATTTATTTTATTTTTTAACCCCAAAATTTTGATTGAGATTCCTTTTATAACTGCTGTCTCTTTATCAGTATTTTCAATTTGGTATGATATCATTTCCTACTTTTCTTTAATCCTTTGGACATCATTTCCAATGAATTCATTGAACATATTTAAACTAGATGATTTAAAATCTTTGTCTGGAAAGTCCAATATGTGGGATTCCTCAGGCAGAGTTTTATTTATTTATTTTTGCTATGTATGGGGCACACTTTCTTGCTTTTTGCATGCATTGTCATTTTTTGTTGCAAAATGAACATTTTGAATATTATAATGTGGCAACTCTGGAAGTTAGATTATTTTTCTTATTTGTTTTATTTTTCTGCCTATTACAGCTACTATTGTTTGTTTCCTGTCTTTTCTGAACTAATTCTGTAAAGTCTATACTCCTTCTTTTGGCCCTCAAGTGTCTATTATATAGCTTAATGGCCAGCTAATATTTAGACAGAGATTTCTTTTTTCTTTTTTTTTTTTTCTTTTTATTTCAGGATATTATGAGGATACAATCATTTTGGTTACGTTTTATGACTTTGCCTCACTCAAGCAACGATTAGAGGCATGCCATTCCCCTCTACAATGTGCACCGTGTCCCTAAGTTGTGAGTTTACCCCCACAACTCCCTAATCCCTGGAGAATATTACTACCATGTGAGCACCACAGTGTTGATCAGCTAGTGCCAATTTGATGGCAAGTACATGTGGAGCCTATTCTTCCATTCTTATGATACCTCACTTCAGAGGATGGGCTCAAGCTCTATCCAGGAAAATATAAGAGGTGCTAGATCACTGTTGTTTCTTATAATTGTGTAATATTCCATTGTATACATATACCAAATTTTAATAATCCACTCATGAATTGATGGGCACTTGGGTTGTTTCCACATCCTTGCAATAGTGAATTGTGCTGCCATAAACATTTGGGTGCAGATGTCTTTTTATAGAATGTCTTTTGCTCTTTTGGGTAGATGCCTAATAGTTATATTGCTGGATCAAATGGTATTTCTATTTTTAGCTCTTTGAGGTATTTCCAAATTCTTTTCCATAGAGGTTGCACCAATTTGCAGTCCCATCATCAGTGTAAGAGTGTTTCTATCTCTCCACATCCTCACCAGCATTTGTTGTTTTGGGATTTTTTTCTTTTATAGAGGCCAATCTCACTGGGGTTAGGTGATATCTCATTGTGGTTTTGATTCGCATTTCTCTAATGATTAGAGATGTTGAGCATTTTTTTTATATGTTTGCTGGCCATTATTCTGTCTTCTTTTGAAAAGTTTCTGTTCATTTCCTTTGACCATTTATTGATGGAGTTGTTTGATTTTTTCTTGTTGATTTTTTTAAGTTCTAGATAGATTCTTGTTATCAGCCCTTTATGGAATGTCTAGAGAGCAAATATTTTCTCCCATTCTGTAGGTTGTCTATTCGCTCTAATGATAGTTTCCTTGGCTGTGCAAAAGCTTTTTAATTTGATCAGATCCCATTTATTTATTTTTGTTGCTGCTGTGATTGCTTTGGGGGTCTTCTTCATAAATTCTTTGCCTAGGCCAATCTCTGAAAGGGTCTTCCCAACACCTTCCTCTAGAATTCTTAAGGTTCCATGCCTTAGGTTTAACTCTGTTATCCATTGTGAATTGATTTTTGTAAGAGGTGAGAGGTGGGGATCCAGTTTCAGTCTTCTGCATGTAGCTATCCAGTTTCCCGGCACCATTTATTGAAAAGAGATTCTTTTCCCCAGTGTATATTTTTGTCTGCTTTGTCAAAGATTAGATTACCATATGCAGATGGTTTCTTCTCTGGATTCTCAGTCCTGTTCCAAATGTCTATGTCTCTGTTCTTGTGCCAGTACCGTGCTGTTTTAGTTACTATAGCCTTGTAGTTCAGCTTGAAGTCTCGTAGCCTGATAACTTCTCAGTTTGTTCTTTTTATTTAAGATTGCTTTGGCTATACGAGGTCTTCTCTGGTTCCATACAAAGCGTAGAATTATTTTTTTCTAGATCTGTAAAGAATGATGATGGCACTTTGATAGGGATTGCATTAATTATGTAGATCACTTTGGGTAGTATGGACATTTATACGGTGTTGATTCTACCAATCCATGAGCAAGGTAGATTTTTCCAAAGATTTCTTTAGATAGTTGGAAACAAAAATCTTCCATTTTTTGCCAAGGGGCATTGTGGGTGTTGGGAACACCTTCAACACTAATCTAGGCTGTATTTCCTGCTTATATAAAGCCTTAAGTTCATCAGGAGGTGAGAACTTAGGTCCTTCTTAGGCCTTTCCTGAGCATGTGCATAACCCTGAAAAGGTACATGACCCTCTAGAGTCCCTGAAAAATGTTGAAGCTTTTCAAAGCCCTTAAGTGTATCTCATTTCCCAGAGTTTTCTCCCAAGCCATTTGATTAGGCTATGATTTGCTTCAACTGTTATCTGTCCACCTTAGGGAGCAGCAACTTTCAAAAATTTTTAACAAATTCTTCCTGGAATAAAGGGATAGCCTTTAGAAATAGTCAAGTCAGTTCCAATAGTTGAAATAAAGATATAACTTTTGAACTGGTCTTCCAGGAAGTCATCAGAGAGGTCAGAACAAACAATTAATTACAATTATTTGTACTGAGGTCCATTTTGCTCCCTGAAGCAATGAAAATGCAGGAAAATCAGCTGTTTAGTACTTTTTTTAAAAAAGTATTCCCTAGGTTGCTACAAGCCTTTGATTAATTTCCAGGGTTACAAAAAGTTGATTCTAACAGCTTCTGCTTAGTTTTATTCACTGTTTTATAGAAAGAGAAATTCCATATTCTGTCATTTTTGCTGATGTAGAGGTATCACTGTGTGTTAATTTTGTAACAGAAAGCCCTTACCCTTTTATTGGTCAACAAATTGGTAATTTATTTTCCTTGTTTTTGTTAACTAATATTTTTTGACAGTCTATTGCAATATTAGCTATTATGATGATACGAATTATAAATGTGTTTGTCCAAATTCTATGAATTCACCAAACATTAATTGAATGCATGTTTTATGTAAGCCATATATTTTACTGGACACAGAATATATAATTAAGTAACTCAAAGTCTAGTGGGACCAAAAAAACATCTAAATAGTATGATCAATTATATATTTTTTGCAATTAAATACTAATGCCATGTTTTTCTAATCTGAATAAATTTACCTATTAACTAAGTTATTCAAGCTAAAATTACAAAGTTAATTTAGCACCTGGGTATTTCTAATGTTGAAAGCATAGTCCTATTAGGTTATAGAACAAGCATTCTTATAACCAGACATTCTCCCTGAGTTTGTTTAACTTGGACCAAGGACCTCCGAGCCTGAATGACATGCTTCATTCCAACTTTTAAACTGTCAACTGAGTTAAGATGTGTTGATGAAAATTAATTTCTTTTAATAAAAGCACTGACACTGAGACATTCCTGTTGTCTACTTGTTCCATCGAATAATGAAAAGTCCTGGTGATTTCTTCCAAAGTGTGGATGTTGGCACCTGGAGCTGACAGGCATATTTCAGACTGCCTGTGCTATAAACTACCCCGTTTTGCCATTTCTGGATGGCCTCGAAGGTGCTTTTACTTTATTTCTGCTGCACGTGTTTGATATTGTAGACTCCTTTTGAGACTGTCCCAGGGATTATTTATAATGTACTGATGTTACCTTATTAGTAGCTACTATTTCTGCACAGAAGCATGAAGTTTGTTGACACTTGTTTTACTGCTGAAACCTTATTTTTGGTGTCTGGTAGACCACTATGGAGTTTCACTACTGAAATGTTATGGCAACCTGAATGAAAAGTCATCCGATGTTCATTTCCCTACAAGTTCCAAGGGTTTAAATAAGCACCTGAATAAGCTTTAGAAACTTGACAGATAATGCGATTTCACAATGTTATTACATTCCTGTTTCAGTTGGCACTTCTAATATTCTCACAAACAGTTTGTGGGGTTGGTAACTTTCCTTTGCAAGAATATTTCAAAAATAGGTCCAAACCTACAGCATGAATATAAATTTATAGGAGAAAGAAATATTAAAGCAATTTTTTTTTTAATTTTGGAACAGTGCTCCTTTGGCACTGATGAGTAATTTCCAATGCTGACTCTCTTGTGATCTAGTGATCTGCACACAGAAACAATGTAACACGGTGGAAACCTTTACTCTGCCCACTTTGCAAGCATTGCCTCTTTCCCCTGTTACCTCATGAAGAGCTGCAAACTAAGGAAATTTGAGAAGACCACTGCTCATGTTCATCTCTGCCCATTAGACTTTTCCATGCAATCTCTTTTCTAGCTTAAGAGGGCCTAACTATTTATAAAAGATACATGCAAACTAATTTTTAATTTTCAATATATCATTGGCTTAACCTTTAACATAATTGCATTTCCATTCTTTGAGGCAAGTTGTGATTTTTAATTAAAACTTTTCCCCCATAAAAATATATCCAAGATTGTTTTATGGTTTAATTTTCCTTTGGTTATAATATACACTATGAAACAAAAAGGCTAGATCTATATGCAAAATAGACCAAAATTTTCATAAAAGCTAGGGTAAAAAGTTAACGTTTCTCCTCATCCATATATACATATGTATGTGTGCATATTTGGGTGTGTATATATATACACATCTATGTGAAATACTCATCAGTGCTTATGTATCTGTATTGTTCACATATGCACGTATGTATACAAATATGTGTGGATGTATGTATGTATACCTGTATGTGTGGATGTATTATACATATTGTATATATATGTATATCTATATATGTGTATCTGTATATATGTATATTCCTAAAAATGACTAAAATTCAGGAAAAGACAAGGAGAATGTAATTTATATCATTTGTTAATTTATTCAAATTTTTTTTTTTAATTTTCTAAATTGTTTTTGATCCCCTCATGCATGCTCAGTGCCAACATGCAAAGTGGCCTATATAAACATGGTCTTCTTTTCACATTGCTTGCAATATAGGGCAGGCTACATACAGGTGAATAGACAATTGCAATAGTCTGAGAACTGCTGATTGGGCAAGCAGAGGGTGCTAGGAGAGGAATCTAACCCAGGTGAGGGAGAACAGAAGACTTCCTTGAGGAAGTGCTGTCTACTGAGACCTGCAAGGTTAACTCACCCATAGCTAGACAAAGAGAGTGAGTATTGAGGAGAAGGTGAGGAGGCAAAGCAGAACAGAAGGGACAGCATATACCCAAAGGCCGAGAGAGAAGAGGCGCATGGCTATAGGGAGCAGAAGGAGGGTGTATCGAGTGATGTGGCTATAGAAATAGGTAGGGTCTAGACCATGAAGATTCTTATAATTGATGTTAAAGGGTTTTAAATAGGAGGATAAGATGATCAAATTTAAGCATATGCAAAGAACTGCATGATAATGAGGCTGGAGATCCCAGAAGAATATCGTCTTCTAGAGAATGTAAGCACGTGATTAATATTGAATAACTGAATTTTTTTAGTCAAGTCTATATGTCTGCAATAATGAGACACCAGTGTGGCTGATGTACTTGCTTTATCGTGTAAACTTATATAATATGTGATAGTGAAGATCTCTTAAATTCTTAGTTGACTTTGCTATAGACATTACTGGTTAGAGACAGTATTGATATTAATATATTCTTCTTAATTGGTTCCTTTATTACTTTAATATGAATAGAATTTAGGCAAACAGATAAAAGTAAGTTGTCATGCAAAAGATAAAAGAAAACCATAGACATATAATGGTCCATTTGAGGATGAAAATTCAGATTCCATGTATTTAGTAGTATCAGGAAAATAGGAAAGCCTGCTGTGGTACTAGTCAAATTCCCTGACCAAAAAAGTATGAAGAAAAAAAATCATATTATAAAAATTATCAAGTCTCAGGGAAAGATAATTTTCTTAATGAGAAAAGACTGAGCATGTAACAAAATTTGAGGGAGGTCCCAAAGTCCTTCATGGCTTAAAGTAACTGTGCAACTGGATTTCCAAGATTCCTGGAATTTTCACTTTTCTATCCACCTCTTTGAGTTGGCTCTGATTCTTAAAGGTCATTTTAAAATGCTTTCATATTTCTCTGAAAGAAACGTATATAAATTGATCAGCCTGGATTAGGCTGGTCTAGGTGACTGTTGTCCAAGAAATTACAGGGTTGAGAGGATACAAGAATCAGGACATATATATTCTATGTAATAAAAATAGGCTTAGGAAACAGAGGGATTCCAGAGAGGCAGGCTTAGGTGGGGAGGAATAACAGCAGTCTGACTATCTGTGGATATGAGGAAAGGATGGGTTCATAAAAATTGAAAGTCTATTGATGAGGAATTGGAAGAAAAACTTATATCTTGAACCTGCTAATTACACACTGATTCAAAGTACAAATTTAATCAAGAGAATTTTAACACCATTACAACTTTCTGGACAATACCTTAGAATTAGCTGTATGAGGACAACTTTATAATTAAAGTTTATGGAAGCAAAGCTTACTCGTCTGCAGAGTGATTTTACCCTTTTGAGGAAAAAACATTGAGGGTCTGCGTCTCTCCCTTATACCGGTCTCTATCTGTTTTGAATAACACTGAGAAACCGTAGCCCATTAGAATGTAGGGATCACACAACCCAATAGTTTCCAAGATCAGGATGAATATTCTTATTATCATTGTGTTCCCTGTGATTAGCAAATGGTTTGTTCATAAGGATTTCTTGAATAAATAAGCAAATGAAATGATTTATTTATTTATTTATTTTTTGAGACAGAGTCTTACTCTGTTGCCTGTGCCAAGATGTCAGCCTAGTTCACAGCAACCTCAAACTCCTGGACTCAAGCAATCCTCTTGCCTCAACCTCCCAAGTAGCTGGGACTACAGACATGTGCCACACCTGGCTAATTTTTTCTATTTTTAGTAAGAGACAGGTCTTGCTCTTGCTCAGGCTGGTCTCAAACTCCTGACCTCAAGCGATCCTCCTGCCTCGGCCTCCCAGAGTGCTAGGATTATAGACATGGGCCACTGTGCCTGACCTGAAAGGATTGATTTTTGAGAAGCCCTCACATTCTATGGAGGAGCTTTTGGAGCCACATGGTAGGCTGGTGGAGAGGGACAGTGAGAGGAAGGCTGGCTGGGCCTCCTACTCTCAACCTGAAGCAGACAGAGTCATCGTTTTAGTAATCGGTGCTCCATATAAGATTTCCTTGAAAAAAATGCTATTTTTTAAGAAGAAAAATGAATGAGTCTATTATCTGAATTTTGCACACTGTACCCAGAGTGCTTACCTCAGAGTTACAGATTAGAGGCAAGATGAGGTCTAGAACCTGAATGGCTTGTTTTCTAGCCTCATGTCCTTTAAACTCCACTGTACATTCCCATAATGCAGTCAATACACATGGATATTAGTTTTTTAATTAATAAAATATGATAGGCAACAGTACAGCAAGCAGTACACAATCATCAGTGTCTCTTAATTTCCTAACTTGATAGCTAATGCTATCTGATACAGTGGATGAATTAACAGTAAGTCTTGGCTCTTTTCTTTCATGGCATCCCTACTTCTTATTTGTCAATGAATCACTGATATTAATGAGGCTGCTTTTGATTAATTTACTTCCTCTTAAGTAGAAGTGGCTCTTTGTAGGATAAAGGATACATATCCATGTTTGGTAATATTTTGAGTGTCCAGGCTTATCTGCCTGTCTGTTTTCCTGTGTATCTTATCAGTAGTATTGATTGACATAAAATATTCCTGAGACAAGGGCTTGCTTGGTAAGATTGCCAAGGGCTGCAGCCAGGGTTTTCTGGATCGGCCTGGTGGAAGTAAACATTCTTTTATTAGTTGGAAGTGTGCCCATTTTCAAATTTGTTTAAAAGGAAAAGGAAATTTTCTCCTTACTGCTTATTCTATTTCTAAACATCTTGTAAAGACCTCTTTTTCATCTTTTATTACAACACATTATGAGGATGGCAGAAATTAGACATTCTCAAAACTAGTGTTTTGAAAGGTATATTACTTTTTCCACTGGAAATTAATGTAATGAGAACTGTTTTACAGACACTCTAAACTATAAAAACACAAACACATTTCGTGTGTGGCATTTCTTTCTCAATGGAGCATTAGTGTCTGGGTAGATTGATTCCTCCATGGCCCGGCACTGTGTCCTGTGCCCGCCAGCTCGCTAGCTTACTTTCTTCTAACTGAACTTTGCACCCATGTTCATTCCTCTTCAATCTGCCTTTCTTTCTTATTTCCTCTCTTTAACTATTTCACTTCCTTATTAGCTTGTGTTCATATGTATCTGAGGGACATTTTTCTTTTAGACTTGCCCTGATGGATTTATGTTCTTCCTGGGTTCCTATTACTCTTACGTGCTGAGCACTCCTAAATCTGTATATCTATTATTGGCTTCTCCATCTACAACCCAATCTTTGCTAGACTGGGCCATTTGGAAGGGCCAATGGCTATTCAGACAACATCATATCTGACTTATATTCTTGACTGCTAGAACACCAGTAACCCTAGCCAGATAAAGTGGGTCTTTCAGTCTGTCTTGTACAACCCAGCTTATCCCCTGCATTAAAAAATTCTACAAGAATTCAAGCCTGTCCCTGTGTCTGAAGGGCACGGCCAGACTGGGTTCATTCCTCAGATTGTCTATGCCTTTCTCATCTCTGAAAGAATGTTGAATAAAGGTACCTCAGATATATTTATTTAATGATAAATAAGGTATCTTTCTCTCCTGGACACTTATAATTATATTAATAGTGGAGTATGTATGTCATAGACATTACTAATAATAACATAAATAACAATGATAAAAATGTCGAATGAGGTAAGTGATATATATATTTTTTCTTTTGGCAGCACATACCACACTTGGGAAAGACAAGTGATATTTTGACAGAAGTTAAGAGGTCAAAAGGAAAAGGTTGTAGAATGCCTCTCTCAGTCCTCCTATCTTGCTGCCTTCATGATTTCAATCTCTATTTATAAAGACATACATATTTAACAAACTTATGTAGTTTTATGACAAAGTTACTTAAAAAGTGGCATGTCATTCATTTCATGCCATTATAAAAACATGGAGATGAATGTCAAAAGAAAGTACAAATAAAGTGTCTGAATTTAAAGGCAGAACCATAGTGTAGCAGAATGAGCCTCAGAATACTGGATTTTGGATATTTTCTCCAGTGATGTTTACTGATATGGGGATATGAAAGTAAAGAGGAGATCTGGAGTCTGATAAGGTCAATGTCATAGAAAACCTCAAATAACTGTTAATTACAAGCACAGTAAAAACTATATTTATTCTTACAATTTAAATTCCATGGAACAACATTTACATAATGTTTACTCTGTCCTAGACACCAATTGAAGTAGTTACTATTATTATCCTGATTTTAC
Organism: Eulemur rufifrons; assembly: GCF_041146395.1. Lineage (NCBI taxonomy): Eukaryota > Metazoa > Chordata > Mammalia > Primates > Lemuridae > Eulemur > Eulemur rufifrons. Next base: position 19,784,991 of record NC_091000.1, on the reverse strand, counting down.
AAAGGAGCAAGCTAAGGCCCAGACAGTTAAGTCATTTGTACAAGATCATCCAGCCAATAATTGCTGGAACCAGGCTTTGAGTGGTGTCTAGTACAGATTAAGTATTATATGGGTGTTGTTAAAGAAAATTTAAATTGTAAAAGATAAATACAGTTTGGTGCTGTAGTTACAGAAAGTAACATCCTTGGTCTTAGGAAATACACACTGAAGTGTTCATGGGTAAAGGACAGTGGTATATGGAAATTGCTTGTAAATGATTCAAGAAAAACTATGTGTATGTGTGTCTACACATACTCGCCTAACATAATATATAGACATATGTATAGATAGGTAGATGGGCAAAGAATGAAAAAGTGAATGGAGTAAAATGTTAACCATAGGTAAATCTCAGTAAAGAGTATGTGAGTATTTATTTTCCCATTTTTTTCTATTTTGCAACTTATCAATAAGTTTGAATTTCTGAGTAAAAATTGTGTGTTTCTGAATGAAAAGTTAAAAAGACAAAAAAAATAAATATAGTTATTTGCTCTAAGCTGAATTTTCTATTAAAACTTTGTCTGAGACCTTCATTCTTCAAACAATTCATAGATTAAGAAACAAACTGTTCAAGTAGACCTGCCATTTGACCCAGCAATCCCATTACTGGGCATATACCCAAAGGAAAAAAGGTCATTCTGTAACAAAGGCACGTGTACCCAAATGTTTATAGCAGCACAATTCACAATAGCAAAGATGTGGAAACAACCCAAATGCCCATCAATACATGATTGGATTAGTAAACTGTGGTATATGTATACCATGGAATACTACTCAGCTATAAGGAATGATGAAGATACAACATCTCTATGGTTCTCCTGGAGAGAGTTGGAACCCATTATATTAAGTGAAGTATCCCAAGAATGGAAAAACAAGCATCACATGTACTCACCAGAAAATTGGTTTCCTTGATCATCACCTAAATACAAACCTGGGAACGACACCAATTGGACATCAGACTGAGGTGGGGGGTGGGGGAGGGGATGGGGGTATGCCTACACAATGAGTGCATTGCGCACCGTTTGGGGAGTGGTAACACTTGAAGGTGCTGACTCGGGAAAGGGGGGGTGGGGGAAAAAAATATGAAACTATTGTTTTTAACTTGCACTGTTCACTTAATAATTTATCATGAATATTTCCCATATTATTTCATATCATTGTACAAGAAATAATGTATACATTATGAGGACATACTGTATCTAACAAGATATACTGTTAGACTCTTTGATTCTGTAAAATAAAAAAAATAAAAATAAAAAAAAATAAAAATTGGCAGAAATGGATAATGAGAAAAAAAAAAAAAAAAACAAACTGGGTAGCGTAGTACTCGGAACTGTTGGGAGCCCCTCTCACTTCTTCTTCCACAATGGGCTCCATGTCTCCTGAGCTCTCTCTCACTGTCTGTAAGAAGCCCATAAAGGATGACTGTTATGTTATTCAGAAGGAGTTGTTGTCGGGGGGGGGGGGGGGGGGAGGGCATTCTTCAGACTACAGGTCTTTGGCAAGGGGAGATTTATTCCCATGTGGTGATGTCTATAATTTATCATGTGGTCCTCTTAAATGAAGGCCTTTAAATGTGTGGGTGTTTTCACATAATTATAGAAATGTTTATTTAACTGCATTGTTTGTTAATATTTTTTTCTTTTTAACCTGACTTATCTACAAACTAATTAATCTGCCCCAAGAAAATAAAAAGTTGATTATACCAGTATTGGTTAAGAATAGATGATATTCAAAATATCTAAATATTTAACAGCCAGTAGGCATGAGCCAATCACAACAGACACTACCTGTGTTCTTGTATATCTGACTTTCCTGTGAGATAAAAGACAGGTGTTTAATGTGGGTTGAGCTGAAGTTGTGTGCACTGGTGGAAAATGAGCTACGATATTCCTATTTTGAAGATAAAAATGAGAAGCATTTTATCTTTAAAGATAAAAGATTGGATGAAACTTAGCTGGGTAGATAGCTCTAAGGTCTTTGTTGATAACTTTATGTGGTTCTAAAACTACTATTTCTTCCTCTGAAGTTGCTGTTTCTTTATAGAGAAAGACTAGTTTACTAGGCACTTTATATGTTGATTTTTATATCAAGAATATGAGTTTATGTTTTATAGATGAGGAAACTGAGTTACAGAATGATAGATAACTATGAAAGTGTTTTTAAATTTAGGAATGGTTTGCTCATTGTTAATACAGTAAATTCTACTATTCCAGAGAATTTAGTTTTAATAAGTAGTTTGGTTTATTTGGTCTAACACTGTCTTAATTATATAACAAATTTATGCACATATATAATTATATAGACATATAATGTATGCATATAATGTACCTAAATGTATATAATATGTGTTTACTAGATATTAAGAAATTCTTCTCCAATATAGCCTTATAAATGTTTTCATAAGCAGTGTATGAGAGTTATTTTCTGAAATCTCTAAGCCTCTGGCAGGAGTTTTGTTATCTGTAATCTGATAGATGTGACATCAGAATTTTCCTTTAATACTTGAACATTTCTAATGCTAGAAAGGGCCTTAAAAATAATCTATTTCAAACCTTCATTCTGAAGAGGAAAATGAGTCCTAAGGCACTTAGGTGATTTTCCAAAAGCATTATAACCCAATATTTGACTCCCATCCAGTCCTATTCCTAGTATAATATAGTACAATAAGTGATCTAATTGCTTTATGCACTATTCCTAAATTAAACTTTTTTTCAAGTACTTCAGTGCTAACTTTAATTTAAACTATTTGTATGGGAAAATATTATTTAGAAAAATAGAAGTTGATGTTCATGATTTAAGTTCAGTGAATTTTTTCATGCTATTAAACTTGTTCTATAAAATTATTGTATGCCATTGTGCAATTTAATTATTTATTCATTTAAATGAAATTTGGGGATTTATAATATACATTATACTCTCCAAGTCTTTCCCTAGCTTTGCATTATTAACTTGGATAAAATGAAGTATTAATTTAGAACTTTCTATAAAATGAAGCACCTATTATAACTCTAATGTTATCACTGTATTGGATAATGACTCTGCAAGTAAAATTGAATTCCATAGATTAGTTCAGTTGTTGAAATATGGTTTTACTAAGACTGTTAAAAGTACATGAAAACAACCTTTAAATGTAGATAATTTGAATACTTTCCCCACATTTTTAAACGTTAGTTCTATTTTTCCTGCTACCCTCCAATCATTAAGTCTAAAAAAAAAAGGGGGCAATTATCTTTGGAATACATACTGGAAATTTCCCTAGGGACCTAATTCTGAAGAAGATTAAACAAAGATAATGGGAGAAGAGACGCAGGGTAGTTTTGCATTTCCCATGAGCTGGTGCCTGATTTTCCTCAGGTCTTCATTAGATTTACCTTATGCTCTCTAGCATCTGGGTCAGTGCTTATTTCCAAGATTTTATTAAGATAGTTAATTATGCTATTGTTTGCATCCTTTTAATCTGAACCTCATTATTTTTTCAATAATTGTTTACTCTGAATTTGGAATGCTCAGCAGGAAAGACAAATTAAAGGGGTCATTATAGATCAAGAGGTGCAGTGTGTTTAAGAGGCTTTAAAAAATGAATTTTGCACTAAAACATTTTTAAAAACCTTTTAAAATTCTCTTATTTATTTATTTTCCTGGGATTTGTGTCCTTTAGCCACACAGGCAATGATGTCAGATGACAGTAGAGTGTTATAATGTTTATATGAATTATCATAATGGGATACGATCTTGAGACAGTCCACCATGATCCCACAAAGGAAACTAGGTTAATATAAATTTATAAGTTGGAAATACACAGTCCAGAGTTGTGCTGGTGAATCAGAGAGTAGATAGCTTAATTTGAGCTCCCACCACTTTCCTATCTCTAAATTACTAATACACCAACATCCCCAAAATTACACTGGTTTCAGAAATTCAGTCATTAAGAAATTTTATTTTTAGGTGGCATGGAAATTATTTCCTACTATATTTTAAAAATCTCTATTATTTTGCATTTTTACCTAAGATGTACTTTGAAGAGTTAAAATTTTGTTATTTTTATGTTTGTATTTTTAGGTCTGTGTGCATATCTGCTTACTTAGACACATCACTCTACCAGCAGTGATTCTCTGTGGCCCTCAATTGTGCACCAAACAGGTACTGGTTGAGTGGAAGAAAAGAGAAAATTATATTTCAAATTATTGGCCAACAAATGGCATGATAGTGTGGAGAATATTTTTGTTTCTTTCTCACCACTTATTCTAAGTTGAACTGGAACAGTTAAAATTTAGGAACAATTTACCCATGTAGAAATTACATTTAGAAGCTATCCTGTTCAACAATTTAGCGAAGTTGAGTAAAGGCAATGTTGCCAAAGTGTAAGGCAGTCCAAAATAGCTTTAGTTAGAGACAAAAAGGCAAAGAGAATTTATATTGCCCACACCCAAATGAAAAGTTGCTTTCACTTTCTTTAAGTACTTGCTAATCTGGACTGAATTAGCTGCTGTGTGTATACTCAACAGAAACTCAATTATAAGATACTACTAGCTGATCATCTTTTCTCAATCTTTACCCCTTTAGTCATTTATATGTAAAATATTTTCCATGTTGAATTGTCCCATCTGCAAACTTTGAAGCAGATAATATGCTGTAAACTGTATTTATTGTATTGTTACATGTATTGTTTAGAGTAAAATTACTTTTGATATTAAGTAATAATTGTTTATTAATTCCGTGACTTATCACTAATAGTCAAAACAATGCTTTATGATCAGTCTTACATGATTATCTTAGCTTATAGAATTCAAGATGTTTTCAGATTTGTACATCTGTACAGACATTAGCTAGATAACAGAAAACATTTTCTTGTTCACTACAACTGCATTTCATGTGAACCATAAATAAGAAATATTAGACAATTGAGGGTCTCAAGATTAGGCAAACCTAACAATAAAGATAACTCATGCACATAAATTCCCAAAAATAATTGCACAGAAGAACAAATGAAAAACCTAGGTTTCTTTTCCCTTTCAAAGTCTTTCGCTTACAAGCCTGAAATATAATATATATTCCATTTTATCAGGTTGAAACTAAAGATAAAGATTTGGATTTTTCATTTCCTTTCTAAATTCTCTCTTTTTTTTCAGCTTGCATATCTTATCTTCAAAAAGTCAAATAATCTGAAACATTGATAACTGATTTTTACTTTCTTACTTTTAATGGTTTCTAATTTATATGGTTTTACGTATATGACACACAGCTTTTTTAAACCATGGAAAAGAAGGAAAATTCTGTAAGGAAAGGGTCTTCAGTGTAACTTGAACAGAAAAGAAAAAAGGGCATAGTCCATATTTGGATAAAAGTATATACAGTACTTTTATCCACTTATCTTGGAAGCCTGGCGCTTTATTTTGCTAATGTCTCCCAAACAGATGTCTCGGGCACCATAATTAACTGACTACTATAAATTTGTCTTTTAATAATTGATAAGGTTTGTAACACTCTCTGGATTAATGTCATGCTGATTTTTCTAATACACAATGAAAAAAATGCCTATTTGCCTATTTAACCAAATACTTTATATTTCAGTTAAGTTTTAATCATGTAAATCTTCTCTTAACTACTTGCCTTTGGTTATATGAACTTTGATCTTGTCAGGTTTTGGGTGTTTTGTCAAATGTCCAGGGATTTTAAACGAGAACTGGTTGTACAACTGGATTTGGCATTTGTTGGATGCCAGCCATGAGAGAAGCCCTGGGGTGCCTAACACAATATAGGACCTTGCCTTTAGGTCTAGGGAGGAGCCATCTGCCAATTCTCAGGCAGAAGGTTGAAAATTAAGGGAAAAATATTATCCTCACTTCCCTTCTTCTCATCCTCACAATGAATATGATAACTTTGGGAAGGCTCAAAACATCAAAATGACAGCAAGAGAATATTAAATCTTGTAAAAATTAGTACATTTTATAATCTGGTCTATGAAAATAATGTATATGAGCAAAGAGGAAAAGTCTCAGAGATTAGGTCTTATTTTATAAACCAAGAAATTCAAAGAAAATGATTGCATCTCCATAAAAGGACATTATGTACATTAATAAGAATTTTCTGAGTTAGGAAGAAAGCATACATATATGGATAACAAAGGAGAGAAATAGAATGAAAAAGGAATCCACAGAATTAAAGCTTTACCAGAGTGATCAAAAGGAGGTTTGACACTAGAGAAAACTGAATCATTAGGTAGGATAGATGTGAATAAGTATTCTAAGAGTTCAGTTTATATGAATAAAAGAAACAACAAGGAGAAAGCAGTCATTGAAGGCAAACCACAAATTTCCAAACTACAAATAGTAATCATTTCCCAAAATATAGGGCAAATAGATCAGAAATAATTATTAAAAAGTAGTAGGAGAAGACTTGTCAAACTTTAAAGACATGAGATGGGTGCAAACCCTGAAGCAGAAGGACATCAAACCATGTAGGCAAATTGGGACCAGCACACTTCTCCCTGGCATGGTCAAAGATTGTTCTTCAGGGATCTGAGGGCAGGCCCAGAGGCCAGATCCCATACCCCTAGACGGTGACTGTGTTACTTGGGGGCATGGAGGGCAGATCTGTAATCTAATCTTGGGAGGTGAGGGAGCCTGCATGGGCAGAACTGAGAGGAGAGTGCAGTGTGGGTCCCACCTGTGGCATACTCATGGAGCACCCCTCCTCCACAGGAAGGCCAGGCTCTCAGCCCAGGCTGGGATCTGGGCAGGGAAGTTCCCCAGGCCACAGTGCAATCATGGGGGATCTTAGCTAGTTTGAGCTCCTGCCTGCTGGCAGACATTGAAGGGAAACCCGCAGAGCAGGGGAGTGGGGAGAACAGTGAAACCCACTCCTGACAGCCAGATTGTGAATTTCAGATGGGTCCTGTCTCTACAAACAGGCTTTCTGGTTGTGTGGGGCCATTTCAGCCCCTCTTTGGTGGCTTTCCCCAGAAGCTGGGAGTAGACCTTTGACCCCTGCTGAAACAGATACATTGCCAGCTTTTGTGGAGCCTGAGAGCAGCCTCACCCAACCCAGCTCTGCCCAGCCTTACTCCCCCACCTGCCTCTGCTGCAATGAAAAATAAGGACTCACCTGGAAGTTCCAGGACCCCACCAACCACATGAGGCCTTTGAGTGTTTCTCTTGAGGGACTAGAGCAGGTCATATGTCCCAGAAATAACACTGCAGCTCATGCCTTCGGCAAGCAACACCTACTGACAGGTAGGTCAATCTGCACAGCCCTTTACAGCATCTATTGACTTGATCATACAGAGTGAAACTGATTCTCACCCACAAGCAACACTTACTGTCTCTGAGATTAAACTGGGCATAGAAATAAAATTCACACTGTTAAGAAGACCGCAGAGCTGAGAAAGAGAAAGGATTTCAAAGACCTTCATCATCCCTCATCAAAGAGAGACAGGGAATCTGCCCAATCACATAGCTCATCACAGCTACAGCCTACAGACAACTAGCAACTGAGAAAACCACCACACTGGGGATATCTGTAACCAAAGCATCCATCTAGAAACTACAACATCATCAAAGTGTCTGGGGTTGGGGTTGGTAATCTTGTCTGTTCCTGGTTCTTGGTGTGCTCTTGGCTGAAGAATGACCAGACATACCAAAAGCCATGTTTATTGAGGAAGGACAAAATAGGTTTACTGGGCAAAAACAAGATAAAGGTTTACAAAGTAAGAGCAAGATATGTTTGCCACAGAACGGCAAATAGACCCCTCTGTCTTAACAAAAGGGCTCTGATTATGATCTAGGGTCCTGTTACATACTGTGCAGATTGGGTCCTCTTTATGGTTCAGATGTCACCATGGAACCACTTTGATGGACAGTTAAAGACATGATAATTAGCCTTAGGTTACTCTAGGTCACTTTCCAGGTTCTACTGTGACTAGGCTGCCTGGCCTGCAGGGCTGGGGATTCCTGCACTATTTTGCAGATTAGCAGGGGTTCTTCTTTCCCCCAGGTGTGGCAGTTGCTTGGGGTAAGATTAAGGTGGGGCAACATGAAGCTGGGGGCTGCCGTTGTCCTTCTTCCCAAGTGGGGCAATTACTAAAGGCAGCACCAAGGCAAAGCAGCCACTTTTGTCCCCTAGGAGAGTCTCAGAGGTCCCTTGCTATCTACCTAACAAAGCCACCCACAAGAAAAGCCAAAGTTTTTACCCAACATATGCTACAAACACACCTGTACAAGTGAGAGGTGAGAAAAAAGCCCCATCTAAACAAAAGAAAACCCCAAAATAAGAAGCAAAGCCGCTCCAGATGAGAAGTTATCAGTAAAAGAACTCTGGAAGTATGAAAAATCAGAGTGAAAAGACACCCCCAAAAGGAAACTCCAGTTCTCTAACAATGGATACCAACAAAAATGAAAATATTGTAATTATAGGTATAGTGAGGGATTCTGGGTCTCTTAGGGATGAAAGTGGGTGCTGCTGCCTTGGTGCAATGGCCCCACTTGGGAAGAAGAATGGCGGTGGGCCCAGACCCCCATCTTGGTCTGGCCCCATCCTAATTCTCTCCCGAGCAACTGCCATACCTGGGGAGGAGGGGATACCCTATCAATCGGCCAATCATAACTTAGAGCACCAGCCACAAAGGAATGCAGAGGACTCTCCAGCCCATGGACCAAACAGCATAGGTACCACCATAGTCTGCAAATTGACCTAGAACAACCCGCATGTATAGTAATGCAACTTCCAGATTTCCAATCAAAGTGGTTCCATGGTGACATCTAAGCCACTAGGGAGGCCCCAATCTGGGCATTATAAAACAAGACACAGATCATAATCAAGTCCCTCTTTTTGGCCCTTTCTTTGGCTCTCTCTTTGCTGTGACAATGGGTCTACTCATCATCTGTGGCACATGTATCATGCTTTGTAAACCTATATCTGTCCCTTGCTCTATAATCCCATCTTTCTCTCTCAATAAACCTCATTTTCATGCTTGCCTTACTTTGGTATGTCTGGTCATTCTTCAGCCATGAGTGCACTAAGAACCAACATTTCAGACTAGAACCTGACATAGTGACCAATAAAAAATTCCAAAAATGGATTCTAAGGAAGCTCAAGAAAAATCCAGGAGAAAATGGAAAACCAACTCAAAGAAACCAGAAAAAAACAGTTCAGGAAATGAATGAAAAACTCACTAAAGAGATCAACATATTATAAAAAAAACAAATGTAACTTCTGGAAATGAGAAATTCATTTAAGGAAATATAAAACACAGTGGAAAGTTTTAAGAATAGACTAGACCATGCAGAATAAAGAATCTCGGAGCTTAAAGACAATACTTTTGAATTAATCCAGTAAAAAAAAAAAGAACAGAGAATTAAGAGGAATGAACAAAGCCCACAATAAATATGGGATTATGTAAAACAGCCTAATATAAGAATCATATGCATCTCTGAGGGTGAAGAAGAAAACGCACAAGGGCTGGAAAACCTATTTGAGGGAATAACCAAGGAAAACTTCCCTGGTCTTGCTGGAGATTTAGACATCCAAGTATGAGAAGCTTAATGAACACCTGGGAGATTCATTGCAAAGAGGCAATCTGCAAGACACACAGTTATCAATCAAACTGGCCACAGTCAACATGAAGGAGGAACTCCTGCAAGCTGTAAGGTGAAAACATCAAGTAACTTACAAAGGAAAACCCATCAGGCTAGGTGGAAACTTCTCAACTGAGATCTTACAAGCCAGAAGGGATTGGGGTCCCATCTTCAGTCTGCTTAAACAGAACAACTTCCAGCCTAGAATTTTGTATCCTACAAAACTAACTTTCATACATGAAGGAGAAATAAAGACTTTTTCAGACATGCAAACACTGAAGGAATTTGTCAAGGCCAGACCTCCCTGTAGGAAATATTCAGATCTGCATTATACATGGATCAGTATGAGAGTCACCCATCAGTGTAAAACCACCCAAAGCTAAAGCTCAAAGCTCATATAAAACAATAGTACAAGAGGTAAAACAAAATAATAATGTACTGTACAACAGGATGAACAGAATAGCACCCCACATATCAATTCTGTCAATCAATGTGAAGAGTTTGAATTCCCCACTCAAGAGACATAAGCTGACTGAATGGGCAAGAAAATACAAGCCAAGTACCTGCTGTCTCCAGGAAACACATCTAACCCACAAGGATTCATACACATACTCAAGGTGAAGGGATGGAAAAAATATTACATGTAAATGGAAACCAAATCAGTAGCATTCCTATACACCAATGACATTCAAGGTCAGAGTCAAATGAAAGACTTAGATTCATGATAGCTACAAAGAAAATAAAATACCTAGGAGTATACTTAACTAAGGAGGTTAAAGATCTCTACGAAATGAAACACTGAAGAGCGAAATTGCTGATTATACAAACAAATGGGAAAACATAAGAATTTTGTGCTCATGGATTGGTAGAATCAACGTTGTTAAAATTTCCATACTTCCCAAAGTGATTTACAGATTCAACGAAATCCCCATCCAAATAAAAATGTCATATTTCACAGATCTCGAAAAAATAATTCTACACTTCACTTTGGACCAGAACAGAGCCTGAATAGCGAAAGTTAATCTTAAGCAAAAGGAACAAATCTGGAGGCACCACATTATCAGACTTCAAATTATACTACATGACTATAGTAGCCAAAACAGCCTGGTATTATAACAAAAATAGAGGCATAGACCAGCAGAGCTGAAAAGAAAACCCAGACATAAAACTGTCCCCATACATCCAACTGATCTTTGACAAAGCAGAAAACATTATACACTGCGGAAAAGAATCCCTATTCAATAAATGATGCTGGGACAACTGGACAGACACATGCAGAAGAATAAAACAGGGTCCGTATCTCTTACCACACACCAAAATTATTAATAATTTAAGATTTATACCAGACTTAAATGTAAGGCATGAAACCTTAAGAACTCTAGAATAAAATGTTGAAATAACTCTTCTAGATATCACCCTAGGGAAAGAATTTATGAAGAAGACTCCAATGGCAATCACAAAACAACAAATATAAATACTAAATAAATGGGATTCAGTTAAATTAAAAAACTTCTGCACAGCCAAGGAAATTAATCAACAGAGTGAATAGACAACTACAGAATGGGAGAAAATATTTGCAAGCTGTGCCTCTGATAAAGGGCTAATAACCAGAATCTACAAAGAATTCAAGCAAATCAGCAAGAAAAAAATTAAAAAGTGGTCAAAAGACATAAAAGCTTTTCAAAAGAAGATAGACAAATGGCTAAAAAACAGATGAAAAATGCTTAACATCACTAATTATCAGGGAAATGAAAATTAAAAGTGCAATGAGATTATCACCTTACTCCAGTCAGAATGGCCTTTGTTAAAAAGTCCAAAAACAATAGATGCTGGTGTGGATGTAGATACGCTGTTAGTGGGACTGAAAATTAATACAACTTCTATGGAAAACAGTATGAAGATTCCTCAAAGAACTAAAAGTAGACCTACCATTCAATCCAGCAATTACATGGTTGGATATTTACCCAAAGGAAGAGAAGTCATTTTATCAAAAAGACACCTGCACTCGAATGTTTATCACAGCACAATTCACAATTGCAAAGATGTCAAATCAGACCAAATATTCAGCAATTCATGAGCGGATTAATAAAATGTGGTATATATACCACAACAATATGGATGGAACCGGAGACCATTATCCTAAATGAGGTATCTTAACAGTGGAAAAACAAACTCTACATGTACTTACTATTAAATTGGAACTAAGTGATTAGCACACATGTATATAAAGGGAAGTATAACTTAATGGAAATCAAACAGTGGGGTGGGAGGAAAAGGGAATGGGTTAAAACCTACCTAATGGGTTCAATGAACTTTATCTGGGTGACAAGCACACTTATAACCCTGACACAAGCATTGCAAAAGTGATCCTTATAACCAAAAACATTTGTACCCCTGTAATACTTTGAAATAAAAAAAATTAATTATAGTCCTATAAACTAGTAATAAACTATTAGGAAATTTAAATTCAAAAAAATAAATATGTGAACAAATATTAACATTTTAATAAGCCATAAATTACTGTTAACTAAAATTAGATAAAGTAAAAATTAATGATAAATGATTTATAAATAAAATAAGTATAGAAAATACTTTTCTTTCCATGCTACATATTATATATATTTATATCACACAATTATCAGAAAATTACAAAAAATTAACAATTAAAACACAATTAAAAAATTCTTGAAGCCAGAAGAAAAAGTATTAAAAGAGGCAAGTGTTTAAACAGTTTAATATCTTTTTCTCTCTTAGTATGGCTGAAGACAAGGAAAATCTCTTTCTTTCGGGTTTCACATCCACCATCGTGTATTTTCTGATATTTATCATTATATATAAAAAGCAATACATAGCATCCCTCTATTTCCCTCATATACATAGCTCTTCACCATAGAGTCATAGGAAAAATTCTTAGTTCCTGTATCTTAACCTTCAGTTTCGCTCTCGAGCAATGTAAGTGCAGATAGGTTATTTGAGAACTAAGTCTGGAACCTGAGCCAGAGAGGGGAATAAGACAGAGAAGAAAAAGAATTCATGATAGGGTTTATTAATGAGATGCTACCTCTATGGGTAAATGAGACTTAGACCCTTGTCGGGGACTACAGGGAAACAACATAGATAACATTCAGCTTCTTGGAGTCATCCCACTCAAGGAACCAGGAAACTGGGTTGTTTAACCTTCAAATATCATTTATCAAGGGCCAAAGATGCTGGGTTTGAGAAGTAGTTACCTCCCTGGAACTACTGACCTGCCTGTTGCTGAGAGAAAGCCCTTGGGTGAAGAGTCACAGGTGCAAGTACTAAATGGTGAGTGCCCAGGGGGTGTAAACAAAGCACCTACAGTATGGTCACTTCCACCCCCTCCCCCAATGATGAATCACTTTACCCAAAATCATTCTGATGGGGTAAGCAAATTGGCATTAGTAATACAGTATTTGAGTCATAATTAAATACCATGGTCAGTGAAATATTATTCTTGGAAAAGATGAGCTGCTGAATGTCTCAAAATTATGAAATAGGTCAATACAATTTGTAGAGAAAGGTTTTTCTTTGGACAAGGGTGAAATGCAAAAGTGAGAAGACATATTAAAATAGAAAGGTAAGATTAAATGAGAAAATTTTATAATCTATTTATATGGAAAGCAATGAATATATAGTGTTTCAAGTAAAATGTTGTAAATTGTTTCAAATTACACCTAGGTTCAATTTTGGAACAGTGACTTATAATGGAAATTTAAGGGACTTTGCATTTAAGACAGGTATTTTAGAACATAAATTCTAGATTTTTAAAGAAATATTTCTCTCTACTTGTTGAAAAATTAAAGCATTTATTATCTATATTTGAATATAAAATACATGTTTAAGTAAATATCAGTAGTTATATGTTTCACAGTTCCTTAGTCAACTGGTCAATTTTGAGTTCAGTGTAAATGGCTGCCTATATTTCACCCAACCCTGAAGATTTTTCAGGCCATATAGTATAAAGCACAATTTGTATAATCCCAAGATTCTGAATGATTCCTTTAAAAAAAAAAACTGCATTCTGTTTTTTCTGCCATTCAAGAAAGTATCATGGACTTCAATTGAATGACAGTGATATAGTTATAAATTTTTTCAAAATGCACCATCTTGTTGCTTGTGCTATTAGTCTCAAAATAACCTGCAGCATCTCTCATATCTTGTGAACATTCTGTTCAGACCCACTGTTCTAGAAGTAACTTCTTATTGCTATGCTTAGTGTTATAGTACTGAATCCTGAAGGAACAGGTATTTAGTCTTAATCACACTCAGCATTTTTTGTTTTTTATCCTTCTTTGCTTGCATGGTTAATCTTTTATTTTTTTCTTTTCCAACTTTCCTTTTCCTTGATTAATTTTCTTTAACAGAATGATGTAGCAAGGTGAATCAGGCGACAAATAGACATTATTCTATTTTACTATTCTTGAAACATGAGCAGCTGTCACATTTCTGGACTCCTGATTGTGATTAAAATTGCATTTGCAGCACATTTCTTTTTTTAATATGCTTGCTCTGACAACTCTGGATTTTTTCTTAGAAGAAAAATCTACCATGCAAAGTTGCTGAGCCTGACTTAATTCCGACTTCAGTATTCTAATTGGACAACATTTGTCTTCTAATGAGATTTGTTTTATCATTTTAAAAATTTTGCAATTTTGCAAGTTGCTGTGATGTTTAGACTCAGATTCAGAATTTTATCTGTCTAGAAATTAATATGTGCTTTCTTGAAGAAAATTATTTCAAAGGTTACCTGAAAGTATTTTTATTTTCATTCATAGCATAGTAAATCTTGATTTAAAACGAAAAAAACTCCTGAGTCTTTCCTCTCCATGAAGCCTGAACCCCTGGTGCTAATCAACCCCTGAGATCTGATCAACCAGTACAAGTTGTCAAAACTCCAGCTTCTGTGTTTTCATCAATGAGTGAATGAATCACGTTCTCTGTTACCAGGCCCAGAGTCCACCCTCTTCTAAGACTGCTAATAGTAAATCTACGATTTCTCCAATTCCCGTTTTCATCAGTCGAAGTCTAAAAGGTAAGCCCTTGATCCATTGATTTGTGCCACATTAGTCATCCATAATGCCTGGAAATGGTTATGGCAGTGCTGTCCAATATACATGTAATGTGAGCCACATACATAGTTTTACATTTTTTAATAGCTGCATATAAAACAAGTAAAAAGAAACTGGTGAAATTAATGTTAATAATACTTTCTTTATCCTGATATATCCAAATATTACCATTTCAGTATACAATTAATATAAAATAATGTATATGATATTGTAAATACCTTTTACTCATACTAAATATTTGAACTCCGGTGTGTATTTTAGATTTATGGCACATCTTAATTCAGAGTAGCCATGTTTTAAGCATTCAATAGCCACATGTGGCTAATGGATACCACCTGGGACAATGCAGCCCATTAGAAACATGACATTTCTTCCCAATCTGTTTTTTGTATTTTGCCTAGATTTCAGAGATTAAAGAGATAAATTTACAATCCCCTGACTCCTTTGTGTGTTAGTTTCTGGGTGTGATTTAGGTTCTACCAATGAGAGGTACTAGCATGAGACTTTGAACGTGGGAGTGAGTCTGAGGGCATCTTTCTTCTGCTGTGGCAACTGGCAGGTAGACACGGGGAGTGTGGAGACCAGGCTCCGCATTCCGTGTCTGGTCACTTCCTCTGTGGGGCTTTACTCACTCTCTCACTGACATATGCTTACTTCTTTCCTAAGTACTCATCACACCGTTCTATAGTTGTCTGACTTTTCTCTCTTATTTATGGCAGAGATAGTTTATTAGTGCTGTTTTTATTGTTATTTACTTAATGTCCAGATCATTGTAGGTTCTCAGTAAATGTTGAAAGATGAATACAATAACAATGGACAGAGTATTTTCAGTTAGAGATAGGACAATTATGGGGCATGTGACACAAAAGGACTTCTGCAGTGTGGGAGTTCTTGGTAATTGGTGCACAAACTGTGTATCTTATATCCCTGGGGGAAAATATGCAGAAGTGGTTCCGAACATTTGCTTTATCAACTTGAGCAATGTAAAGGGCTGTTCTTAGTATAGAATGCACAGTAGGAGTCTAATGAGTCCTTATTGACAACTTAACTGAATAAGTAAATGAAGAATATATATATGATCTTGACATTTCTGCCATAAAGCTTTCATTCCAGCTAAAACATACTTTGTCTTTTCTAACTTATAACATTTATTTTGTACCTAGAGGGGTCTCAAAAGAGACGAACTGTCCAACCATTTGTTAAAAGAAGCATGTTTTTCTGCCTTTTGGTTATAGTTTCCAAATTTATTTAGCCCCAAAGAGGCACAAGTCTAAAAAGAAACAGTCTTATTTTTAAGGAATGGTAATATAAGTATTGCTTTCAGAATCCAATCACTTCATGGACTACCCCTGTCCCTTTGTTTTGGTCCCCTGACTTTACCACAAAAGAGGCTTTCTATTAATATATAGTTCATCATGCAGAGTCAGCCACATCTTTCATGAAGTGCCTTTAAGTTTCTTTTCTTTTTGGTTGTTTTTATGTTATCCTCTCCTTGAATAAGCAAATTGTCTGCATGGTTGATTTGCAAATTTATTCACAATTTCTGGAATTGAGACAAAAGTGAGATGATCATGGGATAGGAGAAATGAAGTTTAAAGTTTAGGACATTTAATAAAAGATTAAGGATTTATATTATGAATTTTGACCTTTAAGAGAGATTTTCTTGAAACTATATTTTAGGATAAAAAATTAAAAAATATTTTGAGATTTATATAGAAATCCTATAGTCATATACTTGCTCAGCTTCTACTCACTACTGATTGCTATTATAGTTGGAGTAAAATTTCCAGCAGGAAAAATAATGGTAAGGAGAAGGCTAAAAAAAAAATCTTAGAGAATTCATATGGCATTAAAATTGGAGCCATAATGAGGATTTGTTGGAATATTCAGATCTCTTTCCTCATATAAAAACTTGGAATGTATTTTTGGAATCTGATTTTTGGCTATATCCTTCCTTTCCTTATTTTGTCTCAAATATTGAACTCCCTCCTTTCCGTTTCACAGAAAATGCTGATTATTTTTCTTTGAAGTTCTTTGGTTCTCTCTGCCCAATTCACTGTGGGATAGAATCCAGTTTTATCCTCATAGTTCTTATCATGAAATTAGCACAAAGCCTGTAGTAGTAGATATTCTAATAATTTATCCTAAGGGAAACATCCAGAGATAGATGATAAAAATTTTAAAGAATTTTAATAAAACTTCTCCCTATTACTTATTATAATGCATTAATAAACAGAACTAAGATGCTAGTTTTCACATCATTATCATACCTTTATTATTGAAAATCTCAGTGACTATGTCTTCAGAGTTCTCTTGATTAGATCAGGAACTTTTATTGCCCAATCCTCCCTACCTATTATGATACCCATAGTAACACTTTTTTTTTTTTTTTTTTTTTTTGGTAAAGGACCAAAATTTTCCACAGGGGGATTTGTTAAATCATAATGTATCTGAGGAACATTAGTGGGTATTACATGAAAGAAGGATTCTTGCCGCATCTAAGTTGGGTAAATGTTCTAGCATATATACTTGTGGTGGTTAATTTTATGTGTCAACATGACTGGGCCATGGGGTACCCAGACAACTGGTCAAACATTATTCTAGGCATATCTATGAGAGTGTTTCAGGATGAGATTAACATTTGAAGCCAAAAACTAAGTAAAGTAGATTGTCCTTCCTAATGTGTGTAGTTCTCATCCAATCCATGGAAGACATTAATCAACTCAGAACTCCAACTTCCTGACTGCTTAACCTGGACATTGGTCTTTTCTGGTCTTTGGACTTAGACTGATACATTCGTTCTTCTAGGATCTCAAGCCCACTGGCTTGGAACTCCAACATTGGCTCTCATGGGTCACCAGCTTTCTGACTGTAGATCTCGGAAATTCTAAGCCTCCATAATTGTGTGGACTGATTCCTTGTAATAAATCATATGTAGATAGATAGATAGATATCTCCTATTGGTTTTGCTTCTCTGAGGAACCCTGACTAACATAGTACTGAAGGACTTTTCAGAGATTTTAGTATGCTGACATGCAATGAAACTCTCTAAAATGAGAGAGAATATTAAGTATTTATCCAACTTCTTTAACCATAGAATGGTAGAAGGGTCTTACTTTTTGCTTTTTTGTTTTTGTTTTTAAGTTTTTCAACAGAGAGCACCCATATGCCACAAACACTTTTTTCCCAACCATCTAAAAAATACATTTTATATACACAAGGGTAATAAATATAGCTTCTGTTTTCCAAAATATTCAGGCAACATTACTCCTCAATTCTAGAATAATCTAAGCAATTCTTTTGATTTTTTTAATTTCAGAATTTTATGGGGGTACATACGTTTTGGTTACATAATTTGCTTTTGTACAGTTTGAGTCGAATTTATAAGTGTGCCCTTCATGCAGTTAGTGTGCATTGTACCCGTTAGGTGTGAATTTACCCATCCCCTCTCCCCTCTTCCACGTACTTGATTTCCCTTGAATTTTACTTCCATATGTGCACATAAGTGTTGACCAATTAGTTCCAATTTAGTATTGAGTACATGTTTGTTTTTGCATTCTTGAGATACTTCACTAAGGAGAATGGCCTCCAGTTCTATCCACATTGTTACAAAAGATACTAGATCACCATTTTATTTTTTATGGCTGTGTAGTGCTCCATGGTATACATATACCACATTTTATTAATCCACTCATGTATTGATGGGCACTCGGGTTGATTCCACATCTTTGTGATTGTGAATTATGCTGCTATGAACATTCATGTGCAAGTATCTTTTTCATAAAATATCTTTTTTTTTCTCTTTAGTCAAATGCCTAGTAGTGGGATTGCTGGATCAAATGGTAGGTCTACTTTCCATAGAAGTTGTACTAATTTTCAGTCCCATCTTTCTCTCTGTGTCCTTGCCAGCATCTGTTGTTTTGGGACTTTTTGATAAAAGCCATAACCGAAGCAGTTCTTTAAGAGTCTGCTATATTTATAAAGGAATTTCACCACAGGGATAAGTGTGATCTTTCTTTTGTGAGGAGGAAAAATGGTAAGGTCTTATTATTTTATATTCTTTAGAGTCATGGAAGCAAATAGAGGAGCCACATCAGAAATTATCTCTTACAATTTCACCTTTCCCCTAGAAGCACTTCTACTGTTTCACTCTGGTTTTGCCCAATAAAGCAGCCGTCACCTAGGTGTTCTAGGGTGAATAAGTTTAAAACAAAATTATTCCAACATACCTGTGGGGAGCGGTCTAGGCCTCCTAGTGTATCCGCCCAGGACATGCATAGTCAGGCCCTCCACCTATCCCTGTGGGACACGCTTGTGGGACACACCTATCCGGGGCTATAAAAGCAGCTTGCATTTCCTGTTCAAGGTCTCTCGCCATGTAACTGTTGTAGGTGCCTCATTAAACTACTGCTGGAAGAACTCCAACTGGTCGTGTCGTACTTGCTGGCAACTGCGGCGCGACAAGTGGTGCCGAAACCCGGGAACTCTCGCACCAGGCGGAGACGACCTCATTAGAGGTGAGTTCAGAACCGCAGTAGTAGAGGTAGAGTTGGACCCCCACCTTTGATCGTGCTTCACTATGGGAAATTCCCCGAGCGCCCAGCTGCTCCGTGCTCTACAGGAGCTTTTGGCTGCACGAGAGTTGAAAATCCCCGAGCGTGTCTTACGGCATTTTATGCAGGAAGTAGATCGTGTGGCACCATGGTTTCTCCACTCGGGCTCTTTCACCGTTCCGAGCTGGGATAAATTAGAGAAGGACCTTCGCTGTGCCCATGCCACTGGGCTCCTTCGAGAGTGCGTCCTTCCTATTTGGGCATTGGTGCGCACCTGCCTAGAGGACTCTCCTTGTAGTATTCAAGTGCAGCAGGGGCAGCAATCTCTGAGTGACTATCAAGATAGTATGTCAGAAAGGGATAAGGGTGGTCCGGACCGGCCGGGGCGTTCGAGAACCCGGTCGGAAGAAAAGCGGGGAGCCGCCCGCAAGGGAGGGCGCTCAGGAAGGCGACGGGGACGCCCGTTGCCCGGCCCGTTATCTAGGGAGGACGTGGCTTGTAAAATGGCCGCCCTCCGTCTGTCTTCGTCTTCTTCTTCTTCTTCCTCTTCTTTGTCCCACTCTTGTTCCTCGTCTCGCGAGAGGGAGGCGGAGCTTTCTCCGGCCGATAAGGCGGACTTGGAGGAGGCGGTGGCGGCGTATGAGGCGGAGCGTTATCGCCCGCCTCCGTATGCATCCGCCCCTCCCCCACCAGTTGAAGCATGGGCTGCCTGGGGCAAGCCTGAGGTCCTTAAGACTATACTTCCCGGGCCTTTCAACAATTTTGCCGCCGTCTCGGCGTTACCCATCGCACTGGCTTGCCCTATAACCCCCAGGCCCAGGGCATTGTAGAACGCGCCCATGGCACAATCAAAGTCTACTTACAAAAACAAAAGGGGGAGGCTGGGGCTTTGGGCGGTGGCAGGTCTCCCAAATCTGCCCTATCTCTTACTCTATATACTTTAAATTTTTTGCTGCTGGATGACCGTGGTCGCTCGGCGGCAGATCGCCATGTGGATCCTGGCCCCCCCCTTTCCGAGCGGGTGATGTGGAAAGATGTACTTTGTAATCAATGGAAAGGACCGGATCTGATTCTCAGCAGATCCAGGGGAGCTGTTTTTGTTTTTCCACAGGACGCCTCGGACCCTATCTGGGTTCCGACACGCCTCACGCGACGCCTCAGTCATCCTGCTGCTTCCTCGCCGGCTCCTGACGACGATGCTGTTGTGGCGGATTCTGCTTTCCCTGACCATGACCCTCCTCGCCCTGGGAGTGCTGTCCAGGGCGAAACGTCGTTGGGCCATCCTGCCTGTATTCCCGAGACCCCTGCCGGTGTCTCATGATTCGCAGATATTCCCCCGGTTCTTTATTACCAATGCTTCCCTAGGACTTCCCTACCTCCCGTGGTCCAACGAGTCTGGAGCGGTTCCCGGCAATGAATCCTATATCCTTGCTGGGTCCTTGTGCTTTACTACCATTATCCCGACTAACGGCAACCTGTCCTGTATACTTCTTGCCAACCAGACGGGTGCTTGGGTGGACCGGCCGCGTCCCCGCAATGGGACCTTTGCTAATGGGACTTTTGTGACAGGGATGTGGCCTGCGTTACACAAAACTGTGAACATTTGAGACCGCTGCGTCAGGCGCTCAGTTTTCCAACGTGACCTTCGGTCCCACGCCTGTTTGTCTCTGGCCTCCATTCATCTGGATTGTGGCCCGCCTGGAAAACCATACGGCCACCCTTAACTGCTCAACCGTAAACTGCACGTATACACGTTGCTGGAATGCCTCAGAACACAGGATGGCCGTGGTTGCACGCATGCCCCGGTACGTCCCCTGGCCGGTTGACGCACCGGATTCGTTGGTTCTCTTTCGACATCATAGGGACTTGGGCGTGACAGCTCTTGTCTTTGCTATTGCAGCGGCCTCTGCTGCGGCCCTTACCGCCGCTTCGATCGCGGCGGCGGGCGCCGTACAAACGGCACAGGTCCTAAATAACCTGTCAGCAACGGTAGCAACTGCCTTGGACACACAAAGCTCTATCAACTCACACCTGGCGGGAGGGATTATGCTCCTAAATCAACGTGTGGACTTGGTTCAAGAACAGGTGGACAGTTTGGTACAGCTCGCCCAGCTTGGTTGCGAGCGACGACTGCCGGGATTGTGTATTACTTCGATCCCATATTCTAACCTTTCCCAGGCGGCCAATCTCTCTAAAGAGCTTTCTCGGCTGTTACAGGGCTCTTGGTCTGCCAATTTCTCCAAGCTAGCCACTCAGTTACAACTAGAAATCACCCATATTAATTCTACCCGGTTAGATCCTATGCTTACTGATGGCCTCCTCCCCACCTTTTTGTCGCTTCTACACGGGGTTCGGGAATGGGCAGGTCTTGGATCCCTGGGCCTGCTGGGATGTCTTGCTTTTTGGCCTCGTGTTCTGGATGCTCATGCGTGTCCGTTGGCAGCAACAAAGGGATCGAGTGGTCATGGCTCAAGCCTTTGCTGCCCTTCATGAGGGCTCTCCTCCTGGAGTGTGGATAAGCATGTTACATACGGACGGCAACTACCGCTTTTCCCCTTGACAGCATGGCGTGGCCCTTGCACCCCGAGGGCTTGTCCCCATTGCACCGGGAAGGGCGCGCGACCCTTGTTTTGTGGTCAGCCCTTGCACCTTCATGAGCTCTCGCTCATTGCACTGAAGAGTGGTGACCATACGCCCCTTGGTGAACTGTGACCCTAGATCCGGACTGGGGCTTCCGTTCACCATGAGGCAAAAACAAAAGGGGGAGCTGTGGGGAGCGGTCTAGGCCTCCTAGTGTATCCGCCCAGGACATGCATAGTCAGGCCCTCCACCTATCCCTGTGGGACACGCTTGTGGGACACACCTATCCGGGGCTATAAAAGCAGCTTGCATTTCCTGTTCGAGGTCTCTCGCCATGTAACTGTTGTAGGTGCCTCATTAAACTACTGCTGGAAGAACTCCAACTGGTCGTGTCGTACTTGCTGGCAACTGCGGCGCGACACATACCCAACCTATTCCTCAGAGTAAAGGTCAGGAAGTCTGTCTTCACTGCCTTTGGGAGTGCAAGGATCATGAAGAAGCCACCACTAATGGCTTGAGCTGCCCCCAGTCCAAACCACATGTGGGAGGGATTCAAAAACAAAAGGCAAAACGTCACATCTGCCATCTGCCAGTGTCTACATGCTTTTAAACAAAGACCAACAAAAAATAATAGTATTTTCTTATCTTTTGCTTTTAAAACATTCCAAGATCACATCACATTGGCCAATTATAAACAAAATGGCTGGTGAATGAGTCTGCAAAATATATCTGGGTTCCACTGCTCTGCAATCTAGAAAATAGCTTAGAAGAGTGGGGATAGAACCGAGTGTCAAAAACAATACGTGGTATACCTTACTTGCACTAGTGGCATTAAGAAGAACTCTGTAAGAACACGGGACACAGTTGCATTGAGCTGGAATGGCTATCTGGTGTTGCTGGGGGGAGGAAAAAGAAAAATGGTGTTCCTTATGCCACTAATTGGTATAATCAGTTATCAGAAAGATTCACAAAAATCAATGGTTCTTAAACTATGGTTCCTGGCTCATCAGCAGCAACATCACCTGGGAATTTTTAGAAATGCAAAATCTTGGGCCACACCCCAAGTTCTGACAAATTGAATCAGAAACTCTGGGGATGGGCCTAGAAATCTGTGTGTTTTAATAACCTCTCTAGATCAATCTGATGCACAGGAAATTTTGAGAACCACTGGGTGTAAAGTTTTCAAAAGGAATATTTCATGAGTATTACTTTGATTTTAGGAAGGGTAAAGAATGCTTGAAGCTTTGTAACCCCTTACTTGAGGCTAAAATGACATGAGATTCTGTCCAGGAATATCTGGGTAGGGCTGAGAAATTAAAAGTAAATGAGCCAGCTAAACTTTGCTTTTTGCAAAATATTAGTGTAGGAGTAGAAAGATTGGTGCCTGAGTTACTGAAAAATGAATTGGCATTCTCGACAAAAAGGTATTATAAGGAAGTAGTTTAAATGATTCTAGTTTTTGTACACATATTCCATGTAAAAATGGATATGGTATAGAACCCAGATATAGATTAAGCCACCTGAAAGGCCAGTCCAGTTACATAGGATTCTTCAAAATTCATGCATCCCAAGCAACAGTACAGAGTCCAGGCAGCTCCTGTTCTATCTGTGTTTGATCCACAATAAACTTTTTTGAGTTAAACTTTCACCAATTTATGAATAACACCTTGCACTGAGGGACCATGGATATGTGCAGATGAGCTTTGCAGACACCCTAAGAATAATTATGGTAAAGGAAATACTTTATTGCTTCCAAAAGGGGGTCTCCATTTTACCTTCCCCATCTCTAATTTAAAAAATAGTTTAAAAATATAATGGAAGCAGTTATCAGCTGACAAAGCTGAGGGAGTTTGAACTCTTACCATGGACAAAGTAAAAACAGTTTTTCAGACTGTCTTTTTTAATTTAAATATTGCTCCTGTATAAGATTTTTCCAAGTCATCTAGCAGGTAGCATGAGGGCAGAGTTACTCCAGCAGACACTCTTCCCTGGGGATTGAAAGGAATAACTTCTGAAACCAGGCATTTCTTAGCAAATCATATAAAAACCTCACTGGAGATTTTTGCTGCCAGGAGAAAGATTTTAAGTATTCACTGATGGAACCTCTAAGACAATAAAGAGTGCCAGATGCATCAGATTATGTTTTAAAACTGCTGATGTCCACATTTAGCCTAAACATGCTTTATCCGATCTTGAAAAACTAATGTAGTGCTACATTCTTGTTTGTGAGGTAATGTCGTTTTGGAGAGATTTTCTTTCCTGTTAATACAAGTCAGAAGGGTGGCTATCTGTATAAAGAAGAGAAAAACAAAAATAAAGAGAACATTCTAATTTATGTAGCAAAGAAGTAGGAAAGGATATGTGTGTTGGGGAGGGGTTAAAAAGTAGGTGGAGGAGAAGGGGAAGAGAGAGAGTAAGAGTGGAAGAGAAAGGGGGGAGAAAGAGAAAAAGAGAAAGGGGGAGAGAGAATACATGCTCCTTATTATGAGGGACAAGAGAGTTAAGTCTAATAATTATATTCAATTTTGTGTATATTAATCCTAAAATTGAATATCCTCTATTATTCTGAGAAAAAGTAAACAAAGGAAGATACTGAATTTTTGTCATAGATCATGCATTTCACAAGTTGCTGTTATTAAAATGCTACAGATACAGGGAAATTTGGGAATAATGGTATTCTACATCTTGATTTTGGTGGTGGTTATATGACTACATGCATTTCCCAAAACTTCCACAATATATTCTAAGAAGTGTGAATGTTATTCTAGTAAATTAGACTTTAATAAAAAATGCTAAATACATTTTGGACTGCTAAGAGATATGCATCATTGTTCTGAGCATCTCAGCAGTTAACTGTCACTAAAACATTAATTGTATAATTTATCGAATTGAATAGTATAAGAAATATGTCAAAAAATTAATGCAAAGATCTAGAACATCTATTAGAAAGTTACATTGAAATAAAGCAATACATGTAGTTTAACTTAGCATAGGATATAAATGGAAAGTTTTCATTTAACTTCTTTGAATTTTATTCTTCATGGTCATCCAAAAAGCTAGATTCACCTTCATATTTAAAAAGAGGCAGACAAGATGATATTGGCAATCTTCTTCATGATCATTTTTTACACATTTTATGTCAATGGTCTATTTCTGTGATATGAATAATCAATTATTTTCCATGAATATATACACAGACTTTCATATAGGTGCCTAAATGCAGGAGAGTATGCATTAACTAGGTGGTGTAAAATGATCTTAAGTCAGTTTCTCTTTTATAATATACAATTAATGATTTTGGATTTTTATTTTTGCTTCCACATTATGCTTTATTAAACATCTTAATAAAGTCTATTTTTAAACCTGATTGTTAAAAGGATTTTTAACGTGGCTTTTTCCAATCTGTTTAAACTGTGGATTCCATCTTCTCCTAGCCAACCCATTTTAACCTCCTAATGGGTCCCTTACTTTTCCTTGTTAAATCTTAACAACCTATTACTAGCTCTAGGCTGGTCTGGCTTTCTGTACAAACGTATGCTGTCTTTGAAATCATAAGTGCATAAGGGCTTTTTTGGGTCAGATAAGGGCCATGGGGTACAGCCAAATTAACTGGAAATGTTCATATCTAAAAGAAATCTGCAATGAAGGCTTATTATGGAGAGAGTGATGAGGTGAGAAACCAGTGAGGTTTGTGTGTAGCTTACTGTATTTGCAGTTTCACAAAGGCATCCTTTAAAAATAAAAACCCACTTTTCACTTAAAAGGAATGAATTGCATCATACCACCATTTTTCCTTCCCGCTCCATTTTATATACTTGTCTCAATACATTGGCCCAAACTAATGAGATTCTTGATCCAATATAAGTAGACTTTTATTCATTTGCAAAATCCCTGAAACAAAAAGAAAAGCAAAACTTGTTGCTGTGAAGTCCATAATTTCTTTAATTTACCACTTTCTTTAAAGATGGATAAATCTTCAAGAGACTTTGAAATAAATTGAAATTGAAGTTTTTCAGTGAATAGAATTATTTTATATAAATCACCACAATAGGTTATCCTATTATTTGAGAATACATAACATTCTTAATATTCAATTCAATATCAAGCTTATCATACTCAAACTGGTACTAAAACATGGGACATATAATATTGCTGAACATGTAGAATAAAGTTTTAAGCAATGTCCAGTTAATAGTAGACATCTGGAAAGAGGTAAGAAATTAGAGTGGTGGGGTTAGAGAAAGCTAGTTCTGGGAAGATATTTGTATGTAAGTTTGCAAACTCATCCAGTAAAACTTCACATCCTTACTATATAACTACAACTACACATTGAAGCGAATCCATTGATTTTAGGCACATAGACTTCATTTTACTCACTTCAGATTTTTGTTAGGCTGTTTTTTGGTGACCTCTCTGTCCACAGTTACACTAGTTGACCATGGTGTAATTGACGAGAGTTTAAGGTGTTTGAGGAACTGGTAAAGAACGGAAGGTAGACTGGATAGGGATTTGGATATGAATAAATGTAGTTACACCTATTAGGAAAATTAGAAGTTTGAAGATTGTAGGCAACCAGTATGACTTCTTCACTAATTGGAAATAGAAAAGGAGGAGGATTTCCTTTTTGTTATGGTCACTCTGCAAAAGCAAAATCTGGTTCATGTCTCATGACTGATGACACCACACATGCACACCTAAGGAGTATGAAAAGGTGTATTACTGAGAGAATTGAGGTCTCTGGGGCAAGCAGGACAGCTTCTTAAGCAGGTCTTAAATGGCTTGAGAGAGCATGGATAGGAGACAGGCTTGGGTTTTAACTGTAGTAGGGGTGAGGCCTGAGTGAAGGTTCCCATGCATGGGCAGGGGCTTGCATGGTTCAAATCTCCCTCAGGTGCTAAGGAGGGGAGCAGCCAGGCTTTCCCAACAGCTGGCCAGATGCAGGGCACAAGGGGAAGAGGGAAAGGTAAGGCTTAAAAGCTGTCAGCAGCCAAACATCAAACGATGGTGTCAGCTTCTCGTTACATTTTAGATTGCAAATTTCTGTAACCTGTTCTCAAGAAGAGTGTTTAGATAGTTTTTTCTTACCTCTTCTGACAAATTTCTTCAGGATTTTGAGGTTTATTATCTTGTTTACCTGCTATTGGGAGAGGACTTCCATGTTCTCTTTGATGCTTATATGGACAATTGCCAGCTTCCAGAACAGACTTGCCTGGCACTCCAGGCACTGCCTCCTTGCCATTGATTGAGAGGAGGCCTGGAAACAGTGCCAGAACCCAGAAAGTCTCCATCTGCAAGAACAATCCTTCAGAACCCTCTGTGGTTGTCATTGACTCCACAGTCATTGATGCAGGTATCACCTGGTCTGTGCGAGCCTGGGTGGAAATTCTCAGGGTGGAAAGTTAGAGGAGTTTCTCTGGGAAAGAAAGGGTGTTCTCCAAAACCTCACTCAGATTTCTGTGGATTGAGGAGACCAGCAACAGTTCCAATAATAGTAAAAAAATGTCATGGCCATGCAGAGCAGTCTAGGCAATAACTTTTTGAGGAATTTCCCTACACTGAGAGTAGTGATTTATTTCAGGGCAAGTTCCCACTCTGACCTTCATTGTGTTAGAAGCCCTAAAGCTCTAACACATTCTTGCAGAAAAGCCATTGTTTCATTTCCTGTATTTCCTGTGTCTACGTTTTTTCATTTTATCGCTCATCGTGTGAAAAATACACTGTCTATAGGTAATGATTATGCTTCTTCAGGAAAGTCTGAATGTTTCAGAGTTTGTTTTTTTTTTGCCAGATGCTTCTAGTAATGTGTAGAGCACATCAAAAACTCTGCTGGTTTTTGGTCAGTTCTAATGATGTGGCATGATAAAGTATGAATACATGTGTGTTGGGGGGGCGGTGACTGTTGTAGGTTGGTGGGTCAAGAAAGTATCTTAAGAAAGTATTTTTGAGGGGGTGACATCAAGAAGATGTTAAGAGGAACCTTGAGCATGCTGAATATTCTCTTTGCCCCCCCTTCTCCTATTCTCTCTCCATTGTTACACTCCTGCTCTATGCTCCTGGCACAGTGACTATACCAACCTCAGGCTTCCAGTTGGGTTTGGCTCATGGGTTGCCCAGTGCTGTGCTCATCTACCTAAGTCCATAGCTCTTGATGGGAGATCTTCTCTCATTGCTTTAGCTAAGCTAAGCTTTCTCTGGGTCCAGTAGCATCTACATCCCCCTGCTCTTTCTAATCCTGGAGTGATGACTTTCACATGGTTGCTACCCCTAATTATTGGTTTCCTTTTGACTTGCCCAGACTTTGCAAATAATCCACCCATTAAAATCTTCCAAATTACTCTGACTTTGCTCCTTTCTCTTCCTACAACCTTGGCTGATTTACATGAAAGGCAAGGAGTTAGTCATGCAAATTTAGGGGAAGGGTATGACAAGCTAAGGTATAAGCAAGTGCATTTGTGTGAAAACACACAAATCGATGATACAGACAAGTTATGTTGCTATGTAAAGGTGGTAATTTTTCTATAAAACACACAGGATTGTTTTTGATTGGTGACATTTCTTATATTTTTCAACAAACATTTTCAATTGCCTGTTTTTGTAAGTTAATGACTGCAGCTATGTGGATCCTATTCAAATGTCACCGTATTCATTCATGAATTTGGCTTTGTGAATGGACAGTATTGTTTTGGTGTCCACTACTTGGAAGCTAAAGCAGAAGTAAATTTAGATAGTGGGTCACTTAAAGAACTCCTTCCTTAGTAACAAACTTTCTGTTCCTTTGTGCCCCTACACATACACACATAACCTATAAGGCAAATTTTTAATTTATTCAAAGTGCATTTTAGTATTTGAAATTTTCTCCAACAAGATCATTTTTTGCCTCTTTTGCTGCAGGTGTTATACTTCAAAGCATATTATAATTAATTTGACTTCCACTCTAATATTGCTTTTATGAGAACATTGTTTTGTGCTTTGGCGTAATATAATGCTTTGATATGATCAATGATGGCTTAATATTTCATTCACTATTTCAGTAGAATTAATTATTTAATATATGATTTTTTTCAAAATGTCCTTATGAAATAAATGCATGCCAAAATTTTCTTCCATGAAAGCCTTCATTAGATATTAAATCAGGAAAGAAAATATAGGTTGGCAAAATAAAAGGGAGTCCTGATTAGTTTTGGTTTTCTGGTTTGGTCTTGCTTTTACAGTAACTTTTATTAGCCTTCTTCCCTATCATGAAGCTTAGGAAAGTATGGGCTATTTCTATTGCTTTTCCTGTTTTTGTTTGGCAAATATTCATGCATCTTGAAAACATGTCCTCCTTTAAAAGCCAAAGGAAAGAGGATAAAATGCTTTCCTGAAATTTTAATAATATTTTCTTTAAGTTCTACAGGTTTTACAATATTGTATCTTTGTTTAGACTACATACTTGATAAAAAAGTCTCAACTATTTTTGTTGATCACATATTCATATTTTCTTTTTTTACTTTTACTGGTGGCCTGGTTTTAAGAAAGATGGTCTTTCTTTTTCCTATGAACATGTTTACAACATGTTTGTCTAGGATATACTCTAAGAAAGTTTCTTGTGGTGAATTTTGAATTTTGTCTTCTGTCACATTATAAACTTGTTCAACTAACTTTTAACATTTTGTTTTAGTTTTGAACATTATATCCCACCTTAATTATATGTTAGAACAAAGAAGAGATGTAACACTGAAGATGGAATTGGATAAACTACAAAAAAGTGTATTACCTTGTATAGGGTGCTGTATTTCTACAGAAACTAAAAAATATTCTGAAATGTTTTAGGTCAATTTTGTTTGTCTATTTATGTTTCATTTATATTGCTCTTTAGAAGGCATGATAGGTAAAATGTCTTCCCAAAAATGTCCACATCCTCATTTGTGGAACCTATGAATATATAACATTACATGGCAAAAGTTATAAAGATTCAAAATTTGAGATAGATATTATTAGACTGGATTTATCAAATATCAGTTAGCCCCTTTATATTTTAGAGAGAGTTCAATGACAATCATTTAAACATAGAATTCTTAGGAAGTTGCCAAAGTGCCAATAATGTGAGTTATTGTTATAGAGACTAGATGAATTTGGATACTAGATGAAAAAGTATAAAATCAATAATTTTGTTTACTGTCTATGTATTGGGACAGATGTGAAACTACCCTGGAGTTGTCAATAAAATGTTGGAGTATCCTTAAAGAACAGAAAGAGTTTTTATACAAAATAGTTCAGAAGCATACTGGCAGTGAGTAGATCAAACTCAGGAAACTGGTTGAGTGGAGGTTTGTTTCATCTCACTAAATGCACTAAAATCCAGTACTTGGTTCAACCATAATTTCAAGATCATCAGTTGTTCCCTCACCTTTCTCTCATATCAATCAATGAAGAATTACAATGGACTCTCTTTCCAATATTTCTATTTCCATTCATTTATTTCTCCCCATTGTCATTGCTACCACTCTAACATTTATAATCTGTTGTTACGAAGCACCAAATGCACTAAGCACATTCATGAATTCATTCCTGCAATCCTCCTATCATCCCTAATAACTACAGCCATTACATAAATCTTTTGAAATAATAAAGAATCTGGAATGTGGAGTTTTGTAATTTGCTCAGTATCACACAGGTAGTAAGTAGATGAGCAGGGGTTTCAACTCTGACAGTCTTATTTCATAACCTGCATGTAACCATTCTAACACATTCCCTTTCAAGTCCAAGATCCAAGGCCCCTCCAGGTAATACTAGCTTCCTACTGGGATGTTTATCTATGGAAATGCTGCCTCCACTATCGTTGCTTAGTTTTAGTGAGTTCTCTGTTGTGTAAAAATTGGTTAGAGGCACGCTCCTGATTTTCATTATAGAAACCAAAAGAATCAGGTTTTTTTTGTTCCCATCTTTGGAAGTTTGAGTATGGGCACATGACAAAAGTTCAGACTTTGGGTTGATAACACTCAGGAATCTGAATTAAAGAGAATGATATACATACTCAGGAAGAATCATGAGAATGTTTGTGACAACATGGAGGCATCTAGAATCCAGGGAAGATTTTGAGAGTTCAGCACAGGGAGCGATGACTAACCAGCAGCAGTGGCACTATGTCTTTGTCACACCAGACTATGTCTTTGTCTTCATTTAGCTGTATTTCCTATTGTCTACCCTTTCTTGGTTCTTGTCTGATCCTTCAGCTATCTGGATGATTCCATGGGTTGCTTGATAGTATTCCAAATACTTCTTTTCACATGTAAGTTAAAGTACCTTTCTGATGCTTGCAACTGAGAACCTTGATAGCCTTTCAGCTTCCACTCTTGGTGTGTTTGCATTCTGTTATCACCTTAGTGGTGGTGGTCTTTTAGAAAACTTAATTGATATTACTCCCCTGATAAAAACTCACAATTGCACTCAGAATAAAATGCAAACTCATTACCAGGGCCTACGGGCTTATAGCATCTACCATTCTTATCCTCTTATCTGTTTTTCTTACCTACCATTGTTCCAATCTCTTTCAGTGTTTTCCCCGAGCAGTTCCCTGTGACTATCAAGCACATGGTTCAATACATATCTGTTGACTAAACTAACAAATAAAATAATAGATGAATAATTTGTTATATTTTGGTTGTACACTATCCCACCTCTCCTTTCTTTCCCTTGGTATTCTGATCTCCCTTTAGGAAAACTGTCTTAGGTGTAGCCTTCATGAGGAGTAATGTACGTTTTCCATATGGAACCAGGGGAGGCTAGGTGCTCGTTCTCTCCATTCCATGAATGAAGGTTGAGCAGCGAGTGTAGAGTCAGCTTCCAGACCTCATGACTAGGCAAGGGTGGGGAGATGGGTGAAGGTCATATTTTACCTGGAGGCCAGCCTCTTCCATCTGTGTGAGTTTGCTATGGTTTTTATTGCCTCCTCTTCTATTAGCATTCCAAAACTGATACTCCAAGCTTCTATTATTTTTGTGAGGCCATAATATTTTTCCAATATTCTATCTCTTACTTAAAATATGAATAGTTAATTTCTGTTGCTAACTGCCAAGAACCCTTGCTGATAATTATAGCCTAGTGACCTTGGTCCTGAGAGAGAGAAACAGAAACCTATTTGAAGTTTAAAAGATAAGACCAAGATATAACCACAGTATAATCAGTTGTATTTATGAGATTGGGGATACAGGGAAAGGGAATACAAATGGTTCAGCTTATTAATCAGGATCATGTTCCTAGATCATTCTTTATGTTCTTAGGAAGGAGATCCATTCCACCTCTGCCTGAGGTAGTACCATATTTATGGAAAGAGAAAACATATTCCTCAAAAACAAAAAAATTAAATGAACTTTGTGTTTATTAAAATAGAAGATAAGCAGCCCTAGAGTTCTGTGCCACAAATCAATATAGGACTAAATTGGTCTGGTGATAATTCAGGACCTATGAATGTTTAGTTATGTGTAGTTCTGCAATATGATATGCAGTAGGTAGAGTTTACTACAAAATATGACCCCATGGCATTATCACTGCCTTGAAGTTCACTGGAATAGGAAATCTTAATGATTCAGGGCAATTTTTACTCAAAAATTGAATGAACTCCTTGTTTGGTAATTGTATTTATTAGAAGTGAGCTATATGTTCTGCTGCCAGGGAGTCGTTTGCCTGTGTTCATGACTTTAATTACTTTTTTTTTTTCTTCTGTTCTCTCTGATCCATTCTCCACTTAGTTGCCAAAGTGATCTTTTACAAATACAGATTAGATCATGTCATTCCCTTGCTTAACCCTGCAATAACTCCCATTGCATTGCCTAAAACCAAACTCTTTATTATGCCCTCAAAGTGCTGACTTTACTATAGGACACTGCACTTTCTAATATCCAGCCACACTGGATCTCTGGTCCTTTGTTGCTCAGTGTTACCTCTGCCTAGAATGCTATTTCCCCAGGCTGTCCCTTCACTGGGTTGCACCTCGAGTGTCATCTCTTCAAAGAGTATCTTGTCCATCCTCTCCAGTGTGCCCCCCATTCCCTTACTTTTAAAAATTACTTTTGTAGATTTATGGCTAGATGTGCAGATTTGTTACATGGATTTACTGTATAGTGGTGAAGTCTGGGCTTTTTGTGTAGCCCTCACCCAATTAGTGTACATAGTACTCATTAGGTCATTTTGCTTTGTTTGTGGCACTTAGTATATTCTTATGTTGTATTTGTTTACTTGTTTTCTATCTCTCTCATTTAAATTTAAACCTATTGATCAGGAAATCTGTTTGTCTTCACTAAGAAATTCCCTGTAGGTAGAACTGTATCTAGTTTATGTTATTAGGTGAGTTTATAAGAAGTGTTTTGCATAAGATTGTGGTGAAGGTTAGTAAACAGTACTCCACTTGCTGACAGGGTTGTGGATTTATTACTGAATGAGACCAAAGTTCCGTGGGAGGCCAAGGCAGTGGGTGATACAGGATAAAGACCACCTGAAACTAGTCTCTCAAATGGGTCTCTGATGATATATTCTCAGTTTAGGTGACCGGGGCTCCCTCTAATGAAAACAATCTTTGATGTTCCTGTAGACATTCAATCTTCTGCCAGGTCCTTAGCTCCCCTTACACCTACTATGCTTCAGGAGCATTCCAGCCCAATCCACAGGGCTTGTTAGAAAGGAAATGTAGTCTGGAACTTCTCCAGAGCAAGATAGAGCTAGATGCAGAGCTCAGTTAGCTTGGCTCCTCTGCCAGATTTTACAGCCAAGTCAATTCATCCTTTGGGCTTCCTTTGAATACTTTTTGGAATTACACCTGCAGTGAAGTATGATTCCAAGGCCGTTCTTGAGTAAGCAACTAAAATGCAGAGGCATAATAAGCAATAAGGGATGTTGGAACAAAAAGTAGAGTGGTTAACTGAGTTATTAGGCGAAGTCTTCACAGAAAGATGACATTTGCATTCAGGGTTAAAAGATGAATAAAATTTCGCCAAGCAAAAAAGAGGGAATCCCAGGGATATGTTATAGGATATACAAAGAAATAGAAGTGGGAAATGTACTGTGTGGGTAATAGTGAGTAGTTTGGCCTCACTACATTATGAAGGAGAGGGAGAAGTCAAGGAACAATGAAAGTGGAGATTGGAAAATCACAAGAGTCCAGTTTATGAAGTTTCAAATTCATTTTATGTGTAACAGGAAACCAAAGGTGTCTTTCATTTTGATGAATTTCAATATCACTCTTGTGTCTCAAGCAGCTACTTTTAATATCATTCATTCAAAAATACATATTTTTGAAATCACTACTATTTCCTAGGTACTATATCAACAAAGATAAAATGGAACAATGCCTAACATTGAGGATCCTATAATGATATAAATAGAATAATATATTTTACATTTTATAATAGATGAATGTGCTGGTTGAGTGGGAATATTCTGAATGAAATGCTCAGTAAACTAAGCCAGAGTCCATCACTGTGGCAGATTAAAGAGGGTGACAAATTCTTTGCTCTACTGCCAATTATACAGTAGTGTTTAATTTTCCTCCCCTTGAAACTAGGATGACAGTACTGGCATATAATCAGTAAGTTAAAGCAAAAATGACCCTCTGGAAATTTATAGGTGAAGCCTTTGGACACTTTGCAGGTTTCTTTCAGACGTATTGTAACATTAGCTGTTGTAGCCCTAGATAACATGTAAGATGTTTGGCTACCCTGAGGCCACCATGTTGGCGACATAATATTCAGTGAGAACACAAAGAGGCCCTGAGAAAATGTGAATAAAAACTGATGCTTGGCCAGTCCCTAGATGTTCTAGCCATCCATTAGAGTCAATCCAATTGAGATGTGAGACATTATGGAGTAGAAATGAGTCGTTACTTCTCAGCCTGCCTAAATCACAGATTTGTGAGATGGTTTAAGCCACATAAAATACCAGAACAGTAATTCAATCCAAGAAGAGAAAGAGAGACAAATTCAAAGCTAAATTATCCAAAGACAAGTAGATATGAGAATGGAACATGTAGTGATTCTAAGAATTAGAGAGAAAGGAAAAACTTCAGGACAATTGCTACAATAGGCATGCACCAGTGGTACAATATATGGTAGGTTAGTCCAAAGGAAGGGCACAGGGTCAGCAAGAACAGCCACGATCAGGAAGATTGATCACATAAATGGTCTAACTAACTACAATTAAAAAAAAAAAAAAAAAAAAACAGAAGTATCATGAGAAATGTGCATATTCCGAAGTAAAATAATAGAATAGTAGAATTCTATGTAGAATAGTAGGATAGAGTGACAAATGCATTTATATATATGTAAAATTACAATTCTTGATTTTTAAAAAAAATAAATAAAGTACCCTGTATTTTTCATAAAATCAGATACCTTTGAATTAACATTTATATTAGAAATAAAAATAGAATAGACACTAGATAAAATTGAACAGTTTTGAGTATTCAGGAAGCTGAAGGTAATTATGTTCTGGTGATTGTATTATGAGTGTTTTTTTTTTCTTTACTAGCATTTTTTTCCCTGCTGTTATTGTTACATAGTTGTTTTAATTCAAGTTAACAAAGTATAGAAAGTAAGAAACAAAAAAATAAATTTTATTTTCGTAACATTTAGTACATTTTCATTTTGTTTCAGACAAAATTGGGTTTTATTTATTGCTAATGTTGATATTGCCACATCTTGCTACTTTTATTTTCTCTGAAAAATTTGCAAATACTTGGGACATTTTGTGATTGTCTTCAATTCGCTCACTTCTATTTATATAACATTCTAGTGAAATTTTACCAGTAGTATTAAAATGTAAAAGTAGAAATATTTCTAAATTTTAAGGGCATTTTTAAGATTGACCTTATATCACAGTTTTAAGAATTTAATTTCTGTGGATAGAGAATAATAGCAATACTAATATGGGCAGTTGGCCTTGAAATAATTTCTTTTTATATAAAATGTTTATTTTCCAGAATTTTACAATTAAGCACATACATTCTTTTAAAGTAAAAGAAATTACAGTGACATGAAATTTGTCTTGTAGGATGCTACCCTATATATATATATATAAAAATATGTATATTAATATATACATTTGAGTTTGATTCTATTTAAAGCTATAATTCTAAAGTAGTCAATTGTGAGATTCTTTAACAGTTGTCAGTAATGGGTAGATTGATTGTCCTCATCTGCATATTTAATAAACAGTAGAAATAAATATTCATGGAATTAAAGAATCAATTTCTAAAATTATCTTTGAATTACTAGAAACTTAATATTGATGTTCTTGTTTGTCAAAGAAGTAATTAAATATTTAAATAATAGTCTTTCCTCTTTTGATGGATGTTTTCTTAATTAACTAAAATATTCTCAATTATAAATAATGTCACATATCTTTCTAGGAAAATGATTCATCTATAAAATTAAGACTATAAAGTGTCCTATTACTACAAAAGTGAAGATTAGAAATATTCTATGTGTCAAAGTTTGTGGATTTATATATATATATATTTATGAACAATCTTGGCTATGTTTCCAATTTTTGAGGTAATCATTCATATCTATAATATTCCTGCCCTATTTTTAGGTTCAGAGGATATAGTTTAAAACAAATACAGTGGAAAAAAATATTTCTATATTATCATGGAGCTTGTACTAAATATTAATATATGTTTGTAAAAAGAAGTAAAAGAGGAAAAAAATAAATGAATAAGGTAATTTTTGATAGTGACAAGTACTATATAGTTTATATAATATATATAATATATATTATATATCACTATGTATTTTGATAGTGATAAGTAATATATTCTTGATAGCACATATTGACTAAATAAATATAAATCTATTTTTATCATACCTATTTAAATTAGTTTGTTTTCTTTAAAGTAACTAATTTCTTCATTGATATCATGAAATTTGTCACTATTTTCCATCAGTACACCCATCATAAAACCACATTATCAATGTATAAATTCCACAGGATATTTTTGTAGTCTTATAAGTAATACTAAATAATATAATAAAGATTGATAAACAGTACATAATTTATATTGTATTGACGAGCTTGGATGCATTGAGTTTTAAAGAACATAAATTGGTCTCAGGAATTTTTAACCAATACAACTTGACTATAAATATGCAAATAAGCACATAGCCACAATCATATGGCTATGAAAAGAAAATAAGGCAGTGGAAGTAAGTTAATTATTCCTGGCTCCTTTTATTTATATTTTTGATGGTTAGTGCATTCAAGATACTCATTGGCACTCGTGAGTATAGATATATGTTCAACAAAATCAATGTTATGTCATTTAGAAATGCAGCATCTGTTATATTATGTAGTTTATCTTTACCAGGAATAAAAATCCACCACTATTTTCAGCCTTGAAATACTTTATATATTTTACTTTTCCTTTTATTTCATGTTTGGTTTTTTTGCCCTGTAAAGTTAATCTTTGAAGTTTCAAGGTCTTGTTAAGTTTACTGGTATATGAGATCAAACATGCTTTAAACTACTAAAGTTTTATGCAATCAAGAAAAGGCCATAAGTCATTTATTTCTATGATGATGACCTTTAATGGTATTTTTAGGTACATGGCTTTACTAGAACTTGAAATTTACGATGACTATTTTTCATGTATTTTAGAATGAACTTTCATATGGAGTAAAGCCTCCTCCTCCTAACTATTAAAGTCAAAGATGTCATTTTGAATTTATTATACATATAAAAATGCACTCTCCCAACTTTCTGCATAATAAGATTGCCCTTCTACACCTATAACATAGTTATGAAACTTTGCCTGTGCAAGCTGTAATCATTGGATATTTGTGTTTAAATGAATTACGCCAAAGGCTTCTTGATGTTGGTCTAGGCAATGATTTTTTTGTATGTGAGTCCAAAAGCAAAGGTAAGGAAAGCAAAACTAGACAAATGGAATCGCATCAAAGGAAACCATCAGCAAAGTGGAGAAAACCTATGGAATGGGAGAAAATATTTGCAAACCATATGCTGTGATCTGAATGCTTGTGTCTCCACAAAATTCATATTTTGAAACCTAATCATCAATATGATTATATTTGATTATGGGGCCTTGGGTAGGTGATTTGTCTATGAGGGTAGAATCCTTATGAATGGGATTAATGCCCTTGCAAAAGAAATCCAAGAGAGCTACCTTGCCTGTTCCACCATGCGAGGACACGGTGAAAAGGTACTTACTATGAACCAGAAAGTGGGCCCTCGCCAGACACCAAATCGGCCAGTGCCTTGATCTTAGACTTCCCAGTCTCCGGAAGTATAAGAAATAAATTTCTATTGTGTATAAGCTATCTAGTTTATGGTATTTTTGTTATTGCAACATGAACATACTAAGACACCATACTTTTGATAAGGGATTAATATTCAAATATGTGAGGAATGGAGACAAATCAATAGTAAAAAAGTTAATAATCAGATTTTTAAAATTGGCAAAGGACCTGAATAGACATTTCTCAAAGAAGAAATATAAAGACTAACAGATATATGAAAAAATGTTCAACATCACTAATCATCAGAGTATGCAAACCAAAATCACAATGTAATGTCACCTCACATCTGTTAGAATGGCTACTATCAAAATGACAAAAGATACCAAGTGTTGGCACGGACGTAGAGAAAAGGGAACCCTTGCACATTGTTGGCAAGAATGTAAATCAGTATAGCCATTATGGCAAACAGTATGGAGGCTCCTCAAAAAATTAAAATGAAACTACCGTATGATCCAGTAAACCTAATTTTCTGTATATATCCAACAGAAAGAAAATTATATATCAACGAGATATCTGCACTCCCATTGCAGCATTATTCATAAAAGCCAGGACATGGAATCAACCTAAGTGTCCATCAGTGGATGGATGGATAAAGAAAATGTGATATGTATACACAATGGAATATTATTCAGCCTTAAAAGTGAATGAACTCCTGTCATTTGTGACAACATGGGTGAACCTGGAGGATATTATCCTAAGTGAAAAAACCAGGCACAGAAACAGAAATACTGCATTATCTCACTTATATGTGAAATCTCAAGTAGTTGAACTCGTAGAAACAGTGAATAGAATGGTGGTTTCCAGGAGCTGAGTGATGGAGGAAATAGAGAGATGGTCAAGGGATACAAAGTTTTAGTTATGCAGAATAAGTAATTTCTGGAGACCTCATGCGCAGCATGGTGACTATAGTTAATAACACTGTATTGTGTACTTGAAATTTGCTAAGAGAGTAGGTCTTAAATATTCTCACTGTATATTAAAAAAAGGTAACTATGAGAGATGATGGATGTGATAATTAGTTTGTATGTGGTAATCATTTCACAACCTATGCATATATCAAAACATCACATTGAATACCTTAAATATTTATAATTTTTGTCAGCTATACCTCAATAAAGCTGGAAAAAATAAATTTATTATACCAAATCTTCCCTAGTAATTTAATGAATATGCACCCTAAAAGGAATATGACTTGTATTTTTACTGAAAAAAAAGTCAACTTAAAATTTGGATGCCCTGCACATATGGAGAAAATTTTATTGAAGCTCCATCAGTTGGCCATGTGTCTTTAGTTGTTTGCCCAGTAATTGTAATGGATTGATACTGACTCATCCACACCCTTTCATCCAATTCTCATGTGAAGAAGAGCACACATGTGCAAGAAGGCTGGAATTTAGAGTGCACACGATAGCCACAGAACAAAGAGAAGTGGACATAAAACATACATCTGTACAAGGCTGCTTATACATTTATCTGTTTTTAAGTGAATTTTTAATTGATTACATTAATGAAAAATTTTGCATGGAGGAAAATTAATCTCTAAGATTATACAATAAAGTTTGAAAATATAAATTGAAAAAAAAGACATTTAGCTTCTTTAAAAACAAATAATCCGTCTATAGAAGAAACATGCATGAGGTAAAGAAGAAACCATGTAAGTATAAATGTCCTTTTGGAGTATGGAAGTCAGAGCCCACAGCAGCCCTCAGTTTTGGGAAGAGGCCAAACTAGCTGAGTGCCATGTGCAGTGACATTCCACTGCTGGAGGCAACTAGGAAAAATCAGGGCACAGAGACCAAGGTGTGGAAGGTAGAGCAGCCCTATACATTCCAGAAAGTGTTCTTGAAACTTTCTGAAAACTTGACATACCAGGTCCTGATTGAGTAGACCTTTACTTATATTTTAAATGACTATTTTTTATCTGTTTGCAATGATTACCTAAGGGATTTCTTGATGTCACTTCTGTGATTTTTATCTTCTTGGAAATGTGGAAAGAGAGCAGAAATCAAGACGATTTTTGCAAGTTTTGTGGTACTGTAGGGTAAATAGCATCTTTGACCTGGTCTATCATTGCTAGCAGAAATGATTCAGTCCTGAGTGTCACCATAATTTTTCACACTAAGCAAGGTAAAGCAGATAGGCTAAAAATAATTCACTTCCACATGTCACCTATTAGGCGAGCCTTAGGAGCAGATAAGCCAAGGAGCTCAACTACTCACCTTCAGATGGACCCTCTGTGGGCAAGATAGACAAGTGAAAATCAAGATCCCCTTCTCACCCCCCTACTTATCAGGTCAAGATTTGGAAGAAGACATAATAAAACATAGCTGGTTTTTGGTTACATTTATCACTCTTATGTCACTGGAAACAAGAGCCAATTTTAAAGTATAAAGAAAAAAATAAAGTATCAAACATCAAACTGTCATGGCCTGGGCATACTTTATGTATCATTTTGAAGTACTTCTCTAGTGTATTTTCCTACATATGTTTTAAGTAGTTGAAATTACTCTTTATTCTATTTATTTTTATAATTTACATTTTTTTCTGAGTTTTATACTTTTTCATTTTCAGTGGCTGGATGACATGCCATTACACGAATATTCTTGATTCATTTTACCCTTTTTTATTTTGAGAGATTTTGGTTTAGTTCTCACTTTTAACATGATTAGAGTTTTAATAAGGATTGTTGTAAGGAGAATTTTTTGCACACATATATTTTGTGTGTGTTTTTCAGATACAGTTTTTCAGATAGAGTCCTACAAGTAAATTGACTTGGTTCAAGTGAAAGACAACGTTTAAGGTTGTTAATGAAGATTGCCAAATTGCTTTTTAAAAATGTTGTTTTGACTTCCATTTCCCCAAGCAGTATGTGAAAGTGCCTGTGGACGACGCCCAGGGATGCCTGAAGCAGGAGGGGCTGGGCTGAGGCACTAATGTTCACACATTCTGCTGAAAATAGACAGAAGGCTGAACATTTTGGCAGAGAAGTCTGGCCACTTCTAAGTTCCTAGAGC
Source organism: Eulemur rufifrons (assembly GCF_041146395.1). Taxonomy (NCBI): domain Eukaryota; kingdom Metazoa; phylum Chordata; class Mammalia; order Primates; family Lemuridae; genus Eulemur; species Eulemur rufifrons. Next base: position 19,743,857 of record NC_091000.1, on the reverse strand, counting down.
CAAAGCAGCCTGAGGCCTTCTAAAGCCAAAGCTATTCACTACTTATGGGACCAGCTGCGCATGGTCCAAGCCAGGGACTGAGTCACAAAGTCTGGGAACATCAGTGTGAGTGTGAAATAATGCGCTCCTTCAAAAATAATCAAGTCATCTATAGATTGTTTCCATAGTACCTATGCATTATTGAGTTCCACACCAAATGGCTTTTTATATACCAGGATCACACTTTTGTACATTGGCTAATGAGGGAATGGTTTTAAATATCAACTTGTGTGAAGCCTTCTGGGGTATTATTCAGCAGTAGTGGTATCATGCTCTTTGTCTGGGAGCCTGCTTATTTATGTAACTAATTATGTAACTATGTAATTATTTCACCTAAATGAGTGATAGAATAGGGATGAAAGTTGTGATAAGTATTTTTATTAAGGATTAACTAGAGTTTTAATATTAAGTATTAAAAGGAATTAAATTTAAAATACTAATTAACTGAAGATAAAAATAGTCATAAGTTAGACTGAACCATACGAAATTGTTTTGACTGTCAGAAATAGCAATTTCATGTATTTCAACATAACTATTCAGTGAATATTTAGCTTCTTTAAGATGAGCATTGGAATAAAGAAATGTAAAGGAAAATAATGAAATTAAGGGCATATATAAGAAATATATTAAGAAATAATAGAAATATATTTTTAAAAATACCATGTCCAAAGATTATTTTTCTGGTAACTAAACCCACCTATTTCATGGCTGTCTATTGATTGACTTTCTTCCACATTCTCATCACACATTCTCTCAAGAACACTTGATGCATAGAAATGATGCACCCAGGGTCGTTAGGATTTTGTTTCTTTGAAATTATTCCTTAGTATATCTGTGTGTATGTGTGTGTGTGTGTGTATGTGTGTGTGTGTGTGTGTGAGAGAGAGAGAGAGAGAGAGAGAGGTGTTTCATCTCTTGTGTATTAACTATTTGTAGTATTTTATTTTAATAAATAATATAAAATCTAAGCTTTGCATTGTGGCACTAATCTTTTCCACTGCAAATATGCACAATGCAGACACTTTCTGCTTGGTCTTCATTCCAAATTAAGGCTCCATCGATATTTGAGGCCACAAAGTTCATGACAACAGTTCAGTTTGGGGAAAACACCTATCAAACACTGTTCAGGGGTTTGGAGATCAATTATGTTAAATTTATTTCAAAATTAATTTTTCAAAGTAGTAATATAATCTAACATTTTCTATTATTGTCATATCTAAACAAGTATTGTAAAAATAAATTAGTATAAAATATTTATCATTGCATATTCAATTAAATATGAGAAAAATTACAAGATAATTATTTCCATATCTATTATTGTTGCCTTTCCTTCTTTAATTGTGCAGTTTTTATTAATATATGTGTTCCTTATTTTCTCTTTATAACTATACAATACATAAATAATAAATATATAATAAAAATCTTCAATTGTTAATATATTGCTATCAATTGAAAAGTATATATTCATAAGAATCTACTTATTTTTTAGTTATAGGTATATAACATTTGTATATATTTATGGGGTACATGTGATGTTTTGGTACTAGCATAAAATGTGTAATGATCAAATCAGGGTAATTTGGTACCTATCACCTCAAGCATTTATCATTTCTTTGTTAGGATCATTCAAATTCCACTCTATTAATTATTTTAAAATATATAATGACTTATTGTTGACTATTGTCACCCTGTTGTGCTATCAAATATTAGCTATTGTTCTTTTTATCAAACTCTAGTTTTGTACCCATTAACCATCCCCACTTTATCCCCCCCTCCTCACTACCTTTCCAGCCTCAGTAACCATCATTCTACTCTCTGTCTCCGTGAGACCAATTGTTTTAAGTTTGAGTTCACACATATAAGTGAGAACATGGAAAATTTGTCTTTCTGTCTTGGCTCATTTCACTTAACATAATGTTCTCTAATTCCATACATGTTGCTGCAAGTGACAGAATTTCATTATTTTTTATGGCTGAATAATATTCCATCGTGTATATGCACCACCTTTTCTTTATCCAGTCATCTGTTGATGGACACTTAGGTTGATTCCAAATCTTGGCTATTGTGAATAGTGCTATAGAAAACATGGGAGTGCAGATATCTTTTTGATATACTTTTTCCCTTTCTTTTAAATATATACGTAGCAGTGGGATTACTGGGTCATATGGTAGTTTTATCTTTGGTTTTTTGGGAAACCTCCATACTATTATCAATAGTGGCTGAACTAATTTACATTGCCACTAACAGTGAACAAAGGGTTCCTGTTTCTCCACATCCTCACCAGCATTTGTTATGGACTTTCTTTTGGATAAAAGCCATTTTAACTGGGGTGAGATGATATCTCATTGTAGTTTTATTTGCATTTCTCTGATGACTAACGAAGTTGAGCATTTTTCATATACCTGTCGATCACTTGTATGTCTTCTGAGAAATGTGTATTCAGACCTTTGCCCATTTTTTAACCAGATTATTTGATTTTTTTCCTATTGAGTTGTTTGAGCTCCTTATGTGTTCTAATTATTAATCTCTTGTCAGATGGGTAGTTTACAAATATTTAATCCCATTAATGGTTCCTAGAACTATGCCTTTTTTCATGTAACTTTGTAGTGCCCTCCCACTGTGGGCTGTGATTCTTTGCAAATCTTTGACCTTGGGTTCAGTCACATTGTTTCCTTTAGCCAATGGCATATTAACACATATGATGCAAACACAGTCTTGAAACCTACCTTTAAAAAAAATTTGGATAGATTTAGGAGTACAAGTAGTTTTTGGTTACATGGATGAATTGTATAGTGGTAATGTCTGGGTTTTTAGTGTTCCCATCATCCAAATAGTGCACATTGCATCCAATAGGCAGTTTTTTTGTCTTTCACCCGCTCCCTTCCTCCTCCCTTCTGAGTCTCCAATGTTCATTGTACCCCTTTGTGTGCCCCTGTATACTCATAGCTTCGTTCACACATATGAGTGAGAACATGTGGCATTTGGTTTTCCATTGCTGTATTACTTCACTTAGGATAATGGCGTCCAGTTTCATCTAAGTTGCTGCAAAAGACATTACTTCATCCTTTTTTATGGCAAGTAGTATTCAGTGGTGGACACATATGACATTTTCTTTATCCATCCTTTGTTGATGGGCACTTAGGTAGATTCCATATCCTTGTGATTGTGAATTGTGCTGTGATAAACATATGATTGCAGGTGTCTTTTTGACATGATGATTTCTTTTCCTTTGGGTAGATACCCAGTAGTAGAATTGCTAGATTATATGGTCAATGTATTTTAGTACTTTGCGAAATCTCCATAGTGTTTTCTATAGAGGCTGAACTAATTTATTTCTAATAAACTAATACATTCCCACCAGCCGTGTATAAGCATTCCCTGTTCACCACATCTCTGCCAACCATCTACTGCTTTTTACTTTTTAATAATGGCCATTAATATGGGGTAATGTGGTATCTAAACAGAAATAGTTTAATTTGTATTTCCCTGATGATTAATAATGTTGAGCATTTTTTCATATGTTGGCCATTTATGTATCTTCTTTTGAAAAATATCTTTTCATTTGACCGCTGTTTAACAGAATTATTTGGTTTTGTTTTCTTGCTAATTTCTTTGAGTTCCTCATAGATTCTGATATTAGTTCTTTGTCAGACATATAGTTTGTGAATATGCTTTCCCATTGTATAGGTTTTCTATTTAGTCTATTGACTGTTTCTTTTGCTTTGTAGAGCTCTTTAGTTTAATTAAGTACCATTTATTTATTTATTTTTGTTTTTGTTGCATTTGTTTTGGGGTATTAGTCATGAATTTTTTGCCTAGGCCAATGTCCATAGGACTTCTTTCTAGGTTTTCTTCTAGAAATTTTATTGTTTCAGATATCACATGTAAGTTTTTTATCCATATAGAACCATATAGAGTTGATTTTGTATATGGTGAGAGATAAGGTCACCAGACCAAGACCCAGCTGGCGAACTTGTTCTCTGGCCTCCCTGGGTTCAGGCACTGGCTGTGATAGGAAAGGACAGGGTGATCTTCTGCTCCAGAAGAATGCTCAGGCAGGGGAAGGGCAGATACACTGGGAGCCTGCCACTGGTTACAGTTGGCCTCCCTCAGTGAGATTACCAGAGGCAGGCAACTGTGGGGTGTATAAGCTGCTCATACCTCCCTTCCTCAGCAGTTATTGTAGTCTCTGTCCTTCAGGAACAGAAAAGCACCCAGATTCCCTCCTCCCTCCCTGGCCCTTTGGAAGCAGAGGTGGTGCAGGTAGCTCAAACTGTTATGTGCTGAGCTCCCAGAATGGTTGTGGAGTGTTGCTGAAATGCTTAGGCATGGGAGCAGCAGTTGTGCCACAGTCTCTAGGGAGGGCAGATTTCTCTCACTAGAGGCAGGCTGCTGGGAGCATGGATTGCTCACCCTGCCCTCCCATAACTGCAGCTCCAGTTTCTGTCTTTTTGGGGTGCACAAGAGTGCCCATTCTTCCTCCATGCTCCTTCAATGGCCCTGTGGCTGTGGCTGCAGTGGCATAGGTGGTGGCCCCAGAGCAGGATAGAAACCTCTTGGGGTTGTGCTCTCTGAATGGCTCAAGATTCAAAAGCCTGTGGGATTCTGCTGCTGTTTAGAGCTCAAAACCTGTAGAGCTTCACTCAGTTCTAGAAATGTTTTTGCGTACCCTTAGGGTAGCTCCTTGCCTCCATCTGGGGGCCTACAAGGGTTTAGGGGTTTCCTCGTAGCTAGGATTTTAAAAGTCCCTGGCAGAAGGGTGGAAACCCAGGAATCTCTCTTCCCCATATCAGGGAGGTTCTCTGTCATCCTGCCAATCTTGTTCAAGCAGGGTGTCAGTCTTCGCTATTCTCCACTTTTTTGATTTCTGTCATTTCTCTGTTAGGTATTCTCTCTTCAACTATCTGTTTAAAATGTGAAAATCTGCTTCCTAATTTTAATTTCTCTCCTTGGAAGGGGTGCACACTGGTTTTATCTAGTTGGCCATCTTGAACCCCAACCCAAACATGCTTTTTCTGATTGGGCTTGTCTTTGTCTTGCTCATCTGCCATTACCGTGAGAAAACCATACCTGCTTTATCCCCATAATCCCAGTAAGAGGATGTGAGATACCCCAATATATGAATGAGATCCCAGCCTATAGCACTCTATCCCCACCCAGTTTTGTGATTTGTGAGATATCACAGTAAATTATTGTTGCTTTAAATTAACGACTTTTGGGGTGGTTTGTTACTTAGCCTAGCAATAGGTAAAATTTAAAATTTCTGAGAGAAATTTATTATAGAACCTCTTAAGAAGGAAAAATGAAAGTTTACACAGTTATGTAAACTTCACATAGTAATTTTTGGTATACTAACACATTTTTTCCTCCAAAATATACAGTGAGGTACGTAAAACAGATTGATGTAACATCCAATTTGCCAGATTTAATTTTGTTCTACAGGAGTGACTGACACTATATATATTCAGTAATAAAAGTGTTACTAAAGTATTGTGGTTATCAAATATCATCATTACCTTCAGTTTTTTTTCCCTCTCCAACTCCCTTGCTATATGTTAGCCATAGTGATCATCTTAAATCACAAATGTTATACTGTCAATTTGTTGCTGAAATCTTTCTTTTGCTTTTTGGATAAAATTCAAAATTCCTTGCTGTGAGCTAGGCTGACGCCACGGCACTCACTCTAGCCTGGGCAACAGAGTGAGACTCTGTCTCAAAAAAAAAAAATTAAAAAAAAAAAAAAAATTCTTAACACTATATATAAGACTTTACATAATCTGTATCCTACTTCATTTTCCACCTTTATTTCATACCACACTTTCTCCTCTTTTCCATGATATACTTCTGCCATAATATAGTAGTCCCTTCTTATCTTTGGGGGATACATTTCAAGACCCCCAGTGGATGCCTGAAACCACAGACAGTACCAGACCCCTATATATATTATATTTTTTCCTATACATACATACAAATCTTTGATAAATTTTAACTTATAAACTAGGTATAGTAAAAAATTAACAATAACTAATAATAAAATTGAACAATTATAGTAATACACTGTATTAAAAATTATGTGAATATATCTCTTAAAATATCTCATTGTACTGTACTCACCTATTTTTGGATTGTGGTTGACCATGGGTACCTGAAACCACAGAAAGTGAAACTGCAGATAAGACCAGACTACTACATACTTCTTTCTCTTTCTTTCTACCTTGCTGTTCTTTGTAATACCTGTGCCCTTATACACTGTTCTCTCTGCCTAGGACACATACCACTTCATTCCTTGCCTAATGTACTTTTTCTTCCATTTTCAGCTTAGAAATTGTTTTTTTTTTTTTTTTTCAGGAAGTTGTCCCCCTCTAGTTTGAGTTAAGTGGTCCTTCTATATGTTCATTTATGACTCATACTTCCTCTTGCTATCAGTTATAACACTGCAGGCAATTATTAGTTATTTGAATTCTATCAGACGGAGTGCCCTGTAAATTCACTTGTTGCATTCTTAGATACTTGCATGGGGTCTGGCAAGTTGTGTGCACTGAAAGTTCTTGATAGATGAATAATTCATTCAATTTCCCTATAAAAGCAGGAATAGTAAAGACTCCAAGCTATTGGCCAATTTGCCCATTCAGTCATGCTTATAAACCTAAGAGTTAGGCCAAAACTTACGGTTTGAATGCTCTGTAATCTATTTCCTGAGGATATAGACATCATTATGAAAGACTGGGACAATCTGATTCATTGAATTACTTTACAAAGTTTTATATAAATTATTCCTACATGAATTAGTCATATTACTAGTCAGCCATATAAAAGAACTGTTGTTTTGAGTTAAGTATTGTCTCCATATTCACCGAGTTTTCCTGGCACAAGCACATTAGTGACTGATACAATAATTTTCATTACTTTCTTTAACTTGGTTTTATTTTCATATGGCTGTATATCACATTGTTGTTGCATTTGTAGTAAATATAGTAAAGACAACCACTGTACATTTATATCTAATGTCTATATTATGTTAAATTTGGAAAACCTTAGGGAAAAGTCCCTTCTTAGCGCTTGTTAGAAATAAATATTTAATTGTTTTAAAGGAATCTTCCTATAAAGAACTCTTTGAGGAACTATATGTGTGTGCATATATTTTTTTCTTATTTTTTAGATTAATGAGGCAGTGTTTTTCCTGAAGAGCTGTGGACAAGTTATGGAAGGAGTATGGCCTTTTCTTTGATTTCTCTGGGGAAAAAGGCCTGTACTAGTGCTGTCTCATGTTGCTGGTAGTGAGTCAATTACTTAATAAAGGAGAGGTGTAAAACATGCATGGATCCTAATTCTTGGCCTTTACTACGATAACACTAAATTCTTTCATTTTGTTAATTCTACATGAAGATATATCTCTGGCATAAATGATCACAGAGGCTAATTTTTGAGGGGCAAAATAAACTTGCATATCCTATTTGTTTTGGTGCATCGATTACAAAGACAGATGTTAAGAACAGATGTCAATGAGCTATTTTTCATATGGCATGGTTTGCAGTCGTGAACCCTCCATTTATCACCTCAGATGGGAACAGTTAATTTGACAGTGAGTGTTTTGGTTATTAGCCAATTTCAACATGAGTCTTTGGTTTTTGAAATCTGATGTACAGAGTTGTGATAAAACACTTACAATGGAAGCATTGTTAAATTGACTTTTGTGCCTTGAAGTTTACCAACATATATAATGCAATGGAAATGAATGTTCCCTCTTACAGCGAATGAGCATAAATCCAGTGTTGGCAAAGAAATAATATAAATATTATGATTGAAAAGCAGAATGGTTAATTCAATTGTAAGTTCCAAATAACCAAAAATCAGACCCTTGTACTGATGTATGGCATAGTGAGTTTTGCTCATTTCTTGTATTTGATTGTAACAACAATGCTTATTAAAAATATTTCTGGCAATGTTTGTACTAAATATGTTTTTAGCATTGGTTTCAAAATTTTGCCCTACTATGGAAAAATTTCCATATTTAGAGAATACCATATTTCAAATTATCTATTAGCTAGTTGATATAACACATATTTAAAAGCAGCCATCTACTGTATTCTGTTAGGAAACATAGATAACAGAAAAAATATTGCAGAATAATACTATTTAAAAAAATGTGTGGACAGTATCTGGAAGATTAAACAAATATGTTAGCATATATTATATTCTTACATTTTCACATCAAGTCTGTGAGATAGATCACTATTTTTATTTTATTCCAAGGCTGTTAAGAGACGGAGGTAGGACATAAAGGGGTTTTTTTTTTCTATTATAGTTTTCTTTTTACTTCTTACTTCACTTCCTTTCATTCAGTTTAGAACTCAAAAAACAATAGTCACTTTAATCTAGGTGTTGAAAAATGGATCAAGTTCTACCCTAGGAGATCTGATTATGTTGCAGACAATTTAAGCTATTTTCAAATCTTTACAAAAACTGATGACTTTGATAAGTGCAATAGAAATTGGCTTAAATGGTTTACCCCTAACCAGCTGCTGGATTAACTGAAGCCCTCCATTTTCTCTGTAAACATGCTGATTAGAGCCTACAGAATATAGAAACCTTTGAATTTCTGCTCCTACCACTTTAGTTGTATGCTGAGTATGAGTCGGTATCATAATTTCAAAATTCTGCACTAGTTGAATTAGTAAAATTTAATTGAATATTGCATAAATTAGTGAAAGGTGAAAGTAACAGAAAAATAATTATATCTATGAAAACTAAGTGGCATTGTTTGAAAGATTTAGATTAAGGTTAATTGCAATAAAATTAACTGAAAACTTATCAGATTGTTTGGGGAGGAAAATTATAAAGTGCTAAAAGACTTCGTCATTCAAATTGCCTTGCAATTCTTTTTGTAGTTTCCAGTTTCTCTTTAAAGAAATCCAAACTGTCAATAGTAGACTATGCACTTTGCCTGTACTTGATGTAAGAAAAATGATGAAAATTACAAATAGTAGGCCCAGTCTTCAAGTAACAGTCTTATTCCTACAATGGAGAATGAGCAAGCATTTCTATGTTTTAAGTTAAATATTTCAGTTATGACTACATCACTTTTTTATGATTTCCAGATGTGACATCCTTTTACAATGAATGATCTTACCAATGACTGATCTCAGATGTGCCAGATATGAAGAATTGTGTTGTTTATAAATACCTAATTTTAACTAATTAAATATCCACTGGTTGTTCATAGAGCCCCAGAGTAGACAATCAAAGGTTTTAGATCCATTATGTGAAATCTGCCAAATGAGGAATCTGAATTGCTGATGGCAGGCAAGGAAGAGGAGAAACTTCCGTATAATGGGAAGAGATATAATAGTACCTCACAGAAAAGAGAAATGGTGAGTTTTTCAGGGATCTGAGGTAGCATCTTGGTTCAGAGAAGTTCTCACTGTGCCTTAGAGATTAAGGTCTCTTTTACAGGAGTGGAAGGGACAGGCAATGAGGGGACTTTGCTAGTGTGTAATTCCGATTCCATCCCCAGACCTTAAAGAGAAGTGGGCAGATGTGGTATGCTGAGGGATGAATGGACTCAAAGTAATTATGCCAGTGGGGATTCCAGCTTTAGTCTTTTTTTTTTTTTTTTCTTAAAATATCACTGTCATATAAGCAATTTCTTTTTAAAGGGTTTCAAGCTAAAGAGCTGAATAAATGTTGATTAGGATAAACAAAACAACGGTAAAAATATTTTATACTCTTTCAATATAAAAACTAAATGCAAACACACAGATACTTTGTACCAATTCTCTTTAAGTCTCCTAGAATACCTAATGCTCAGTTTTATAAAACTTCTTTGATCTTTCTAGCACCTAGATATATTTCAGAGAAATGTTTATTTTTGCACAAATATTAATGACAATTACTGGAGGGTTTACAGATTCAGATTATTTTGTTAATTTAAATTTGGCTTTCTTAAAATTCCATAATTCTATTTTATGATCCAGATAAATATGATCCTCTAAGCGAAAACATATAACTTAAAATATAATACCTATCAATTCTTAAGTTTTGTTTTTTCATCTGCAGTCCTGCAAAACACATTCCATTCCCATCCACAATTTAATTTCTTAAAGTTGTCTTAAGAATTTTATCTGCATGAAATTTTCAGTAACTACAAAGTAACTGGAAATTTCTCCAAAGATACTATGATTAAATTACCAGGAAAAATATTATATGCTTGGAATTTCAGAAGGATTTGGACAAGTAGCCAAAAATCTTCTGTTATCCAATCTCTGTTTACAAAGTACAGCTAGACACCTTACTGCCTTTTCTGTGCTTTATATTCCTTGCTTCTGACAAAAAAAAAATCGAGATTATACGCATTTCTCCGTGCCTAGCACAATTTGGTCAGTGAGGCCATATTGACTTATTGACCCTGGCTGAGGAGGGAGGATATTCATCAGCAAAAGTAGTTTGTTTATTTCCTCAGGATATTCTTGCTATTTGTTTGTCTATTACTTTTATCAAAATGTTCAAACTTATTGTATATGCAAATGAAACCTGAGTTCATAAAGTGGATTCAGTTTTTATGCAATAAATTCTGATGATCTTCAGTTTAAATAGAATCTTGAAATTTTATGAAAAATCCATGTAGTAACAGAGAGAAATTTTGATGAGTAATTGGGTGAATAAAAAATTGAATATGCTTTCCTTTGGCTGTAGCATTAAATTATCATATGACTTCTGAGAAACCATTTTAGGTTTATTCAATTTAAATTTAACAGAAATTTATCTCTTTGAACAGTATATGCCTCTTCTTTAGAATTGCTTCTATTATTTAATCAAAGGGTTGCAGACTCATAGGTTCAATTGCTCTCTTAACTGGAGATCTCCATCAGGTGTTTAGAGTGCTAGGCACTTAGATTATTTTAAGGAGATAACAACAAGCTTGAAAATGTATGTAAAGCAACCAAGAGGTTGTAGAGTTTAGAGACCAGATTATTTGTAATAATCAAAGGAACTGGGCACATTTATTGTTGATAAAACTGTGAGGGCATACCACCAAATGTTTGGATGGTCAATATTTAAAACGAACAGATTATTATTTACAGCTCCAATAGGATGAGCAAAGAAAGAATAAAAGGAATGTATAGAAAAACAGATTTCAGTTTAAAAAATAGAATTTGAAATGTTGCAATGATCTAAAAATTGAAAGAAATACTTTATTAGATTTTGATTTACTTTCCTTTTTCATCTGAGAACATACTTTGTATAACTTCTATTTTAATTTTGTTACATGCCTTATGGCACAAAATGTGACCTATCTCGATGAAAGTTTCATGTGAACTTGAGAAGAATGTATATTGTTGTGTTAATGGATGGACTATTCTATAAACGGCAATGAGACCATGTTAATTATAATGATTTTCAGATCCTCTATACCTTTACTGATTTTCTGCTTATGTGATCTATGAATTACTAACAGAAGAGTGTTGAAGTTTCTGACTACAATAGTGAATTTGTCTATTTCTTATTTTCGTGTTGTATGTTTTTGACTAACATACTTTAATGCTCAGTAAACACCTAATATTAAATATTAAATATGAATACAGGTTAGATGCATGCAGGTATAGAGTGGTTATGGCTTCTTGATAAATTGACACTTTTGTCATTATGTCATTCCTGTCTTATTCCTGATAATCTACCTTGTTTTGAAATCAGCTTTGTCTGAAATTAATATAGTTACTCTAGCTTTCTTTTGGTTAGTGTTATGGTATATCTTTTTCCTTCTGTTTATTTTTAACTTACTTAAGGTACATTTCTTACAGTGAAAGTATAGTTGGGTTTTGCCTTTTAATGTTCTCAAAAATCTCTGTCCTTTTAATTGGTGTATATAGATCATTAACATTTAAAATGATTATCAATATAATTGTATTACTATCTATCATATTTGTAACTGTTTTCTATTAATTTCATGAGTTCTTTGTTACTTTCCTCCCCTACTCTTTTTCTGCTTTCCTTGGTTTTAATTGAGCATCTTATATCCTACTACTATATTTAATCACCTCTCATTGTATATAAATTATCCTTCTATAAAAATTTATAGTGGATTCCCTAGAGTATACAATATACTTTTTAATCTAAGTCAACGCCAAATAATCCTATGCTACTTCCATGTATTTCAGACGTCTTCTAAAAGAGTTTTCCTAATTCTTCCCTCTTGTCCCTTGTGACATTGTTGTCATTCATTTTATTTATCCATATGCTATCCGTATCACCCAATACATAGTTACTTTTTTCTTTAGGCAGTTACGGTTTTTGATCAATTAAGCATCAGAAAAATGAAAGATTTTATCTTACTTTCACTATTTATTCTCTAATGCTTTCATTTCTTTATGTAGATCTGAGTTTCTATATCATTTTTGTTCTCCCTGAATAATTTTTTTTTTCACATTTCTTGAAGGGCAGTTCTGCTGGTGACTAATTCCTTGGCTATTTTTTTGTTGAGAAAATATTTATTTCTTCTTCCATTTTGAAGAATAATTTTGCTGGGTATAGAATTCTAGATTTTCTTTCAACACTAACTATTTCATTCTTCTTCTCTTGCTTGAGTGGTTGTGAAAATTACACTCTAATTCTTATCCTTGTTCCTTTATAGGTAAGGTAGTTTGTGGTTTTTTCTTCCCTCTGGGTTTTGTCAAGATTTTCTTTTTATCTTTGTCTTTTTGATGTTTGAATATGATATAGCTGGGTGTGCTTTTCTGAGGTATGAACACCACTAAGTGCTCTCTGAGTTTCATAGTTTGGTGTCTGTCACCAAACTTTAAAATACTTTCCAAAATTTTCTTCTCTGCTTATATTTCCCTTATGTTGTTTCATATTGTCTACTTTTTCATGAGAGTCCTTAATGTATTAATCATAGTTATTTTAAATTCCCCCTCTATAATTTCATCATTTGTGTTATTCTCTGAGTTTATTTCTGATGATTGCTTTGCCTCTTCAGACTATGTCTTTACTTGCATTTTGGCATGCTTTGCAGTTTTTGGTTGAAAAGCAGACATGTTATATCAGACAATAGGAACTAAGGTATACATGCCTTTAGTATGGGGATTTATGCTACTCTGGCTAGGAGTTAAATTATGTTTAGTGTTTGCTGTACCCACAGGGGCTAGAGGTGTAAGATGTCTTTAGTGTTCTTGCTTTTGTCTCCCCTTATAACTTTAGGCTGACCTAAGTATTCTTCATCAGTTTGATTTTAGTCTTTTCTGTTCTAATCTAATGCTTGTATACTGGAACCCTGTTGTAGTATAAGATTTCAAGGAACAGGAATATGCTATCATCTTCCAATTATATCTCAGGATTTTAGTAGGATTGTGTCTTAGGATTGTTATCTTGATGAGTGTTTTTCCAGTGGTATCTCTTTTTATTCCGTTGATCCCTTAAATTTCACAAAATGATGGTGATTATATGGAATATCCAAGTCTAACAAACATTTCTATTTCTGTTCATAATACCTAAGAAAATTAGGGTGAATATTTTGAAGGAAACTGAATAATTGCATGACTTCCAATTCTCACTTCATTTTAAATCTGAACATACTACATTACAATCAGTAAAGAGTCCACATGTATTACATAAGAGTTAGTGCTTGGCTGTGATGTATTATGATTGCAGCTTATTTTCCAAGCTTATGTTATTGTCAACAGTTTATAATATTCTATACTTTATGTCTGCTTTTGTTACCAAATGCTTTACCATGTTTATTATGATCACTTTATAAGTTAGCATCCAGCTATTGAGGATGTCCAAAGGATCTCCCACTTGTCCAAAGAAAGCACTTATTACACAGAATCAGAAACAAGTTGTCAAATTACAGAAGAACCCATGATCTGTTCATTTATTTATGAACTTTTTACATTTATCTGTCTATTTCTAAAATTTATGCTACTTTGTATTTTTTAAGAGCAGGACACTGTATTACTGAGCTCTAAATTACTAATTGACTATGGATATGTCATTTAATCTTTTGCTACCAGGAGAATTTGTTCTTGATTGAGGGGGAACAGCAACACTGAATTACTTCTGCAAGCCAAGAAGAAAATAGGTCCCACTTCTTTATCTTAATTCTGCCAAATTGGTCACACTTCTATTACCCTTGAAAGGAGCTGACAAATTTGTCGTGTATCTTCCAAATCTCACACTTAGCTAAGAAAAATTTATATCTTTTGGATTTTCCAGGCATTCTTATTTACTTCTATATTTTTTCTTTCTCCACATTACCTAAATACAAGGCTAGGAAAGGAGGAATTCCTGGTTTTCAAACAGAAAGTGTTCGGTTGTACTGCCAGTTCTTTGGAAGAACATTCACTCTTTTTCCCAGTTGTATGAAATATATACGTACACACATAGGGATATTTCATAGCTCTATAAACAGACAAATTAAACTGCTGTTCAGGCTTGTTGGGTCAAGAATTCCAATTGCATGTTATTGGCCATGTCTTTTTGTATTGACAAAACATTTCCTTATATTTCCACTTACAATGAAAATTCTTAAGAGAATATGTTTTTTAAAGAATCTCCTCAGAAGATTTTATTAAAATAAAAAATAATTCCTGAGAACAATTCTTAATTCTTTAAAAAATAGATGCATTCTCATACTTTATGAAATAGCAGATTTCACAATGGGTCCCTAAGTATGCTAGAGTTGTTGGCAAGTGCCTCAGGGCTGCGCAGGGACAGGGAGAGAACTGTGGAAAGGCAGATAATGAATGGTAGAGTTACAGGTTTTCTACTCCCAGCTAAATCTGAGTAGGAGTTCCTCATGATATTTCATTTTATCATTAACAAAAACAAAAAATTCTGCTGCTAAAATAGCAATACAAGTTTGAAGGCCGCCAGGTTTTTGCAGGTCATATTTTGAACTGATGTTGGTGTGTGCTGTTAGGAAACATAAAAAATAAATGTGATGACTCAATTATAAAATTTTAGAGCTTTCTCTGGGGAATAAAAATTTGAGAAATACGATGGGGCTGAGAGTTCACAAAAGGAACAGAGTATTTCAGGTATGTGAGAGAGTAAGAACATCGTTTTTTTCTTTCTTTTTTTTTTTTTTTCTACAAGGTAGTCTGTGCATATCCAATTGGTCATTATTATAAAAAGTTATTGTCTGAAGCTGTGGTCCCTAAACCCGGGGCAGGCCCTGGATGGATCCTGGTCTGCAGCCTGTTAGGAACTGGGCTGCACAGCAGGAGGTGAGCGGTGGTGAGGGAGCAGGGAGCAAAGTTCCAGCTGTATTTATAGTTGTTTACCTCAGCACCTGAGCTCTTCCTCCTGTCAGATCAGCAGCGCATGGGCATTAGCTGCGGAAAGCAAGCTCAGGACTCCCACTGATTCTACATTATTGTGAGTTGTATAATTATTTCATTATATATTACAGTGTAATAATAATAGAAATAAAATGCACAATAAATGTAATGTGCTTGAATGATCCCCAAACCATCCTCTGCTCCATGGAAAAATTGTCTTCCATGAAACCAGTGCCTGGTGCTAAAAACGTTGGCGACTGCTGGTCTAAAAGGTACAGATACCTAAATAGCCAATCACTTACAACTTCTACCTTGATAGCTGAAAGATTTTTAGCCTCCAAGTACCCAGAATAATACCATATTTCCATGTTAAATTACTAAAACTTGAAGCAACCATTGAAATACAATAAGGTGAACTAAAGACACTACAGAAAAGTAATTTTAATTTAATATTTGTAAGTAACACAAGAAATGTTACTTGCTAGGAGAAAAGTTGTATTGCAGAAATACAGATAGAAAGTCCATAAAAATCCAATGTGGATAGTTTTCCTTTGCTTTTCTTTTTTGCCTCAAAATTCCTTTCAACCTTTAACTTTAAATTTGACTGTAAGGCCTGCCAAATTCTCATCAAGGCAACAGCATATAGATACAAAGAGAAGTATAAATTATTAACATTAATAATCCATCCTGTTCTTCCTCCACCTCATTTAAACTAATGGACCATATGTTGCCATTTTTCTTTCAACTGCATCCAAGAACATTTCAGAACAAAAGAGGAGAGGAGGTTGTAAAATCATGCAACCACAAGCTCACATTCATTTACCAATTAAGACAAGAAAAATAATAACTATGATATTTTTCATCTGTCTTGGTGGAAATAATTCTTAAATAAAATGAATTTTTTTATTATTTAAGGTTGCAAAGGATAAAGATATTCTTAAGAATGCATCAAGGATTTCTAAAATTCAAAAGTGTTGTGATGGACAAACAAATAAAACTCTTTCAGTCTACACTTTGTACTGCATTGAAGCTGATTTTTTCTTTGACTACTCAAATTAATTGACTAAGTTTTAATTTGTCTATGAACATCTTAAAATTTTTATGTCAATTGCAAAGGCGTAGATAGCACTGAATGAGCTAAAATGCTTTCCAGGTAGTAGGGAAAATTAACATATAATGTATAGAAGTTAGATTTCAGGATGCAACAAGTAGTAGAAGGAAATCAAGATGTAGCTTATAGTAAAGTAGAATGCAGCTTGTTTTAGAGCTTTTGAATATTTCAAATCCTGTATGTCTGAAGGATGGAGGGAAACCAAATTGTCTCTTGAGAAACTTGACAAACATAAAGGGAAGTATAGGCAAGGCACAAAAATTAGGTTCAGAAAACTACGCAAGGGTAAGCAGAAAGAGGTGCTTCTCAGCAGTGAGCCAGTCTATCCATGAATTGAAGCCTGGTGGCCCTGGGCTAAGCCTGGTATAACAGCTCTTTCTTAAAGGCTAATCAGGGGCACTATTGGTGTTTCATTGGAGAAGGGGACTCCTCAGACTTTGGCAAAGCTATAAGATGACAATGAGGTATAGCCATCAGTTCTTTCAACCTTTGGCTTTGTGAGCTGAAATATCTGCTGAGGGCTTAGGGGTGAAGCTAAAGAAATGATTTTTTTGCTATTGTTATGACCCAGTGAAAGTCAGGCTATGAAAATATTTAAATTATTTTTTCTTATTACATTTCTAATTATATATGGAGAAAGAATGATAAACACTAAAATTGTAGAAGCTTATATATTTCATTTAACTCTTTCTTGGTGACTCATGTTTCAACTTGACTTCATCATTTAAAATTGAGTACTCGACATATGCTGGATACCATGCCAGGCCTTAGCTATAGAGAAAGGAAAAAATGAGGTCCCTGTCCTTGAAGCTTATGTTATTATTTGATCAAATATTCTTTTTATAAGTAATTTTCTTTTACTTTTGCCTCTAAAAAGATGGAAATAAAGACTGAAAGGAGGGAAGGAAAGAAGGGAGTGTGGCATTGATAACCTCCTTTCTGATTTCCCTATTTCTTCTCTTGTTACCCTTTTAATCCGTTCTCCATAGAGAAGAATCTTTTTAAAGTTTATATTAATATGTCATTCTTCTGCATTAAACACTCCAATGAATTCTCATATGGCTTAATGACTAACTTTGGGCAGTTTATGTCATCAAATTAACTTTCTAAGCTTCAGATTTATTAGTCTCTTTCTTCCGCCCTATGCTTCTCATCCAGCACCTTTGTGCTACCTAATTATATTTATTTATTTATTTATTTATTTTTTGAGAAAGTGTCTCACTCTGTCACCCTGGCCGGAGTACAGTGTCATCATCATAGCTCACTGTAGTCTCAAACTCCTGGGCTCAAGCAATCCTCCTGCCTCAGCTTCCGGAGTAGCTGGGACTACAGGCATGTGGCACCATGCCTGACTAATTTTTCTATTTTTAGTAGAAACTGTTGCTAGGTCTCACACTTGCTCAGGCTGGTCTTGAACTCCTGACCACAAGCAATCCTCTCGCTTTGGCCTCCCAGAGTGCTAGGATTACAGGTGTGCGCCACTGCACCGGGCCACTAATTATATTTCTCTGACCTGAGAAACTTTTCCTGGATCATGACATCTCCTTCTTTATTTCTGTCATCTCTCCAAAGAGTGCTCTTATGCATTACCTTCAAATGTAAAACAGTCCCTCAATCACTTTCCAGAACACTGACATACATTATTTTCTTCGTATGACTTCTTACTGTCGGAAATTTATTGCTCTACTTATTTATTATCTGTTTTACACACTAGAATGTTTCACATGTTTATTTTATTTACTAGTAAATTGTCAGATCCTAGAAATAAGCTCGTCTCTAAAATTTTCATTGAAACTCCCCATGAAAATCTCCAGATAAAGTTAACAATCTTAGGTAAGAAATGTCAAAGAAAAAAAACATACCATGTAGTAGAATTCCTGAAAAAGTTATTGAAATGTATACTACAAGTCTCTGGAAAATAAATATAAATGAATAATTAAAAAATGAGTATAGTGTAACCACAAAGAACCAGCATTAAATATTGAACTCATTAACTGTATAGTGATCTCTGTCCTAGTCACGACTATTTTAACCAAGGGACAGAAAATTATCTCAAACAAGAATAAAAAAAAAATTTAAAGTAAATTTATTGGTTCATACAAGTGAAAATTCCAGTAGTAATAAAAACCTTAGGCATGGCTAAATACAGATACTGTGAAAATATCCTGGAAATTCTGTTTCCCTATTCCCATATCCCCAGTCTGCTTTCTGTTTTAATGACTTGATTTTCAAACAAGCTTTCTCCACATATTGGCTACCATTCCCTTCAGGCTTATGCCTTACAAAGTAGTAACCTCAGCAGAAAGAGAATCACTTTTTCCCTAAAATGGACTTATGGACTGCTGTCCTTAGGAAAAGGGAAAATTTGGACTAGACACACATTCAGGGAAGACAATGTGAAAAGACACAGGAAGAGGACAGTTATCTCTAAGCCAAGGAGAGAGGCATTGAACAGATCCTTCTTTATAGCTCTCAGAAGAACTCAACCCTGCCTATTCCTTGATTTTGGACTTGTCACTTCTAGAAATAAATTAATTTCTGTTGTCTAAGCCACCATGGTACTTATCATGTAAGCCCTAGAAAACTAATATGGCCTATGAATGGAGTAGAATGTGAGCTAGCATCAAGACACAAAAAAGAACAAACAAGAGCAATGAAAGAAGGAAGTCTAGGTCATAAGAGAAACATTCCCCTAAGCCACACAAGTTTTTTTTTTTTTTTAAATAATTAGAAGTTGATATCAGATCCACATTGTATACTACTGTATACTATCTACAATTTCTTCTATTTGGTAATAGTCTCAAACCACACATAATTCATATCATGGACGTAGCTTAGTATTCAAAGTAATTCATTTTATAAATTTATAAATGTTATATTCAAAAAGCATCTTTAATATGGGTGAGTTGAAAATTTGTATTTCTTGAGACATATGTCCCTGGCATTCTATTCCATTTAGGGGATAGAAAGACAAATGCAGTCCATGATATCATGATTTTAGTATGGCTGTCAACAGATACCTAAAGGAGCTGAACTGATCAGCACAACTCTTCAAGGAAGTGTGCTTCACTTATATGTTCCCACTTTATTTTCTCTTTGTATAATAGGCTAAGACTTAATCATTTGCACAAAGGGCAATTTAAATGAATAGTTTTTCTTTTGGTCAGTCTCTGAAATTCACAGTGTTTACTGTAAAAATCATATAAAACAAAATAGAGATCCTAATATTTCAGTTTGAGCTTATTAGGTAATTACCAATTCTTAATCACAGGCTAAAGAGTATAATCTGATCTATAGCATTAAATGCGAGTTTCCCAAAGGAAGCACTAATACCAGAGTGTTAATTAGAATATTTTTCACATACTTTTTTTTTCAGTGTAAGAAGATAAGTGAACTTTTCCTAAATAAAAAAATAAAACTTATTTTCTGAGAAGTTGTATAACAATTTCTGTGATGGTCCTCAGTGTTATACAAAGATTTGGTTCAGGTTTAAGCGTGGCATGCTAATTTGGCTATATATAAAAATGTCTTTATTATGTACTTTGTTGATATTGCATATCTTTCCAAAAATTAACAGTTTCCCCCCTTTAATTCTCATGATCTCATTATTTTGTTAAAAATCAGTTGGATCAAACTAATTTTCATTAATTTATTAAAGTAAGAAACTAATCAGCCTAAAAGACTGTCGGTCAGTATATATGCTTCTTTTTTTACTGGAAAATAAAATCAAAACATCTTATATATATTTAGGAATTCTGAAAGAGACAGCAAGCCACATTTTATTATACTTTTATCAGTTTGTGATTTGAAAATAGATAGGAAACAGGCTAATTATTTGAAAATTTTCTTAACATTATTGTACACATTATGAAAAATCAGAGTAAAAAGTGTATAAAACATTTCACCAAGTTTTTAGCATTATCTGTTAATGAGGCCTGCTTAAAGAGTCTTATTTTCTAAAATGTTAATATTTGTAAGTCATTATATTTTAATTAAACTAAATCAGGCACATTTATGTCTAGTATGTGATGAAAATCACTGTTTCGCAGCTCGGCCATTGTACTGATAATACTAAGTGAAAAAAGTGTGTAATTTCCCCTGAAACAGAAAGTACTAATTAAATAATCTGGAAACTGTTACTCAAGAGCTACGGGCTGGCTTCTA
Source organism: Eulemur rufifrons (assembly GCF_041146395.1). NCBI lineage: Eukaryota > Metazoa > Chordata > Mammalia > Primates > Lemuridae > Eulemur > Eulemur rufifrons. The sequence goes on along the minus strand of NC_091000.1, from coordinate 19,723,268 downwards.
TATTTAGTTTTGGAACAAAGCATGCTTTACCCTTTCACAATGTTTTAATGTTGAAAACTGCCAGGGAGTGTTTAACAGCAATAAAAATCATCACATGCATGCTTAATTTTATATCAAATTCAACTTGCCTGCATCTACATCATTAGGACTGCTATTCCACTATTTCTAGTCAGTTCATTAGGTTTTGAAAAAGAATAGTAATTATTTAGCCTATGGGATAGGATTGTGACTTACCCTTAGGTTTATTTAAGAACAAAGTTTTTCTAGAGTAAAAAAAAAAAATGCAGAAAAATCCATGGCTTGTAAATAAAAATACACAAATTTTACCAAATAAGGCAAAGCATGGATGTGACACTGCTGAATAAGCTAACATCTCAAATAGTCTCTGTTTTTGATACTCTCTGCTTTTCTTTTTCTGGTTCATACTCCATTTAAGATACATGTATAAGACAACACAAGTAATTGAAAGAGAAAAATTTAGTAATTGGAAGAGTTACACATTATGCCAAGAGTTTTGCTGATTTTTTTCCTCTTCATCAATTTTCACTGACTGAAATATAGGTGATTCTTTTCAGTCTGCTGAAAAGAGTTCAGCAGGAGCTGTTTCCATATATTTTTGTTGTTATTTTTCTTAATCTAGCCCCCATGGAATTCTATAATAACATGGGTTTTAAAATAATCTTCATTCTTTATTTTCTCTCTACTGAATTAAGAACTAAAAACTATTTACTTTCAATTATTTGTTTTTTTCCTCATTTTATTTTTAAAAATAAAAACAACATATATATAAAGCATTTTATTGGGTTATTTCACACAGTTTGCACAAGCCAGTTGCTGAATTCTGTATCTCCAGATTCCTTCATTGTTAAATATTTATTAGGCCAAAAACATAAAATCTGACGAAGTTGTCCTTGAGCATTTCTACTACTGATTGTATAAATACCATCAGATATTTTGAAGAAAGCCTGATCTTGTTATAGAAAAGTCTACATACATCTTGAAATTGTGTTGAAAGCAAAAGTTGTAAAGTTAGATTGCCTGGATTGAAATCCAGACACTAAAAGTTAATAGCTTTGTAAACCTGGATAAAGTACCTAATTTTTCTAACACTCAGTGTTCTAATGTGGAATATTGGAAAAATAATAGTGCCAAACTCATAGTTCATTCTGGGGCAAGTTGTGATCTGTGCAAAATAACCAACAAGGTACCTGGCAATTTGTGAGCTCTCAATAAATGTTGGTTATTTTTATGTTTAGATATCTTCAATGTTTCAGTTAAATCATAGTTCACCTCATACCATCTTTGTAGACTAATTTAAAAGCTTCATTTTGAGTTTTATTCACTCAATGATAGTAGATCTTTAAGTACTTCCCACTCCCATTGCTGCATGCATTATTTTACCTAACGGAAGCAAAATACAGAGATGCTTTTCCATTCATAGCTCAGACAACATTGCTACGTTTTTACTTTGGGGTAGCCTAGGAGTTTTCTCAGTATATGTTGACAGACTTTAAAGGATACATAGGCCCACTGTGAGAAAAATACCAAATTAATCTTCCATATAAATGAAAATTTTAGAAAAAATATTCCATTTTGGAATATTTATTTGGTAAAAAATAGCACTCTTTACTTAAGGTTGATTCATGCAGAGTGCCTTATTTTTCCCCAAGTTAAATATATAAAATTTTGAAGCTATAATTTATCTTTTCATTCAAGTTCCCTTCCATAATGATTTCATTCTATTTCATCCTCATGTTAAAACAATAAACGTATTCAATCAGCAAGTATATTTTCAGCATGTTTTGTCACAATGATTCTGATCATTCCATGCTCAATGATATGAATTAAACAATAAAACATTGTTTTCATTTTAAATTCAAACAGGGCATGTTTAGCAAATTTTATTATACTGTATTTCAGAAAAGAATGAGTTACAAATCAGAATAATTTTGTGTAATCTTTTAAAAAATTTTGGGTGTTAGAGATATTACATAGAATATAGGGATACATAGAATTCACAATTAACAATATGATTACTCTTTGTTATATAGGAGTTAAAAATTTTTTGCAAATAATTGCATTTCAATAACCATCATTTTTTCTGGGAGAAAAGGTATCTATTTCTTTGTAATTTATGGGGAAGTCCCTTCCATGTGTCTTCTGTACCTGAACTGTCTCTACATTGCTGTCTTAGTTTGGTAATAATTTCAATCTTACTATCTGCATCTGCTCTATTTAATACCTCAATTTCTAACTAAGCTTGAATGACCGACTTAGAGTTAAGCAAAACTGAAGGCTATTAGCTTCAAGTGAGACAGATGGGTAATTTTATTTTAAGAAAAGTTATAATTATTAATGCAGATATAATCATTATAAACATTTATGAAATGAACTGTGCTATATCAAAAATACATATGTAAAACTGTTAGAAATCAAAAGGAAATAAGCAAAACACTTGTTGAAATTTGTACATACTTTTATCATTTGACATTTTTCAATAGATCAAATATACAACAAGAACACAGAGAAAGTGTGAATGTTATATTAACAAGGATTAATTCATGCATTAATAATGTTGATTTCTGTTCTTTCCCCTCGGGTTAAGACTAGACTTTCTGCCATGAGTAATGCCAAGAAGAGTAATTTTAGCAATATTTGATCTGGCTTACTCAATTCCAGGCCACTTTATATCAGAACAGTGAACTTTTATCTTTTCTCAGTTCATAGATTCTTCTAAGCAATGATGCCAATAAATATAGCAGATGAGAATATGTAACTACATTTCTACTTATAATGATTTGACCAGAGTTAAAAAGTAACAGGGACTTGCATACATGTATATGTGTGTATAGCACTATATATGTACAATTATATACTTATGTTGATATGTTATAAACATGCTATATATAAGACATTTTGATTTATTTGTAACATCATCTAACTATATCTTATTTTTTATAAAAAGAACTAAAAGAGTAATTCTGCAAGCAATCCACCATAATCCAAAAATCCACATCCTACTCAAAGGCAAAACATTGGAAGGACTTTCATGAAGTGAGAGACATGGCTGCTCTCACCATCACAGTTTAACAGTGGACTGCAGGTTACATAACAGGCAGTTATGCTTTTTATTCTGGAGCAAATTGTATAACCTATTCTGATGTAAATCAAGGTGACCTATTAATTTTAAGAAAACTTTTTATTAAGGCAAAACATCTGTGCAGAAAATACACAAATCCTAGTGTCCAGAATGATACATTTTTTTCTTAGAAATATACCTGTGATGTCAGCACTATGCTCAAGAAACAATAGTTTCAGATCCTTGGAAGCCTGCCCGGTGTTTCCTCCTAGGCACTACTCACCCTAATGTTTACACCCCCCATTCTGACTTCTGATAATATAGATTACATTTGCAAATAGCAGCTCTTCATTAATTACATTTACTTCTTATGATAAGGAGAGCTGTGTTTTAACATAAAAGCAAAATCTTCAATAATTAAAACTAATTTAGTTCTGCAAGTAGCTGTCTAGTAAGCAAGAACTGGGTTACAGAAGTCAGAAGCAGTACTAAGTACACACGAAATACACTTATCATATAACTGAAAGAACTCATGCTACTCTCCATAGGCCTCACTTCTGATAATAGAACCTCAGACTTGGGAATCTGGCCTCTGTGTCCTGTTTGAAGCTTTATCCTTGACCTACTTTGACACTGGTCATTGGGAGTTTGAATAAGGAACTCAAATGCTTAGCTACAGATAGAGAAGAGTTTTAAGGGAAATTGTAGAATCTGAATTGTTGCAGCATTTGTTGAAATCCTTTTTGTCTGGGTTTGGCCTTTGTAAATACAATATTCACCTTCTATTTCTCCCAAAGAACATGGATAGCCCTATATAGGAATTGGTAAATGAGCCATAGAGAATGGGGATGAAATCAAATTGAGTGAAATAATTTCAGCTGCTGGGAACCTTTACTAGGCATGTAAACAAGAGGGGGTTGGTTGTGTGTGAATGTTTTCACAGAGTTGCATGAGCTCTTATCTCTTCACGCTGGCTACATTTGGAGAGGTTTATGTTTAATTTGAAACAGTCTCCTGATGGTTCACTTCAATTTGAAACTGTGCTCAGCCCATTATTTTATTATTTTTAGGTTAAAACAAAAGAAAATATCTCAAAATAACAGCCCTTTCAAGTTAGTGGGTTGCACAGGTCCACTTCGTATTATTTTTCAAAGTATCTCTGCAGTATTTAGGTATGTGGCTCAAGGGATAGAGAGACTGCATGTGATGCATTTTATTTGTGTCAGGGTTCAAATAAATAGTAGGAGAATCACACCTAAAAATTCCTTTAATAGATGTAGTTTCTTGTTAACAGGGTTAAGTCTTCCCTTTGTTTTCCATCTCTTACAGTGCCATTGTAAATGTATCCTTGTTTTTTGTTTGTTAGAAAAACAAGTGAAAATGGAACTTTGATCTTTGCCTTCCAAAATACACTTCCTCAGGTTGTTTTTTCATTCTCCACTGTCGTTTTTCTAGGAGATTTTGAGTGCTTTGTCAAAGGACCAGTTCCCTTTCGGAGACCTCTGATGCTAAGGGCACAACTGTTTTATAGATGGTTAATACAGAAGCATTTTAATTACACAAGCAACTGTAAAGGTTTTAGAATAAAGGACATAAAGAAAAATATGCTATGTTTATGATTAAAATGCTCCCAATAACATTTTAGCAATTTATGCATCAACATAAATATTGAAAAAACACCCCACAACTTCTACAAAAAAAGCTCCATTTTTCACAATTAACTGCACACATAAGGAATTCTAAGACAGAGTAGTGATTGTCATGTCCTGTCAATCATTATGTATTCCTTCAGAACAAACTAATACACTGTTTTTAATAATTTTAAACATGATGGGATTTAGCCCCAATTTTAGTATACTCAAGAGACAGATTTAACTGTAACAAATATCTGACAAAATTAAGTTTAATGCTTACTTTATTTTTTTGTTGTCCCTACTTTGCCTTTGACTTTTCTAGTTGCTAAGAAAGAAGAAAAAAAAAAAACCCTAATTAAATGTTCTTAATTAAATCAAATGTAAAAATCCTAGTAAATACATTTATAATATAAATAATAAAATGTGTATAATATCAAATAATAAAATGAAATGATACTATTTCTGAACTACTACTTTTGATTTTGAACCACATCATCCAATGAGAGTTTATAACCAGCAGGAGTGTTTACATCAAGGAAAAGTGGCCTGGGAATCATAAAATGCTTTTTGCAAAGAGGATTCTAACTTTGAATGAGAGCATGGCTTTTTGGTGCAATTTGTGTTCTTCTTTAGATGTCAAACAGTCTCACTGAATCATTGTCACAATGAAAATATATATAAAAGCCAACTTTTTATCTGCAGCTTCTAGTTCAGGAAAAAGTTTTTCCTCAGTGGAATTCAGTAATTTACTTCTGACCAGAAAAAGGAGCAAAACTAATATTTCTAAGCTTCTTATATTCTTTTCAACTCATCAAAAGCCATTTTTCCCGAACTAATTATAATAGAAATATGAATTACAAAACCCATAGTGCTTCAGATAACTGGTGAAGATGTATCACAGGATAGTCTTTCCAAAATAAGATCAATTAGTACAGGTAAAATTGGGAACTAGTAAAGACATTTCCCTATGTTCTCTTCTTTTATAACAGAGATGGGGAAACTGTAGTCTGAGGGCCAAATCTGGCCTCCTGCCTGTTTTTGTAAATAAAGTTTTGTTGGAACACAGCCACTCCTATTCATTTACTTACTAAGGCTGCTTTCATGCTATGACCACAGCAGAGTTGAGAAGTTTTTATAAAGACCCTATGGCCTACAACACCTTAAATATTTGCTATGCTATCTGACCCTTTAGACGAAAAGTTTTCCAACTCATGTTTTAGAAAAGGAATACCACACTTCATTTTTGATTACACTAATGATGCTTAAGCACCGTGACTGAATTACTCTATTTTTATTTCTTTATTCAGTGTCTAAACACAAAAAAACCTTTGCTAATAATACAAATAATAGTTGTCTACATTTGTTCGTCACCAAATATGTGCCAGGGAAGGTACTAAAATGGGTGTTTTTTTTTAAGCTGCTAAATTTGTGGCAATTTTATAGAATACCAATCCAAGATTAATATAGTAGGTGTTCCTATTTTGTTGATAAAGAAACTGAGGCACCAAGAGATTAAGTCATTTTTCCAATTTGTCACAAATTAGGAAGTGACAGAGATTCTATGCTATAGATAACCTTGTACAAAGATACATCTTATTGTAAACTTTCGGGGGTTTTTGGTTTTTCTTTAAAAAGTCTCATGCAGAGTGGTTTTCTGTGCCATAATATGGATCTGAATTTCTAAGAGGCTACTCTTATTTTCAGATCACTGAAACAAGTTAAAGTGTGAATTATAGCAAGAAGAAGAAAATATTGAAATGCATTTCAACTTCTTTTCATCATAAAGATTGAAAAAATGTCATCACATTTTATTTTAGAAGAAATAAATATTGTTTTAAAAATATTTCATGTGGTCTGCCTTACTATAGGGTCATTTCCTTGGAGCAAGTGGTTATCCGCTCATCATTCATTTAAAGAGAGACATGCTATGAACAAAGCAAGCCAATCTCATCATTTAGAACATCAGAAAGTAGAGAAATGTAAACCTAAGTTACTGTAAATTTTTAAATATAAAGGCAAGATAGAGGAATCAGAAATTCAGAATATGACAATATGAGGATAAAAGTTTATAATGTTCATAAAACAAATTGTTTATTCCTTTATAGAATTCATTAATATTGACAATGTAGTCAAGGTAAGATTATGAAGTTGGAATCGATTCTTGGGGTTGTAAGATTTTTTATTGCACTAAGAACAATGTAAATGTTATATTTATTCTAGAGGTAATGGAGCTAGAAAATGGAGCTACTCAAGAGCTAATGGAGCTGAAAAAATTATATATTTAAGATACATCACCATAGTGGTTGTCTAGTTAAAACTGCTTTGTTATTAACCAGAGTGTTCAAAGAAAGTTGGAGATTCTATCCTAACAACATCTGGTTACTTGCAGGCTAATCAAAAGCCATCCTCATCCTCAATGCTCTACCTACACTTGTGCTTACTGAGGCCCTCAAAAACTACTTTTCTTTCTATGGTGTATCAAAAGCATCGCTTCGATGCTGTTCATATATTTTATAAAAGGGGTTTTAGCCAAAATTTCCTAAGCTTGGGAAATAGTAAACTGACTAATCATAGTATGTGTTCAATATTTAAATGTTAATTCAAAATGTAAAGTAAATTATAAGAGTTTGTCATTTGAGCCAAATGTTGACAATACATCAAAAACCTAAAAGAAAACTTTCTACCAACAGCTAGCTCTTTAAAGAATTATTGTGTTTCCTGTTTATATTTTTTGGGGAGAAAGAACAGTGTGACTGACTTTAGAGTTTCTACTCAGCTATATCGTACTGAAATAGACACGAGCACAAATTAAAATGAAATATTCAAGCCAGATGATATAGATTGTTTTTCTGATGTAATTAATAAGTTCTATTTTTATTATAATAAACTTAGTCCAAGATTATAGGAAAGTATAAGATAATAGAAACTTAATGAATTTAGAAAGAATAATATTATGGGATATTTCATAAATTTTAACTTTATTTTTCAAGATACAACTAACAACTTCATTTGGGCAGCTTTTAAAAACTAATATTCAGTACTTACAAAGACTAGTCCATGAATAACATGAAGTATTATTGTTATTTGTCTTGAAGAGGTTCTTCATATAAAATAAACTAAATAGTATCGTGATATTTTAAAGAAAATTTTGCCTCCTCTTAGTTATACTTGTTGATCAGTAGTTGCACAAGATGAAAGGCTATAAGGCTATACAGAGAAATGTTAAGATTTTACAGAAATACTTGTATTTTAAGGGTATATTCATTTAATTACTGAAAGTAAATAAAAATTATGAAGGGTTAAATGGATTAATCATTGTTTCTGAAGTCATAGTCCTAAATTTAACCATTTGTGGGTTTCCCTACAAGGAAGGGAATAGAATTCTAGTTTATCTTAACTAGGGTATTGCTGAACACTATCCTAAACTGAATTAAACACATGCAGTGGAATTTACTGTGATTGAAAACATAAGCTTCCTTTAATTTATCTTCAGTTATTATTTTCATTGTTGTAGATTTTGCAAAAACTTGGAAGCATCACTTCTATCTTATGGAGATACCTTCTTTCCTTAAACTACATGAATCAACCTCTGCTAGCTTCCAACTTTTCTTCAGCAGCTTCCTCACCTTTCTCAGCCTTCGTAGAATTGAAGAGAGTTAAGGCTTTGCTCTGGTTTTGGCTTTGGCTTAAGGGAATGTTGTGGCTGGTTTCATCTTCAATCCAGATGATTACAACTTTCTCTATATCAGCAATAAGGTTGTTTTGCTTTTTTATCATTTGTGTGTTCATTGGGGTAGCACTTTTAATGTCCGTCAATAATTTTTGCTTTTCATTCACAACTTAGCTAACTGTTTGGTGCAAGAGATTTAGCTTTTGGCCTATCTTGGCTTTCAACATGCTTTTCTCACTAAGTTTAATCATTTCTAGTTTTTGATTTAAACTGAGAGATGTGCAACTCTTCCTTTCACTTGAACACTTAGAGGCCATTGTAGGGCTGTAAATTGGCCTAATTTCAATATTGTTACGTTTTAGCGAATAAAGAGGCCTGAGGAAAGAGAGAGACATAGGGGAACAGCTGGTTGGTAGTCAAAACATACACAATTATTAAGTTTTCCATCTTATATGGGCAGGGTTTGTGGTGCCCCAAATATTTACAATGGTATCATCAAAAATTACTGATCACAGATCACTATAATATGCATAATAATAATGATGATGAAAAAGGTTGAAGTGTTGTAAGAATTACTGAAATCTGACAGAGACACAAAGTGAGCACATGCTGTTGAAAAAATGGTGTTTTTCAACACCAGCACGGTGGCTCACGCCTGTAATCCTAGCACTCTGGGAGGCCGAGGTAGGCGGATCGTTTGAGCTCAGGAGTTCGAGACCAGCCTGAGCAAGAGCGAGACCCCATCTCTACTAAAAATAGAAAGAAATTATATGGACAGCTAAAAACATATATAGAAAAAATTAGCCGGGCATGGTGGTACATGCCTGTAGTCCCAGCTACTCGGGAGGCTGAGACAGGAGGATCGTTTGAGCTCAGGAGTTTGAGGTTGCTGTGAGCTAGGCTGACGCCACGGCACTCACTCTAGCTTGGGCAACAGAGTGAGACTCTGTCTCAAATAAATAAATAAATAAATAAAAATAAAAGAAAAAATGGTGTCAATAGACTTGCTCCAAGCAGAGTTGCCACAAAACTTCAATTAATAAAAAGTACAAAATCTATGAAGCACAATAAAGTCAAGTGCAATAACATGAGGTATGCCTATACATATAACTGTGCATATATATTATATATTATAATTTAAACACTTATATATTCTGAATATTCTTAGAAAGTATCAGTTGAGCCCTGTTTGTTAGGTCATTAAATATGAAATGTCTGATTTTGAATCAAAAGGTTTGTTTATTATATCTCAAACAAGAAGCAGTACAATTAATCAAAGTTTGTGGCTAAACTATCGGCACAGTTTTGCCATTTTAATGCCAGCAGCAAAAAAGACTGTAGAGTGAGTGGCAATGAAATGGCAAGGGGCTTTTTCCACAGCTTGCTGAGAATTGAATATTTCTCCTTGCATGAAGTGGTTCGAAGCCTGGAAGAATTGGTAGTTGGTGCAAGGTCTGGTAAATATGGTGAATGACAGAGAGTTTCCAAGTCCAGCTTCTGTAGCTTGAGCAGCGTTTTTTGCAATATGTGGTCTTACAGGAGAATTGGTCTGTCTCTATTGACCAATCTTAGACGCTTAATTATAAGCATCCTCATCATTTCATCTAACTGGTTGCAGTAGACATCCGCTGTAATTGATTGAACAGGTTTTCATGAAGCTGTAGTGGATAATACCAGTGCTGGACCACCAAACGGACACCATTAGCTTCTTTTGATGAATATTTGGTTTTGGACTGTGTTTAGGCACTTCATTTTTATCCACCCATTGAGCTGAACAATTGCAATTGTCAAAAAGAATCCATTTTTCATCACAGATAACAATATGGTGTAGAAATGGTTTGTCTTTATATCATGATAGCAAAGAGAGGCAAGCTTTGAGATGATTTCTCTTTTGATGCTTGTTTTTTATTTTTTTATTATTGATATAGCATTTCCATTGTATTAGGTATTATAAGTAATCCAGAGGTGATTTAAAGTATGTGAGGAACTTATATGCAAATACTATGCCATTTTCTATAAGGGACTTGAGCATCTGCAGACTTGGTACCCACAGGGGGTCCTGGAACCAATTCCCAGTGACTCCTAGGGATGAGTGTACATCCACTTACCACTTTCTCATCTTTGCATTATTGTTGTTATAATCTTATGTTAACATATACCATAAACCCCCCAATACATTGTTTTATTTTTGCTTTAAACAATTGACCTGTAAAGAAATTTAAAAAAACAAATAAAATTTCTTTTACATTTGCCCATATATTTACCCTATGGTGTTCTTTATTGCTTTGTGTATATTTGAGTTTCCCTTCAGCCTGAAGAACATCCTTTAACATTTATAGCACAGGCCTGCTGGCAACAAAGTCTCTTGGCTTTGCTTTTTTGAAAATGTCTCTTTTCACCTTCATTTTTGGAAGATATTTCTACTAGTTATAGAATTTTAGATTAATAGTCCATACTGTCCCATGGACTTCTGGCTTGCATTATGTCTTATGAAGTGTCAACTATTATCTTTATTCTCCTACATATAACACAATCCACCCCAGATTTAATGTTTGGGTTTCAGCATTTTGATTATGATGCCTAAATGTGGTTATCACTATGGTCTACTTGAGCTTTGTTGAGATTTTTGAATCTGGGGGCTGAAATTTTTCTAGAAGTTTGAAAATTTTTCAGACATTATTTCTTTAAATACCTTTTCTGCCTCAATATCTCTTTCCTCCTCCTCTGTATTACATGTTTATTAGATTACTTGATGCTGCCCCACAGGGCACTGAGGCTCTGTCCATGTTTTTAAGTCCTTTTTTTCTCTCTGTGCTTCAGTTTTGATAGTTTCTATTATCCTATCTATAAGATCACTGGTCTTTTCTTGTGTGATATCTAACTAGATTACAACAAGAATCAGGAAAAAGTAGCCCACAATCAGGAGGAAAACAAGTTAAAAGAAACAGATCCAAAGATGACACATGTTGGAATTATTAGACAACACTTTAAAACAGCTATCATAAATTTGCTCAAGGATTTAAAGGAAAAGATGAACATAAGGAGTTAACAGACATGGAATCTCAACCAAGAAATGAAAAGTATAAAAAAAGGGACCAAATGGAAATTACAGATATGAAAAATAAAATATATCTAAACTATAAAATTTCACTGTATTGGTTTGATGCTCATTTAATTCATGTGGTACCCATCTATCCAGCTTCTTTACCTTGCTGATTTGTTTCAAATGTTACAATATTGTTGGAATAGCAGCTTCACACCTTGCTGCTAATTTATGCATAGGTTGAGATAGATTCACTTCTACTATAGCTTTCAGCCATCGTTATCCACCTTGGTCTCAGGTCACCAACGTGGCTCATTTTCAAGATTAAAATCACCAGAATGGAACTTCTCAAACCATTGACATATTGTATTCATTAGCTACATCCTTCCTTGCACAACCAAGAAAACTATCGCAAGAGCAAACAGACAACCTACAGAATGGGAGAAATTATTTGCATGCTACACATCAAATAAAGGGCTGATAACTAGAATCTATATAGAACTCAGGAAAATCAGCAAGAAAAAAATCAAACAACCCCATTAAAAAGTGGGCAAAGGACACGAACAGAAACTTTTCAAAAGAAGACAGACTGATGGCCAACAAACATGAAAAAATGCTCAACATCTCTAATCATCAGGGAAATGCAAATCAAAACCACAATGAGATATCACTTAACTCCAGTGAGAGTGGCTTTTGTCAGAAAGTCCCAAAACAATAAATGTTTGTGCAGATGCAGAGAGATAGGAACACTCAAACACCGCTGATGGGACTGCAAACTAGTACAACCTCTGTGTAAAGTAATATGGAGATACCTCAAAGAGCTACAAGTAGAACTACCATTTTATCCAGCAATCCTATTACTGGGCATCTATCCAAAGGAAAAAAAACATTCTATAAAAAGGACATCTGCACTAGAATGTTTATAGCAGCACAATTCACAATTGCAAAGATGTGGAATTAACTCAAGTGCCCATCAATACATGAGTGGATTAATAAAATGTGGTATATATATAACATGGAGTACTACTCAGCCACAAAAATCAATGGTGATCTAGCACCTTTTGTATTATCCTTAATAGAGCTGGAGTCCAAGAATGGACTAAATGAAGTATCACAAGAATAGAAAAACAAGCACCACATGTATTCACCATCAAATTGGTATTAATTGATTAACACTTATGTGCACAGTAATAACATTCATTGGGTATAAGGAAGGTGGGAGGGGGTGGAGGGAATGGGTAAATTCACACCTAATGAGTGCAATGTGCACAGTCTGGGGTATAGACACACTTGAATCTCTGACTCGGGTGAGGTAAAGGCAATATATGTGACCTAAACATTTGTACCCCCGTAATATGCTGAAATAAAAAAAAAAGAGAAAGAATGGAGATATATCTTCACAATAAAAAGAAAACAAAACAAACAAAAAAAGGTGTGAAAATGAAATGTCAGAGATATCAGCTGTCAAACTTAACACTTAAGGAAATTGGACATTCCGTACTTAATAACCTAATATTATTGGTTTCACATAATTATTGATGGTGCTAAATAGATCAGATTTACCCCTCACCCCTTTGCCTCTCTTTAGGACCTACCCCTTCCTGCCCTCAGTTTGTTACACTGCTGTTTATCATGCCTGTTATTTATATTCGTTTTTCCAATTCTTCAATTCTTTTGAAAGCCTGTTATTTACTTTGACCTTTTAATCAATTGGGGATTTGGTCTTCTTTCTCCAGTTTTTAAAAGTTAGATATATACATATATATGTATATGTATATATCTGTGATGTATGTTACAAATATTTTTGTTCATGATATTTTTTCATACAATAGTTTTTTTTTTTAATTGTGTTGAATTCATCAATATTCTTTTAATGAATCTGGATTTTTACTCATATTTAAAAGGGTTTATCCAAAATCAGTTTAAAAATAAAAATATGTTTTCTTATAATCATAATAACAGTACTCTTTTGAAAGTGAAGCAGGTCCTATTAATAACATCACTAGCATTTCAAATGTAACCCAGGACTTTCCCAGGAAGAGAGAGACATATAGTTACTTATTTATAGGTATTATCTCATTTAAACTGTTGAGCTAATATCTACTTTATTTTTTTTCTTAACTTTTTAACTCTTTAAAGCCATAGGTGGTGTGTTTTATGAATCTAAAATATTTTATCACCCCATTATCAACAACAGCATTACACTATTAGGCAAAAGAATGGTGTATTTTCAGATATTTTCATATTGCAGCACAAATGTGTAATATTCTACTCTGCTCCTTAATGCTTCACTGATTAAAGAAAGAATGAGGAACAGCATATATCTATCTATTCTGCCTATGAATTGAGCTACAAATCTTTATTTTTACTTAATCACTAACAATGTTCTGTCAAAAGAAATGATTAATCATTTTTAATTATTCTAAATGGCAGAACTAGATAACTTTCTATAATTATCATCAGTTAAAAAAATCCTCAAAATAAATGCAGCCATCCACATTAGAGCCAAATTAATTTCAGTAGGGAGAAAGAAATTAATTCCTACTGGGAGTTTAATATGTACCAATGCTTTACTTATGTCATTTCCATTAATCCTTGAGAGGGCTCAATATAGTCCATATTATAATACTATCCTCATTTAACAAGCTCAGAAACTGAAGCCCTAAAGTTAACTAACCTGTCCAAGATAGAAAGTTAGAACTGTGTAAGGATATGAACTCGAGACTGCATGACACCAAAAATGTTTCTTTTCTATGGTACTTTGTGGCCTCAAATAAGAAATAAATTGCTAATTTTTCTAGAAACTTTTTAAGAAACATTGTAGTATTTTTACTTACTTGACTGTCTATGTTAGTAATGTAGCTGTAAGCTCCCATGACACCCAAATTATCACTCTACTTAACACATAATTTAAAGATTGAACCTTATATTCCAGTAAAACAAAGCACAACCAATCACGGAATATAAATTTCCATGCAGTTATGCTGATAATTTTCCCAGATTAGCTCTCCTGTGGGTGTTTGATATTCCTGTATACAGGAATATATGGCTGTAATTTAGATTCCTCTCTCCCCCTCTGCACCCATCCCCATTTTATTGTCATCCTTACAAGGGATTGGTGTTCTTGGAACATGGTATTTCTTTAAAGGTTTCTTTCAGTAGATCATTGAAGGATGGACTCACTTCTTCTCAGGGTCTGAGGAATTAAAAGGCATGCATAGCCTCAGGCCCTCATTTTGAAAGCACTATCCACTGCTTATAAAATGACAAAAGAAGCGGCAAAGCCAACCTTTTATTTTCCTACCTTGGACTTCGATCTGTTTAGTAATGCCATGACATTTCTATCAGGTTTCCTCCATAAGGCCCTTTCAGAACACAAATAAAAGAATGAATACAGGAGCTGAGCTTTCTACAATTCAACTTTCAGCTCTGTTAGCTTTCAATACCAGAAATGTATTTAAAACTGGATAAGGTTTGTTAACTCTTATGTGCTACTGTCACTCATCCAGATAGAAAAGAATAAAACTATATATGTGATAAGATTTGCAATTCAAATCAAACCATTTCACTTTGAAAATATAGTGTGTTGTGAGTCAGGGAAGACAGATAAGGAAGGCAAGAATAGCCTTTTACATTCATCTTTAGTAAAAATAATGTAGTTGGTGTTTATGAAATTCTAGCTATATAATTTTGGCATATTTTTTAGAGTACATTATAAAGAAGATTTTCTGATGAGCTTATGCTTTAGACCTGATTCTAACTCTACTATAGCACACCAGTTATTAAGGAAATGTGTTTTTGAATGAATTTAGATTTTTTTAAAGCATGAAAGCCAAAGAAATAAAGCTCCTTTAAAACTTTTCAAATATTTGTATATTTTAAATAACATTTCATAGGCCTCATCCATAATTTTTCACACAACTTGAGATTCCTCTAAAGAGGCAAAGATAACTAAATTGGTATAATAAGAATCTTTCTAAACATAATAAACACAAAGGCCTCCTAGACACTGTTGTCTCTTCTTAGTGGTAAGGGATGTAAGATGCGATAACTTGCCTCTTAATTTGGAGGAGACATCCAGCCAGTCCCTGACTTTTGCATTCATAAAAGTGGAATTTCCCCGAATCATAATAGGTCTTAACACTTGATTCATGATGCATACATCTTACCACGTTCTCCAGTGTACTAGCCATCTCTTACTTAAATCCTGCTTACGGACTTACTTAAGTCCTGCTTAGTTGGCATGATGTCATCAGTATATAGAACTGATCGATGTGAAACTCTGCTGGTATTCAGGTGGTACAGATCTCTTTGCACTATTTTGTGTCAGAGGGCAGAGCATTAAAACAGCCTTGAAGAATACTGTGGATGAAAACTTTTGTTCATTTCATCTGAATGTGAGCTGATGGTCATATATCATATAACTAAAGTCTTATTAATCTCTTCTAGCAAGGAAACTATATTTGGCACAATAGCTGTGATTGCAGATGCTGCTTGATTAAGCCTGCAGTAGTCTAAAATCATTTTCAAGGATCCATATAGTTTCTCCAGGGTCAAGGATGGCAAATTAAATGAAGATATGATTGAGATCATTATCCCTGAATTCTTCAGGTTATTAAAAGCAGTGCTAATGTCTGCCTTCTCACTCCCCTCTCCACTCCAGGTATGTAATATCCTTTTTCATTTAATATCTTGGTTTGAGCAGGGTGATTTCATGGGTTTCCACTTGGTCTTACCTACTGTCAGTGCTCTTCCCTGAAGGCCAAGAATGTGAGGGATTATTCTAACTGCAAAGTATAACAATTCCAATTACACACTTGAGCACTGGATAATTGAGCATTTGGTAAGTCTCAGTTGCCCACTGTGAGTAGAATTTTAGCCAGGACTCCATTTATTGTAGGGTTCAAATAAGACCCCACTCTAATAAGAAACTGTGATGATGATGCCTTATGTCAACCCAGACCCCAGTTCTTCAGCTGCATGAATTTCCTCCTATTTAAGTATACAGTGACCCCAGTAAATGGTCATAGTTCCCTTTGGGAAGGGATTGGGGGAGTCCTTACAGTATGTATTAATAATTGCCACGATGCTGCAAAGTCATTTTTCAAGGGACTAGGCCAAGCTGTTAGGCAATGAGATCCAGATTTGAAAACTACCTCAGGTCTGGGAAATGAACAAGAACTCATTACTTTTTATTGGTGCAATTGCCCTCATTCCTCTGCTCCTATATTGTTTCCATTTTTGGTTATAGATATTAAGCAGCACCCTTCTTAACTGCTCATCTGTTGTACCCCTAGGGATGCTGTGTTCTACTAAGCACCTCCACAACTCCTTGAGGAGAAAGCCCCCTTAGCTGGTCCCTGACCTTGCCTGTAATTATTGTAATTGCAGCCTCCTGGCTTCTGGTGATTCAGTGGTATCACCTGGCTTCTACTGGTGGGGAACTTACCCTCATGGTTTGTAATGATCTCAGCTCTATGACAGCTGCAACTATCTTCAGCTCTGGCCTGCAGAGGCAAGCTACAACTGAACGTCTTAACAACACTGGTTCTCCTTTCACCAGAGCATACCTAATGTCTTTGGTGAATGGTACGTCCTTGCATCACTCCTGTGAAACCTAGCCTTCAGGTGGGTCTCTTCGCCTTTCATGATATATCCATTCTAATGTACCCACTGGCCTCAAACTCTCTATTCCTGTCTCTGCCATCTGTTAGGCTAACGCAGGTATTTCTACTTCATTGAGCTAGAGGTCTTTGCTTTTTCTGGAATGCTAAGAATCACCCTAATACGAAGTTTTCTTCGTCTCCTGAGAGCCTTTCCAGGACTAGTGTGTTAAGTTATGAGCCCCTCCAAAAATGACCCTAAGTGAACAAATTCTTGCTTATCTAGTCTTACATTCTAGCCTTAATCAAGTCGACTTAAATTCCAACCCTAGGTGTTTTTTTTTTTTTCCTGGATCCTACTTATATGAATATAAGGTAGCTAATTCTTTCAACTCTTTGGTTGTATAGTCTATTTCACCACTTATAAGGCCTAGCACCTTTTGAGCAAGGTTAGAGAGAGAGATAACACTGATAGCAATGGTGGCAACTGGAAGAGATGACAAGAGCAGCTTCTGAAGGATTCATGTGTTAATGGCAGGTAAGGGCATAGGATGTCACTCTGCAGCTTCTTCCAGAATGACAGAAACTCTTACTAAAAAATTGTGGGCTACCTCTGCAAACCCAGAGGGGTTTGTGGGTCTGCAGAAATAACATCCATAGATATACATCCAGATCTCTAATTTTCATGTTGCACGATTCTACATTTTCTCCACCAAGATCATGACCTGTGCATAAAACACCCACCTTTGCTGAGTATTCAAAAATCTTTAGACTCTGTTACAATTAATTATTTGTTTGACATGTCTCTCAGCTATTTCTGCACCTTAACTAGAGGTGATAAGGTTCTTTTTGTTAGCTGGCTTTCCAACTTAGTCATTAACTGTTTGTTAATATCCTCAATCTCACCTTATCTCTCCATAGGTTATCAATACAATTTAGAAGTAACCACCCAATTCATGTTTTCCTAGGCATGATTTCCCTCCCCTAAACCTCTTCTGTCTTTAAAATCTCTGAATCATTGCACCTGCCACTTCATTTTCCTTCACTGTGACACATTTCTAGGTCACTGCCAGTGAAATCTTTGGCCACTGAGCTGCCACCTTGTGCTAAGAATTAACTGTGTCCTACCTACAAACCAAAATGGAATCCTCTTGTCTACTGAGCAATGACTATGCCAGTTCCAGATCCCCATCTTGCTGCCTATTTTCTTGGCCCTATTTTGCTAGCACTGGCTTGGTCCAGGTTCTCAGAAAGCAGATTCCAAGACAGAGTTAATATAAAAGAGATTTATTGGGGAGAACTGTCTGTGAAGAAAAATGGGGAGAGAGCCAGAGGAGCCTGGGAGAGCTGTCAGGCCATGACGTAGGCTGACCCCTATGAAGAAGAGAGGAAAGAAAGGAAGGTCCTAGATGACAGTGTAGTTCTAAGACAGTTTTAGAAGGGATGACAGAGTGTCCAGACTCATCTTTCAGAGGAGTCCTGCTTCTCCCTGGAAGGCCTGCATTAGTATCTCTCCTACAGTGAGTCATTGTCTGAAAGCTCCCTGAAGCCCATTCGCTGGGTGCATATACAATGATGGATTTGAAAGCACAGAAGCTGAAGAAACTAGTTCAATTTTTCTCCTCACAGTAGATCAGAGAAATGTGTTTTGAAGGCAGCACATATACACATGATGTCTCACTGCTCTCTACTTAAAAGTGCCATTTCCTCTTGTAAAGTGTGCATTTTGGGGGCTTGGGCTACTGCTCATACTCCTCCCAGCTCCTCCCAGTGTGTTTTAGGACATTAATCTCTGCACCGAGTCTTAGATTTTTTTTTTCTTTTTCCTTTTTTTTTTTTTTTTTTTTTTTTGAGGGTCTTTCTCTGTCACTCAGGCTAGAGTGCAGTGGCACAATCATAGTTCCCTGCAGCCTCAAACTCCTGGGCTCAAGCAATCCTCCCACCTCAGCCTCTCCAGTAGCTAGGACTATAGACATGTGCCACCATGCCAGGCTAATTTTTTATTTTTTTATTTTTTGTAGATATAGGGTCTCACTATGTTTTCTCAGCTGGTCTCAAACTCCTAGCTTCAAGCAATCCTCTTTCCTTGGCCTCCCAAAGTGCTGGGGTTATAGGCATGAGCCACTGTGCTCAACCTGAGTCTTGGACATTCTCAAACCTCTCTACCAAAAAGGGAAATACCTTTCACTTCTAGGTCCCAGGTCTTTGAAGTGGGAAGTGCATAGAAAAGATGATCAGGCGTAAGTCTTTCGTATCTACTGCAGGCTTCTCAACATACTTGTGCATGTATTCCTGTGCCTATTTGTGTTCGTGAGTGAGGGTCAAGCAGGTGTCACATTTCATACAACCATAGCTGATTTTGACATCTTGGCCTCACCTATTCTATCAGCTTAATCAAAACTGTTAGGCTACCCTCACTGGTCTTCCCCCCGCCCCACACTGGTGTTTTGACTTCATATGTAGTTTGCCTTTGCAAACTGCTCTCTCATCTCCTCCCCTGTATGTCTACGTATTAACATATTTTATTGTGTTTGTTGTGTAGCTAATCCCCTACTTGTGGGTTCAGTGCTTATTATATTTTTATTTTATTATGGGACTTTGGAAATTGAAGACTATGACTGGATACCTGAGTTATGTGTTCCCCAATATTTCATGACAATTCAGGAGATCTCTGAAGATTATTTGACACAAAATAGCCTTATTTGTTCAGAACAGAGACAGGAACACTAGGGGGAACCATTGCCTAATTTCGCAGATTAGAACTTTACCACATTATCCATTTGCTGGCTATAAAATGCACACAGTGGAACTATCATTAATATAAGATATGTTCAGGGGATCTCTTGCTTCACTATGAAATTGGTTAATCTTTTAATCAAATAAGATAAATGAGAGAGTCTTTATCTTTTTTTTCCTTGGTGTGATCCATTCCCTTCTTTCGTGTCCACTTATTATTTTTTTATCTCATACTATGCCATAATCCATGTTGATTTACACCAGAATGGGATATTCAATGGATTTAATGTTCTATGGTAACTGTAAAAACTTATTTTCTCTGACAATAACTACTTCAAGATTACAGTCCAGGAGCAGAATCTTTCTGCCCAAGATTTGTATTATTCTAATGACATTTGTTCCTAATTTGTTAATGCAAATATTCCTGATGGGCTTTAGGAGGACTTGTAGTCTGTTTTTTCTTTAAAATTTCTCTTCTAGTGTGAAGTAGAAAGTTGCTGGCATGGAAAAAAAAAAAAAGAACTTTGAAGCTGTCCTTATAAATTCCTATAAAAATGAAAGGTATTTTTCCTTGTTATTAATTCAATTAGTAAGATAATACTGATAGTGGACTACTATACAACTATCAAAATAAATTCACTGTATATTAATGGTTATCAAACTTTAATAAGAAGTTTATAAAGTTATCAAACTTTATAAAGAAGAATCACCTGGAGTGGTTATATAAAATATAGATTTCTTACAACAACTTCTCAAGACTCCAATTTAGTCCATTTGGGATAGGACTAAGGAATTAACACTTTTAACAACCACTCTAGATAATTCTGATGCAAGTCATGGTCAGTGGTCATTACTTAGAGAGTTATATGATGAAAAGTTTTATGTTCATAAACTGGTTAAAATTTTTAGAAGAAAGGAACCTTAGCAAATGTCTGTGTGTGACATTATAATCTTGAAGATGATACATTAGAATCTCAGAGTTTAAAAACTACATCAAAGTCATTCAACCTGAAGTCACTGCCAGGACCCAAGCCAACACTCTTCCCATCGCCACCTCCTTAATGGCACATTATCAAATAGATACAAGGTTGGTTGGACAGAATTCACATTTAAAAACCTTAAAGATTTCAGCAAGTTTTATTATGATACTCATGAAAAAGTTTATTCTGTTGCACTTTAAATAATGACTGTGTGGTTATGTTGACACATATATTAACACAGATTATAAATTTTCTGATTTTTACTTTGATAGGCAGAAATATTATTACATATCTCTTTAAAAGCTTTGCATATGAAAGAATCTTGCTCTCTACATTCTTTGGTAATTTCTAGTAAAATCTTAGAGATATAAATTAAAGCACCTTACCTGCAACATGAAAACTTGAGATAATATGTAGATGTCCAACTCCAACTAAATCAATTCAAATCTTCTTGGACTATGTGAGCCTTCTCTAGAGATTCTAAAGAATTTTTAAAAGATGCAAAGACAACTTATCCCTCTTTCAGCTTATATCCTGGTAGGCACTGTGGTTTCTCTGGTTAGACATTGAAATACAGTTTTAACATATGGCCCATGTGCATTTCTAATTAAAATGTTCAATGTCAAGTACTGAAGATTCTTCTTTTCATAAATTACTTTATATTTTTCTTGATTTTCTAAGCCGAGAATCTTTAGAAAATATTATTTGAATGTGTACTTTCATTAGGGAATAATATTTTTGGCCCAAAGTTGTTCTTATTGATGTCAAATTCTTGGCTTGTAATAAAAGTAGGAAGGTCAAAATTCCTCAGCAGATACATATATGAATTTGGGAGCAGAAAATGGAGATAGCAAACCATGCCGCCATGGTAATAGAGTAGAGAATAAAGTAAGCAGAGTAAAAGAAAATAATGTAAAAAGTAAAGGCTGTCAGTCTTGCACACTGAGATCTGAGTAACAAAATGCCTTATTTTCTGAGATAAATTTCTCACCTTTATAATAACTCTCCCTCTAATTATAGATGTCATTCAAATGTAAAAGTCAAATCAAGCATAGTCATATTGAAACAGATTGATGGAACCATTTCTTTATGATTTTTATATGTAAAAACCATATTAAGTAGGTTATTTATCCTTTATTTATTTTTAAGGAGAATGGAAGTTTTTTCCTTTACATGCCATAATGAGGGAAAACAAGTACTTTGAATGATTTGCTTCATTTAATGCAATCAGTTTTAAAAACTGTGATTATTTTCCATGTCTGTAACTCAGCACACCACTGTGACTCAAAAAGGAATAAATGGGTATATTTAATGAAGAAGAATGCTATATAGGTTTTTTCTTTCTTTCTTTCTTTCTTTAAGTGAAAAATCTTTTTGAAGTGTGAAATTGCCCTGCTGGCCACTGACAAATTTTTACAATATTTCTAATTACTGTATGTGAAGAAAACCTGCCCAGGGACAGCTCAAAACAAAACCCAAACATTGGCGGCCTGCTGTTCTCTGCACTGAATGGAGTTATTGGCAGCTAAGTAAGTATCTTATTATTATAAACTGAGAAAACCCTGTATTTTTCTCAGTTTAACTCAAAAGATCTCAGCAGTGTCTGTTTCATAATTTACATTTAAACTAGCTATATGTGTCATTCTTTGCTGTGATAATGATGACACAAACATATACAAATGACTTTGAAAGTAATTTAAAAATTAGGCTTACTCTAAATCACTTTATCCTACCAAATGTCTCTTTGCCTTTCCTTTTCCCTAAATAAATGCCTTTGGAAAATCAATTAGTTCCTTAGGCTTCAGTTCTGTCATATTTTATAAAAAGACTGTCTTAAACTGAATTATTACTGAGACATCTTCCGGGTCTAAAGTCCTGGAAGACACAGCTGCAAATCATTCAAAACACTTTGTCAAGCAGACATCAAAATCTATGGAGAAAAAGTTTATTTGTAGATTCATTACTCCTTTCCTCCTTCCTTCCTTCCTCCCTCCTCCCTCCCTCCTTTTCTCTTTCCTATTTTCTTTCAAGAACTCCTGGACTCACTAAAGGAAGGGAAAAATCCTCACATAAAATAAATTTAATTTTAAAAATTCCATCATTGACCATATGTGCTATTGTTTGATTTTTTTCCCCCAGAAATGTTTAGGCCTTTGACCCTGCCTTCTACCAAAGGATATATAATTTTAAAACAATACAAATAATTATGTTTCAATTATGCCTACTGTAATAAAAAAATACTTTTCTTTGTCCTTTAAGGCAATTTTAAGTTAGTTATTATAAGTTTTTGACCTACTTTGACACGTCCACAGTTATAAGGAAAAAATATAATTTAAATACAATAATAGTATCATCATTATTAGAGTAGTGATAATAATAAACAAAAATAATAGCTAACATTTTTTGACTACTGGTTGTGTTTGAGGTACTTATGTTAAATATTTTATATAGGCACATAATTAATTTTATCAGTGTAAAAAGAGAAACGGTAGTTCAGCATGGTTAAATAATTTGTACAAAATTATGTAACAACTAAACTGCATAAGATCATATGATAAAAACCACCATGCTATGGAAACATAAAGTAGAAAATAAAAGTTCTCCATCATATCAGCAACCACTGTTAGCATGTCCAGTATGAGCTTCAGTGCCAAAAACCATTGTCAGTGGTGTCGTAATGTGCAGGTCATCATTTGTGGTGTCCCCATGTGAAGGTCACTGTGGTGGTGTGTCCAGTGGGCCATCTAAAGGGGATCATGCCTATTCCAAAGAGATCATGTACTTGATAACCAACTAGCCAGAAAGACCATCATTATGGTATTACTTGGAGTACTAATGGTATCTCTAGACCACCTGTTTTAAGTTCAGAAAATCCTTAGGATAGACATATGTTAAGCAATTAATAGTTATTCATACTTTAAAAATACTACAAAAACAAATTAAATGCTGTATATTGATCATTTATTGTGCACTTGACTCTGTACTAAGCACTATGCATGTATTCATGAGTGTATATCTGTGTTTTATGCATTTGTGGGTGCATGTTTATATATGTATGTTTATATTTCCAGTCTATAAGCTTACCTTATTTTATGGAGAAAAATTAAGGTTCAGAGATTGTAAATAACATACCAAAAGTTATTTTCTTGACTGGTAGCACAATAGAAAGAAAATGTAATCTATATTTAGATATATTTGAATTTTAATATTTCTCTGCCCTTTTCTAGGTGTGAACTTGTGCAATATCAGTTTCTACATTAATAAAATCCAGATAGTAATATTCACTTAATTAAGTTATATGAAATTTAATGAGATAATGTATGTAAAAGCATGTAGTATTAATACGTTGCCAACAGAGAATAGACCTTTCTCCCATATTGCCCATGTCCAACTACTCTTCTTCCAAAAAGCATGAGCAAATAGGCTTATCTTCCTAATATGTTGAGGAATTGGTGGGGAAGGCTTACAGCCAAATAGGAATCAACAGTGTTGATAGAGTATTTCCTGAACAATCAGTTTAAGTGAAAAATTACCAGTGTGCCCATTTACTATGCCTTTGTCCTGGAGAAGCAGCAGCATTCCGTAGACAATATGGCACCTTTAGTGTAGAGCTGCTGCTTGTGACTAAGTTGTGCACCTGGGGCACTGCTTGGCTACTGACGTGATACAACAGAACACAAGACTGAAGTCACCACAAGTTGACTGTTCATGCTTCACATTCACTATTTATTTAGAAACATCAAAGTCATCTCCTGATCTGCTTCACCAAGAACATCAAGATTAGGTAAAATGGGCTTCATAAATTCAGTGGTAATTTGAAAGCTGTGTCAAAAGAACATTTTGCTGAAATAAAAATACTGATAAAAACTGGGGACTCAGAATGAGTCCATTATCTTCCTCACCAAGTTTGCAGGAAAATTGCCTCTCAGTAGTTCCCATTCTCTGACGGAGTCAGGCTATTTTTACAGTCTGGGTTTGAACAAAGTGTCTGGGACTACCTGCCAAGGAGGGGCAGGCGCTTTGATCAAGGGGCTTGCTCATCACATGAGGTAATGGCACATCTGTTTGGACCATTTGAGTTTAGATAGCAGATGCTGCTGCAAACTGAATATTTGGAAAAACAACAACAAAAATAAAGAGAAAGCAACTTTAGAAACAATCCCTTTCGGCGCAGATTCACAGGCTGCTGCCAAAGACTTTCAGAGAGCTGTCTGCACATCCCAAGCAAAATGGGGCAGCTCTGATGCATCACAGATCTCAAGGCCAGCTGAAAGGATTAGTTGAAAATAACTTTTTAAAAATACAGCCAATTCCTTGCGATATTAGGACATTCAAAGTGATATTCTGAAATGGTGCAAATTCTGGCAAATGGCACACCTTGCTTCATGGCTGTGTTCAACAGAAAGAGTTATGCAATCCTTGCCGATGTTGAAGACTGCCAGATACCATTCCACCTCTACTCTTCAGGGACCTCACCTTTCTGGAAAGTTCATGTTCTATATTTGGGTCAATTTTAAACTAAGCACAAGCTATTTATCATTGGTTGGTTTTCTTTTCTTTTCTTTTTTTTTTTTTTTTGAGACAGAGTCTCGCCCTGTTGCCCAGGCTAGAGTGAGTGTCGTGGCATCAGCCTAGCTCACAGCAACCTCAAACTCCTGGGCTCAAGTGATCGTCCTGTCTCAGCCTCCCAAGTAGCTGGGACTACAGGCATGTGCCACCATGCCCGGCTAATTTTTTGTATATGTATTTTTAGTTGTACAGATAATTTCTTTCAATTTTTAGTAGAGACGAGGTCTCGCTCTTGCTCAGGCTGGTCTCGAACTCCTGACCTCGAGCTATCCACCCGCCTTGGCCTCCCAGAGTGCTAGGATTACAGGCATGAGCCACCGTGCCCGGCCCATCATTGTTTTTCTTTCTTTTTTTTTTTTTTATTTCAGCTTATTATGGGGGTACAAAAGTTCAGGTTACATACGTTGCCCATGTACCGCCTATCCCCCCGAGTCAGAGCTCCAAGCCTGCCCATTCCCCAGACAGTGCGCACTGCACTCATCATGTAGTAGGAGGGATACACCTATCCCTTCCTCCCCCCCCTCCCCAAGTCAGCACCATCAAGCGTGACCATTCCCCAGACGGTGCGCAACGCACTCATCATGTAGGCATACACCCATCCCCTCCCCCCACCCCCCACCTCAGTCTGATATCCAATTGGTATCATTCCCGAATGTACATTTAGGTGATGATCAGGGAAACCAATTTTCTGGTGAGTACATGTGATGCTTGTTTTTCCATTCTTGGGATATTTCACTTAATATAATGGGCTCCAACTCTCTCCAGGAGAACCAAAGAGATGTCCTATCACTGTTATTTTTTTTTTATTATTTCAGCTTATTATGGGGGTACAAAAGTTCAGGTTATGTATATTGCCCATGCCCCCCTCCATCCCCCCGAGTCAAAGCTTCAAGCGTGTCCATCCCCCACACAGTGTGCATCGCACTCATTATGTAGGTATACACCCATCCCCTCCCCCCACCCCCCACATCTGTCCGACACCCAATTGGTGCTATTCCCATATGTGCACTTAGGTGATGATCAGGGAAACCAATTTGCTGGTGAGTACATGTGGTGCTTATTTTTCCATTCTTGGGATACTTCACTTAATAGAATGGGTTCCAACTCTCTCCAGGAGAACAAAAGAGATTCTATATCACCGTTATTTCTTAGAGCTGTACATATACCACATTTTACTAAACCACTCATGTATTGATGGGCACTTGGGTTGTTTCCACATCTTTGCAATTGTGAATTGTGATGCTATAAACATTCGGGTGCAGGTGTCTTTTTTATAGAATGACGTTTGTTCTTTTTAATCTGCCTTTCAGACTGTCCATCCATGATCTAGCCCTTCATTCACCCATCCATCCATACTTGCATTTAATACAATGGTCAGACATTAAACTGTATATTTAGGCTTATTTTTATTTCTTAATTACATTGAATCAAATTATAAATTTTAAAACAAGTCATTTAATATGTTGGCATATTCTTATTTGGGGCATAAATAAGAGTTAGTCAAAATAGGTTTTAATTAATAAGGACTGTTATATATGCATGTACCTATAGAAAACATAAATGTAGCCATTTTAACTGGGGTGAGATGATATCTCGTTGTGATTTTGATTTGCATTTACCTGATAATTAGTGATGCTGAGCATTTTTTAAGATACCTATTGGACATTTGTATGTCTTCAAATGGTTATTATCAAAAAGACAGAAAATAACAGAAGCCGGTGAGGATGTGAAGAAAGGGGAAAGTTTGCACACTGTTGGTAGAAATGTAAATTAGCATAGTAACTGGAAAACAGTAAAAAGTTTTCTCAGAAAACTAAAAATAGAACCACCATACGCTCCAGCAATTCTACTGCTATGTATATACGCAAAATAAAGAAAATCAGTGTATCAAAGTGCTATCTGTACTTCCATGTTTATTATAGCACTATTCACAATAACCAAGGTATTGAATCAACCTTAGTGTCCATCAGTAGATAAAATGGATAAAGAAAATGTAGTATATATACACAATGAAATATTATTCAGCTATAAAAAAGAATGAAATCCTGTCATTTGCAACAATATGGATGGAACTGAAAGATACTATGTCAAGTGAAATAAGACAGGCACAGAAAGACAAACATCACATGTTCTCATTCTTATGTGGGAGCTATAAAATGTTGATCTCATAGAGGTAGAGAGTAGAATGGTGGTTACCAGAAACTGGGAAAGGTAGGGGGAAGGAGATGAAGAGAGATTTGTTAATGGGTACAAAAATACAGTTAGACACAAGGAATAAGTTCTAGTGTTTGATAGCACAGCTGGGTGACTATCGTTAACAAAACTTTGTAGTATATTTCAACATAGCTAGAAGATAAGACTTGGAATGTTTTCAACACAAAGAAATGATGAATGTTTGAGATGATAGATATTGCAGTTACACTGATATGATATTATACATTGTATGTATGCATCAAAATATCACATGTGCCTTATAAATATGTACAATTATTGTGCATCAATTAAAAAAAGGAAAGAAAACAGAGAACACTAGCTTTTTTCAGACAAATGCTAGATGCTCTATGTTTAGGGTAACTTTACAACCATGTTTGCCTGGGTAATACTTATTTTTGCATTATCCTTATACTCCATTTAGTTTATCATTTGTCCTGAAGTTTTCATTTTTAACAAAGTGCTAATTTGTATTAAAATAAGCTTTGATATGTTTGACAACTCCCACACTGTACTTTGAGCTTCTGTTGCGGTTTTAATTAGGCATATGTAGGAAGCATAGGCAGTAAACAGAGTTCTTATTTTACTATGTACTTAAAAGTATTAGTTGACCAGTACTGAAAATATAATAACCATGCTCTTTCTCTGCCTTGATCCCTTTGTAGGTACAGGGTAACTAAATCTCTCTCAAAGGGAAAGTAGAGTGTGTGCTGATAAAGTGAAGTGCTCTCAGCTACACATGATACATGTCTAGGTACTACTAACTCCTTCTGCTCCCCAGTGATGGTAGGAGGTGTTTTTATTTAGTTTGGTTTGGTTGGTAATCTGTTTTTATTACATTAGGAAGGACACAACTAAGGACATAGGCAGACATTCCTGATGAAGAAAATGCTAGAAATACAGTTATTATATCCAACACACCTGCCATGTAGATTCCTTCTTTCTCAGACCACAAAAATAAATTCCATTTTATTGCTTATTTTTAGCACATCACCAAAATGTATCAAATAATAACAGCCAAGCAGGATATACACTTAAATAGTAATTTTGCATACACCCAAACACAGGGAAGTCCAAACTCCTTGCTATGGTATTGAGCCCCATGAAATATGGGGAGAAGGATTTTCTACAAAAGAGCATGTATAAACAGCAAGGTGTGATGTTAGAGAGAAAAGAGTAAACAAGGAAAAACAGGTCCCTAAAACTAATGTTGCCTCCCCTTCATGATTAAGCCTGGGAGATTTTGTGTGGTACCTACACAGACTACATACACTTTGTTGATAGGATGGAGGGAGGCAGGCAGTCCCAGGGAAGCCCCTCATAAGTGGGTTCAAGAGAAGCAGAAGCAAGACTGGTTGAGGTAGCTTGAAATTTGTGTTATTATAGGATGATTAGAAACCAGACTGGTAGCTGGTCCAGTAGCCCATTAGTCCAGTGTGACTCAAGGTGAGAGTGAGACAACCTGGACACCATCACACCCTTCAATCACACCCTGGGAACACAGGGTCACACTATTTGAGCCAAAGAAATGGTGAAGCTCTTGTTGTCATTAAAATGGTCCAAAATCTTGAGGCTGAAGATCATATGTAGGGTGTAGGTGAAGATGAAGAGCACCAGTGAGGGGGGTGAACAGCCCCACCCAGAGGCGTGAGGGAAAGAAGCCAGTGTACTCCATGATAACCAAGAATCCAGGGCAAAGGATTTGGGCTTCCAAGACAGTCAGGTTAATTTCTAAAGAATACAGTACAAAGGGATTCCCTGAAAGTATGAGGGTGTGTCATTGCCTAGGAGATCATGAGGCTGTCAGCTTGCCAGTAATCAGAGTGACTGGGGACATGGGAAATTATAGGTTAAGTGTATATGAGATATGCATGATAAATAGGGGTTGAACAGCTCTGCTGTAGAGCTCATAAAGAATCTTTGAGCATTCTTGCTATAGTCATTTAGTTATACATTGTATAACGCAGGCCTATAATTATGTATGTATATAATTAGTACTTTAAATGTTGTAATAAATCCCTTCAATAATAAGATGCTGAAAACAAAAAAAAAGTTTAATCAAAAACTTAAGATTTGAAATTCAGTTTTTCAAGGAATTTGATGATGATTTGTATAACTTGAAAATATATTTGTTGACATTAATCAGACAATATAGGGGCTGCATTGACAACATGAAAATCAGGATGTTATTGAAGAAACATCAGCCAGTAATTTAAAAGTTAGCAATTATTTTTAGAAGATCATAGCAATAATTTAACATGGCATGCTGCAGAAGCCGTACATATCTAGCATTCTGTCTGATTGATTTTTGGTGTATATCAAATAACTATTTTTCTAAATTCATTGTACACACTTTTTATTCAAGGTTTTTTTCTGTGTGTGGAAGCACTGAAAATAATGCAATAGTTAAGTCCACATTAAAAGAAAAACTTGCAAACTGTTCTATATCTGCAACATCAGATGCTTACAATCCAAAATCAGCTAATTCTAACAACAATTAAATTTTTCACATTCCAAGTCCTAGATTGAAAGGTTTACTTTTGGAGGATCATGCCACTGAAGATAAAACCTCTGATATTATTGTATGTGCTATTATAAATTCAATTAAAGATTTCACATTCAGATAAATTATATGTGTTTGTAGTGATGGTACAAATACACATATGGGAAAGCATAGAATTGACATAAAAATCATGTTATTACTAAATTGGAAAATTTGGAATTGGTTTAGGTGAGCATATAGTTCATAATTTTTACCAAATAAATTATAATATTCTACCAGTCAAAAAATGCTCTAGTTGTCAAAAATGTATAAATATTGTTATGTAACATTTAAGACTATCATTTTGGTAAGCATAGTTTAAAAAATATGAGCAACAGGCACTTTCATACATTGTTTATGGAGTATAAAATGAGCCAGCTAATACAGGAAAGTGGACCCCAAAACTAAGATCCGGTCTGAAGGCCAGGTGGGTTCTTGGCTTGGCACAGGAAAGAATTCAAGAGCAAGCCAACAGAGTAAAGCAAAAGCAAGTTTCTTGAAGTAACAAAGAAACAGAAGGAAGACTGCTTCATAGGCAGAACAGTGGCTCTCTCTCAGAGCAACAGAGAATAGCCCTTTGTGAGTTTCCAGGATCTTATTTTATACTTTTTATTTAATTTTCTCTTAAGTGGATGGAGGATCATTCATAAGATTTTTGGGAAAGTGGTGGGGAGTTCCTGGAACTGAGAGTTCCTCCCCTTTTAAGACCATATAGGGTAATCTCCAGGAGTTGCCATGGCATTTGTAAACTGTCATGGTGCCGGTGGGAGTTTCTTTCAGCTTGCTAATGTGTTATAACTAGTGTACAGTGATCAGTGAGGGTAACCTGAGGTCATTTTTCATCACCATCTTGGTTCTTACTGGTTTTGACCTGCTTCTCCACAAAATCCTTTTTTATTAGGGACCTTGGTTTGGGTCTTAGTGAGCAGGGCCTGCCAGTTCCCTATCTCACAACCACTTTGCAAACTTTGTTTGCAGTTTCTAATATTGTTCACAAATACATGCCTTATGACCCAGCAATTCCACTCTAGGTATATATCTAAAAGAGATGAGTGAATATAATATGTTCCTCAAAAGACTTAGAAAATAATTTTTATAGCAGTTTTATTCTTAAGAGCTGAAAACAATCTAAACATCCATGAACAAGAAAATGGGTAAAAAGTGGGGTACCTCATACAAAGATGTGCTTTTCGGCAAATAAAAAGGCATGAATGAATGGTACAAGCAACAATATGGATGATTATCACAGACATAATCCCGAGTGAAGAAAGCACATAAATTCAGACATAAAATAGTAATTCCATTGTTACAAAGCTCAAGAACAGAAAACACTGTTCTATGGTGATATAAATAAATCAAATAGTGTCTACCTCTACTGTGGAAGGGAGATTAAGTAGAAAGAAGCAAAAAGGGGTGATGGGAATATTCTATATCTTGCTTTGATTTGGAGAAGGATTCATATGATGCATACATATGGCAGAATTGAACTGTACAATTGTACACACTAGGCTATATAATTGATGTGTGCACGTTTTCCTATATGCAATATAGTACTCATAAAAAGAAAATGTTAAATGTTCAATAATGTTAGTTGTTATATTAAAAATGCATATATTATCTGGTTAAAAACTGACATTTGTCCTGTTAGGAAAAAAAATATATGTGTCAAAGCAGTAGTTTTGATGAAATGTCAAACAGTGCTAGTATTAAGACAAATATGGCTAAAACTCTAATTAATATACATATACACATTAAAAGGGCTAAGTATTTTGATATTATTTTGTAATCATCAAAAAATAAAAATAGTTTCTTAAAAAAATTACTTTAGTATTCATAGATACATTAATTTTTTGAAGATAATTTTAAATAGAGCTACTTTATAACATCAACATATTAAATAATTTCTTAATAAGTATTTCAAAATTATATAATTTTAATTGTTTTAAATGTCTCCCTTTGCTCTCAAAAGTGTCATAGTATGGATAACAAATTATATAGTTATCATATTTTTATGTTATCATTTGAAATTTGCAGATTGTGTGAGGGCAATGTATTATATATGTTTTACTAGTTACAAAATCAAGGCTCAGAGAAGATAAAAAACTCACGAAAATCTGCAAGATATTTGGTAACAGTTGGAAATGAGCTGCCGGGGGAAGGATTTGCTTTAAAATCTTTCCTTTAATCCACAATCACTGTGTTTCCTTTGAACTGAATGATTGCTTGATTGATTAACTCATGTAAGAAGCATTTATTCAGGGTCTATAGGATGATATGCTATACTCTAGGTTACAGAGTTTGAAGGTGCTGAAATATAATTATTTCCTAGAAAAACTCACAGTCTAATTAAGGAGACATAAGAATGACTTACAGTGCAAGATGAAGGTTTTATGGTGGCCTTACAGACAGAAATCCCGGGTGCCCAAAGATGAAGTGGTTATTCTTTCCAGCAAGTGAGATTTGGGAAAGAAGTAATGATTAACAAATTTGTTGTCTCTACATTATTTCTTTTTTATATGATTAGGTATAAAATAGAAAGTTAAGATTGCATGAAACATATACATATGCAACACATACACATATATAAACTTAAAAGAATATTGAGCAAATACTTATAAAATTACCACCCAAGTTAAGAAATATATTGACAGAACCTAAGAAGTCTACAGAATCCCAACCCTTATACTGACTTCTGTGAAAATCATTTTTAAACACTTTTAACATATGTGTATACAACACAAAAATGTAGTTTTGTGTTGCCTGTTTTTGAATATTTCATAGATAAAATCATACAATAATATATTAATAATATAAACGTGTTTTTTCTAGATATTGCCATATATTTTGGGTTGGGTCTGTAGAAATACCCGTCAATTTTGCTTTGCATACTTGGAACCATCTGGAGAATAGCAGATGAATTTCTTCTCACCACTATGAATTATCACCATTACCATTCATGAGGATTTGTTGGAACTATACCATGCCCTAATGAATAGAGGGTTTGTAGTACAGAAAACATGCAGCCTTGGTTCACAATAGATGATTGTGCACTGGGGAGAAATTCACCACCTTTGCTCTAATTTGAATGTATACCCTCCAAAATTCATGTTGGGACTTAATCCCCATTGTGGTGGTATTAAGAGGTGGGGCCTTATGATTAAGTTGCGGAAGGCTCTGATCCCATGAATGAATTAGTGTCTTATAAAAGGACTGGAAGGAATTAGCATAGACCCTTTTGGCCCTTCTGTTTCCACCAAGTGAGGACACCAAGAGAAGATGACATTTATGAAATGGGCCTTCACTAGACACAGAACTGGCCAGTGCCTTGATCTTGGACTTGCCAGCCTCCAGAACTGTGAGAAATAAATTTGTGCTCTTTGTAAATTAGCCAGTTTCAGGTGCTTTGTTACAGCAGCACTAATAGACTTGAACATTTTTAACTTTCAAAGGATTTACTTTTGTGAACAAGGTAGTTTAATAATAATAACTAAGAGACACTGAATGCTTACTATGTACCAAGCATTTTTTAAAAATGCTTTGTACTTTATAATATAGTAAACCAGTGTGCAACTTGGAGATGCAAAGATGAGTTTTCCAGTTCTTCGTCCATGAAATAGTGTTTTCAGCAGGAGGAGCAAACTGAGCATCTTTTCTCTTTTTGTATTTTTTATTTTAAAATATTTAATTGACAAATAGAGATTATATATATTCAAGGTATACAATGTGATGATTTGATATGTGTATACATCATGTAATGAATACCACAATCAAATTAATTAACATATCCATCACAAACCATGCTGTACATTGGATCTCCAAAATTTGTTTATCTTATAACTGAAAGGTTATGTCCTTTTATTAATATCTCCCTATTTCCTGTATCTTCTGACCCCTGGTAACCATTGTTCTACTCTCTGCTTCCATGAGTTTGACTTTTTAGTTTCCACATATAAGTAAGATCATGTAGTATTTGTCTCTCTGTTTCTGGTTTATTTCACTTAGCATAATGTCTTTCAGGTTCATCCATGTTGTCACAAATGGCAAGATTTCCTTCTTTTATGGCTGAATAATATTCTATTGTATATACATATATGTGTGTATATATATAACATATATCACATTTTGTTTATCCATTCATCCATCAGTGGACACTTAGATTTTTTCCATATCTTGACTATTGTGAATAATGCTGCAATAAACATGAGGGTGCAGATATCTCTTCAATATACTGATTTCATTTCCTGTTGATATATGCCCAGAAGTTAGATTGCTGGATTCTATAGAAGTTCTGTTATTAATTTTTTGAGGAATTCACATAATGTATTCAGTGAGAAGCAGAACTTTTATCACTACTCAGTGTTTAAAAGTATCTGAACACAGTTAAGGTATATACATATGGGAATTCATTGAAGAAATCAGAACACAGTTAATAACTTCAATGCAGGCATTCAAAGTTCTCTATTAACTTTTCACAACTTAGGAACACAAACACAGGCTTGATTGAACAGATACAAAACTGTTTCTATTTGATATCTGTTAGAATTCATGTAATTGCCTCACTCAGACTTTAGAAGTATATCCACGAACTCAGTAGATATCCTGTCTTTCTAAAAATAGAACAGAATCTTATGATAAAAATTTTCATTTTAAAATGCCATTTTTAAAGTTTCTCTGAAGTACAGTCCTGGAAAGACCCTAACCATAATAACTGGAACAGTTGTTATTCAAGTAATTGTAGACAGATTTCCATATGTGTTAAAACATCTTTGTTAGAAATTAAGTATCTGTGAGTCTAAAAGACAAGCGGAAGGATAATCAACCCATGAAAGAATTTTGTACATAATAGCTAAGAAGGCAATAATGAATAATGCATATGTTGTTATTTACATAATTACTTGCAACTGAGTTTTTCATATGTGCCTAATTCTCTAGGGGAAGATAGAATGTTGTAAAAGCCAGAAGATTAAAATAAAATAAAATAAAATATGATTACATGAATAATTTGTTCTTTTGAAGACTCATTTCAGTCAGTGATGAAAGATTATATGGAACTAGTCTGAGGACATGAAGGAGCTGTTGAGATCTTCATCTAAAAATAACATATCCTAAACATTTAACCTTAACATGTTTTCTTTTTGTTTTTTCCTTTTACTTAAATTTTATACACACTACTTGGATATCTCAATGGGCAAGAGTTCCATTCTCCCAATAATACACAGCTGGCTCCTTTGGGACTTTGAGTTTGCCTGTGAAATCCCAACAGCCTTTTTCTTTTGTTGTTCACTGTGATCCAGCTGAACATAATTGTATCTAATAGTTGGTGAACTGAAAATCCCTATGGAATTTTTAGAGAGTGACTAAGGGATCAAAACTGTGGACAAAAACTGAAATATAATTTAAAAAATAATTTTCTGTAATGTTGTATCTTTTATGTCTTAGGGCTTCATTAGAGTTTAGGAGCTTGCCTTTCTCCATCACCTGTCTTTCATGTGCTCGTCAGTCCTTATATGCGTTTGTAAGTTCTGGCAAATGTGTTCTTTTTGAACTTCAAAGTCTTGCCATTACTGTCAGCCTAACATATTTGTTTCTTGAATGGTTATTTCTGACTCCTCAACTCCACCCTAATCCAACACAAAATTTTTTTTGTGAGTTACCATATACGAGGGCTGTCTGGAAAGTACTGTTAATACAAAGGGAATAGTTTTCATGGTGTTGTAACCTGGTAGCCAAGGGGCGTGGACTGCAATGCGCATGTGTGAACAATGACGACTTCACTATATTAGTCACTGGGATGCTAGAGGCTGTTGAGTGAGCATGGGAACCGTGTGGCCAGCGCGTTCGGAATGACTGAGTGAGTAGAGCAATGATCTGAATCAAATTTTGTGTTAAGCTTGATATTCCTCTGCGAAAATATTCAGATGATTCAGAAGGGTTTCGGGGATGATAGTGCAGTGCAAATGAAAATGTGGCATAAATGTTTTAAACATGGTCGAGAATCTGTTGAAAGTGATTCACTTTCAGGAAGGCCTCTGCAATAATCAGAACACCTGAGAATGTTGAACATGTACGGTTAGGTTAAGAGACTCTGGGCGAACTCTGTGAGGTCCCAAGGTGCCTATTTTGAAGGGAAATGAGGCGTCATTTTCCTATATACAATGTTTCTTGTATCTTCCTCAACAAATGTCTCTATTTTTCATATTACACGGCTGGATAGTTTCTGGGCAGACCTGCACATTCAAACCTATAATATGTGTGCAGTGTTTGTCCTTTGAATGATAACTACAGTCACTACAATCAGCCTGTTAGCACATAGCAATAATAAAATTATAAAACATCTGCAAAGAAACCTTCCTATGTTTTCTTGCTTATATGTAGAAACTAAAAAAATCAAATTCATAGAAGCAGAGAGTAGAATGGCGGTTACCAGGGGCCAGAAGGTAGAGGGAATGGGGAGATATTAATGAAAGGACACAAACTTACAGGTATAAGATAAACAAATTCTGGAGATCTAATGTACAGCATGGCTTGTGATGGATATGTTAATTAATTTGATTATGGTAATAATTACACAATGTATAAATATGTCAAATCATCACACTCATACCTCAAATATATATATAATATCTACTTGTCAATTAAATATTTTAAAATAAACCTATGGAAACTATGGAAATTTACATTGTGCATTCCTCTAACATGCTGTTGCCTAGTTAAGAAGTATAATCACAATTAATATCATCAACCAACTCCAGCATCTTTGTAATTACTGCTCCTTTCAAGTTGCAAATGCTATAACTATTGCATAAACCATTGTACCCCTTTTCATCCTAATCCCCTATTTTTTAAAAAAAAATTAATTATTACAGGTACATAATAGTTGTATATATTTATAGGGTACATGTGATGTTTTGATACAGGCATACAATGTGTAATGATCAAATCAAGGTAATTGGGGTCTCCATCATCTGAAGCATTTATCATTTCTTTGTATTAGAAACATTCCAATTCCACTTTTCCAGTTATTTTCAAGCACAGGTGAAACGCCACTTTTCCAGTTATTTTCAAGCACAGGTGAAACGTATAGTAATTGTGATGCCACAGTGCACCAGCTTTTATCACTTCCCCACTTACCACCAGTAATTGGATACTTGTGGTCATATGAATGTTGAGTGATCCAGTTTCACAAGCCCATCCTTAGAATCTGCTTCCTGGAACCACTTGTGGTAATAGTTGTGGTAGGCTAAGTTTCCCCACAAGCTGGTCCTGAGATAAGGATTTGAGTGAAAAAGTTTATTTGGCAGTTTTTCTTAGAAATTTTCCTTAGGGGTGTGTGGAAGTAATATGGTTTAGGGATGAAATCTAACACAACATGATGCATTATTGAGCAGATTACTAGTATGGGCATTAAGGGATACATCTTTCTGGGTCCTTCTTTGAGACTGTACTGAGTATAAGTCAGAATTTTTCCACCTGGGGTTGTAGGGTATTCATTTAACATTTTTTTTTTTTTTTAATTTAGAGTTGCTCTCAGACATTTATTACTTGGCATCATAGCCTAGCCCCTGTGAAGGCAAACAAAGATTTGTTTTCAGAAAAAGAGTTTTTAGATTCTTGCAGTAGGATGGTGAAGGCTAGTGTAGACTGATTGAGTCTGGATATGAGCAATGAACCAAAATTAGAAGTTGACATATACTTCCAATAATATTTGTTTATCCCTAATATTTAGTTATCTCTAAACTAATAATCTTTGAGAAATTGCGTTGTAACTATGGTTTTGTCTGTGATGCTGTTGCATGTTTTCCTGTGTGATTGTCTGGAAGAAATAAAGTCAGCATTCTTCACCTCTATACTCAAAGCTCCTCACAGTCTATACTCAATTTATCAACCTCTAGTTACCTCGTATTATTTCCCTATATATTTTTTTCTAAATAAT
Organism: Eulemur rufifrons; assembly: GCF_041146395.1. Classification (NCBI taxonomy): domain Eukaryota; kingdom Metazoa; phylum Chordata; class Mammalia; order Primates; family Lemuridae; genus Eulemur; species Eulemur rufifrons. Next base: position 19,685,268 of record NC_091000.1, on the reverse strand, counting down.
CTGTTATTTTTACCAGGCCAGTGTCTAAAGGGTTATCATTCTCATTCCTTGCAAGTACTCATCATCCTGACTAAAATGGCCTTCCTATAGTTTTTAGCCTGCATAAAGTCCACGATTTTTGTTTAAAGCATTCCCTCAAGTCCAACATTCCCCACTATGAATCTGCAGACCCATAGTTGACACAGTTGACTTAATTTTCTAAAATTTCTGTATATATATCTCACCTATTTGGGCACCTATTGACACCTTAGTTTGTGTAATTTTAATAAGCTTGTCTTTTCTTTTAAAATGTGTTGTAAGGACATGGAAACCAAAGAGTATTTTTATTTCCTTTGATATTTTGAGTTCCTGGAACTGTTTTGTCTAGTTTTGCAGGCTCAACAAACACAAAGTATATTAGTGGAAGAATAATTGAATAAGTAAGTCAGCAGCATTATTTAAAGGTTCCCCAGAGCCATTCACTTTCTTAAGTCCATAGGCAACTCCCTAATTTTTTGACTAAAAGGGCCAGTTATAATTTTTCCTACTTTAAGAAAACAATTCCCAACTATGTCCGTATATCAGAATTACATAGAGAGCTTTTAAAAACTACAGTTGACCAGGTCTCATTTTAGATCTACTGAATCAGGATTTGGGGAAGTGGACCTAGAGATGAGCACTTTTTTTGTTGTGTAACAATGGTGATAGATAATCCCCAATATAGAGATTGTGAAAATTGTATTCCATATCTAGGAGGAAAAAAATATACTCATTTTTACTCAATAACGGTTTCAACTCTGTTTAAAAAATCAAATTGTTTTATAAGCAGATTGGAGGAAGCTGTGCTCTAATTTATATTCCCAAATTACCAAAATGAGCACATCTGATTCTTGACCACTGATTAATTGAAATACAGACTCAAAATTTCTTCAAAATTACAAATTGTATTAAAGATTAGAGAGCACATATTTACCACAGCTTCCTACATGGTCTTCCAAAAATAGCTGAATCTAATTTCCTTCCCCTGAGATTAATTTTTTTCATTTGAGTCTTATGGCTTCTTTTTCTGCATACTTTCCTCTATCTTGATTTTATATATTTAATAATTAAAATATTTTAATGGTATTTAAGCATTATTAAAAATAAAGAAATATAATTAACCTATAATTTCACTAGTATAGCACAAGAATAGTTTTTCCATTTTTGTGTGTGTCCTATAAGTCTTAGTTGTTCATTTGTTCTTAGTGGTTTTTGCCTACACCAACATTGATTGAACCCAACAAAATTAAATTCAATTAGTTTTCCACCCAAGATAACAGCAGCACTTCCTGTTCTCCTGCTTACCAGTCACATGGACTGAGATATGGAGAAATAGAAAAGACAAAAAAATAGAAGCAGAAAATATGGTCAGTCTACTATAAGCTTTTCTTTAGCTATCATCACAAATGTTTACTTCTGAATAATGATCACACATAGTCCAGCAGACTCGTAATCCCTTGCTGTGCCCTTGACTTCTGCATGCATTTAAATACCTCAGAGGTGTTGCATACTCTGCTTCCACGCTATCACTTTTTCAGTCTACTTTCACGTGCTCAATTATTGTTCTTTAGGCCACATCACTGAGCCAGGGTGGTTGAGTTATAGCATTTAACAATTATTACACTAAACAAGAAAAGAGTAAGAAAATACAGTAACTTTTTAATTCAAGATGTTAAGTTCATTTTTCTGTTCTATTCTTACATAAAGCAGAAGGAAGACACAAACCACTATGACTAGGTAAATAGAAAACTCGAAGAATAAAACTTCGAATTACTATACCAACTTCAAAGGTGATTTTTTTTTTTTTTTAGGAAAATACGAAACACAACCAAAAAACAATGATGCAAACACATCACTAGATAGACTGGTGTAGAAAAAGGAAGAAAGCACGAATATCCAAAATTGGAAATGAATATAGGCAAAAGACTCTAGGTAGAGAGAAAATATAAATAAGGAGAGCAGTTTGCACAATTCCGTAAATATTAATTTGAAAATTTAGGTGACATTTGTCTCTTTTGTCAGCCTTTGATGAAAGCAGCAAGAGGCAGCCAATTCCTAATGTTATTCTCATTTTTTTTTTTAACATTGTCTCCCTTTTACAGAGTTGAGGCACAAAAGTCTTAAATGATTCCTTATGCAAAGCAGAAGACTCCAACATGAGTTCCCCTACGTTACCTTCCCTATACCTTAAAATGTGCATGCCTAAATCTCTTTTTCCTTACTGTTCATGCATTAAGGAAGTGTTCAGATAATTTCAAGGGCAAATATTTTATTTTACTCTAGATTCTATTCCTTCCAGGCAAATCTAGGTTCTTACTACTTCAGGAATATATAATGTATCTTATAGCTAAATTTTTAAAATTTCTTTCCAGTGAATTCTTTTATATTTTCCCCCAAACATTCCAAATTAATTATTATTATGATCTGCACATACACATATATTATAGACCATGAACCTTGTCTTCCTTTCAATGTTCTTTCCAATATTTTGTCTTAAAGTTATCTAATATTCTTGATCATATTTTCCATACTCTTTTCATTTCTCCAGTTCTTGTAAGATTGTAGATCTAAAAACTTTATATTTAAATTAATTAAAATCAAATAAAATTAGAAATTCAATTCATAAGTCACACTAGACATATTTTAAGCTCTGAATAGCTACATGAGCCTACTATATTGGAAAGTACAGATATAAAGAATTTTAACCATCGTGGAAAATTCTGTTGGAGAGCACTGGGAAGGACCAATTTCCAAGTGGGATTTCATGAATGAAAGGTTTGCCTTTTCATGTGACAGATATACATTTGTTATTGGATTAGAACCCATTGCTCCATAATTAGTAATTGTCCAGAAACATGTAATATTTTTGATGAAAATAGTCATAGTACATAGAATTTATTTCAACAGTAAAGAATATATATGTTTGTGTCTGTATGTGTTTCTGTTTATATAGCAGCACATTACTAAATACCCCATTATGAAAATCCTAATATGTATTACTGAATATGTATTTTATTTATTTATTTTTTTTTTGAGACAGAGTCTCACTCTGTTGCCCGGGCTAGAGTGAGTGCCGTGGCGTCAGTCTAGCTCACAGCAACCTCAAACTCCTGGGCTTAAGCGATCCTACTGCCTCAGCCTCCCGAGTAGCTGGGACTACAGGCATGCGCCACCATGCCCGGCTAATTTTTTGTATATATATATTTTAGTTGTCCATATAATTTCTTTCTATTTTTAATAGAGACGGGGTCTCCCTCTTGCTCAGGCTGGTCTCGAACTCCTGACCTCGAGCTATCCACCCGCCTCGGCCTCCCAGAGTGCTAGGATTACAGGCGTGAGCCACCGCGCCCGGCCCTGAATATGTATTTTAAATCTGAACATCCTAAGTGTAGATTTAACAGTAAAAAAAGGGGGAATTTTTGCGGGTAAGATTAAAATAATTAAAGGTGAGGATAAAGAAAACTTGTAGAGTGGAAGATAAGCTTAAGCAGTAGAACTATTAATATTTTTCAGAATTTTTCTACAATTCTTATTTGAAAAATATTTTTATAATCTACGTAAAGAACTGTACTGAGTTTATACTCACTAGGCATAGTGATGTTTTTAAATAAAAGATGGCTTTATAGTTCTTAAAGTGTGACTTATGTTATTGGAAATATTGGTCATTTGAGATATGTAAAGGTTATGATAGTAAATGGTGCACACTCTTCAATTAAGTTTGACACTGCACAAGACACGTGTGTGACTGATGTTCATTCAGATGAAAATAAAATGTAAATATCAAAGCAAAGTACATTCGGTGTTCAGTCAGCTGAACATTAAGTTCAAATAAAATCCATTAATTTTCAATGTTCTTTTGCAAGAGATTGCAATATGCAATATTGTCAGTTCATATATCTGGGTTTACATGAATCAATAGCACATCTAGCTACTGCACAGGCAACATAGATACCAAAATGTTGCTAATGTCAGCAATAGAGTAAGTGAATAATTTGCTCTTTTTAAGCCAAATACTAAATCATTGACATTATATTTGTTGTCTTTTAACAATTTAAAATGTGTCACTTATAAAGTGGAAGTATTAGATGGGTTTTTGGTGGAATAAGAACAAGAAGAAAGTAAAGCCTCTAAAATGTAGGGGAAAAATTACAATAGTTAGAAGAATGACCTCTAAAGCTAATATTGATTTGCTTAGAAAATATTGTTTTTCTAAAATTTCTTATGTTACAAATGATTTATCTTTACAAAGACACTTTAAATTCTAATATAGGCTATTTCATTCCTTAGCCCCTCACAGTTTCATGATTTGGTGTATGAAGGTATTATGGTTGTAAATATAAAAAAATTAAGCCAGCTTAAACAGACAAACCAACAAAGAAATCTACTTTAGTTATGTAGAGTTTTTGTTTGTAGTTTTTAAATGGAACTCAAGGCAGAAATTCACTTTGGCATTTTTGCACGGAAGTGGAGCAAGGAACAGGAAAAACTCATGTGGAAAGCAAAGTGTACACCCTCCGACTCTCCTGTAGCCCTCCTCTTTCTCATTGCTGCTTAATTTTCTCTCTGCAGATGAGCTTTCTCTGTTACTTGGTTCATATGGCAGAAAATGGCTACCCATAAATCCTGAGTTTTTATATTTCCACTATTTAAAAGACCAGTCTCTTAGATATCTTACTTGAACTTGTCAGCAATTTAATCTCCCAAGAGTGAGTTAACAATCCATCTTTCAGGACAGAAGCTAGTCTCGTTTGGAGTTTGGACTAATCACCCAAACTGTAACATAGCTCATACTTAAATCCGTTTTCTTGGTATACTAGAGAGTCTCAAATGGTTATTTTGAACTTAGCCTCCTTCTTATTATATTTTATCAGTAGATGAATGGCATATAGGTATGGAGCAGGGACATTTAATTACCTGGTATTTTGGTCTTTAAGCACCTAATACAGGTAAATGCAGGCCAGGGCACATAAACTGTCTGGCCCTACAATCATTCTGAGATAAATTTCTTATTTGTTTATGCAGTCACCTGTGAAACTTGCCACAAGATATTTGATTAGAGAAGAAGGTTGGGATGTTAAAGGAGAAAATTGACTAATTCAATATGTAACTTTTGATTAAAGATATTTTTTAGAAATTATTTTTCAATGCTCAGTCTTACTTTTTTCCTCCAAATACATTGGCTTGAGTTATATTCTGCCTCTTTTGTTTTTCATTTGTGCAAACGAATGGTATATGGATATGGAGCAAAAACATTTAAATACCTAGCATTTATGCAAATGAAAAACTGCTAACCAGTGATTAGACAGCCTTGGCTGAATTTAGCTGAATACCAAGCAGCCATTTTTAGGTCAATATTCCAACAGCACATGCATACTCTACCAGGCTTCACTGGAGAACTTATCAGATTTCTTATTTGCTCATAAGCTTTTGGTGCAACTTATTTTGAAACTGGGCAAAGGTTTCTATCCGAAGCTATTTCTAATTAAAATACATTTCTGCAGCCCTTCTGTCTATTTAAACATACCTTCTAACCTTTTACTACCTGAATCTGGAGAGCAGGTCGTAAAACATTAAATATGAGAAAGCTGGGAAATGTAGCACACTATAAATACATGAAGGTAGGAGCTCAAAAAGTGTGGACTTAAAGATTTTGTTTCTTTACAAAGGTTTAAATGAAGAGTCTGTTACATGAATCTTTGCTTTCAAAGTAGACTATCATTTTTAAGCAAGAAGAAGGAAATGTTTGACTTTACGAAGAAAACATTCTGCCTTAAGAAAAATTCAGAAGAATGAAAATGACTATATAGAAATAAGCATGAAATTCACAATTTCCTCACTAAATATTTTTTAAAAATTAGTGTTTCTTGTTTTTGTTTAAAAATTTCTTCCTGAAAGGTAATATAAGATGATTTGTGTGTGCGTGTGTGTGTGTATGTGTGTATGTGTTGGCATAAATAATAAAATTATCTAAAAAATAGATGATACATCTTACATAAACTTGTTTTATAAGAATGTTTTTAATACCATTTTATGCTTTACTATGTGAATTTAGAAATAATTTTAATTTTATCTTATATAAATTCTATGTTGTTTTACTATTATACTCTAGTTGAAAATGGGGAATTTCAGAAAAGCAAAAAATGACTTACTGGAGGCACCTCAGACAGTAAGCACAAACTTCTCCAGTCACCAAACTTACAAAACTTTCAACTGTGCCAAGAGTGGTGACTTAAATGACAAAGAAGGCACTGCGTTATTATCATAATATCAGTATCTGAAAGTGCATTAACACCCACAGTCTTTTGAGGTTTTGATAAACCTGTTAATTCTTCTAGTGGTAATGGCAATGTTGAGGAAAAACCAACTGGTAGTACACTAGAAAAACACTCCAGGATCGTGTACTACCTAAAATTCATGATGGGACAGGCAGAGGACTGATAAAACAAAACAAAAAAACCAACAACAAAAACTCCAAACCAAAACAAACAAAAGAAACTCAATGTATGTAAGAAATTTGATGTTGATTGGTGAATTAGATTTAACTGTATGTGCATTTGAATGCTGAACATTAAAAAAGTGTTTCAAAAGAAATACTATGCAGGTTTGAGATCACACAAGGATTTCTGAAAATTCAAGTGAAATGTATTTATGTTTTTAGAACACATTTACATTGAACTAAATAGAGACAGATGAAAGAGGAATTTGCAATAAGAAAGTAAATAATCCCCAAACTAGCTCTTCTCTTCTGTACAAAATATACAATTTTGGACAGTAAAGCATGGTTTTCTTCCAAGTATATTATACAGTAGAAAAATACACTTAAAATTATATCTAAAATTTTTGCTTGATTCCTTCAGTCCATTGACTGCACTAGAAAAAGAGGATTAATCACATCTACTCACTATAGAAATCTCACAACATGTTTTCCAGATAATAGCCTATAATTGACTTAAAGGAGAAGCACTGGTTTGGCAGCTTTGTGAAATCTAAATACCTCATGTGTCAGATTGGAAATGAATATCTGCCCACAGATGTGTGAATAAGGGTTCTGAAAGCATTTTATGAACTTCAAAGTACTATGTAAATGGAAACTATTACTTTTAGTTAACCATGATATAGAAAGATATTAGAAATGAAGTTTTTCTAATGATCTCAAATAAATCATTATAATCTCATGAAGAATTATAAGATTTTTCAGTTATTCATTCTGAGTCTGCTAGGTGTACTTGTTTTTGGTCTTTGAGATAATATTTTACATTTGCCAGTCCAAAATTTCTGAGATAATGTAATTAAAATGAGCAAACATATCATACTTTTAATAATAATCTTTTTTCTTTGTCAATACCTATGTTTCTCTTAATTGTTTTTGAGTTTAGCAGGATGTTACTAACATCACTGGTGATATTGCGTTCTCTAAAATGTTAACTTAAACATTAGCTTTTTATTGGCTCTTCAGCATTATTATTGTGGGTACTGAATTCATTTATACATTTATTTCACCTTTTACCTTTATTAAATTTACAAGGTTCATAAATTTTTCATCAAGATTTTACTGGAGTTTTTGTTAAAACTCCATAGATAAAATGAATCTTGAGTCTTCATAGTAATAGCCACAACTAATTGTACTGTTTAAGGAAAACTACATTTTCTTGAGGAAATTTGTCATTGACTAAAACCAGCAGTAGAAATTACAACATTAATAGCATTTACATTACATATTGGTTTTCCAAAACTCTGGCTTGATTCAAAACTGCTATTTATCTTATAATATTTTATTTTAAATTCATAACAGACTGAGGAATAGGAGGAAGGGAATGGGTCTAGAGTTTAACAGAGGCTTTTTGAATATTCTATTACCTTTAAATAATTTCAGGTCATGAAATTAAAAGGAACTCTGTAGTGTTTTAAAATTCCACAGAAAAGAATAAATAAACATTTGAACTCAGTTTTTAATCATTTAAAAAATCTCCCACGGTTTGTAAGAAAGTACCTTGCACATAGCAGGTGCTCAGTAAATATTTGTGGACCTGGCTCCACTCACCAATACCACACCAAGTTTACTAGCCCCACTAAACTGCCCACTAGATGGCAGTCCCATACAGAAAAGTCATAAGAATCTCAGAGAAAATTGTATTTATGCCCAAACTTGTCATTTCTTTTACAACAACAAAAACTTAAATATTTTAAAATTAAAATAAAGTCAACTTTTATATTTTTCTTTGTGATTTGCCAGTTTTTCTTTTGGCTTTTAAAATTAATTTGAAAATTACAAAATTATAGTTTTTCTAGAAAACAGTACATCTCTCAGCTTTGGGTCCCTTGTATGAAATTAGTGAATGTCATAACACTTCTGAGGATGGAGAAAGTGTGAGGAAAGCCCATACAACAGGACCTTTCCTCATTTTTCATGGTACAACTACTTGTGGTGAGGTTGCCCTGTTTCAAAGGCAAGCACAGCAGAAATACACGGTGCATAGAGTGTGGTGCTGGCAATGCCTGCTAACCAGTATCCATGACTGAGGAAAACACAGAGAAGAGGGATGGAGCAGAATGTCATAATTCAGTTCTAATGTCCAATAACTCTTGATAAAAATCTTTTAATTCTAGTTTGTTACACTGTAGTTAGAGACACTATCATAGCTGAAATTGAGGAGCCATTTATGTATATAAGAAGGTTATTTGTGTCGTCTGCATATTTTTCAAATTTAATATTCTGAGAACAGTGCAGTAAATGTAAGGAAAGAATTACACTTTTTGTGAGGTGAACGTGATAACCACTACACTACGGAAACAACTGTAGAATTACACTTTTTGAATAAGGTAGACATTAAATATTCAAATATTTAATAGTAGTGGTTTTAACAGTATCGTTTCCTATATGTCTTCTGAAAATTAATAATTTAGGTAATTTGTAAATTTCTTCAAACTTATTTTTCAGTGGAAAATACCACAGTGGAAAGTACCACAGGGCTGGTGTTAGAGGTTAATCACTCAGCCAATGACTGAATCTAGCTAACTTGCTACCATCTGCATATCAACACAACTCTCTTGCTCTTTGTATGGGTTATCTATTGCTTCATAACAAATTATACTAAAATTTAGCTGCTTAAAAACAATAAGCATTATCTCAACATTTCTGTGGATTAGGAAATTGGGCACAGCTTAGCTTAGGTTGTCTCAGGCTACAATCAAGGTGTTGGCAGGGGCTGCAGCCATCCATGTTGCTGTTGGCAGGCTGTGGGTCTTGGCTAGAGACATCTATGTGGACTTCTTCATTATTCAAATTTAATAAGGTAATTGAGAAAGATATTTTGACGACATATATGAATGGAATATATGAATGGAAAAATTAAGGTCTATTTGGGATAAGTTAAAGAGAAATCCTCCTCTTTTAAACAAAATTTTACTGCTGCTAGAATAGAAAATGTATTTGTCCATACAAAATAGTCTATTTGAAAATTAACAGTAAAGTTAAAGATTTATTACTTAAATTTAAAATAATTTCAAAAATTCTTTAAATTGCATCAAAAGTTTTCCTAAGGATGTGGTAAATTTTATAAAATATACATGCGATCATACTGATAGCCTAGAATGATTTTAATAATCCAGGTAAATGATTCATGTATTTTTCCATGCTTAATCTTACCCAACAATCAATTATTTTTTCAATTTTCTCTCAAGTATCAATATTTATATTAAGTAATTGCCACAATATCTATAACATCACTGAAAAAAATTTATGAACATAGTTTTCTTTTTCTTCCATGGATGACACAGACATGATGATAAGTCATGTCTACCATATTATTTAGCATTGTACTCTTCAATTTATCTAACTTTTTAAGTTTCATAATTATTAAATGATTTTTGCAAGAATATTTTTCAGAGGAACATATACTTTAAGATTTTGAAAGTTATCATAAAACCAATGAATCATGGTAGGCAGCTTCCAAAATGGCCCCAGTGATTCTTGCCTCCTGGTAATAATTAATGCCTTATGTAATATCTATCCTTTGAGCAACCTGTTGACTCCCCTTAATTTGTGGCATTACATGCAACAAAAACACTATAAAATGTTGGTTATAGTTAATAATATGAATGCTGAAATATTTAGGGACACACTACAGATGTCTGCAACTTTCTTTGAAATGCATCAGAAAATAAGATTTCATTTATTGAGATGAAAAGATTTGTAATAAAAGAAATATATCAAAATATTAATAGTGGAATATGGTGATGAATCTAAGAATATTCACTCTAAAATTTCTATGTAACTTTCTTGTAGATTGGAAATGTTTTCACAAAGAAATGTTGAATAAATTGATTGAATACATACGTGTTTCTTACATGGAGAAATATAGCAAACCAGGGTAAGAGATAAAATACTAGGAGCCAAGAAAGAAAGAACCAGACAACCAAAGATTTCCTGACATGCTTCTTTTATTTTAAAATATTTCACAGATCTATGAAGTGAAAATTAGCTAAGACTCAGGGGAAAATTTGTGGGTGTTTGCGGGTGTTTGCAGGAACTCATGAATACCACTGAACATCTGCAAAAATATTTTCTATTCACTCTGCACTATTCACAGATACTTTTTCAATGGACAAGACAGCTTACAAAAGCTAGCATAAACCAAGGAGTATGAAGGAAAATTCTTGGCCCATAAATGCTTTAGTCTCTTCTGAATACAATGTGGTTAAATAATTCTACTTACTGTATTTCTGAATGTGTTGGTACAGTGTAATGCATACTTTTCCATCTGGAATTATGCAATATAAAGAGATGACTAATAGAAATGACTCATGCTTTGTCAGAAATAACAATAAACTGTAAACTTTATCTTTTTATATTTATTACTATTATTTGAATGTCCTATAAAATCTTAGATACAATATATAGAATCTTATATAATTAGAGATGGTCAGACTTAAGAATCCAGGGACAAGATTGCCTGCATGTGAGTCTTAGTTATATATTTATTTGCTAAAACCTTTCTACACCTTCAGATTTCTTACCTGTAAAATGTGTATGATAATAGTACTAATCTCCTAGGGTTGTTTTAGGATTAAATATGCATTTATAATAGAGCCTGACACATAGTTAGTACTTAAAAATTGTTAGCTGGTACTGTTAACCCCAGGCTTACAGCTGGAAAAATTGATATGATAAACTCTTCATACACTTAAATATCAATAAGACATGAAAAAGACCCCAAATTCCGGTCCTGCTGCCAAACCATGAAAAATATTGTATTAAAACAAGATCAAGATCTTAGAGAATTAATAAATAAAATTAATTCAGTTTCAGGTTGCTTGAAGGATTCACAAAGATGTTCTAAAATAAAACTTGAAAAAATAATTCCAAGATCCCTTCATGTCATTTTTGGTAACTACTTTGGAATAGAGCTTTAATTTCATTATGTCTTTTATTACTATTATGTTTCCTTGCTCTAAGGCAATCTGTAGAAAAGTTATGGGGATAAAAATTAAATGATGTTCCAAAAGAGCAAACGCCTAATGAGAAATAATGAGTGAATTAAAATGATTAGAGTTCATTTAGCATGAAAATAGGGTGATTACATTTTTCTAAAATACATATGTAATGCAATTTATACTCTAAAAAATATGCCAACCTTATAAGATGTTGATTCCTTATGGAGAAACAAAATGTCATTAAAACACAAGTTTATCTCACCTATTGAGATCTGTTAATTATGAGTACATGTTCTGAGGCAAAATTATTGCCCTCTGAATAAGTCCTATTAATATTACTCTTCTCTCTAATGGGTACCATTGCACAAAATAGTATTGCATACTGCATCAACTAACAAGAGCTAACCTACACTCATTTTATAAACATAAATGGACAAATTTCTTTGTTGTCCCAACATCCTCTTTGATTTATCTCAGTCACAGATGCCTGGGCTAGAGACTTTGTGCACTACCTCTTTTGAACAGGACATTCAAACTCAATTTGTGTGGCCAATCGTTCCAAAGAGTTCTGACACAGAAAGCTAATAGGCCCTGTGTTTGGTGACTGTTTTATTCATTTGTTAGTTATATTTACACTGTAGCTCTGTTTTTTCCCCTCATAATGGGTCTGGCTTATCATTTTGGATACCAAAGAAATGTCTGTTTCAGTTATAAGAAACACATTTTTTTTTTTTTTTTTTTTTACTCTAAAAGACCTTCTGTTTTAGAATGTTTAAGTGCAACAGGAAAGAAAGTCCTCAGAGTTCTTGAGTACATTACTAATCATCTAATTAAATTTTAATGGGAAGAGGAAGAAGCCTACGGGTTATATCAGAAACATATTTTCACCTGCTTCTATTTATCATTCAAATGAACTCTGTTGAATATATACTGCAAAAAGATTTAGTCATACTTAGCTTCTGTGTAAATTAGAATAGCTCCAATTCCTATCCCACCATCCCTCTATATCCTTCCCAGTCCCTAGCAACCTCAACCTGCAAATATGTGGTGGTAAACCACTCACCATCCCATTAATGTGAGTGGCACATCCTATCTTGCAAGCACTAACTTTGTAGATTTTTTTCCACAATAAAAAAAATTTGATGTGTTTTACTTATAATAGAAAAATTCTGAAATAAAATTACTTAAGAACACAAAAGTATATATTATATCTCTTTCCAAGTTTGGGAAAATAAAAATATATTTCATAACTTGTTACATTTTAAAAATGAATAATTCTTTGCCTTTAAGCAACTATGATATTTTTAAGCAATACTGATTAAAATAATCTCAAGGGCAGTAGCCTGCTCTAGGATGTATTACAATTTGCTGCATGTGCTGGTGCTACTCCCAGCAGGAGGAACATTTTTCCCTCCACACTGAGGTAAATTTTAGTCATTGACACATTTTGGTCAATAATGATGAGTAGTAGTCATATGAGTCACTTCTGAATAGAAGCTTTAAGGGCCAGTGCATAGTTCGTCATGATTCTTTTTTTTTTTTTTTTTCCCCCTCTGACATGAGGAATGGCAATATGCCAGAAGAAGCTGCTCTGGGTGCTGGGGTCTCTGAGTCAGGATAGTAAAGAAGAGAGAAATAGCTAACCTGTAATGTGAGCAAGAAATAAACTTTTTTGTTGTTGTATGCCCCTGAGATTTTGGGTTGTTTGTTATAACAGCATTAGCTAGCCTATCCTGATATATATGGAAAAGCTATGCTGAATGTTAGGTTAAGCTTTATGCACTAAATGCCTCTTCACGATCATAGCCCTTCATATCTTTACTGTCTTGGTGGCTCTCCAATAACTTCAAACAGATGATAGATAGATAGATAGACATCATAAAACTTCAAACCAATGATTTACATGTAACTAATACACGACCTATTTCCAATCATGCCAAATGCATCTATGTAATTTTATAGTACTATAAAAATTATTAAATTAGTTTAGTGGGTTAGAAAATAGTACCAATGAGGCCAAGGTCATGAAAATCAAGCTTTTATTGGACTAGTTGATTCTATGCAACGAATGACCAAATCTTCATAGAGACCACATGTTTGACCTTTATGCCTAGATATAGAGCAAATTCACGGTATTGTTCCTAAGAAGAAAAAGTGAGAATGTATTCTTATCTCTCTGAATATTCTAAACCTACTATAACATAAACAGAAACAAATAATGTTGGTGGGCTAATCTAAGAAAAAGTTACATATGAATTATCAAAGCAATGACACTATAGCAAAGTAAGTAAATCCCATTTAAAGGTTAAAATATTTTTATTTATAGTTTGTAAAATTTTTATATGTAAATATTAAAATGGTTAAGAAATTTCTAAATAATGTGTTTTTGAAATTATATTAGTATGAGAAATAATGTTACTATTAGTCTTAGCCACATATAACAAGAAATCTTTCCCCTTTGTTCTATGCTGACATATGTTACTTTTAATTATTCTGGAGGCAAAAAAGTGAGAATCTTATGGAGGAGGGTATCACCTTTTGAAGTATTTGGCTCAGCTGTCACTGAGTAGTCTCTGGGCAAAATCAGGTGGTTGTTGCCTGTCATCTAGCAAGGGAGGAGGATTGCTTTTGGTGGGTTCATGAGAATAAATATAGGGACTTAATGTCCTCAAATGTGTACACACATTTGTCCTTTGTTGGTCTCAGGATTCTATTCCCTTCTTCTTAGGGACATGGATTTTGGCACAGAAGACCATTTAAGATTCTATATTCAGTCTTTAGTTTTTTACCATTAAGATTAAATCCTTGGCCAGATTTTCAGTGTTGTCTACTATTGTTATCTTTTTATTCCCTCTTCTTTTATTTTCTTTTTTTAGTTGGCAAATAATAATCATACATATTAATAGGGCACATAGTGATGTTTTGATACATATAATGTATAGTGATTGGATCAGTAGAATGTATATTATAGCATGTTCGTTATCTCAAACATTTATCATTTCTTTATGTTGGGAACATTCACTATCCTCCTTCTAGCTATTTTAAACTATATAATGTATTATTTTTAACTGTAGTCACCCTATAGTTAAATAGAACACTGGAACTTATTCCTCCTATCTAACTGTAATTTTGATTCCTTTAACAAATCTCTCTCTATCCCTCCTTTCTCCCTATACTTTACAGCTTCTGGTATCCTCTAGTCTGCTTTTTACTTCTGTGAGATCAATTTTTTTTAGATTCCACATATGAGTGAGAATATGTGCTGTTCTGTTCTTGACTAATTTCACTTAACCTAATGTCTCCCAGTTTCATCTACGTTGACAAAAGTGATGGGATTTCATTCTTTTTTATGGCTGAATAGTATTCAGTTGCACATATATACTATATTTTCTTTATCTCTTTATCTGTTGTTGGAAACCTAGGTTGATTTTGTATCTTGGCTATTGTGAATAGTGCTAAAATAAACATGGGGGTGCAGATGTCTCTTTGATATAATGATTTCATCTGCTTTGATTAAATGCCTGATAGTTGAACTGCTGGGTCATATGTGAATTCTATTTGTAGTTTTAATAGGAACCTCCATACTGTTCTACACAGGTGTTATGCTAATTTACATTCCCACTAACAGTGCATGAGACTTTCCCTTTCTCCACATCCTCACCAACATTTGTTATCTTTCAGATTTTTGGTAATAGCCATCTTAACTGGGGTGAGAAGAAACCTCATTGTGGCTTCGATTTGCATTTACCTGATGATTAGTGATGTTGAGCATTTTTTCCTATATTTCTTATTCATTTGTATGTCTTCTTTTTAAAAATGTCTGTTCAGATCATTTGTCCATTTTTCAATCAGATTTATTTTGGATGTAGAGATGTTTGAGTTTTTTATACATTCTAGATATTAATCCCCTGTCAGATGAGTAGTTTGTAATTATTTTCTCCCATTCTGTGTGTTTTTACTCTGTTGATTGTTTCCTTTGCTGTGCAGAAACTTTTTAGTTTAATATAATCCCATCTGCTTGTTTTCGCTTTTGTTGCCTGTGCTTTTGAGGTCTTAATAATAAAATATTTTCCAAGACCAATGTCCTGAAGTGTTTCTCCTATATTTTCTTCTAGTAGTTTAATAGTTTTGGATCCTATTAATACATTTAGGTGATTTTTGTATAGGCTGAGAAATGGGGATCTAATTTCATTCTTCTGCATATGGATATCCAGTTTTTAGTACCATTTATTGAAGAGACTATCCTTTCTCCAATAAGTGTTTTGGATACTTTGTCAAAAATTACTTGGCTATAGATATGTGGCTTTACCTCTAGGTTCTCTATTCCATTCCACTGGGCTATGTGTCAGTTTTCATGCCAGTAGCATATTGTTTTGGTTACTACAGCTTTGTAGTATAATTGTGGTCTGGTATAATGAGCGAGACCCCTAGCTTTGTTCTTTTTCTCCAGGATTGTTTTGGCTATTTGGTGTCTTTTGTGGTTCCATATAAATTTTAGATTTTTTAAACATTTCTGTGATGAATGTCATTGATAGAGCTCGCATTGAACCTGTAGATTGCTTTGGGTACTCTTGTCATTGCAACAATCTTAATTCTTGCAATCCGTGAGCATGAGATGTCTTTCCATTTGTTTGTATCCTCTTCAACTTTTTTCTTCAGTGTTTTGTAATTTTTCATGTAGAAGTCTTTTACTTCCTTGGTTAAATTTATTCTTAGATATTTTATTATTTTTGTAGCTATTGTTAATAGGATTGCCTTCTTGATTACTTTTTCAGCTAATTCATTCTCATGTATAGAAATGTTACTGATTTTTATATATTGATTTTGTGTCCTGCAACTTTATTAAATTTGTTTATCAATTCTAAGAGATTTTTGGTAGCATCTACAGGTTTTTCTGTAAGATCATGTCTGCAAATAGGGACAATGTGACATCCCTTTTCCAATTTGGATGCCCTTTGTGTCTTTCTTTTGCCTAATTTCTCTGGCTAGGACTTCCAGTACTATGTTGAATATGAATAGTTAGAGTGGATATTCTTATCTTTTCCAGTTTTTAGGGGAAAAGCTTTTGGTTTTTCCCCATTCAGTAAGATGTTAGATGTGGGTTTGTCATATATGATCTTTATTATGTTGAAGTATTTTCCTTATATACCTAACTTTTTGAGAGTTTTTATCATGATGAGATGTTGAATTTTATCAAATGCTTTTTTTCTGTATCTATTCAGATGATCTTATGGTTTTCTTCTTCATTCTATTGATGTGATGTATGATGTTTATTGATTTGTATATATTGAACCATCCTTATATTTGTGGGATAAATTCCACTTGATTATGACATATTTCATATCCATTTTCTGAATTGATAGTTGGCTGACTTGAGCTGGTTGCTCTTTGAAATGTTTTACACTTTTTTACCCTCTAAAATTCATGTGTTGGAAACTCAACCAGTGCAGCAGTGTTGGGAGGCAGAAACTAATGGAAGGTATTTAGATCATGAGGGCTCCCTCTTCATGAAATAATTAATGCTGCAATACAAAGGGCTTTTGGACATGACATTACCCCATTCTGATCTTCTGGAGAGTGTATCGTTCAAGGCTCCATCTTGGAAATGGAGACCAGGCCCTTACCAGTCACCAAACCTTCTGGCACCTTGTTCTTGGACTTCCCAGACTCTCTAACAGTGAGAAATAAATTTCTCTTCTTTATAAATTACCAGGTCTGTGGTATTTTGTTCTAGCAGTACAAAATGTTAGGACTAAGGCAGTGTTTCCAAAGCAGTTAACAAAGCCGGTTAATGCCACAAAATCCTTACAATAAAAATGCCCCCACACTTTTCAAATGCTAGAACTATTGCATAAATCAGTGCTTCCACTTTAACCTGTATCTCATTCCAATAAACCACAAGTAAATTTAGTCTTAATTATTATAATGATTCGCCATGAGAGGAGTTATTATCATCCCAGTTATTAACAGCACTAGGGTCTTTGTTGCTTTCTGACCATTAAATAATATATTTCTAGAATTTCATCTCAAGCAACTGATCTTTATGTACACTTTCATTACCCAAAGCAGAGCCTTAAAAAACTTGATGCAAGTAGTATATCTTGAAGTTTATCCCAGGAAGCAGAAACGAGAAAGCCAAGAGATTAAGAAAAAGAAGAAGAAGTTAATATGTTTATTATCAAGACTGCGGCTATGGGAAAAGGGGCCTCAATTCCACATGAAGCTCCTTATAACTTTCCAGAATATCTCCCAGAAACTCACTTAGAAGGCAGAAGACCTGAGCATTTGTGCACTAGCTTCAATATCTCATTGGTTGAGGGGTACCCTGGGAACATCAGTTTGCCCCATACGTAGACTGCACTTGTATATAAGCTAGGTGGGCTCTACTGACTTCTGTCTAGTGAATAGGTAAATAATGAGTGTTTGATATGGAATGTGTCTGCCCTGCACAGAAGCAACCATCACAGCTGAGCCTGAAAACAAGTGGTCTGACAGGATGTGACACAGAATATTAGAGTTGTCTGCTACTTGGTGTCACCCTCTGTCACCTCAACTAAAAAACCTAAGGTATTTTCCAGGATCTCTCCTTCGTGGTAGATCCTTTATCTTTCCAGATCTGTGAGTTTGCTGAAAGCTGATTTTACCTTCTTAGACTCTGTTTTGAAAAGAAGAAATTTGTTATGGGGTAAAGTGACATCAGTTGCAGTACTTTGCTTTTATGTTTCCTCTTTTTTCTGGATCTTTCTATTGTAAAAACACACACTGCCTAGATGCATCTTCTATGCCTTTACAACAGCTTTATAAATATTGTTCTAAATTTATTTGTTTCTTTCAGAATAATTGTTGATCCAAGAATACTTAGTCCATCTTTGTCAGAAGTCAAAACGAACGTGTGTGATAAAAATTACAGAACAATATTAGCAATTTTCTTTGGCTCTTTGTCTCTGCCTTTCTTGGTACTATTAGGCTATGTGACTGTAAATTTATTTAAATGTCCTTAATCAATTTTAAAATAGATGTTAACATTCAAATATCCTATAATTAAAGATTAAGTCACTGATGGTTTATTTGAAGGATTAGTTGAGTTTTCATTTGTTAAATTTTAAAAATTTATATTTTTGACTTATTAATAAATAATATTCTAAGTTTTATTTTAGAATAACAATTAAAATTTGGGGGATAATAGTATCTAGATTATAAATTCCTTTACCAGATTATTTTTGCCCTAAAAATATGTAGTAGGGATTACTTGTCCATTCTTAATCCCCTTTAGTCTTTCTGCTTTTGTGAATGAGTAAGGATGTTTAATACAATAAGAAAAGTGTTTGTCCTTGACTTTCTCTTTGGAAGACTTAAATATTGTGTTCTTTAACCTATTGTAATTGTTCATTATTTCCTTCCCAAAATGGAGTCTGTTTCAAGTCTGTCTGAACTTGAACTCTGCACAAGGGAGAATTTTCAGTATATAGATTCAAAGCTTTTATTTATGCATGAAAGGCAACTTTATATGTTCAGGAAAGAAAAGTTTGGACCTTTCTCTGGCTCTATGTGTGTTTATGATCCATTCATATAAGATTACATTTCTTTTTCTTTTCTGGAAAGGAAATGTGTCTGTATATCCTTCCAGAATTTGTACTGCATAATAGACAGGCAATATTTGTAAAGGCTACTTTTCAGGGTTTTTCACATTAGTATGATTGTATGGCATGCTTAAATGAACAAACACTGTAGAAAAAAGCTAGATACCCTGCATCATATCACCAAACTGTCATTGGAATGATGTCCAGGACTAGGAGTCTATCCAAGATAAGCAAGTATAATAGAAGGAATAAACTCACATACGGAAAAAAATACGGTGGAGATGGATGTGCTAAACATACTAAAGCACTTGAAGTAGTGAGATAGGGGGATTTGAGTTAAAGTAAAAAAAAATTATGTTTGAATCAGAGTTTGAACTATGCTTTATGTTGTGAATTTATAATAATGAGACCCACAGAAAATTTCTAGCTGAATTAATCTAGGGACTATTGTTGATGAATAAAAGTTCTTATATCACTATTAAACAATGTGGAATTTTAAAATAAAGTTAGATTGCTACAATTTTTGGAAAGTCTGTGAGCAATATTATAAATTGATGGGTAGATCTCTGTTAATATGCAAATCAAATGCACCCTCACAAGGTGTGATGTATAAATTCGGTAAGAAGTCAACCTGGGCTAGTTAAGATACCAAGGACTCAAATCTTATGCAAGCATGTAGAACCTGTGACAGAGAGGAAAAAAAAAATCAAACAGTTCATTGAACACATACAAAAAAAGAAGTTTTAAAAGATAGTTATCAGTATCAGAAAGGTATTAGGTGCTGTTGTAAGAATGTGCTGGATCCAGGTTATTCTGTACAGAGTGGTTTTACTAATTGAAATAAGCTTTTTCTATGTTCATTCTGCCCATGGGATAAAACCCATAAAGCCCAGGAAGTCAGCCACAGACTTCCCCTACTCAGAGCTGTAAAGGGTAGAGTACAGCACACAAGGAAAAATAAGTCAAAGGAGAAGCTGCAAGGAAGGAGGAAAATGTTCTCTCCTTATGAGTGGGATGTGGATTTTGAGAATGAGAAACACATAGAATCACAGGCCCTATGAACCTTTGGGTATAATTCTATAGGGAGCATTCTGTAAGCCAATGAAATAAAAGAACACATTCAGGAATGCTCAATCAATGACATTTTATCTTGGTCTCAGGATCCATTAACATTTCTGATTATGTTGGTATATGAGGCATTTGGAAAAAATTAAATATAGGCTAAAGGACTTTATTAGTTGAGGTCCTGACAGGAAATGGAAGGCACAGCTAGCCTTATTTAAAGGGGTGTGGGCAGTACTGAGGGAATCAATATGGAATGTTGAGATACAAAGGAAATAGCAACAGTGGAAAGCCCTTACTGCAACTAGGACTAAAGTGACAATACAAGGAGAGAGGGTTACTAGAACCAATAAAAGCTCAAGCCATGCAAGGGGACCCTTCTGACTTCTCTGACCACATGTTCTCTTAACTACTGGCAAAATCTTCATTGGCTGATGCCAGCTGGAAGCCAGAGGTTAGATGAAACTAGAGAGACACTGTCTTTAGGTTTATATCTCTCATCCCATCTCAAGTCACAGAGTAGGACAAAATTATGTTGGGTGGAGAATGAAGCAGGGGAGAAAAAAGGGAGAATATATTATATTTTGTTCTCTATTATAATAATAGAGAACAAAAGATAGATAAAGACATTTTGTTCAAAATCCTAGGATCCTCAAATGGCTTAATGTGTATTTCTTGTTTATATGATTTTTAAAAAATAGACCTTTTTTTTAGAACAGTTTTATGTTCACAGTAAAATTGAGTGGGTGGTACAGAGATTTTCCATATATCCCCTGCCTTCACTCATGCACAGCCTCCTCCATTATCAACACCCCTCAACATGGGATTTGTTGCAATTTGTTACAATTGGTGACCCTACATTGACACTTTAGCACAAAAAGTCCATAGTTTACATTAGGATTCACTCTTGGTATTGTACAAACAATGAATTTGGATACATTTATGATGACATTTCTCTGCCATTATAGTATTAATACCATGCAGATAGTTTCACCACCTTAAAAATCCTCTGTGCTCCTCCTGTTCATCCCTCTTTCTCCCTATCCACTGGAAACCACCTATCTGTCTCTATAATTTTTTTCTTTTTGAGAATGTCACATAGTTGGAGTCATATAGTGTGCAGCCGTTTAAGATTGACTCCTTTCACATAGTAATATGCATTTACGTTTCCACGTATCTTTTCATGGCTTGATAGCTCATTTCTTTTTAGCATTGAGTAATATTCCATTTTCTAGATGTACTACAGTTTATTTATCCATTCGCTTACTGAAGGACATCTTGTTTGCTTCCGGGTTTTGGCAGTTATGGATAAGGCTGCTATCAACATATGTGTTACGTTATTGTATAGACCTAAGTTTTCAACTCCTTTGGATAAGTGCTAAAGAGGATGGTTGCTGGATCATATGGTAAAAATGTGTTTACTTTTGTACAAAACTGACAAACTGTCTTCCAAAGTGGCTGCACCATTTTGCATTTCAAAAAGGAATGAATAAGAGTTCCTGTTTCTCTCTTAGAGTCTGAGAAAACCTTTTAGTGATTTTCTGGCGTCCACTCTTGCCTAATGTGTACAATTTTGCTCAAAGTAGTCAAATGGATTTTTAAAAACATAAACTTGTGTGTCCTTCCCATGGGACAAGGACTTCT
This sequence comes from Eulemur rufifrons, assembly GCF_041146395.1. Classification (NCBI taxonomy): domain Eukaryota; kingdom Metazoa; phylum Chordata; class Mammalia; order Primates; family Lemuridae; genus Eulemur; species Eulemur rufifrons. The sequence continues at coordinate 19,663,531 of NC_091000.1, read as the reverse complement.
AGTTAGTGTAACATCTCAGTCAGAGTAAGATTGAATATGGCCAATGATGCTCTCATGAGTCTCTTACCACAATCATTGTATGACTTTTCTCCTCATTCACTCTGCTCAAGCCACCATTACCTTTCTACTCATCTCAAAAATGCCACGTTTGTTCTCAATTCAGAATTTTGTCATTCCTGTCTGGCATTCTTTTTCCATTCCATCTAGAATTTTGCCACAATGATCCCTTTACTAAACAACCATTTTGATAAATTCTCCCATCACTATCTATCCACTACCTTGTTTATTTTACTTTTTTTGAAACATATAATACAACTAGACTTTTAAAATATTGTTTTTGGTTTCTGTTCTGTATCATAAGACTGTAAGCTTCAGAGAGCAAGGGCTTTGTCTTATTTTTCCACTGGATCTCTAGAATGTAAAAAAAAAAAAAATGCTTACACGGTAGAAGCTCAAAACGTCTTTGTGGAAGTAATGAATGAAGTTCAAGGAGAATATATAGACTGATAAAAAAAAAATACTCACTGTGTCCTTATAGAAGCCTAAAGGACGACTTAAATGTCTCTTTAGTACTAAAGTTTCAGTATTTATTGATTAATATTAAGCATCTGGAAGGCTTTTCTGGAAATCTCACCTTACCAGGCACTGATAAATTGCTAGTGAAAGACATTAGACATGTGGGATATACATATATACACAACCTCTCCTGAAGAAAGGAGCTAATTATGACTGAGAGTTTGAAACTAGCACTAGAGGTTGTGCCCATAGCAGCCAAGAGTTATGTAACCCTAAATTCATCTTTACTGACCAAAAGGTGAAAAAGTATTCTGGAACATAGTCAGGTTATTTGAACCTGAGGCTATTACTAAAGGAAAATGATACTTGCATGTAGTGAAGGTAAAGCTTTCTTCCAAAGCATAAGTTTACTACAGGAATGAGAGAAACTAGCTGTTATTAATGAGTTAGGGTAAAACATTAAATAATTAATGGGTACAAATAGTTGTAAAAACCAGTTAGTCCTGGGGACACAAAATATGATTTTGAAATCTTAGACAAGGGAAAGACACTCAAGCAAAATAGGCTAAATTTTATTTAATGGGCCATGATAACCCAAGATGTCAACATAGAATTTAAGAATAGAATTAAGAAAAACTGCATGGCCTAGAATGTGTGACCCATTGGAGAATGAACCAGAGTAACATATCCTCATAATACATATTCACTGATATTTTTTGATGTAGTATATAGAGTGGCAGCAGGAAAGGGCATTCTCCTATACTAAACAGTCTCATCCCAGGCAATATACTCATATTAAGAGAGCATTTCTCTTGGTAAACTCAAGATCATTCCATCTGGTATATATGCAGTAATATTTCACTTCATTGAGTCACCTCTCAGATACATTTCATCCATGGTCATGGGGTGATGGTTAAAAATCTTAGGCTTTGAGAACATTAATTTGGGATGTCTGAAAATATCTATAGTTGCAAAACTCACAACAATCAAAATATCAGGGAGATTTCAGGTTAACATCTGATGAAAAGGACATGGTTTGCTGAGTGGTTACTAGTGGAGCAGGACCAAAGAATCTGCAGCTGAGAGGGTGGCCCAGTCATGATGCTGTGGTCATAGAGGGAGGTAGCTTCCTCTCAGGAACCCAGGGGCCTTTCGCATGTCAGAAGTACTAGGTGTAAAGAGGCATAGGAATCATGCATGAGATAGAAGAGAAAAAGGCATTACATCTTTTGAAAAAAATAACTACATGCTTACACATATATGTTTTACCCCTGAGGCAAAAACAAAGTGAAAACTTTTCTAAAACAAATACAGAGATGTTTCTGAGCAATTTAATGAACACTCTGATAAGACCTAGTGTGAAATTTTGATATCCAAATGTAAATGTTCAGTGCTTTCTTATTTAGGAGTCTGCAAAATTTAAAGCCCAACTCCTATATACATGCACATAGGAGTAGAGATGCTTACCAGCAAATAAGCCACACCCATAGACAAAGCATATACATTTTTTTGCCTTATTACTAAATATAAGTGAACAGCCTAAAATAACCATTCAATTGAAGAAAATAAGAACCTAAGAGACAATAACAAAGATAAACAGAAAAGACATGACTCAGAGAAATTAGATATCTTAAGAAGAGACTATTATATAGCAAAAACAACAGAAAAAAATTTAACAAATAAGTACAAAACTCTCTAATTAGCATCATTAATATTTTAGAAAAGATTAATAATTTAAAAGTAACAGTACTACAAAAAAGAATATCAGAGAATAAAAGAAAGCTCAAGGAAATTAAATACATAGGTGTTGGAATTAAAATAAGCAAAAATATGCAACAATAATAACGAAGAGAGATCGGTAGATCAAGTCAATGACTTTACAAAAAGTAGAACAAAAAGGCAAGGGTAGTAAATATGAGAGAAAATATAAAACATGGATATGATCAATTCAAGGCATCATATATATTGAAACAGCAGAATTTCAAAAAGAATAAATGAAGAAGGGGAAATTATGAATGAAATGATACAAATAATTTTTTTTCAAAATAAACAATTTGAGCATTTATATCATCTCAAGGTGTATAATTCTGAACTTTCAGAATAGCAAGGATAAAGTGAAACACCAAGTCCCTCCGTGTGAAAGTTGTGGAAGAGTCATGGAGAAGGGAGTATAAAACCAAAAGAAGTCATAGTTGAGGGACCAAAATTGTATGGGCATATATCTTCCCCTAAACAAGAGTAAATACTGAAAAGAATGGCCTCACAAACTCTAAGTTAGGGGTACTGATTTGCAATGTAAAATCCCCTACTGAAGCAATTTGCCAAAATTATGTTAGGAGAAAATAAAGGCATTTTCAGAATTGCAGCACTTATTTTTCAAACATACTTTTTTAGGAAATTATTTGAGCATAAATATCAGCAAAATAAAAGAGTAAATCAAAAAAGAGGAAATCATGGAATATGGAAAACAGTAGATCCAACTTTGGATGCAATGTTGTCTTTGTATTCTTGACATCTGGACAGATGTACTTAAGAAAAATAGCTTTTATTGTATAGGAATTCATACAAGGAACATATGTGGAGAAAAATTGGAATTAGAAATATGTGTAGTCATTGATATTTTAGGAAAAGTGGAAGATGTGATGAAAACAATTTAGTGGGATGTAAAAAATAATGGAATTAATTTTAACATAACTCTCCTTTGGCTTATTTTGTCAAGGCATTAGACAAATAAAAAATGGCATGTATGCAGACACTTCATTTGGCTTTCTGTTGTTACTCATACACACATACTCACACAATACTGGAAACACCAGAAAAATCAAAGAGCATTTCATTCTGAGTACATCAATGTAAGGATATCAATTTTTATAATACAAATGTTAAGATATAACTAACAGAACTTGGGAGGTGGTAATATAAATTGATTGGAAGGCTAGGGGCACTATTTTGCTCATCTTGCTAAATAGTGAGTGAAGACCTTTTGTCTACAGATTATCAAACCAGAAAAATCATCTTTTGTGTGCGTATATTTTCAATAGACTGAATTTTTTAGAGAAGTCTTAGGTTCATAGAAAAATTAAACAGAAAATACAGAGTTCCCATTACTGTCTGCCTCTACACAGGCACAGCCTTCTATACTATCAATATCCTGCACCAGAGCAGTACCTTTGTTGCAACTGATGAACCTACATTGACATATCATTATCACACAAAGTCCATACTTTACCTTAGAGTTCACTCTTGGTGTGGTACATTCTATGGGTTTTGACAAATATATAACAACATTGTCCACCATTACAGTATCATAATCATCACTTACTAGTCATTTTAAAGTCTATAAATAAAGGCAAAAGGCTCAGAACAGCCAACACAATATTGTAAAAGAAAAAAGGCAGAGGACTAATTTTAAGACTTACCATAAAACTACAGCAGTCAAGACAGTGTGATATTGGTAAAAGAATAGACACGTATATTAGTGGAAAAGACTAGAAAGCTCAGACATGTACTCCCAGAAATATAGTCATACTGACAAAAGTGCAAAGATAATCACTGGCTAAAGGATAGCCTTTTCAACAACTGCTGATGGAACAATGGGACAATTAGATGTAAAAAATAAAAAGAAATCTAGATATTAACATTACACTTTTTGCAGAAATTAACTCAAAATGGGTCATAGACTCCAATGTAAAACAAAACTATATAATTTGTAAAAATAACATAGTAGAAAAATATAAGTGACCTTAGGTTTGGCAATCAGTTTTAGATACAACATCAAAAGCATAATCCACAAAGAAAAAAATGATAAGATGAACTTCATTAAAATTTAAAACATTTATTCTGCAAAAGACACTGTGAAGAGAAAGAAAAGATACGTCAAAGACTGGGAGAAAATATCAGAAAAAGGCATATCTGATAAAGGAGTTGTATCTGAAATATACAAGGATCTCTTAAAACTCAACAGTAAGAAAATTTTAAAAACAATTTAAAAATGGACAAAAGATCTAGACGCCTTAAGAAAGAAGACATACAAATGCCAAATGTTCAACATTTTGTGTAGTTAGGGAATCGCAAATTAAAACAACATGAGATACCTCTACACAAATATTAGACTAGCTAAAATCGAAAATCCTGAACATACCAAATGCTCAGGAGGAGCATGTGAAGCAACAAGAACTGTCATTCATTGCGCATGGCAATGTGAAATGATATAGTCACATTGGAAGTGTCTTACAAAACGAAACATACTCTTAGTACATGTAACATTGGTGCTCCTTGACATTTACTCAAAGGAGTGGAAAACTTAGGTCCACGCAAAAGCCTGCACGTGTTTGAGGCCAGCCTGAGCAAGAGTGAGACCCCATCTCTACTAAAAAATAGAAAGAAATTATCAGGGCAACTAAAAATATATAGAAAAATTAGTCAGGCATGGTGGCACATGCCTGTAGTCCCAGCTACTCGGGAGGCTGAGGCACTAGGATTGCTTGAGCCCAGGAATTTGAGGTTGCTGTGAGCTAGACTGATGCCATGGCACTCTAGCCAGGGCAAAAGAGGGAGACTCTGTCTCCAAAAATAAAAATAAAAAATAAAAAACCCGCATATGACTGTTGACTGTCAATTGATACTTTATTGACAATTGCCAAAATGGAGAAGTAACCAAGATGTCCTTCAGTAAGCGAATGAATAAACTGTGGTACATTCATACAGTGGAATTTTACTGAGAGATAAGATAAAATGAGAGATCCCACCATGAAAGGACATAGAGGAACCTTAAATACACATTCCAAAGTAACAGAGGCAAATTTGAAGAAGCTACCTACTGTATGATTACAACTATATGACATTCTGGAAAAGGAAAAACTATGGAGAGAGTGAAAAGATCAATGACTGCCAGGGATTCAGAGGGAGATGAGGAAGGGATGAAAAGATGGAAAACAGGGAATTTGGGGGGAGGGGGGTGTTGAAACTATTCTGTATGATACTGTAATGGTGGATACATGGCATTATGCATTTGTCAAAACCCATACAACTGTATAACACAGAGTGAACCCAAGTGAAAACTATGGATTTCACTTAATAATGTGTCAAGGTTGGTTTAACAATTACAACAAATGTACCTCATTAATGCAATAATAATGGAGGAAATTGTGTATATGGGGTGTGGTTATGTGGGAGCTCTCTGTATTTTTTATGTAATTTTAAACATACATTTCTGGAATTTTAAACTGCCCTAAAAAGTTAAGCCTAGCTTATTTTTAAAATGATATTGAAATTCCTGCTTTTCCTGCCTTTTAATTGTACACACCATGGGGACAATTTTGAGACCTCTTGGATGTTTTTAAACTACTCAATGGGAGACATGTGGCTTCAAGAGTCATAGATTAATGAATGTTATACATGCCCTACATCATTCCCAAATGGAACTGTGCGGTGAGCAAAGTGTGAAGACTTGTGGAGACTTCTCCAATTTCATGGTAGATTGGAATAAATACCTTCTAAACTTCCTATGAGTGCTTTTGTATTGTCAGCCACTCCAAGGACTGGATATCTTATATGCTTTTTATGTCTACCTCAAACAGTGTCTGACACTTACTTTACCTTAAATATAATCGTTGAACACTCTTAATTTTCTGAGCACCCAATAGCTTTCATTTTCCAGTATCTTCCTTACTAAATTATACCCCAAACATGAAGAAAGTGAAAAAATAAAGTCTTATATTTAGTTCCCTACTTCTAGGTTTTCTTTGGCCTTTCCTCAAACTGAAGAAGAAAAAAGAAGCAGCTATGTGGGGAATGTTTTTACTGAAAGTATAAAGCCATTAATGAGTTTTTCATCAAGTTAAGGGAGAAAATTTTTAACTTACCTCTTGAAAATGTTTGAAACAGCTTTCCTGCCTTCAAATTCCTCTCTGCAACATGTTTAAATATTTTATTTTTGTTTGTTTTGTGTAGTTTTTTTTTTTTCCCACTCAATCCTTAACCAATTAATAGGATTTCAATTTGAGTTCTATTGAAACTTAGCCACTTGCAACTCTTGGAAACTGCCAAAGTGACAGAGTTCCTTAGGACATGTTTTATGAAAAAGACTGTTGCTGTTCTCATGAATATATAAGAGTTAGAATAGAGCTTAAGCTTGACTTCATAATATTGAAAAGATTATTATGTATTCTGTGAGTTCATGATTACTGATGTTGGCTGATAGATTTTTTAGAATCTCTTTACAGTGCTTCACGTATCCCACAAACAGACAGTAAGAGGAGGTTTTTCATGACATTGGATGCATTCTTTCATCATTTTACTAAAGATTAACTTGGGATAAAGTGAGATTTTAGTGTGGTATAAAAATAATGGCGTTCATATCAATCTACAAAAGGTTGCTATGCTAGTAATGTTCTTATGTAAAAAACTAAGGCATTCATAAAATATCATCTGAACACATGGCAAGTGAAATATTAATAGTTATGCCAGCAATACGTATCTGCCCCCAAGCAATTTGTTGCACAATTTATTGCCAATGTATTTCTATCTCATTCCTACTAATGTGCTAATATGCCTCAGTTTTCAAATTATTACAATAATATTAATAACTGACTTCTCCATTCTTGCACAATTTCCTAAGCCAAACTTTATTTAATATTTATCTGGATATGATTCCTAACATTTTCCATTTTAAGCAAATGTCCCCATATATGAGATAGATATACTGCATATTAGGCATATCTAGCTACTTATATTCCTAAAGAGAAGACCAATTTGGCTCCACATTATTGCATTTGTGTGATGGAAGTTTTTTTTTATTATTGTATATGATGCATTTTATTAGCTTAGAAAAGTCACATTGTTTTCACTGTTACATGTTTTCCATAGTATACAAAAAAGTTAAGGAAAAAAAGAGAAAAAAGTGTTCAAGGAAAACAAACACAAAATAGCAAGTACTAAATGATATAGCCAAATTTCAAACACTTGTATTTTTTTCAAGAAATAATTATCTTATGCTGGTGAGAAGTGTGGTATAAGGGTCATATCAAAGAGAATTTGTGAACATTACAAGGGAAATCGTTGGTGACTTTGGTCACAGTCTATACTTTATTTACCAAAGCTTTTCATTCAGGATCTCCAAGTACTTTGTAGAAAAGATTTCACTAATCTTGTAACACTCCTTTAATAAGGGGATATTTGAGCAAAGATATGAAGGAAAAATTCAAATTGCTTAGCAAATCAGAAGAGGAGTGAGGGTGAGAATCCACTCTTTCCAAACCTTTGTTCAGAGTTACATAAATTTCAGATGACCCATCCTTAGAGTACAGCTGTGTCTCTGGCTGTAACACATGCATGGGAACAGTTTGCCACACGCTTTGGAATTCTTCAAAAGATTACACTAAGCATTAATATTGCCAAAGGCCCCAGGCATTGGCAAAATCTCTTTCCATTTGCTCCCCCATATGTGATATTGTTTGTGCCTTTGTATACTTAAAACTGAAAAAAATTGTTTATAGGATTTTGTAATGTGTAGGCATAATTTTAAGCAAAGTATTTAGCATTCTGGTACTTAGAACAGTCTGTAAATATCCAAATAGATATAAAAATTTTGACATTTACAAAACAAAAGTGTTCCAAACATCACAGCCACTGTTAAAAGGGAATCAAATTTGCAATTTTACAATGCAGAGCTGCTTGGCTTCCACTTCCTCGCCCAAGGTGTTTCTTAAAGGGCTTAGAAATCCTTAGGTGGGACATGAGAAAAGAAACATAACAAATTGACAGCAGTAGATACAGACCCCTTAAATAAACACTAAAGGACAGCTTATTTATTCACACATTCAATAGTTTTCACATCCTATGATGCACGAAGTACTGCAGGAATGAGTAATTCAATTTTCAGGTCTTATGCACTTTAAGAGATAGAGCTAATGAAATATTGTTTTTCATTAATCAGATTAGTAAACATTAAAAGTAATAACAATTTGAGAATTACTGGTCAGGCATTTTGTAGAATGTCCCTCAGTTGTGATTTTCCTGATATTTTTCTTGTGATTATGATAGGTTTTGGGAAAGGGAGTCTACAGAGTTACGTAAATGCCATTTTCATCACATCACATGAAGATTATACACTATCAATATAATGTCACTGTTTACGTACCTAACTGGTCATACCTAGCTTGAGATAGTGTCTGCCAAATTTACCTACTGTAAAGTTACTCTTTTTCTGTCTCTATCTTCATAAACATTTTTGAAAGAAGGTCACTGTACAACCTATGCTGGAGAGGTAAGGAGTTATACTCCTCCTACTTGAGGACAAAGTATCTACATGTATTATTTGAAAGTTTTCTGTATGAGAGATTTCACTATTATTTTCCATTTATTTGCTTATTTAATCATTTATTTATATCAGTATGGACTGATGATAAGGAAAGCCTGAGGAGTTCTCACAGCCAAGGGAAACCTAAGGAAATATGATGACTTAAATGCAATGAGTCGTCCTGGATAAGAAAAAGCATATTAGAGAAAACACTGAGAAAATTAGAAAATTGAGGACTTTAGCTAATAAGGATGTATAGATATCGACTCATTGATTATAACAAATGTACAATGCTCATGCCAGAACTTAACATTAGTAATAGTTAGATGTAGGGTATATGGTAAATCTCTGTACTATCTTTGCAATAATTGTATAAGCCCAAAACTATTATAAATTAAAACATTATTAACTTAAAAATATCCTCCTATACACACAAAATATTGATGTATTCAGGAAATGTCAGGGTCTAGGAACCAAAGCCCTACAGTCTTAGTGGGAATGTAAATTGCCATCATCTGTCAATAACTATTAAAGTGTTAGTATGCATGTATTCTTTGGGTATCAAACTTACTTTTAGGAATCTATTCAGTAGAAATAAAAGCAAAATGCAATTGTGTCATTGCAGTATTGTTTGTAATAATAGGAAAGCAAAAATAACTTAAAAAAACCTGCTAAATATTTGATGTGTATTGTTTGAGCTAATTGTTATACTTCTTCATAGAGTAGCCATTAAGAAAAGGAGATTTCTCTCTATATATTCATTCTCTGGAAACAGAATTACAATATAATAGAATTGCAATACAATAAAATATACTCTATTTTAAAACAATCAGATAAATAAGAAGATATTACACATGCATGGAATTATATGTATATTGAATTGTTAACAGTAGTTACCTTAGAAAAAATATGACAGGAGTGGGGAATGTTATATTTATATCTCTTTCTTATTTGAACTGGTACAACCTCCATTTAATACTCTTGTAATAAAAATACAGCTTTTCTTTTTAGAAGCAAAGAATAAATTATGTCATGTATACATTATTTTATGGTAGTTATTCTATAATTTATTAATATGCTATTAAATATAGTTCAAGTTCTTATAATTTAATTAATTAGAAATTATAAAGCTGGAGCCCCTATATGAATTTAACAGAATTAGACGTCACTGAGTCATTAACTTTTTCATTCTTTTAATAGTTCTCTAATAAGTGTCTACTCTGCTCCTGTTATTAATGTGTTTGCCTATGATCAAAAGGTGAATAGAATATTATCTGTATTTTCAAGGCTTATTGTGTAGTTGGTGAGATAGATGACTGATTAATTAATAAAGCAATGTAGGAAATGCCCACCTTTATCTTTAAAGCCTTTGTAACTATAATAATATGCCACTTTTACATTAGAGCATTGAAAATGAGTTGTGCTGATAGGAAATTTTAAGACGTCTGGTATAGTGAAAACAAGCATACATATATGATAAAAGAGATACATCTGTAAAATTAGGAAGGAGTCACATTACAGATACTGTAATATACTATCTTGGTTGGCCACCAAGTTTTATCTTACATGCCAGCTGCTCTCAGTTGATAGTGGCTTTCTGCAGCAAAGTGTGGAGACAGGTTCTTAGGCAGAGTATGTGCTCAATGGGAGTCTGCGGCAACTGCTTGTATTGTCACCTATCAACGGTGCCCTCTGGGTAGACACACACATCTTCCAAGTGTTTGTTTAGGATTCAGAGATTTTTCAATGTAGTTCTGATATTTCAGCCAGTGCTGTTTAGCAAAATGGTAAGGATTTTAATCATCACATGGATAGTCAGTACAATAGGATTGCTTTTCTTATTAAAGAGGTACAAAATAAGTAATTAAAAATAACTGTTATGAATAACATTATGAACCTAAAAGGATTGTATGTATATGTGTTCAGTTTTTTTTGATTTTTTGATTGAAAGTAAGTCAAATCACTAAATGAATTTATATAACCAAGCTCAACAGTTCAAACCACAAATAATTCAAAATATGGATTACAAAAGAGCAAAAAAATTTCAAATACAGTGATCAGTTAATCAGGCCTGTATTCATTAGCGATATGACCATCAACAAGGACTGGTCAGAAATTTTTGAGCATGTAGTATTTAGAATATACAGTGAAATTATGATTTTTTATGTTAATTTGATCAATATTAATTCACTGTAAACATATGGTTCTAAAATGAAAATAACTAGTGCCTGAAAAGTCTACTATAGTGATTGCTAAGAATTAGACCACAAGTACATAATTAGGGAAAATCTGATAAGAGTTTTAGATGGTATAAAAGAGATCGTGAGAAATAACATGCAATTAAAATATGTGTAGGTATAAATCCTTTGTTATCTAGAAACCAACTAACCAGGATAGATATTATCCCTCTCTGTAAATATGGATTAGGATGGTTATGCATATGTACATACACAGACACTTTCTTCTTTATGAAAGAGAAACATTTTGGGAAAAATAAAAGAGTACAGCAGAGATTTATTTGGTATTATTTGGTTGTACAGGAGTCAATTTGCACACAGCCTCATACTCTTAAGCAAGATTGTAAAATGTGGCAAATGATAATCCTGAGTCACCTTAAGACCACGTGATTCCAAAGAGGGAAAACCAGCTATAATTAGGGAAACCAGCTACAATTATTGGACTATGCTTACTCAAACTAGAGAAAAGACAATTGAAATTTTAAATATTTTAATAAAAATTACTTTATGTTAAAAGTGTTACTCCAAATATCTAATTCCTGTAACAATTGACATAATCCAAATCCTTTTGAATTTTTAATTGTAGACTCTATTAAACACTACTAAAATATTGACACTCAATTACAGAAAAATAAAAAGGCTAACGTTATTCTAATATATTTTAGAAACTTTTTTTATATTTATGACAATTATCTCACCAATTTTCTAGCTATTTTAATAATTAATAATGAAATAAAAAGAGGAGCTGATTTATGTTATGTGTACCCTGAAAGGAAAACAAAGGTACCATAAAAAAATTGAATAAAGAAGGAAATCAATCCTAACCAAGTATCAAAAAGGTATTAATATTTATCATCACAAAGAACTATGTAAACATTTATGTTACTATATTTTCATAAGGTACTTGGTTAGAATATTTATTGACATATATTTAAAAACAATAAAAACTATAGAAAAAATTACACGTGTAAATGTCACATGCTGATTTAGTGAAAACATCATTAAATCTTCATGATGGTAGAAGAATAGAAACTCTTTTCTAGTCATATCAATGAGTCTCTTTCCACTGTTAAATAACATGAGCTAATAAGAGTAACATCACAAAATAAAATAAAATAGTCATGTAATTTTATGTTTTTGAGTTATTTTCTGATTAACTTGATGTTTTCTAATAAAAATATCTCAATTTGCAGCCATTGTGATAGATGATAGATTGACAGATATCTTGGATCTATAATTATTTTATTTCCCATATTTTATACAGTGTTACCCTTTATCTCCAAATGTCATAGAATCCCTGTGCATTCAGGTTTGTACAATTTCAATATTGGAGATCACATGAGTATATTAATTTCTCTGTTAGAGGAATCCCTCTACAGGCTTTTCCAAACCCATTCTCTGACCACTTATCCTTTCTTATTCTCATAAAAGCTGAAGGCCACAATCATTAAGAATAGGTTTTCACCTGGTGGGTAGAGGCCAACAACATCTTGGATTTAGAACACAAAGTGACTGAATCTCAATTATTTGTGTGTAGCTGCCATGGTGCTTTGGTTTCCTATCATAGAAGGGCATGGATTTTCCTTGTTGATGATTGTTTGCTTCACCTTATTATATCACATCTTGTCTTATACACTGGTATTTGTCTGGTTAGATTTTAGCTTACTTGGTCACTGATATTCTACCCAAACTTTTGTTTTCCATAGTTGTCTTAGAACCAGTATTGCCACCCTCTCCTGGGTGTATCAGTGATAAGAATGTATTGGTAGGAAACCTAACATAACCTTAGGGTATTTCATGGACAATATGGCTAAACTCTTACTGTTTTGTTTTATTTGCTTGTTTTAATCCTGGAAAATGTTGAAGAATGCTACCCGAGGGTTGGAGGCTTACATTTAAATTCCAATTTATGACCAAGTCTGCCATTAAGACATTCAAAATAGTCCCTGAATGTCTTTGGATATTTTCCATGTTAAAACAAATTCTATATAATCAATGAATTATTTGAGAACGAAAAGTGTGTTATGGTACATAATGTGTATGTTCCTATATTTATTCCTAGTAAAAATGCATACCTTTAGAAGAAAAGTGGGTAAAATATTTTGGAAAGTAGAATAACTATAAAATAATTTTTTTCTATGTTGGCAAACTTGAAAGCAGGATTTTCAGGAAAACGAAGTGAAAATTAGAATTGAGGAAAACTGTGCAACACTAATTAGTGAGTTTAATATGCATAGATAGAGAGAAAGGAATGTGGAAAAGGAAAGGATAGCCTTAATTGTGCTTTGTTTAACTTAGCCTTTGAGTTAGCCAGAGCTTTTACAACCAGCTCTTTTATAGCTATGACATCTTTATGCAGCTGTCCTTTTCTCTTTCTGTCTTGGCTGCTTTTGTGCACATTTCAAATGTTTTTGATCAAATGCATATACAGCCCAATGTGTTTTCCCTGAAAGCACTGTCCCTTGACTAGAGACAGCCTTAAAGTAGCTTTCATCAAGAATAAAGGTATGGGAAGGGGGGTTGGAGGATGATAGGAGGCAGGGTGCTGGCTGTGTCTTTAACATTTTGAAAGAGATTAGAAGGGGGTGATGTGGCTATTGAAAGCCTGTCAGCTGGTCCAGGAAAGTGCCTCTACACAGTGGAAAGATCCATAAAATACCAAAGATTTCATGTGTAACATTGGTCATAATGGCTACTCCTTTTTTCCCCCACTTGGATGAAGTAAAAAGTGAAGTTCTTGCATGAGCTCTGTGCTCCCGTCTCCTTCAATGCTGGCAGTGACCTGCACAGATAGGATTTCACGTTCACACATATAGACAGGCTGGCCTCCCCTGTGATCCTAGTGTTTCATGGTTATGATCTAAGACCTTGTCTTTCTCCCACAACATAAACCTTTTTTCTTTGAAAAAAAAAAAAAAAAACAGAGGCTGAGCTAGTGAGGGTAGAATATATTACCTCATTCTATTTGAGGCCGAGTGATGACTCAAGATTAACTAGACCACTGAATAATTTCATTTAGCAAAACAGACATGCAGTTCAAATTGGATCATTCTGTGTTTTTCCCCCCCCAGAACAGAGGAGATAGGAACAAAGTACATTGAGACAAAACACAAGTAATTGGAAGAGTCATTGTTAAAGCAATCTCACTAGGATTATCGAAGAATACTTTTGGTCAAACTTGGAGCTTTAGTATTAGGGAAAAAAAGGAATTTTATTGGTGAATTTGAATTTTTCACATCATTCTTATGAATAAAATTATGCATGTGATGAAAATTTATAAGGTACTTATAGTGTTTATATTTGATAATAAAACATTTGTACAGCATGACAAATGTAACAATAAAGAAAAAGGAAAAATTCATTTCTTATAAATATCCAATAGATTGATTATAAACACTACAATCCTAATGAAAAAGTACCACCTTTCTGTAATATTTCAGTGGGATATTTCAAGTATCATATGAGATAACATATATAGATTCAAGTTATTGGATGATTTATTGTTTTCCTTATGTTTAAAAAATGTACATTGCCAAGCTATTTTTAGAAAAGACTGCTATTTGTCTCAGGAGAAGTCTATGCTAGCAATTTATTGATAAAAACCGTAGCCAGTTCTCTGGAGTTAGTTTGTTGAGTATAGAGAAAAGTCCAGAAAATTTATAATGGAGAAAATTTATCTTCCTATTGGGCACACACATTCTTGGGTCTTTGGAGAAGAAATTAGCCAATAGTGCTGTAAATAAATATGTTTAAAATAAATTTTATATTACATTGTAAGAAATGTCTTTAAGAAATGCCACAATTCATCAAGCTTTTATATGCAGCCTCTAATGTAGGCATTTGATGTCAAAGAAAATTATGCCTCTCTTTACCTGTCTTTATGTCTGTTTACCTATGTATCTATTATAGTCTACCCACCATCTCTCTCTTCTTCTCTATACCTCTCTCTTTCATCTATTTATCTACCTACCTGCCAATAGATAAATTTATCTCTCATTCATCTGCATAACTACTTAAATGTTTATCTATCAATCAATCTTTTTTTTTTTTTTTTACTTGAGATGAAATTTTGGAATAAACATAATCCCAAATTCTTGGGACATTGCTATTAAGGGTTTATTCAAGGATCCTCTCTTGTTTCTTCCCTTCTTTGAATCCATCTTTTCTTCTTCTTTCCTTCATTTCTTCTCTTTAATACCACTCCACTTACATTCCCCTCCCACCGGAAGTAATGATTCTGATACATTGGATATGTATAATTGATTTTCATGTGCTTTTGTTTTATGTGTCTATAAATGTAATTTAGATAAACACTGTTATGTTACAGACTAATTCTACTTCTTTTCCATTCATCACCATGTTTTGAAAATCTATTCATGTCTCTGTGTTTAAATCTAGTCTGTTTTTTTTCACTAACTGCTATATAGTATTACATAGTGTTCATGCAGTACACTTTATTGTCCATTCCGCCCCATGGTAAACACCTGGGTTGTATCCAACTCACTGCTAGTAAAAACAGCATTGTAGTGAACATTGCTACATATTTTCTCATACTTGTGCAAGAATTTCTCTGGGATGTACATCCAGGATATGACTTTATGTAGATCATAGAATATATTGAATTTAATTTAATAGTTTTATATTACTCCAGAATAGCTAGGCCAGTTTAAACTCCCACAAGCAATGCATGAGGCTTTTCAGATCCCCATTTCCAGGCAACACTTGCATTATCTCTTTTTCTAATATTCGCCACTTATAGTGATTGCATATTAATATGTCTTGGTCACAGTGAACTTCTTTTGATTCTTCACTTCTGTGAAATGATAGTTCACATTCTTTGCCCATTTTTTTCTTGTTTTGGTTTGCTGTATTTTTATTGTGGATTAGCAAGGGTTCTTTGCATATTCTGGTATCAGACCTTTGTGATTTTAGATATTGCAAATGATTTCTGCAAATAATAAACTGGTTTATTAACTTTGTCCATTGTGTCCTTTTGTTGACACAAAGCCTCCATGAGATGCTATAGAATCTATGAGTAATTCATTTGTTAACTTTTATTAAACTCTGTTAACTTTACAGATTTATTTCTCACAATTAGATCTTTGATTCTCTTGGAGTGTACCATTTTATATGGTGTGGGATAGAAATCCAGTTTTATTTTCTCCATATAGTGAGCCAGTATTCATACATCATCAACTAAACATTCAATTGTTGGCAAATTTAACCGTGTTTTATTTAACATACATGATTTTTTCTTTAGAAAACATACAAGCTAGAAGGCAATGAAGTGACATTTATAAAGTGCCAGAAAGAAAATATATATATATATATTTATATATATTTATAGATACATGCCATTAACCCATGATTGTGCCCAGGGAAAATATCTTTCAGAAATGAAAAAATAAACACATTTTTAGACAGATACGAAAGAGTTTATTGCTTGAGGCATACTCTATAAGAAAGATTTAACATTTCTTTAGGTCCTAATACTTCATGTGAAGCAGTGTAAATAATATCAGATATACTCTAATTAATTAAATATGTATATTGAAAGCCCTAGGTCAACCACTAACTTCCTTAAAGAGAATGAAAAATAAAATGGACTCATAAATATTGCTCAGTTAATGTAAAAAACAAAAATCAGAAAAAAGGGGAATAATTTTAAAAAAATGAACACATGTAACAAATAGAAAATAGCTATCAAGATGGTAGATTTTGACCAACAATATCAATAATGATATTAAATGTGAATGGCCTAAATACACTAATTAAAAGAAGAAGATTGTTAGACTGAATTAAAATAAGAACAAATCAAACTCGATGCTATATGTGAGAAACCCTCTTCAAATATAAAGATAAGGAAGGTATACAAGTAAAAAGAAAGGCAAAAGATATACTATGTGTTATAACTGAATTTTGTCCCCTTAAATTACATATGTTGAGACTATAAAGCTAAAAAATGTCATAAGGGTGGGGTTCTAATCTTGTAGGATTGGTGGTCTTATAAGAGGAAGCAGAGAGAGAGATATCTTTCTCTTTTTTCATACACATACACAAGGAAAGGCCCTGTGAGCATACAGCAAGGAAGTGGTCATCTGCAAATCAGGAAGAGAGCCCTCGTCAAAACTCAGCCATGCTGACATATTTATATCAGATTTCCAACTTCCATAACTGTGAGAAAATAAATTTCTGTACTTTAGACATCCATTCTATGGTATTTTGTTATGGATGCCTGGGCAGACACCATGCAAATTTTAACAAAAAGAAAACTGGAGTGCCTATTTTAATATAAGATAAAATAAACTTCAGAACAAAGAATATTATTGGAGACAAATAGGGCCGTTATATAATGATAAAGGGATCAATTTTTGAAGACACGTGCAATTCTTAAGTATTTTGTATCAAAAAAACAGAGCTTCAAAATACATTAAAAGGAAAAGATAGAACTGAGAAAAAATGAAAAAAATGCACAATTATAGTTGAATACTTTAACCTCGCTCTTGCTCATTGATAGAACAAATATACAAAAAATTAGTGAGCATATTGAAGAATGCTATCAACAAACTGAACTAATTACCAGTTAGAATACTACACCTCAGAACAACAGAATACACATTATTCTTAAAGGCATATAGAACTTTCATCAAGATAGAGCATATCCTGGGTCATAAAACAAATCTAATATTTAAAATGAGGAAAAGTATACTAAGAAGGTTCACAGATAATAACTGAATTAGAGATAAGAAACAGAAATATCTGAACAATCCTCAATGTTAAAAGATTAAATAACATACATGTAACTAATACATAAGTCAAAGAGGAAGCCTCAGGGAAATTCAGAAAATATATATCTATATAACTAAATTGAATGAAATAAAAATACAATATATCTAAATTTGTGATATGCTGTTAAAACTAGAGCAAGATCTGAGATCAGTAAACTTCTACCATAAGAACTTCCACCTTAAGAACACTTTCCAAATGTGTGGGGATTTTATGATTTTTTCCTATTTCCTAGTAGGATTCCTTGATGATTATAAAACATTTTCTGTGTGATTTCAGTATAATAATTTGCTTTGAGATTTTCGTTACGACTCAGAATATATTCAATTATGTTGTATATCCCATGTGCATATGAAATGAACACATACTTTTCAATATTGGGTTGTCTGTCAACTAGGTCATGTGTGTGAATCATGTTATTTAACTATTCTATATGCCTAATGATTTGTTCCTGCCTGTTATTTAACTATTCTGTGTATCTAATGGCAGTTAATGAGAGTGATTTATTAAATGTCTATGACTGTATATTTGTTTATAATTATATATTTATTTTTTTACACTATATTTTTGGGCAACATTATTAAACACATGTAGTTAGCCTCCCATGTTCAAAATTAGACTTTTCTTTTCAAGTAGTTGTTCACAGTTTTTTTAGTAGTTCCTCACATCTGTGTTGCCTTCATGGTTTTGCATTATTGACCTTTCTCTGTGGTTGATTTTCAAGGAGAGAGGCAGTAACTCAAGCTAGTTATTCATTTGTCAGGGACAAGAAACCAGATCCATAGGTTTGCTTTTATGCATGTCCCACAAACTCCTTATCAATTAGTTATATTTATATACATATACATAAGCACATCCATATCTGTATATGTGTATACATGTACATATGTGTATATATAGAAGTATCGATATTGATTTGTGTATTTATAATATACTGTCTTGGCTTACTTTTTTTGTATACAATGATGTGACTTTTTAACCCATGTATAGTGTCCTGCTGAATGTTTTTATAGGAAAACTATCCAAATGTAGGACTGAGTTTTCAAAGGCTATTACTTGAACTTGTGATTGGCCCGATGCCTTTCCATAAGTAGACATTTCCTTGAATTGTGAGCAATAATTGGACACTGGAGAGCTATTATTTGTGGGGCCTCTAAGTAAATTTTGTTTTAATGCAAAGCCAAAGTGGTAAAGGGTATCTGGAAATACGGCTCAGTGTATCTGAATGTAGTGGTTTTGTATGGAAAACACATTTCCTTTACACTAGGGCAAAGCATCTAAAAAGTTGGCTATATGTATAATCCTTGATACTTCTGGATAATATCATAATCAGAGATACAAAAAAAAAAAAAATAAGTGTATTCACATCTCCAAAGCAGTGCACTGTTTCTTGCCTTTTTATAGTTTATTTTTCTGACATTTTATTGTATAAGAGTCTATTGCAATTTAAAATCCATAGTTAATAAGCATCATCTATGGAATGTATTATCAGTTGTGAAGTCTTTTGAAAAGGCTTTTTGAAACAAAGTTACTAATTAACTGGCTCTAGATTGAGAATTTTATGTGTTTTTCCTGCTTCTCTTCCTCTAGCACAAAAGAGTCTATCAGGATAGTATCTAAACAGTGAATCTTAGGCCAATTAGCTGGACTGCATCTATGTCTGGATGCCTCATGGTGAATTTAGGAATCTGAGGGGAAAAGTCAGATAAGAATTGGAAAATTAAAGGTGATAAAAGAGAAGGTTAATGTGTTGGAAATGTCTCAATAGAAACTCATCTAGATGAATTCTGAGGATGGAATATATAAAAGAAAAATACATAAAGTGTATTTTTTGTGTAAATACTACCTGTAACCACATATGTAAAAATATATGACTCAATGATTTTTTTTTTTACTGTGAATTCATGATTTATTTTGATTTTCATAGGCATAATTTTAAACAGTTATTAGGTCATCTGACCATTAAGCAAACATAGTTTAGGCTTATATTATTAACAATATCAACCTACTGTTAAATTCAACCTTGATGAAAAACATAAGTATAAAACTAAAATGATACTCTGTGTGTGTGTGTGTGTGTGTGTGTGTTTACCAGTTGGCTTGGGCACTACAAATTAAGTAAGATAAAGGAGTGTTCATCTTTAGTCCTTCAACATGAAGAGGCAGCTCAATGCTTGATAGCCTTGTTGATTATGTGTTTGGTTGCATGTTCATTTCTCTAGTTTTTGTTTCATCCTCATCTTGCAAATGCCTCTTTTCTTTTGGAAACCTGAAGTTGTCCCATCTCTGATGATAGAATGTACATTTTCAAAAATCAACTCTGAATTTTCTTAATGTCCCATAGTTTATCATAGATTTATTTATTCATACCAAAAAAAGTATTTTTCTTCCATATCTATTGCTACTTGCTCTACTAATCTTCTTTGGTCTCTGGCTCTCAGTCTGTTACAATACCCTCATATTAAGTTATTTCTTGGATGATTTGAGCTGCTATGACAAATTACCACGAACTGGGTGGCTAAGAAACAACAGGAATTTATGTTTTATAAGTTTATAAGCTTGGAAGTTCAAGATCAAGGCACCAGCATATTCCGTGTCTGGTGAGGGGTCACTCTTCAGGCTAATAGACCCTTCTCACTGTGTCCTCACATGTTGGAAGAGTCAAAAATGCTCCTTCGGGCCTTGTTCATAGGGGCACTAATCCCGTTTATGTGGGTTCCATCCTCGTGACCCCATCACCTCCCAGATGCCTCCACTCTTCATATTGCTGCATTAGCTTTCAATATATGAATTTGGGGATACACAAAAATTTAGACGACAGCAGTTACCCTCATTTGTGCTCTGCATGTGTTCTTGATTCAATAATTTTCTTTTCAAAAGGTTCCCTCTAAAACAGATCTCACATTTCCAGGCCCTGTATTGAACCCTGCCTTTGGATCAATGATCATATTTGGGAGATCTAGCTTTGCTGGTAACAAATTGGTTAGTCTAGCTTTACACCTAACAGCAAGCTAATCCTGATAATTACATTCCTGCTTGTTTCCACTCACAAAGTCTGTTTTGATCTAACAGTTTATTCCAAAAGATTGTGAAAGTATTGTAATATATCTTTGTGTGCATGTGTATTTTTTCCCTGAAAGTATGTAATTAAAAACTTCTCACAAAGTAATTTTTTCATGTGCTTTACATGTTTTACTTTAAAAACCTTACCCCATGGTATTTTAGGCTGGATAAGAATTAAAGTCCTGCTGTTTGCCTTAAAGCCGATCTGTGGTTGGAAGGAAAGCATATGGGCAATAATCCGTTATTTTTTCTTCTCTCTTCTACTTATTCTAATTCCAGAATATTCAGGTTAAATGCATGTTGCCAGGGATTTATTTTATGTTCATTTTTTAAATAAAATATTGATTTGTTTTTCCCATGTGGATTTAAACATGGGAAGCAAAAAACAACAGTAGATCCATTTGTAATATTGGTATTTCAATATGAGTCTTTGGAAGAGTGGACATAATCATTAGTCAGACCTGCTTTGGCAAATTAGTGGGAAACTTTCTTTTATTCATCAACATTTCACCTACAAGATAATATGTTTTTTATTGTTCATATGGAGTTTTTTTGCCTAAATCTAGACTCTGTCCAAGAGGGGTAAGGCATTATATACTTAATAAATGTACCATATACACTTATATCAGGTAATAAAACAGAATCTTTTTGTATAACATGCTCATCAGAAAAATCTGACAGAAATCTATGCAGTTTCTGCTGGACTAGAAATAATAAAAGGACCCAATAAGATTATGATCAACTGTCCAATAAGCAAGTCCATAGTGTGTATTATGTGGTTTTCTGGAGACCAATGTAAAGCCCCAGTTCTTCTCATAAATGCTGAAGGTGAGAGATAGAGTGGGCACTTTTTTCTTTGTAACTTTTCTTATAGTGTTAACCTGCAGGTTTGGAGATAGAGTACAGAGCTGTTTCATTATATTATTCTCTGATTATAAATGTGATAGCTCTGCCCCCCCACCCCATATATCTTGTACACAGTCTGATCTGTGCATGTTCTACTTGCACCACAGCTGAGGGACGCAGAAAAATCCTACTCTGCCTTTTATACCCCAGGATGCTCAACTCACTTGGCTAAAGCATTGAAGGGGACACTGTTTCTAGAGGGAACTGGAACAGAACTCAGGCTATTCTGGTCAGCCCCTCCCTATCTCAAAATGTTACATTCTCAACCTATTCTATAGTTATTCTTTATAGCAACAAGCAAACAATGTGGGGAGAACTCAGTCAGTCCAAGGCTACCCAGAGAACTGTCTTACATCATGGAGACTGCAGCGGATATTACCAACCTTCAGTGACAGGAGGTAAAAGAATTTTGTAAAACAAGAAGCAGAGACTCAGAAAAGCAAACTTAAGAGTCTACCAGTTAAATCTCTGTGTGATATGTATATAGAGCTCATTGCTCCTGAGGCCTCACTTCCCCACTGACTGGGGAACAGCGGCAGTTTCCCAAAGCATAGCTACTGCAGCATGATAGCATGATAATTAGTCATCAAAACTGAGCAATGAATGGTAGATTTTCATATTCAGCACTTTCTCAGAAAAATTGCCCTCAAGTTATCTTTCCACTAACAGAAAAAAAAAAAAACATTCTGAGAACCAACCAAAGAATAGTACATTTAAAAGAGTGGCATTTTGACTTCAAAATATGTCCATTGTAGTGAATGCCTAAATGCAAAAGTGCAAAACTAGTTTTGTTTGCTTTGAATTTTTCATTTTCTCTTTAAAATGTTCGATACAATATTCTAGTTAATGCAAATGAAGCAAAGCCCATGATGTAATTGCATACTATCCTTATAAAGAATGAACAAAACTTTTGTGCGTCATGATGTGTATATATAAAGCCAGATACCATAGGAAATAAAATCTACCTGTCAGTATCAATAATCACATGTCACAATCAGTGTGCTTTATGAGATCTTTAATTAAGAACCTCTCAGCGTTTGTTTGGGGTTTTTTTGCCTCTAATTAAATCTATTTTATTAAAATGTATATGAATGTCTGAGTTATTGACATACTGGAAAAGATTCTAAGGCTGAAGACCCAGGGCTAGGTCCTGTGCTGTTGATATTGCCACTTACAGAATTGGAAGTAGCTCAGCACTGTTGTTAATATTATGCCAGATTTATACAGTTGTCCAAATGCTTCAAAGAATTCAGTTTCCCTGTCCAGACTTAAAGGAAAAGAACTTAATATAAAGCTGTGAAAGAGTAATGCGATACATGTAAAGACATTTTACAAGACTCTAGCCAGATCTAGCCCCAAAAGATTTGGTGAAATTTAAAGTAGCACAGAAGAATTGATTGGGAATCTGGCAATAGTTAAAGTACGAAAATCCAAGATTTTATATTATTGCAGCTAACAGGGGAAATTTCAAGAATTATAGACATTTGCAGCTTTTCCAAGATCTTTAAACAATATTGATAAAATTCCATAGGCCAACTTTTTGACTTTGAAATTCAAGAATTAAATATAAATATAATAGTTTTAGAAACTTTTGCCTCTCTAGAAAAAATATATTATCTGTTTTTTTCTACAAACTGTTAACTATTAACATTGATGACTTAATTACTACGCTTCTTCAAGAAAATAGTTCTGATTTTCTGTTTTATGGAAAGTAAAAGTTCACTGTACTCTTCAGAATGGTATTAAGACATTTCTGATGCCTAAAAAGTACAGCAATGATGTGGCACCTCTCCTATCGTATCTATAATAGATGTTTGGATGATGCCAGGAGAGAAAGTATAGAGGAAACATTTAGGAAAGCAACATTACCTTAACTCTGAACTTTTTGTGTCTCTAAACATCCACATAATCTTTATTAAAGAAGGACAATTAACTGGTTATAAATGAAATGTGTTCTTAGCTTCTCAATATAGATCTGCTTAGCATGGCATGTAAGAGTCTATCTTACCAGACTCCAACCTATGTTTGCAACTGTATTCTCTGGTAGTCCACCTTTGTATTCCCTGCTCTAGCAACAAAAATTCTGTTCCCTGAATTTGTCATGTGTCTTATATTTCCATCTTTACTGGAATTATATTCCCTCTAAATTGAATTCCCTTCCATTATTTCTCCACTTGGAAGCTCTTCCTTCAATACACATTTCAAACACCAGTGCCTATGCAGCTTCCCTGCCTCCCTAGTCCAAGTTAGTGACCCCCACTTCTGTGTACACATAACATTCTTTTAAATGATTCTATTACAGTTCATGTCACAGTGTATTTATTCAACTGTTTTTCTACTTGTCAATTAGACTATTATGCTAAATCCTGCCTTTTTCATCTTTGTGCCTTTCCTTCTCTAATGCCCAGAACATACTAGGTACTGATAAGTGATCCTGTTTCGGGACAGTCTGCTTTAGGCAAATGTCTGATTAAAAAAATATTGGTTTTTAAAGAAGATGATACATTACTGTCACCATATGTAAGATTCCTTTCCTTGAGTCCTTCTACAGTTTTTAGCACAGAAGAGTTGAGAGACTTGCGATTTATTGGGTTCATAATTTTTATAATATCTCTAATCAGTGTATAGTTTTCCTTTTTTCAATACTTAATGATCTGGAAATGTATTTAATATGCTTGAAAATGTAACTCTTTATAGTTATGTATTAATAATTCTAATGAAATTTAGGACAGTTATATAAAAGGGCATAATGAGCTCATTAAGAAATTAAGTCTTTTACTTGGACCTGAATCTGTATAAGAAATTAAGATATAAATCAGATCCATGCCTACAACTCTCCCTGAAGCATAATGTTTTGTCATGTGCTACTTCATATTTTATTTAATAACTTCTGTTTATGAGTGGTTTACCATTACCCAGATAATAGGTGAAATAATTATTCACCTTCGGTTATTTCATTGAATCATTTCCTGAATTTTCTAGTTGAAGCTTTTTGTTTTACATTGCATATAGGTTAGGAGCTCCACCTATCAGACATTTGGTTAGCCATGGGTAATCTTTCTCTGAATATATTATAGGAATTAGAGAAAAGTTAAAGAGGCTTGAGAAATATGCTTTACAAAATTAAGTTGTTCATAGTTTTTGACAGTTGTATAATTTCAAGTGTATTACATTTTTTGTTTAGCAGCAGTTTCACTTACTGTATCAATCACAATTTCCCCAGCACAATTTTTGTTTCATACCAAGTTTAGGGAAGAAGAAAAGAACATTCTGTGGTAAAAAAGGGAAAAAAAAGGTTCAGAAAATTGTTAGTTAAAAAAATTTAAACAGGTTTTTTTTTTCCCATAATTATTATCAATGTGAGTCTTCCCAGATAGGCTAATTTATTGGATTTCCAAAATAGTGGATACAATATGAAACAAATTTGCTGATATAATTTTTTGAGGAGCATCTTAAATAATCGATACTATAAAAAGATCTTGTATTTCTCTCAATACATTTTGGGAAAGTTAGTACAAATCAAACTTCCCTACTCTAGGTTTTTTTGTTTTTGTTTTTGCCTGATTTTCCTATGGAGTAACAGCAATTTTGTTCCACGTAATTTTATTCTTTTATTCAATAACTATTTTTAAGAAAAGTAATTTGTGCCAAACACTGTTCTAGACACCGTGTCTACATGAGAAATCAAAATAGAAAATTGTATCTTTTCTTATAGAGCTTTAATTTCAGAAAGATTAATTTACTTATCAAATTAGGAGAGAATTAAATTTCATTCTTGAAATTGCTGTGCGTGTATGTGTGTGTGTATGCACACATGTGTGTTCAATTTCAGTCCCTTAAATTTGTATATGTATGTGTGATTTTGTGTTTTTTAAATTCTTAAATGCTGTATATCATGGGAACTCTAAAAGTGCTGCTGATTGTCACAAAAATATGCTGAGCCTAGAAAATGTAACAAAACATGCTGAGAAGTCACGGTTTAATAAGCTTCAAGGGTCAAATGTCTGAAACTAATTTTCTTCAGTTAGAAAATTGATTTAAGCTTGATTAAATTCCACTTGAAAAGTTATATTTGTTTTTCTCATTTTTTTCTCTATGGGGGTAAAAATACAATTTAGCACTCTATAGAGAAATAATCATCGGATCAGGGTCCAAGAGACCTACATTACATAAATACTTTGTGAAGACTATTTGTTAGGCATGATTTAGCTGTGTGTGTGATCATGTGCAAGTCACTCACATATTCATGACCTTAGTCTTTTTTTCCTACATAAAGTGAAATGACTTGGCTGCATCCACTCTAACACATTTTTTTTCAATCCTGTGTTCTGATACTAGATTCTAAATTTTGGAATGCTTTTGTGTCCCAAAAGAAATAATAGTCAGTATTTGTTCAAAAATTTTAGAGATAATGCTCTTCTATTCATGGAGATGATACCATCTAAAGGTATAATTATTTCTTCATCTATGCAAAGGATTCTACTATGGGGACTACATATTTATGGGCAAGTATATGCCTAAAAAGATGCTTTTTATGACCTGGGTAGATGCTTTATATGTATGAGGAATCATTCAAATTGACCAAAGTGTAGATAACTTTTCAAAATTATTTTAATTTTCATCTAAATATTTTGTGAATATTTAATGCAGAGCATAGTAAAGAGCATGGAAGCAGGAGCCTGGGAACCTGAGTTCTATGACTGTTTCTGCTCGCTCATGCACTCCGTGACTTTGAACAAGCCATTTTATCTCTCACAGCCTATTTTCTTATGTGTAAAAAGGAGAGTTGAACTCGATACATTTCAAATTCCTTCCAACATTATACTTCTATATATGTATTTGAGATGCGTGTTTTGCCCCCTCCCAAAACTTATATAACAATACCTATTTCACAAGACATCTTTGGTAAAGCCCTTTAAAAATTCTCTAAGGACTGACACCCTATATAATGGGATAAAAGAAATAATATTTATAGAGTATTACATCTCTGTTCCAGATTTATCTTCTGAAAGATTACTGAGCAAATAACTCCTTTTATCAGCGTACATTGTGGTTTCTGCAGCTGTACTGCTTACCATACTTGTTCCATGGACTGTCACAGCAACTGAGCCTTGTGATTTTTGACTTGGCTGTTAGGAGGAAGCTGCTGAGTGACTGGAAATGAACTCAGCCTGGGAAAGTTTATTAAGCCAATATGTGAAAGGACACTTCAGTTATCTTTCCCAGAGACCACATTTAACTATGGCCATAACTAATTTTTTATTCTATTTCATTATAAAATAATCCTAGACTAATATAAGCAAATTATATTCATTCTAGGCTGCTTTATTTTACAGACTAAAGTTAATAAATTGAATATATGGGAGGAGTTTTGAGTGGCCATATTTCTTAGTGCACTTTGGGGTTGAAAGGAGGACTTGGACAAGGACCAGGATGTTTCAGCACCTTTGTAGTTTCAAGCAGGTCTGGCTCATCAATGGCAATCTAAGTATTGGAAGTCACTGATGAAAACAAGTCATACCTGCAACTAATTGGTAATGAATTAAAGGCAGTTTACTCATATGATCTGTCTATGATATCATGATCCCAGATAAATAGAGGAATAGAAAAAAAAAAATTGGAAGTATTGGTGTGCCTCTCTCATTCATTCTCAGGAATGGATGCCATTTCTCTTCTACGTAGTCCAGTATTTCCTCCCTGGATTATTTTATCAAATTGAATTGCTTTTCTGCTTTATTCCTGCCTTTTTCTAGAATAGATCATCTCCAAAAAAAGATTGATGTGGAAAAAAAAAAAAGATTGGTGTGGTTTTTCTTTTCCATTTCATTCATATAAAAGCAGCATGGATATGAATCATGCAGGAGAATCCCTTTTTGGGTACCTTTGAATGCTTATCAGTCATGTAAGACCCCCTTCCTATCTCCCATTGTATGTACTATATTCATTGTTTACTCTAAACCAACCCCAACCATAGTGACTTTAGGATTCTCAGGGTCATTCTACTTATCTTGTCATCCATTTGCACATGCTGTTTCACCTCTAACTATAATGCCTTTCTGTTCTCTAACTTTGATACCAAGACAAGAATCATCCTATTTTCTGACATCTTACACCCTCTTGCCAGATGGTAAAATATATCTATGTGTCTATATATTTAAAACTTTCATCAAATCATATTATTAATTGTCAGTTATTAATCAAAATATTAATCCTGGATCTGCTCATCATTTTTTTTCTTAATTCATTTGTGAGCTCCACAGATGTCAGGGCCTTGTCTTCACATTTGTATATTTTGTATCTAATACAGTGCCCAAATATAAAGGACACTCATACTCAAAAAGGGAGAAAATTTAACAAATGATACCTGGGATTTTATACAGTACACAAGACACATATTTGGTAAAAATATAAAGGCAATTTAATACTGGTCCTGAGGTTTGGTTTTTGTTCTATCATTATTGTTAATCTTTGTTTAAGAATTGGAAAAAACCATATTGAGGTAAAGGGATGTCATAAAAAAAAAAAATTGCTTTACTCAGAGATTTTGAAGTACACTTACCCAGGATAGTTTTTTGCATGTGTTTAGAATACTTCCAACATTTTCGGCTGGGAGAAAAAGACCTGACCTAAAAGGGACTGGAAATACTTATAACACTAGGAGGGATCCCTTTTAATGAGGAAGTTGGTGATTACCTGAACATCACTATAAGATTCTGTTACTAGTTTAGGTGCTTCCATGAATAAAAATAAAAACACATGAGGACTAGAAGCTTTTTTATGCACCGCCGCTTTGGGAAAGGATATGGAAATATGGATATCTGAATATCAAGGTCATGGACAGCTGGGGGCGATTTCCTTTATGGCTTCTGTGTGTCTCCTGTTAACACACACTCTGTAGTCAGGGTGAGCCATTAAGAGAGGTCCACAGTTGTTGGCTCTGGTTACAAAATACCTGTAAGAGGGTTCAGTGAATGTGCTAAATGTATATTCAATTTCTTCAGGAAAAAAACTTCAGGTTTGGTTTTCTAAAGGAAATAAAAAAGTTCAATGCAATCTGCTTCACATAACCTTCTGCAATGAACAATAAAATGACTGTAATGGAGATAATTTTTTCCCATATGGAAAAAATATATGTATTTGTGTAGTCCTGTACTAGTTGAAAGTTTCTACCCAAGCTGTTTATTTAAAATTTATATGGTGCTTTGAAAGATACTATATGCTATCAAATGGAGTACTTATTTTTGTTTTTAAATATCTAATGTTCTACCATGACATGTGTTCTTTAAATGTTATACAAACAAGCAAATTTTTCAGTGTTTTGATATAGTTTCATATTTCTCTAACACACACGCATGCAATACAATTTACAGTGCTTATAAAAATATATGGAAACTATATTCTTTCTACCTAGAAAAAGAGAAAATGAGTGAATGAATTGGGAACAATGTCTAGAATGCTACTGAATTGAGAATAATCCATATAATAGGTAATATGTCACCAAGCAGAGAATCAAATAGCTAGAGGCAATAACATCATTTATCTAACTATGTTAGCTTGTTAGCTAACCTCTCTAAATGTGGTTGGAATCCTGTTTGAATAAACATAATCTGCTACTGATATAGATGTTAAGAAAGGACATGATATTCTCCACACTTGGTTTTAAAGTCAAATTTTGTTTTTATAACTAAGAAATCTTATTTGGGATATTTGGACTGTCTTTTCCATAATTAATACACTTTCTGACATTTGACCCCCTGAAATGTCCAGCAGTATTTTTAAATGGTAACAATTATTGAACACTAGGTGCAAGGAAGCCACTGCTCCAAGTGCTGTAGTATTATTTAGGGAAATTATAGCTAGTGCTGTAAAAAGCACCCATTGAATCTCAGTGGCTTAAGACAATAAAGGTCTATTTCTGATCCATGGCACATTTAATTGGGTTTTCAGGAGGCAGCCTTCCACATGGTGATCAAGAATGCTGGATCTTTCCAACTCTGCTTCAAATGGCCAAGAAGCAAATTGAGAGAACAAAGACCATGTCAAATGTTATATGGGCAGAACTAGAAAGGGCACACATCACTGCAAATCACTCTCCTCCGCAGGAACACAGTGGCGTTACCCCAAGTTAACTGAAAGAGAAACTACAAGATGCAGTTTACAAAACAGAATGAGATTGGTGAACATCTTCCTAATATGTGCTGCATCAGTACTTAGAGAACTGAGGCACAAAGTTTCATAAATATCCCAAGGTTTCACAAGAAGTAAATGGTAGACCTAAGAATTAAATCCAAGGCAAATTGTCTTCAGAGGTCAAATTCTTAATTATCATGAACATACAGTTCAAATTAAAAGTTATCAAATTCATAAAATATTTTTTATTAACTAGACATTATTACACTTTTTAAACTCATGGGGAAAATACTAGCTTCTTTAATTGATTCTTTATTTCAGTGCTATTTATAACTATATTTCTACTCCCAGTGTTCTTTCTTTCTTTGTGTGCATGTGTGTATGTGTGTATGTGTGAGTACATTTTGCAATGTATTCTTCTTAGTTCCTAATTTTATTTCAGAGATATTGTTATCCATCATCTTCATCATGATTAAAATATGTATTAAACACTATGGTTAAGAATTTAGATAGGATAAGCACTAGGATAATCAGCATTTTAGAGATAAACAAATTAAGACTTAGAAAGGTTAAATAATTTGCTCAAATGACACTAAGGGATAGAGCTACTAGTGCCTGAGTCTGAAGTCTGTCCTTTTAAACATTATGATGATCTTCTGTAAACATTTATTTTAAAGGAATTATGGCAAACCTCTGAAATCTTGACCATTTGCATTGTACACTGCATCAAGCTGGCTTATGTTCTTGCTATTATTGTTTTAACTCTATTTTATAGGCTCCTCTTCGATACTGGGCTGTTATATTGCGTCTACAGTTTGGAAATTTAATGTAAATAGAAATATGGTGGTTTAATAAGTATTATATAACCACTGAGTGGTAAAATCCAATCAGTTAGCACCCCTGTTATGTAGCGAATGTCTGTTACTCACTATTGGTTCTGTATCTTCAACTCAATGCTCTAGGGTTGTGATTCTCCGACCCCTGGGCCACGGACCAGTGCTGGCTCATGGCCCTTTAGGAACCAGGCCACACAGCAAGAGGTGAGCAGCTAATGAGCAAGGGAAGCTTCATCTGTATTTATAGCTGCTCCCATGGGTCACATCACCGCCTGAGTTCCGCCTCCTGTCAGATCAGCAGCAGCATTAGATTCTCATAGGAGCATGAACCATTTTCTAAAATGCACATGTGAGGGATCTAGAATGCACACTCCTTATGAGAATCTATTGCCTGATGATCTGAAGTGGAGCTGATATGATGATGCTAGCGCTGGGGAGTGGCTGCAAATATAGATTATCATTAGCGAAGAGGTTGAACTGCACAATAAATGTAATGCACTTTAGTCATCCCCAAACTATCCCCCCACCCCACTGCTATGGAAAAATTGTCTTCCATGAAACTGGTCCCTGGTGCCAAAAAGGTTGGGGACTGTTGCTCTAGCGGTTGATTCAATCAGCTTATAAACATACTTGAGATAATTCTATCTTTAAAAGTAATATATAAACACATACAAACATACACATTACTGGAAATTTCAGATATACACAAAGTAATCAGAGTATAATGGACTACCTTAAGCCTATCTCCCAGTTTCAACAGGTTCAGTTCCTGCCTTTTATGGATGGACTGCTTGCGTTTGCCTCCCTTTTAGTGCCTTTAAATGAAAAAAAATCTTGTGAAGACTTTAGGATCACCATCTATAGAAGGGTTAGTTCAAGCATGTACTCTACCCTAACTCCTTCCTCCTTCATGAAATTGGGTCTTGGGTCTTCCCCTAGCTTTTGTGATGCCACACGCTGCTGGCCCTCTTTTTTTCTCCCTGGAAGCTCCTAATTCTTTGTTTCCATGTTGACTCTTCTCTACTCAGTCTTTAAATGAAGAAGCTACTGAGAGATTATTCCTGGTCCACTCTTTGTCTCAGTTTATCCTTTCTCCTCACACACTCTTCCACTTTCATGGCTTCAAATACCATTTCCAGAGTGATGACTTTCAAACTTATACTGCTAAGCCATAATTCCTTTCTAAACTGCAGGCCAGTATATTCCAGTGACACCATCAATATGCTATATATTCAATTCTTACTATTTCCCCAAATTTATCCACTTCTAATTTTACATATCTTGGTAAATAGAACTACCAGTTCTTATGACAGAAACCTGGGTATCAATCTTTATATTCTGTTCTGCCTTACTAACTACCACTTCCCATCTAAGTATGGCTGGAAGATATCAAGAGATGCTGTTTTGTCTTTATCTACTTCTTCCCACCAGCAATGCTTTTTATATTCTATAGCCAAGATGATGTTTTAAAAGTACCATTATACTAATTAAAATCCTTCGAAGTCTTTTGTGATTGCTTAGAACAAAGTAATAATAAGTAACATGTCATATAAGATAACATGTCATAAAAGATCTCAAATTATTTGCACCCTACTCAACACCAGAGCCTTCTCATACCAATCTCTCTCTCCCTCTCACTATCATGCATCAGCCACATTGGTCTTCATTGTGTCTCAAAATGTGCCAAGTTTTCCCAGGATTTGACAGTCACACATGCTTTTCTTCTCTATGACAAAAACACAGTTTATGCTATTCTTCTCCCAACTCATACAAGTCTTTCATAAATCAACACAGATACTGTTTCTTCAGACATATTTGTGTGTAATGAATATAAATCCCAGGCCAAAATAGTGTTGATTTTTTTTTTTTTGTTTCAGCAGGCAATTAACTTAGCTGAACTTGAACTCCAAATTGTACTCCTCTGCAGTGTGTAGCAGCTAAACTTATGTTGCCTTTTTTAACCTTAGCTGTGCTGTGTCGAGACTGCCCATGCATGGTGCAGGGACCAACCAGAAATTTAGGCTCAGCTTCTGTTGCTCTTCCCTGGGATTTTCCACTTCCCTTTATAACTGCTGTGGAAGCCCAGAAGTCTTTCCCCTGATTCCTCAAGCTGGTATGTGAACAGATTTCTATCAAAGATTTGGCCTTCCCAGTGGGGACTGAAACTTTCCTCAGGAGGAGAATTGTAACCATGAAGAAATAGACAAGAGCAGTTCTCTTCTCCCAACTTACTTACTACTGACCAGTTCCTGCTTGTTTCTCATTTGCCTTCAGGGATGATGTGTGTTTGTGTGTGTGTGTGCATATGTTTGTGTGTGTATGTAAATATATCTCATTCAATGTTTCTAATTGTTTTCTGCAGGAGTGTTTGTCTGATGTAAGTTACTGCACCATTACTACAAGCACAATTTTTATTCAAACAAACAAAAAATTATGGAGTACCCACTGTGAGTCACTCTGCTAAGTGGTGGTAATATATATGGTCTCTGATTTCATAGGACATATATATTCTACTATGGGAGAGTGGCATTAAATAACTACCCAAATAATTAATTGCAATTGTTGAAAGAGATATGAAAGAAATTTTCAAGGATACATGAGAATATATATACCAGGGCAACCTTACCTCCCTAGTTGAACTAGAAAAGCCTTCCAGAGAAATAAGGTATCAACTAATATTTTAGAGTCATTAGAAGTTAACTACTCAAGGAAGTTAGGGTCAGCTGAATTGAAGAAAACATTCAAGTCAGAAGGAGGAGTTGAAATGCTATTTGTGAAACAGAAAGGAACTTTTGAAAGAAAGTCAACATGACCAGAGTTTAGAGAATGAGGGAAAAATAAATAGTGATATAGAATTTGTTTTAAGATACATAGAATGCCTCTGAAGCATTTTATGTAGGAGAATTATTTTATTTCACCACAGAAATAACATTAAATGCATCACTTTTAAATTTCTTAATGCAACGATTGATCATTAGATAGAGTGAAATTTGTAACCTGTGTTTTCAATTGTCCTTTTAGGATAAGCATTTTTCCTTTCTCATTAATTTGTATAAACATTTTATCAACTACAGAGTATTTCAATTAGTGTATACTCTGTAGCTTTTCGAATATTTTCTAGAGTTTTATTTGCTATTAAATAGTTTACATAATGATACTATGAACATCTTTATGCCAGTCTTTTTTTTAATTGAGAAAGCTAAATTGCTAAACGTATCTTATTGTAGACCTTGAGAATTTGAAAATAAAATTACTTTGTAAAATAATATTAATTGAGACTATGTTTAAACATAGAGTAATTAAAGTAATCTTAAAATGAATTGCTTTAAATATAGCCTCATTTATGTAGATTTGTGTCAAGTATCTTTGTGAATGAAAATATCATTAAATAAGAAACTTTCCATTACTACTACAGATCATTTGTTTATAAGGAAGAATCTTCCAGGATACTACAAGCTGTTTTTGAGCATTAGATGTAACCTAACATGATGACATTTGTGATTACATTCACATAAATTGCTTGAGAAAATCCAAGTACTTTAATTACTTCACAGCTGTAGTATTTCCAAACTTGTTTGAAGATTTTCCAGGAAAAGTGCACTTTATGCCTGATTAAGAGTACTATCCCAAGTGGAAAACCATGATTTGGCTTTCTTTCTATTAAATCTGTTCATGAATGAAAACTACAGGTGAGGGTGATTCTAAAGGGACTATTAGAAACTTAAAGAGACAGTAAGTTTCCAGTGATCAGGCAATTGCTGGAAGTACCAACATCATTGTTCCTTTACCTTTTGTTGCATTAAATAAATTAAGAAGTTTTCTTTTGAATTCTGTAGCTAAGTATAACACTTCGTCCCCTTTCCCACCATACTATCACTTTCATCTATGTAAGCACACAACTGGTTTAACAGAGCTTCTGTGCAAATATATGATGGATCCAATTCTTAGCGCTTCCTGTCTGTAGGTCTATAGGTAATGCTGCAGTCATTTTAGATTAGTGATAAACGGTCATGAAATTGGAAACAGGTTCCTCCAGCTTTTTGCAAGAATCTAAAAAAACACAAATACGTGCACCCAAAAAGTATGAGTCCAACTCAAACATCATAAAATAATACACAGTGCATGCTTAACGGCATGCAGAGCCATATGGACATATTAAATGACATTGCCTGATGCCAAAGTCAAGTATGGTTTCAACATTCAATGTGTGGAAATTTGGAGCAGTCTTAGCTTAAACTTGAACTAATGACACAGCTTTATATTTTCCCTTGTGATGTCAAAAAAAAAAAAAAAAAAGTTTCACCCTCTTCACCTCTCTCCTTCAAGGCAGTTGTTGATAATTGATGCTTTGCCAATTTATTATCCTTGGAGATAAGGATTATAAGCAACAAGAATAATGTTGAATGTTTAAAATGCGTCAGAGGTTTTCAAATATTGCTCCATTTAATTTTCACAACCATCTTATGAGGTAGGTGGTATTTACTATTATCCCACTATTATAGTGGAGAAAGCTGACTCTTTAGGCTGTTACATAGCTACTTCATGGTCACAGAAACAGTAAATGGTGATGATTGATTTTACCATAGATTGGGGGAAAGCTGTTTTTATTTGGAAGTCCTTCTACTTGACAACTTCCCTACACCAAGAATACTGGGCTTTTCCTAATTGGATAACTAATTTTCCTTCTAGGGAAATTGGACCACATTTTTGCGTCTAGAATGGAAGCTGTTAGGCAGGAATGCTCTTATAGCAGCTCACCAAGTGTTCTTCCTAATATGTGATGCCATGTTTCATTGCTTCTTGCCACAGGCAACACTGTTGATTCCTATAACTCTCTAGGCTGTCCAACCTATGGAAGCAACATCAGTAACAGAAGACATATAAACAACTTGTAGTGAAGCCTCTGTGATCTCTTTTTTTTCAGATTTCTCAGAGATAGACACATTGAGAGACCAACAAATTAATACCTGGACTCTGTAGTTCTCTATAACATCCAATTTAAAGAGACCCCCTTCTGTATTATTCTACTTAGTCATCTAAGCAGAAAACAGATCCAGCAGGGGGCCTCCCTGGGAATGGATATCAAGATATCCACCTTTAGTTTCGTGCCTTACTATTTCTTACTAGGGGGGAAATTATAAACTAAGGAGCATAGTCACCTAGGATTTTGTGAAGTAGAGCATGTGAATTTTAAGACTCCTAGGCTTCAAAAACAAATTCAAATTTG
Source organism: Eulemur rufifrons (assembly GCF_041146395.1). Classification (NCBI taxonomy): domain Eukaryota; kingdom Metazoa; phylum Chordata; class Mammalia; order Primates; family Lemuridae; genus Eulemur; species Eulemur rufifrons. Next base: position 19,627,531 of record NC_091000.1, on the reverse strand, counting down.
GGAGCATGCCCTTTCATTCACTCTGACTTGACCATTATGTAAAGCTCTTTAATTCCCTTCATGATTTCTTATGAGTTCTCAGGGAGACATTTTAATATTTCTATTACAGAGATAGAAAAATGTGTTAATGATTTAATATCTAAAAGGTCCTTATCACACAGTTAGAGTAAGTATTTATTAATATATAATTTTAGGGGTAAACAGAAACTTACCATTTAACTTCCCAAATTCATCTCTTACCTGCTCACAGAAACTATAAATTATTAAAGTTAATTACAGAGTCATTCTTTTGATTTAAGTCTCCTTGTCTGGGGTTAAAGTTCAAATGCACCTGGGAATGACAATACACCAAGATTTATAAATCACAGTGTGATGAGTTAACCAGATCTTTTCATGAAATGTGTTTTGATAGGGCAGAGTGCTAAAGGGAGAAGAAGAGTTTGAGCCCAGGAGAAGAAAGGGGGAGGGCTGACCTCAGAAGTCTTGGAAAAGGCTTCACAAATTTATGAGGACCTCACATTGATGTGCTTACTCTGAGTGAGCAGGTCATTGTACATAATGACAAAGATACCGAGGTGAGGAACTGCAAGACCTAACCTGAAAACCAGCCCTTCACAGCTGCAAATCTGGAAAATATGAGATACTGCAAGTCAAGTTAGCATCATGTGCAACCATCAGCATCAGAAATAGGAAGTACTGAAATGATTCCCACAGAGGATACAAACTCCAAAAATAATTAACAGATTTGAAGAATAAGAAAAGAATCTGAAAAAGCATTTATTCTGTGTATCTCATCAAAAATTGATAGAGGGTAGACACATTGGATGCCATAAATCCATGACCGGAACACAGAGAGTAACGATTCTTCATAAGTAAGGCTGTCGTATTGGTTCTCTGTTTTTGGGATTTGTTCAGGCAATGACAGATCCGGGTTAGCACACTAATCACCAGCCCAGATGAAATGACCTAATAGTAACATGTAGTTCAATTCATCGCCTTCAACCTTGACCTTAAATCTGTAATGGATCACATTCCAAATATTTTGGAAAGTGAACAATATTTTATTGATGATGATGATTAAAACAAACAAAAATAGCATAATAGTTATCATTTTAGCACAAGAGTTGATTTTGGGATTTTCCAAAGTATAAAAATGTGACTCTATGAAACCTCTTTTTACAGAAGCTGTGTTGGTACGTAGGGGTTGTCCAAATACAGTCAGCTTGTGTTTACTGAGGGAATCATAAATTTGAATTTCCTCACTTTTGATCAAATAAAATCTTAAAATAATATGGCACTCATGTAAGAACCTTAACATTCAATATTTTTTTATATAATAGAAAGTAGTAAAAACAAAGGGAAACATGATTGATTAGGCATTGTGCGTAGAATTAAATTGAGTCATTGACTTGGGAGAAAACTTGAGGAAAGATAAACAAAATAATCAGTTTGATTCTCAATTTTATGCTTAGGCATAATATGGAAGTTCTTACTGCAAGAGGAAATGGGGAAAACGTGGACTGGCCTGAGGAATATTAGAGAAAAATAAAAGGAAAGCTGACTCCTGGTTTATTGCTACCAGTAGCAGAGCAATTTTATTTGTATTAGTTCATATGGCATAACAAATGTCTTGTTTGATTTTAGGCCTCAAACTCCTTTACTAGTAGATAAATTAGATAAATCATTCTACCGTTCAGGTTGCCCATGCCTGCCTTCTGCTGTGTGACTTTGGGGACTGCTAAAAGACCAATAGTAAAAATAGTGAATTTATCTAAGACACGTAATACTTACTTTATTTACTGGCTTCAGTAAAAAGAATGCACTTGAGTCAATAGATCAGTAAGTCTTCTATTATTTGTGGCTTATTTCCCTTCAAAATCTTTAAAACACATACAATTTATTTATTGGTATTAATAACTGCCTTTTTTCCTTTGTTTAAAATATGGTTGAGCTAACATTTTGCTGTAAAAGCACTAATGAATGTGCTGCTTCTCAAATGTTTCAGTGCTTCAGAAACTGCTATCATAGTAGAGAGATCAAACAAGAAAAACATCAGTGTTTTAGTTCAGGCCGTTATAACAGAGTACTATAGACTGAGTGATTTAAACAACAAACACACATTTCTCATTATTGTGAAGGATGGGAAGTCCAAGATCAAGGCACCAGAAGAATTCGTGTCTGGTGAGGGCCTGCTCTCTGGTTCATAGATAGCCATCTTCTTGCAGTGCCCTCACAGAGGGTGAGAGAGCTATCTGGGGTCCCTTTATAAGGGCACTAATCCCATTCATGAGGGCACTGTTTCTGACCTAATTACCTCCCAAAGACCCCACCACCAAATACCATCATACTAGGGGTTAGGATTTCAACGTATGTATTTTGGGGGAACATAAACATTAAGTCCATTACAGTAAACATTATTTATTTTTGCTTTGCTTTGTTTTTATTGTTAATTTTTATGGATATATAATAGTTGTACATTTTAGGGATACATGTGATATTTTGATGCAATCATGCAATATGTAATGATCAAATCTGGGTAATTGAGATATCCGTCACCTCCAACATTTATTATTTCTTTGTGTTGGGAACATTCCAAATCTTAAATTCTAGCTACTTACAAATATACAATAAGCAATTGTTAACTATTGTTGTCCTATTGTGTTATCAAACACTAGAACTTACTCCTTCTTATCTAATTGTAATTATGTTTCCATTAACCAACCTCTCTTTGTCCTTATCTCTCTACTAACCTTTCTAGCTTTTGGTAACCACCATTCTATTCACTACCTGCATGAGGTCAATTTTTTAGCTCCCACACATGAGTGAGAATATGGAATATTTGTCTTTTTGGGCCTTGTTTATTTCACTTAACAAAATGTCCTCCAGTTCCATCCATGTTGCTGCAAATGACAGGATTTCATTCTTTTTTATGCCTGAATAGCATCCCATTGTGTACATATACCACATTTTCTTTCTTCATTCATCCTTTGATGGACACTTAAGTTGATTCTGTATCTTGGCTATTGTGAATAGTGCTGCCACAAACACGGAAGTGCAGATATCTCTTCCATGTATTCAGTTCCTTTCTTTGGGATATATACTCACTACTGGAATGGCTAGATTACATGGTGGTTCTATTTTTAATATTTTAAGAAATCTCCATACTGCTTTCCATAGTGGTTCTACTAATTTATATTCCCATCAACAGTGTAATGAGCTATGTTTACTAAATATTGTATATGTTTAATTTCCCTAAGGCCATTTTTAGCATTATAATTTATGAATTCTTTTCCCAGGTAGTATCTAATGTAGGGCCTTCAGCAACCACATAGGGAAGGAACCTTTTTAATCTATAGGAGGTAAATGGTTACAACATTTCAAAATGTGGCACTAGTAAATAAGTCTGAGGAATGACAAAGGAAAATTGATAAATAGCAGTATAACTACTTACCCTTGGCTATCTATCTTTAAATATTAAAAGCATTTCAATTTTGAGCACAGTCTTGTGTGTGTAAAAATATATAATCAAAAATATTTTTACTAAGATAATATCCAACATAAATTTATCAAATGACATAAACATGTTTAACTATAAATTAAATTGATAGAAATATGTGCTTTAGTTATATATAGATATATGCATATGGATATATTATATAAGTATGCACATCTATATATTCTATACATACATATGTGTGTATATATTTTCTTCTAGTGTAAAAGCCATTGACCTTAAGAAGTCAAATATTCACTGTTACAAGCAGCATTCTTCATATTTTAGAATTATTAAGTAGTATTCTGGATATTATCATTTCACAAAATTAAACAGACAAAGGAATTAGACTATCAACTGATTTTCTTCAGAGACCTTAATTCCAAAATGCAATAATCTATGGTACATTTTAAAATAAAGCATCAAGTAACTTTTAGTAAAGAAAATCCCTTTTGTCAGTGAATCTACCTATTATTGTCAACTGAAAAGCACTAGGTCTAATTGCCCAAAATGCAGGTTAGAGGGCAGAAAAACCAAGTTTGTGGAATGAAGTCCCATAGAGGTTTCAGTGGAGCTGATGATGGACAGAAAGTTCTCTACACTATTCTGTTTTCATCAGCACTTACAACCATTTTGTGTGTGTGTAATAGAAAAAAGATACAGAGCTTTCAGTCCTTATGTTATTATAAGAGATATAACAAATCTAGAATTGTGCTCTCATCAATTATAGTTTTCTAAATGTGTCTTTAACATCCATTCATTGTGGCCCATGAACAAATACATTTAAAAGAAAAAATTGACTTGTAGAAGTGCAGAGCAACTTTTCTCTAAAAAGAACTCATGACATTGTCTTAGAATTTTGCATGTAAAAGAAATTAAAGAAGGAAACATATGGGACATACTGCTAGATGCACTAATATTTGCTTAACCTTAAAATTGACTTTGGAAAGAACAACTGCCCAGGGAACATGGAGCCCTTGAAATAAATGAGCCAACATGTTCAGGAAGAACCTGTGTGACCGGCTTTCGATGACTTCAACCTTGAAGGTAAACACAAAGGCAAAGAGTCCCCAGGTGTTCCTGGAACCTAAACCTTACCCAAGTGGACAAACTTGCTAGAATCATGTTCAGAAAGGACAGTGGACATTAAATAGACTCCTGAAGATCAAATGAAGGAGAAATGGGACTTGAACTTTGTTACGTGAGTATGTTTCTAGAAAAGGATGTTCTTCCCGAATAGTAAAACTGGAATCCATCTGTGGGAATAAGAACCATAAAGGAAAGAGCTTCAGCATGAAAGAGTTTTAATTTATATTCCTACTCATCTCCTAGGTTGGAATTGGGATTCTGAGACTTGGAAGAAGGAATGGTGTCATCTTGGTGGGCTAAAGTGGAGATTTACACTCTGTCTCAGCCAGCTTTCAAGGTACCTTTGTGCAATCTGGGCTCTCAGTTAGGCTGCCCCCAGCCTCCGTGGGTTAAAGGCTACAGCAAGGCATTCAGCACACCAGTCAGCAACAAGGAAGTGCACTAGAATCATGGAGATGGAGCTTTCTAGACAGATGCTTTTTCTGTCATTCCACATACTTTGGTAAACTGAGCATTTAACTTCCTTTGTTTTGAGTTATGTAATCCCTCAGGAGATTTAGCTGGTGGAATTTTAACTCTTTTCTACGAAAGCAACCTTTCATCTGACCTCCAACTTTCCCAAAGGGGAAAAAATAGAGTTTTCTAAGCTTCTTTGGGAAAGGTTAGCTTTGGGTCACTGAAAATGGCAGAGTAGCACTGTGCCAGTGAATGACATGTCATGAGTGATTACGGAAGAGCTGAAAGGAAAACTAATTAATGGTCCAATCAGTATGCTCAAAAAATCATCTGTTTTTAATACTTGCTATATACTTTTTCCTAACTCAAATCCTATTTCAAAGAGAAAGAATATATATACATATAAAGAGAGACACTGAAATACATTTTAATACTATGATTTTTAGATCCAACACTGTAAAAATATATTCATTAATGAAAACTGGAAGGATCTACATTGTTTGAGAAATTGATGGGTATTTCTACTTCAGTATGAGTGATGTTGCTAAATATTTGTAAATGGTTAGTAATATCAATGTTACAACTAAGATTGCAAAACCCTCAATATAGAAACGCCTGTTTAATACTCCCCAATCATGTTATTTAAGCTACAGTAGTAGAAACCCCATTTTATTATCCTTGGTAATTGTTATTCATGATTGAATTATGTGTATATAGAAAACTCCCACCCAGAGATGATTCAGGAGAGCCAAATACACCAAATGGTACAATGAGATAGTTTTATTGTTATCATTTACAATAGAATTTAATGGAGTAAAAGATTAAGAACTCAGCAACTCTGGAAGAACATTAGCCTTACAATTGAAACAACACTCAATTCAGGAACTGAATGAGGACAGCAAATTACAGACGAGCAAACAACTGAGACTGTTAATCTGCCTCTCTATCTCTGGGTTGCCTTTTATTTATATTTTGTTAAATGGAATTCCACTTGCTTCTTTCTAGGATACTGACATGTTTAGCAGTCGGAAAATGTTAGCTAATCCTAAAGGGGAAGCTCTTGAGAGTTTTGTGCATTCTTTTCTTCACTAATTTAGGTTCCTTAAATTGAAATTTTTGTATGATTAAGCTATGACTGTGTAGTTTATTATATACTAGGTTGTTTCACTATGTTCTACCATGTTATAATTATTATAATGTTCCTTACCTACATTGCACAAGTCTTGGTTTGGCATCTATGTCCAGAAGTGCATTAGACTCTAGGTTCTGTGAAATGAGGGATCTTGTACCTTTTCCCATCATTGCCTTTAGTTCCCGATACATGTAGGCACTCAAAAAATGTTTGTTGAATGAAGGAATAAACCTAGATCCACAAGTTCTTCAGTTTTGTGTTTCTATTCTAATGGTAATCTAATAAATACTTGGAAGTTATAAATAGGAGACCTTTATTTTGCTGTGGCAATTTCCAGTTAAAGACATTATTATAGAGCCAGATTGCCTATGTTTGAATCATGAACCCAAAACATCTGAATAATCTTAAACAAATCATAATTGTGTTGATATCTCAAATTATGATAATCCATAATTAGGCTTTTGTGATAATTGTATAAATTCTTTCTTATAAACCCCTTAGCATAGTGTCACAAAGTAAATTTAAATGTTAGATATCATCAGTGTTACTCTTACTATTATACTAGTATCAGAATTAATGTTAGTGTTTTTTTCATGGAATCAATTTTTGCTTCTTATATCAGTGTTTTCCAAAGTTGAATCTGAGGACTCCATATTAGCAAGGGTGTGACAAAATAACTTTTCTTTAATAAATATCCACAGATTAGCCAAGATTTAAGACGTTAGTAAAAGATACAATGGTTTTTATGTTATTTTCAGTAACTCTATCATACTTCCCTTACTTAGGCAAAAGCTACCCTCTATAGCAAGATGAAAATAGTTTTGGTTGGCAGGGCCATGTTTAAATGGTTGTGGAAGAAACTGACATCTTATTATGGAAATTTGAAGTAATGTCTGAGCACATGCATTGATAAATCTTTTTATTCTTCTGTTATTTTATTTTTTATAACCAGTTCACTCTTCTATTTAAGTATAAACATTATCATTAAAAGTCCATTTAAGAAGGGGTACAAAGGGTACCTGTATAACTTTCAAAATTTACTTTGACGGTAATTTCCCCAGTTGTGAAAATAAGAATTGGCTTGTTTCCTCTGGTGATAGAAGTAATTTAGGAGAGAGGAATAAGTGAATTATAGACTGTTAGAGCTGGAAACCACCTAACACATCACCTTGGGTAAAGATGGCAACTGCATGGCAACATTGTCACAAGTATCTTGAGCCCATGGTCCATGAAATTCATCCATATTGGGTCTTGGAATTCTTAGTCTGGATGCATTTATTGCCATAATCTTTCTCAAACTGGAGTTCAAGACATCCACAACCAATTGATTAAAATTACTGCTCAAGATGAAACCTATTTGCCATCTCTGAGTTCCAGTCAATCTCTTTTTGTTTACAAACATAATATTCAAAGCCTGAGACTCTTATTCAAGTCCTTCCATGTCACATAATTATCTACAGCCAGATCTACAGGTTTTCTGATGCTGAATTCACTTTTATTTTCTCTTCTAATGTCTGAAAAAAAAATGTGTGAATAAAAATGGAATACTGGCAACAGACAGAAACAAAAGTCCTTAGACTACTTTTATTCTTTTAAATTCATTTCCCAGGAAACTCAAAGTATTTTGCAATAGGCAGATAGGTATATTGGGGTGGGAATACATTTAGCAGTAGGAGGTAATGGGGTAACCACAAGTGTGCAAGGAAGCCTTTGGTAAATTTGGGAAGGGACCATATACAGTTAATGATTCAAATGGAACACTGACAAGTCTTATTATTCCTGAAATCTATTTGAAAAGCTACCCTTGGTATCAGATTTTACTACCAATCCCACAGGTAAGGAAGATTGTAAAAAGTTTCACAAATGTTTGGAAAGATTTTGTTAAACTTGGTCCAATCTTAGTTAAGCATTTAATTAATGTAGGTTTATTTTCATAGTCTTAATATGAAACTAGTAGTTTTCAGTTGTTTTTTAAGACTTGATATGTGCATTAAGCAAGTCCAGTTCCACTATTTTTTTGCTTTTAGAGAGTGTTAAAAAGGTCAAATTTAAATACAAACATTTAAAAATTTCTGAAGCATTTAGTAAATTTCTCCAAAATGCTATTTCTCTATTTGCCAGGTAAACATATTGCATGAAACAATTTTTCTAACTTCAGCCAAAAATCCATAAACTGATGTATATGACTTTCCACTTTGTTCAATGCAGGCCATGTTTTCTCGGTTCAAGGGTGTGAGGTCAGCTCCCTCTGAGCCTTTTCCTAGATTGAGTTGTGAGTTAACTTGCAGAATGCAATCCACCTCCTACATCCTTGATGGATAATATCATTTAACACAGGCCCATGGATGGTTTCCAGTAGCCCATGTTATGAGCTATATGCTCACAAAACTAAGCAAACTCAAAAATCCATACAAAATACAATGACACTTTAAAATTGCTATGGAAAATCCCCATTCTTTGTGCTTTTAAAATTCTTTTTACAATTCCTTTGCGGTGTTTTCCTTTATTTGACTAGAATCTCTTCAAGGCAAAGACCAGTGAAGAGTCCTTGGCACATAGTAGGTATTCAGTAAAGCATTTTAGCTAGTGAAAAAGGAGAAAAAAAATCACTTTACATATCATAACCATAAATATCACCACATTAATCAATTTATAGCATTTATTTTATTCTATAACTGTTAAACCATTTTGTTAATAGTGAATTCAGTTACTAGTTATTATTCAGTTGTTTTCAGCATTGTTTTATATTTGAAGTCATTAATAAATTGGAAACTAATTTTATATAGTGGTTGTAGTGTTTACACTGTAATTCAGAAATCATAAATGTGTTTTATAATACAGGCCCCAAAAAATATTCTGAGAAGAAACTGATGCTGGATTAGTTCAAAATTGTCAGTCAATTTTTAGACTAAGTCTAACCATTTATTGTTTTAAAATAGTTTCAAGAAAGCTTAAAATAATATGTTGTTGGAACGGATTATTCTTGGTGTTCAAAACACATAAATTTCTTATGTGGTGATAACTTTATATTATGTGATAATAAAATACTAAGTCAGCAACTATTTTATGCTGTTGAAGATCTCTCTCTCTCTCCCCCTCTCTCCTCTCTTGAATAATGCAAGGGTTAGGGGCACTGGTTTCCCACACATTTGAAAATCCATGTATAATTTTTGACTCCCCCAAAACTTAACTACTAATATTCTATTGTTGACCAGAAGCATTACCAATAACATACAAAGTCACATATATTTTGCATGTTAGATGTATTATATACTGTATTTTTAGTATAAAGTAAGCTAGAGAAAAGAAAATATTACTAAGGAAATGATAAGAGAAAATATATTTACTTATTCATTAAGTGGAAGTGGATCATTATAAAGGTTGTTTTCACGTTGAGTAGGCTGAGAAGAAGGAAGAGGAGAGGTTGGTCTTGCTGTCTCAAGGGTGGCAGAGGTAGAAGAAAATCAGCATATAAGTGTATCAAAGCAATTTAAACCCATGTTTTTCAAGAGTCAACTGTGTGAGTATATGTGTATGTATATATACACACAGACATAAAGAGTTGAATATATACACACATAAATATATACATATATAGAGAGAAAGAGAGAATTGCTGATGAGTTGTATTTTATAGTTTTATACAGTGATTTTCAGTTGTCTCATCTAAAATAATTTTCAAGAATTTGCAAAATTATTTTTTTGCTAATATTTCTTTTTCTCATTGAACATGTTTATTCATTGTTGGTTTAAGCTGTGACCTCAGTGAGTTTTCTAGAACTTAAAATAAAATGCCATTGAAGAACTTATTGAAGGATGAGAAAGGAACATATATATAAATTTGGGTGGAGAGCATATCAGACAATTTTGCAAGACAACTATGTCTAATGTTGTATTCAGTAGAGTCACAACCTAAATCTAGAGCACTAGGATTTTGTTAATTTGAAAGAGATTTAGGAATAATTTCTGCAGGATAGGCACCAGTTATTCTTTGTGGTTCTGATAAAATTTGGGTGTGAAACTACCTGGTCCGGGACTTTTTTTTTTTAGGAAGATTTTTTATTGCTGCTTCAATTTCAGTACTTGATATTGGTCTGTTCAGGAATTCTATTTCTTCCTGATTGAGCCTAGGGAGGTTATATGTTTCTAAGAATTTGTCCATTTCCTCCACATTTTCAAGTTTATGTGCATAGAGGTTTTATAGCATTCATAGATGATATTTTGTATTTCCGTGGCATCAGTTGTAATTTCTCCTTTTTCATTACTGGTGGAGCTTATTAGAGTCCTTTCTTTTCTGCTTGTCATTAATCTAGCAAGAGGCATGTCAATTTTGTTTATTTTTTCAAAGAACCAATTTTTTGTTTTATTAATCTTCTGTATAGTTATTTTATTATCAATTTCATTTAGTTCTGCTCTGATCTTTGTTATTTCTTTTCTTCTGTTAGGTTTGGGGTTGGTTTGCTCATTCTTTTCCAGTTCTTTGAAACAATTCATTAGATTGTTTATTTGTGATCTTTCTGTCTTTTGGATTTAGGCATTTATAGATATAAATTTTCCTCTCAGGACTGCTTTAGCTGTGTCCCACAGATTTTGATGAGTTGTGTCTCCTTTATCATTTAGTTTGAAGAATCTTTTGATTTCCATCTTGATTTCCTCCTTAATGCAATAATCATTCAACAGAAGGTTGTTTAGTTTCCATAACTTTGTGTAGAGATGAGAGTTTCTGTTGGAGTTGATATCTAATTTCATTCCACTGTTGTCTGAGAAGATGCATCTTATAATTTCTATTTTTTAAAATTTTTGAGACATGCTTTATGACCCAGGATATAGTCAATTTTAACAATGTCCCATGAGCTGATGAGAAAAACATGTGATCAGTGGTTTGTGCATAGAATGTTCTGTACATATCAGTCAGGCCCATTTGTTTTAGAGTTCTGTGTAAGTCCGTTGTTTCTTTGTTTATTTTCTGTTTGGAAGATCTGTCCTGTTCTGTCAGAGGGCTGTGGAAGTCTCCAACTATTATGGTATTGCTATTTATCATTTTGTTTAGATCAAGTAGGATTTGCTTTATGGATCTGGGTGTACCCGAGTTAGCTGCACAAATATTTAGAATTGTTAGGTCTTCTTGTCGAATTGTACCCTTTACCATTATATAGTGACCATCTTTGTCTTTCATTATTTTTGTTCATTTGAAGACTAAGTTATCTGAATTCAGAACTGCTACACCAGCTTTATTTTGGCTTCCGTTTGCTTGAAATATTGTTTTCCATCCCTTCACCTTGAGTCTGAATGCATCCTTGTGGGTTAGGTGTGTTTCCTGAAGATATCAGATACTTGGCTTATGTATATTTGGCCACCCTGTGTCTCTTTAATGGGAAGTTCAAGCCATTCATATTTATTGAGAGAATTGATAAGTGGGGCAGATTTCTGTTCATCCTGTTGAGTTGAACTTTGTTGGTTTGTTTTCTCTCTTGGGCCATTGTGGAATCTGGCCTTTGACCTTTAGCTTTTGGATGATTTTACATTAGTGAGTGTTTATTGTGCTGATCCATGTATAACACTGTTTTGAGTACTTCCTGGAGAACAGGTCTTGTCTTGATGAATTTCTTCAGTCTTTGCTTGTCTGAGAAGGTCTTTATTTCTCCTTCATATACGAAACTTAATTTTGTAGGGTATAGCATTCTAGGCTGGGCATTATGCTGTCTGAGAAGAATGAGAACGAGGCCCCAGTCTCTTCTCGCTTGTAAGGTCTCAGTTAAGAAGTCTGCCATTATTCTGATGGGTTTTCCTTTGTAGGTTATCTGCTTCTTTCACCTTACAGCTCACAGGAAGGCCTTTTTGGTAGTTATTTTGATCAGTCTGATGACTGTGGGTCGTGGTGTCTTCCTGTTTGCAATGAATCTCCCAGGAGTCCTTTGAGCTTCTTGTACCTGGATATATAGATTTTTAGCAAGGCCTGATACATTTTCCTCTAATATATTCTCAAATAGCTTCTCCAACCCTTGTGTATTTTCTTCTTCACCCTCAGGGATGCCTATGATTTTCATGTTAGGCCTCTTCATATAATCCCACATTTCTTGTAGGCTTTTCTCTTGTCTCTTATTTCTCTGCTCTATCTCTGCAACTGACTTATTTAATTGAAAGGTGTTATCTTCAATCCCTGAGATTCTTTCTTCTGTTTGGTCTACCCTGCTTTTGAGGCTTTCCACTGTGTTTTGTAAATCCTTGAATAAATTCTTCATTTCCAGAAGTTCTGTTTGATTTTTCTTTAATATTTCAATTTCTTTAGTGAATTTTTCGTCCAAGTCCTGGATTTTTTTTGTGGTTTCTTTGTGTTGGTTATTCATTTTTTCTTGCATATCATTGAGTTTTCTTACAATCCATGTTTGAAATTCTTCTGTCATTTTAGTGTTCTGAGTTTGGTTGATGGCCATTGCTAGTGAGGTGGTGTTCCCCTTTGGGGGTGTGATTTCCATTTGATTCTTCATACTTTCAGAGTTCTTTCACTGATTCCTTCCCATTTGGATCAGCTGTTGCTTCTTACCTTTAGATTTTCCTTTAGATAATGACATGCCCTGTTTAGTCTCTGAGCCAGTAGGTGGTGTTTGTGGGTGAGATTTGATCACACCCTGTATGATGAGTCAGTAGATGCAGTAAAAGCATGTGTAGAATGGCTTTTATCAAAAAGTCCCAAAGCAACAGATGCTGGCAAGGATGTGAAGAGAAAGGTTCACTTATACACTGTTGGTGGGACTGAAAACTGGTACAACTTCTATGAAAAGTAGTATGGAGATAACTAGAAGAACTGAAAGTAGAACTACCATTTGATCCAGCAATCCCACTACTAGGTATTTATCCAAAGAAGAAAAAGACATTCTATAAAAAAGACACTTGCACTCGAATGTTTATAGAGGCACAATGCATGATTGCAAAGATGTAGAAACAACCCAAGTGCCCATCAATATGTGAGTGGATTAATAAAATGTGGTATATGTATACTATGAAGCACTACTCGACCATAAAAAAATGTGGTGATCTAGTTTCTTTTGTAACAACATGGATGGAACTGGAGAACATTCTTCTTGGTGAAGTATCACATGAATGGAAAAACGAACATCACATGTACTCAATACTAAATTGGAGCTAATTGATCAACACCTATGTGCAAATATGGAAGTAAAACTCAAGGGAAATAAAATAGGTGGGAGGGAAGGTAAATTCACGCCTAACGGGTACAGTGCACACTAACTGGGTGAAGGGCACTTATAATTTTGACTCAAACTGTACAAAAGATAAGTAACCATAAAATTCTCAAATTAAAAAAAAAAAGTGGGTGTTGCTTAGCAGATAGTCTTCCCCCTGTGTTCCCAGGTATATTCCCATCTACAACCTCAAACAGACTTATAAAACTGTGAATGATTCATAAATGCTTATTGAATTATGCCTTCCAGCATGCTTTTAATTTCTTTTCATAAAAATAATAAAATGATTTGCTTCTGAAAAATATTACTTTTAAATTGGCCTACTGTCATAGAAAAGAAGGCAAACTTCACTTCGAAAGAAATCAGTCTTTACCATCATTTATCATCAGGAATCTTTAAATCAGTTTATCTGTAAAATTAAACTATTGTACATAATAGTGCATGCTAGAGACATCAGTGAAAACTAAGTTAAAAACAAATGACTTACAAAAATAAACAAATGGCTTGAATCACATGAAGTGATCACAAATAAATAATGCTCTGCTATATCTTAGAATGCATTTACAAACAGTTTCTAAAATTCTTTCCTTACTGTGGATATTAGACCCCAAACTTTTCTTTTTGTCTTTTGCTATTAGGTTTTATCTGGAATACAGCTTCATGATACTTGGTCTGGGCTGTCCTAACTTTCAGCAGGTAAGTAAATATCCACTACTTAACTTGGTATATCTTATGAGAGGACACAGATGTTTTGTTAATGCCTAGCACAGTAAGTAAAATATAAAATGGATAGCCATTAAGTAACTTTGCGTGGAACAACACAGTAAATAGTTACAACTCGTCACTGTGGAAAACCTCTTGTAATTCTCTTGTACTTAATGAACCAATATCAGCCTTTGAACATTAAACTTGTAAGTTCAATTGAACTTCAGATTTAATGGAATTGATTTTTCTACTAGAGCTGCTTTTTTCTTGTTGAAACAGTGAAATAAATGATGTCATATAGAGTCTATACACCGATCTATATTTTTTGAGTTTCACTTGAATATCAGTTTTCTCCAACTGAATATCCGTTTCCTACACAGTTCAGCCTGGCAAAACTACTGAGTTTATGTTATTTTCAAATAATACAGAAAATTCTGGAAAACTCTTTAGTAAAGATTATTATTGCCAATAAAAATGTGTTTATTGATTGCACTTTATTAATGTGTGATAAATTAAGAATTTTACATTTGTTAATTATTCCAAATATTATATTAGTTTCCATTTTCAGAATGTCATATGTGTTTAAAATTGAAAGATTATTGAAAATTGAATAGAGTTTTCACATAGATGTATATGAATGACATGATTTGAAGTAAAAGAATATATATGGAGAAAATGTATGTATTTTGAATGTGTATTAGCCATTTGTCTCAACTTATAACTGCATCATCTCGTGATTTTGAAGTGATACTTCAAAGCAGCCAAAATATAAAGGAAAGCCATATAGATGTAGTTCTAATTTAGACAAGCAATAGAAGAATACAATAGGTATTGATACACTTTTTTGGATGGGTGGTATATATGATTTTGCCAGTGGTATTTGATTCTGATATCTGTCATGGAGGAAAGAGAATGTTTTCTTTCTCTCCAGAAAAGTGTGCTATATCTTGAATGAAGAAATGTTTAAATTATTCTGGGAGAGGCCTGAGTCTTAAGGCAGTATATTTAGTATCCATGAAGAGTTTTAAAACATTAAGCAGTGTTCAGTTCAATGATATTACTATTTAAAAACCCTAGACAGCAGCCCCCTCTATCCATGGTTTTACTCTCCACTTTTTCAGTTACCTGTGTCAACTGTTGTCCAAAAATATTAAACAGAAATTTCCAGAAATACCTAATTCATAGGTTTCAAATTGCCTGCAATTCTGAATTGCATAATGTAAACTCCCACCGTCTTGCTCCATCTCACCACATGTGCGTCTTCCCTTTGTCTGGGGTATCCACAGTGTATACAGTACCCGCCAATTAGTTACTCAGTGGCCATCACGGTTATCAGATTTACTGCAGCATCACAGTGCTTGTGTTTGAGTAACCCTTATTTCATTTAAAGTGCAAGAGTAGTGATGCTGGAATATTGTTGTAATTGTTGCATTTTATTATTAGTTATTGTTGTTAATCTTTTATTGTGCCTTATTTATAAATTGAACTTTATCATAGATGTGTGTGTACAGGAAAATACATAGTATGTTAGAGTTTTGGTACTATCTGAGGCTTCAGGCATCCACTAGGGGTTTGGAGATGTATCCCCTGCACAGAAGAGGTAGGGGGGATTGTAATATAATTTTTTTCATTAAAAAAATGTGCTATGAGTACATATAACTGTCAAAGAAAAAAGTGACACATTTTCAAATTTTTCAAACAAAGTGTTCAAACAGTATTCGAAACAATTGTTTTTCTAGAATAAAGCACCTTCTTGACACTGAAAATACAATATAAATGTAAGATTTGAGTAAGACTGATTTATTTATTTATATAACCATTTATTCAAATTTTTAGAATCTTCTGTGCTATCTTAATTTTATTATTTTTATTTAAAATAATTGTCATATGTTCTCTTATCTAACTGATATTGTTAATTTGTTTCTCCTCTTTTTTAGTTGATTGGTGTATAGGGAGAAAATTATCAATTGTATTTATCATTTCAAAGAACCAGCTATTGGTTTATTTCTGTATTGTCTATTATTTTTTGATATGTTATTATTTTATAACTTGTTTATTTAGAGTTTAATTTATTTTTTCTAACTTTTTAAGAAGCTTAAATGACTGATTATTTTTTTTTCTAAAATGAGAATTAAGATAGTAAATTCTGTCTGAGCTTGACTTTAGCTGCTTTCCACAAATTTTGGCAGCAATGTTTGATTTTCATTTAATTCAAATTATTATCTAACTTCTCTGTAATTTCTTCTTTGACCCATGCATTTGTTTGAAACTATATTGTTTATTTTCCAAAAACTGGGGAATTGTTCCAATTATTATTCTATTAATGTCTCCTAATTTAATTCCACTGTGGTCAGAGAACTGCTGTATTCAATCCTGTTGAAATTTATTAAGAATTGTTTTATAGCCCAAATTATTGTCAAACTTGGTGAATGCTGCATGACTTTGAAAAAAGATGACTGTTATTTTTTATAATATTCTATTAATTTTTATTATGTAAAGTTGGTTGATGGAGTTGTTCTAATTCTTTAGCTTTTAGTAGTATTCTACTTGCTCTATTAACTAGTGAGAGAATACGGTTGAAAGATATAATTATGAATTTGTTTTTCTTTTTTAAGTTCTTTCCGTTTTTCCTTATGTGTTTTAAAACTTGGAGATTAAGTGAATGTACATTTTTGAGTGCTATGTTTTCTTTATGAAAACATGAAATAGCCTTCATTATATTTGGTATTAACCTCCTTGGTATTAATATAGTCACTCCAGTTTCACTATCATTAATAGAAAATGATATTTGTCTTTTTCCATCTATTTAAAGCAAACATTTTATATAAAGTATATTTCTTGTAAATTGCATGTAGTTATTTGAGTGTTTTTAAATTTTTTTCTCTGCTTTATATTTGGAGTGTTTAGGCTTTTCACACTTAGCATAATCAATGTTGTGTTCATTTGATCATCTTTCCATTGGTTTTCATTTTTTCCTGTGTTTTTTCTTTGGATCTCAGGTATCTTGTGATACCTGAGAGATTCATCATAAAATATATGTAGTTTGATCTACAGAAACATAAAGTTGGGTGTGTCCATGATAAACATGATATTGGGTTTGAACAGAACCTAAAGCTGTAAATAAGTTGCATGAACAAATATGTTTCCTACCATCTATGCTCAGCCTGCTTCCTTGCTTCTTGTCTTTCAATGCATAGCTGTGGCTTCATGGCAAGTTCCCTATGACTAGTTGTCTAAGAAAGAAAAAAGTATCAGTCTTAGTTTAGTGATGGTTTTGCATGGTTATCCTAATATCACCCAAAAGTGGATAAATCCAGCAATACTGACTGAAAGGTGGCTCTCAAAGAAGTAATGAAAGAAAGTTCTCAAAATGGCAAAGGTTTGAACAGTGCAGTGCATCTGTTGTTGGTTTCATCTGGGTTGAAAGATGGCCAAGGAAAAAAAATCTTTAAAGATTTGATGGCCATAGATAATTATTCACCTGGATAGTTAGAGAGGCAGAAAGAACACAACTGGAAAATTGGCAACAAGTTGACTGAGGAAGATGACTGTTAATGGCCTTCCTCAAACAAACAAGAGTATAAAGGTATTATTGTTCCATAAGGAAAATACTCTCCAGAAAGCAGACTCAGCTGCAGAGAATCTTAATAGGTAGACAAGATGACCTGTTACCTGGATGTCAGTTTGCCTCTTGTCTCAGATCCTTTTTTTCTTACTTAATAGGCTTATGAGAAAATGGTGGTGAGGACAGGGCTAAAGTTTATACATAGGATCAGTAACATAAGACTTTTACCCAATAAGACAAAGAAAAAAAAATGCAAACCTATAGATATTGCTGAATACCCACTTGTCAACAAAAGGGGCCAACAAAAATCCCATGATATGACAGGTAGATTACTTTGGAACACTTCCATAATCAAAGGGATAGTGCTTTGTTCTGAAACTGACAATTACTAAGGATATGAATAAGCCTTTCCTTCTCACAATGCTTCTGCCAAAATTATCAATCATGGATTTATAGAATGCCTTACTTATCATCATGATAATCTACAAAGCATTGCTTCTGACCAGGGAATTTATTTTAAAGCAAATGAATTTTAGAAATGAGCTCATGCTCCTGTAATTCACTGGTTAATATTCCTCATCACCTAAAGTAGCTGGCCTGATAGTCTTGTCTAATGGCCTTTTGAAGACTCCTGTATGGCTTTCACGTTAAAAGAAATACTTTGTTCAGTTGGGATAATGTCCTTCAATATGTGGTATATCCTCTGAATGAGCAGCCAATATATGGTGCTCTTTCTTCAAAGCCAGAATTTATGGTTTCAGGAATCATGGCAAGGCAAAGAGAGTGCTTCTCTCATAATTACCCCTAAAGATTATCTAACAAAAATTTTACTTTCTGTGTCTGGACCTCAGGGCTCTGCTAGTTTACAGGTCTCAATTTTCAAGGGAAGACTGAAATCTCCACGAAATAAGGTGATTGTCCCATTAAATTGGAAGTTGAAACTGCCAGCTGCCCACTTTGAGTTTATCATGCCATTGAACCAAAAAAGAAAATTACTTGCTACAAGTAATGAAAAAATGAACAATGAACAAAAAAGAAAATTACTTGCTACAAGAATTAATTCTGACTATCAAAGGGAAATTGGGTTGTTATTATAATATACCCGATTTCATTTCTGTGATAGAGAGGAGTATGTTTGGAATGTAAGGGACCTTCTGGGGGGACCTCTTAGAGTGTCTGTGTCATGTGATAAATTTCTACAGGAAAATAAAACACAACCTGATAGAAATAAGACTGTTACTGGCACAGGCTCTTTAACAATGAAGGTATGGATCAGTGCACCAAGCAAAACAACATGAGAAGATAAAGTCCTTGCTGAAGGCAAAAGGAAGAAGAATATTTCAAATAGTAGCTCTGACCATATGAATAGCTGTGAAAAGAAAGACTTTAGTAGTTATTTTTCTTCTTTGTTTTGATGTGAATATATGTGTGCAGGTGTGTACTGCCCAATTATTTTTCTTTTCTTAATCTCTTATTCCTCCACTGTCAATGCAAAATCTGCTTAGAGCAGATAGCCTTTTATCTTAATATTTGAGTTATAGAATATCAAATGAGGGGTATGACTGAGATAGAAGAAGAATGACCTTACTTAAAGATGAATAGGGTGGGATTCTATGTAATATTTTTTGGCCAAGGGTTAGCATATTTTTGTTTGTAAGACAGAATTTCATAAAGGTAAGAGAGAATAATTTTGGTAATGTCTCTATTTGGAGGTTAATTATGGTTAATGGATGACTATACGAATGAATGCTACATAGACATAGTCAGATTGTGTGGCATGGAGTACAGTTGGCTGAAAGAAATACTGGGATGAGGATTAGACGGTGAAAGTAAATCAGTGCCCACTCTTCTCAGAAGGTTGCATGGAAAATATAAATCTTAGACAGATACATGGGCTCTCAGCGAGTCCCCGCTTGCCTTCTGCTCATTGTTCATCTTGTCTTCCTTAATGCTGATTTTGCTGACTAACAATGGCTCAAGACCCAAAACCAAATGCTTCATTGTGGATTTTCAGAGCACAGTGCACACAGGTAGCATTTTACCGTAAACTGTTCCATGATCTGCCACTTTGCACCACCAATCTGATGATGCCTGCATGTGCTTGGTCTATTGGTTTTTCCTGTACACTCTGACTTTTCCAATTATGCTAGTTATTCAGGTCATTTGATTAGTAATTTTTCCTCTCATTATACAATATTAACTTCCAGATTTTCACTTCCCTAGTACCTCCCTTATGTATGTAAGGTATACTTCCTAAAATAAATTTCTATCTACCATTAGTCATAATCACTTTGCTTCCCTGATTAAACCTTAACTGATATATTTAGTGACAATACATTTTATTTCTAGTTAATTTTGCTTCACTTGAAGAAATCTGCCTTGTCTTTTTTAAAAAATTAAAAAATATGTTATTCATTTATTATTTTAAATTTATTTTTATCTATGATTTTATGTGCATATTTTTATTATATGAAAATCCTAATTTCTAAAGCCATCAGTATGCATGCAATTGCCATCTAATTGGTCACATGAAAGAATTGCATTGTACTTTACTGTAACTGACAAAGTCAACTTCCAAGGTATCAAGATCTTGTGTGAAATTTTCTTGACCCCTAGATCTTTCTGCAGGTATTTGCAGGAAATTCTGAATGGGATTTTTAATTTAGTTTTAAGCCAGAATTTACTGGAACATTATTAGATTAGACTGATTGGTCATTGGTAAGCTTAAGTATCCTTGCTATCCAGAGAGGTAGAATGTTTTACACAAATTTGATGATAGTTATTGGGAAAGAAATTAAGTTCTTGCATATATTTACCTTACCATGTTGATCTCCTCAAACTTGTGTAGCCAAATTTGCCAAGCCAAGCTCAAATATTCTCATCCTTTCCATCTCAGTGACCTCTATATTTAGTTCTCTTTTCCAGCCTTTCACAAAACATCAGAAGTGATCTTCTCATCCCAGTGTATCTTTCTACAAAGGTAAATCTGATTCTTTTCATATTTTAAATGTATTCCCAGTACTATAGAATAAAGTCCACATTTGTCAGTATGATCTGACCCTCACTACTATCATACACATTCTACTAGTTTAATCTGCCACTGCCCCCATACACATTGAATTAAAAATCTATAAGAAATTACTTGCCTTACTGTGTCTGGCTTCTTCTTACCTGCTTATTTTTTAACATAACTATTTTTCATTTAGCCTACTTTTCTGTTTTTGTCTTCCTGAAAGAGCCTGCTATTTTTTTGGCCAACATATCATCTATTCCAAGAATCTTTCCCTAATCTCCCTTATTGTAATTTATAAATATCTCCTTGTGACCTACTAGGATGATAATAAATAACTTAGTAAAATATTGTAACTATTTGTGTACAAGCCTGTCTCCTCTACTAGGCTTTCAATTCCTTGAAGAGAAAAGCCAAGTCAGAAACTGTTCTATCCCCAGTGGTTAGCACAGTGGCTGCTGCTTAGTGCTCAATGAATATTCAGTGAGCAGCACACATGCTACAATTGTGTAGTTTATTATTGAGAGACTTTGAATACCGTTTCACAAAGTCTTTACAAATAAATGTCCATTCATTGTGTATAGTTTAGTATTGGTACGTAGAGAAGTGTTAAAATTGGTCTAGATACTTTATAGAGTTAGAATCACAGAACTAGCATGGGAATAATGTTAATCTAGTTAAATTATCTGGATGATAATTAGATACTCTCTTGAGCTATTTCTTAATTCTGTAATATTATTTTTTTAATAATAAAATTGAAAATGTATGTCATGGTATAAGGGAGATGTAACTAAAGACCAACATTTTCTTCACATTTGCTATTATAGAATATGATACATTTCAATGATTACTGCTGCTAACAACAGTATGAAAGCAGGGCCGCTTTTTCCAGAGAAAAATATTTTACTAACTGTATAAGCATAACAACTTCCAAAGTTAGAAATGAGATTGAAACTTTTGAACTCATTATCTTAAAATCGCCTTTAGCTCTGGCATAATATAACTTTCTAAAAGCCATTTCTCGGGTAAATTTAGAAAGCAGGGCAAGAAATTCAAATAAATATTTTTGTACATTTGCACAGTTCAAGCTTCCATTTCGGTGGGAGAGACATTCTAAAATAACCTCTTCAGCTATCATTTATCAGCTCAGTGGGTTTCATTTCATTTTTAAAACTTCAAATTCCAGTAATTTGATAAATTCAGAATCCACAAGTTTGTGTCAAAACTGAAACTTTCTGTTTGAGAACACTCTTATTACAAAGTAAAGTATAAATTACTTCTAATACTTGCTTGGGTACATATTAGTAATACTGCAAATTCTGCCTAAAATTTGTCCAAACACAGAGTTGTGTTTTCATGGCTTTTATTACTGAAAAGACCTCCCAAAATTGTCTTTAAAAACTGCAAAAATATCTTGGCTTCTTCTTCAATTAGAATCAAGACTTTTTCCCATAGAAAAGCACCTCATTAAAACATATTTCCAAACTACTTATATGATTCTGTGACAATCCTGATTTTCCCAGGTGCTTTTCAGGCTTCTGGGAATCTGCTGATTGGCAATTGCTTTGAACACCATTCAGACCTGGGTTAATTTCAATGCTTGAAAA
The DNA here is from genome assembly GCF_041146395.1 of Eulemur rufifrons. Taxonomy (NCBI): domain Eukaryota; kingdom Metazoa; phylum Chordata; class Mammalia; order Primates; family Lemuridae; genus Eulemur; species Eulemur rufifrons. The sequence continues at coordinate 19,605,273 of NC_091000.1, read as the reverse complement.
TAAATTCCCAACTGGACAGAATTCATATAGGTCTTCTTGGAGTTATGAAGTATTCTAAGGAATTGCCAAGGCCAGCAGGAGAAATGAATTCCAATGCAGGTGAGCAGCTGATCATTTGTGTGATCTTAGACAATTTCCTCAGACTCTATTTGCTTCGTTTACTTCATTGGAAAACTAAGTATGTGTAGGAATGGGGGTGTGAAAAAGGTGAGAAGATTAACCCTTAAATAGCTTTTAGGAAATTCTTAATACATAATTATGGCATTGTGTGTTTGTGAATTTATTTAATTCTCAGGATCACGTCATAAAATACTTGAATTGCCATGAGTTGCCATGCATGTCTTACATTTAAATGCTCTCTTTTTGAAATATCTAGTCTTATACCTCCTCCATCCCCTTTGCTGCCAAGGAAAATAGTGTCTAGAAAGGGTTTCTTAATTACACTGTGAATGTAAATGAAACCTCAAGTTATTCATATACAGGAGCATGATCTGAAACTGAAAAATAATGTTATATATTCACATTAATTTGTACTCCAGTTTTATATACCTCTTGTTTTTGTTTTTCTAATTTGTTTTGTTTGTTTGTTTGGGGGGGAAGTGGCATATTCTTTTCAACATTTTTATTAACATTTACTTTACAACTTTCAGAATTGCTGACAGAGCCTGATTTTGTCTCAGGTTATGCCTTGATTTCTTGCTTGAAGCACTTGTTTCACTCATCTGGTTCCAAGTTTGTGTACAAAAGTAGTATTTCAAAAATTCTTCCTTAGTGATCCTTGTTCTTCAAGATTGGTCTCACCGTTTTGGAACATCTATAATAAATAAGTGAAGATCTAGAAAATATTTGTAAAATTCTATCAGAGAAAAATAAGGTACTACATTCAGTGATTCTGAGACACACCCTGAATAAGAAATAGTTGGTAGGTATATTATTCCTTCATTTCTTTCAAATCCCTCAATTCTTTTTTTAAGAATCAATGATTCTATTTTTTTCTTTTGAGTTGTCTTTTATTGTGTAAGAGCACTTCAGGTCTCTATTTCCAGGACATTTTTAGTGCTACATGCATACATTTTTTTATTATCTCTATTAATACCTCAATTCAAACACATGTTCTTGGGCTGAGTGTGGCAGCCCACACTCAGTTTGGGAGCTTGAGGTGGGAGCATTGCTTGAGGCCAGGAGTTTGAGACCAGCGTGGGCAACATAGCGAGGTCTCATCTCTACAAAAACATTTAAAAAAAAAAAAAAAATCCAGGCATAGTGGTAGGCACCTCTAGTCCCAGCCACTTGGGAGGCTGAGGCAAGAGGATGACTTGAGCCCATGAGTTTGAGGCTGCAGTGAGCTATGATGGGCCATTGCACTAAAACAACTAACATTTTCTTATATATTATCTATTTAGGGTCTCTTTTTTTTTGTACAGAAATCACACAAAGAAAAATATGATAAACGAATCTTTATGTTGCCTGATTTTAAAACAATTGTATTGTTACAGTAATATTTGAAACACATTGTATACAATATGAACAATATCATTCTGACCTTATATATATGCTGAAGATCACTCAGGTAGATAATAGCGTCTCAAATTTTAGTTCTTTATAGTTTTCACTTAAGGGTCATGTTTGAACATTAGCTTTAATAAAATAAAAGATCACATGAGTCAGAACCTACAATCAAGGGATTTGTATGAATTACTGAATAAGAGAATAGAAATGTAGTCAGATTTCAGGGATTTGTATATTGGGTCCAATATTTCACTAGCTGTGTATTCTGGAGAAAATTATATATACTTTCTGTGAATTGCAGTTCATTTACCTTTAAAATGAAATACTAAAATTACCTGTCTCTCAGATTTGTTTTGAGAGTAAAATAAGTGAATGCATGTAATACACTTATAGTCTGACATTGGATGCACAGAGTAAACGGAAATTATTATAGTATTTTTCTTAAAAAATTTCAATGTGGTAACAATGTAATTTATGAATAGGGAAACTGGAAAATCTCTAGTAACTCATTACTCTAGTTTATCATGTGTCTTGAATGACTAAAACATTAAAAAAATCAAATACCCTCAAACAGCAATAGATATATATCAAGTGATATTTTGGGGTTCCTTTCCTTGCCTTGGTTCCATGTTTTTATGTTTTAAAATTTCCATTAAGCCATCTAATTTACATTTAATCACACCATTTAAAAAGTAATTGTTCTACATATCTATCTACCTACCTATCTACTTACCTGCCTATCCATTTACCTGCCTATCCATTCATCTTTTTAATGTAAATTATTAAAGAAAAATAAATATACCTAAACAATTGCAACAGTCATATTGGATACTATGTTATTGCAACAATTTTGAGTTAAATGACAAATAGTCAAGTTCTCAAAAACACTTTAAATACATTTTATTTCAAGTAATTAGTCTTCATAGTATATTCAAGCCAGGATCCTAAATGCCAAGCTATTTTGTTTGCCCAAATGTTCCTAAACATAGCTCAAGTCTGACCACTATAAATTGGGATTCTCCTTTTATGTTTTCTCCTCCTCTTTCCCCACCACCATTCCTGAAAACGGACAGAAAAAGATTTTTTCCATATAAAAGCTTAGTCAAGCAACAGACTCCTTAGAATTTTGAGCTGTATTTGAACTCAGGCAAATTACTGCTAAGTCCCAATTAATCCAATTGGGATCAAATACATCATAGGCTTTAAGAAGTATGCTGCTTCAAAGAACATTATTCATTATGTCATTTTCTTCCTCAAACTTCTTGACTCAAGTGAATATTATTATGAATAGAGAGTCTTCTTTCAATTAACCTTTTTATGAAAGGTTAATAGAGATTTTTTTTAATTTTTAAAAAGTATCTAAAAAATTTTTAGCTCAAGAAGGAGAAATACTGATTACAAAGCATACAATAAAATTCTATGTAAAATATGATGACTAGTTTATTTTAAAATTCATTTACCCTAGATTTTCTGCACAAATATAATTTTAATTTCAGATAGAAAGCTGTTGTTTTTTTTTCCCATAGAAGAAAAAAATAGGAAGTTTATAAGAAAACTGGCTTCAGAAGGATATACATTCTTCAAATGCAAGTGAAATATCTATAAGATATGAATAATTAATGTATGTTTACATATAAAATGTCAAGTGACATATAAAAGTGATACATTAGAATGGAAATGTTGATATATATACCATTTTATAGGGTCATTATGAGAATATGTTATGGTAATAAACCAAGTTTGATTTTGAAGTTGCTTTGTAAATTATAATTGACTATAGAGTGAGTATTTTGTTCTCATTTAAAAGAGGAAAAAATATTAACTTTTAAATTGTGATTGTAAAACACTAAATAATTTGATGGAAGAGAAGAGACAAGAGACAAGAGAATAATATCCAGAACAAATAAGGAGCTCAAATAACTCAACAGAATAAAACCAAATAATCTGGGCAAAAGATCTGAATAGACATTTCTCAAAAGAGGGCATACAAATATCCAACATGTATATGAAGAAATCCTCAACATCACTAATCATCAGAGAACAGCAAATCAAAATCACAATGAGGTATCATCTCACCCTGGTTAAAATGGCTTTTATCAAAAAGAGAGGCAATAAGGTATGCTGATGAGGATGTGGAGAAAGGGGACCCTCATACAACATTGATAGGAATGTAATTAGTATAGCAAGTATGGGGAACAGTAAGGAAGTTCCTTAAGAAAACAAAAAATAGAACTACCATATGATCCAGCAATTCCACTACTGGGTATATATTCAAAAGAAAGGAAATAAATATATCAAAGCAATATCTGCACCCCCATGTTTATTGCAGAACTATTCATAATAGCCAAAATATGGACTCAATCTAAGTGCCCATCAACAGATGAATGGATAAAGAATATGTAGTATATATATGCAAAGGAATATTATTCAGCCATGAAAAGAATGAAATCCTGTCATCTGCAGCAACATGTATGGAACTGGATGTCATTATGTTAAGTCAAATAAGTCAGGCACAGAAAGACAAATATTGCATGTTCTCATTCATATGTGGGAGCTAAAAAAGTATATCTCATGAAGATTGTAGATTGGTGGTTATTAGAGGCTAGGAAGGGTAAGAGGGTGGAGGATAAAGAAAAAGTTGATTAATGTGCACCAATATATGGTTTGATAGAAGAAATAAGACTTAATGTTCAATAGATCAGTAGGGTGACTATAATTTACAATAATCTGTTATACATTTCAAAATAGCTAGAAGACAATAATTCAAATGTTTCTAACATAAAGAAAAGACAAATATTAAGGTGATGGATATATCGAGTACACTGAATTTGATCTTTATAACTTTCCTGAATGTATTTAATTATCATATGTATCCTTAAAGAAAATCACTGAACCAAATCTAACATGAGAAATATATAAAATGGCATTATTATTAAAAAGAAATACTTAACTCAAAAAATACAGTCATATTTAGAATCATTGCCATTAAGCTAGTGACTCAGATTAGTTTGGAGTGATAATAAAATACAGTCAGCACTTATTTCAGCATATGTCTTGATCTTCATGTAATTGTACAGCCTGTGTATTGTGGAATTCTAAAAATAGGCTGGATGAAGAGCTAGTCTGGTAAATATTTGGTTTGCAAAATAATTTGCTTTTCTTTTTTATATCTTTCTCTGCTTCAGTTGTACTTTCTAGGCAAAGAACATTAACATTATAATCACCACTTTAAGCTTTAAATTAAAAACATTTTATTGGTTGACTAAACTTATCACCCATTAAGAATGTCCACATCTGGTCAGAAGGGAAGATCACTGTTTGCATTCCCCAATCCTCACTGCCGAGTTCAGATACTTTGCTGGCTAGTTTACAAAGCTTTGTTTTTTTATTGCTACTCAATGTACAGACTTATATAGCATATACCTCCCTGAAGCAGTTTCTTTCTCATACCATCTGGTAATGAGAGGCTCATTTACAGTACATAAAACCATGGCATCTGGAAAGGAAAACTAATGTGATAAAATCAGTCAACTACCAGGAATGACCATATTTTTATTTTATTTGGGGGAAAGTATTTAATACTAAAACAAGATTAAAAAGAACCAGTATTAAGTACAAATGTGACTAAGTAACACCAATCATATTTTTGTAATGGTTTTATCCGTATAAACTTTTCTAGGAAAAATATCCAAATAATTAAATGTAGAGGTATAATTATAGTGAGATATAAGGCGAACATTTGGAGGGTGAAGGAAGTGGATTTGGAATGCATGTCAACATTATTCTTTAAAATAAATTTGGAGGTTATGACAAGACCCCCAATCCCTGCATATGTAGATTTTTGTCATGTCTGTATGAAAGCCAAGTAGCAGTTTTAGACATCAGAGCCCCTTAATGTGGAGGTCAGTTGTGAAGATATGTGGTGATAGTGTATTCTAGGGAGGAATAATAGATGCACTCATCCACTCAGGTGCCTATGGCTGTGCTTGCTGTGTGCCAGGCCCTGAGGACACAGTGCTGAACAATATAGGAATGGTCCATGCCCTTCTAGGACTGACATTCTAGTGAAGGAGAAACAAAATGATGTAAATTATGTATATGCTGCAAAATAAATAAAACAGAGTGTTGAGGTAGAAAGTGACTATTGGATGAGGGAGCAGTGACATGGATGAGGTGAGATGGTTACTGAAGACAGCTTGGCCCAGGGAAGTGCTCTTTAGGATGTGAATTTAAGATAACACCTGATTGAAGGATAGGAGACAGCCATGCAGATAACTCGGCAATCAAACGTCTTTGGGAGAGAAGACATTGGACTCTGGTTAAGGAAAAGACTAGAAAGTACTGAGGAAAAGAAATTGAGTAAAGAGTGTTTGCCATGGAATCAGACTATTGGACTAAGAGACTTAATATTAGGACAGAGTTGGACAAACTTTTCTGTCACTTTAAAAAACACTAATTTTTTTATGATATTGAATTTTTTCACTTTTTCAGATTGGGAAGAAACATCTAGTATTTAGTGGGCAAAGGCCACAGATGCAAGGAGTAGTCCTGCATAACAAAGACTTTTCTTATGGACCACACAACTGATAAAAACTCTTTGGACAAAACATATCACAAATGTGTCTATGCACCTGGATAGCATAACACTGAAGACAAAATGTATGGGAACGTTCACAAAGAGGCTAACAATGTAGGAGAAAATCAGTATGTAGATGGAAAATTAATGAGAATAAATGTATTTTATTGATGCTATTAAACATTTAAATTTATTCACCCAGCACATGTCTAGTCAGTCAGTCAGTGCCTAAGTTTGAGGCCATAATACTAATAGTAAATAAGCGGGGAATTAAAATAACATTGCTGATGTGATATATCTACATATCTAGATATACATATCTGTATCTATATACAATATATGGTATATATTTACTTTTATTAACATGTTAACACTTTTATTGACAAAGTGAGATAGATATTTCACATCTTTGTTTTTTTCACTTTGATAGTTACATGTCATTTTGACTTGACTTGTTTTTATTTTATTCTTTCTCTTATCAAAGACAGGTAAATCTAGTTTGTCATTACTTATCTAATTATAGCTTATATTTTAATGCCCACCTACTTTTGTCTTTAATTTTTCCCCATTTCATATGCAGAATATCTTCTTGACTTATTCACTTAAATAAAAACGTACTCGCTTTATTTTTTTTTTTATTTCATCTTATTATGGGGGATACAGAATTTCAGGTTACATACGTTGCCCATGTACCGCCTGTCCCCCCAAGTCAAAGCTCCAGGCGTGTCCCTTCCCCAGACAGTGCGCATTGCACCCATCATGTAGGTATATACCCATCCCCTCCTCGCATCCTATTTGATTGTACATTCTGAAACGGTCATACCACAGGATTTATAAAAAACTTTTTAATCTCTTAATTTCATTTTAGGATAATAAGGGGGCATGTGAAAATATTTATTAGTTGAAAGGAAACTAGTGCCTGATGGAACTGAGATATTAGAGTACAGAAACATCCATTTTAGAAGATTCGTTTTGGACTTGTCTTTATGCAGCTGTACTCTAATTCCAAATTAATTTGAACTTTAGCCTATGTTAATAAAAATTCTTTAAAAGAGTGCTTGATTCTGGCTGGAAAAATGTTAACATTAGATCAAAGACTTTCCCCAAGTTTTATAAATGATACTAGGGACTTTAATACCTATATGATTAATTTTATTTTCCTCATGTAAATATTGACAGTAGAAAATAAAGAAATGTTGCTTTTCCTTTATATTCCCATGTAGACCTTAGTTGTACATGGAGTTCTTATTATTTTTAATATAAATGCTTCCTTTGAATTATTCAGATATCAAGTTCTAGGTGCAGATTAAAGATGAAATTTTCAGATTTCTTTTCACATAATCCTAAACAACAGTTTGTAAAAAAAGTGAATGATCCATCAATTCCCCTCATGCCGTGTGTGGTTTATATTTCTGGTGAATTGAAATATCTATTTGGGCAGGTATAAATGTGGCTTATACAATGGAATTAAAATCTAAAATACTACAGATCATTCAATATAGAATTTTTCATAGAATTGGTCACCTGTAAACAAAGGGGGGGATCTACCAGGTCATATGTGGTCTAGAAGTTATATTTTTCTCCTCCTAAAAAGCTTGATAAATTTGCAAAACCCATTCCACTATGGCAGTTTAGCCCAGAATGAACAGCTTGTATAGATAAAATTGTCACAAGCATCAGCATTTTGGAGAATATAGTTTTCTTCTCATGCATAAATCTGCAGAGTTGGTATTATTAATGCTAACAGCTAAATGTACATACAGGTATTTAATGAACATTCTTTTTAGAATATTTTATGTTGTTCAAAATATATAGGATGTGGTAAAGTATGGTTACAAGCGTCAAGAAAGGATGTTCAGTCTCAAAATTAACAGTGAGAAACTGAGTAGTGTCAGGGCACAAGAGCAGGCAGAAATAAACATATTGATAATTTCACACTAAGGCTGGATTGGCATTGTAATAGGATGTGTAGGATGTATCCACCCTGTATCCCATATGAAGCACACTTTAAAAGGTCAATAATTTACTATATACCTTTCCCTTCATATGTACTATTTACTAACTTGTACATCTTTTCATTGACATTTGTTACTATTGTATAAAAAAAGGCCTCACATAACTATTCTATCACTGGGTCACAGAGTTAAGTGGAATAGTTAAGAACAAGGAGCATTAATAATAAATTAATGAAATGTCTTATAATAATTTATTGAACCCTTATTGCTTATATGTAATTTTCTAATAGCCATATGGTGCAGATACTAACTTCCCTAATTAACTTTTAATGAACCTGGTGTCTTATTCAAGATAGGATAACTGTAACTAATGCTATGGTTTGAAATCATAATTTGATTCCAAAACCCATAAACTTAACTGCTACAGCATCCTGTCTCCAGAAACCCTAATTAAAGTTTCCATTCCATCAATCTTTTCTGGAGGTGTTAGATTTATTAAGTTAATATATTCATGTGCCAGTTTCTTTTTTTTATAAAGATTAAATGCTAATTATAATACGAAGATTGTGCTTGACATACAGTGTTCCACAAGCATTAACTCTTTTTGTTTCTATTGAGCATTTTCAAGTGTTTTGATCATACGTTGTTGGATAGGCCTGGGCCCAGATACAGTCCAGCCCATTTCCACACATTCATTTAAATTAAAAAAAAAAAAATAGCTACAATGTCCTCAATAGAGATAAGATTGCAGACAATATGCTCTTATTAGGACAAAAACTAGTTTTGATAGTTGGAAAATCAGCATGATAATCATGTTCTCTGAGATCTTAAGTTACATATTACAACAATAATGCACAACAAACATAAGGTTTGGTTAAAAATGCTACTGGATATTGAAATGAATTTTATTCAGATTGGCTACTCTACCATCCTCATGTAGAGGATTCACCCACGAGATGACTCTGTCATTGCCGTTACCTAAGCTTTGCAATGTATTCAATTAATTTGTTTTATATTTTCTTTTCAAAATTGATAAATATTTTCAATGACTTAATATAAGTTAAAGAAGTAGGCATCAAGTTCAATCTTATTTTAGTATCATGTCTTGTAAAATTACCCTAAAATAACTTGAGGTCTGTCAGACCCATCTCAATGGTTTTTAACATTTATTGGATCACTAAGACTCATATGTTGAATTATTCTTATTCTGGAAATGGAAACATCCTACTCATTAGAGATTTAGAAATATTTAAATGGAGGAAGAAAGAATACACACACACACACACACACACACACACACACACAGTATAAGAGGCTTTAAATCTTTGACTCCCAGATCTTGTTTGGGAATGTGTGTGAGTCAAAACATGTTACTTTAGGGCAATGAAATGCAGCATCTCCAAAAGATGGGAGAATGGAAGAAAATTAGTAATATGGAAAGTTTAAAATTCAAAATATTCTCTTACTATGGGATTGGCCATAAGTTTTCAAAAGCAATATGAGTTGGTATACATCTCCATGAAGACATAAGCAGGTTAGAGGGCATCAGAGTGGAAGTCTAGGCAAAAGAGAAATTATTAATATGGTGGTTGACAGCATAATTCCTAGTAATGTCATTAGAGAAAGATTCTGGTTAGAATATACAGGGAAGAAGGAAGGCACAGCACCTCGAAAAGGGTTCAGGCTACCAGAGAGACTAGATGTGATTCAGAACAGGGAGCCAGCCCTGGTGGGCAGATGGGGGTCAAATAGGGGACCTGGAATATATTCCTAGGGAACTAAGGCAGAGGAGCAGTAACAAATTCTTCTAAAGAAGGTGAAAAACAAGAGCGAAGCTTTGTGGCAATGTGAGCCTATTACTGACTGTAGCTCTAGTCTGACTTCCCAAAATGTAACTAGGTCAAGTCTTGACCACTGAAAAAGACAAGTTTCCTGATATATCTCCTCATTTGGTCAGTTACTGAGCGGGGCACAAATTTTTTGCCATTGAGTGGGATGAAACTGGGTCTGACAAGAATTAATACTGATTAGTGTAATCATTATTTGTCAAATCTTTTGTAGTATCATAAAAATTAGAAATTTGGGTTGGTTTTATACTTTAAATTAAAATAGTATACAACCAAATTGGAGTTTAAAAATGTGTATCTAAGCTGGGGTTCCTAGGAAATAAAGCTTGAGGTATAAACTTATTTTCAAATTTCATTTCAAACCCAGGAAGGAGGAGTGAGAAAAAGAGTCTGCTGATTAAGGGCCTTTAAAGCCTCTACATAATGTGAATGGATACAAAGAATAAAACAGGAGACATGAGTTTATTCAGGGATCTAACATGCCAGGGCTCTGGTGGTGGCTGGTCGGAGACAGGCCTGTAACCCAGGCCTAGCACCCCCAGGTCTTGATCAGAAGGTCACATGAGAAGGAATCAGGAAAAGAACACTGGAAACATGAAAAATCAGAGTGAAGGACGCCCCCAACAACAACTCTTACCAAAGGATACCAACCAAAAAAAAAAGAAAAGATTGAAATGATAGTTGAAGAATTTTAAAAATGGATTATAAGTCAGATTAATGAAATAAAAGAAAAAATAGAAACCCAACACAAAGAAACCACAAAAACAAGGCAGAAAATGAATGAAAAATTTACTAAGAAAATAAAAAAAAAAATCAAACAGAACTTCTGGAAATAAGAAATTCACTCAAAGAAATATAAAAGACAGTGGAAAGCATTAAGAATAGGCTAGATCAGGCAGAAGAAAGAATCTCAGAGTTTGCAGACAACACCTATGAGTTAAATAAATCAATAAAAGAGAAAGAACTGAGAAATAAGAGCAATGAACAAAACCTACAAGAAATATGGGTTTAGTAAAGAGGCCTAGCATAAGAATCATAGGCATCCCTGAGGGTGAAGAAGAAAATACACAAGAGTTGGGGAACCTATTTGAGGGAATAATTGAGGAACATTCCCTTTTCCTTGCTAAAAATCTAGATACTGAGGTACAAAAGCTCAAAGGACCCCTGAGAGATTCATTGCAAAGAGGCAATGACCATGACACATAATCATCAGACTGGCCAAAGCAAACATGAAAGAGGCACTCCTACAAGCTGGAAGGCAAAAACAGGAGGTAACTTACAAAGTAAAACTACATAATTCTCACTAAGACCTTACAAGCCAGGAGGGACAGGGGCCCCATTCTTAAGGGAAAATGGGTCTGTCTCCGTAAGTGCAGAAGACACTGTCTTCTATGTTTCTCCTTTATGTGCTAGTCGTATATGTTGATGAAAAGGTCAGTTATAATTACTTATGACTATATGTCATGGGTTTTGGGGTCTGGATTTTTCCAGATACGGACATAACTTAAAGGTTATGTTTCAGACATTCCTTTCTCCTATATGTGTGATGGGGAAAGTTACCGTTTATGGTGTTTTTCTGTTTTCTGATTGGTGATCCCTGTTCTATGGTCTAATTACTCTATTCTTTAAGATTGAGATAACTGTTTTTCCCTAGTTATTTTTCTGTAACTATTTCCTTCTTATTGTTTTTCTTTAACTGTTTCCTCCTTGTTTTTCTGCTATCATTCCATTATCTTTTGTTTTTCTGTCCCTAACAATAGTTCTAATATTGTACAACCCCACCAACAGCACACAAGGTTCCAATTTTTCAATTTACTCACATCTTCACTAAAGCTTTTTCTTTTCTTCTCTCTCTCTCTCACTTTAAAAATAGTAGTCATACTAATGGATGTAAGGTTTTGATTTGCAATTTTCTAGTGATTAGTGATTCTGAGCATATTTTCATATGCTTAATGGTCATTTGTATATTTTCATTAGTGAAATGTCTAAATGTCTATCCAAATCCTTAGCTCATTCTTAGTTGAGATATTTTTTGTTCTTGTTGCTGAGATCTAGGAGTTTTTATTTATTCTAGATAATAACCTCTTATCAGATATATGATTTGCAAATATTTTCTACCATTTTATAACATGACTTTTTGCTCTGTTGATTGTTTCCTTGGACAAGCAGAAGTTTTATAATTTGATGTATTCCCACAAAAGGATCTCAAAGAGATACTTGCACACCCATGTTCATTGCAGAATTATTCACAACAGGATGTCTTGGTCATGTGGCTGAATAAATGAAGTCACATTTAGGGGAAAGTACTTGGCATATACATTATTTTCGACGAGAATTTCAGTATGGAGTATGAGTAGAACAGTTGTCAAGGAATAATAAAATCTTGCAGGCATCATCTAGTCCAGCTTCTCTGCACTGAGTATGAGGGGCTGGTACAAAATGTTTGTGAAAGCATTTGCAAAAGATGTCCTGGGTGGTCCATGCCTTTTTGTTAGCATAATAATGTACTGTTAAGAAATTCACTTCTTGAAAACAGTAAAGACCCAAATTTTTGCCTATTCCAGCAAGTTTACACTTATGCTTGTTTGCTGGATTGACACATCTCAGCACAGTTATTCTGTCCCTGGCATCTTTAATTCTTATATAGGCTATCTTATTTCTGGGGCAATAACAACAAAACAGTGATATTTAATCAGCATTGTAGACTTGTTCTGACATCAGATTTTCGTCATTGATGACCATGGAAACCTTGTCAATGAATTTCTCCACTGGTTTATAATCAGGAGATGCTTAATTATCACAAATCTTTAAAAATGTAATGTCATGTGTTTTCTTTAATTTCTGCAACCAGCCTTTTGAATATTCGCAGTTCCCCTCAGTTTTCAGTTCACTGTGAGAGATCTTTGCCTGTTTCATGGTCACTATACCATTAAGTGGCATGTGTTCACTGCAATGCTGATGGATCCACTCTTTCAATACTTGAACAAGATCTTTATTTTTAACTTCATGCAGTGTTTTTCTGTTTTTCATTTACATCTGTTTATCACTTTCAGCATGGAATGTCAACAGTTTATCCTTTCATTTTTTTAGGTCATATATGGCGGTCATTTCAACACTATATTCTCTTTAAGTCCAGTTTCTCCAATGGGTTGACTTTCTGTGCTATAGATAAACATAAATGCTTCTCTTTTTCTTTTTTTTTTTGAGACAGAGTCTCCCTCTGTCGCCCAGGCTTGAGTGCAGTGGTGTCATCATAGCTCAGTGTAACCTCGAACTCCTGGGCTCAAGGGATCCTCCTGTCTCAGCCTCCTGAGTAGCTGGGACTACAGGCATTTGCCACCACACCCGGCTAATTTTTCTATTTTTAGTAGAGATGGGCCTCGGTCTTGCTCAGGCTGGTCTCAGACTCCTGAGCTCAAGTGCTCCTCCCACCTCTGCCTCCCAGAGTTCTAGGATCACAGGCATGAGCCACCGTGCCCAGCCGTGTGCTTCTTTTTTTCTTTTATCTCTTACCCATAGGGATATCTGCAGGCTTCTTTGACATCTTCAACAATACTTTTACACCACAGAGTAGAGAATAACCAAACAAACGCAGTGAATAATGCATGTAGCTCTTGGCCCCACGTGGGGCATCATGGGGAACCTGCTGTTGCTGTGTCCAGCCTGCACATGGGCCATTATATTGTGGATGTGGTTGTGTGTGGAATCTAGGCATGTGTGAATAGATATATCAAAGTTAAAGGGGGCTGAAAGGGTCTTTTCTCCCTTGGGGACACTGGATAAACTGTGTATAGTGCACCTGTGTTTTGACTGTAACCTATCGCCATGAGGTCAGGTGTGAAATTTTCCACTTGTGGCATCATGTCAGCACTCAAGAAGTTTCAGATTTTGTAGTGATTTGGATTTTTAATTTTCAGATGAGGGATGTTCAATGTGTACTACTACTAGGAGCTAACATTCTACTTCCCAATATAAATCTAAAATACTTTCTACATATTAAGTCATTTATTTTCTCAACTATCAAAATAATATTTTAGATAAAATTAGGATTCACATGCTATGAATAAGAAAATTAAGGCAGAGTTAAGTAATACAAAGATAAGGTCACACTACTAATAAAGGGTGGACCCAGGATTGTAAGATCCATTCCAAAAGGGTGGGAAACATAATCCCTATGTCCCCAGTGTCTTGTCCAGTACCTGGCACTTATGGTGCTCAATTAATATTTGGTAAATGAACAAATGAATGGATACAATTTTAAGAAACAAAATTTAGGGGTTTTCACACCATGTTTCCTTACTTAGACTTACATATGATGCAAGATCTGAAAAACATAATTTGACAAGTTCTCTCTGATGAGTCTGATTTTTCAATAAAGATTTAGATCATGTCCAAATGGAGACAATAAATGTAACGTAGCATATCAAGTCTTCCCTTTATGTTTTCCTCAGTTAAATGCATACTATTACATTATTGTTTTAACCTCAGAGATAAGAGAAAAATTAGGTTTACTTGCTATCAAACTTATTCAGAACTTAACATGGAAGATTCCTTTACCCAATTAAAAGATAAAATCATTGGATATGTTTAAATAGATGCAATTCACTTACATTTGAAGAAAGAGTAAACATCAGATTTTGTATAAACAAAGAGGTAAATTGGGCAATATGAAGTCATTAGAAACATGTACAATTGATAAAAACCAAAAAAAGAAGAGAAAAACAGTTAAGCATATTTTTTTTTCAATGATAAAGTAGAGAAAAATCAATGAAAATGACTATAGGCAGGATTGGAAAAGGTAATATGGGAATCTTTCAATATCTGTAAAACATTTAAAATACACACTAAGTTTTGAATTCTTCTGCAAAATTTACAAGAGACATTGAAATCATCTAATTCTACATCTCCCATTTTCTTCCATAGAGGCAAAACAATATTCTACTATAGGAATATATTCTTTGATCTCTTAGGTAAACATTTGCCACTGACTAAGATAACAATTCCGTATGTCTCACATATTGCTATTTTACCAGGAAAGGCTGAGTTGATTTCAACATCAAAGCTATCAAAAAATAAATAAAATAATGTAATTTTAATTTTATTTCTAATCCTTCAGTAAAGCAACTCATATTAGCTCTAAAAAGAAGGGGGAAAAAAACAATTACAACTCAATATTTACATACTTGCCTCATAACAAAAAAGGTGCTCAATATCATTAGCCAAAAGAGAAATGGGAGAAGATGAAGATGTGAACTTAAAGCAAGTGCAACTTGACTGTTTAAGATTAACATTCTAAAAAGAAAATTTTATTTTAAAATGTGAAGCAGTTTTAAAAGGTAACAATATTTTAATTTAAAATATTTATTCTTTGGTATTGCGTATAACATGTATGATTGCTGATACTTTCTTGAGTAAACAACCAATGTAAATAACCAGATGAGAGATAAGTCACATAAACTTTGACAGATTTTCTTCATTAACATGTATCAGTGCAGGTTGAATATTGTATGCATCTTCTCAAAAAAATCCTTAAAATGGAAAACTTTGAAAAGTGGTCCCTTAAATCTAGGCATGCAACTTATTCAAATTCCATTGCCTGAAAAATGTGAAGATGAAAGACCCATCTCAAGAGAAACATCCCCTTAGGTGAATTAAGTACAATTTGACAGTCTGCACAAATGCAGACATTAAGCTGTTAAGTGGCCACATGTGTATACACATGTTTAGTGTTAAGGCCATAAAGCAAACATTAGCAATCAAGAACTTCAAATTGATTTGGGAGCATATGTCTTCCAAGACCCCACGAAATCTGGACAACAGCTTGGGAAAGATTCAGACAAGTTCTTATACAGTGTGTCTCATTCTCTGCAAGAGATTGTGCTCATATGCTGAAGTCACCCAGAGACTACCTACAAATTTATCTGTACCTTTGAAAAAAACAGGAGGAAAACTTATAAAATTTCTGTGTCATCAATGATTTCCATGATACTTCACCAGAAGACAGCAATCAATAAGCTCCATCAAACCTAACTGGCACATTTAGAAACATTACTGCAAAATTTGCTATTGTGCATTACTTTATGTGCAGACTCTCATTATTGTAGTTGCAGAGTATGATGTATTCCCACATATGCATACAACATGTTCCCACCAGGCACAGTAGGTCATCTTTGGCAACTCAGGGACAACAACAATGCTGTTTTGTTTGGTTGTTATGGTTTTAGACAAAACTTTCCAAACTTGTCATGTGTGTGTAAAATGAGATCTGCACAATTGTGATTATTCAAATAGTTTAAATCAAAATATCACTTTAGTTGATTATTTATATAGCAGTGATTTTTACATTTTCTATTTTTATAATCAATGAAAATATTTTCCCCAAATATATCTTGCATAGATGAAGCAGATAGAAGAAATGGTTTTGTGGTGACAGTGTATAGGATGAAGAGAGTGGGAGATTCACATGTTATGATGTCTGGTTTTTTTCTTACGCTGCCCCTGAGGCACCTCTTAATTACTTTAGGGTGCTGTGTGAAACACTCTGTGAAACTGCTGTTGCCCAGGATGACAGAAAAAGCAGAATTATTCTTTCTGCCTTAGCCTAAGTAAGTCAATGAGGCTATTACTGTAATGATGCAATACTTAAGGAAGGGCACTTGATAACTTCCAGGCACAGAACATTTCTCCCCAGAGATTAACCTACACTTATCTTCTGTGTAAAACCATATTGAGGTGGCTATTGGCCCTTTCAAATAGGCAGACAGTGTATCAGGCATTACCAGTCATAACCATGAGGCAGTACCTACCCTCTGTAGTGAGAGTGGTCAAAATTCTAGCTTGGGAATCATCCAACCAAAGTCAGAAAGTGATGCACCGACTGAACTTCAGGAAGTGACATCACCAAAGAAGTGACCCACTACATTGCTTTCTAATAAGTTTGGCTTTCAACATTTACTTACTAAATAAGGGCATAAGAGCTAGCTGTGGATACTGAGAATGTGAATTCTAGCTCTGGTTCTTGGATTATTGTACAGGCATGCCGGAATTTTGAGAGGGTGATCTTAATTACCATAGAGTCATCCGAGTGTCTGAGTCACCTTTCTCTTTTCTAGTCACATGGCAAAGATTTTCAAAATAAGGGCAATCCCCTCAATTTCACTTTATAAATGAAAATGAGTTTATTAAATACATTCCTAATGAAACAATACAATTGTCACATGCTTACGTATGACTTTGAGCAAGTCTGCTTTTCTCCTCAGGTTTAAAAAGCTGCTCCCTTATTCTGCTTTGAGCTCCATCACTGTGAGAAGCACGAACATTCTGACCTTTGCATATTGTCCTGGGTCCCAGTGCTCTAAATTGGGAACATAGTTGGGCAATGAATACTGGAAATTCTTACTGAAGAGAATCATACTGTCAATGCAATTTAATTAATCCGATGACATGAAAACTGCTGATAAATATATTATAGCTTATGTAAGGCCTAAACTATAAGTTAAAGATTATTAAAAATGCTTTCATTGCTTCCAAGAATGCTGGATAAGAAACTGATCATTTGTCAGTCCAAAGCACTATGCCAGTGATAGTGTTAGGTAGACAGCTAGAGACCTCTGGCCCCTCCTGGGGACAAGGTGGGCAACTGCCACACCTGGAGGAGGAGGGAATCCCCACGAATCTGCCAATCAGAACTTAGCATGCTAACTGCAAAAGAATGCAGAGGACTCTTTAGCCCATGGGTCAAGCAGCATAGGTATAATAGAGTTTGGAAAAGTGACCTACAACACCCGGCTTTCAGAGAGGCTCATGGGAGATCTGCATGCATGCTAAGACTCAGGTCATATAACTCCCAACTGTCCAATCACAGTGGTTCCATGGTGACATCTCAGCCACAAGGAGGATCCAATCCAGACACTATAAAACAAGACCCAGAGCATAACCAAGGCCTTTTTTGTTGCGACAAGGGGTCCATTCATGGTCTGTGGTGAATGTATCTTGATCTCACTCTGTAACCTGTACCTTGCTCTATAATCGTATCTTTCTCTCCTCAATAAACCTCATTTTCCTGCGTATCTTGCTTTTAGTGTGTCTGGTCATTCTTCGGCCAAGAGTGCACCAAGAACTGAAATATCAGACTGCGGCCTGACAACAGGATGTGGTTTTCTCTGTTGGTTAATACCTTGAATCTTGGTTAGCACCAGATCTGAGGAAGAGATAACAACAAAAGCTAAAAGGGTTGAGCACAAGGTACTCAACTAATTGGTTTGGTGGTATCCTATTAAAGAAGAGATATCAGTAATGCAAAAAGAGGGTATTGTGACAGATACTACAGCTCCCTAAAATAGTCTGTGGAATGGGAATTCTACCTTCTTTATTTATGGAGAGAGATGAAACAGGATGAACTTAGTTAATTTTCTAATTAGGGTCTGTCTCCTTACCCAGAGGTTCTAGGAAAGCAAGGGGCTGACTTTATATGAGCAGTCATAGGAAAAAAGATAGGTTTACATTATTTTCTTCAAATTTAATGCATCAATATTTTTAGTTAAAATGCTGACTTTGATTTTAATGTGCTTGTTTTTGCTCTTTCCTATGAGATAGCTCTGTGGAGATAGGCTTATCAGCAAAGTACTTAATAAATATCACCGTAGGTTTAGGACCAGTAACAATTCCCTAAATTTGGTTTGTGGCCAAAAACTTTGTAATTGCTAACATGTGTAACCCAGACATAAGGTTCCAAAGAAGGCAATGTTAGGGTCAACTATGAGATGATCTTGTTACATAAGTGAAAAGGAAAAGGTGAGTATATAATTTGGGGTATATCAAATGTTTCACAAATTCAGCTATGTATTGTTTCTGTTGTCTCATAGGCACTCATTTCCTTGTGCATTAGGTGAATTTTGCTTGCTACTTTGTGTTCTTGGAATTGAGTCTGTGGACTTTTTTGAAGTCCATCGTGATTGTGACTTTCTTGAGAGGTGCTCTTCCTATGCTTCTCAGTGTTCACAAAACCATTTTAAACTAGATTATCAGCTTGGAACGTCTCGGGTAGTATAAATTTCATCTGTAAAACACATGAGTTCTATCTACTGGGGACAAATTCTCACAAGAACGATTTTTTTTTTTCTTTTATCTAACTCTGTGGCAATGTCTAAGGCAAGCAATTTCCCTTGCTGTTTTTTGTTTTGCTTTGTTTTGTATTTTGCTGATGGTAGAATTTATTTCTAGTTTACCCCACACACTGAGGAGCTTGATGCGGGCTTTCCTCTTGTCCTGTCAACACTGGGAAAGCCCTAGACTTTTTTTTTTTCTTTCTGTCTCCGTCCTCTGCAAAGACAACTCTGATTCAACAAATTCCCAAAGGTAAAAGTCACCTTTGATGTACTTTCTACTTCTCAATCACACTTTTCTTTGGCCTTTCAAATATTCCTTGCCAGATCATCAATTTGTTTGAAAAGACTATACATTTTCTACGATATTTTATTTATTTTCATCAGTGGTGTAACTATTAAGTCTAATAACTAATAATGTGGTTATCATTACTGCTAATAATGGTAACTTCCTGAGAAACTGATATTTAGTAGTTCTGTATAAAATATGTTTATTAACATTTAAACATTAGTTCATATTCCCGGAAAGAAGTGCTTTCTTTTTTACAGGGGTTGAGTGCCTCCTCTGTCTTTATCATACTGCCATTGGCAGAGGGAAGGGAGCCAAGGAGAGAATATGGAAAGGAATTGAGAACTTCAATAAGCAGAGAAGCATTAGTCCAAGAAAAGATGCAAAATCCCCAATGGGAAACTATTACTAATGCCTGAAATATCACTATCTCACCCTCTGACCACAGCAATCCATTTATCTTGGTCCAATTCTATTTCTTCCCTAATTTGTCAATTATTAGTCTCTTCTTTCTTTCTCCCAGTTTTCATTCACTTTTGTGTCTATTTGGGCAATGCCACATATCCTTTCACCTTCTTTTGCCAATAACTTCATTTTTTTTTTTACCCTTTACCACCCCCACTATGATCACTTCTTCTACCACGCTTACTGATGAAACACCAGTCCAGAATTCTATAATGGTAATGCACAAAATCCTGTGTCCTAAGGATATGTACCACAATAAACTCATTGTTTCACTTCCAGTTTGACTTCCAGAAATGCACAAATTATTTTCTGCTGCCTCTGTCAACTCCTTGTCTAATTCCTCACATTTATTTCAACTTTTACCAAGTTTCCTAAGCCCCTTTCCCTAATATCTACCCTTTCAATCCTGCAAACTATCTCCATTCTACTATACATAGACAATGTATGCCTTTACTTGGACGTGACTCAGATACTTACCCTCTGCATCCCAATTAATTTGCACTTACTCCCACCTTTAATGCTTTATCTTAGTGAAAGGGGTTCTTTTCCTATATTACAAGTATAAATCCTTCCCCTATAGGTCTGACTTCACCTTTTTCTACTATCCTATATTTTCTTGTACCTTTTTTTATCTGGTATTCCATGTTAGTTAAAGATCCTTTGATTCCTATGCCCTCTTAACTTTCGTATCCCTAAGAGTAACTGTAAATTCCAAGTAATTTATAGCCTGATGAATATCCAAAGTCAACATTATTATAATATTATAATAAACATTATAAAACATTTGGTCGGTGGCAGAATTATGCAGAAACACTTAGGTCACTTATTGATGCACACAGACTATAATTTATTACATATTTCCTAAACAATTTGATTTCTACATTTCCCTTCTTACAATTCCCCTACATAACAACATAGTCATCAAAAATAAATGGCATTCTTCTTCTCAATTGTCTTACCCATATCTAATTCCAGAAAATTGCAAATGCACAGGCTTGAAAACTTATGCTATACATTTTTAGTTTAGATATAAATTGTATCATATGTCCGTAAATTTTATTTTCCATTCACAAGTTCCATATACCTTAAAACTTATCATTTTTTATTATGTATTTTAACCAAATAAAGGGATTGGATGCTGATACTAAAGCTTCTCATATCTAACTAGTCTCGGAAAATGGGATACTACCATGTACTTCACTGATAATGGGACTCAAATCATCTTTAAACAATGCATACTTGCATTTCCCTTTGCTACTTTTACTTTTATATCACTATCTGAGTCTTTTAGGGGGACGACACTGTTCAAAATTTGGTCATTAATTATGATTATTTGATAATGTAGTGGATGCATGATAGCACATATCAAATTATTGAGAAGAAACATAAATTCCTAAGAATTGCTGGCAATATTACAAGGGATAGAAATCATTCATGAGTTGGTCAGTTGAGCACTTTACTCTTGAAGAACAAAGTGACTCCAGCTGACGAGAGAACTTTGGGAGTCCTGGAAGAAGACACATTTGAGAAATAATAATGAAAGATGATAGGCTAATGAGTTGAAACATTAAAGAGCCTCAGGCAAGGTGTGGAAAGTTGGA
The DNA here is from genome assembly GCF_041146395.1 of Eulemur rufifrons. Classification (NCBI taxonomy): domain Eukaryota; kingdom Metazoa; phylum Chordata; class Mammalia; order Primates; family Lemuridae; genus Eulemur; species Eulemur rufifrons. The sequence continues at coordinate 19,583,927 of NC_091000.1, read as the reverse complement.
AAGCAAGACTAGCCCTATGTGAAAAACAAGAGGAGATATCCAAGTCCTCATTGCATTAAATATCAGTCTGCAAAATGCCAATGGGCCCGAGTACAATGGGATTAAGAGGAGAAACAGTAATAATCAAAGGTTCATATCTTTTTATGCTCTACCAATTCGCCTTATGTCTGATACACTCCATTAGAAGGTGAAATGCTATGGAGTTTTTGGATCCTAGGGAACATTGGGTATGAAAAAGTCAGAGCATGTGGATTTGTCTTCTCTTCCTGTTCTGTACATTCATGGCAGGAGTTGTAAAAAGGCCAAACTTTCTCTGTAACTTCTATTATTTTGCTACCACTATGTGGTAAAATTATAAACTAGATCATTTTAAGCAAAGGTAAGTAGGCTTAGTTGAAAAAAGCAGAGTAGTCCTTAGGTCATATAGTCTGGCTTGGTTAGATTTTATTTAGGTTCAATTGTTTAGGAAATGGGGTTGCTCCAAAGACCTACCAGGATGTATCAGAGTTCCCTTCATTGGGATTTTTGTTCATCCTATGGACATGTAATATTTTGGTTTACATTTGTGATTGATTCTCATGCATATATCATCTATTGAGGAATTTGAGTTAAGGTAACTGTTTTCAGCTGAATTCAGATATTTCTAGGTTTTCTGAAAAAAATGTTATCTTAATATTATTTGCAAACACCCCAGGATTTTTTTAAAAAAAAATATATTTCTGTGCATTCAGTAATCAAGTGTAGAAGGTTCAAACTTTCAAATTAACAATAATGATAATAATTAAGACAATAATAGACACTGAACAAGAAGGCATTAATATTCCCCTCAGCTTGACTAAATTTTAGATAGACTTCTTCCTGCCTCTAGGCCCTGACCTCCCTTTTCTTAGGGCCTTTACTTTAGAAAATTGTAAATTATAAGTTCTTTCTATGCCCATTTGAGATGAAAAGTTTATTAAAAATCTTGAGAGTTTTGTAATACAACCCAGGAATGTCTTCCTTTAGGACCTGGGAGCCATCCATTTTATATGTAATCCTTGGGAAGACAGAGTCCTTACCTCCCCATGTCTGCAAGAAGGTTGGAGCCTAACTTCAATGAGTGCAAAGTAGTAAACAAAAATGGTCTCATCACAGAGAAAAACATAAATAAATTCAAGAATAATTCAACATGCTCCACACATTGACCAACCTCCCCACTAATGTTCTCCAGTACTTTTCCACTGGCCCACTCTAGCACTTAAAAACCCTCCTGCTTTTTATTTCAGTGGAGCTGAGTTCAGACTGAGTTATAGCCTTTCTCTTCTGTTACGATAGCTTTTAATGAAGCATCCCTTTCCTGTTTAACTTTGTCCAGTGACATTTTTGCTTTGACAAAACTTATATAGCACTCACAGCTGCCTAGCTGGTGAAAACCAGAATTTCATTAAACAGGCACTGCTATTGCTTTTACTTTTTGTAGAAGATGAACTGAAGCCTTGAAAAATTAAATCAATTAGGAGGAGAACTGAGATTTGAACTCAGGCTGTCTGACTCTACAATTTGTGGTCTTAACTCAATGTAATACCATCATCTAGATAAGTCCTAAATTTACAAGTATTGATACAGAATAAAAAAATAAAAACAGTAGAGACATAAATGGTCTGACATAAATGAAACAAAACAGTTCAAGTTTTTTCTGAATGAAAGATCTATTTCTGTTGGGATAGAAGAGGCTTAGGATTCTTTGATATACATCAGGGGTGTCCCCCATCTTTTTTCTATGGTCAAATTAATTTTCCAAAATAGTGAGATAAATATTTAAAATATCAGTAGACTCCCTGATATTTCATTAATTAAATTATATTAATGGTTAATATCACCTAATTAATTTAATTAATAATTGTTTGACTTAATACAAAATCCTACCTTTAGTTACCTAATGGTTATGTGATATCTTGACATTGCTATGAATTAACATTTTTTATATCAGTTGTGTCTGCTATTCTTTGGTGGTTGAAGTATATCTATTTTGGAGGTAAGATTTTTCAATAAAGAGAAGAGACTGGCAAATCCTAGGTAGTTAGCCTACCAAAAGAGATCTTATCTTTCAAATACCAGCACATTAGAATGTTACTAAGGGAATTTTGTCTTTAAAATAGTAGCAGTAGAACATTAGTAAGGCAACTTTTGTCCAAAGATTTTTTGAGCAGTATTGTTTTTCTCCCGCTGCCCACTTTTGTTTTGCTAGCCAATCTGGCCTAAATCACGCGTGGTCTTCATGGGTCAGTGCTTCTCAGAAGAGGAGGCCAAAGGCTTCCTTGGTGGTCTTTAGCAGAACTATGGTGTTTGGTCTGCTGACCTGTAGCCTGCTTTATAATCTCAGCTATCTCTGTTAAATACAATTTAAGTAAACCTCCTATCCAGATAATGAACTCTATTCCTTACCATGAACTCTGAATCCTACTCAGCTGATTTGATCTTACTTGATTCTGACAACAATCGTTTTTTATTACCATTTCATTCTTTTCTCAGTATTCTACCTGTAGTTCTTTGACCAATACCTTAGATCATTAATCATAATACTAAACTCACAGGCCTCCATTTAGGGTATAACCTTTTACATTGTGAGCAGGAAGAGAATAACATTAGAAACTGGATCTTTAGGTTAAAGATTCTTACTAATGCACATAACAGACGTGAGAATTTTCCAGTTTTATGCTTCTTAATTAATGTCTGCTATGTGAATCAGACTCTGATAAGTTATCTTATACACCAATGTATAAATATATATCAAGAGTAAAAAGTTAAACCAACAAAAACCAATAAGAAATATCTGACCTTAGCAATATCTGTGTATGATGATTCCTTTACTGCTCTCAATTCATTAGCACTAGCAACTCAACTTCCTACTTTAACCAATTTGGTTCATATGGAACACTATTTCAGTAAATAACACACACTCTTGCCTGCCTTTTGTTTTTGTATATCTCCCCACACAACCTTAATCTTGGATGATCCCAGCCATCCATTTTCTCTGGACCTGCAACAGAGCATGTGGGGAGAGACCCATCAGCAGAGGCAAGTTCTATTACAAATTGGTTACAACTCACTTTGAGAGGCTCCCAGTGCACTGCTTGTAATATTTTTGCATTTCTCAGGACCAATCAATTCACACAGTCTCCAGAAACTTATGTCACCACTCTAACCACCCTTCCTCTAACCTCCCTAGGTCTAACCACTCTAGCTCTAACCACCTTTGCTCTTACTGCCCTAGCTCTTCTAACCACCCTTGCTGTAAGCCACCCACCCTCTCTCCACCCCTCAGCCAGCTCTCTTCCCTCCAACTGTTTGATAGCCATCTCTAATTAATAAAAAATTACAGCCAGATGCTGGGAGCACCTCATTTCTTAGTACCAAACATAGAAACATAGCTTTGCTCTCCAAATGTGATCTGCTTAACCAGCAGTATGGGCAGCACCTGGAAACTTATTAGAAATGTGGAATCTAAGGCCCCACCCAGACTTAATGAATCAAAATCTGCATTTAAAAGGCCCCTGGTGGGTGTGCGGGTGTGTGTGTGTGTGTGTGCGTGCGCGGGTGGGCGCGCAAGTTCATGTTAAAGTTAGAGAAGAGATGAAATGAAGGAAGACGCAGATCTGTTTTGTTGCCTGAAAGAGGCAACAAATCCTCCTAATTTCTCAGAGACTCACACTGGAATTATTCCTTCTTTCTTCAATATATTCAGTTTCTCTCTCTCAACTACAGTTCTCTGTCCTTACTTTTTAACTCTCAAATTGCTCCATTAAACACTCACATTTATCCAATTAAAATAAAATAAATAATCCTGTTACTACACTATTTTTTTCCTTATTTTCAGAGCCAAACTTCTCAAATGAGATGTTTATAATCAATGTGTCCATTTCTTCATCTAACACATTCTTTTCAACCCATTGCAAAATGGCCTCTGGGCCATCGCTCCATTAGCTATGGTCTCGCCAAGTCCACTCACTGTCTCCAAGTTTCTTCACATATTTCATTTCTCTCCATATTCTCAGCAATATTTGGCACAGTGTAAAGTACGTATGGATGAATGAAGGACGACATAAATGGTTGACCTCTCAGTATTGTTACTTTTCCATTCTCTTTTCCCAAATATGGTCTTTCAACTCATTTCCCCTATTCCCCTGGTTTCTAAAGAAAATAAGCAGACATAAAGTCACATGCAAAAGCTATTTCAGTTTTGATAACTGCTGTATGTCCAGCACATAGAATAATACTGGGAACTCTTAAATTTTATCAAAAGAGCAAATATGTGCTTTAGGTGAAATGTTTTTCCTCTGATCTTCTACTAAAAGTTTTATTTCCTTCCTTATTTTAGTTGATATAGCAATTACCTACTACAGGAATAAAATATTCAGACTCTTTCTTTCTTTTTTACCCACCCGAGGATAGACTTGTGCTACATCAAAGGATATTCTTATGTGGTGAATAAACGGGATGAAGATAAGGAGTTTTTCTATGCTTTTATCCTTGGGATTTATCCTTTATTTAACTCTAAAGTCTCTTTGGCTTATGAGCTAGAAATTGGGTTTTTACCACTTCCATTGTTTGAATATCTGTTAGAAGTGCCTATATGAATTAATGGGAAGGAAGAGAGAATTTCCTAGGCCCTTTCTTTATTATGGAATTCAAAAGTTTGAAAGCTTAACCCAATTTTATTCTCAAAGTCCCTACTTAATGCCAGTATATACAGAGAAACTAATTCAATTTCTAATTATTCTGCTGGTTATTGTGGAAAGACAATTGGGAAAAAGTAACATATGTTCTCTGTTAACTGAAATAAAATCTTAAGCCCCCAGAAGACTGAACGGACCCTAGTTTTGACCAAGAGGACCCAAGGAAAGCTTTAAAGCTGAGTTGCCAGCCATGAGGAGAAGGGAAGTCCGACAGTCTTATACAACCCTGCCTTTCTGGTTACTCTTTGTAACAAAAGATGCTAAATCATTAACAAGACCTAAGGCCATGCAAGACAAAGCTTAAACCACACCTTCAGGGCATCAATTTACTTAACAAATCACTTGAGTTTCAGTGTTTGGTGGCTTCCCTCTGATTAACAAACATCCTTATCTTAAATTAAAACATTCTAAGCCCTTAAACAAAGCTTCATTTATTTAACCAATTACAAATCATAGAATCTTTAATCACCTATAACGTGTAGGCACCCATATGTCAAGATGTCCCACCTTTTTGGGCCAAATCAATGTATGCCTTTCATGTATTGATTTATGATTTTACATGTAATTCCTATCTCCATGAATGTATCAAACCACACTGCAACCGGGCTGCCTTGGGCACACTTATTCAGGACCTCTTCAGGCCGTGTTTTCCCTGTGGTCAGTCAGGCACACTTGGCTCAGGGTAAACCTCTTTACTTATTTTACAAAGTTTGGCTTGTTTTCTGTTAACACATTAGGATTGTGTTCTTTTCAGGGTACAATCAATACCTCACAGGAAATATAAAAAAGATCCTATGATTACAGTGCATTTAGGAATGTTTATATATTATCATGTTAGTACACTGCCATTAGGAAATTCACAGTTCACGTTGTTTAATCTTTATTTTCAATGATTCCTACTTTATCTTGCAAATCTTGAGAATTTTGAGAAATAAATTTGGGTAAACATGGTAAATAAGACACTCAAAAGCAACCATTAGAGTTAGCTGTAAGGGGAGATGACACCAAAAGCACAGGCAACAAAACCAAAAATAAACAAGTGATATTACATTAAAACTCAAGTTACTTTCCTTCCACCTTCTCTGCATTTCCCCCTTCAGTTGTCAACTTGGCCATTAGAGTACAGACAGATCTGTTTATTGCAAGTTCCACATTGTTTTCATCCAGTATTTGAGGTTGATTAGGAACTTCTGCTTCAGTTAATGTAATAGTGTACTTATTTACTTGGCTTTTCTAAAAAAACAGCAATGACATAATGGCTTGATTGAGTGTCCTCACAGATGGGCCTTCCAAGAGTGTAAGATAAACCCTGCAATTTCCTGCAAGATTCAAAGTTATTTTCCACTGACCTTGGTCAAAATTTGTCCCTGTAAAGAGAGAAATTTTCCACATAAGGCATTAACTAGCATCATGGTAAACCCTTCCAGCTTCTATTGTTACTCTCTTTCTCTCTAATCTCTGCCACTGGAAAACCAATCCCTTGCTCACTCCTGTAGCATTTTTACCATGAACTGACTCAGGAGTCACTGAACATAAATGAATCACGTCATATAAAGAAACCCAAAAAATCTCTTATAGTTTTAGCTGTGTAACAGGGGATTTCTCTTAAAATGGTTATTTATACAGCAGTAGGAGAAATTAAGTTCTACTGGTAGTCTTTTTCTTTATAAATTAATAATATAAAAAGACCTTTTAAAAATTCTTTAAAATGTAATTAAGTGCAAATTATCAAAAATACTTTGATGTGTTTTTAAATGTTGCTCCTATATAACAGCTTTTGAAACCTTCACATTTTCGGCACACTTAGCAGATGAGACATAGGGGAACTACTTACTCTACTCAACTTTCATTTGTTTGTTAGTAAAAAAGGGTCATTGATAGTTCCTATGGTTTAGGGTTTTTGTAGTAATAAATTAAATATTTATAATTTTCTTAGCACAAAATCTAGTATACAGTATGTACACAATACATTTTAGGAATTTGGTGTATTATCTTTTCTCTCCAAGACAAAAGATAGCAATAGATATGTAGCTTATTTTCAGGATTAAAAAATGTTCATTTAAATTATTACTTTTGTCATTTCTTATGCTACACATTTGGGAGTAATCTTGTATTTAGTTGTTTTATTTTCTTTTTCCTTTTTATTTTTATAGATTAGGTGGTACAAGTGTAATTTTGTTGCATGGATATATTGTGTATCAGTGAAGTCTGGAGTTTTAGTGTAGCCATCACTGGAATAGTACACATTATATCCATTATGTACCCATTGTACCTCTGCCACCCTGCCACCCTCCCCAATATCCAATGTCTATTATTCCACACTCCATGTCCGTTTATACACATTATTCATCTCCCACTTATAAGTGAGAACATGTGGTATTTGACTTTCTGTTTCTGTATTATTTCACTTAAGATAATGGCCTCCAGTTCCATTGATGTTTCTTCAAAAGACATGATTTCAATCCTTTTATGGCTGAGTAGTATTCTATGGGGGGGGGGTGTGTGTGTGTGTGTGTTTATATATGTATATATATAGATTTCCTTATCTCATCATTTATTGATGAACACTTAGGTTGATTCTATATCTTTGCTATTATAAATAGTACTATAATAATTATATGAATGCAAGTATCTTTTTGACATAATGATTTCTTTTCTTTTGGGTAGATGTCCAGTAGTGAGATTGCTGGATTGAATGGTAGTTCTATTTTTAGTTCTTTGAGAAATCTCCATACTATTTTCCATACAGGTTGTATTAATATACGTTCCTACTAACAGTGTATAAGCATTCCCTTTTCTCTGCATCCTCACCAACATCTGGTATTTTTTGACTTTTTAATAATAGCCATTCTGACTGGTGTAAGATAGTGTCTCCCTATGGTTTTAATTTATATTTCTCTGATGATTAGTGATATTGAGCATTTTTTCACATGCTTGTTAGCTATTTATATGTCTTCTTTGAAAAAATGTTTGTTCATGTCCTTTGCCCATTTTTTGATGGGGTGATTTGGGATTTTTTTGTTGTTGTTGTTTAGTTCCTTATTGATGCTGGATATTTAGTCCTTTGTCAGATTTATGGCTTGCAAATATTTTCTCCCATTCTTTAGCTTGTCTGTTCACTGTGTTGACTATTTCTTTTGCTGTGCAGAAGCATTTTAGTTTAATTAAGTCTCATTTGTCTATTTTTGTTTTTATTTCATTTGCTTTTGGGGGTCTTTTTTTTTTTTTTTTTTTTTTTTTTGAGACAGAGTCTCACTCTGTTGCCCAGGCTAGAGTGAGTGCCGTGGCGTCAGCCTAGCTCACAGCAACCTCAAACTCCTGGGCTCAAGCGATCCTCCTGTCTCAGCCTCCCGAGTAGCTGGGACTACAGGCATGCACCACCATGCCCGGCTAATTTTTTCTATATATATATTTTAGCTGTCCATATAATTTCTTTCTATTTTTAGTAGAGATGGGGTCTCGCTCTTGCTCAGGCTGGTCTCGAACTCCTGAGCTCAAACGATCCGCCCACCTTGGCCTCCCAGAGTGCTAGGATTACAGGCGTGAGCCACCGCGCCCGGCCGCTTTTGGGGGTCTTGATAAAAATTCTTTGTCTAGTCCAATGTCCAAAGAGTTTTTCCCATGTTTTCTTCTATAATTATAGTTTCAGGTCTTACATTTAAGTCTTTAATGCATCTTGAGTTAATTTTTGTATATGGTGAGAGATAGGGGTTCAGTTTCATTGTTTTGCATATGGCTATCCAATTTTCCTAGCACTATTTATTAAACAGGGTGTCTTTTCTCCAGTGTGTGATTTGTTGATTTTGTCAAAGATCAGTTAGTTGACTGTCAACTGTTGGTCTATGGTTTTATTTCTGGATTCTCCATTCTGTTTCACCGATCTGTATGTCTATTTTTATACCAGTACCATTCTTTTTTGGTTAGTACAGCCTTGTAGTACAATTCAAAGTCAGGTAATGTGGTATCTCCAGCTTTGTTATTTTTGCTTAAGATTACTTTAGCTGTTTGGGCTCTTTTTTGGTTCCATATGAATTTTAGGATTTTTTTTCTAATTATGTGAAAAATGACACCGGTATTATGATAAAAATTGAATCAAATCTGTAAATTTCTTTGGGCAACATGGTCATTTTAATGATGTTCAAGAAGAATTACCAGACCAATTGCTTGTGTTTATGCTCCATGAGAAAGCTTTGGACTTAAGCTGTGTAATTCATTCTGATTGCTACCAAGTAATTCTTTACAGACCGGTAAATCAAAACTGTGGCTGATTTTCAGCAGCTTGATTGTCATGTTTTAGAAATTTGTCTAATTAAAACTTTGTGAGTGGAGAATTAAAGGAAAAGTTCTTATATTTGAGAATTAAATTAAAATGGTGGCTAGGCAAGAATGCAAATGTTTACCATAGTTTGTGTGTGTGTGTGTGTGTGTGTGTGTGTGTATTTTAATATAATTTTTTTATTTGGGAGAGGGTGATAAGTTTAACACATTCAAATGATACTTTTTATTTTTTCTTTAAGCCTTAATGTCTTATTGGCCTAAGAAATCTAATTTCTTCTTTCCACTGTACCATGATACTGTTTGCCATACTTTCCTGAGTTGATACTCTAATTTCAGCTAAAATGAAACATGGAACTAGAGGGCAGAAAAGTTTCAATAGGGTTTCTGCAGCCATGCTTTCACAAATAATCTAGGAGAAAAGATTTGTTTAAAGTGTTACTTGACAAAAAATGAAATACAACAAACTTATAAAGGAAGAGAAGAGGAGAGTCGGAAACCTGGGGAGATTTTTTTGGGTCTCATAAGTTTTGTGTTTTACTAATGACACTGAGACAACTTAAAACATTTGCTCGGTGGTTGACTTAATGATAAGCTTAGTAATATTGCCTGCATATTTATTTGAGAATGCTGGTTTGCATTTGGTTTATATTCTCATTTAAAAGTCTGTTCCAAATGTCACAAAGGAGAGTCATGAAATAAACAAAGCAACAAGGCAATATTTGTAGTGTGCTTTACACTATGTTCATTATTCCACCAGCTGTTTATTTTGGAAACACAGGATAGGATAGTCTAACTCCCAGGTGGTGTGGAACATCTGAAAGAATCTCCTATATAACATGCATTTAACTTGCCTATTTGAAGAGGCCCACCTGTATGTGATTTCTCTTGGGAGTGGTAGCATCTAAATATGTCAGATGTTTAAACATTAAAGTAAAATCATCTGAGTATAGATTTTGAATTTAAAAAAAAAAAGCAAGGAAATTGTATTAAGTATGCCATTTTATTCTGATGTTTTGATATCTGGGGCCTTTCCAACCCTGGGGAGACTGTCCATCCCATGGCTAGCCAATTCCTAGAGATAGTGAAGGACTCTGCTGTGTGCATGCCTTTTATGTGCACACTGACCGATATAGATCTCACAGCCAGCACCACCCCTCACCTCTTCTCAGGGTCTCTAAAACCCAGGGCCAGGTTCCAGGAAACTAGCAACAGTCCTTTTGCTCCAGAGCCCACTGAACTTATTCAAACTAGCCAGTCCTAAACCTGCTTACGCTGGTTGCCCATTCTCCTCCATGAAAACCATGATAAAGACTCTTGCCCATGTCTTTACTCTGCCTCCTTTCCCCAGGGAAGAGGGGATGATGTTATTAAAATATTCAAATGATAATTTTTTTTCCTTTAAATTTTTTTAAAGTTTCATTTGGCCTTTCCTTCTATATATAAATCTATGTGGCCTTCTCTGGGTCCCTTTTTGGGAAATGAGCAACAGACTATCTTTTCAATGGCAGTTGCCCCCTGTTTTTTTGTTTTTATCAGACTTGAATAAATAATAAAACCTATATTTTAAAACAGAGAGATAGCTCCCTATTTATTTAGGTCTTCTTTAGTTTCTTTCAATAATGTTTTATAGTTTTCAGTGTAGTTTTATACTTTTTTGTTTAATTTATTTTCAAGTATTTTATAATTTTTGATGTTATTATAAGTGAAATTTTTTTCTGAATTTTATTTTCAAATTGATCATTATCAGTATATAGAAATACAATTGATTTTTGTATATTGATCTTGTACCCTGCATCTTTGCTGAAGTTATATATTATCTCTAATAGTTTTTTTGTGTGTATATTCCTTAGAATTTTCCATATAAATATATATCCTAAGATATTTAATAATTGTACACATATCATTTGATCAATTTAAAATTTATTAACTGCATCAGTCACGTTACTTCAGAGAAACAGAACCAATAGAATTAGGTAGATGAATGATAGATATAAGATAGATATGGTGATACTGACACATATGTGTTCTTTCAAGAATTTTATAATTTTAGTTCTTATATCTAGAACTTTGATGCACTTTGAGTTAATTTTTGTATATGATATGAAGTAAGGTTCACTTCATTCTTTTGCATGTGGGTATCCTGTTGTCCCAACACCATTTGTTGAAAAGAAAACTCTTTCCCCATTAAATTGTTTGACACTGTTGTTGAAAATTAACTGACTGTAAATGTGAGGGTTTATTTCTGGAATCTCAGTTGTCTTTTATTGAGTCTTTGTGTCTAACCTTATGTCAGTACTACAATGTCTTAAATATCATAGTTTTGCAGTAAGTTTTGAAATTAGGAAGTATGAGTGAGTCTGCTAACTTTGTTCTTTTTTTCAAGATTGTTTTGGTTATTTTGAGCTCCTTAAATTTCCATAAAAATTTCTGGAACAGCTTATAAATTATGCAAATAAGCCAGCTGGAATTTTGTTGTAGATTGCTTTGAATGTGTATATAAATTTTGGGAGTATTGGCACTTTAATAATATTAAGTTTTCTGATTAAGACACATAAGATAGTTTTCCATTTATTTTTCTTCTTTAATTTCTTTCAACACTGTTTTATAGTCTTCAGTGTATAAGCTTTACACTATTTTGTTTATTTGTATTTTATAATTTTTGATGTTAATGTAAGTGAAATTGTTTTCCTAATTTTATTTTCAATTTGATTATTACTAGCATATAGAAATACAATTGATTTTTGTATATTGATCATGTATCCTGCATCCTTGCTGAAGTTGTATATTATCTCTAATAGTTTTTTATGTGTGTTTTTATTTCTTAGAATTTTCTACATAATACTTGCTATATCCTAAGATAAATGTGTGTATATATATCTTTTGATCAATTTAAAATTTAATACTACATCAGTCAGACTTCTTCAGAGAAACAGAACCAATAGAATTAGATAGATACATACGTGGATATAAAGAGTTTTACTTTAAAGAATGGCTTCGTGGTTGGGAAGGAAACCTAGTTTTTGTTCTTGAAGTCTTCAATAGATTGGATGAGGCCCACCTATATTATCAAGGGTAATCTCCTTTACATAAAGTAAATTGATTGTAGGTGTTAATGACATCTAGAAAATACCTTTACAACAACATCTACATTAATGTTTGATTTAAGTTGACAATGAGGACTAACCATCACAGTAACCAAAATATTACTCCTTGCTGTGTATATTTTTAGCTACATTATATCCTGACATTTTAATGAAATTTAAAATATATCAGGGCCAGACTAGAAACTAGAAATCTCCTGATATTTTATGAAACACCTAAAAGTTTAAGTATTTTTTCTTCACTAGGGTAGGCTGATTAGACCCATAATCTCCAAATTGTGCTTTGGATATTGAATTTTTTCATAACCATTCTGTGAGCTCTGTACAAAGTATTTTTACCTACCTCTCTGAAGTGACAAGGGAGGGAGTCTTACCAATACTCTGGTTCTTCCCATATCCAACTCAGCTGCATTTTTTTCTGGATTAAATATACCCTTGCTTGTATTTAAAGAAGCACAGCACCATAATATCTTGATTATCGTAGTTTTGCAATATGTTTTGAAATAAGAAAGTATGAGTGGGATGGGCCATTTATTCACGGAGTGGCAGTGGAAAACCTTCAGGTCTACACTTTATCTACAGCATTGTTTTAGAGCTACTCCTACTGATTTCTCCTTATTGTCCCTGGAATAGTTGGGTGTTCCTTGCACAGTAGGTGAAGGGTGAGGGAGTGAAGAAAGCAATCCATTCTGATTTCCATAACTGGCCATTACCTCACCCCCTGCTGGGTTAGCCTCTGCAGGAGGGATAAGATGGGGCAGCTATAAACAAGGAACAGCTATAGAATGGCTTTAAAATGTTTATAGAACACCTATAAAATGACCCCAGAGGCTCAGTGAAAAGCTGTTTTACAGTTAAAGCATAGATTCCAGACTACTGGCAGACCCCCTGCTCCACAGAGAGGCCACCTTCACATTCACTGAGCAAATTTAACCCAACCACTTGCTTCTACCTTTCCTTTCACTCTCTTATTTACAGAACCTATGAATTAGGCCAAAAAGCCAAAATCAAAACCAAACAAAAGCAAGTGCATCACATTTAACTTTAAATTCTTTAACTTATTTAAATTGTTGGGACAGGTCTGCTGATAGACACACTTGCATTTAGGTGATTGGTCCAGATGAGATATAAAGATCTGGTTGGGCTGAATTACTGTGCGTCATTATGATGCTACAATGGCTGGGGCCATTTCTTGATCCTGGCAACTTGGTGTTGGTGGTTTATGTAGTGAATGGTGAGATATCCCTCACCCCTAAATAAATAAGCTTTATCTAACTTATAAAACATTAAATAAGGCTGTCTTCTTATAGGTATTAAGTAAACAAAGAAATTACTGAAAATATGAGTGAAAAGATTGGGACTTTCCAAAGCTCTCGGTCAAGAAAACATTGTGTAATTTCTTTCTATTAGTACTACATTTTATTAGGAGGTTAGCATGTGACAAAAGAACAATTTTGAGTCATACTTCAACTACACTACAATGAGATCAGATAAGTCATTCCTCATTCACACAAAATTGATTGCTTCTGTAACTAGAAAATTCATATCTGTTATATTTAGTTCCTCACTTATAAATAATACTAAAAATTTTCTTGCTTTCGTGACTTGGATTAGCATTTTTATTCTCTCCAATAAGAGTGTGGGAATATTAAATAGATTTTTCCTTTATAGTTATATTCCAGTCTGACTCATTTTTAATATTGTGCTTTGATGAATATAAATTGATGAGGCATAAGAATATCAACCTCAGCAGATATATTAGATCATGATGTCCCAACACAGCCTTCGTGAAATTTGCATGTAAGCAAATAATAGGCAGCAATAGACTTTCTATAAAATGAATCACTAAAAACATAAAGCAAAATGATGTCCTCTCAGATTATATATTTTTGCTTTCTAGAATGTTAGCTTTTTAACTGTTAAAATATTAACAGTTCTATGTTTTATCAGTATTCACATGTTTTCAGTTAATTGTACATCATTGCCTTTCATCATTTCAGATTTTGGGAGAGAGCATTTGGGGAGATTCTTCCATCAAAATTTAGAATTCTTTATGACCCGTAATGTAATTGCAATAAGACTAAACATCTAATGTGTGATGTTAAGTGATAGTTTTTGCAACTTCTTATTAATGCTTTACTATTTAATAGAATCTCACATCAAGACTAGATATAAAAACATTTTTCTGTTATGAAATGCAATTTTTATATAAATCTCTTAGTTACATCATTATATAATCTTTTCTATAGCAAAGTTTACAGTTTCTTTTTCATTTTTTATTTACTTTTAAATTTTAAAGCGTCTATTATTAATATAATTTTTGTTTGGCAAATTATAATGGTCTACATTTATGGAGTTCAATGTAATGTTCATTTATAGTATTCAGTGAATTATGACCAATCATATATCATAAATGTTATCTATGATAGAAATTAATAAAATTAGTATAATATACCTAAAAATAAAATTAGGTGTATTATTTTCAAATTCATTTATGCCATTATAAATATTTTATATAGGTTAATTTTAATTCATTAAGTAATAGAGCTAAAAATCTACTTAAGAATTTTTTAAGCCACTGACAGCATATAGAAAAAGGAATATTTTGGGAGTGATTTTTGCCTTCATTCTGATCTAGGTTATATTCTCTAGGATCTGCTGGATGATTTCCAAACACACTACTTAAAATAAATATCTATAATTTTTATTCACGGCAGCTATCTTCAAAATGTCAAATCTACTAATGCATGTGCAAAGTATTCTAGCAGGTACAATATTGACGGCCATGGCTAAAACAAAATACAAAAATGTTAAGGAGACCTTGTGCTTTGAGAATGTTTATGAAATTCTTGTCATTCTTCCAGTTCAAATGAAGGTCAAGAAAAAGTATTTGTGTAGGGATAAAGTGACAAGAGAAAATTACTTGCCTTTTGTATAAATATTTCAAAAAGATAAATAAAATCAGCAAGAAAAAAATCAAGCAACCCTATTAAAAAGTGGGCAAAGGACATGAATAGAAATTTTTCAAAAGAAGATATAAAAATGACTAACAAACATATGAAAAAGTGTTCAACATCTCTAATCATCAGGGAAATGCAAATCAAAACCACAATGAGATATCACTTAACCCCAGTGAGAATGGCCTTTATCAAAAAAACCCAAAACAACACATGTTGGCGTGGGTGTGGAGAGACAGGAACACTAATACACTGCTGGTGGGACTGCAAACTAGTGCAACCCCTGTGGAAAGCATTATGGAGGTATCTTAAACAGATTCAAGTAGACCTGCCATTTGACCCAGCAATCCCATTACTGGGCATATACCCAAAGGAAAAAAGGTCATTCTGTAACAAAGGCACATGTACCCAAATGTTTATAGCAGCACAATTCACAATAGCAAAGATGTGGAAACAACCCAAATGCCCATCAATACATGATTGGATTAGTAAACTGTGGTATATGTATACCATGGAATATTACTCAGCTATAAGGAATGATGAAGATACGACATCTCTATGGTTCTCCTGGAGAGAGTTGGAACCCATTATATTAAGTGAAGTATCCCAAGAATGGAAAAACAAGCATCGCATGTACTCACCAGAAAATTGGTTTCCCTGATCATCACCTAAATACAAGTCTGGGAACGACACCAATTGGACATCAGACTGAGGTGGGGGGTGGGGGAGGGGTTGGGGGTATGCCTACACAATGAGTGCATTGCGCACCGTTTGGGGAGTGGTAACACTTGAAGGTGCTGACTCGGGAAAGGGGGGGTGGGGAAAAAAGTATGAAACTATTGTTTTTAACTTGCACTGTTCACTTAATAATTTATCATGAATATTTCCCATATTATTTCATATCATTGTACAAGAAATAATGTATACATTATGAGGACATATTGTATCTAACAAGATATACTGTTAGACTCTTTGATTCTGTAAAATTAAATTGAAAAAAAAATACATAAAAAAAATAAGAAAAAAAAATAAAAATAGTTACAGAATAAATACCTACTGAATAATGTCTAAAAGGAAAAATAATTTAACTTTTTAAAATAAAATTTTCACAGAACAGGCAAAGCAGAGGGTCTGGACAGATAAAAGGCTCTCTTCTGGGATGGGGAGACATGGACAACATATATATATAACCTGAACTTTTGTACCCCCATAATGAGCTGAAAAAAAAAAATATATATATATATTTTTTTTTTTTAAAAAAAAAGGCTCTCTTCCTGCAAGAAGTTTCATGCAAATAGTATTCACCCTGGCATATCTGGCATATTCACACTGAGCCTTTAGCTGTAATTGGCTGTTAGCTTTATAGGTGCAAAAGTGTAATGTTGCCTACTCACTGTGAGTATACTTGTTGCATAAAAACAGATTTATATTAACAAAGTGAATTTGTCAAGATTAATTTAGATGCAAGTAAGAGAAACCTATATGCCTTAGAATGTAGTGTGTGAGACAGTCCCAATTCCTCATCTAGAGCCTAGGTTAAACAAGTAAATGAAAACAACAAAATCCATCTTGGTATGACCCTTTGTTTCATTGTTCACTGGAGTGTCCAACAGAGTTAAATCCACATCATAGATATAAAAGTGAGTGACAGGTGCAACTTAATGATAATGCACTTGTTTTAATTTAGGTAACAGTGAAATGTCAATGTATAACAGGTTTTAGCTATACATTTTACAAGTATACCTTTTACAAGATTGGTGGGTCATATTTTGCCTTGAGATTTTCAATTTTTTTCAGGCTGACACCTTTGAAAACAAGACCTAAATTCTTGACACTGTCTTTGAGACCAGGTTTCATATCCCTGAATGTACTCTCTTTCTGAAAAGAGCCAGGTGAGGTTATGGCCTCTTTTTAGATTATTCCAGGACATCAGAGGACACATTTTGATTTAGAGCATTACTCATGTACCTGCTAGGACTTGCAGGCAGTATAGTTCTTCCTTTTTTGGAGATAAATAATTAGGGTTGATTCAGAGATATTTAGGGACCTACAGGCTGTTGTGACTTAATCCACACTTTCCTGCTCCTCTACTGACAAGATTCAAACTAGACATAAATTCCCTTCTTTGTCTAGGGTTCCATCCATTGTCTTCCTCACTCAATCCTGGAAGATCAAGAGGTGGGCTTAAAGCTGGCTTGTGTTTTTATCAGACTCTGATTCTGTGAATCTTAAAGATCCATCATTGTTTTAAGAACAGAACTTGCTCTTGTTTCAACCTAGAATCAGACTAATGAACCCATTAGAACTGACAGTACAATAAACTAAAACCAAAACATGCACACATATCTCTACATAAATATCAATATGTATATGTTTATGTAACTGAGAAATGAAAAACATGAACTTAGATGATGTCATAAAATGATAATTCTACATCCCTCATAAATATAGAAACAAGTAGCCTTGATAAAATTTGGGATTTTCATTATGATCAATTTAAGTTTATCCCCGAAATGCAAGGCTGGTTTTCCATTTGACATAAATAAATGTATAATGAGAAAAAATAATATTCTCTCAATAGATGCAGATGAAAACATTTGATAGCCATTCATTACACTCTAAACACTCTCAGCAAACTGGAAATAGTAAATAGTTTTCTTAATATGAAAAAGTGTATCTATGAAAAATCATCAGCAATGTTATCATAAGGATGAAATATGGGTGCTTTCTCTGAAGAATGTCTGCTTGTGCCATTCTATTAAATGTTGTACTCAAAGGCATATCCAGAGTAACAACACAAGGAATAAAATAAGAACATAAAATTATAAAGAAAAGTTAGTACCTTCTTTACACAAAGACTACACCCTTTATCTCATAAGAAAATCCTAAGGAATCGTCTACTCTCCACCAAATATGCTAGAATAAGTAAGTAAATTTGGCAAGTTCATAGGTTAAAAAAAGAAAATTCAATTTTATTTCTGTATTGTGAAGAAAACATAGAAATTTATATTTCTGGTGTTCATATTTTTAACGTATCATCTTACAGTGCATCAAAAACATGAAATAATTTGGTATAATTTAGAAGATATGTGCAAAATCTGTACACTGAAAATGAAAAAAAAACTGGTAAGTAATATTAACCATGACTAGACTTAATGAGAGTACACAGACTGGAAAATTATATATTGTTAAAACATTCTTTCCAAATTGATGTAGAGATTCAAATCAATCCCAATAAAAAATTTTCCCTAATTTATCCATTTATTTTTTGCATTTAAGCCTAATGCATAAAATATAAAATTTTATTTAACATGAAAATTCTCAGTTTTAAAGTGTACATTTTAGTGGCTTTTAGTAGATTCACAAGGTTGTATAACCATTACCACCCTTCAATTCCAGAACATTTCCATCACCCCAAAGAGAATCTCTGTAACTGTTAGCAGTCACTCCTAGTTTCCTCCTCTCCTCAGCCTCTGCCAACCACTATTATACTTTATCTGTATAGATTTGCCTATTCTAGATATTTCATATAAATACAATTCTACAATATGTGGTCTTTTGTGCCTGCTTTCTTTCACTTGGTATAATGTTTACAAAGTTCACCATGGTTAAATCCTTTTATGGTTAAAAAGGATTGAACTGGATAGACTACATTTTGTTAATCTGTTATTCATTTATAAAATTTTTAATTGTGTCAAAAACATATAACAATATTTGCCATTTTTTAACTATATAGTTCAATGAGATTAGGTACATTCATATTGTTGTACAACCACCACCACCATCTACAGAAATCCTCTCATCTTGCAAAACTAAAACTCTGAACCCATTTAACATCCTTTTCATAGATATTTTCAAGCATGTTCTAAAATGTATGTGCCAATGTATAGTACCAATAATGACCCAAATATTTATGAAAGATAAAAGAACAATGTTGGAGGAATCATACTCTCTGATTTCAAGTTAACATTACCCAAGGTGACTTACAGATTCAATGCAATTCCCATGAAGATACCAATGTCCTTTTTCACAGATGTAGAAAAAACAATACTAAACTTCATAGGGAACCAAAAAAGACCCTAAATAGCCAAAGCAATTCTAAGCAAAAAGAACAAATCTGAAGGCATCATATCACCTGATTTCAAATTATAGTACAAGGCTGTAGTAACCAAAACAGCATTAGTACTGGTGTAAAGGTAGTCACATAGACCAATGGAACAGAACAGAGAACCCAGAAATAAAGCCATGTAGCTACATTCAACTGACTTTTGACAAAGTAGACAAAAATATACACTGGAATAGGGTGTCCTATTCAATAAATTGTGTTGGGAAACTCAGCCACATGCAGAAGAATGAAGCTGGATCCCTATTTTTCACTATATACAACATTTAACTCAAGAGGGATTAGAGAGGTAAATATAAGACTTGAAACCATTAAGAGTGTAGAAGAAAATGTAGAAAAAAACTCTTCTGGACATTGGACTAGGCGAAGAATTTATTACCAAGACACCCAAAAGCAAATGCAGCAATAACAAAAATATATAAATAGGACTTAAATTTAAAAAGTTTCTGCACAGCAAAGAAAATAAGCAACAGAGTAAATAGCCCACAGAATGGGAGAAAATATTTGCAAAGCATACATCCAACAAAGGGCTAATATCCAGAATCCACAAAGAGCTCAAACAAATAAGCAAGAAAAACAACAACGACAAAATGACCCCATCAAAAAATAGGCAAAAGACATGAACATATTTCTTCAAAGAAGATAGATAAATGGGCAAGAAACATGAAAATATGTTCAACATCCCTAACGATCAGGGAAATGCAAATTAAAACCACAGTGAGTAACCTCGTTACCCCTGTCAGAATCGCCATTATTAAAATGTCAAAAAACACTAGATATTGGCATGGATGTGGAGAAAAGGGAATGCTTATACACAGTTGGTGGGAATGTAAATTAGTACAACCTATAAGGAAAACAGTATGAAAATTCCTCAAAGAACTGAAAGTAGATCTACCATTCAATCCAGCAATCTGGATATCCACTGAAAGGAAAAGAAGATATTTTATCAAAAAGACAACTGCACCCAAATGTTTACCTCGGCACAATTTATAATTGCAAAGATATGAATCAACCTAAGCGCCCATCAAGTGATGAGCGGAGAAAGATAATGTGCTGTATATACTCCACCATGGAGTGCTCCTTAGCCATAGAAAGGAATGAAATAATGTCTTTTGTAGCATCTTGGATGGAACTGGAGAGGATTATCCTAAGTGAAGTATCTGCAGAGTGGAAAAACAAATACCACATGTTCTCACTTGTAAGTGGGAAATAAATGAGGGATATATATGGTCTAAAGTGGTAGAATGCACCAGTCCCCAACCTTTGTGGCTCCAGGGACTGGTTTCACGGAAGACAATTTTTCCGTGGACAGGCAGGGGAGATGGTTTCGAGCGCATTACATTTATTGTGCAGTCAGACCTCTCTGCTAATGATAATCTGTATTTGCAGCCGCTCCCCAGCACCTCAGCTCCACCTCAGATCATCAGATATTAGACTCCCTTAAGAAGCACAACCTAGCTCCCTTGCATGAGCAGTTTCCAGTAGGATTCCTGCTTGTATGCGAATCTAATGCCGCTGCTGATCTGACAGGAGGCGGAGCTTATGCGGTGATGCCAGTGATACAGATGAAGTTTCCGCTCACTCACCGCTCACCTCCTGCTGTGTGGCTCAGTTCCTAACAGGCCACAGACTGGTACCGGTTCCAGGCCCGGAGGTTGGAAACCGCAGGTTTACTGAACGTTGGAACTAAGAAGAGGGATGTGGAGAGCGGGGTGAGAGAGAGACATTTACCTATCAAGTACAATGTTCTGGTGATAGATACACTGAAGGCCCTAGCTTCAGCATTATTCAATTCATCCATGTAACAAAAAACACTTGTACTCCCTAAAACTATTGAAATTTTTAAAAAAGCTATGATAATGAAAATAGAGTGTGACTTTGGCATAAGAGTAGACAAATAGATCAATAGAATAGACAGTTCATTAACATAGACTTCTTTACGTGGTCAAATTTTGGCTCAGGCACCAAGTCAATTCAGTGGAGGAATAAAAGTCTTTTTTTAACATATTGGCCTTAAAAACTGGAAAAATGATTGGGAAAAAATAATACCCCACTCTTCATACAATACAAAATTCATTTGAAAAGAATCAGCTATAAGTTCCATAATCAAATATGATGTTAGAAATGTATAACGATAAAAATTAGAATTGCATTTGACAATGAGTAATAGAGATTGACAATGGAGTGTGATAGAAATGCTGTACATCTCAAATAGTGACTTGGCTGTATATCTTTGTCAGAATTCATCAGCATGTACATTTGTGATCCTTGCTTTTTTATGGTGAATTTTATCTCAATTAAAAACTCAATTACAAAAGAAAGTGCTAACTTTGCAAACTTTTGCTTACATTACACCCACAAGAAAATCTTGACATATCCAAAATAAATGAAAAACAGTTTTTGCAATTAAAATCTGCTTTGGTTTAGTGGAAATATGAACCTCCCTTCAATTTAGCCAGAGTAAAAAAAAAAAAAAAAAATAATAAGAAAACAGGACTTAAAAAAAAAAAAAAAAAGACTCTTTAAGAATTGAATAATTGGCCACAAAAAGCAAAATTTTTAAAATAAAAAAATATTGCCATGTCTCTGGAATACAGCTATGTGTATCTGACACTAAAACAACCAAGTGGAAAGTGAAAAATTCAAACATGCAGATGTTTTCCTTCAGACCAGCAAATACTGTGATGTTTTCTACTTTAAAGATAGAAGTCTTTGTACAAAGTTGAGTTTTCTTGGAATTACTCTAACTATATTAGACAAAGATGAAAGGGTGAAAGGAGGTGCTAGAGATAAAGTTACAATTAAGTATTGATGAAAGTTGACTTTAGGAAAATATTGTGTATTCTTGAAGCAGAATTTTCCAAAAAAATTTTGTGGGAATTCAAATTGAAATGAATCACGTTTGTGGCTGCAGCTCTGCTACTTATTTTTCCCAAGTTGTATTTAGCATTTTATACATTTGCTGAAAGTGCATGGGATTCTATTTTCCCTCCACCACCTACCCCTCGGGGATTCTATTTTTAAAAAGTACTTTTATTTGAAAAAAATTCATGATAAAAGACTTAAAATATATTACCAAGTAGCTATCAGATCATGGACAAATTACATTTTTTATATTTATTTTCTTACCTATGTAAGAAAATTTATCTTCATCCTCCCACCTCATGGAACTATGAGGGTCAACCATAGCATGTTTGTGAATGAAAAACTGTAAAACGTCCTGCCCACTACATGTGCCATTCTAAATATTATCCGTGTGCAGTTTCCAGAGCTGAAAGATATTAATACTGTCTCCTAAATCTCTTTTAGGGTTGTTTATATTTTTACCTATTATTTTTCCTTATTTCATGTGTATCATTTTTTTGTTTTACTTACAAATAGTTTTTGCACAAGTCCTCTAGATTCAGATAGAGACTTAGCATGTTACTCCTAACCTTTTGTTAGCTTAATCTTTTATTTTTATTTTGAGACATAAACCAGAACATTTTGTTTTTTATAAAACTCTATGCACATTCAGAATCCTTTTGATGTTCAGGATAAATATAGACCGATCAAACAGCTTTACTTTTTAGACCTCTGTTAGCGTTATCTTTGGTTAGAGTTTTAAAAGGAAGAGTAGACACTAAGCAGAGGGGCAGTATTAACATTGCATTTATGAGGACAAACCAGAGGCCAGTCTGCTCGGGTTCAAATTTGTACTCCGCCCCTTTACCAGCTACGTGACTTTGAGAAGGAACCTAAGCTCAGTGTGAATCAGTTTTCTCATCTTTAAATTTATTTATTTAAATGTATCTATTTCATAGTTTAGCTTTGCAAATTTAACACTAGTATGTCTAAAATGCTTAAAAGAGAGTAAACATATATATATCGGATGTTTATTATTATTTTTATTAAAAATAAACACCATCATCATCAGGCATCTTAAAAGTATATATGCAAAAACAGCTGCATGTGGGAAGAGATAAATACATAAAAAGGAAGTTGATTTTGTAAGAAACTTTAGATTATAGTAGTTAACTGGGATCTAGGAATTCCAATGTGCCACTTAATTAAAAAGCAACAAGTTCTGGCTGCACATTTCTAGGCCAAAGCCTCCTTGAAGATATTGGAAGCAATAATCTCACATTAATAGATGAGCTGATATTTTTCTTTTTAGTGGTCTGGCCTCACTTCTATGTGAAATTATATAAATCTGTAAACCAGTATTAATGCTCAATAAAATAGATAGAAATTAAAAGTGTTAATTTTTATGTTTTCATATTTAAAAGCTACTAATCAATTGACTTCTTTTTTAAAAACCATTTTAAAGATAACTTTCAAGAAAACAAAAACAATAGCTGGGCATGGTGACTCATACCCGTAATCCTAGTGATTTTGGAGGTCCATACGAGAGAATCACTTGAGGCCAATATAGTTCAAGATCAGCCTGGGTAACATAGTGAGACCCTGTCTCTAGAAAAAATTAAAAAAAAGAAATTAGCTGGGCATTATGGCACCTGCCTGTAGTCCATGTTACATGGGAAGGTAGTTTGAGCCTAGGAATTTGAGGTTATAGTGAGCCAAGCACTCACCACTCCACTATAACCTGGGTGACAGAGCAAGACTTTCTTTCAAATAAATAAATAAATAATAAAAATAAAAAGAAGAAGAAAACAAATAATATACTGAAATATCAAATCTTCATCTTCATTTTCTTAAGGTAAAAGGCAAAACAATACAAAAAAAGAGTGGAACAGGTTACATTGCACCTTTGTACTTTTAGATACCTGAGAAGTCTTCCTTTTTTTGAAGATAGGGAGATACTGGTTCTAAGGCTATATATGATTTGGAGACACAATTGATCACAGTGGTGGATATTGACTTAAGAGATGCTTAATGTATGAGAGTGATGGGTTATATATTTTTGTTGCTTTTTTGTTTCTTCTGTTTCACTTTGTTCTGTTGACAGATGACAGATTTGGTTATCAGGGAAGTGTGTGTGTGTGTGTGTGTGTGTGTGTGTGTGAGATACATATAAAAATTTATATATGCTGTAATAATATGAGCTGAATAATACATAAGGATTTGGTGCAATTCACTTGAACATACTAAGCAACTACTTTGGCAAGCAGAATATAATCTTCTATGATAACATTGCTGATTTTACTTGCACTTTCTTTCTTATCCTCAAACGTGTTTGAGATGTCATGGACATGTTCTTCGATACAATTTTATACAATCAATTATCTTTTTACTTTGTGGGTCATAGGATTTTAATTATTTTATAATGTTATGTACTATTCCTGACTTCCATGTTACTCGAAAACACAATTCTGCACAATAAATCTACTTACTGATATGTATGCTATTGATGAGTATATGTACACAGAATTTATCATAGAGCGGTGCAATTAAATAATTATGAGTAAACCATCTCTTGGTAATACTTTAATAGTTGAGCTATTGTGCTTCCCCTGTGTGGTCTATGCCACATAGGTGTAACTTTGTAAGAGCAGCTGTGAAAGCAGTCTGCCTTCCTTATGTTTAGATACCTATCTGGGATCATGGAATAATGGAGGAAATAAAAACTACAAAATGTAATAAGAGTAGAAAATATATACTAGGTGTATTTCTCCTTAATCCTAGTAAGAAAATCTAGCTTGTACACTTATTTTTTTTCTGAATATATTTAATACATCAATCTCGCTTAGAAACCATATACACTACGTATCATGTTTCAATACCCAAATGTGCTCCTTTTGTGGCTTAATACCCAGTGATACAATGCTGTAACTTCAGAAAGTGAAAGGGGAAAGGATAATTCCACTATATAAGAAAACTCAATTATGAGAAACTTTTCTAAACTTAGACTGTTAATAGAAAGTATTGTGGAGGTGGTCTGGCATTTTGTTTTAATCATATATTCTTTCTTTATTGAATCCCCTCACTAGGCTAAATGAATCCATTTGAATTATATTTGAAATATGGTAAAAATGAGTCAAGTTCACTCAGCAATGTTTTTAGGTAGACTTTAGAGGGGATAAGAAAGAAATGCAAATTAACACGTCCACATGTAATGCAAATTTCATTTCACTTAAATTGAAGAATTGAGAAAATGACATTATCTGCTTCATCAGTTTATATTTAGAATAAGAGATTGTTGGCAGATCTGTTTACTTTTTGGACAAAACTATATTTGAGGAACATAAACTAATATTTTTGGAAATATTTAAATTTAAATATGAATTTACTAAAGCAATAAAAGGTAAATATTATCTTACACCAAACATTTGTTGTATAAATCCAAATCTAAATTAATTCAGACTCTTTTCTTTTAATAGAAAAATGTCAAAAACGTGTCTCAGGGCTTTGAGCTTTTTTGCACTAATGCATAATAGCTTTATCATTCACAAATCTCTTTATAATTCACGTTTTAATTGGATATTAAGTACCTATTAGAAATTATAAGCACACTATGATATATTGAAAAAAGAGAATACATGTTAAAATACAGTCAGACACTTGGGAATAAATATGTTATAATATTATACAAAATGTTTAGGCGAGTTCTTGGGTACTTATATAAACTCTATATTTTATTATGGGAATTTAACCTTGGCTAGCTTGTGCAGACAAAAGAAGGGAGAAAAGTCCAGTGTATAATTCCTGGAAGATAGATTTGGCAGGAAGTTGCACTAAAAACAAACAACAACAATGCTTTTGATTATAGGAGAATGGAGCTTAGGCGAAAAATAGCTCCATTTTAATGGGAGCATAAATAATCAAAAATAAGTTATTCATAGAAAATTGGAGATGATGGCCTCCACACCATGGGGATTAAGATAAAATGGATTTTTAATGTTTTAAAAACTTCTGCCTCAATTAGATTCCATTTGCACCTTACATCTAGTAAATGACACACCTATAGCTGAAAATAAATTGTATAAAGGAAAGAATAATTGATAAAGTGTCCAAACTTTTAAAGTTGGACAACCTGGGTTTGCGTCCTGTTTCCACCATGGGGATATAAACGTAGGCCAATTATATTAAGCTCTCTGATGAATAGACCTAACTTGATTGCAATAGACACTTCACTTATTTTATTTTCAATCTACCTCCATACTCTATAACCAGATATTTTTGGGTTTACAGAGTGACTCTGCCACCTCCATTAAACTATTTAGGGTCAAGTTATTATGGGGATTTTAACTCAAAGATTTAGAATTTGCAAATAAGTGGGTTAACTCTATTCTTTGCCAATTTGCTTGGATAAGGGTATTTTCACTTTTTGTTTGTTTTTCTGGAAAAAAATTTCCTCTTTCCATAAAGTAACGTGTCAGTTCATCTTACTTTAGAATGCAGGAGGCAGACACTTCTTCCTATATTTCTCAAGCAAAAGTGCAAATGACTGTTTTGCTCAGTCAGGAGAGTGAAATGAGAATGTGGACAAGGTGGCCAAATGGAAACAAATGTGCTTTAGCCAACTGTTGCTAAGTAAGAGTGAGGGTTTGGTTTTGCCACATGCTCTGATTTTTAAAAGAAGCTGGAAATGCAGCTTTTTCAGTGAAATACTCTGATTTTTTAATATTTGATGAATCTAAATATTTTAAAACACTGTGAGAGAAACAAAACTTGAGTTGCATCAGCTAGTTGGTTGCTTTGTTAAATGACGGTCACCAACAACAATCAAACCATGCGAGGGGAGCTGCAGGTTTAAACCTCTAAAATAAAGTTGAAAAATTATCTCTATGTTAAATAGTTGACTTTTGAACAGTGAACCTTACTTTCTCTAAGGAGCTTTCCCAGGTCCCTGCTACTCCACAGCAAGGTTTAATATTCCCTTTCTCAATTTACCCATAGCACATTTTCATATTTCTACTAAGGATATCTAATAATACTATTCAGGAATAAAAATAGGATATGAAGTATAAAAAGCACAAATATAATAATGGAGGTAAGTATTAATAATATAGAAAATATGGTATGTGAACTATCTTAGCTTTACAGTGGCCCCCAACCTTTTTGGCACCAGGGACCGGTTTCATGGAGACAATTTTTCCACAAATGGGAGATGGGAGATGGGGGCCGGGCAGAGCTCAGGCGGTGATGTGAGTGACGGGGAGCTAGGAAGCCAAAGCTTGCTCCCTAACTCGCTGCCATTCACCTCCTGCTGTGTGCCGTCCTCTCCCACACTTCCTAAGTTTCATGGAAGACAGTTTTTCTGTGGACCAGGCACTCTGCGGCCTGGTCCCTAACAGCCCAGGGATTGGGGACTGTGGTGCAGAATATACATATCAAAATTCTAACACATTAGAAAAATATATAATTGTACATCTCTTACATTGTAATATTTTAGGGAAACTTAGGGCTATGATTTTGCCATTGTATTCCCATCATTGTGGACAGACTTTGAAATGTTATTATTTATAAAATTGTATTAAATGTATTACTAAACATTTATTCTGATTTTCCATGTCTTACCTGCTTAAGAGTGGTGACTCCTGGCACTCATATATTGTGGAAACTATTATTTATTATTTGGCTTCTGTAAAGATAGTATTACTAAAACAGGGCTGATGTAAAACATACACAAAGATAATCTGGAAAGAATGAGATACAGCAAAGGATGTTATATTCTAATTTAGGAACTGGTTGCCTAGTGAGGGAAAATCAGTGAAGGATAACTTTTATTTTATATATCTGCATCTGTGAGGAATCTATTCCAACCCAAACTTGAACCACAGAGAATTTTGGATCTGAATCTGATTGAATAAGGTCCTTCTATGAGCTTTTCCAAGGGATAGCTGTGACCATTTACCCTTAAGTTTCCAGTAATTGTTAAAAGAGGCTGTTTTGTTGTTGTTGTTGTTTTCATCTTGAATTTTGAGTCACATTTTCTCATGAATGATTTTTTTAAGACCATGATTTATTTTATTTGCTCTCTATATATTTACATCTCTATACACTGCAGAGAAACACACACACAGACACACACTCCACAGCTAATGCTTTGAATGAGAATTAAAAAAAAATTAAAAACACCATCTATTAAATTTGTTTGAGATTATGAAATAAGGATAATGATGGAAAATATCAAAATACACAAACATGTTTCATTACATTTATCAAGTTCTTAAGCCCTGCTTCATTTTTGTAGATTTAAAATGAAAAAATAATATATTAGAAGTTTTATAAATAATTATAAGAAATATGCTTACTACAACGTGACATGCAAATAATTTTCTATACATACAATATTCTTCTGACTTTAAAATGCTTACAGACATACTTCTTTTCACAACAGTGAAACACATGCACACGCACACACATGCATACACACACGAGTTTAAAAGTATGAGAATTTTAAAAATTAAGATTTTAAATTCAAACCTGCTTATACAATTCTTTATGAGACATGGTTTTACATATATCTTTGAAACGTTATGGCAGTGATAAACTGTGAACACCTGGCATGCCATCCTGATAATGACAGAAGACTACATAAATTTGATATATATTCCTTTTCAGTAGGAAAAGTCATTAGACTGTATGGAAACAACAATCCAAAGGGTGTACAATTGGCCTTTTTAGAGTACTTAAGATAGTTTTACTCTTTGGATCAAATAAAGATTTGACTAATATTTAAATAATAGAATAACTTCCATGTAATTTTTAATATTGTAATGTTTCCGAAATATTTTATGTCTTTAAACCTAGATTTCAGAAAAAAATCTATTTTAAAGATATTCAAAATGACTTTAAGAAATAAGACACACTTCAGATCAGTACTAATTTCATGAATTATTCAAGTTAATTTTTAATGAAATGAATTATTGCTATAGCCATAGAAAAGGATTTGGACATCCACCAATAATACATAGCTAGCTAGTTATATATATTTTTCTAAAATAAAATACAGTATTTCAACATTTTTGTCATAGTTTGAAAAATTATCAAAGTTACTTGAATTAGTATTTCTGAAAATTCAGAATATTTTATAGAGCTGAGTTTTCCCAACCGGTTGGAAAAAATATTATTTTTATGTTGAATGTTTAGATATCACTACTTTTTAGAGCTTCTTTTTGGAGCTTATTCTGCATTAATGTTACTTCTGGCCAAAACAGCATGGTACTGGTATAAAAGTAGTCATATAGATCAATAGAACAGCATAGAAAACCCAGAAATAAAACCATAAACCTACAACCAACAGATCTTTGTCAAAGCAGTTGAAAACATACACTGGGAAAAGGACACTCTATTCAATAAATGGTGCTGAGAAAATTGGATACCCACATGCAGAAGTACGAAATAGGATCCCTCTCTCTCACCATACACAAAAATTAACTCAAGATGGATTAGAGACTAAAATGTAAAACCTGAAACCATAATTCTAGAAGAAAACATAGGAAAAACTCTTCTGGACTTTGGCCTAGGCAAAGAATTCATGACTAAGACTTCAAAAGCAAATGAAATAAAAACAAAAATAGACAAATGGGACTCAATTAAGCTAAAAAGCCTCTGTACAGCAAAAGAAATAATCTACAGAGTAAAACGCAAGTTACAGAATGGGAGAAAATATTCACAAACTATACATTGACAAAGGACTAACATCCAGATTCTACAAAGAACTCAAATGTATCACCAAGAAAAAACAAATAAAAAAATAAGCAAAAGACATGAAGAGAAAATAACAAAAGAAGAGAAATAAATGGCTAACAAACATTTGAAAATATGCTCAACTTCAGTAATCATCAGGGAAATTCAAATTAAGACCTCAATGAGACAACTGCCTTACCCATTATTATTAATAAAAAGTCAAAAAACAACATATGTTGGCGTATATGTGGTGAAAAGGGCATGTTGGTGGGAACGTAAATTAGGACGTCTATGGAAAACAGTATAGACATTTCCCAAAGAACTAAAAGTAGATCTACAGTTTGATCCAGCAATCCTACTGGGAAAAGAAGTCATTATATCAAAAAGACAGCTGTGCCTGAATGTTTATCACAGCACAATTCACAATTGCAAAGATGTGGAATCAACCTAAGTGCCAATCAACTGATGAATGGAAAAGGAAAATGTGAAATATATTGAACAAACACACACGCACACACACACACACACACACGAATATTACTCAGCCATAAAAAAGAATGAATAATGTATTTTGAAGCAACTTGGATGGAACCAGAGTCTATTATCCCAAGTGAAATAATTCAGGAACAGAAAACCAAATACCCCATGTTCTTATAAGTGGGAGCTAAGTTATGGGTATGCAGTCAGACAGAGTCACATAATGGACATTGGAGACTCAGAAGGAGGAGGTTGGCGGGGGCGGGGGGGGGGTCTGGGAGGGGGGAATGAAAGATGAAACCTATTGGATACAAGGTATATTATTCAGGAGACAAGTGCACTAAAAGTCCAGTTTTCACCACTGAACAATTCATCCATGTAATAAAAAACCATTTGTATCCCCTAAATCTATTGTAATAAAAATTAATTAAAAATTTTGTTTCTGCTTCTCTGCTGGATATATATAAAATACAAAACAAAGCAAAATAAAACACAAATGAACATTTGCATAGATTCATAACACTTTAGGGTTGGAAGTTATTTATAAATACACCTAAATTGTTTGGGCCTAAATTTTACTGATGGGAATCTGAGGATAGGCAGAGACAGGAAAAACATCAGCAGGGTCTCTGAACTTTTTTTGCTTTTCAAATGTGCATCTTTACAAAAGCTTTAATGTTACTTCAGTTAGGTGGTGACCAAAGGAACAGCTATTCCAACATTCCACATGCTTGACCAATTTATTTTGGTAAATTCGTTCTAATGTGATCATAATGCATATCTAACTGAAACTGAGAATCAAATATAGAGAAAACTCATGAAGTAGAGTTTAATTTTAACTTATATAATCTTAAACATGGCAAATAAATGGAAGAAAATCTGTGAAACTTTTAAAAAAGTCAAATCAAAATGTGTGGAGCTGTATTTTTAATCATCATTAAATAGTTTAAATTATAGGACATATATATCTAAATGTGTTTCAGAAGGCAATGCTATCATTAAATATTTAAATACACATTAGGGTATAATTGTGTCACAAAAGCCAACCTGCAGAACTTGCTCTCTTGGCAAGGATACCTCAAGTCAATGAGCCAATTCTGGCATCTGAAAAGTCACACCGAGTATTACTAAAGATTTAGTGCATTTCCACCATCAGTGTTTAAACATACATTAGAACATTCGAGAAAGGTAAGAAGCTTCTTAAATATAGCATTTTCCAGATTTTTGCATTGGTAACATAAAAACAGCTGAACTCCAAATGTCTTCATATTTGGTAATGTCCTTGATTGAGACCAAGCATGAAAATCTTCAGCTGAAAGGATTACCTTTGTCAAAGTTATGACAAGTTTGAATACATAGAACATTTTTGTGTGTTTCTGGTTTTATTATTTTTTCTTTTTTCCACCAGCTTTGTTGACATAATTGACAAAAAATGAATATATTTAAGGTATACAACGTGATGTATTGATATATATAGAAAGAAGAGGTTACCATAATCAAGCTAATTAATATACCCATCACCTTACATAATTACCCATTTTGTGTGTGTGTGTTGAAAACACTTAAGTTTTACTGTCTTAACAGCTTTCAAATATACAATAGGGTATTATTAACTATAGTCACCATGCTGTACAATAGATCTGCAAAACTTATTCATCCTGCATAACTGAAGCTTTGTACCTTTTTATCGATATCTCTCCATTTCCCCTAACCCCCAGCTTCTGGCAACCACCATTCTACTCTCTGCTTCTGTGAGTTTGACTTTTTTCGATTCCACAAGTCAGATCTTACATTATTTATCTTTCTGTACCTGATGAATTTCATTTAGCATAATGTTTTTCATGTTCAACCATGTTGTCACAAGTTACAGGATTTCCTTCTTTTTTAAGGCTGAATAATAATTGTGCATTTCATATGTCTATGTCACATTTTCTTTATCCAATCATGTGTAGATGAACACTTTGGTTGATTCCATATCATGGCTATTGTGAATAATACCGCAATGAACATGGGAGTACAGATATCTCTTTGAGGTACTTACTTTCTTTCTTTTAGAAATATACACAGAAGTGGGATTGCTGGACCATACGGTAGTTCTAATTTTAATAGTTTGTGGAACCTCTATACTATTTTCCATATAGCTCTACCAATTTACATTCCCACCAACAATGTAGAAGTTTTCCCTTTTCTCCACATTCTTGACAACACTTGTTATCTTTTGTCTTTTTGGTAGTAGCCATTGTAATAGGTGTGAGTGATATCTCATTATGGGTGTTTTTTTTTTTTTTGAGACAGAGTGTCACTTTGTTGCCCTGGCTAGAGTGAGTGCCGTGGCGTCAGCCTAGCTCACAGCAACCTTAAACTCCTGGGCTCCAGCAATCCTCTTGCCTCAGCCTCCCGAGTAGCTGGGACTACAGGCGTCTGCCACCATGCCCGGCTAATTTTTTCTATATATATTTTTAGTTGGCCAGATAATTTCTTTCTGTTTTTAGTAGAGACGGGGTCTCGTTCTTGCTCGGGCTGGTCTCGAACTCCTGACCTTGAGCGATCCACCCGCCTCAGCCTCCCAGAGTGCTAGGATTACAGGCGTGAGCCACTGTGCCCAGCCCTCATTATGGTTTTGATTTGCAATTATCTGATGATTAGTGATGTTGAAAATTTTTTACGTACTTTATGGCCATTTGTATGTCTTCTTCAAAAGAATGTCTATTTATGTCTTTAGGCCATTTAAAAAAATGAGTTATTATTTCTTGCTATTGAGTTGTAAGAGCTACTTCTATATTTGGGATATTAACCCCTAATCAGATACATGATTTGGAAATATTTTCTCCCCTTCTCTAGGTTGTCTCTTCACTCTGTTGATCATTTCCTTTGCTTTGCAGAAGCTTTTTATTTTGATGCAATCACATTTGTCTATTTTTGCTTTTGTTACCCAAGCTTTTGGGGTCATAACCAAAAAACATCGCCTAGAATAGGTCAATGTCAAGAAGATTTTCCCCTATTTTTTCTTCCAGTAGTTTACAGTTTCAGGTCTTACATTTAAGTCTTTAATACATTTTGAATTGATTTTTGCATATGGTATGAGATAAGGGCCCAATTTCATTCTTCTGCGTGTGTAGATCCTGTTTTTCCAACTCTATCCCTTCCCTATTGTGTGTTCTCGGCGCCTTGTCAAAGACCAGTTGACTATAAATGTATGGATTTATTTCTGCGCTCTCTATTCTGTTTTATTTGTCAATGTTTTTACATCAGTAATATGTGGTTTTGACTGTTACAGCTTTGTAGTATATTTTGAAATCAGCTAGTGTGATGCCTCCAGCTTTGTTCTTTTTTGTCAAGATTGCTTTGGATATTTGGAGTTTTTGTGGTTCCATATGAATTTTAGAGTTTTTTCGATTTCTGTGAAAAGAGTCATTGGAATTTTGATAGGCACTGCATTGAATCTAAATCTTATCTTGGGTAGTATGGACATTTTAACATTATTAATTCCGTTCCATGAGTACAAGATCCTAATCCATTTATTTGTGTCTAATTTCTTTTATCAATGTTATATATCTTTCAGTGTACAGTCCTTTACCTCCTGGTAAAATTTATTCATAATTAAAATGTTATTTCTATGCTGTAGTAAATGGAATTGTTTACTTAGTTTTACAGATAATTTATTCTCAGTGTATGGAAATTCAACTTATTTTTATATGTTGATTTTTTACATTCAACTTTACTGAATATGTTTATTAGTTTTAACAGTTTTTCGGTAAAGTCCTTAGAGTTTGTTATATATATAATATAATCATATTATCTGTAAATGGAAACAATTTTACTTCTTCCTTTCTGATTTGTATATCTTTTATTTCTTTTGTTTGCTTAACTGACCTGGTTAGGACTTCTAGTACTCTGTTTAAAATAAGTGATAAGAGTGTACATCATCCTTGTCTTTTTCCTGTTGAATATATAATTTTCATGGACATGTCTTCCCTTCTTAAATACTAGTACTATAATAAATTTATTAATTAAGGAAAGTTAGCCTTGTCTTAAGAATCAATTTATAGTAATCAAAACCAATGCCAAAAAGAACAATGATTTTTTTTCTCATAGCCAGACACATTTGGATTGGCCTAAATGCAGATAGGAGATTTAAGTCACAATATGCTAAACATCAGTTTATTTTATTTTATTTATGAAGTATGTAAGTGTTAGGTAGATAGATCAATACATATATGGGTAGATAGAAAAAATACAGAAAAAGAGAGAAAATTTAAAATGCACAGAACTTTATGAAAATTGTACAAATAAAGACACATATTTCTTTCTTTATAATATCACAAATAGTTTTACTATTGAATTTGCGCATTTAATATCCAAGATTAAATAAAATAAATTTTAACAATGGTACACTTTTAGATAATTCTTATATGTCATTTATTGGAATGTAGTAAAACAAAGCAATATATTGAAACACAAATTAATCACTGCAAAGGAACTCCTTTAAATATATGGTAAAACTGCAATTGCTGAGTATAAGGAGCAAATTAATAAACGATTATGTGAATATGATAAATATTGAATAAAACATCAGACTCTGCCACTTTCTATACAGCTTTATTTCTCATTCACTTGTGTATAATGGGCAGTTTTTCAGGGGTATCTCTTTCTCATATATTTATTAGAATCAGTATATTAAAAAGAATTTGGAGGTTAATATGTTGGGTATATTCCTATGTGTTCTTCTATAATATCTTAATTACAAAACAAATGATATCTAGAATAAACCTAACAATAAAATCATTGACAATAATAATTGCTCCAACAATAGCAGCATTATGAACAAAAACAGCTAAAATTTATATAGTGTTTTGAATTCTACAAAGAATTTTATTTCTAGTATGTTAACTCATTTCATATTTACAATACTATGAAGGAGTTATAATAGATATTATTATTCCTAGTTCTAGAAATGAAGACAGAGAAGCTTAAAAAGATTAAAATATATACATAAGATCACATATGTTAGCATAAGATTTAGGCCTTTTGATTCTGACGTAAGCCCAGTGACTATAAGAGCATATATATATTCTTTTTTTTCATTCAAATGAAGTTATTCATTATTTTGAACTGAAATGTATGACTTTATTTTTATTTTAACCCTATAGTAAATGATAATATAAATTATATAATCATGTAAAGATTTCATATCTTTTGCATTATAGGGGTAATGCATTTTTGGTCACTATTTTTAACTTAATAATAATGGTCATTAAATCTTAGTGTTACTCTGCTAACAAATGATTACTATTTTCAAGAGAACAAATTGAATAAATATGATACTTTTGTTTTCATTTTAATACTCCAAATTTGTATATAATGTAACCTAATGAAAAGCCTACATCGAATGTGTTAAGAAAAACATAAAAATGAAGGATAAAAGTATAAAGCTAAGACCAAATATGAGTGTATTAAAATCACATTTAGGAATAGATTGTTTTGAAATTAGGCTTTCTTTTCTCTATACAACTCAAATTCTACATACTTTTAATGTTTGGTGTTGTTTTTTTTTTTTTTTGAGACAGGGTCTCCCTTTGTTGCCCGGGCTAGAGTGAGTGCCATGGCATCAGCCTCGCTCACAGCAACCTCAAACTCCTGGGCTTAAGCGATCCTCCTGCCTCAGCCTCCTCAGTAGCTGGGACTACAGGCACGTGCCACCATGCCCGGCTAATTTTTTTTTTTTATATATATTTTAGTTGGCCAGATAATTTCTTTCTATTTTTTTTTAGTAGAGATGGGGTCTCGCTCTTGCTCAGGCCAGTCTCGAACTTCTGACCTTGAGCAATCCACCCGCCTCGGCCTCCCAGAGTGCTAGGATTACAGGCGTGAGCCACCGCGCCCGGCCACTTTTAATGTTTGATAAAAGGAAACTCTAGATAAAATAAGATGGACCAATAAATTATTCAAATAAATAATAAAAAACCTAAAATAGATTTCTACCATTTAAAATATTCTGGTAGTTTAGAATTTTTTTCAGTAAGAATAAAATGTTAGTTTTTATTGATCTCTCATTAATGTGTCTATGATTAAATTTAAAGGGATTCAGGACTATTTTATGTTTACCAAATATATATTTTAGTCATAAAAAGAGGTTATGTATGATTTGGTCTTCTACTGGTCTGAATTGGTCTTTAATTTTTTCTTTTCTACACTTCATTTTAGAATGCTAGCCACCTACTGGGTTTACCCTTATCATCAGCTCCCCTTCTCGTAGTAGGAATTGTGACTACGTGAGATGTTTAAGTAGAATCAATGTTGTCAGACATAGGCAGCTTAGATGTTTCCCTATAGATCTAGAGAATAGGTCTCCTTTGCTTTCCATAGATTACAGGACTGTTCTCAGATTATAGAATTTTCATCTGAAAATATCCTCTTATTACAATAAGGATACTGGTAGCATATGCAGATCTTCAATTTTGAAATTTTTCTGCTATGTTTCAACATTACTGATTTCAGTGTGGGTTCTAGTAAGACATGCTCTGTTTATAACGTCGATCAGAGTGGTCATTTGAGTAACGATCAATCAAGTGGTCTCTGCAAATGGTTGTATTTTAAGTTTGTACACAGTCACTTGGCAATTAGCTATGGAATTGTCTTTGAAGCATCTGCCATCAGATTTTTAAAAATGGTCTCTGTGATGTGATGTTTTAATGAAAATCACAGAACAGTACAGATGAGAATAAATATGCTTCCCCCTCCATTAAAAGAAAACATAGAATTGAATCATTTCTCTTACTACTTATGGCTGAGATAACTAGTTCCCTATACTATAATTCATCCTTCACCTTTTATTTTTGTACCAGAAGCTTGGTGTTTAGTTTTAGTCACATCCAATAAAAGATTTTGCTTCTCTGCCTCCCTTGCAGATAAGTACAACCATATGATGAAATCCTGGCCACTGAGATGGAAGTGGAAATCTTGCATCATATTTCTGAGGAAATTGTATAAAGGGATCTAACTGAGTGGGAAGGGTCCTTTCTTTTACCTCCTCCCTCTTGTTTTGGGCTGCTTTAGATGTGATGTTTGGAGAAACAGCAAAAAATCAAGATCATGAGTTCCTTTGAGAAAGGGGAGATAGATTGGAGATTGGAATCTTGAGATTTAGAGTTTCATTCATGGCTCATCCAAATTCTTTTATGTAAAAAAACCCCCAAAACTTCTATTTCATTTAAGCCATAGTTAATTTTTTCATCTATATGCAGCCAAACCTACCTGTAATTAATACACAGTTTAAGGTAACAATAAATGTATATTGCATGCATTTTTTTTTGTAATACAATGTTAACTTTTCCCCCCAAATTACATAATACTGCTTTTTTCTAGAAGCACCATTAAAATGAACTGAAATGGGAGGTCAGACTCTCCTACAGAAATTCAAATCGCTTGTAAAACTCTGTTTTAAATTTACACCTCCAAAAATACTTTTTCAAATATTTTTCTTTTTATCACACTTCTAAAATTTAAACACTACTGCTATTTTATGGAATTATGAATCTTACTTAAAAGAGAATACTTTTTAATAGACATTATTATAATATCATAAAAATAAGAAATTCCAAACACTGGCTTGAGATGTATTCTTAGAATTCCTCCTTCCATGTAAAAGTTAATCAGCCAGGAAGTCAGGGACCAGAGAAAAAATTTGTCAGATATTTGATCATATGTATCTTGATTATTGACTAACTTGATTTGGAATTGGGAAAGCATGCCTAAATTATGTTTATGTAAGAGTGTTTATATAATTCTAAGGTGACTATATATATATATATATATATATATATATATATTTATATATAACAGAAATACAGCTTTCCACTGGAAGAGGTTGAAAGGCATTCTTCCTGCCATATAGTTAACTAGCACTGGCTGTGTCTCCTTCACATTAAATTAACTCTGGAGAAGTTATGAGAGAAAAAAAGAACCATGGATTCCAGGAACTAGTAACTCGGGAGAAACACCTGGGGAGACTGAAGACAATGTTACACTCATATTTTCAAAAAGGCTGACTACTTCAGACTGGGGCCTAGGGAATTGGGAGGCATCAGGAAGAGGATAAGTTGAAGGAGTAGAAAGAGAGTCTTCTATGTTCTTTTCCTGCCTATCTCCCAGGTTGACCTGGGACAATTATCACCTATCTCTCATGTACAAAAGTCAAGGCTATTGCCGAGTCTCCAAGCCAGTGTCACCAATGCAGTATCAGAAAACCTTATCTTGCTGGGGGGAGTTGATAAAAACAGGCAACATATGAGTTTCCTCTACTCCTACTCAAAATATCTTGTTGTTTCTCCTTAAGAGTTTGACGTAAAGCCCTTACTGTTTCTCAGGGGTTTTTGGTTGATAGTGGCAGCAAAGGTGAGTAATCCATGGTGATTAAGGAAAGCCAAGGCTTTCTGCCCATGGCTCATCAGCTCTCTGCTCTTTGAACTTGCTGTGCCCTATGCCTATTAGGGCCTTTCTTCTCTGCTCCGTGACACTTCCTAGAGCAAGTACTTAACACCCTTAGAGAAAGATGACTTCATGGAGAAAATATTTTTTAAATTGCTATATGCAAAGTCGTTATGCAACTGCTATAAAAGACAAGAGAAATAATAACATGTATCCTCTGAAGCAGGAGTATTAAATAGGTTAGTCACGTATTTGAACTAAGCATGATAAACAATTTCAAATTAGAATTATTGAAAAGATTTGTTTATTAACATATCACCATATGTACAATGGGCTTCAAATTGATCACAGCTGTAATTATAAAAAGTAATAAAATAAAGTTTATAGAAAAATAGAAGGGCTTACGTTGTGAACTAGAAGAATAAAAGGTTTTTAAAATATTATTTAAAAGACATGAGCTATAAGAAACTATGATTAATTTTCTTATGTTATTACTAACTGTTTATGTTCAATGAAGAAGAATCATGATCAAAGGTAACCTAGCTGAAATAATGGAGGAATATTTGCAATATCTAAAATGCACAGTGAATTAATGTCTAAATATTTCAGGAACTTCCCCAAAGCACTACTTCCCCTCCCCCAAAAGGGCAAAAGATATGAGTTGATAGGTCACAAAAACACAAGGCTAACATTCATATGAAATGCTGTTCAAGACCATTGGAAATGAGTGGAATGAAAATTTAGACAAAGGCTTTCACTTTATACTCTTAGATTGTTAAAAATTAGAGAGCTGGTTAATGCCAATGTTAGTGTGTACGTAGGATATAGAAACCCTTATATTATAGCCAGTGGAAGCATATCCTGGCTCTAGTCAAAATAGAGAGCACAAGGCATTACTATGTCAAATTATTGATATGGCCTAATAGTGGCTCAAGTATTCTATCCCTAAGTATTTATCTAAGAGAAATTCTCACACGTGTTCATAAAGTGTTCAAGGATGCATATTGCCGAAAAGTTTGTGGAGGTAAAGATTTAGGGTGACTTGAGTGCCCATCATTGGGCAACTGAGTAGCTAAAGTGTGTCCAATTCATCTTATGAAGTACCATGTGTGTAGCAATTAGGAGCAGAAAATCAGATGCACACACATAGCAACACTATGGGATCTGAAAAACATTGAAGGATAGAAAACTAAGGAAGAAATACCTATTATATTGCCACCAAAGTAAATTAAATGCATGCTCACAAACACTACAGATTTTTCAGGAATGCATAAAAAGTAAAATTAAACACATTTAAATTGAAGTTAAA
Source organism: Eulemur rufifrons (assembly GCF_041146395.1). Taxonomy (NCBI): domain Eukaryota; kingdom Metazoa; phylum Chordata; class Mammalia; order Primates; family Lemuridae; genus Eulemur; species Eulemur rufifrons. Next base: position 19,543,965 of record NC_091000.1, on the reverse strand, counting down.
TTAACATGTGGTTCAAAAAAGAAAAAAAAAGAAAGAAAAGAAAAACTAAACAAAATAAAACAAATAAATCAATGTTTGTTAGTGGCTAAAATTAAGGTAATATGTAGGCTTAAAATATATGGAAAATATTATCTGGTCCAAAATTCCTTAGTTTCTATTTTAGATTTACTGACACTCAGTTCTACATGGTCTCTCCATCACGTAGCACTCACCTGGATCCCTCTGCTTCTTATAGAAAAATAACTATCTTTTTTGGTACACATGTAATGCCCTCGAAATTTTAGCTTTCTTCCTTTTGAGAAAAGCTCTGCTAAATTAGAATAGGCTCTTCATATACAATTAATTAAAACTAAAATGATTTAAAAGATTTGTTTATATAACTATTCAGATTTTGCTTTTTATGTTTTCTTAGAGTATATACCTATCTGAGCTCATATTAAGTAGTTCAGCTTGGTGAGCCTCTACAAAATTTTGAAAGACTTTTTGACAAAATTTCAATTATGTGTGTGTTCTTTAATATTAGTTTAGCTAAAACACCACAATTTTTCTCAATCAAAACTAAAAAAATTCAAAAGTATATAAAATAATTCCAGATCAAAATTAATAAAATAAAATATTTTATGGCATGTCTATTGGAGAATGTTTATTAGTTACAATGAACTAAATAACAATAACATGGAACCTCTAGAGGAATTAACTTTCAAAATGTGCAACTGTTTCCAGCATAGACTATGATCAAAATCGTTTCAGAGCACTCCACTGTTAAGTGAATGTTCAGGAAGGAATTTAATATGAAGCTGATTGTGGTTAGAAAACCAGGAGCTGGACCTTATTTTTATTGAAAAAACAAAAGTAAAGGGGACCTCAAATTATACCCTTTATCCAAAACCCAACACCTAAAGCAACATTGTGACCTCTTCTCAGGTTGCTTGGGGACATAAACTTAGAACTTATTTGCAAAATGGCTTTGTAATTGAAATTTTAATATCACTTTCTAAGCAAACTTCTTCTCCTTGGGTGTCCATAGAATGCCACAGACACTTTCAGGTTATAAGTTCCCTACTGATGGGGTCCCAGAACAAAGTGGGAGGGCTTTAGACCACAAAAAGTAACTCAAATTTCTCTTCACTTTGAATGAGCAGATTTAGAAATTGCAGTGAATAGTAGACATATCAGAATTCCCTGGTGCTGCAAAGGACTGTATCCCTAGTCTTCCATATTATCCAAAGTTAACCACCACAAGAAACTCTGTTAACTCTTCCACATTACTTATATCTAAACAATAGCATAAAAATAGCAATCTGTAGAGGTCAAAAATCTCCCATGGTAGAATATAATGCAAGGTTCCAGAGTTTCAACAACCACAAATTCTGATGAAGTTGTGAGTCTGCTATTGGGCAAAACAGTATTTTATTTTTTAATTTAAAAACTCAATATTACCAAACTATTTTGAGTACATGAATTCACTTAAAATTTGTAAACTTTTCTCTGAGACAGCAGTCTTCATTTTTTTAGTGAGAACTTCCAGTGGGGAAACAAAACAAAACCATAAAACAAAAACAAAAACGTCCCATTATATTTCTTCATCTCAGTTCATTTCCTGGCATTGGCTGTATCCAAAAAGACAGTTGAGCCACCACAAGAAAGACTTTTGAACTGGAATTCCAAGCCAGTCAGAAACCAAAGTCTACTACTGATTTTGTGGGAAAAAACATCCCGTAAGGTTCTCACTCTTAAGAACCTCAGTCAATTATTTGAGTCAGTAGGTGATTAAAGATCATCCATCACTAATTATAGTTTTATTATTATTTTTAAAAGAAATCCATCTCTAAATCTTTGAACATATCATCGTAAATTTTTTTTTTTACCCAAAATATATGATCTAAATCTAACCATTGCTGAAAATACAGAAATCTCTAACATGTTCAACTATTCTGCAACCATAAAGTCTTTAGAAAGACCATAAACTATCATGCTGACATCTCAAAATTTGGTGAGCCCTTTGTAACAAAGGCAGGGGGGAAATAGAGAATTTGTCCTTTAGTTTTATACACTTTTTTTTAGCTTATGGGAACAGAAAATCATAGACATTGTGGAAACTCAGCATAAAGATGAAATGGCCACCAGGTTGTTCAATGAAAGGAAGACAGACTGTGAATATTGCCTGGTGATGTGGGGCTTCTGCCCTGGGCGTGTTCACTGCCCACCTCCTTTTTGTCTCCCTGAAGCCTTTGATTTGATCTGCTTTCTCTTCCATTGTCATACTCATTTTTTCCTCTATCATATTCTTTCCCCGTAGGGATTCTACAGAGCCAGACATTATTTCCCAATTATTATTCATATTTGGTGTCTCTGCACAAAGCACACAATCACCTTTTCATGTTTTAAAGATTTTTAAAATTTCTAGTAAATAGATAGGACTCAGTAAAATAATGAACGTCGCAGCAGTTTCATCTTGTTACTTCTAATAAAGTCACGACTAAGGTTGTTCATACTCCTGTCAGTCAAACCATGTCAATCTCACTATCTCTCTGTCTTGTTCTTAAATCCCCAAAGTCAACTCCACATTTTATGGAACTTATAAAGCTCTCTGCCTATGTTCTGTCTTTGCCTTCTCACTTCCAATTGACTCTAAGACTCACTCCATTTAGTCTCTCCCCTCTGCAGCCTACTGAAAGTGCTTTAGTTAAAACATCAGTGTGTTCCATGTTGCTAAAACCAATGTAAACCCTTAATGCTTCTGTATCTATTTTATCCTTTCAGAGGGATTTGAAAAAATTCTCTGTGTACTTTTCTTTGTGAAAATGTCATTGCCTCTTATGACACCATATTCTTTTGGTTTTTTTAATATCTTTACTCATTTTTCATTTTTCTGGTCCAATTTTTTTCTCCTTTTCCCATCTGTAAAATCTTTGGACATTTGGAGGTCTTTTCTCATTATACACCCTCATCCAAAACAATTTTATCAATTCCTATGTTGTAGAAATGCCATGTATTTGTAAAAACTTTCCAATTATCATCTCTATTTCTGATTTCTCTTCTGAACTTTACACTCTTATATCCAAATAGTCACTTGACATATCAGTTTTGATGATTAACTGACAAAAATTAAGATGTCCAGGTGTAGGACTCTTGAGCTTCCCCTTCAAAGCTCCCATTCCCCAGACTTGCCCCACTTCAGTAATTGGCATCAATGATGTCAGAACCTAGAACCCAGAACCTAGAAACTTCACTTTCCACTGCCTACCTTGTACCTCACACCCCATCTCCAAGTATCATTGATTTTCCTTCTGAAGCATGTATCAAAACATTCCATTTGTTCCATTCTCACTGCTTTCACTCCAGTTCACATCATCGTCCTCTTATTGGAATTATTGTATTAGCCTCCAAACAGCCTCATCATGTCTATCTTTACCTCAATCTACTGCACTCTTCACCCAGCAGCTGGAGGGATTTTGTTGAAAGGTAAAGAAGTCATAAATAAATGTTAGTGTAAAGTCATAAATAAATTCTTCCTGAATTTAAAATGAAATTCCAAATCCCTATCATTAGCTAATCATTTGTACTTGATCCAGCCCTTATTCAATTCTCAGTGCTCATAGCTGTTCTCCATCAGTGTTCTCCCTGCTTGAGTCACACTGGTCTTTTCAGTCCATACACAATTCAAGTGTTTTTATTCCTCAGGACCTTTGAATGTACTATAACATCTGCATTCGGTAATCTGTTTCATCACTTAAATCCCATCATTATTCAGGTCCATCACTCAGTATTTTCCAGACTTCATAGTCTAATTGAGATGGTTTTGTTATTCCTTTTCACATTACCCAGTTACCACCCTCAGAGGAGGTAACAGAGGTGGCATTAACATGTTTTTTTTTTCTTGGATTATTTATTGTCTGCTTTACATACTGGATTATAGGATTTATCAGACCAGAAACTAAGGCCATGTTTTTCAATGATACACAGTCAACACTTGGCAAAATACCAGTGGGTTTCAACAGTTTTGTCTAAATTTTTTTTGGTCTGTGCTATCCCTTACTGCCACCTTAGTTAGCTTCAAACCTTCCCTAGACTTACTAATTAAAACATTAGGTGCTTTACTGCACATCCCTTATAACTATGTCTGCTATCATCATCCTTCTTGTCCTTGAAATATGATATGCCCAATCTGGCTAATGCTTTTGGTGATGGTCGCTCCAAAGTTTTTGGGCGTGGACAGTGGTTGGATCTGCACAGCTAATTCTAACCAGATCCCCTTGCTATAGATGCTTATGCCCAAAGCGAACAACAGAGTTTCATGCAGCTTTTCCAGTCAATGATACCCATGTGGATAGCCCTAAGGGAAGGGAAAACAAGAACCGGAGAGTTGGCATGTGCTAGGAGTCACTGCCTGACAACCAGAGTCTTATGTCAAAATCTGTCCAGAGGTCAAGTGACCACATAGTCAGTATATCACAGAAATGCACTTTCTTCTTTACAAGAATACTCATCTCAAACAAATAAAAAAAAATTAAACAACAACAAAACCACAGAAAACAAAGCATAACAAAACCACCAATAAAAATTCCAGTTAGCAAGTAAAAGAGAGAGGATTCAAACTCAGGAATTATCAATAAATGTCAAACTGGCAGTTCTAGATAACCCTTATTATTGTATGGAGATAATAAGACAGATCTGTTCCTGTCCAGGGTTCAGTTTCCTCTACAGGCTCCACATAGGTTCTGCCTGTGCTGGAGTGTCTAAAGTCTCTTATTAATAGTGCATGGATATGTTCTGCTTATGCTTATATTAAGTACAATTTCGGTTCTGAGCTTTTATCATGGAAAATATACCTTCCTCAGTATACTCTTCAAATTGCTACTACCTGATATATTTTTAACAAGTAACAAAAAAGTCTGAGGTTCTCTAATATTCTCTAAAATGAAATCTTTGTGTCTGCATTCTTCTTGTGTTATCTGAGATGTCCTTCATCACGATGCTTTGATGGGTGATAAGAGAGCATTTTGAGCCGTTTTAGTAAAAAAGGTCAATTTCCTACAGCATAAGAATATGGACTCCAATTAAACAGAATGTATAGTCCCATATTTCTAAGCCACAAAATTAAAAATATATACACAAAGCAATAATTTGAGAAAATTCAGTCACCTCATTAACAATATAATGTAGATTACATAAATATTACAATAATTTTCTCTGTGAAATTTTTGAAGTGATTATAAAAAGTGCTCGCAAAACCCCAAATCTCATAAATAACAGTATTTGTATCAGTGACTCTCACTCCTCTTTAAATAACAGTATACTGGCAGGGGGATGAAAAGTGTCATTGCTCCTCTTAATTAAATAGCAGCTCATGGTACTTCCTGCTTTAATGCAAATATTGTACTGAGTACATATACTTCTATCCATCAGAATTTCATCTGAGTCCATCCCTCACTTTCTTCAGGACCTTCTGTAACTTACTTATCCATGAAAATTTCCCTGTCAACTTTATTTAAAATACCACCCTCCCCTCCACAGTCTGGTACTACCTATGCCCACTGCATGGTTTTGCATTTCTTCATGTGGGATAACACCATTTGACACAATTACATACTTTGATTATCTCTCTCTCAATTATTAGAATGTCAGCTTTGTGAATGTGTGGCATTTATTTTGTTCTGTATTACATCCCCTGACGTAAAACAGTGCCCAATATTTGAATAGACAAGGAGATAAATGAATGGCTTAGAAGCACGTGAACAGATATATTCAACATCATGAGTCATCAGGGAAATGCATTTCAAAATCACAGTGAGGTACCACTTCACACCAACTAGGATGGCTATAATTAAAGTGACACACAAAAACAAGTGGTGGGGATGTGGCAAAATTGGAACTCTCATACATTCCTGGTCAGAATGTATCATGCATGGTAGAATCATTTTTGATAACATTTTGGCAGTTTCCTAAAAAGAAATAAATTTACCCAGGAATTCCACTCAGAGGTATACACACAAGTATAATTGAAATATATGTCCATATAAAGACATGTATATGAATGTTCATATTAATAGCATCATTATTCATAAGAGCACCAAACTGGAACCAACCCAAATGCCAATCAACTGTAAATATGTAAACAAAATGTGCTATATCCATACAGTGGAATACTATTAAGCAATAGGAAAGAGTGCACTATTGTTACATACTACTACATGGATTAACCTCAAAAAACTTATGCTAATCTAAATAAGCCAGATGTAAAAGACCCATATGTGTGATTCCATTTATATAAAATATCTAAAAAAGAGCCAGTAAGTTGATTAGAGGTTGCCAAGGCTGGGGTAGAAAAGGGAAATGACTACATATGGACAGGAAATGTTTTGGGGGATGAAGTGTTTAGAAACTAGATTGTGGTGATGTTTGCACAACTCCATAAAATTCACTAGAAATAATTGAATCTTACACTTAAAACAGTTGAATTTTAAGAAGTGGAAATTAAACTTCACAAGAAAGCTGCTAAACAAGCAGCGCTAAGTAGGAACCTAACAAATATTTGTTGAAGCAAAGTATAATTAATTATGGTCTTTAATAATGATTACAACTTGAGAAGAAAAAACACATGAAGTTATTTGACCTGTGGAATGTGTGTGAAAATATACATAACCTTATGCAAAAAATAATGCATTTAATTTATACATAATATGTGTATGTATTTGTATGTATGTGTATTTGTGTTGTGTATATATGTAGTTCCACACTCAGAAAAGATTTTACAATGTAAGAGGCAAAATAACCTAAAATATGTATGTGATATAATGTTTTAGACATGGTTATAAATTAGTAAGAAACAACATACAAGACTGCATTACAACATTGTATTCTAGAGAGATAGGTTTTGTCCATCCATTGTCCCCAAGTACAGTCATGGTGGTTTGAAGGATAAAGGTTTAATGAAGAGGTGCTTCTGTAGTCTCAGTGAAGTAGTCAAATGACCAAAAGCCAGCTCAGAGTTGATGGTCTGCTGAAGACGTAAACACATGAGGCTTCTGCAAAGTCTCACCACTCTATGTCACCGTGTCTGATGCACTCTTTTCCTTTTAAAGGTAACCAGAAACACTCATAGTAATTATTTCTGATAATGATAAAAAACAACTTGGGTATATAACATTGGGAAGCTCTTCTTACAGTGGAAAGGGAGAAAAATAGCAAACTTTCAGACTGTGATAAATTCTATAAAGGGGACATTTCTGAAAGAAGTTCTGTGTTGCTTTAAAATAGAGTCTGAGGTTTTAAATGTTAATTTCAATAGAAGAAACATGCTTTGTAAATTAAACTTTGGCTTTAAATCTTTTAATTTAAAATGCTAAGGCTTGGATTTTCCATTTTAGAAATCATTCTTGGTCTCACCATTTACTCCATGAAAGGAAACAATTGAACTAGGTTACCTTGTTCCAGCTCATGAATATTAGACATTGCTTTTTCCTGAGTACCTCAAAGTCAGCTAACAGTTACTACCCTGAACCCATGAATGAAACTAAGGAGCAGGTTTGTGAAAAGAAAAAGTACCCTGAGAACAAATGGTCAGGCTCCTGGCCTCCACTCTCTGGTACGAGATCATTGCCATTTAAACAATTTTTCATCTTTTGTAGTAATATGCAATTTAAAAACATGACTCATAGAGAGAAAAGTAAAGGAACATGAGCTTATTTATTTTTAGAAAGCAGCAGGTTGAGAAAAAGATAACCACTTTCATGTTATCGGAACATTTAGGCCCTGGTAACTGATTTCCCTGCTGACCGTCCTCTCAAATAAAACCTGCTGTGTTTGCTACATGTATGGACAGAGCTGTAGTAATGAACTGCTCAAGGATATTAAAATATTCTTCTCTTCTCAATGAAAATCCAAAAGACTATCTACCAAAATTTGCTAATTGGATATTTACTCTCCAAAGTATTTACATATCTGCCAAAAGTGCTTTGGAATTTTTGGCATGAGTTACTTTGGATAAAAAGAAACATGAGCTGTAAAATAATGAAATAAAATTGAAAATAGCAGCTTAATATGTTTAATTTCTTTGTGAACAGCCAATACCTCTATTATTTAAAGTAATTTAACTCCTTTAAAAATGATTTGTATGGGGGGGCAGAGGATAAAACAACCACAAGACACCAATCATAACAATCTTCCTTATGGTCAAAATTTGTTGCAAGAAGGGTCCATTCGTTATTCACCGAAGAGGGTTTAGCTGTAGAGATGTGAAATAGACTTCATTATTAGGTGATTTTATTTTTTAGAAATCTCATGGCATGAAACCAAAGGAACCATCAGAGAAATGTTCCAATATACATAAATAAATGAACTTTTCACAGGTGAGTATAAACAGACATTTATTAAAGTACTTCTTAAAATTACAGAGTACTTAGAGAAAATTCTTACAGAAACATCTATAAGGACAACAGTTTTGGCTAGTATTCAAAATGGCAATAGTTTTTGGTATCTACCTCTACTTCTCCCACCTCATTTTCATACATTCCTATGTAAGAAAAATTTACAATGAGATATAAGGTATTCCTTATTCAAAACTTATCTAAGTTACTTTTCACCTGCTGACTTTAACATTTGGAGCAATTTCATTTAAATTTTCAAACTTCTCGATGCAACCATGAGTTCACAACCTCTATTCCATATCAGTGAGGAAGGGCCATGCTGAGTTCAAGCTTTTGGAATCCCTGGAATAGTCCCAAATTGTGTAAGAGCCAATTTATAACATACCAGTTTAGAGGGGCAACAGACAGGGCCAAGAAGTGAAATGCTGAAGGGGATGATGCGCATTCCTAATTTGAAATAGAATTTCAGCTCATGAAATGATTCCTAAATTTTAGTTTAAGGACTGATGTTAATCTATGATGATTTTTTAAAACCACTATATGACACATGTTGAGTGACAATGTAGTGATTTTTTAAGGTAAATTTTAATGATTCCTTTTGAGAGTTGTTTCTTAGTGTATATGATGGACTATGTGTGTGTATATATACACACGTATGTGAATACATGTATATACATGCATATATATGTGCATGTACGTCTATATGTGTGTTTGTGTATTCAATATGAAAATGATTAAAAATCTCCTTTTAATGAAACGATGGTATCTAGTATTTGCTTAATTTAGTTAATTAAATAGTTGATTGATTTTAATGTCTTGATTTGACAAAATTAATAGTCAATAAACAATATGGAAATTCTAGACAGGCACAATGCCTCACGCCTGTAATTTTAGCACTTTGGGAGGCTAAAGTGAGAAGGGAGGATCTCTTGAAGTCAGGAGCTCAAGACCAGCCCAAGAAAGAGAGAGACTTCCATCTCTACTAAAAATACAAAAATTAGCTGGGTATGGTGGCACACATCTGTAGTCCCAGCTACTCTAAAGGTTGAGGTAAGAGGATGGCTTGATCCCAAGAGTTTCAGATTGCAGTGAGCTATGATGACGCCACTGCACTCTGGCTGGGGTGACAGAGCAAGACTGTATCTCAAACAAAACAAAATGGAAATTCCTTTAATTAATAGTCCATGAAATCTCAAATTTTAAGAATCCAAATGTTAGATTGACCCTAAGCAACCATGGAAAGTAAAGGCTTGTGTCTTCCCTGCAGTCCCTCACATTTGCAACCCTTCAGCTGCATGCCATTCTCATGCATAGGTCTATTCTCATAGACCTTTCCCCTAACCTTTAATTTTAAATCTGGTGGATTTCAAAGGGGACAATTTTAATTAATCATATTGTGACATAGATTTAAGTCACTGTTCTTTCTTTCTCAGGTTTCTTCCAAGTTAAGAGTTAAAAGTGGAAAATATTTTTCATCTATTAAAAGACTTCTAGACATAGACTACCTTGTTTCTTGTAAGCACTATATTTATGTTTATCACTGCCTAAAACTCCTGGCCCCATCTCAATATAGGGTGGTGATTTCTCCATAGAGGAGTCAGGGGAAGGAAAAATGTGGCATAGGCTATTTTTCCCACGAATATCCAATCCCTTGATTCATTACAGACTATTCTTCCCTCTAATATTCAGTCTCTTTATTCATCAAAATAATTTACATTGGGCTCCACAGCTGCATCAGGCATTAATCAAGGGTTTCATGTAATTAAAGGGAATAATTATATAGGAAGATAATTTCTTTTTAATGTGCTTCATATGAAAGTTCCCATAACTCTAGAATCTTAGCTTTGCTTTTTTGCCTTCGGATCTGCCTCATTCTAAAACAAATTTCTACCATTTTAATTTCCCCCAGCTTTTGGGACACCTCTCATCCTGCCCACATAGATACAAATCTCTATAGGATCCTACCTGAGTTAGCTCAAGCTGTTATTGCAAATTATCATAGACTGGGTGGTTTAGACAGCAAACATTTATTTCTTACAGTTCTGGAGGCTGGGAAGTCTAAGTTCAAGGTGCTGGCACAACTGGTGTTTGGTGTGGGCTCCCTTCCCAATTTTCAGATGGCAAATCCACCTAGTAGAGAGCAGAGGGAGTGATCAAGTCTGTCTCTTCCTGTAAGGGCATATAAATTTTGGGAGGGTATAAATATTCAGTTCATAGCAGATTCCTACTCTTATCAGTGTCATATTTCACCAAACTTGCATTGTGTAGTCTGGAAGTACAATCAACTTTGGCCTGTGCAAACCCAAACTTTGAATATTGAATATTCTGTTTCCTGGGTGATTTTTGGAATTCCTTATAATTGATCTTGGTATTAAGAAAGTAACTATTGGATCAAAAAATTTTAAATTAAAATGCACACACATATATATGTTTAAAATCAAAGATTAGGGGATATTAGAAGCAGTGTAATCTAAATCTACTTTCAAGAGGACAACCACCTTCTTAACTGTATTTTAATTTTTACAATTTCATTTGCGATGACACATCAAATGGTTTGTGGCCACTACAGAGCCCAAGCATGTTTTGGAATTACTGCATCTTAACTATGAGAATGTAATGTTTGTCTTTACCCCGAACCAAGTGAAATTCTTACAAAAATATTATATTCTCACTACAGTCTGGTAGCAAAAGATAGATAATGTGATGGTTTATGATTCTTGGCACAATCAATCTTCTAGGTTGAGGAGGTGGATATTGTTTTTCATTATCCTTTGAAATGAAATTTCTCTAGTATGTTATCTTGATATTACAGAATTTTTGTGCAAGAGACTATTCTTTTCCTAAATCTCCTAAAGAAATTTTTTTAAAAAATTTTGACTCAGAGCTTTTGAGGTTCAGGGAGATACAACATTTCTTATTAACTCTTTACTATTCATTGATAAACACTGCAATTCCTGGGACATGTTGTATCAAGAGCTCTTTGGAATGGTTATAAAGTACTTACTTTGTCAATAGCTGGGAAATAGCGGGAAGGAAGGAGTATCTTTCTGACCTTTCCTGAAGAGAACCACATTCTGTTGTCCTTTTACCTGACTCTACCAAAACTTGGCTTTTGATACTTTGCTCAAGGATTTATCAACAGAACATAAAATGAAGCAGAAAAGCACAAATATATATATAATATTTTTTTAAAAATTTCAAAGATAATTGTATGCAGAGGTTCTCAATCTGAATTTACCGAATGTCATGGCATATAGATTGTCCATACGTGTATTTCCTTATAAATGGAAATCAGAAAAATAGTCAACTGCAGCCTACACAACCCTAGACCTTAAATATAACACATTCTCTAGAGTGTGTTTATAGGGCTGATTGTGGGCAATTCTGTTGTAAGCTATACATCAATATTTTAACGTTAATAATGGAATGAAAAAATAGAAAAACAAATTTTAGTTTTCCATATGTCAGATATTTCTTTAAAATATTCTACAAAAGTCTAGGTGGACTTTTATTCTGCCCTATTTAATTTGCTCATCCTTTCCTCCTAAGTGGAGTGATGCCAGAAAAACATATAGCAGTGTTGATGCTGGCAGACCCTTGGTTTATCATTGCTGAATTAAAACTATATAAATTTAGTGATTTTGTCTAGGCTGAATGGGAGAGAACAGATCCTATGGAAACATGTGGCAATTGACCACATATCACACAGAGGCAGAGCACATTGCTCTTTAGGCTTTTCTTCTGGCAGACAAAATTTGATGTACATAAGGTGTGGGAAATGTGTTTGTTAGTATCTGTGCCTACTCTAACAGGAAGAAAGTCAAATTTTGTTTATCCATCTTGTCTGTATGTATCACCAATGCAGCTGTTGTTTTTAGTTTGTTTATTCTTAAATTTGGGAGGAAGAGAGTGTCTAGACAAAAGAATGGTTTTTTATCTTCTTTCCATTGTCAGTCAAAAGCTTGTTCTTTATGTCATGGTGTTGCTATTAGGTATGTACTCTTCAGATTATAATTAGGCTATTAAAGTCTAATTAATAGAATGGGTTCAATGAGCTGAAAAACAAACAAAAAATAAAAATAAAATAAAAAAAAAAAAAGCCTAATTATACAGACATGTTCACTTGATGGAAAAAGTAGTTGTTCTATTTAGCAATGAGAAAGCAAAGAACAAGAACACTCATAGCTTTAAATATTTGAGAATTAGGATCAAATTGTTTTTTTTTTTTCCCTTCTTGTGCTAGCACTGAGACAAATGTGTAGATAAGTCCAAGAAAAATACAAAACATCCAAATATTGTGAACATAAGTCATGCTGGTCTCAAAATCCCTGCAAGATACATCATCGTAACAGTTGGCTCACATGTCCTTGAAATGAAATAGAAAATGTTGAACAGCTTTGTATATTCTATGAAAAAAGATTATTCAAAGATGTTGACTATTATTATTTTTAAAAAGTAATTTGGCCATTTTCTTATTTTAGAGTAGGGTTGGAAGGTTTCCTAAGGCTTACCTTCCAGCTCTTTGATGGATCAGTTTCTCTTCATAGATTTTGAAAAACAGTGTTATATTCTGATAGTGTTTTTAAGAATAGTATTGTAAAAAAACAAAACTATTTTATAAATTCTGGGCAATTTTCCTCAAAAATAATTTTGTTCTATATAGCATTTTCTGTGGCTAATTCTGAAAATTATCAGTTTTTATATTTTATCCATGTATATATTTTTTCACGTGGAAAAGCATCCAACTTTGTAATGAGGAGATAACTTGGCACATACTATATTGTTGTTGACTTTTGAAGCCTCAGCCAAACAATGGCATTTTATTATCCTATGAGACATAGAAATCATACACTTCTTTGCTTAAAATTCTATCAAGGGAAATCATTTAGGATTACATTTGCTTGTGAGTAAGGAAGACTCAAAATATCAGTGACCTAAGTAAGAGAGAATTGTATTTTTATCTCAGATAACAATGTACAGTAAGCCAGGCGCGGTGGCTCACACCTATAATCCTGGCACTCTGGGAGGCTGAAGTTGGAGGATCACTCAAGGTCAGGAGTTCAAGACCCCCCTGAGCAAGAGCGAGACTCTGTCTCTACTAAAAAATAGAAATTAACCAGACAACTAAAAATACATATAGAAAAAATTAGCCAGGCATGGTGGTGCATGCCTGTAGTCCCAGCTACTTGGGAGGCTGAGGCAGGAGGATTGCTTGAGCCCAGGAGTTTGAGGTAGCTGTGAGCTAGGCTGATGCCACGGCACTCTAGCCCCGGCAACAGAGCGAGACTCTGTCTCAAAAAAAAAATTAAAAATTAAAAAATTAAAATTAAAAAAAATATACAGTGGGTAAAAGCTGATATCATGGCTCTACTCCCACAGGGTCCTCAGGACTCAAATTCATTCTATCTTTTTACTATAAAACAGATGATCTCCAGATCTAAGATCACTTCATGGTCAAAGATAGGTACTCCAGCTCAAGTTTTCACATTCATATTTCAGCCAGAAAGAAAGAAAATGAGACAGAGAAAAAAAAAAAAGAACAAGAGACATACAACATCTATTCTTTAAGGAATGCTGTTTGGGCTACCAGTTGATGCATCTGCTTATATTTCATTGGTGCAAATTTACTACCATGGCTACATTTAGCTGCAAGGGAAGTTGAGAAATTTATTCCCCCCTTCTCCCTACTTTGAGTGACTATCACTATAGAAGTGGAAGGAACATATACAGGTGACAATTACAAATCTCTCATCACCTTCCCTTAGTGTTTAGAGTAAAATCTAAGGCCTACAGAATATTAGATTATCTGGTCTCTGCCTACCTTTCTAACCTCATGAGACTCTCCCCCTCTTACTCTGCTTCAGACACACGGGAATTTTCTGTTTGTCTGTAGATTCCACATTCATTCTTAACTCTCATTTTTGGCACCTGTGCTTCTTTCAACCTAGAATTTTTTTTCCCCAGTCATCCAGACGTCAGCTAGAAATTTACATCCTCAGTAATGCTTTCCACAACCAACTAATCTAGAGCAGTAAGTAGGAGTCTTCCCATCACCACCATCACTCTTTAAAGAGATTCCATTGCCTTGACAGTAGGTGTGTTACTGTCTTACACAGTTATTGGCTGTTTATTATCTGCCTCCTCGCAATAGCCCTAGAACAACAAGGGGCGGTCTCTGTCTTCTTTGCCATTTAATCCTTGGTACTTACAACTCTCTGCCAGGCATATGGTGGGTACTTGACATTTATTGAATAATGTATGCATATATTAATTTTTTAAAATGTAAAGTAGCTGTAAATGCAAATGGCTGTGCCTCAATGTTTTATAAAAGTTTTTCATGGTTGTGGTTGTGGTGGTTGTTTGTATTCACCCATCGCTCTCCCCAAAAAACTTTCCTTACCAGGTTCCTTTTTTTAACTAAGGCAATACTAATATTTTTAAAAATAAGTCTTAAAAATAATACCGTTTTCAAGAAATAAAAATGACTCCAGTTTACTTTTCTTGAGAAATGTGGGCTACATATCTCTGGGAACATTCGGTAATTATAATTCTTTATTTAAAAGTATCATTTCATTTCCTTGAAAACTCCTAAAATCATTTAGATTGCTCGAATATATCCCTTAACAATCCAAATAGAATTTTTCTTTTCTTCCTCTTCAGTAGTCCTCATTGCACTCTTTGAACAAGTACTATTTATGATCTTTGCTTGCATATTTTGAGGCCTAGGCAAAAAAGTATGCCTTTTTTCCAGTGTAGATCATTCTCCTACTTTGTTATGGGATTATTTCTAAAATAATGTTGCTGCTTTTTGAAAATTGAGTAGTGGTAGACAACGTTATATACACAACCTCTGACTCTTGTACGTTTAGTTACCTGAACTGCACTTGTACACTGATTTGCTGAACAGGATTTCTTTAGGTTTTTCTTAAAAAGGGTTTACATAATGGGCAGCATTAATTTATATTTTCTAACATCAGGTATTTCCATAAGTAAATACAAGTTTTAGACTTTATAGTTTGAGAAAGTATCTCTAAATAATTTGAATTATCTGATCATCTCAATCTATGTGTGTTTTTATATGCATCAAGAATAAATGTATGTATACATATTCAGCACCAAGTCAAAGTGCTAATATGTGAATCCTACTTGGCTTTTAATGCTCACATTCTACTATTTGATATTTTCTTCTTTTTTTCAATCTAAACGTTTTACATAAAGCTTTTAGAGAGAATTTATCCTTTTATTTTTCTGCACCTTGGGCAATTACCTCCTGAGTGTTTGCATTATTCTTGCCTTCCTTGTTCATGTTCGGTGTTTCTGCCACTTAGAACTGATAAGTATGTGAAAAGTTTCATATTCTCTCTAGTAGGATGTAGCTTCTTCTTCTGGAATACCTTAGTATTTTGTACCACCTTTCTTTTAATGTTATTTTTACCTCAAACTTTTTTAAATGTAAAGTAGCTGTAAATGCAAATGGCATTGAATATGTAAGAGTAAGTGTATATATGTACAAAGAATCAGACATTATCTTAAGACATAATCTTTTTCTAGCTATATATATTGATAACTCTATTAGATCATAAATATTTAGTGGGCAAAATCCTTGTGTTATTTACATTTTACCGGGTAAAATGCCAAATACTTGTCTTCAATGAAAACTTCATAACACTCATCTGAATATATATGAAACCTATTTTGCATGAAGTTCCTCATGGTCTGAAAAAAAATGTTATTCAAATTATCATTTCAATATGACCACCCTCGCTAAATCAGTTTCCACCCACTTTTCCCTCTCTTTCTATCACATTACCCTACTTTTGATTCTTTGAAGCAGATATCTGTACCTACTTTTTGAAAGTTATTATAGCATGCATGTATATAAAATAAACAATAACACACATTATACCTTAAAGTGTAGTATCCATTGTCTGTTTCATAACTGGGAATATCAAGAAATTCAGTCAATTGAAGGAAGATACAAGGGAGTAAGAATGGGACCTGCCCACTGCAGGAAATAGGGAGAGCACTGTGGGTCTGGAAGTTCTTTAGCAAGAATATGATATCCCAAGAGTTGTAATGTAAAGAAAACAACTGACATTACAAGTCTAATAATAATAAGGATGTTCCAACATCAATACAGCTATGGGGCATCCATAAAAATGAAATATTTAAAAACGCACAGATGGGGGGATCGGTATTAGAGAAATTTCTTGGCTGGTAAAAGGACCCACCATCAGGACTATCGGATGATTAGAATGATCCTATTAATCAGAGAATTCAGACATCAACTCAATTACTGTGAATTAAATAAGAAAACCATAACCATTCCAAGGCAAAAGTGAAGAATTAAGGTTGCAGGACCAAGTTAAACAATAACTTGTCAGAGTGGAAAAGTAGCAAAGGTACAAGTTGCAGAGATCCCCCAACTAGTCTAGAATACCCAGTGGATCAACTGCCTGATTCTCTTGGCCTACAGAATGGGGTGGGAGATAGAGCTGAAGGGAAAAAAGATTGCAGATTTGGAAAACTGGCAGAGGCTGACATAATCATAAACATATTCATTAAAATATCTTATTTTTATATATCATTATTATATTAAGCATTGTTTGAATCATGAACTAATATAAATATACTTTGTAACATATAGTCAATTAGCATACTATCTATATAATCTTAAAACATTGTCCTATTTCCTTATTGATTTCTCCTGTGTCTGAGTAGCACATGGAATATTATATACTCCTTTACTTTAAACTAAATACCTTTAAACATTTAAATAGTTTTAACTTTTAAATGATTATATTATTAACATTACAACAAATGAAAAATGGGTAACAGGTATGATGAATTAAAAGTAGCTATAGAAATAAATGCAATAAAAAACAATAATCAACTTGATTCATATACATGTCAATATCCTGACTTTTCTGGCTAGCGTTTGCACTGTTAAAAGGGGAAATTAGCACGTACTTAATGTGATATTAATGAGTTTGCCTTTTATGTAATCAGAAAGATTATATGGGAATAATTTCATAGTTCTGTGGTATAAAATTATATAAGTTCAATGACTCTGAAGCCCCTAATATGTTCAAAAGAACCCTAGAACCACACTTTTGACAGGATATTCATGGAGTGAAGATGCCTTATTGTATGTGAACCATGATCACTCTGGGTTCAAGGAAAAATGAATAACAGACAAAGAAATCCCAGCCACAAATTGTCTACTCAACATTTTTTCACATGTCACCCAAATTCTTTCAAATAATTTGTATTTAGAGTCTATTGTCTTTAACTATACCATAAAAACTTATAGGATTGCAAGCATATTTAAATGCTTGAGTTGGGTTTTCCAAGTTTGAGTAACAAGACTATATTTATAAAAATTTTTCTGCCAAATGAATCTTTTTGTCTTTCTCTCATTCTCTCTAAAGCACACACTCTTCCCTTAATCATATATGAACATCTCAATTACCTGTACACATGTATATATACTTAGAAGCAAAATTTTAAAATTTAAAAAGAGCATATTTTATGCCAAATATATTATTAAGACACCTAATGTTTTCTAAATACAAATTCAGTGCTAATACATAATTACTTTGCAGAATTTTCTACATAGTTAGAAGTCTAAAACATGAATAATAACTTCTTAGTTTGAGAACATATTTACTTGATGCGGTTGCCATGGAAATATCTGGGTATCTAGATGTCTTCTTTTAAAATATAAAATTTAGAAATCAATTTTTTTGGTCCCTTACGTTCTAATGACTTTAACCTGTAGATATTTTAAACTTTAGTCAGGAAACTCAGCTTTCACCATTCATCAAAGACATAAGTAATTTCCAATTGGAATGAGGCTCATCTCCTCCATGGTAGGCACCTGCCTGTGGTAACAAGACTAAGCCCACCACTTCATTATTCACATGCCACATGGCAGATGGTGGATGACAATGACCTTTAGTCATATTGTCCAGCGAGAAATTAAAGTTAGCTCGTAAATCGCCAATCTGCTGAGCCATCTGGTCTTTCACGGTGGATTTTTTTTAAAGTCATTCACATGGTTTAGGAAAATAATTTATTGACCACCTATGTTCTATATATTTAAGACTGTCTTATAATGGTGATCTGTAAACATTTCAGAATATACAACAGGAGAGTATTCTCAAAATGCTCTATGTGAAATATGTGCAGTATATCTTATAGATATACACTTTCAGAATATTTAAATTCCTTTTACATTAGATGTTTTGACATCTCATATATTTTCTGCTCTGGAAGTAAGATGGGGTAGAGTATAAATATGCTAAATGTGAAATCACACAGTAAACAACTTTTACTTAGAATTGTCCATAAATTTCCCTGAAATAAGTTTGTCTCATTGATAAGTAGGTCATTTATACTTTTCTAACGTGTGTATTTTGGCATTATCGCTGCTATTTTAAAGTAGAATTAGAAGACTTAACATAAAATTTAAGACCAAAAACATTTTAACATGGCAAAATATTTCAATAACTTCTCATTATAATCTTGATTTCCAGCAGGTAATTTCTAATTTTTGACATTTTAATATGAGGTGCTCTAAAAAGAGTGAATTTCCTAGATGGCAGTGATGGTTGTGAAAGTTTGGGATGTTTTATGGTTGTAATAAACTGAAATCGGTGTTCATTCTTGTGGAACTTAGAAATTATTTTAACTAACCATTTTACAATGAAAGATAACATATGCCCATTTTTCTTAAATTAAATATGATGCATTAAAACTTGTATAATGTGACATCTGTGATAATTCCTAAAACTAATATATCAATCGTTTTCTGAAAGCAAAAGTGAAAATAATGATTATATCAAGGAATAGCCAACCCTTTATTCAAACCAATTGCTTCCTTGGCAAACAGTCAACATGACTTACTTGCTCATTTTTAAAAAATTATCATTATTTATATTATTTTATAAAATAGGGACCATAGACAGGAACAATCCATTTTTTATTTATTTTTTAAATCCCAACTCCATGGCTGCTAAATTGGTGATGATCTCTGACTTTCAAGAGATTGACAGATGAAGGAAGTGTAAACATGGCACTTGACTTAGCTATTTCCTGGCATTTCTTCCGGAGACCACTTTTCACTATGATTATTGCAGTACGAGAAGAATCCATCCATCTGTCTCCTGGCTACAGTGTAGATGCTATATCTGCAATTGCTAAGGAGAGATGACAATAGAAAATACTATGTAACTGTACAAAATAAAATACAGCATAGACAGTTAAGTAAAACTATAAAATGGTATTTGACCAGAAAATGTGAATGTTTGGAAGTGCTTTAATTTAAGACTCTTTTCTAACAGACATTTTCTTCCTCACTCATGTGGAAGGCAATAGAGTATCCTAAATGTCAGTCACATTTCACAAATGTACATGCTACCTTAAATATTATTTGTTTACTATTTTACTTTAAATTGGCTTGTAGTTTGAGACCTGAAGATTTTAATGTACATTTTATTCTAAATGGAAGACTAATATCACTACCACCATATAACTAAAAATAAATATAATAAAAAGAAAAGAAATATAAAAGTTTACATAGATACTTTTTGCCTATCAACGGCTCTCACCTGAGGACTTCTATTTCTTTAGTGAAAGGGGAATTGTCAGATATTAGAGAAATATTCAATGTAGGGTATTTATAAACTGTAGCTCTTTCCTTGACTAATACAAAAGAATGTAAATAGAAGTGAGAATCAAATCATTTTCAAATTCTCTCGAGCAATATCCTTATAGTCTGTGGCTATGTATCATCTAAATCATTTCTACATTTCACATTTTGGAAAGCCTGAAAAAAATGTTAGACATTAGAGTCAGAGCTATCTAAATTTGAATCCCAGTTTTGCAATTTTCCAACTTTGTGTCTTTAGGGAACTCATAATTGCCTGGTTTTCACTTTTTTATCTTTAAAAACATTAATTATCTTGGAAGTTAGCAATGAGAACTGAATGAGGATACATGTAAAAAGTTGTCCTGCAGCTGCAACAGTTTCTATAATAATTTGTAGTTATCATAATTGTTGAGGGCAGGGCATCAAAGAAAAATATGAAAATATTAGTCATAGGATGCTAATCTAGTACATTGCCCAAGAAGTTTCTTGGTATTCTTGATTTTTTAAAAATATGAAGTTTACTATGACATGTTTTTGGTTCTTTGATATTATTTTTCTTCTCACTTGTACTGATGTTAGATTCAAATAAAATATGTCATAAATTGATATCAGTTTTAATAAAACAAAGAATAAAATTCTTTAGTGAAATTTTATTTTCTCTATTGTATAATTGTATAATCTCAATATCTACCTTTCCACGTGCTCTAGTTACAGTGAAGTCTTTTGGGATTATTTCCACCAAGAAAGGACAGTGGAAGTAATGCTAGGTGACTTCTGAGGGCAAGTCAGAAAGGCTGTGCACGTGCTAATTTTTCACCAGAACCCTTCTGCTCGAGCTCTGAGCCTCCATATAAGGTGGCTCCAATGTGAAAAAAGTTTCAAACTAGCTCTCACGGAGAGTACCATGGGGAAGCCCTGAGAGGATAGAAAAGGAGGAGGAGCCAGGGAAGGCCCAGGCTGCTCCTCTTCTCCTGCCACTGTCCCAGCTGCAGTCCCCAGTCTTACAGCTCCATGAGGGGCCCCAAGCAGAGACCAGCCAAGCCTTTCCCACAGAATCTGGGAGTGATGATACATGATTTACACTGTTTTAAGCCTGTAAATTTTGGAATTATTTGTTCTATACCAATAACTAACCAGAACAAATTCCAACATGATGCAATTCTTGATATTTTTGTGTGCGTAGCCATACATTATACTGCAAATACATCTTCCTTTCTTGAATAGCAGTAAGCTATTGTTCTGTCTGGAAATCATTATTTTTCCAAAAGTTACTTTCTGGTAATAATCCCAGGACCTGTTTTGTTCTCCCACATTATTTTTGGTAATACTTTTTATTTATTTATTTTTTTTGTCAGTGATAAAATACTTTGGAATTATAAGGTAATTTTAAATAGAAAATTCACAATTCTAGATTTTTCCTTATTTTGTAAGGTGAGATAAATTTTTAAATTTAATGTGCACATAGTGAAAAAAATCAGAAAATGCCGACATTAAAAGCAGACCATGAAGAAAATGTACTAGCATCTTGAAGAAAGTCTTTCACAATATCTAATTATAGGATATTTGGACTATTCTAATTTCTCTTTTCTGTTACAGAAGTCCAGAAAAGAAAACAATAACTGGCAATAATAAAGCACATATTTTTTAAAGAAAAAATATTTTAGAGAAAAATGATTAACTGGAAAAATAATTTTGGGTATTTATAAATAGTTGAGAAATTATCCCCATAATGTGGCAGGTGATCAATATTAAATTTTTCTGCCATCATCTTGGGAAAAAAATTGTTACACTATTTTTAGAAAAGCATCTGGGGCTATACCAAAAATTCAGTATTTCTTGAGGTATAGTCTCTCTCTAGTCAACCCCCATCTCTCCCTAAACAACTACCCAAAGTTCTCTTTATTTTCATAGCTAGAAATATTATAAAGTGATCACCTGGACCTTTTTCTCTGAAACTTTTCAACCAATATGCCAGTTTAAGAAGCATTATTTTTTTTTTAAAGTTTTATGTGCTTCTATTTTAAAGACTGATAACAATAAATAACACAGCATTTTGTTTATTTTGGTTTGTTTTGAAAGAGACTCTAAATTGTCTACAAAGTATCTAAAGATTCATTGTATGACAACAATAAAAATTCAAAATCAAATAAAACATTCAAATCAAATATGAATTCATTTTGATACCTTCTTACAGACAAGGAAGCAATGCATTCTTCTGTCATTGTTTTTGTTCTTTTGTTGTTTTGGTTTTACAAATTGTGTTTATACTAGATTATCAACCACATTAAGTTCAGCATCAAGCCCCTGTACTGAATCTTGTAACATATTTTCCTTCACCATTTCACCCAGCACGTGCATCTTACTCTTTGCCCTACAGAACTTTGGGAATCTTGCCCTTTGATAAATACTTTTAGAGTGGGACCTTCCTTCTGAAGTTAAAAATTTCCCTTTACATGTAAGATATTATTAATAGCTTGTATACTTCCATCGAACACACACATACATATACATACTACATATACATATGTGTGTGTATATACATATAGAGAGAGAATGAGAGAGAAAGAAAGAAAGTAGGCTATTTTCCCTGTTTCTAAGAAGTCATAAATATGTCCATTTATCAGGATCAAGACACAAATATTTTAAAAACATTATTTATTTCATATAATTATAAAATGTATGAAGCAAAGGCTGAAATAACATCTACATACATAAAAGAAAATATATAATAATGTCCTGTGCACAAGTTAATGATAAAAATTATCATTTTCCTAACAAGGTAAGGCATGCTCTACCCACAGCTTTTCTTACCTGTGGGATTGAGCACACCATACAGTACCCCCTTAATTGTACTGATTTGTGTCATTCTTGTATTGTATTTCACTATGATTTGCTTATTCTTGGCTCAGAAGAGAAAAATCATTTCTAGTTCTAATAGAAAGGTGATTAAAATGTTCATTATTGCTTACTTTTTTTGCTTGCCCTTGAAATACCCTAGTGTTTCAGCAAAGTCTACAGAAATATCTTCCAAGAAAAGTTACTAGAATAAAATTACTACATGCATGTCTGGACCAGACTATCAGGGTACATTTAAGAAACTTAATTTCCTTACTAAATTTATTTATGGGGGCCTCATGGCTACTTACAATATTTGTTTTTATTTTTCCCCCTCTAATTCCCCTAAAATTCTCAGAAAAGGCTGTTTATAAAAGCCTTGTATTGTTACATTGTCATGAAACTTATAAATAATGAGTATTCATTTTTCCCAAATAGTCCCTCTGAGTTAAAGGTTTTGAAAGTTCAGATAGAGTCTGTGCCTCATGGTATGGAAAGTCTAAAATCCTAGAACTTTCATGGTTTAAATGTCCAAAATGACACATAAAAGTACCCTTTTGTTGAAGACAGGTTTAAAATATTCATTATAGCTCTTTATAATGCCAATAAATATAGGGAATTTTAATTGCAGAGCATAATACTTGATAAGAGCTAATAAAATCCTCTGTGCAGAACACATGAGTTTGTTCCAATAGAAGAGATTTTGAAATAATTTGCCTGTTACATTATGCCATGATGGGACAGGGCATTGCTTGCTCTCAGAATTCAAATAAAACACATAATTTCAAATTAACTTATATTTGAGTCATATAAACATTTAATTAAGAATGAATGAAATATTGTACTTGGACAAAATATAAATAAAAAGCATCTGTTGGGCACTTTCTGAAAGACGAGCTGTATTACATTCTGTTATAAGTCTTTTTAAAAGAAATGTATAACATAATTTAAAGTGGCAGACATTTTTCCTCATAAACACTGCCAACCAGTTTTATTGATAGTGTTATTCTAGAATGTTACCTATATCTTGCCAAAGTACACACCAAATAATCATTTTTTTCCCTCTAGACCAACTCTGCCTACCTTGAAGAGTTGCAGAATTTGCCTTTTGTTAGGACATTGGAATACATGAGACTTGTTAACCTGCTCTGAGTGAGCAGGAAGTTGAATCAATTTCACTTCATGCAACAGTCAGCTCTTACTCAGATTTTCTAATTAATTTTTGGTCATTTACTCAAAAAATTGTTTTCACATTTAAATACTATCTCTGAAAATGTTGAAAATGCAGGTATGGATAAATAGAGAACTTTGGTGAATCTATTACTGAAATTTATGAAGGATATCTTTAAAAGTCCCTAACAATCTCATTTTTATTTTAAATCATTTTTTAACTGACTGGTTCATACTTGAATCTTTTCTATGTAAAATTTGGAGACTACATTTTGGAGACTGATTTGTTAGTTTTTGTAATTGCCTTTATTGAGGCAAATGTTACAGGAAATAAAATTTACCATTTTGCATGTATGATTTAAAGGATTTTAACAAATGTATACAGTTATAACCACTACCACAACCAAGATATAGAACATTTCCATTAATCCAAAGAAGTTTTACTGTACAACCCTGTAGTCAATCAATCTACTCCCATAACCCAGCCAGTGACAACCACTGGTTTGCTTCCTGTCCTATAGTTTTGCCTTTTCCAGAATGCCATGTTAAATGGAATCATACAGTACATAACCTTTTATATCTGGCTTCTTTCACTTAGAACAATACTTTTGAGATTCATCAAGATTGTTGCACATCTTCACAGTTTACTCTTTTTAATTGCTGAGTAGTATCTCATCTTGTATATATGTTAATATGTCTGCATGTATGGGGGGAATGTGGCTCTATGTGTATAGAATGATCTAGTAAGATCTAAAACAAAAGTAAAGAATGTGTTTCCCCTCACCCCCCAGGAAGAGGAACAGAAGTTAGAAAAAGATATGTTCCTATTTTATATAATTTGTGTTGTTTGATTCTTTGATTCAGGAGTCGTAATGTTGCTTACTTGAAAATTTAAAAATTGCATCTAATACATGATTGAAAACATGCTCTTTCTGTCTCTCATACATATATATATATATATATATGCCTTCACATCTTAAGCCAAAATAAAAATAAAATAAAATAAAATTCAAAGAAGTATTCTGCAGAGATATTGGAATCTAGGGAAAAAGTGTTGAGTAACAATATTTGGAATTTAAAATTACATAACTGACCAAAATGTCTGCAACTTATAATAATTAAATTTAATAAAAAGGGACAGATATAAAATGTCTAGTTTGTTACATAAATTTAATTATATCTATGTCATGATTCGTTTGACTGTGTGTTTCAACAATAAAGAAAGTGACATATAGCTGTTCAAAATCCTGCTGCTGTTAACTGGCACAGGCCCTTGGGCTTCTGTGCAATGGAAATTAACAACGGCCCAGACAGGAGTCACAGGTGAGGCTGTTTTGGGCTTACGCTGGACCATAGAGGGAAACAACACAAAGGAAAGACTCCTCATGCTGGCTTCCCAAGGGGAGTTTAAGGAGAGTTTTAAAGAGGTTTATGTGGGGAAAGGGTGACGTGTGAGCATGTAGAGGTGGAGATTTTCTTGCACCTGCGTAGTTCTATTACAGGATTCATGTGTGACATATCTCATTAGAATGTTAAATCTCCACTATGGGAGTGGTTTTTAGCATTAAAATGAGATTATAAAGAAGGAAAAGTCAGGGTTACATCAGTGTGAGGATCTGTTCTGGCTTGAGGTGATAGGATCCAGATAACTCTGGTTCTTTTGCAGCCAGGTACCATATCAGCCTGTGTCAGTATCTTGCTTCCGTGGGCCTGAAAAACATTACAAGGTAACACTGCCCTGTGTTGTCTCTCTTGATCAGAAGTGAGGCCCAAGTCCTGTGCCTATACTGTCTCACTTCCTTGGAATGGTAGAAGAGGATATACACAAAATAGGGACATATAGAGGGTAAACAACTCTCACCGGCTTCTTCTGTCAATTTTTGGTAGGGGAATTTTCTTATGAGTAGAAAAAATCAGGCAGGTAGAATATGTTTCCAATTCAGTAACTGTCATAGGATCTTTCAAAACAAGAACTTTTTAAAAACATCACAGTTTTGAATATGATAGATTATGAAAAAATATTGATTTGATTTGATATGCTACAATGTCCACAGAGATAGAATGGGCATTACAATGACTAAATTTTCCCATGCTCTTATATAAAATGACTATTGTGAAAATTGTAAGCAACATGTTTTGTCAGAGCTAATTGGCTGTCTTAGAAATTCTAAGAATATTACTCAGAAGATGTGTCAGTCTTGTATAAGATACATTGATAAGCACATGATATTAAAATATAAGAATGATTTGATATTAGAATAAATTTTAGTTTCTTCTATGAATATGCTGATTACTTGATTTATCACAGAGAGGTTTTTAATTATATTATAAAACATGTGATGTATGGTAATGAATAAGATAAAACAGTAGTTGAAAACTACACATGGAAGTAGTATTATAGTAATTATATAGATATAACACATTTTGGAAAATTTATAAAAACTTGTATTAGATTATTATAGTGTTTGTACTATTTTTCCTGGCTCTCATCACCTTTTACTGTGTTGTAGAATTCTGGCTTATCTGTATACAAGCAGAAACACACACACACACACACACACACACATAGACTCAGATTGAAATGTTCACAAATGAACAAGAACAGCCATCATATTAACTTAAATAAATTACTTTATTCTTATTTTTAGTGTCAATAAAAATAAATAAAAAGATAACAATTTATTATTTTTATTTTTTAATTTTTCCCATTTATATTATTTTTTTATTTTTAAATATTATGGATACATAATACTTATATGTATTTGTAAGGTACATGTGATGTTTTGATACAGGCATACAATGTGTAATAATAAAATTAAGGTAATTGGGGTATCCATCACCTCAAGCATATTCCATTTCTTTGTGTTAGGAACATTCCAATTCCATTCTTTCAGTTATTTTAAAGTATACCCTAACTTATTGCTGACTATAGTCACTTTGTTGTGCTATCAAATATTGTTCATTCTGTCTAATTATCTAACTGCATTTTGTACCTATTAACCATCTTCACTTTGTGCCCGCCTCCCTGCTATCCTCCCCTGCCTCTGGTAACCATTATTCTACTCTCTATCTTCATGATATCAATTATTTTAATATTTAGCTCCCACATATGGACTAAGAACATGCAAGAATTGTCTTTCTGTGCTTGGCTTATTTCACTTAACATAATGTTCTCTAGTTCCATCAATGTTGTTGAAAATGACAGGATTTCATTTTTTTATGACTAAATGATATTCAATTGCTATATGTATCGCATTTTCTTTATCCATTCTTCCGTTGATGGACACCAAATTTGATTCCAAAGCCTGGCTATTGTGAATAGTGCTGCAGAAAACATGGGGGTACAGATATCTTTTATTTGATAATAGCTCCCTAGGGTATAAAAAGATGAGGACAGGCTATGTGTGTTCTACTCAAGTCCCTCAATTTGCCAGCTACCCAACCTTGGCACTGAAAATGGGACTATTAAAGCATCTATTTCTTATGTTGCTACAAGGATTTAAATAAAAGTAAAATGTTTAGAAGAAAAATATTTGGCCCAAAGTGTGACATAAAATTACACATTTTTAGTTTATAGTCTATTTGGCTTAGTTTTTGATATAATAAAATGCAAAAGCCTGTCTTATTTCTTTTAAAACAGCAATATCTCCCAGAATATTCACATAATGAGTAATAGGCATGCAAAATAACCATTATGGTTTTTTTGGTGACTAGTTGAATGAAAATTTAAGAATCCCATTCACATACTGCATGAACAACTTTGCTGATTATATATAGCTTTCCCTTTCTTTCTTTCTTTCTTTCTTTCTTTCTTTCTTTCTTTCTTTCTCTCCCTCTCTCTTTCCTTCTAATGGCAAATCATGATTTATACATAATAATATTTGTTATAATCACAGGCATTGTTTAAACTATATCAAATGTTATTTCTCTAGAATAAAAAGCCAACCGTCAATATTTTAATGTTTTAATACATTACATATTTCCCAGTAAGTTCACTGTTATTTTCACAATAATCAAGCAACTGGATATAATTAAGTAGTAGACAAGAATAGTTGATGCATCTCATCATAAATATGCTGTCCCTTATGACAGTGCTTTATTCCATAGTTCTTTCTTCTCTGCATACCCAGAACATACAATAGCAGCAGTCAACAGAGAAGTTCATTTAATCATTCCATTAAGAATTCCTAAGTACAATCAATGCACTTTCCAATAAATAAAGAAAGGAAGATCCATGCCCAAGTCTTAAATGAGAATCTTGCATCCATTTGGTTCTAATTATATAGAAAGCAAGCAAAATACTGTTCTAGAAAGAGAGATCACATTTGTTTATTTCTCAATGTCTTAATCCTTCTGAGCTCCTACAACCGAAATACCATAAATTGGGTGGCTTATAAACAACAGAAATTTATTTCTCACAATTCAGAAGGCTGGGAAGCACACAATTAAGGTGCCAGCAGATTTGGTGTCTGGTGAGGGCCCAGTTCCTCATTCTTAGATCTGTCTATTTCACTATGTTCTCGAATGGTGGAATGGGTGAGGGAACTCTCTAGGTTTGTTTTGAAAGGACACTAATCTTACTCATAAGGGCTTTACCCTCACTACTTAATTACTTCCTAAAGGTCCCACCTGCAAATATCAGCACATTGAAGATTAAGTTTCAACATATGGATTTTGGGGAGACAGAAACATTTAGTCGACAGCACTCAAATTCATGATATTGTTAACATTTTTAATGTTCATTTTAAAAACGCACCTTTCAGTTGTATTTAGACTACAAGATTTACATGTAGAGAATTTTTTCAAATGCTTATCAATTTAACTGGGATCATTAGGACTTACAAAAATCCTTTCATTAATTGATCCATTCAACAGATGTTTATTATGCTTGATATGTACAAGGCATCCTACTATGCCCTGAAAATGTAATAGTGAACAAAAGAGGTTATGTTATCATAAAAAGACACAGAATATATCATATGTAAGTTATTATATAATCCAAAATAAGTTATTATATAACATTTTATATGGTAGAAGTATTGTGGGGTAAAATGTAAAAGGAAAGGTTAATGATATATGGGTATAAATTTAAGTTTTAAATAGGTATATAGGAAACTTGTCACTAGAAGGTGATATCTGAGCAAATACTCATGGGGTTTAAGGGTAAATAATATGGGTATCTGAAGGGTTAAGCATCCCATTATTTGCTATCTGTAAACTGAAGAACCAGGAAAGTTCATGGTGTAATTCACTCTGAATCCTAAGACCTGAGAATCCAGGGAGCTGAAGGTGTAAGTTCCAGTCTGAGTCTGAAGGTCCAAGAACCAGGAGCACTGATGTCTGAGGGCAAGAAAAGATAGATGTCTCAGTTCAAATGGAGCAAATTCTCCCTTCCTCCTTTTGTTCTATTTGGGCCTTCAAAGAATTGGATGATATCCCCTGCTTTGTTGGAGACAACCTTCTTTACTCAGTCTATCAATTCAAATGCTAATCTCTTGGAGAAACACCCTCACAAACACACCCAGGAATAATGTTTTACTAGCTATCTGGACGTTACTTAGCCCAGTCAGGTTGATACATATAATTAATCATTACAAGCTGGAAGCTCTAGCTGGTGCAGTAAGGAAGAAAGGGAAATAACAGGCATACAGTTTGGAAAGGAAGACATTAAACTGTCCCTATTTGCATGTGACATGATTGTTTACATGGAGAATTCAAATATATCTTCAAAGAAAACCTTCTAGAACTAATAAGTGAATTGACGATGGTCACAGCGTACAAGGTAAACCTACAAAAATAAACTATATGTCCTGTGGATTAGCAATGAACACATGGATATGAAAATTTAAAAAGAAAAATACCATTTACAATAACTCAAAAAAAAAAGCCGAGGTGCAAATCAAATGAAATGTATAATATATAGGATCTGTATGCTTAAAACTACAATATATTGAGGGAAGAAATCAAATATCAAAATAAATGCAGAGAACTACAGTGTTAGAAGATTCAACTTAGTAAAGATGTCATTTCTCCTCAAACTGACATACAAATTTGTCATTTTCCTCAAATTTATGTAAAAATTTAGCACAATTCCTAACAAACTGCCAAGAATATCTTTTGCACTTATATACAAGAATATTGTAAAATTTATATGGAAGAACAAAGGGACCATGATGGCTAAACAGTTGTGACAAAAGAAGAAAATAGGAGGAACCAGTCTACCTAACTTCAAGACATATTCTGCAGCTACAGTAATCCAGAATGTACGGTCTTGGCAGAGTGGCACACTTAAAGATCAATAGAACAGAACAGAGAACCCAGAGACAGAGTCATGCAAATATGTCTAACTGATTTTTGAAAAATGTGTAAAAGTAATTCAATGGAGGAAAGATTATCTGTGAAATGATAAGCAAATGACATCAAGTAATTAGAAATTCTCGAAAAAAAACTTAGACTCATGACTTACACCTTATGAAAAATTAACTCAAGTAGATCACAGACTCAAATGTAAAACATAAAACTATAACTTTTTAGGAAAAAAATTACAAAGTCTTTGGGATCTTGAGTTAGGCAAAAAGTTCCTAGACTTTACACCAAAAGCACAATCCATAAAAGGAAAAATAGATACATTATGTTTCATCAGAATTAAGAAATTTTGATCTAGGAAAGACTCTGTTATAAGATGGAAAAATGAGCTCTACACTGGGAAAAAATATTTGCAAATGATATATGTAAAAAAATACAAGAAAATAGAATATATAAGATACTGTCAAAACTCAAATGCATTAAAACAATCTAATTTGAAAATGGACAAAAATATGAAAATAACTTTCACTGAAGAGAATGGACAGATAAAAAGCACGTAAGAAGGTTTTCAGCATCATTAGCTATTAGAGAAATGCAAATTAAAACCACAAAGTGATATCTCTACACACCTAAAAGAATGGCTTAATATAAAGATAGTGACAACTCCAAATTCTGGTAGGGTTGGAGAAAAAATATATTACGAATACATTGATAATGGGTATATATTTATTAATAATAAAATATTACAACCACTCTGGGAAACCATTTGGCAGGTTCTTAAAAATAATGACCCAATATTTGTACTCCCAGGTATTTATCTCTAAGAAATAAAAATTATTTACTTAAACATCTGTAGAATATTATTTGTAGCAGCTTTATTCATAATAGCCAAAACCAGAAACAACCAAGATGTTCTTCAAAGGATGAATGAAGTTTTCTGTCTAAAAGAAAAAAAAAAAATAACCTGAATTTTAATGAAATCTGGAAAAGATTAATGGACAAACTTGTGAAGATAATTTTTAAGAGAAGAGTATTGAGGTGAAAGTATACCACCAAATATTAAAATATGTAATACAATAGGCAAATTATGTGCTATCATCTCAAATTTTTAAGGGTATAGATATAAAATAGAACAGAAACTACCCAGAAAATAAATGGCTATCTTGTGTGTTATATTTGTGTGTATCCTATTACATAATATAACATGATACACATTTATATAGTATATTAAAAGGGCTTAACAATATCCACAAAAGCAAATTATAAGAGCCAAGATTATCCAACCTAATTAATGTTCATATTAATGAAAATTGTAATATTAATGATTATTTTTCTTATAAAATAAAATACAGTAGGCTTGGTGATATGATAATGAGGATATAAGTGAATAACATCCCATACATTGCTATTGAAAATTTAATTTTATTAAAACATTGGCACCCACTGCCAATTTTTTCAAAGTTACATTTCTAGGAATTTATTCCAAATAAATAATTGAAAAGTGGTCAAATTATTTTTCTTGTGCAATAATCTATCTGATAAAATATTATTTATAATATTGAAAAAGTCAAAAAGGACTAAACAATTAAAATATTGCATATATGGATTTTGTGGGCATTAAAATGATAATTTTAAATAATATAATGATAGTATAGTAAATACCATGTAATAGTAAGTCATTTTATATGAAAAAGCTACAAATGTTTGTTCCACATATATTTTGTACCTTTATATTTATGTAAATATAATGAAATTACAGAAAATATATGCACATTATTAATACACAATCACATAGGTAAAAACTGGAAGACTTTTCACAAACATATTAAAAAGGTTTATTTCTGTTTTGGAGTATAATGATTTTCTTCATATTTAGTGACAAGGAATGTTAATCTAAAATTAGAGGACATCAGAAATAAAGAAGCACCCCTGATCATTATTGGATATAGGAGCTGAATTAGGTAAAGGAATGTACTGATCAAAATGTATGGATCTCTTGTGATGCTATTGACCCGGACAATTCCTTCAACAATCTGGTCTAGCAGGCTCAATTTCTCTACGTTCCCTCCAGTCCATCCCCATTAGTTCGCTCTAAAGAGGTTAAATAACAGACACCCCGACTCAGATGCCGAAAAAGCATTCGATGAGGGGTTAGATCTGCCAAACAATCACGGCTATTCATTGGTATAATTGGATGTCCATATGAACGTGCGTATAAAGGGAAATTTCAGCATATATTGTAACTGTGTGTGGCAGTCTGTTGCCATGTAACACTCACTTCCCTGATATTTACTGTCAGATTTCATTCACAGATATTTCACAGACAGATGGTTTCTTTCACTGGCTCAGGAGCCACTTCAAAGTGTTCTGATTTCTGACCAAATCGTGTATCATACTTCCTTGAGGAAGATTTTATTCCCAGCTGCAGACTTTAAAACAAAATCAAGAATAATCAGAAGGCTACACAACCTTTTTAGCTTAACTACCTTCAAAAGGGCAGACAGCAAAGGCTTTTTCACCATAGCAACGTATTAGAAATTAAATCATATTTAATGCTTATTCAAAGACAAAATTAACATCATGGGAAAGACTCTTATTATGACAACTGGCAGGAAATGTAACAAGAAAATCCACAGAGACTTGTGCTTGTCATTCACGTTACTTTCAAACTGAAACTGAAGGCGTTGAATATACTAATTTTCCTCTTTATTTGTATTCATATAGGCCATTCAGCCCTAAATTCTTTCAGCATTAGAATTTTTTTTTCTGCTTGATCAGAATCCAAGAGTTGTAAGAAACATTAACTTTTTTAAAGTATGAATTTTAGATTTGGAAGAATTTTTCTATACAAAAAAAATTTCACTATTCCGTTAAGTAGTTTTACATTTTCAGAAACATTAAGATTTTGAAACTGCAAAACTCAAATATAAGATAAATACTAATGGAAATTATTATAGCAATATAAACACAAAGCAGTACTTTTTTGAGTTTTCAACAATTGTAACGCCTCTATCTTTCTTTTGTCATTCTTTTTTAATTTTTTTTTTCATTCAGCTTTGATTGTCCCTATTACACAGTTTAGGGACTAACTTTCATATCTGTATCTGGAAATGCTTACTTTAAAAGTGCCTATTTTTTTGCAAGTAGTAGGAAAGTCTCATGAATGTTAGATTTTAGAGACCCGAGAGAGGCAATTTTCATTTTTGGTGAATATAATAGAAACTCATATAATATTAATTTTTTTTTTTTTTTTGAGACAGAGTCTCACTCTGTTGCCCAGGCTAGAGTGAGTGCCATGGCGTCAGCCTAGCTCACAGCAACCTCAAACTCCTGGGCTCAAGGGATCCTCCTGTCTCAGCCTCCCAAGTAGCTGGGACTACAGGCATGCACCACCATGCCCGGCTAATTTTTTCTATATATATTTTTAGCTGTCCATATAATTTCTTTCTATTTTTAGTAGAGATGGGGTCTCGCTCTGGCTCAGGCTGGTCTCGAACTCCTGAGCTCAAACGATCCGCCCACCTCGGCCTCCCAGAGTGCTAGGATTACAGGCGTGAGCCACCGCGCCCGGCCTATAATATTAATTTTAATAATCATAGGAGCAGAGCTTTACGTAAGAGAAAAAAAAAAGCCATCCTAATTGTGGCTTCTTGGAGTAATATTACTGGAATGGAATCTCTGTAGATTTTATTGTTCTATTTCGGTTTAATCATACAAAAAATACTGGTCTAAAGTCTTTCTTCTCTAAAGAAATAAACAACTAAAAAATTTAAGTCTATTGTTTTCCAAGTGGGAAATGAAATGAGACCAATAGAAGGGAGAGCATTTTTTTAATAAAAGTTTCATTTTTAATTGACAAATAATGTATATTTATGGAGTACAATGTGATGTTTCAATACATTTATACCTTGTGGAATGATCAAATCTGGCTAATTATCCATTATATCGAATACTTATTTCTTTGTGGTGAGAACATCTAAAATACATTCTGTTAGCTATTTTGAAGTGTACAATACATTGTTATTAATTGTGCTTACCATGCTGTGTAATAGAT
Source organism: Eulemur rufifrons (assembly GCF_041146395.1). Lineage (NCBI taxonomy): Eukaryota > Metazoa > Chordata > Mammalia > Primates > Lemuridae > Eulemur > Eulemur rufifrons. The sequence continues at coordinate 19,509,578 of NC_091000.1, read as the reverse complement.
CACCAGACCCTATTTCTCCTGTCTAACTGAAGCTTCGTACTCAATATCTCCTTTTTCCCTGTCCATCTCCCAGCCCCGAGCCCCTCGTAACCACCATTCTATTTTCTGCATCTATAAGTTACACTTTTTTATAATAGATTTCACATGTAAGTGAGATCATGCAGTATTTTTCTCTCTGTGCCTGGCTTATTTCACTCAGCATAATGTTCTCTAGGTCCATCCTTGTAGCAAATGATAGAGTTTCCTGCTTTTAAAAAGCTGAATAGTATTCCATTGTGTGTGTGTGTACACACACACCACATTTTTTATGCATTTATCTGTTGATTGACACAGGTTGTTTCCATATCTTGGCTTTTATGAATAATGCTGCAAAGAGCATGGTACTGCAGACATCTCCTCAAAATCCTGATTTCAATTCCATTGGCTACGTACTCAGAAGTGGAATTGCTGGATCCTATGGTAATTTCATTTTTAGTGTTTTGAGGAACCTCCACACTGTTTTCCAAAATGGCTGCACTAATTTACAATACTACCAACAGTGTACAAGTTTCTCCTTTTCTCCACATCTTTGCCAACACTTGTTATCTTTTATCTTTTTGATAATAGCTAATCAATTGGGTGTGAGGTGATATCTGATTGTGGTTTTAGTTTGCATATTCACTTTCTCACAATCTATTAGCTATTCTCAAACATCACCTCCTTTGCTATCTAAACCATATCTGATGATTAGAAATATAGAGCATTTTTTCATGTGTCTGTTGGCCATTGTATGTCTTCTTTTGAGAAATGCCTATTCAGGTCTTTTGCCTATGTGTTAATGGGTTGCTTGTTTTCTCATTATTGAGTAGTTAGATTTCCTTATATGTTTTGGTTATTAGCCTTTATCCATGGAGTAGACTTTGTTCATTCTGTTTTCTCTGAAGTATATCATTTCCTCATTCACCACCAACCTTTGAATTAAATAATATTTTTCACAATGTTCAATTCTTATGAATGCCTTCAATTTTGTCAATAACTTTAATTTAGTCAACTCTGATTATTAAACTGTTTCCTTTTTTAACCACATCCTCCTCCTCTTTTTTTATTAACTCATTTTTACATCCTCAATATTTACCTTTAAACCACCTTTAGACTCAAATATTTCCACTTTCTCACAATCTATAAGCTATTCTCAAACTTTACTTCTTTTGCTATCTAACCTGTATCTGATATGTTCTTATACCAGAGTTCCTAAGCACTGTAGAAGAAAATCATACCAATAGGAAAGATCTGGTTTATCACTCCTGAATGCTAATAGATCTGAATCTTCAGGCATTTCTCATTCCAGTATGGTGCCATGTTATTACTTTTGTTTTTATGTTCTCCCCCTACCCTTAACAACTCTCCCAAATTTTTAGTAAATTGAAATAGCCATGCATTTATCTCAAAATCTTAGACCATCAAGTAAAACTACCAAAGACTCCTCTCCTGTCTCTGTCACCTCCTATGTGACTTTCTATGTCCTCTCTTTCCAGGGACAAGTGTCTAAGGCACATTGCTGAAATGACACTTTGGATCACTGGCACACTCCCCCATGACTTGCCTCTTTAGATTCAATCATCGTTGTTTGAAATGAAAACAAAAATTTAAAGGGTATAAAATATTATAAATATAGCAATATCCAAAAAATAATAAAATAATTTTACTAAATTCCTGATAGAATTTAATGATGTTTTTTAAAAACATTATGCTTCAGTCTCTTTGATTTACTCTTTATGTAATGATAATCTGATAATAAAGATCTCTGTAATAAGAATAAAAATAATTAAGAATTTCTTTTCAAATTATTATCTTTAATATTTTGAAAAGTTCCCTAACTTCAAAATTTGACATTGGTAATGTCAGGTAAATTTTATAATCCATATCAAATTTGGAAAAGCCTTTATGAAGTTTCTTTTAAATTTCAATGGCTAGATTTCAGGACATGTGGGACATACCTCTGTCCTGTCTTTCATGTCAAATTCATGGGTGAGTTGGCAGAGTGAAGGAGAGGAACATTTTCATTGCAGCCATTGCTGTTACATGATGGCTTGCAAGAGTATGACTACACACTGAAATAACTGTGAACCACAAAAATATATCCCACTAAACCAAAACTAAATGTATTTCCAACTCAACTTCCTTTTACCAGATCCCCAAAAATGTCTGTGGCCACTGCAATGCTACCTTAGATGAAAGGATGTGTATCTGAGGGAGGTCTAAGTGGAAAAAGACAGTGGTCTTTACAGTAGTGGTCAAAATACCTTACTTCTGCACATTTTACAAAAACATATGACCATGCACACACATGGATAGAATTCCCTCTCATGGCCTTAAAAGGAAGCCTTAAGTAAGTGATGGGTTCTGCAGCTTCATTAGCTTCATGGAACATATCCTTGTGAATACATATATTATACTTTTACATATACTCCCACACTTTCCTCAATTATTTCCTTTGTCTTCTCTTATTCTAATATTTAATTTTCTATTCTATTTCTCCACTACTCTGTGGAGAGAGAATATGTACAATTTATTATGTATCTTCCGTGTCTGTTGAAGTACCTAGCACAGAGATACTCATTGAAACATAAAGAAAATAAGTTTATAATTTTGACAGTTATAAAAATATAAAATTAAACAAAAAACATAAAATAAAACAAATTGGAAGTATAATTGAGAACCTACTGTAGAAGATCAAGGGAGAGGTGATGGTAGTTTGGACAAGGCTGTTGACAGTGAAGATGGGGATGCTTCCAGATGTAGTAGAGTCAGCAGAACTTGTTGATTGATTGGAAGCAGTGAAGAAAGGGTGAGATATAGGAAAGCATTGAGTGTTTAGTTTGTGATTCCAGGTGGTTAACTTGACCAACTATATAGAGTGGAACTAAAATGGAAAAGACTAAATAAACATCATGTTCTGGGTAGATAATTGAGAATTTACCATGTAACATATTAAGTTTTATGTGCTTGTGATATATTCAAGACTATATGTGAATAGGCAATTCAAAGAATTAATAACAGAAAAGACCAAAGGGCCTCAGGAAATCAGAGAATAGAAGCAATGGCTTGCCACGAAGCTCTCCAATAGTCCAGTGTGGTCATGGGAGCCAGAAATAAACAGAAGCAAGTGGTCACCACTCAAGAGTGAAAAGTGAGTGAAGCAGTGATGGGATGGAGAGGGAAGCCTTTGCAGAGGTAGCTATATGGCTTAGTATTACTCAGTAGTAACAGTAATCTTAGTGGGAAGCATGAATGTGCTTTTGACAAAACCACCAGGCAGAAACATGTAGTCTGAAAAAATCAGATTTGTTGACGTTATGCAATGTAGGAGGCCACTCCAGGGGACTCATGGAACACCACTCAACAAGATGAAGCAGGAAAGCATCGTTTATAAGGTCTGAGTTCCCTACTGAGGAATTTTGAGGAGGGAACTAAGGGGAACATGGATCAGTTGTTACTGTGGTGGGATTAGGAGAAGGGGGATTAAGTAGGTTTATATTGCTGCCATAAGGTGAGAGTAGTTTAGCAATTGGCTATCCCCAGTAATGGATACATGTAGCAAAGTGATTCTGGGAGCATCATTGGTAAGAAACAGTAGTTACTTAAACAGATAGTTATATTATTTTATAGTTGGCTGCTTGACCTTGTGAGAAACATGTCTTCTGTTAATTTTGAAGCTTGGCTTTATATGCATCTGTTCTTCCAGCCCAGTTTACTGTGAGGTTACTTTTTCAATGTGAGCTGATTTTCAGATTTGCAGTCCCAGATACATTTTAACTTTTATAAGCAGGGGTAGTGGCCATGCTAGTAGATGTGGCTGCTTTAGAAATCAAACAAGTAAAGCTGGCCCAGTGGCAAGCAATGGAAGGTATAGTGGGGAAGGGTCCCTGCAGCCAGATGTTTGACAGGTGTCTTTATTTCTTTTACAATAGAAAGATTTATAATCATGATGCCATTCACCCCTCTGTATTCTGTGTTCTTTGAACAAGAAATTTGCTTTTAGAAATCTATCTTAGAAAATCATGCACAGATGTACACTAGGTTTTATACAAAGATGTTCCTCACCACACCGTTTATGTTACTCAGATGTCAGTGATGTTTGTGCTGTATTTTGAGGTTCCAAAAAAGATTAACTCAATCTTCCTCTTTTGGGGCCACATATCTTTAGATATAATTGTTTTACATTAGCCAATTTTTTATTCTCCAAAATTTTTGACTAAATTCCCTTTTGGATCTGAGTTCCATCTTCCAATGGGGTTTCAATTTCAGGTACATATAATATCCCAAGTCTCTCATCTCCTCTCTATTCCATTACAAGCCAGACCTCATTTTCCTTGATTTGTATCTCTTCTAAAGTGCATTTATATGTGAATAGCAGTCTTCCTTGGGGTTTTGATGAGCTCAGTTCATTTACTTTGTTCAAATTATTTGAAATACACTTTTTTCTTAAAAACTTTTTGCCCCTCAATATCACCAATTCTTTTCAGGCCCGTCCTGTGCAAGCTCCTAGATCCTTTTATTTTCTTTCAGACTAGTATTCCTAACCTGAGTTGTAAGCATGCCCAAAGGGTTAGCAGATAAAATTCTACAGGCCTGTTGAACTACAGGAAAAAATAATTTTATCTTTATTTTCACTAACCTCAAAACTATTAGAAGTACTTATGACTTTGTCACCAATAGAAATTTATTTGACCCTTTCTTACATTAAATATTGTAGAAATCTTAAAATGCTATTTGCCTTGTTGCTCCTTTGAAATTGTGGTTTTAATTAGACCCACCACTGTATCTGTTTATTTAAAATGTAAATTAAAAAGTCAATTTATTTTAATATAATTGGTTTTCCTTATAATTCTCTGTTTTATTTTATTCATTGAAAAGCGATATTGTGAGAAGAGGTACATGTGTGATAATTATATGTTTCTTTCATTGAAACATTGAGGAGATTATATGCCTAAAGGTAGACCATATCCCTATAGGTAGAACATATATCTATAGTGTGAGGTTTCTTCAAAAGAGAGAGTAGACTTTCCAATATTAATCATTATGGGAATAAATTAATCATGGGACAGAAAGTATGACTTGTAAATAAAGGATACTGTCTTCCTCTTACTGGTTTCTATGAACAGCTGTCTAGATTATGAGAAATGAGGATACTGGAAAATTTCCGGTAATGGGAAGTGATGTGATTTTCCATGTAGAGACAAGCGATCCAGGTGATTGCTTTCCATGTGATCCAGGTTGAGAAGCAGCCATATTAGAGATCTTAAATGAGACCTGATTTGGCAGTCTCTAGGAGGTATCCTATCCATCAGACTCCATAAGTCTTGTGCTGTGCTGTATTTCTCTCAAGCAATATGTATTTCCTGAATGACTGAGAGACTACCAGAAGCTACCAAGTCTGTTCTCTCAAAGTTAGATAATTAGGAGAAAATAGAAATACTTTGTAGTTTTTATGATACAACATGTAATACAAATATAATCAAAATCTAATATTAAGAAAATAATCTAGGATTATAGGATATTAACTGTTGAAAGTATAGTGTGACCTATGAAATAATGTTAAACATAAATAAATATGTAATTCTAGAATTTCTCCCCAGAGAGACTAGACAAATTATCTACCCCAATCTCACAAGATGTATTCAAATTTTTAAAATCCTTTCAAACATATTTACTTCCTGTTACCCTTTAACTTATCTATTCCTCAGTTTACCCTTATGTAAAAGTTGGATAATAACAGTATTTAACTCATAGAGTTCTGGTGAATATAGATGAGTTAATATTATATAAGAAAAGAACACAGAACAGTGCCTGGTGTATATATGGTAAACACTCAACATTGTAGTTGCTCTTATAATTGTTGTTGTTGTCATTGTTGTTATTATTGAGCCTTTTAAGAGCCTGCAGAGCACATGTAAGACCCCTATATCTTGGCTTCCTTTTCCTGGTGCATTGTGAATCTTACAAGACACAAAGAGCATTGGCTTCTTGGCATCCACACTGAAATGTAATTATGCATTCCATACTAGATTGAGCTGCATAATGAAATCCAAATTAAAACAAAAAAATGTCCTATGTTTCTTGTTAAACACTATGGAAACCCTGATACATAATACAATACATAGGATAGAAGTAGTTATGGAACATTTCAGTTTATTCCCAGTCTATTGCCTACAGCCTCTAGTTCTTGAATACATGCTCAAGTTCTAATTATTTTTCTAGTGTCCTGACTACCTAAAACAAAGGGGCTTATTCTAAATTAAATCAAGATACTGATCTGAATGTAAGGCTTTCACTGATTATTCAAACTTTCTAAGGAAGTATCTTACTCCTTTACTAACTAATATAGAAAATGTCTGATAGGAACTCTGTTGGCTTGACACAGTGTGGTTTTGTTTAGGGACTTTGGAATTGAGAAGCAAAAGCAAGCCTGAATGCCCAACTTCTCAGGACATTTAAACCATTTCTTGTGTGACCCAGAAGAGAATCTGCATTTTGTATGTTTTCTTCTCTAATATGAGATCAAATTCTGTAATGCCATTACTTTTTTATTATTAATAACATAGATTCCATTTATTGAATGTCTAATATGCATCAGGTATAAAATGAAGTGCTATACATAGATTTAATTTAAATCTTTTAAACACTAAAAAAACCAAAAGCCTAAAATTGATGTCACTTTTACTACTTCATACAGATAACATATGTCAGCATTGGACTCAGAATAAGGGTTGTCTGACTACAAACCATATACTCTATCCATCTGCATACTACATTCCTGTGTATCAACATGTCAAAAATAGTCATGGAGCAACAAGCACTAAGCTATGTGGTAAGGATACAGAAATAAATCAGAAATAATCTCTATCATGTAAGAGCTAAAATCCATAGTCCCATCAGGAAAAGCCTATATATTCAATAAATACAACTTTTTACATCATCACAGCAGTAAAATGTGATTATCTCTTGAGTGCATTGAGGAAGAGATTTAGCTATTTACATGGGGGTTAATCAAGTGATTGCAAATATCTAATAAATTTGTTGAATTGAAATTAATTTATTTAACACATAAGACTCCTTTACATACATGTTGAAGGACTATTTAGGGACTTGTAATACTTGCTTTTCAGTATTGCTGTTGCTTATTTCATCATGCAATTTCTGGTTGACATCATTCTTTTTATGCCAGCTCTTCCCTTAAATGTTCCGCTTTTTTCTTTCCTCCATTTATAAAAAATTCCTCTAAAGGAATAGAACTTTGTTCTTTGCATCTGTTGCCATGTCCTGAAATTATAATTCTTAGGTCTTTCAACTTGCCACTTCCAGTAATGACATGGAAGGAAAAAAAGTACTATGCAAGCCAGTTGGCTCTATTTTGCATCATAAGGAAAAAACTACATCTGCTTTTTGGATTAAACTGTGCTTATAAAACCATGCCTATTTAGTTGATAGAGAGAAAAAAAGTATAATTTACATGTTTTAGTTATTCTTGTTTTAGTAGACTTCAGAGCTTTAATTCACCCTAGGTTTACCCTTGGAAAAAAAATACTGAGAATTTCATTCTGATGGAACTAGCCAGCTGTTTTCTTTTAGACTGGCAGCATGATGTTTGCCAGAGTTAGGACCACTTATGCCAATCCTTATTAGAGACTAAATACTGTTTGCCCCACACACTTGTTCTTCTTACGTAAAATTAGTTTCAATAAACACACATCAAAACCATAAGTTAATTCAGAAAATATTTTTTAATCACTTGTTCAGTGCTGGTGCTGTGACAAAACATGAAGAAATTTACCACATGGCCTACGGCCTTGAGGAGCTTCCAGTTTTGTAGTGGAAGGGGAGGGGAATGGCAAAGCCTGTAAAAATATTGTAGAAGTTATTAAATAAGATCATGGGATCTATGATTCAAAAGACACACAGATTATCAATATGAAATGAGTCAAGATGGGGAAAAAAATATGTATGGCTAAAGTATTCAGGAAAGTCTTCATGGAGAAGGTGAAAAACTGTTATAAACTACATAAGTGCAAAGGAAACTTCTCCCCTTATAAAAATGTTATGAAGAAACGTGGTTTTTTTTTATTAGAAAATAATTCACTGCTATGAAGACATATACTATGTGACAGTGAGAAAAGGATTTTATTACTTCTAATTTTTTGAATTAATAAAGCCTTATTTAATTATTTAGCAAGTATTTAAAATTTTACAAAAACTGCTTCTTTGAGTAAAAAAGATGGATGAGTTGCTACTTCAATATAGAACCCGAATAATAGCTTGTGTTTGCATGGTTAATATTTAAAGTCATATCGCATAAAAATTTCATTCAGAGTGCTACCCCTCTCAAGGTTCCGAAGGTATAAATCCTAATGATGTATATATCTTCATTTTTTAATTGTGAGTTTCAGAATCAAATTAGGAATAAAGAAACAGTACTATATACTAAAAGAGACTCATTTTTAAGTCAAGGGCCCAATATACTTTCAATGCTAAAAATCAGTTCTTAGAAAATATACTTAAATATACCTTCTAAAGACTTTTTTTAATGCTGGTTTCTTTGATTTTTCATTATATCAAAATCCCCAACAAATCCAGGAGGATAAAAATGAGGAAAAACGTTAGCAATACTAAAAAAAGTAAATATGGAAAGTCAATTGCTTAGTTTTGAGCTGATATTCTTAGACCATTAGAGGATTTGGAATCTTATAAAATAAAATTTAAGTACCAAGTAAGTTAAGTGCCCTTGAGCCTTGAAGAAACTAATATTGGATATATCTGAATTTTTAAACCTTGGTTAAAGACAGCTTAGTTTTTTTTTTTTTTTTTTTTTAATTTTAAGATGAAATTAAATATTGACTTTTTAAGAAAAGTCAGTTAATTTTTTTAGTTCATCAAATTAATTGCATTAGTTACTTTGGCATTATATAGTCTCAGTCTCAGTGAGGAAAAAAATACAAAACTGATAATTTGTTTGCTAAAATAATTTAAGATGGAACTCTGCCTTTGGAACATTTTCCAGCTCTAATATTACTGAACTTAAAATTTTTATTTTTTCTTGATTAACACTTGATAGCACCATGTTACATGGGAAGAATTTTATGAAATTACTTTGCTAAAAATAGATAAAAATTGAAAGGATTTATCATGAAACAAGTGCCAACAACTAGCAAGTTCGAGTTTTCATCAACAGATGGCTCTTAAAAATCTAAGATTTTTTTTCCATCTGTAAATGCTAGGTTGCAATTTTAAAAAGCCCTCAGAACTCTAGCTTATTAATACAATTATTATTTCTTTAGAGCCATTTGCAGATGGAAAGTTTTCTGTATTATAGTAATTTGTTATTTGTTCTAGTAATTAAGACAAATATTTTTTTTTTAAAAGATAATTTTTCTAAGTAATTCTTAACAATTTGAATTGATGAAAGTGTTCTTGGTAAATATTTTTTAAATATAGCACTATATATGAGGTATTGAAATATACATTTTTAAATATACATTTTTAAATATAGCACTATATATGAGGTATTGAAATATACATTTTTGAATATGCTTTGAATATAACATGGCATTATAGCATGTTATAAATTATCTTTAAAATGATTTTGTGTTTTACACTAAAAGAACAAAATGTTTATATTTCTATATATTGAATATGTATTACAGAAGTAAGGTATAGATGCCTTTTGTCTCATGGTTCATCATGTTAAATATTAACAAATGATTGAAAAGAATTTCTTGACTGGAAATTTTACTACAAAGTATATGGATTTAGAAGTGAAACACCAGGTCTTGAACTTTTACAATTAGAATTCCCATCCAGTGTTTGATGATCTATCTGTTCTTTCATTAAAGACCAGAGATATCAAGATGAATATGGTTTCCCTTGTACTCGAAGACCCAAGTTCCTACAAAGATGACAGCCAAATAAACAGATGATTAATTATTTAAAATGTTGGAGGTATGGAAAGGAATGTGCAGTTTCCAAAAAATAATTAAAAGGTGAATGCTTGAGGATTAGATAATTAATTTTATTGAAGAGACTGGGAAGGGAAAGTCATTGAAATACTAAGAAATTTAATGGAAACAAGGCACTGAAATTCTAAATAAAGTTAACAATAATGTTCCTAATTAAAATGTAAAAAAAGTTTTATACTTCCTGTGTTGTTTGGACTGCTTGGGTGACATTTAATTCAATTCAGAGCATTACATTTATAAGGGACACTGATAAACTGAACCACATAGAAGTGAGGGAGATCAGGTCAGTAAAGGTAATAGGAACCACTTTAGAAGAGAAAGGTTTGAGAATACCCAGTTAACAAACTTAATATATGACACTCTTTTCAGATATTTCAATTAGGGTTAACATAAAGGGAAGGTGTTTCCATAAAAAAAAAGTAAAAATTGATAAAAATTATTGGGAGGTAGATTTTTGATTTTTGTTAAATAATAATAGTAAAAAAAATTCCCCCAAAATGAACTATTTAACAAGTGAGATTTTGTTTGTTAAAGTCTTAAACTCACCATTCATGGAAGTATTCAAGCAGGTGCCCAGTGAAAGTGTAGTACTTAGTTTATTAAGTATAAAATGTCTGATTTCCGTAAGTACTAAATTTGACATTTGATATCTCTGATATTTCACTTTGACACTTCTAATTTATTTTTATTATGAAAGTACATCCTCAGTCTTTCAAATGCACATTTTGGTTTGTGATTATCTTTCAAAATTTTTTTAGAGCAGTTTTTGGGAAACCATGGATAAGTCAGAAATGTGTGTTATTTTTGAATATGAGTTCTGTTGTGGAACCAATGTAGCACAGACAGCTCAAAATATCAAAGAAGTGTTTAGGAAGAATGTGGCTAATGAATGCACAGCACAGTGCGTTGATGGTTTGAGAAATTTTTAAATCTCTTATAAGTGCTTGTGCCTCAAACTTTTAAGAGTTAGAAAAATTTAAAAAAATGCTTTAAGAATATTGAGTGTACTGATAGTATTCCAGGAAGCTACTTGTGCTTGTCTTATTGTTTTGATAAAGTACTTTTTGTAATACGAGGTAATATATGGCAGCAAGTATTGTAGAGGGTATTTCTGCTTTGCAAGAGCATATATTTGTAAGATAATGTCTGAAAAACTTTTAAATCCTAGATTTTTTGACTTTTAGATATGAATTTCTTGTATATATTAATTATCCTTGAATCCTATTTAATAGAAAGCCATATTGCTACAGATGATATGTTTTTAACATTTATAAAGTAGTCTGAATTTTCTGCTCTAGCTATCATTTGCTCTATGGCATATACTGTGTGTGTGTATATGTACAGGCATAACTCATTTATTATATTTCACTGTATTGTGCTTTGCTGATATTTGTTTTTTTACAAATCAATGACTCGTAGCAACCCTATATTGAGCAAGTTTATTAGCGCCATTTTTCCAAGAACATGTACTCAAATCGTGTCTCTGTCACATTTTAGTAATTCTTACAGGATTTCAAACTTTATTATTATATCTATTATGACAATCTGTGATTAGTGATCTTTAATGTTACTATTGTAATTGTTTTTAGGGCATCACAAACTGCATTTGTATGACAGTGAACTTAATCAATAAGTGTTCTGTGTGTTCTGACTGCTCCATTGACTAGTCATTCCCTTGTGTCTCTCTCTCTTTTTCTCTCCTCGGGTGTCCCTATCGTCTGAGACACAGTAGTATTGAAATTAAGCCAGTTAATAAATCTACAATTGCCTCTAAATGTCCCAGTGAAAAGAAGAATCACACATCTATCACTTTAGAAAAAAAGTGAAAAATGATTAAGTAGCAAGAAACTGTAGCAAGTTACCTAAAAGATCTAGCTAAGATCATTGATCAAGATGGCTATACTTAATAACAGGTTTTCAATGTAGATGAACTAACCTTATTTTGGAAGAAGATATCATCTAGGGCTTTCATACCATCACAGGACAAGTCAATGTCTCTTCAATAAAAAATTGACATTGATAACATTTCTAGACCTTATTCATACTTGACCAATTTTACTACATTCACTTGTATACATATGTCAGCACACATCTGTGTATGTATTTAGTTCTAAGCAGTATTATCACATCTGTAGATTAGTATGACTACCGTCACAGTCAAAATGCAAAATGCTTTCACCACAAAGATGCCTTGTATTCTCTTTTTATGGCCACAGCCACATTGCACTGTTCTATATTTGGCCACCATTAAGTTATTCTTCATTTCTATATTTTTGTCATTTTAATAATAGATAAAGGAATCAAACAGTATGTAACCTTTTGCAACTGGTTTTTTTTCATTCAGTGAAATTCCACTGGATCATCCCAAGTTGTTCTATGTATCAATAGTTTGATCCTTTTTATTGCTGAGTACTATTCCTTCACTGAATAGTGCAACTGTACCACAGGGTTGCTTTTTTTTTTTTAACCATTTGACAATTGAAGAACTTCTGAATTGTTTCCAGTTTGGGGTTATCACAAAGAAAGCTTCTATGAACATACGTCCACAGATTTTGCGTGAACACAAATTTTCATTTTACTGGGATAGGTGCCTGAGAGTGCAATTGCTGGGCGATATATATGTAAGTGCAAGTTTAGCTTTGTAAGAAACTGCCAGTGGCTGTATTATTGTATATTTCAACCAGAAATACATGAGTGATCTAGTTTTTCTTTATCCTTACTAGCATTTGTGTTTCCATTCTTTTTTTTTTTTTTTAATTTCATTTTAACCATTCTCATTGTGGTTTTAAGTTGTATTTTTGTAATGGCTAAAGGCCTCGATCATCTTTCCATGTGCTTAGATGATGTGCATATACTCTTTAGTGAAATGTCTGTTAATGTTTTATATTCATTTCCAAATTGGAATTTTTTTTTTTAATTTAGCTTGGAGAGTTCTTTATATGCTCCATAGATAATTCCTTTGTCAGATATGTGGTTTATGAATAGTGTTTTCCAGATTGTAGCTTAGTTTTTCATCTTCTTCATACATAGTAAGAGTTTTTAATTTTAATGAAGTCCAATTTAACAGTGTATCTGTTTATAAGACAAGATTTTGGTGTCAAGTCTAAGAACTCTTTGCCTACCCCAGCCTCCTCAAATTTTCTCCATATTGTTTTCTGAAAGATTTTTATAGTTTTGCATTTAATATCATCTGTGATCCAGTGATCCATTTTTTATTATTTTAATTTTTTTCAGAATTTTAGGAGGGTGAATACATTTTGTTTATATAATTTGCTTTTGTACAATTTGAATCAAAGTTATGTGTGCCCTTCACCCAGTTAGTGCGGATTCTACCAGTTAAGTGTGAATTTACCCATTCCCTTCTCCTCCCTCCCACCTACTTGATTTCCCTAGAGTTTTACTTATGTATGTTCATGTAAGTGTTGATTGATTAGCTCCAATTTAGTACTGAGTACAAGTGGTGCTTGTTTTGCCATTCTTGTGTTAGTTTACTAAGAAGAATGGTCTTCAGTTCCATCCAGGTTGTTATAAAAGATACTAGATCACCATTTTTTTATGCCTAAGTAGTGCTCTATGATATACATATAACCACATTTTATTAATCTACTCATTTATTGATGGACACTTGGGTTGTTTCCACATTTTTTGCAATTGTGAATTGTGCTGCTATAAACATTTGAGTGCAAGTGTGTTTTTGATAAAATGTCTTTTTTTCCTTTGGTTAAATACCTAGCTGTGAGATTGCTGTATCAAATGGTAGATCTACTCTTAGTTCTTTGAGGTATCTCCATACCATTAATAATTTCCATAGAGCTTGTACTAGTTTGCAGTCCCACCAACAGTGTATAAATGTACCTTTCTCTCCGCATCTTTGCCAGCATCTGTTGTTTTGGGGCATTTTGATAAAAGCCATTCTCACTGGAGTTAAGTGATATCTCATTGTGGTCTTGATTTGCATTTCCCTGATGATTAGAGATATTGAGCATTTTTACATGTTTATTGGCCATTAGTCTATCTTCTTTTGAAAAGTTTCTGTTCATGTCTTTTGCCCACTTTTTAATGGGGTTGTTTGATGTTTTCTTGCTGATTTGCTTGAGTTCTTTGTAGATTCTGGTTATCAGCCCTTTACTGAATGAATAGCATGCAAATATTTCTGCCCATTCTATATGTTGTCTATTTGCTCTGTTGATTGTGTCCTTAGCTGTGCAGAAGCTTTTTAATTTGATCAGGTCCCCTTTATTTATTTTTGTTGTTGCCGTGATTGCTTTAGACTCAAGCAGTACAAAAACAATCCATGTAACCAAAATATTTGTACCCTTGTAACATTCTGAAATTAAAAAAAAAAAAAAAAAGAAAGTCAAATGTGATCCAGGGCCAGTAGGACATCCAACAGAGGTTGTAATCTCATTGGCACTTCACGCTCACTAGTCATTGTTCTAAGCACTTAAAATAAATTAACTCATTTACTCTTTGGATCTCAGTCTCTCTATTTTATAAATGAGGAAACTAAGGCACAGAGAAGCTAAATTATTAATTGTCTCTTTTCAGAGATGAAGGGTTAAGATCACAGAACTGAGAAGTGGTAGGACTGAGGCTTGAACCCAGGCTGGATGACTTCAGGGGCCACACTGGACGCTAAGCTATGTTATTGCCTCTCCACATTGAGCAATGAATGAGAAAGAGCAATGATTTGGAAAGCAGGCAATCAGGGTGCTAGTTTAATTCTGCTAGTAACTTGTCTTTGGGCCCTTCATCTTTTTTCTAAAAAAAGGGAGAGGAAAGTGTTAATAGAGAATTGCAAATCAAAGCAACTGTCATTTTTATCTATCAAGCTACAAATTCTTTTTGTCCCCACTGTTTTTAAAGATAAGAGGACAATGGGCAGTTTTCTGTATTACTAAGAGGAGTGTGATAACAAAAACTATAATAGTAATAACAGATGAAATTTATTGAATACTTAACATGTGCAAGCTCTGTAATAAATTTTTTATAGAGATTAATGTAATCCTAATGATCACTCCATCATGTAGGCATTATTGTGTACAATTATAGATGACGAACCAAAGCTGAGATTCCCCACTGGCCAATAAAGAGACCAAAACTTAGAAAGATGCATAAACTGCTCAGGGGTCAGAGTCAGTAACAGAGGACAGTAGAGAAAACTCAGGCAGCCTACTCTAGAGCTCAGGCTTCCAAAGACTGAAAAGAATCATTACTTCCATATTTGTTAGCATTCATCAAAGTCTTTAAAATGGGCATTTTCTTTAAATGTGCAATTCGCATCTTGGAGTTAATCCTAATTTACCTCAAAGAAAGAATCATGGGTGGGCATTTGCAAGATTGAGTTACAGAATATTCATGACAACTTAGAAGTAGGATTAAAGGTAATTTTTTTCTTCTTTTGCTTATCTAAATGTTCTATAGTAAACATTTATTACTTCAGTATTTAAAAAAAAGATGTTTTACTATTGGTAATGGACAAAAAAGATACTAAAATCCTTTTATGTTGTAGAATTCTGTGACTCTACAGAAGGCAAAGATTGAACTTTAAAATACAGGCCTGTTGAAAACATTAGAGATTGAAATTTTTACAACTATTTGATTTTATAGTCATAATAATCTTACTGTCTGGTCTGTGTTGATTGCAAGAGTAAAGACAAGTTGCTAATAATCTTACCTTCTGACCCACCTGCCTCACCTGCTTTTGTTTTGCAAACTTTCCCCATCTCTCAAGTTTCACTTCCTTCAAGAAGTGTTGATCCCTGGCCCTAGGGCTGATTTTTGGTGGTTGTTTCTGGGCTTCTCTAGGACCTGAGGAACCTCTGAACCTGTATGTGTTGGTTTGTCTGTTTCCCAATAAGACTGAAAGATCCCTGAGGGCTAAGGCTAATTCTTTTTTTTTCTTTTTTTTATTTCAGCTTATCATGGGGGGTACAAAAGTTCGGGCCACATACACTGCCCATGTCCCGCCCACACCCCCGAGTCAGAACTTCAAGCGTGTCCATTCCCCAGATAGTGCGCATTGCACTCATCATGTAGGTATACCCCCATCCCCTCCCCCACCCCCATCCCCCCCCAAGTCAGAACAGGCTAATTCTTAATAGACTTTTTATTCCTAAGTCCTAGCACAGTGTGTTTCTGAATGAAAGAAAACTAAGACTCCGTACGTAACAAAAGACAGAAAGCGTGTCCTAATAGTTACCATTACCATGAATAATGTAAATTAAAATGCTTTTAAGCCTTCATGGTCAAGTTTTTAAATCTCTTTCACATTTCAGATCATTTCTAGATAAATCTCTTTTAAATTAAGAGATTGTTTATTGACATTTCTTGAGTACTCGGAGCAAATTGTAAGAATGCATAAAGTCACCATGGTTTCTTACCTCACTATAATATGGCTTAATATTGTTTTGAAAAATTTATCTACATTTGTCCTAGTTGCATTTCATTGTGCTAACAGAAATACCCTACATGAATTCTCTGTTTCCAAAGTTAATTTGATAAATATCTGCTGTAAGAAAATGGTCCAGATGGTTTCTCACACGTAGTAATAATAAATAGTGGTCTTTTAAAAATAAAAAATTGTTAAGGTCTATTTTTTCACCCAGGATATGGGCTATCACGGTGCATATTCCATGGGTGCTAAAAAGGATGTAATTTGTTATTGGGTATTAATTTATGTCAATTAGGTCTTGTTGGTTTGACTGTGTTATTGAGTTTTTTCATATCTTTGCTGATTTTCTTTTGTCTAATAGTTTTATCAGTTGCTGAGAGGGAAGTTGAAATGTCCAACCATAATTATGGATTTATCCATTTCTCCTTTCTACTCTATAAGTTTTTACTTCATCTATTTTGAAGCTCTGTTGTTTGAATGTAAACATTTAGATTCATTATGTCTTCTTGATTGATTTAGCCTTATAGCGGCATGCAATATTCTTTTTTTGTCTCTAAGAATTATCTTTGCATCGAAGCCTATTTATCTAATATTAATAGAGCATCTTCTGCTTTTTAAAAAGTATAATGTTTGCATGTTATTTTTTTTTCATTCTTTTACTTAGATCTTAAGTTTGTTATTGAATTTGTACACTTCTTATAAATAACACATAGTGGGTCTAATTCCTTAATCTATTCTGCTAATCTCTGTCTTTTTACTGGTTCATTTATACCATTTACATTTAAGATAATTATTTGTATTTTTTGCAAGTCTTTAATTTCATAATTTGTCTTCTGTTTGTTTTATTAGTTTCTTATCTCTCTGTTTATCTTTCTTATTTTCCTGAGACTACTTAAAAATCTTTTGTGAATTCATGTGGATTTATTTTTAAGTCCCACTATTATTTACTAATTACATGAATGAAAAGCTAGAAAACAAAGGAATTAACATAAATCTATTAATGAAATATTTGTCTACAAATATATGAAACAAATTTAATATTTTAATAAGCATATGATCTATTTGATGAAAATAATATGGTAAATGTGAAGTAATAAAGATAACATGAATAGAACAAGTTGTTTCCAATAAATTAATAAAGATTTTGTAATTCTGGCAGTCATTTCTGCATTCACTTATAAAGCCCACCAGGTAGAGAGGTAGTAATATGAAAAAAAATTTAGATAATGGTAATAAATTAGAACCAGTGTATGATAAATGTGTAATGATTTTTAATAGTACTGCTTAAAGATTGTGAAAAACAATTGAATAGGTCATATTTTCTAATAGTAATATATGATAAGCAAACTTTTAAAAATCAACAAGGAGAGACCATTCGATTAATGGTGGTTATAATAATTGTTCAATTTAAGAACAAATAATCTTAAGAAAAAAACAAAAATGAAGAGAAAATATGAATATACCTAATGTATGGTGATCTTTATTAATCTTGCATTTCTTAATTTCAGTAAGAGTTTTAGCCATAAGTAGAGTTTTATATTTCTTACTGTGAGCAAATAAAAAGAAACATCATGCAAATAAATGACATCTGATACTCAGCCACATGACATGGTTCTGGAGAACCTGACAGCCAACACATCTACACTTGGGTATTTATATTCTAGAAAAATTTGACTGATTATTAATAAGCAAACAAAAAAGAAATTTCCAGTAGTCATACTTGCCATGAAAATAGAACAGAAAAACAGAATAAACTGAGTGGGAGAATGGTCAGTGAGACTCTCAGGCAGTTCTGTATGAAATCCAACCTTCATAACTCAGAGAGGATAGGACTGAATCATAACAGAGGAAAATGGGCACCCTCTCTAAGATGCACTGTCTCAAATTTAACAGATTGTCACTGTGTGTTAATGAGTTACCCATGCCACCAGATTCTCTCATTTTTAACATAAGTAAGAAAATGGATTCTTACAGAAAACCTTCAGATTTTTAAGTATTGACAACCAAATTGAGTATAAAATCAATGCTGTCCACTCACTCAATTCAGAGCAAACTTACTACATTCTTAAACCATATCCCTCAAGCCACTGCAGTGCAACCTCTACCATCGATCATCTTTATATATTTTTAACAATATAAAGAGTTCATTTTCTTTATTAAAAAAATGAGAATTTTTAAAACCCCTTGTGTCCAGTGAATATTAACTCCCATAATCCACCATTTTGTCATTTCTATTCTAGGTCATTAAATTTTTTCTCCTACCATTCTTACAGACTCCATATTGCTTCATTGAAGAAATGGGAATTCTAAAATTCCAGAGGTCCAGCAACTATTTACTGCCTGGTGATTTATATCATTTCACTGTATAGATTTTATAGGTTCACTTGTTACGGTACATGATAAATATGCTTTGTCTGAGCTGTAGTTCTGGGATAACCATCAGGTTGGGAGCCCCCAAAACAATTAAATCAACTCTCATATTTTTTAATGACTACAGGGAGCTCATTATATCTAATTTTACTGAAAGAGTATAAATAGATATGAACTTCAAATATCATTTTCATCTTTCCTAATTATATTTTGGAGTTTTAAAAATGAACATAGTTATTATAATTTTAGAAATTATTTATATCACATTCCTATGCCCCAAAGTCTGAATTAATTTCTTAGCTTATTTCATTGATTTGGCAGTGGCAGTAAAGACAAAAGAGTGAACAGCAATTAAAACAAACACTAAAACTTTTCCCAATTAAAGCTTACAAGTATACATAAAATAGAATTTTAGTACTCTGAAAATCTAAAGGCAAATACAAGTTATATTTTCTCATTAAATAAGGCATAAATAGTTAATGATTAATTTCATAGCATGAAAATTTCAAAGTATTTTATAGACCTTAATCCATGTTCATGATTCCCACTTGTACTTGATATTACTGCATAAATATAGGTATATTATGATAAACTTAATATGGAGGACAACTTTACTATTTACTTACTACATTTATTTTGTCACATTGAGCATATATTTTCTGAGAGAAGAATTCTGTCATTATAATTCAACATAGTATAGACTTTCCACAGCTAAGGAGTTCTTTTGATAATAACAGATGTACTTAGGGAAGCTCTGGGATTTGGTAAAGAGCATACATGTCTTAACAGATTAATAGTTCAATCAATAATTGTCTTGTATTCACACTTTCACATTCTTCTTCTCTTCCCAAACTAAAAAGTCTCCTCCAATATAATAATCTACAAACAATAAGAGAACAAAGAAATCATACTGCAGTGGAAGAAACTGTAATTTTTCCAGTTGTTATTTCTATGTCAAACCCCTGTTTAAAGCAAATTTTTAGAAATATATGCTTTCTTTATATAAAAATGAAAGACATCAGAAAACTATTTAAAAATGTAAAGTAATTATTAAAAGAAAGACCTCATTGAATTTTCAAATTCTTTCATAAATTTGGTAGCATAAATAATATTAGTGATGCTTAACATCTGTGCATATATTTTTAAAAATTATTTTCTTTCAGTCTTTTGACCAGTTGTGGGAAACAAATCAGTATTGTTATACTGATTTTAATAATTGTTTAAACTAAATTAGTGAAAATAATATTGGTTTTGGCATATATTAATGATATCTGAGAAGGAAAGTTATATGAAAATGTGAGTACAGATATAATTTTATAAGCTCAGAATGTGATCACTGGCAGTATATTAGTGAACAATTTCTATTATTAATCAAAAAAGATATTGTCAAAATTCAAAATTTATTATGACAAACGATTGCCAAATTATAGAAATTTTTCTATCTCTAGTGGTATTGAGACACACATATATAAACTGAATCAAAGTTGTGGGAGTCTTAGTCTAATCAAAATAATTCACTTTGTGTTGAAGTAGGCAAGGCATAAATAATTATTGCTTAAAATTTTGTCCAAAATAATCCCATCCATATTATAATTCATTGAGCTTTGCCAATAAATCATAACTAAGGATTCCTGTAGAGATTCATTACAAAAATAAAATGCAAGTTAAGCTGTACTTATAATATTACAACAATCAGCTGGGGTTTATTGTAGTACATTAGCATGCTCATAAATATGACTGTGTATCATAAATCCATAATGATGCAAAATGTTGGGCACTTGAATATCATTTATTGTACAGAGCTTATTCTAATGTATCAAACCTATAGAGGTAAATCATTCAAATGTGACATTTGATAGAATATAACATATACAGATTGATTTTTTAATCCCAGATTTTTATCCTAAAGAAATAAGAAGGTTAAAAGATTAATGACATCATTTCTAATTCAGTCTTAGTCTCATTTTAAGTCTTTCTATCATTCAATGTTCATTCCTCTGGGCAGCAGAGTTGGAAGTAATTATATTCCATTTTTCTGAAAAAGGAACAGCTATCTTCTAGAAGACCAATATTGAAAATGAAATACTAATAAATAATAATTTATTCAAACTAGCAAAAATAGTTTGTATAGATTTCTCAAATTCTTCCTAGAAAAGGGGGGATGTTAAACATGTACATATGTCGATAGATATATTAAATACACAAAAATTATCAATAAACAAAATCATCTTTACATTAGAGAGAACCCAGAGAGAATCCAGTGTTTTCTCCAAAACACTTAGCCCCCAAATTAGAGATAGCAATGGAGGATTGGATAATAACAAGACACAAGTGACAATTACATTTATGAAATATTTTCCTACCTTGTCCCACTTATAAAAAAAGAGTCACAAAAATATAGAGGAAAAGAATTAAAAGTCATGATTTTCATATATAAGTGCTGGAGCAGTGTTTTAAGTCATTCAAGAAAGGTTGATAGTGTTTCTGTATGTGAATGTGACCATGTGTTATGTGTGTGTTTGTATCTGTGGGTGTGTTTAATATTAGAAAACTAAAACTTCTTTCAAAACATTTATTAATTTTATTATAAATTACAGCCCATTTTAAGTATAAACTTTTATAATTTGAGTTAATAACTTTTCTATTGACAAAGGAAGTCTATAATAGCTGATTTTTTCCCTTATGTAACAAACCAGAAAGAGCCATTGTTGAATGGGTTTATGGCCTTTGAGCATAGATAATTGTTCATAAATCTTTAGGCAGCCCAGCTGGTTTTCCATATGACTACAGAAAAGTGCCATATGGCCTCAAACACTCACAGGGATCCTCAGCACTCACAGGTGAAAGATTAAAAATCTGTCACAGTATTAAGAATCAAGCTGCTCTCAAACTAGTGGAAAATAAATGATATCCCCATATAAAGTAAAGAGGGACACATTTTTTCTATAAGCTGATGGTTATTTCTGCAATTGTCATACTTTTTTGATAATTTTCATATAATTTAGAAACCTAAACAACTCAATGAGATTGCATGTTAAAGTCCTGTGCCTTGGAGAAAAGGACTATATTGTGGCTTGGCTCAGTCCTAACATGATCAGGGGCAATGTTTAGGACTTACCACATTTTTCCCTGCTCTCTTCTGTATACTGGCATCATTTTCTTAGATTTTGTCCATATAGTTGTAAATAATGGCTTCCAGATAGCTTCCCTCTCATACCTCTATATTTCTTTACTGCAGTGGGTCCTAATCTCTACCTATCTGTAGCTCAAATAATCCTATTGCAGGATGAGTTACATGTGTAGCCTTAAACCTGTGGCAAAAAAGATCAGCTCTCACTATAAAGTGATTGTTAAAATGGAGGATGGAGAGTTTCTCAAAATATGTAAGTTGATGGTTCTAGAGGAAGAATTAGTTGATAGAAAGATTACTATGGTGATCATGATCCACATGCACAATCACTTACCTATGGCAGCTAGGAAATATGGGCCATGCCATCAGACAGGATAAGAAAATACAACAATCTTAAGCAAAAAGAACAAATTGGGTGGAATCACTCTACCGTACTTCCAGCTATACTACAAGGATGTAGTAACCAAAGCAGCATGGTACTGGCATATGAACAGAGACATTGACCAATGGATCAGAACAGCAAACCTATATATAAAACCATCCTCTTATTGCAATCTGATGTTTGACAAAGCAGACAAAAACATACACTGGGGAAAATAATCCTTATTCAGTAAATGGTGCTGGGAAAATTGGATAGCCACATGTAGAAGACTGAGACAGTTTCCACATCTCTCACCACTCAAAAAATTAATTCACATTGGATAACAGACTTAAACCTAAGGCAGGAAACTATAACAATTCTAGAAGAAAATGTTGGAAAACTCTTATAGATGTCACCCTAAGCAAAGAATTTATGAAGAAGACCCCAAAAGTAATCAAAGCAACAAAAAATACATAAATGGAGCCAGATCATATTAAAAAGCTTATGCATAGCCAAGGAGACAATCAATAGAGTGAATAGACAACCTACAAAATTGGAGAAAATATTCCCAAGTTATACATCCAGTAAAGGAGTAATAACCAGAATCTACAAAGAACTCAAGCAAATCAGCAAGATAATATCAAACAACCGCGTTACAAAATTGACAAAAGACCTGAACAGAAGCTTTTCAAACGAATATAGACTAATGGGAAATAACAAATGAAAAAATGCTCAACATCTCTAATTATCAGGGAAATGCAAATAGCAAAACCACAATGAGATATCACCTAACTCCACTGAGAATGGATTTTATCAAAATGTCCCCAAACAACAGATGCTGGTGTGTATGCAGAAAGGAATACTTATACACTGTTGGTAGCACTGTAAACTAGTGTAACCTCTATGGAAAATAGTTTGGAGATTCCTCAAAGAACTAAAAGTGGACCTACCATTTGATCCAGCCATCCCACTACTGGGTATTTACCCAAAGGAAAAAACGTCATTTTATCAAAAAGACACTTGCACTCCAATGTTTATTGCAGCACAATTCACAATCACAAAGATGTAGAATCAACTCAAGTGCCCATCAATACATAAGTAGATTAATAAAGTTTGGTGTATGTATACCATGGAGTACTTCTCAGCCATAAAAAATGGCGAACTAATACCTTTTGTAACAACCTGGATGGTACTGGAGAACTTTCTTCTATGTGAAATATCACAAGAATGGAAAAACAAACACCACAAATACTCACTATTAAATTGGAACTAATGGATCAACACTCATGTGTACATATGGTAGCAAACTCAACTGAAGTCATGCAGGTGGGAGGGCTGAGGAGAGGATGGGTTAATTCATACCTAACAGGTACAATGCACATTAGCTGGATGATAGACACATTTATAACTTTGACTCAAACTGTACAAAAGCAATTCATGTATCCAAAACATTTGTACCCCTATAATATTCTGACATAAATAAAAAATAAAAATAATACGTCATTGTTAGAAATAATTTTAAGTGAAAATTTATAACCTTCAAAATATAATGCCTCTTTGTTATACATCATGAGATTATGGAATATTGGAGTTCTTGGAAATCATTTAATCCAACTCTGGCAATGAAGCCACAGAATTGAGACTTCAAGAATATAATTTCAATAAGCATTTTCCAAGCTATAGAGTTGGATTTAGAAGAGAGAAGAATTATATTGCAGCTCCCAACTTCACACTGGGAAAGTGCTTAGGTAGACACACAGGGTGTCCTAGCACTGCCTCATTAGGAAATTAATCAGGTGGTGGGTTGAAGATTGATACAAAGATGATAAAACTGAATAAAACTTTCAGATGATAAACTGCCTATGTAGGCAAGTGTACAAATTTATCTAATTGTTAGGCAGCCCTGGACAAACTTGTATCATGAAATGAAAGAGCTCCCTCTTCTTCCAGAGATGCCACTGCCTCTATCAGCTACTCCTCTACTCCAGTTGTGATCACTCTATGTGATTAGTGCCTTTCTTATGCATTTGAATCTGTATGTTCATCAGACATATTTACTTGACCAGTGACTCAAAGAAAGCATGTTCAAACCAACATATACCAGCTCTTTTTTTTCTCACCAATATTCTTTACATCATGAGTACTACCATTGTTGGCTTAAGGGTCCAAGTCCAAAACTTGGAAACCATTCCATTCTTTCCCTCTCCCTACCCGCTCTCCACATTCAGTTATGTTCTTGCCACTCCACCTACATTATGCTG
The DNA here is from genome assembly GCF_041146395.1 of Eulemur rufifrons. Classification (NCBI taxonomy): domain Eukaryota; kingdom Metazoa; phylum Chordata; class Mammalia; order Primates; family Lemuridae; genus Eulemur; species Eulemur rufifrons. The sequence goes on along the minus strand of NC_091000.1, from coordinate 19,485,070 downwards.
TCCTGAGCCAAGCCATTCCTGACTGTCCACATCATAAACCAGTTTATTGCCATCCCTCAGATGAATTATGATAATTTCTCTTGCTCACATTTTCATACGTGTAACTCTATTCTCCATCCGGTAGCTAGTATTGTATTTCTAAACTAGGATGCACCTTAAAACCTTAGTGAGGCTTACATGACCCTCCTGTCTTGGCTCCTGCCAGGTAATCCATCCTCATTTCTTATCCTTTTTTCCTTCACATCCGAGGTCAGCCATACAGAATTTTTTTTTCGCATCATAAATAAACCAAATCTCTCTTGCTCCTGTGCCTTTTGTACATTCTCTTTTCTCTTTCTACTCTTCCTCCCTTTACCTAGCCAACTGTTTCTCATGCTTTATATTTTATTTCTAATGTTATTATTTTAGGAAATTTCCCAAATCATCTCTAGGTGAGATTGAGTTCCTGATGTGCATACCCATTGCTCCTCATGGTTTCCCAATTAACATGTTTTAGTACAGTTCAGTAACTTTCTCCCCTGAAGAACTGGAAGCTCAAAGAGGACAGTAACTGTATTATTCATCACTATTCCTCTAAAACATGATACTAGTTCTGATATATAATTACACAAAATTTAATAATTCATAACAGATGAATAATTAATGTGACACAATGGTTGACTTACATCAAAATTTAAAAAAATATTTGTAATTCTGAGCTAGAAAAAAAATCTGTGGTAGCAAACATTTCATTTATTAATAAACAAACATTGTTAACCACTCTTAAAGGCAAGTAACCATTTGTATTAAGAGAAGTGGATAATTAACTAGAAGGCAGAGTACCTCCGTGATTGACTAGGTTTTAGAGTAACTATTTGTAGACCTTTTACTTCTGACACTTGCTCTTGTATGATTTTGACAAACCTATATAAAGATACATTTTGGGAGACAGAAAACCAATAGTCCTGTGGGAAGAGCTACATGATTCAACTTTGAACACAAACAGGAGAAGATAAAGTATATCTTAATTGTCTTTGCTTAAAAAATATATAGATTTAAAAATCCTGATGTCCAAAACAGAACACAGTTTAACTCCTCAGTTGGTGGAGTTAGGTGGATACAAATACCAGTACACAATCCAATAATTTCCTAAAGTTTCTCTAGTGACTTTAAGGACAGTATGAACACCAACAAAATTAAACATCACATGGTCAATGTGTACTCATAGAAGTGAAAGAAAGATTATTTATAAATATACCCACTCATACCCACACTCCCATACACATAACTTCTGTAAGCTTGTATCTCCCAGTGAACTCTGTCATTGACTATTTCAAGTTATAGCAACTTACAATTGCAGATCTCCCTAACTCTTTAAATCCTTACTCTGGACATATACCCTATTTAACTTTTGGCTCATTTTAGTATCAAGTCATGATCCTACTTATCAGCCTTTATCCTTCTGCCCATATAGCTATATCAATAACTTTAATAATTATGCACAGAAATGAGCCCAGATGTGAAATGCATAATAAAAGATAGTAGGAATAATCTTGACAGAAAGCTCAGAGATTGCTTCCAAAATGTACCATGAAAGCCTTGGTTTGCTTGCTTAATTATATCTACTTCTTTGTTTTTTTAAGAAGATGAAATGAATAATAATATGAAGAACAAAGAACAGGGTTTGATACATAGGAAAAGCTATAAATGGGCAAACTCACTTTTAAAAGTACTGCAAAATTCAAAATATTCTACCAAATTTTCTCAGAATAAATATTATAAAAACATTAAATTTACTGGAATTTTAATATATAATTTTAAGTGCTTAAGAGCATATCTATAACAATTATATGAAACTTCTTTTCCTTTAATAATTTAAGTAATTTGGAATTCAAAGGGGAATATTTTGGGGGGGAAAGGGGAGAGGAAGGATCAACAATAGCAAAAGTAAGTGAATTTATATAAAATGGATTCTATGAAATTATTTCTCACACTATATAAAAGTATAGTTAAATAAAAATTAAGGTGATAATTTGAGTTGGCCAATTTTCTTAACATTTACTGATTTAATACCACTACTATATTTGAAAGACATAATTTTTAGTTATTAAAAATACAGTTCCACTTTCTTGAGGACATTCTGGCCAGTGCATATTGACAATTTTAAAGTGCTACATATCCCTTACCTCAAAAATATAACCTCTAAGTATTAATTTTGACTGTACACAAACACAGACACACAGCCACAAGAACTATGATTGCAGTATTGTTCATAAAGAAAAAAATAGAGAAATAAATTAAATGTCTAAATACAAGAGTTTACTTAAATTATGGCAATTTTCATACAACAGAATTTTGTCATTAAAGGAGATTTATGGCTAAGTGAAATTGTTCACAATGCAATGTTTAAAAAAAAGTAGGTTATTCTGAATGTGTGTGCCTGTTTGTGTGTGTGCGTGTGTGTGTATGTGTGTAGGGAGAGAAAGAAAGGAAGAAGAAGACAGATTAGGGAGAGACAGGGAGGGGAGAAAGGACTTGTCTTTGTGGCTGAAGTCGTTATTATTCTCTTATTGCTTGCTTTTTTGTATTTTAAAATGTTTATGACAATTATTTATCACATTTTCCCTAACTTATTTTGAAATACATTGTTCTGACTGTATATTAAATTATAGCAATGTTTTCATCAAAATTCATAAATATAAAAGCTAGAATAAGATGCTTATGCAGTATTGTGTATCCCATTTATGTGTATTAAGGGCAGATCCAGCTTACAATCACATACTTTGATGTTAAATAAACAACACTTTCATAAATTGGCCATATGCCTACATGCTCAGTTTCATATACTACTGAAAATAAAATAAACATCATATAGTCATCTCAGTAAAAAAAAAAAAAATACATTTAAAATTTATGTAAGCATCCTGTGACTTTGGTAGCACTCTTTATTTATTTATTTATTTATTTTTTATTTCAGCATACTGTGGGGGTACAAAAGTTTAGGTTACGTATATTGCCCTTCCCTCCCACCCCCCGAGTCAGAGCTTCAAACGTGTCATCCCCTAGACAGTGTGCATCACACTCAATATGTATGTATATATACACCCATCCCCTTAATCTTATCTGTGATGTCTTTGTAGCCATTAGGTAGTTCTCAAAAACTATCTTCCTTCTTTACTTCATGTAGTTAAGATTGTACACCAATCAGGACATTGTTATTTCTTAGTAACACCTACTAATTTCTGGAAGTTGAAGAGATATGAAAATTATTAGCTGTCCAGAATGAATAATTATCAACTACCTGTAGTAATTTGAAAGGTGGCACTTTGACACACTAAGCAGTTTTAAAAATTCAGTCTAAATTTGAACTTCATTCCCTTGGTAGTGACAAGTCCTACCAATTTCTAAGTAATTATTGAATCTTCTTGGGTTTTGCCATTCTGAATATTTATTCTTGAAAATAGGCTTAAGCAGATCAACACTGGAAGCAGGGAGAATAGGATAAGTAGGCAATTATAGCAACTCAGACAATAAATGATGAAAGTCTGAAATAGGACAGTGGCACTAGAAATAGAGAAGAGGGATTGTGTTGAAAGATGTTCTCTCTTGTCCTTTTCTTTCATGAAGCTTAACTGTAGACATGCATATACTATATACAAAATAATCAATACTTCTAATTTTAGTTTTGATAACATCATAGATAATTCCAGTATACTCTTAAAATTATTTCTGTATTGTATTAACCAGCATCCCAGCAGGAAATAGATGAGATATTCAATTTGTGTAATTCAGGGCAAATTAATAAGGAGATGTTGACAGATCTAAGTGGAAGGTGGGCCAGAGATCTGAAGGAGAGAGGCATGAAATTCTGCACAACTATCATATTTGATTGTTTGGAAAAGACACAGCTTAGAATAGACATGGACAAGTTATGTACTACACAGAACAACTAGCCATCCTTAAATTATAAAATCTATTCAAAATGATTGTATTTAAAAAATACTTGTTTGCATTTACAGACTAATTTTGGTTAAATTTTACAATGAGGACTATAGTTTCTTAAGTATTACTTAAAATAGAAAATTTATAGGCAAAAATAGTGATTTGCATTTAGCTCAAACATTTAGAAAAGTAAACTATTAAAAATATTATTTCTTCTCATCTTCCAATGAGAAGCCTACATCATTTTGACTGTTTTAATTGCCATTGAGTAGGCTCTTTCTTTCCTTCCCGCCTCCCATCATTTCATCATCCTTCGTGCATTTTTTTATTTAACAAATATTTATTGAGCACTTACTCTGTACTAGTTCATGTGCTTGTAGCTAGGGATACAGATGCAGTTAAAAAACTATTCTCTTTAAGGAGTTCATATTATATTAAAGAGGATATAAATACATAGACAAATAATTGCAATGTAATGTGATGTACTCAATACTAACATAATTTATGACCTAAATGATGACAGAAAGTGATAAGAAATTATTTCTGGTTCCTAAATTGTCAAAACTAGTTTTGAGAAAAGTATGTGGATAGTTTTTTGAAGGATGACACATACCAACTGCAGAATGCTCCTCTAGAACAGAGTTTCTCAACAGTGGCAATAGAGACATTTTAGATTGTATCATTACAATCTAAAATGAGGACTGCCCTGGGCATTGTAAGATGTTAAGTGGCATCCTTGTCTTTTGTCCACTAGATACCAATATCACCCCTGCCTCCAGTTCTAACAAACAAAAATGTCTTTAGATATGAAATTCCCCAGTGGGAGTGAAAAATCCATGAAAATCCAGGTTAATATATGTAAACACCCTGTAAAATGCTGTATACATTGTAGAAATTATATTGGTCTTGATACCAATATTCATTACTATAAAAAAGTAGAAATGTTCTATAGAAAATACATGTATTTCTATTTGCCTGATGTATGATGAGGGAAGATTAAAAATAGACGCTTAAAATTTTGACAGGCAGAGTCATACTGTTATTGGCTATGGTCCAGTGAGGAAGTGAGAAATTTTTTATCCTCCAAAAAATTTCTAAAGATGAAAACACTGACAAAAACTATCACTTCAGAGCTTTGGAAATTGACCAAATGTGTACAATAACTAGAGAAGCATCTTGTCAAAAGAAAAAAAAAACTGAACTATGGATAAAGACAGAAGAAACTTGTGCCATTTTTGCCCAAGGTTGCCAAAACCCCATACCCCTCCCATTTAAGACATTGTGGAGTTTCTGCCGGAGTTTATCAAGCTTTCAGAACTAGTATTAAAGTAGTTGCAAAGAGGATTCGGAGAAAGGTGCACCATATTTAGCAGCATTGCAGGTAGAAATGACTTAGTAATCCATGAATGGAAAAGGAAATGGCCCAGATAGCCAGAGGTTGCAGTGGTGCTAGAGGCAAATATATTGCTGGATGAAGCTGTGTATATGTTCAGGGGGCACTGAAAGGGTACAACCTAGCCACATATTCCAACCAGCCCTGAATATATGCACATGTGCAGAGGAGATACCAAGGGGTCCAGTGCAAAACAAAACCAGGAAAGACTTGCAAAAAGGACTTAACTTTGAATGCAATCTCCAGACAAATTAGTGGAGGATGAAAGATTTATTTTCTCAGGGAGTTTGAAGACAACCTCTGTCCAAATATTGGCTGACCACTGAACGAAGCACATATAGGGATGACTACTAAGAAACCAAAGTAAAATAGAAAATCTTGAGAACAGAAAATCAACTCAGAAGGTATAGGTATGCATTAATGCACTTGATTGTCAACTTCTATCTGAAACAATAGAGACAAAAGGTAGTGGGTTGAAGGTTGCAAAAATACCCTTTCCCAAATTATAAAATTCTGCATTCTCCATCAGTATTCATTGGTCAGCTAAAGGTGATGGAGCATGTTATCATCAAGATACCAATTTCCTATTTATTCTGAAGATGATTTAAATGGAATAGCTGCTTTAAATCAAAAGCAAATGCTTTACTTTTCAAATTGTGTGCTCTGTGATGATCTATTCTTATCCCAGAATAATTCAAACTTGACACAAAGTTTTAGTTATTTATTAAAAAATAATTAAAATGGTAAACTTGGAGATATCAGATTCTTTTATCAAAAATCAAATGGTCTTTGAGAACAGGAATGTGAATATTGCCCTAAAAGTAACTGATAGTAAGAATTACCTTAAAATATTTGAAGACCTACGATGTGGATGGATGATGACATTAATTATCTTTATCTCCTGGAGCCAGTTAGGAGGAGAGAATTAGGATAGGCAAGTAATACAAAGAGGGAGATAGACTTGGTGGCAATAAATTCTTGTATAATGTCCCCGTTTGTCAGAATGCTTAGCTTCTGAACTTCTCAAATTTGCAGAATCTTATTGTTTCTTAGGGCAACCAATTTTATTGCCAAATTATAGACATTTTTAAAAAATCCAGTCAATTAGAACTACAAATATTTTTGTGATATTAACCCTGGAAACCCTTTTACAGCCACGTTGTGGGAGAAAGGGAAGAGCCAATGTACAAAAATTCAGCTCCTAAGATAAAGGCTTTCATTCCTTCTTTGGCTTTCATAGTATTAGGATGACTTTTTAAATCAGACAGCTAAAGGCCTCTTGATTCTTTCTGACATAAGCCTTGCCCTTTTGACTTTAATTATTTCCGAGTCACATTCAGCCAGAGTCAACTTATACCTATATTGAATGCCTCTTTATACTAACTCTATAATGACCTTGACTATGGTACACTAGCCAAGGTATTCCTCTTGCACTGGACTATCATAATTCCATTGAAAATATTTTGTGCTATTTGTTTCATAGATTATACAGGAGGGAGAGAGAGTAGATAGCCAAGGAATGCATTCTAACTTTTCTGCATGAGGGATTATATAAAAGATATATATGTGTATATATATCCCTTAGCTTCCAAACAATGATAAGTAATTTTTAACTATATAGTGCTAACTTAGATTTTATAGGAAAATATTTAATGAAATTATATTTTTTGCTCCAAATAATTTGAATCTTTTAAATATTATATTAACTGTATAGTTTCTAAATACTTTACCATGGTACTCAAATTTAAAAAAAAGTCATGTATTTCCCTTTTCTCTAGTTATCTCTGAAATACTACTTTTTAAGTTATTTCTGCAACATATTATAATAATGAAATAAAGACAATAGAAGTGTATCTATGCTATGAATTCAATAAAGCGATTATTGCTATTGTAATATAATGTAAATTATTTATAAATTTATATTGGTCATCTATAAAGTTATAAGACAAAGTAGTGATATACAATGAAATTATAAATTTACTCTCTGCTAGTTTCAAATCCAAGATAAAAAATTAAATAACATTTCCCTAAATTAAGGAGAAATGATAGAAGATGAACATTGATTAAAAACTTCCCAAATAACTCAATCAGTATATTAACATAGCACAGAATTCTCTCTTATTTTATTGCGTGTGTGTACAAGTACACAATTTTCTGTGTTTAAGGAAATGCCTGAAGGAAATAGGCCTTAGATTGTAACAATGATGTTGTAAGCTGGGTGCTTCAAGTTTTGAGGTGACATTCAATCTTAGTATATTTTCTCTCATAGATTTTGGTTAGGACTGAGGTTGGCAGATTACTTATTATAGCTGACAGGCACAGTAATAACATTAAAGCACTGGTACTATGAGTCAGAGATCATCAAAATTAACTGTTCCTTATTTTTAAGGCCAGGAATGATGACAGAGTTAGGATTTAAACCCAGGCATCCTGACTACAGAGGCTATAACACAGCACATCTTCTCGGATGGCACTAAGGTACACAAATGTGAAGGCAAGATTCTAACGCCCATGGTCCTGGGAAGTGAAAGAACAATAGGAAGAACAGAAATCAGAGGGAACTTCCTTGATGCTAGTAAGAATGGAAGAATAAGTAATAAATGGATGAATAAAGTATTCAAATGGAGTTCAGTCAGAAGTATCATAGTACAGAGTTTAATACTAAGGATAAATTTTACATGTTTCATAATTTACCTTTAGACACATCTGCTCCTATATTTTCAAAATGTCACAGCCTACCAAGCTACAAAGTGGAATTATTATTTTTAAGAGGAGACTTAGCTAAGACTTTCCTCATGTGATACTCAAAAATATAATATATAAGTATAATGAATGACTTTTTGGTGAAAGGCATTTGTATTTACTAAGAGTTATGCTTACAATATGAAATAAGCACCTTCTTCCAGTCTATGTTTCACTGTTATCTTTATGCTGTTTTCCTTCACAACATGGAAATTTGTTTCCCATTTGACATATACATATTTGTCATTCTCACAAAACTTCACATTCAAAAATGAATTTGATTTTGCTATTTCTCTGACTGATAGGCTGAAGTATGAATTATAATCCAAGGGTGAGTGGTACCAAGCAGTCTTTTCCTTCTAATCAAGTTCAGCAGCAGCACTTACTGTCATCTGCCCATTTACTACATATGCTTCTTTTGAAGAAAAAGTCTTAAGTAATTTTTTTCACTGGCAACCACCTGGGCATATATGAGCAAATGAACTATATATGGTCATCTGTCATTTCTCCACATTTTTATCTGCTCATTCCAACCCTTATGACATTTACATAAGTTAATTATGTAGTACTTTTTAGTGAATTAAACTAAGTTAGTATGTAGTGTAATTTAAGAATTTAAGATATTCATCAACAGCTTGTGAATTTATTACATTTTGAAAATATCATCAAGTACACCAGAATGAACTTTTGACCAAAATAGAAGAGTCAGTGTAAATCATGGCTTGATAATGAAAACTAAACTAGTCACAGTATTGATATTTCATTTGGGATATTAAAAAGTCCATCTCTTCCATTTTTTCATGATTTAAAATAAAAAGAAAGTTAGATTTGCCATATTTGATACATATTACTTAGTTGAAACAATTCATAATGTCACAAAATTTAAAATTGACTAAAAACTAAAATTATCTTTAAACAGAAGCACTACATATAGCTCAAACACAGTTTTCATGCTTTGCCTTTAATCCTAGCTACCTAATTCTGTGTCAAACATGGAGAAATCATTTAGGAATCTTATACCCTAACATATGATTTCCACTTCTTTAAATATGACAATTTATTATTTCATTCATTCATTATCAAATATTTATTAACTATATAATATACATTAAATACTTTACTAGAGATGCATAGATCTTACAATCCAGAGTGAAAAGTTACATACAAAGCAATTAAATACACAATTAATTGTCAGAAAGAAGTATTAAGTTCTTTCAAAGTACAGACTGGAGGACCTAATGGAATCTGGAGAAAAACCTTGTCGTAGAAAGAGAAGGATCTTTAGCACTGAACTGGACGCTTAAAAACCGTAAATTCACACCCGGTGCGGTAGGCACGGTCTGGGCGGGGCACGCTTGTGGCTCTGACTTGGGCCATGCAAATGCAAGAGGTGTAATCCAAACGTTTGTACCCCTGTAAAAATTTTGAAATTAAAAAATGGTAAAGAGGGTAAATTATATATTTATGTTTTACCTCAATTAAAAAAAATAGCCTTTTGTTTAGACAGAGGGGTCTGTTAGTCGTTCTGTGGCGAACGTTATCTTGCTCTTATTCTGTAAACCTGTCTTGTACTTCCTCAATAAACGTCATTTCACGCTTTAAGGGGAAAAAAATAAAATAACAGAGACAGAGAGAGAATGGGAAGAAGGACAAATTGAATGTGAGGTGGTGTTGATATTCTGGAAGAGTGAAGCAAAGGAAACCCCATGCAGATGGGGAGGCATGTGAAAATGCCCTATAAGTAAATGGACTTTGGGATACCTGAGGAGCTAAATAATTCTAGACATTATGCTAGAGAATGACACTAAGTTAGTTTGGAAGGGCAGGCAGGAGCAAATCATTTGGGAATTTGACACATATTTGGAAATATAAAGGTTTTATGTAAGAGCAATTAGAGGGGTTAAGCTGTCAAAATGACATGACAAGCATGCATCTTTAATAATCTCTTGAACATAATATGGCCAAATAGATTGAGATGAGATAACAGTCTACATGGGGAGAGTAATTAGGGATATATTAGTGAAAAATGATAGTGCTCTGGACTTGACAGGATGGATAGAAGTGGTTTGATCACAGATATTCACAATATACTTGAAAGGTATTTAGGGCCTTGTGACAGATTGATTGTGGCAAGTGGAAAGGAAGAATGTGTGATACCCTGAAGTCTTTAGGTTTGGTGTGAATGCTAATAAGGAGGCTGGTAAACTGCCCATCACAGTTAATGGCACACAATGGGCATGCAAAGAAAGACAATTTGCCTCCATTTCTTCCATTTTCTTTCTACATTTATTCAATATATGGTCTATTTGTCCAAGGTCTAGGTTAATTAAAGATTAGAAAATACAATTAGAAAAATACAGACAGACAATTAGAAATAAATGGGAACAATCACTTGGGCATGGAGAGAGACTAAAGACAAATGTACTTAACAAACCACCGGGAAGAAAAAAGAAAAAAAATAAATAACTACTTATGTGGCTTTATCTACTATTTCTTCTCTGAGTTTTTGATTTATTCCTTAAACCTTGCCATTCAGGACATAATCTCTAGGCTTTTTCATTCATATGAGCCAAAAAGTCCATAAAACATAGTGATATTAATTTTCCTATCATACAAATATGAATTTTATATGCCTGAAAGTATGGTCTGAACTGATAGGGTACTTAGTTGGTGGGTGAACATGGTAGATTATCTAGTTATATTGATATGAAATTGAAATATATATATAGTAAAAATTTGCACAAAATTATATGTTTTGCTTGAAAAACATAGTTCACAAGAGACTGGTTTTAATGACAAATTATTTCAATGACTCAAACAGTAGATGGTAGAAATTAAAAATATGAAGCATTCACTGGTTTGCTTTTCATCATATTTTATTAAATTTTATTAGGAAAGTTACTGATTATGGTTACAAATATTTTTAAATTTTAGAATTAAATTGTAAGAAAGATATGAAAATTCAGAATATAATGCATTGATACAGCTTCTGAGAAAATATTATCCTTAACAAATTGAACTAAACTTTGACATATTCCTGGAAATACCTAGGACACTGGCTTTTCCAAGAATCTTTCTGAAAACTTTAGGATAAAGCAAAACATAATATAACTGGAAGAAATCACTCAGAACACTGCAATATATGTTAAAGATATATTTCACTGGATATATTTTAAGATAATTTAAATATAATTATTTTAAAATGAAATATTTAAAAAGGTCTAGCTGTCTATTGGACTTAGATCACAGGAATCCTGGTTGGAAAAATACCTGTTAGGTTATTGTGTTCATCCTTCTGCTTGGGCAGGATATGCCTCAATCCCAAGAGAGAGGAGTTAGCACTTCATATTTGCCAAGAAAGCATAATATCTTATAGGGTGCATAAGAGAAACCTAGTTAGAGCCAAGTCAATATAGTGTTTGACTTCTATCCAATAAATCCTTCAAAAAAAAATAAAATAAATGTGCTTCTGTCATTTCAACTACACAGATCCTGGCAACGACATTCTGTTCTACTTGGAGCATTTGCAAAATCTTATCAAGAAAACTATCCAATAAGAATATATTTCGGTGCTATTTAAGGAAAGAAAAGTAGAAGAATATATCTTAAATTTGAAAGAATTAGAATGAATGTGTTTCTGCAATATGTTGAAAGTATAAAAGATGTTAAACCACAAATGATAAATATTTCTGAAAAAGATGATCTATTCCATTTACTAGAACAACTAGAAGTACAACTTGTGCACATGGGAGCATAATAAATCCTACTCAATGAAGATGAACAGTAGGAGATGGAAGGCTTTAAGGTAATGTGAATAATATCAATACGATCTGTTCAATATTTAAAGCCTTTCACAAGCACAAGGACTTATTATCACATAGATTATTGCTACTTGATTGAGGATAGGGAAGTCTATTAACTCTTCAGCATCCCTCCATTTGTACATCTCTGTTCATAGATTATTAGTTTCCTTTGCTCATTCTTTTTTCTCATCCCATTTTTTAAGAACCTTGCCCACCATTGTGTTTTGCTTGAAACTCACAAATGTTTTTCTTTTTTTTAAATTAATTAGTTGTCAATATTGAAAAATTTGACTAATGTCCAGAGATTGACAATTTCTTGACAAATTGTATAACTGGAAAAATTGGTGACAGCTAATTGACAGCACCCCCTTAAAGGCATTTGTTCTGGAGACCTCAGCAGCCTCCATCACGTGCTTTGAATCCTGACTCTGAGTCTCAGTGTCAGTGGCCACTTACAGTCAGCAGATGCTATTGTTTATTTTTTAACGTCTGCATTGCTTTATTAATTTATACCACATGACTGGCCCTAGAAGAAACTTGAGCTTGAAAATTTAATCTCCAAGTTTGAATTTCTTTATTACTCTCTTTAGGAAAATTTTCTCTTTTTGTTCTGTGCCATCCTTTTGGTTGAGATCAAGGACTTCTAGGTCCCTAGTTAACAGCTATATGTATGCTGACAAATACACAGTATCCTCTGCCTGAAGTTTACACTTGAGTCCCAGACATTTTCTCTATTCCTCTGCGGGATGCTTTTATTTTATAACATATAGGAAGGTCCAATTCAAAATGCACACATGTAATCTTATTATATTACTTTTTTCAATGTGCTAATTCTTTCCTCCATGACTGCCTAAGGTGTGGTGCAGCCAAACACCTGGAGGTCCAACCCAGAATCTTAGGAGGTATCCATGGATTTTACCACTTCTCCAATCTGTGCACACATAATCCACCATGAAGGCCTTGCAATTATAAATCTCTTTAAAATCCCTTTACTAGTTTCTGTCTTCATTATCTCTCCTTTAATCCAAGCCACTATCATATCATCACTGTATATTAATATCTGGTGTCATTTGAATGACAAAATAGGCTTCAAACTGGCATCCTCACCTCAAGCTGTGTTTTTCTTCAAAGTTCAACACTAGTAGAGTGATCTTTCAAATAGATAAATATGCTAATGTAAGTGCTCTATGTAAAACACTGTAATATTTTCCCAATTCTCTTTGAATAAAATCAAAATTCCTAAATATGTCTTATGCAGCCCCAAATGATCTGGACCTGACTGATTTCTCCTGGAATTCCTGTTCTTCTCTTAGCACCCCTATACTCAAGGAATTACATCTTCATTTAAGTTACTATAGTACACTAAACCTTTTTTTAGCTCTGGGCATTCATTCCTTATATTCCCACTGTTTAGACTCCTGTCTTCTTGTCGCAGAGATAATTCCTGCTTCTTATTCACATCTTAAATATTATTTTCTTATGGAAGTCTTCATTGATTTTTATGTACTAAGTGTAAGCCTTTGTTGTCTGCAGATATTTTATTCCTTTAGTATAGAACTCCCATATTTATATTCTAGTATCTATAATTCCTATTAGACTACATGTATATGGAAGATAAGAGTAGCATCTGTTTTATTGACCATTTATCTCTAATAACTACCTCAGTGCCTGACAACTATTAGTCATTCAGCAAATATTTGTTGCACAAATTATGGTACTTGTAAGAAAATATTCATACATTGCACCAAATAAGGTCTCTAGTAAAACCTCAGTTTTCTTGAGGTTTGGTATGTGCAAAAATAAGTTCTAATTATTTTCTTTCTATAGTCATAGCTTTCATTAAAAAGCAGATTTAAAAAGTTGCTTCTTTCAGTGATCACATGCACAACTGTATTTTTGTAATTACAGAAGGATGTAGAAATTTTTTATAAAAAATATTAAAAATATAATAATGGCATAAGAGAGGCATGACACTGAAAATTAGTTGATTTCTTGCTTTCAATTTTCAGTCAACTTCAATTCACTGTTCATATTTCATTTACTTCTTTCCTACAAGTCTGCTTGGTTGGTAGGGTTGTCTGCTAGTGAGTCCTAAAACCAATCTTATTCCAAAACATTTGCAAAAATCTCTTTGACTGAATGAAAAAACTTAAACTATAATATAGAAAGGTTTATAACTAGCAGCAATTATAACCATGCACTCCTTATCCCAAGATTATTTATCATGAAATCACAGACCTAGGAGCTATCTCCTAAGAGATAAAGACTGTTAACCTTTACTAAAATGTGCTGCAGTTGCAGCCATAATGGTTGTTAAGAGCAGGAAAAGAAGTATGAGATAATCACCAGTGAGGATTAACAGTTGAGATCAAAAGTCCACAAGCATTAAGAAATATTCACAGTCTTATTTGTAATGCCACTAGTCAACTGGTTGTAGGGTGCTGAGGAATTTAGAACTACTCCGTGTGATAAGGAAGATGGAAAAACAGTCAAGTGTCTGAGGGACTACAGAGTTTATGCATTATGTTGCACAAATATGCCCATAGAAATTAAGACATCTTTGAAGTTGGTAAGGTTAAAAAGCATGATAATATTCAGTGCTAAGAAAATAATACTCTAAGGTTGTATTATTGAATAGTAAAATACCTTCAATTTCTCAAAACCATAAAACTATCCATACCTAAAAACTCCTCCGAAAGACTCCTAGAATTGATATATAAATTCAGTAAATTCTCAGGTTATAAATCAATGTATGCAAATCAGTAGCATTTTTATACACTAATAACAGCCAAGCTGAGAGTCACATCAAGAACTCAGTAACATTTACAATAGAGGCAAAGAAAATAAAATACCTGTGAATATACTTACCCAAAGTGGAAGATCTCTACAAGGAGAACATTGGAAACTAAGAGGGGTGAGGGAGCGAGGGGATGAGGGATCAAAAACCACTTATGAGGTACAACGTACACTATTCTGGTAACGGGTACACTAACATCCCTGACTTTAGCATTTTACAATTCTTAAAAAAAAAAAAAAAGGAAAAAAGGAAAAGAAAAAAGAAAATGAGAAAAAAATGGCTTTGTTTCTTTAAGTAGAAAAATACTTCACTAGAGAATATTTGAGTAGTTTATAGAATTGTTGAACTTTCTAGAGAACAGGATTAAGGCTTAGGAAACATGTTGTAAACACTATCGGAGATCTAAAAGATGAAAATACCACTGCCCTCCTACTCAGCAGTTAAATTCCAGAGGAAATAGCAGCCATGGCGTCTCCATGAATACCATCTCTGCATGTGCACGAAACTTTGCTAACCCAGATACTAATTAATGATCAATGCTTCTGCTGCCACTATTACAAAGCAAATAGATTATGTCCAGTGCTTAATTTCCTCAATTACTCACTCAAGAATTTAAAAGCCCTAAAAGGTATGTTTGTTATGTGTCAACTTAACCACCTCTGTACTAGCTTCCAAAGAGGCTGATGAACTTTCTATTTTACCTTGAGCAAGCAGTAACATGAGCCTAGGAATTTTCTCTTATATTAATAGTAGCAATTTACAGTCTTATTACAGTTAACAAAAGCTAGAGCTAAAGGCATCCAAAGTTTATCAATTCAAAATGTTTGATTGCTTGCTTTATCAAGACTGTAACTATACATCTTTTACCACTTGAAATTTAGTACAAATTTGACCTTACACATGTAAGGTTATCACATTACATTTAGTTACCCTGTCCTCTTGTTTTTGGTGACCTTGGCAGTTTTGAGGAATTATTGGTCAGGTATTTCCTAGACTGTCTCTTAATTGGGATTTGTCCATTGTTTTGCTTATGATTAGACTGAGGTTATGATTTTCGGGAGAGGAAGATCACAAAGTAACATACCATTTTTACTATATCGAGTGTACATATTATCAACCTGGCTTATTACTATGGATACTAGTCTTGATATCCTGGTTGCAGTAGTGTTTGCCAGTTTTCTCCATTGTAGAGTTACTCCTGTATATCCCTTTTCTTACTGTTCTCTTTGTAAATAAATCAATATGTGCAGCCCACACTTAAGAAATTGGGAGTTATATTCCATTTCACTGAGGGTGGAGTAACTAATACATAAATTGTTTGGAATTGTTTGGCATGGGAGATCTCTTATCCTCCAAGTATTTATTTATTAAATCATTTATATTAGTATAGAATCTGGATATTTATATCACACTTTGAGCTATAATCCAATAACACTTTACTTATTTTGATGCTCACGTTGTTCCAGCTTTGGCCATCTGGAAGCTTGAATTTTGTAATCCACTTAACATACCTCTATCATTGTAGGGTTTTAAAAATTTGTTTCCTTGTTTTGAAAATTCCCTTACTTTCTAACACTATGAGATTCCCCAAGATCATTATGTATATTTTCTGTCCTAGTCCTCGAATCAACCACGTCTCCAAGGAGCTCTTGTTCTTTTAACTGGAAAATGGTATTAAAAACCAAGACCTGGGTGCTAGGTTTGCTCTTTGCTGCTATGAGTTCTTGCATTTAGGCCCTCTCAGCTGACAAAGCATGAAAACATGTGTGTGTGTACTTGCTCATGTATATACACAAATCTATAAATATTTCTATATATAACCATCTATATTTATGTGAAACCAAATATGAGGTCATAGTGACATCTACACCTCTATCCAATACCATATGGATTATTCTAGTTTTCTTCTTTTGCTTAAACTCTAACTTCCCACTTCAATAGTGAGAAATGGGGCTCCTCCCATTTGCTAGATATCTACTCAGTTGTTGAATTCCAGTGGACATGTATAGTGGTTTCAGAATTGCTAACTCTGTCTCCCATGAGATACCACTTTATCAGCTAACATGCATGCTTGTGTATGTTATGTATAGTTCCTTTGGATGTGATTCTTACAGACTCCACTCATTTCTAAAGTTATTTTGGTCAGCACACCTGTCCTACATCCCTATCGGTGATGTTTTATACATTTATAATACGTTTAGATTATTTTGTCACATTCTGCGTTCTATCCTAGGATTCCTCAACCTCTAAAGTGATTTTTAAAATTTTGCATACAGTATTTCACTCTTTGTGTAGTAGAATTATATGGGTTTAGACAGATTATTTTTAAAAACTTCTGATTACTATCAAGAAAAAACTTAAAAACTAATTGTCAAAGTGATTCTGGATTGTTATAATTTTCTATGATCTTCCACATTTCTATTGATCACTGCTTTGCACTTTATGATGTCACTTATTACAGCTACATATGAACAATACAAAGAATATGGCAACTTCTGTGGCCAAGAAATATAATGACCAGGATATTTAAGCATTTTTCTTTGGCTAAACAAATGAATGAAATTAAATAAAATTAATTGATTTAATAAAGGAATTGGGTAGCCAGAGAGTAACATAGCGTTAAGGAAGCACGTGAAAGCAGAAGTTAAAGAAAGGGGTACTGAGAATCAGTACACTGAAAGAGGAAGTGGGAACACTGGTTTAGCTGTCAATTTAATAGACTTTGTATAAGGTACACTTTAAGATTTTATTAATGGTAAAACTTATTAAGACCTGATGGAATAACCCCAAAGCAAATTCAACTTACTATGTGAGATTCAGATTTGTTTTGGTTCAAGGCTTCTTTTATCAGAGTAAGACTAAGCTGCTATTGTCCCACAAATAACCATTACAGAGGAAGCTAAGGACATATGAATTCTTCATGCAATTTTATGTATAATGTACTGTTTGACTCCTTGTGTCATAATCTATATGGGAGAACTATGGAATGCATCCACTTCGTATACTTCTCTGTAAAGTAAATAGATAAATCTTTAGATAGCAATAGTTGGGTTAATCTAAAAACAAAAGAGAATCTTGAATTAGAGGCCTATGAAAATCATTGAACTATTTATTAATTTAAATTTCCTTATCATAAATCCTGGCTATGCATGTAACCACCATTATAACATTTAACAAGGTAAAAATTTATGAAGAGGTAAATATTATAAAATGTGCACTGAATTAGATAAGCCAAAGCAAGCAAACCATAGTTGAGAAGTATATTTTTATATGGAAAAACAGTGAGTAAACTCTAAGAGGGGTTAGTTGGCTTATGTACTGAAAGAATGAAATTGTTGGAAAAACTGAATAAATTATAATAAAGCTAAAGACAAATCTCAACTCTGAGTAACAGTGGAATGAGAAGGAAAAAAAGAGAAGAGGCAAAAGAGAATGAGTCACTTTGAAATATGTTTTTACTGATACAACATTAAGGACACACAGTCTTTGCCCCAAAATATTATTTTCTTAATGTCTTAATGTAAATATATTTTGAAATTACAATTTATTTTTATTTATAATTCATAATGATAATACTACTGATAATGTACTAAGCACTTACAATAAGTCAGGCATTGTGTTAATCTTTTTCTAGACATTACTTCATTGAACTCTCAAAGTATATTTTAAGGCTGGTTTAATTATATCAAGACATTTCCAGACGTAGGCACCAATTTAAAAAGTTTCCATGTTTGCAGTTCATGGTCACATAGTTAGAAAATTTAAATTCAGTATTTAAACCAAGGTTTTACTACAAAACTCACTCTTAAATACTATATTCATAGAAGCATACATTAAGTCTACTAAAAATGTTATAGTCTCCTAGAGTTCATAATTTATTTACTTACCACCACAAGAAAGATAAAATTCCCATAGGATCAAAAAGCATAGCTGTTACCAGCATGTCTTTGGTTCTCCTGAAATGAGAAGCTTCCAAGTATTCTTCCTGGCATATGCCATATAAAAAAAGAGCATGTTGAGCACATGGCCATAGTAGGCATTGATCCATATGGGTAATGTGTATATGCACGTACACTTGAGTGTATATGGGGTAGTATGCGTGTGCCTGATGGTGTTGGTGAGAAGTCATCTATCCTTGAGAATCAATATTTTTCTGGAAATTTTTCTAAAATAAATGTTTTTAAAAATATTTCAAAATCATATTATACCCTGTAATATAGTATTAATGATGAACAAGGAAATCATGCATGAAGGGGTGGAGATGGTTTTTAGAGCTCCTTCTTTCACATGGAAACTTGTGAGCCACCTAAAATATATAAAAAGAATAGTATGAGACTATATAGTTCTGATTCCTTTTATGGGATATAATTTGGGAGAATCTGTACTCCAACCATCACCTGTAACATTTAAATTTTTTTCCATGTTAAGACCTATGGCACATAAAATATCTATATAAGAATACTATCTTAGTTTGAAGAAATTCAATGGAAAAGAAAAACATATTTGTCTTATATTTCTCTCTGACAAAATATGCTTCAATTTATATTCTGTTAAATATAGTAAATTAATAGCAGCTGTTTGCAATGACCTTTTATAAGAAATAGAGGGACAGAATTGCAGTGGAATTTGGAATCACAGAGTTTGGAATATTTCTTTGGCTTTGTCTCCATTCAGTTCTATAAGACTTCCCAGCACTCTAATATTCCACACACATCTGAATTCCCTGACATTGTTTTACGCATGGTTGCGTGTGATACTGCCATTCATCTATCCCTTCCATGCTCCATGGTTTCTACTGTTGCAAAGTTGAAGACAGCAATGATCATATCTAAGCTTTGCAAATAAATTGCAGCTACTGAACCTGCAGTGGTACGAGATTGACACTCTTTATTCAGTGTGCTTATATTGGATATTCCAACTCTAAGCTGGCGCAGCCACTGTTATATATTCTGTGATTTAAAAATGCCTTAATCCATATCCAACATCCTCTCCACACTTGCACTTTGTACTTCTAATGCATTACAGATATCTTAAGGAAATAGTTTTATTCTGCTATCTACTCTCCTAAGACTTCACACATGAGTCTATGAAGCAGGAGCTAATGCCAATCTAAGAAATTAACAATGAATTTCCCTTAGAATCATCCACCTGTGGCCCACTTTGGATAGACTTTCAACACCCCAACTGGCCCTTCTCTTGGAAAGATCTTTTTCAATTAAGGCCCTTCTTTCCCTCTTGCTCATTGTTACCTGATGGTCTTATTCTACAGACTGTCCAAACATGACCTTTCCTCTCACCACCGTCCTCAACATGTCAGGGAAATACTGCTGGCATCATAGATAAAATATCACCACAGTACTGAATTAGCAGAATGAAGTCTTTATCACCTTACACTGGGATCAATGATTTCTTTAGTTCTATCTCCATCATCAAACATTAGGAAAAAATAAATAAAAGTGGGGTGAATATTATTATATTTCTACTGTAGTTAGATATTCTTTTTCTTGTCTTAGCCAACTACAGGGAATGTTGCCTCTATACCATAAACACTGTTGTAGATGTCTACTTGTCTGAGATTCCACATTTCTTTTGGTAAATTTTCCTGGGATGTATAAAGGAGGGGTATCTAGAGTAGAATTATATGGAAGCTGAGAAAATCTCAGGACACAGAAGCACATCTCTCCTGCTGAACGGTCTTTGGGTACCTCTCCCCAGACAGTTACAAGAATGACAACTAATATAGCACTAGCAGTGTGCGCACAGAGGATGCTCAGTACCAACTCAGCTGTCATGGAGTTGGCTATGAGTGCACCTGGGTCTCTTAGTACTAGGGTAGGCTGAGCTTGCTCAGGTAGAGCTTTGTAATGTCTTCCTACTGCTTCTATTGATTCTCCCGCTTTCAAATAATCCCTATCTATTCTACCCCCAGCAAATGAGAACTTTACCTATTTTGGGAACATGTAAGTAAAAAAAAAAACATACGAGTAAAGATTTTTACAAGTTTTTCTTTTTTTACACTTTGACTCACCTTTGATAATTTTCAACTAAGATTTTCACCCCTTTGTCCACTGGTTTGGCTCTAGTAATTGTCCCCTAAAGCTATGAGTGGCACATGCCTGGGGCTATAGGAACCTGAAGAAGAATTCTTAGAATAAAAGTAAAAAAAAAAAACAAAAAAAAAGAAGCACAACTAGCAATAGATGAGCACCAGTGAAATCCTCAAATTTGTTCTCCACATAAGAATTACTCACTTTTTCTGAAAATAAGAAAAATCTCCTTGATATTAAGCAATGATTCTCAAGAGATGGAGTCCTACTCAGAGAGAGGAATACAACAGATTCACTTTGAGCACTTTTGCAGACCATACCTCCTCCCAGGTATGTACTCCTTAAGGCACATAGAGTTTTTCTCTCACTTCTCATCAGAATTATTATATTAATATTAATAACTGGAATATGTCATGTCATTCAGGTTTTTTGACTTCTACTAGTGTAAAAACACAATCATGAAAACCACATAAACAATAAAAGAAATAATAATAAAACAATGACAAAAATTATGGCATTTGCTAATGATTTTAAAATAATGACTTAAGTAAATGAATAATTTGTTTGGCATTTTGTATAAACATAGCTACTGACTCATAAGGTAATTTGTTTTAACTTTTCTCTCGTGATAGGGAAATGGTAAAGATAGCAAATACACACTGTACAGACACCCATATACAAACACCTTATTAGTTCTGTTTCTTTGGTGAACCCTAACAAAATATGTAATTGGAATATAGTCTAACTCATTATGATTTTAAATATAAAATTATGGAAGTCCTAAGTTCTGTAAAAGAGAGTTCTATGACAATGAATACAAAAGGATATCTACCTACATTGGTGGTAAAAAATATGCTTTATTGAACAAATAAAACTTAAGATCTGAGGATAAATGAGGAAGTAACTAGGTAAAGGATGGCAATGAAAAGAGAATTTCAGACAGGGAGTAACATGTGCAAATATCATGAAGATCCAACAAATGCACACAACTGTGATGTGAAAGAGGACAATGTACTCTACAAAGGGCAAGGAAGCCAGTGGACTTCCTTGAAAGGGCAGAGAGTAATGAGGGAAATGTAGCATGACGGTACTCCAGGGTTAGGCAGAAAGTAGCCCATACATGCCCTTTGTTCATTGTAAAGATATTCACCTCTAGGACAATGAGATGATACAGAGATACCTTAAGAAAGAGGGTAACATGGTCAGATTTGCACTTTGAAAATATCAAAACAGTGCTTATAGTTGAGTCTTACTGCTCGCATGTGGCTAATGTATGAATTGTTTTATATTTAATCTATTTGATGGATATATAGATACTTCTTTAATCACATTAGTACACATATTTTCATGATAATAAGTACTGAGATCTACAGGTTTAAAATAATTCATTGTCTTTGTTCATGGATACAAAAAATGAAAGATCATATATCTGAAGTATATGAACTGCATAAAATATTATTTCAAAATGCATTTCAAATAAGACCTTTGATTTGGTATAAGCACTCCAACATTCCAATCCTACTAAATCTTTGGATTCTTTTCTCTACATTATACCAAGAAATCTTTGACATTTCATTTCTATTTAATGTAGGTCACAGTTTTCTTACAGTTTTAGAAAATCAACATAGCAAACTGTTGGAGCCATTTCCAACTGTTCACGCTAGCACATGATAAAAAACATATAATACAAAGAATTTGTATACACATAACATAATAAGCTCAGAGAGGTCATTTAGAAAAACGGACAACCGACTTAATGGCAAAGCAAGCAAAAAATGTAAATAGCAAAGAAAATGAATGCAAATGGATGATTAACACATTAAAATAAACTCAACTTCATAGTAATTAGCAAAAATCAAATATAAACAAAAATGAGTGTTTTTTACTTATATTGTTAGATGTTAAAATATTTCATAATAGTCACATATTCTTGTCAGAAGCGTCAATTAGTGCAATTTAGAGGTGAGAAGCAAAGGATATATAATCCTATATACACTTATTTTTTATAGGTATCTTCCAGAAATCTTTTTCATATGTACATTGATGAGTGTTTGTGTGTTTAAGTGTGTTCAGTAAATAATTTTTGGAAGAAAATAAAAATATAAAAATAAGGAACACATCTATAGAAGTTCTTTAAACATAAACACCGCAAACACGTACCTACACATATATTATTTGTGTGTGTGTGTGTGTGTGTGTGTGTAAAAAGACCAAAAAATGCATGGGAAGAGAGAGAGAGAATGAAAGTGGAATCCAGTGGAATCCTTAAAATAAAATAGACATTTGTCCCTTTTGTATGTCTTTCTTTCAGCTTGTAAGCAGATGTGACAATTGGAGCTCTAGCAGCTAGTTATCTTTCATCAAGAGTTGATGCTGAAAATAAAATCTTTTTTTTTTTTTTTTTTGAGACAGAGTCTCACTCTGTTGCCCAGGCTAGAGTGAGTGCCGTGGCGTCAGCCTAGCTCACAGCAACCTCAAACTCCTAGGCTCAAGCGATCCTCCTGTCTCAGCCTCCCGAGTAGCTGGGACTACAGGCATGCACCACCATGCCCGGCTAATTTTTTCTATATATATATTTTTTTTAGCTGTCCATATAATTTCTTTCTATTTTTAGTAGAGATGGGGTCTCGCTCTTGCTCAGGCTGGTCTCGAACTCCTGAGCTCAAACGATCCGCCCACCTCGGCCTCCCAGAGTGCTAGGATTACAGGCGTGAGCCACCGCGCCCGGCCAAAATCTTATATTAAGATATTTGAGCAGAAATATAGAATCTGTGTCCACAGTGACAGTGGATCCATGATAACAATTCTGGACTAACCAAGTTTTTCATGCTTACATTGAAAAGGCACAAAAGTCTGTCACTGGGTCATCACAACTTCTGTGTAATCTTGAGCATCTGGCCCCTACAGAGGGAGAACACAGTCCTGCTTCGCTCAGAGCAGTCTCAGTTCATGCTTGTTCTCTATGTAAGGTCCTTTGTTTTCTAATATCTGGCTGGGGACACCAAGTGTCAGAAAATATCTTAGTAAAGTGTAGAGTTGTATCTAAGAATGATTGATTTTTTGGCTTCCTAATTAGATCCACATTGGATTGTGCAGACTAAATTTGATACTGTTGGTGGCAAAGTATAGACTGGAAAAAGAAGAATAGGTTTCAAGGGAAAGGCAGCACTTCTTAAAATGTTGGCTTGGGACCTTTGATTTTAAAATTATAATAGTGTCAATATCTCTATTCCCTTTTTAGTGCTTACCAAGATATTTTAAAATACTTTAATATGAATCATTTCAATCTAAAACAGTGTCATATTTAGAGTTACATATATTTAGTCTATTTTATGTCATTCCAAAAATATATACTTTGCACATGTACTTCAAGTAATTTAGAAAATGCTGACATTTTCCATGTCATTCTGTGCTTTCAGTTCTATTTTATGAATGTTTACTTTTAATATTCTCCCTTTTCCCCCTTTAGGCCCATGTTGCTGAGTTTATTGCAGAATATGATTTCCTCCATTCTGTAAATTCCCAATTCAACCATCTATGTTATTGTTATTCTTTCTTTCTTCCTCTCCTGTGCCCTGCATGCTTCCACCCTTTCTTCCTGCCCACTGCTTTCACTTCCTCACTAAAAGTTCAAGCCAGTACATGACTCAGCAATAAAATCATACACATTTACCATTTTCATTATTAATAATAAACTTGAGACCAAAAAATATTTTATATGAAATGGCATACTTTACATAGAGCTCACACAAATACAATGGATAATACCAAACTAGTCGCATGTAAACCTACACAAGGCTTGAGAACTGACCTTGAAAATACGTTGCTTTTCTGCAAGAGCTTTTCCTTCTTGATAATATATGGTCAATAAAATCCCCCATATGAAAACAGCTAGCTTTTATTTTTAGTTATAAAACAAAACGTTTATATAATGATCTAAATTTTCATAAGAATAGGAAAGATCATTTCAGGAGTGGAAGTGACTCTAGAGAAATGTCATTACTCTTAATTTTACAGAGGATAATTTTTTTTTAAATGCAAAGGTCACCGCTGTGATAGCTAAAGTATGATTTAAAAAAACAAGTTGATATGTAAAACAAGATTTCAATCATTAGTTAATTGCTTGATCCTAAGTAAGAGCCCAACCTCATTCTAGATATCTCAGCAGGTATTTTCTAGATTTAATCCTAGCTTTGATTGTGTTTTCCTTTAACTTCATAATCAATATCTCTGTGTTGCCTGCATAGGAATGAAGGATCTTCTGGCTCAATATTTATTTCCTGGCCAAACGTATTTTTCATTTCTTCCTTGAAAATGAAAACACCCAGGCTATTTTCCAAGAATACTTTGCTCCTCCCAACCTCCATACCTTTGATAATGTTATTTGTATCATTTATTTTCTGTCTGCCAGTTCTCATAATCTTTATTCAAACTTCAGTCTGTATCTATCTCCATAATAAATCTTCTCTTAATCATGTTGTATTTATCATTCTCCTTTGAACTGTGATAGCTTTTATTCACTAATTTATAGATAACTAGCATTTTTTATGTTTCAACATAACATAGTACATTTTGTTGCACATTGTACACTTAGGTCTTCCTAAGCATTTCTTAATTGCTTACTTCTCAATAAATCTTGTTGAATGATATTCACTAAGATTCATAGATCTATTACATTCACCTAAAATTGAACATTTATATTAATATATAATATAGCATTAGTTCTCTGTAATTATGTAGTTCTAGATTAATATTATACAGCCATAATTTCCTTTGTGTTAAGAAAATATTTAAAGTTTAGTGAGCTGGATTCACAGTTACATTGCAATATGTGTAGAAAACATATTGCATAAACTAGTATGTAGTTTTATGTCTTGATTTTAATAGCATGAAAAATCTCTGTAAGAATTGATCCTATAAAACTCCTAAAAAATTTTCATGTATGAGATAAAGCAATTTTTAAATGTGAAATGACTTTAAATGTGAAGAAGATATTAGAGCTTAATATTAAAGGATGCTTAGACAATTTGGGAAATTATGTAGATTTTGGTGGGAAACATTTTTAGTATGTATGTATGTATGTGTGTATATTCAGGGTGTGTCAATGAACTATGAACTATGAACACATGAACTATGATGTGAAAGCCACACTTAATGTTTGCAGAATGCAGAGCCAGTACAACTATGTGCAGCATTCCTGAATATGTTCAAATTCAGTATAGAATGTATCAATAGTCCATTGTTTTTTAAAGTTGATTCAAGTTTGCCTAATTAGTGCACTCAAATCAGATTCAATATCAAGTGTTTTCTTTACATATATATGAAAAATTTGGAAGAAAAATGTTATTTATCTAAAAAATTTTATGCCCATAGAAGTGACAAATTATGTATTTGAACATTCTTAATCTTTCTTTTTAAATAGCTTTGAATAGATTGAACCACCTTCTTATCAGGCAGATGTTTAAATGTACTCCTTCTTTATCATGTATTCACTTACTGTGAAATGAATTCTTGTAACATGGTTAATATTATCTGCTTAATATGTAGCAAGTACTTTTTAAAATTTTTCCATTGAGGATAATATACATTAAAGAGCATTAATCTTAGAGGTGCAGCATGATCAAGACACAAAACGCATAAGTCTAGCACTTAAGCGTATCCTTCATGTCTCATCCCAGTTAATACCTACCCAAAACCTAACTCCCCCCAACTCCCCAGCAGAGATACCTATTCTGATTTTATCACCATCAAGTTGTTTTATCTGTTCTTAAATAAAATCACTAAGTATATACAGTAAATATTCTTTTGTGCCTGACTTTTTCACAAAACATAATTGCTGTGAGATTGATTTTGTGGTCACTGACATAATTTATTCTTTGTTATTGCTGCATAGTATTTTCTTATATGTATACCATAATTTATTATAATTTTATTTTCTCTGTTTTTGAAAGTGAGTGTGAAGTTAGAACTACTAGAAAAAGTATAAGCAGCAATTAAAATGACATATTCTTTCAATTACAGTAAATAAATATGGTTTACTATTTACAAATTAATGCACCTATGAATAACTACCTTCTTTCTTCATTTTGATAAGTAAAGTTTTACATTTCTTTTAAGACTCCGGACCTGAGAAGTTATTCTATTCTACATAGCCTAATAATGACAGCAAATCACTACACTCCGCATATGTGAAGTGTAGAAGTGTATAGTGTCTTTGTGTGTGTTTTGTTGACCTAGATGTAAAAACCTAATTAAAATACAATCAGCTATATAATATATTTCATAGTCGGTAGGTATTAAGCATATGGAATATATTATGCGTGGATTTAGTAATCTGCATTGGCTCTCCTCTACTCAAGGGTGAAATTTTTGCTTTGACTCTTAACCTAAACGCTACAGCATGTCTATACTAACACTTCACTAACACACCATTTTTCTTGTGTTTTTCTAATTATTTTATTCTGCCACATTTTCCACATGAAATTAATGTACCAAGACAGTCAATGTTGTAAGAAAAACTTTGAACTCACCACCTTCTTGAACACAAAAGCCTTGTAATACCATTAAATTTTATCAACAAAACTTCCAAAATTACTTTGTTTCCTTAATAATTATGACCAAACAGATGGTTCAAAGTTTGTGGAGAGAAGGCAGAATGATTTTTCACTGCAGCACTTACTCCAATTCATTGTGAATACACATACTTTCTGCATTTGCATTCGCTGCGATGTTTAGCATGTCATTTCACTAATCTACCACAGACCCAATGGACATTTTTTGATATATCAGAAACATATTTTTGAGTAAGTTTTAAGAAACTAAAATACTCCCCTTTTCAACAGCTAGTATTTATGTAATGACATGACTATTTATTGAGGGACTACTGTAAACCAGGCACCTGTGAAGGAAGTTGGTGATATAAACCTGAATACATTATAGGCTGTATCTCCAAGTAGCTCATTACCTCACACCTTGGTATGATTTCAGCATACAGATTGTTATTGACAAAGTTGCATATGCAAATTCTAAGTGATGGCCCATCAAATGTAGAAAAAAATATAATAAAATAACACTTGCATGTAAGCTCACCTCATCAGTGCATGCCACTTGTCATAGTATCATTATACTAGGTAAGAAAACAAAACAACAACAAAAATAAAATCACATATGGAATCATTTCTATTTTTATATGCCTTTTCCACTTTTCATAGTTTTAAGAAATTCATTACCTTGCTATTAAAATCAAAGGACAGCAGATAATACATATTAATGAAGTTTATTTAAATATCACTCTATCACTCTAAAGTTTATTTAATCATTTGTTCTAATTATTATGTAATCATTGATAATGTATTTAAGTGAATTATTTAATTTAAAATTTATTAAATTAATATTGATCTATTCATTTTTATATATTGGTATGAAGAATGTTGAATATAAGGAGAGTGTTGACCAGGGTAGAAGTGCATCTTAAAGATGAATAGGAAGAAACAATGAACTTGCTACTGTTAATCAGATGAATCTTCCATTTTCCCTTATCTGTACTAATCTACCATTATGCAAAATATAAATTGTATAAAACTCATAAAGATACTAAGTTATTAACAATGACCAAATTTGTGCAATTACTAATTTCTTTACCACAACCATTTTTTACATCATTGTACATATGTGTACTTTCTAACGGACCAAATTCTCATATATCTTTCTTAAATGGATGTTTATTATCACATTTCAAATGCTTAAAAAATATTTGACAAGTAAATCAAATAAATTAATATACTATATTATTTCTTCTTTCTTTGTACATATTGTTGATCCTCATTCACAAATGTCATATTTATGAATTTTCCTCTCACTAAAATATATTTGTAACTCCAAAATCAATACTCCCTGGCTTTTTGTAGTCATTTGGGGCAATGTGTAGAGTAGTGAAAATTTTGATGCACGTGTTCTCCACTGAAATCAAACAAGGTGATGCTTTCCCTTGTTCTCCCTTGTTTCAGCTCCCATTCTGTAAACAAATTTCCTTCCTGTGGTCTATTGTGCCACTTTTATTTTTCATTTATTTAGGATGGGGGGGTTGTTTTTGTTTTTGTTTTTTTGGTGATTCCACTGTTTAAACTAGCCCCCAAGCACACTGCTGAAGCACTATCCAGTGTTCCTAAGCTCAAAAAGTCAGTGATGTGCCTTACACAGGAGATACAGTTAGATAAGCTTCATTCCGGCATGAGTTATATGCTGTTGGCTGTGAGTTCAATATTAATGAATGAATAATAAGGTAGATCCAGAAAAAGGAAGAGAAATTTGCCTATCTGTATGTAAGACTGCTCCAGAAGTGTTACAGTAACATCTATAATGGGGGATGAGGCTATGGAAAACATAAAAAAAACAGCTAACTTTGTGGATTCAAGAGATGACGACTGATAATAAAAACAAAGTGGACAGCATTGTTGTGGGGCTGAAAGCCAAAGAAATTTATGGCCACATTACCCAGGGTCATGAAAACGTTAAACCCTTCTTGGCTAGCACTGGCTGACTCACACTTTTCAAAAGGCAACATGGCTTGAAAAATGTTAAACTTCCATATGAGGCAGGTTCTACTGATCAAGAGGCTGCAGAAAAATTTAAAAAATACCGACTAAGTGTGAAACAGGAAAAGGGTTATGTGTAAGAGCAGGTTTTCAACGTTGATGAGGTTGACTTGTTTTACAAGAACATTGGCAAACAAACCTATATAACGCACATGGCCTTCAAAGCCCCTGGCTTTAAATCCTTCCAAAAACATGCAATTAATTATTTGTAAGAAATATGTATTAAATAAGGTGCTTTAAACAGAAACACACATAAAACAAGGTTATATATTGATTGGTTGACAAAAATGTCATGACCAGAGGGAAACTAATCCTGTATTTTCCCCAGGAGCAATGGTTTTGTATTTGCTTATTCAGTGTTTGCAACAACTTTATAGACTATAGTAACTACCTATATTGTGAATAATAAGAAGCAGTTATATTCTTTTTAATAGCCACCTAATAGTCCACTTTTTGAATGTAGCAAAAACAGCTGATATAATCTTCCCACTATATTTCCAGTGCTTTGACCACACTTGCTATTTCCTGATAATCTTTAGGATGTCTTCAGATCTATCCTGCTTTGTTCTCATTTGTTTTCACTCTAGGAAATCTCAGTTCTAATCTCTGTTTTTATTTGTGACCAGGAAGTATAAATACATCCCATTTGTTTATTTTTGGTACTGTCTCTACATGTTTCCCTTTCCATTTCTGAACAGCATCATTTAAGGTTGGGGATTATGATAATGTACGTTAAAGTAATCTATAAACTAAAATACACCACAGAGATGTCTGTTATTTCTTTAATATCAAATTCTTTTTGACAAGGTGTCAGGAAACTATGGCTAACAGACAAAATGCAGCCTGCAAAGAATTTTTATAAATAAAGTTTTATTAGAAAAATCCATGGCCATTCATTTATCTATTATTTATGGCTACTTTTGAACTACAATGACTGAGTTGTAGAATTCTAGCAGAGATTGTATGGTCAAAGCATGAAATATTTACTCCTTGGCACTTTACAGAAATAGGTTATTGTTCTCTGACAAAACTTCATTAAATAAGATGATATTTCCTCTTCAGTCTCTCATCTAGTACATATCAACTCACTGATTTCTTATTTTAATGGGTCTATTTAGATACCATTAGCAATGATGGTATCATTATCAGTTCTATGATATTTATAAATATGCTATAAAATGATGTTAAGAATCAATTTACAGTTTTTCTGGAGGTAGATAGGGCCCGTATAAAATAGTGTTAAAATTTCAATATTGAATTTCTATATTCTTTCACTCATTTAATCAATTTATATACCCCTGATTTAATCCTTAACATGCTTCACATTCTCCACCTAAGTTCCATGGTAGCTATGAATAAGGAACATAGCCCATCTGAGCTTGAGTAAGATGTAGAAATGTTATCTACTAGTTCATGCTATTGTAAGTGTGAGGAGAGTTGGTAACACATGCCAGGCTCTCATAAATAATTATCATTATCATCACCGTCAGATTAATTATATTTTAAAGACTAAAAACATCTGAATCACTTACAACAGAGCTTCACACTTGGTAAGCAATAAATATTAGCTAAAATTTGAGCTTTATATATAACTATACTCTTTTCTACTTTATTCTTTCCAGAATGATGAAAATCGCTAAAATTCATCTCTCTCATTTTAAGATTATTTCATTATTTTGTTACATCAGTTATCTGAAGTTTGCATTTTATTTTCTTATTTTGGGAAAAATTTTTCTTTTAGGTTCAATTATTTTTATTCTGAAGAGAAAATTTCCTTGATTTTGTTTCCATTATATAAGAATTTATATACCTTTTTATTTACCAAATTTCTGTTTATTATGATGTTCTGTCAGTGAATAGAAAGGATTTTTTGGTTGACATAGTATTATAGATCCCTTATCTAGGATGAATTATATTCACTTTCCTGTATATATGGACAAGATAAACAGAAACATTTACACAGAAGTAAAGTGTGGCCTATATATCTCTTTCATTTTATATAATCCAAATTTCATTTTCCAGCTATCTGTGCCCCCATTCATTCCCTGACATAATTCATATTCTAAAATAGCATGAATTTTTGACTTATCCATGGTATACAAATATTTCTCTAAAAAAACTGAAAGATAATCACAAGGCAAACCATACTCTTCAAAGAATAAGGATGTACCTTCACAATAAAAAAAGAGAAGAATGTCAAAGTGAAATGTCAGAGATATCAACTGTCAAAGTTAGTACTTAAGGAAATTAGATATTCCATACTTAATAACTTAACATTTTTTAAAGAAATGTTGAATAAGAGATAGTTTTAAGGTTAGGATGATGTTTACAATATGACTAGGAAACATTTGATCACCTAGGATCTCCCCTCCTTTCAACTACATGCCAGCTCCCCAAAAAATGTTTCATAAGATTTGACAAGGATTTTGGAAAAATGTAAATTCATTAAAAGTTTGCAAAAATATAAAAAGGCAACTTGGAATTATTAGTGTAAGTAAATTCCTATTTGTTGAAGTTGGCAGTAGGATATTGAGTACTAAACTCTACTGCAACTATTGTCACTATCAGAAGCAGGATATTGGGATGCGTACACCAGAGGTATAGTTTAGTACACTCTTTCTCTTTCTCTGTTTATGTTATATTCACGAGCATCATAAGCTATGGAGTGGAAGTGGACATGAGACGATATGCAAAATCATTCCATATTATACTTCCCAGAACCTTCCAAAGAATGAGCACTAATTGTTAATAAACCCTAATAAAAATAGTTACTATTAAATATCTACTCTGTATCACATGCTATCTTTGTTATTTTACAAATATGATATAATCTACACAACCACAATATGACGCAGTGCACATATAACTTTGAAGTAAGATTTGGACACAAATCATAAGTTTGCTGCTTAAACATATCTGTCTAATCATGAACAAGTTAGATACTATCTGTAAGTATGTGTTTTGTCATCTGTTAAAATAAAGAAAATATTATTTCCCTGTATAAATTAATTATTCATTAAAAACTGATAGTTTTGATTATATATGCACACATATACAGTTAATAAGCAACAGAATTTGGTCTATATTTCTCCATAGTTTGTCTGTATAACAGTTTTAAGCATCTTTTACATCTTCTGTTTTATTTTAAATCATGCATGATAGTTTGTTTACTCACGAAAAAATAGATCAGACATTCTTTTTTCATTTGAGTTCCAATAATAGCATATCTTTGCTAATTTTCATCCTTGGGAAACCTTCCCCATTGTGTCAGCTATAAGTGTGTGTGTGTGTGTGTGTGTGTGTGTGTGTGTGTGTGTGCGCGCGCGCGCGCGCGCGCGCGCGCGCATGCTCTTTGGTGTTCATGAAAACATTCCTGCACAGTTGGAAGCACCTTTGTGGTATCTTCAGGATAGTTATAATAGAAGGTTATAAATGGCCTGGAAACACTTGCCCTTCACAAGGTTATCCACTAAATAATAACTACTGTAAAGAGCTTAACAGATGAGACTCTGAAGGGGCTCAAACTCTACCTCTCAAGCTAGACCTTTTCTGTTTGGAAATCGCTTAAATATCTTCATAAATAAGGTGTAGGACTTTACTGTTCTTACAGAAATTGATTTAAGTGTTCTCACTATAATCAATTTAGTTTTTTCTCCTTTTATTTATGAAATACACTTATGTATAATAGTGAATATATCTTCTGAGGGGAATTATAGATCATCCACAGTACTAATAATTTACATTATTTAAGCACACAGATGCAGGGTATGCGTTTTCAAGTTAGAAACTCTTCATAAAGAAACTCAGTTGCCAAAATAAATTTAAAGCATTTAAATGTAAAGAAAACACCAATTATGTCCTATAATTTAGAATTTTAAAATTGTAAAATAATAGGATTGCAATTCATAGCAGTAGTTCTCTAATTACCTTCTATAAATTAACTATAGAACCATTGGGGTGAACAGACATTTACTTTTATATTTTACGTTACATTTACATTTTACCCGAAAACTACTGTTTATAAATTCTACTCATCAGGACATGGAACATTCTCCAAGATTGATCATATTTTAGGCCACAAAACATGACTCAACAAATGCAAAAAAACTGAAATTGTACCATGTATCTTCTCAGACCACAGTGGAATAAAATTAGAAATCAACTCTAGGAGAAACACCCAATTCTACACAAAGTCTTGGGAATTAAACAACCTGCTGCTGAATGATTATTGAATTACAGATAAAATTAAGATGCAACTTAAAAGATTCCTTGGGAATTGCATTGAATCTGTAAATCACTCTGGGTAGTATGAACATTTAGCAATGTTAATTCTACAAATCCATGAGCATGATAACTTTTTGTACTTGTTTGTATCATCTGCTATTTCTTCCCTCAGTGTTTTGTAGTTCTCTTTGTAGAGAAAGAAACAGGATCCATATCTCTCACCACTTAAAAAATTAATTCAAGATGTATAAAGGAGTTAAATGTAAGGCATGCACAAAAAAAAAACTGGTACAAAGAACTCAAGCAAATCAGCAAGAAAAAAATCAAACAATCTATTAAAAAGTGGGCAAAAGATATGAACAGAAGCTTTTCAAAAGAAGATAGACAAATGGCCACTACACATACGAAAAATGCTCAATGCCACTAATCATCAGGGAAAGGCAAATTTAAACCACAATGAGATATCACCTTACTCCAGTCAGAATTGCCTTCAATAAAAAGTCCCAAAACAGTAGATGCTGGTGTGGATGCAGAGAGAAAGGAATGATTATACACTGTTGGTGGGACTGCAAATTAATACAACCTCTATGGAAAATCCTCAAAGAACTAAAAGTGTACCTACCATTTGGTCCAGCAATCCCACTACTGAGTATTTACCCAAAGGAAAATAAGTAATTTTATCAAAAAGATACCTGTACTCAAATATTTATTGCAGCACAATTCACAATTGCAAAGATGTGGAATCAGCCCAAGTGCCCATGAATTGATGAGTGGATTAACAAAATGTGGTATATGTATACCATGGAGTACTACTTAGCCATAAAAAAGGATATATTAATACCTTTTGTAGCAATTTTGATGGAATTGGAGGCCATAATCCTAAGTAAAGTATCTAAGGAATGGATAAACAAACACCACATGTACTCACTAATAAATTGCAACTAACCAATGAACATAGATGGTTATGAAGAAAAACTCAAGGCAAATTAACCAGGGGTCAGTGCGGAGAAGAGGATAGGTGAAAACCTACCTAACAGGTATGATGAACAATATCTGGGTGATGGGAACGCTGATAACCATGACTCAAACATTACAAAAGCAATTCACATAACCAAAATTATTTGTACCCCATAATACTTTGAAATAAAAAAAAATTAAAATTCAACTGAAAAAACAAAATTTTTCAATCTAATGAAACTGACCATAAAGAAATATGAAATTAAAAAATGATTTGATAGATGAATAATTGAACACAATATCTTCATGAAAACTTACCTGTGTATATTAAACTATTTAGTAACTTTACTTTAGAAATCCACCATTATCTCTAATTTTACTTCCAAAATTCCATCATAAAAAATTAACTAACAAAAATTGATTCAAGAAACAATGTGATTTGGTTTTCTAATAAAGTTATACAACTCAGTAGAGTTTCTGTGAATAGAATGAGCGCCAACATCTTATTAGACTTGTAAATGTAAATTTTAAATGAAAACATTCTTTTGAATATGAGAACACTTTATTGCCTTATCCTGGCACAATGTAATGTAATAAACTGCTAGAATTTTAATTTAAAGCAAAATTTAAGGCTATTGTGGTTTGCCAAGATTACCTTTTATAAAAATTTCTTAAATATTTATTTGTCAACAACTTATATAATTATTCCAAATTAATCTGAAACCAAAATGACCCTAATACCCTCAAATACTTTTTGGTAAGCAAACGAAAAACTTTTTTTTTTTTTTGATGCTTTAATGACCATGACAAAAAGTAAAGGAATTTGAATTAAATATGGAGAATGGGGGAGGGTAATGAGGAGAAAGCAAGTCAGCTTTTCTAGTGAGAACTACTACCCACAAATAGACATTATTTTATTCCAGGCTTTCCAAAAACTACTGGAGTCAAATTAGTGGCACCCTTCTACTTTCAGTATTTTATCTTTGATAATAATTTGTTAATGGGGAAAATTTTACAAACATTAGTATAATTTTATCCTGTACAATG
This sequence comes from Eulemur rufifrons, assembly GCF_041146395.1. Lineage (NCBI taxonomy): Eukaryota > Metazoa > Chordata > Mammalia > Primates > Lemuridae > Eulemur > Eulemur rufifrons. The sequence goes on along the minus strand of NC_091000.1, from coordinate 19,449,545 downwards.
ATGAATTGTGTTAGGAACCACATTTTTCAGGAACACTGTGGTCATTTCTTCATTATACATTTGCAAGAGATTAAGCGAGGTTGAATAACTCAAATACCTCCTTTTATAAGCACAAACTAATATCAGTCGCATGTGCCTTCTTTTTAAAACAAAGACCTTCCAAAACTCAGCATTTCTCATATGTTTGTATGTGCATACACATGTATGTGATAGATATATATATATGGCCTACAATGTTCTGGAAACTGTGCTAAATTGTGTGAGGCTTTCAAAGACATATCACATACAATGCTTTGTGTGTCTATTATCTAGAATGGTGGTATAATATGTAGAACAAGCTATAATGCAAGCCAAAATGTGAAAAGTACTCTGTTGGTAGTTCAGACTGGTAGACAAAGAACCAGCACAAAGAAGTACTTCAAGCCTATGGAGGACACGGAGAACACAGTGAATAAAAATGTGTACATTATTCTTTTTCTGTGTATAGGATGAAGAGAAATTAGACAAGTACCCGCAGTTGTCATGCCATTTTATATAATATTACAACCAATATCTGACTGTAAAAGCAACTTTTATTTATTGGAGAAACATTGAGGGTTGGCAAAGATTTGAGTTTTTACTGTCCTGTCAGAAGTCAGTCATCTAACTGAATCAACTTCTTTCACCTCTTTCTCTATTTCTCTCTCTTTTGAGAAAATTGGGACAAAATACCATTGTATATAACATAGTGTTGATACTTATGTGGCTAAATTTCTTCAAAGGAACTTATTTGAGATATATATCTAACAATAGCTATCACGGTCTTTAAGTGTATGATTTTAAAATAGATTTTTATGAGGCCATTGGTTTAATAACAACTTTTGAGGGAAAAGCATGCATCCAGACTTCAGACCATTGCAGTTTTGCAAATGTCACTTATACTTTACTGTTATGATACTGTAATATAGCATGCGTGCTGTGGCTGTCAATATGAACTAAACCAGAAAAACAAAAAATGGAAATCCACAACTCTGAAAACTAATGAATGTCCTCTCATTATGAAGAAATAACTGCTATATTCTTATGAAGTCATTGTATTTAATGATGAGGCCAAATATAAATTAATGCAATGGTATGGAAAAGGCTATATTAATTGTCATTTTTTATTTGGCAGTCTGTGTTAAGTGACACATGAAAACCACAACAGCAAATTTTTTATATTTGCTTTAAGAGTTTAGCAGCAAAACCAATTTGGACACATAAAATTTATTTTCCATTTTACATATGTACATTTGAGGTCTGGATCTTTTAACTTATACCAGAACAGCCTTTGTAGTGCAGTGGGTGCTTAGGCTAGAGAAGTTTTCCAGAAAAACAGATGAAAGCAAACCTGTTCTGGTTGAAGTATACCTGGGGGCCCCATAATGCTGCCCCACTGGCATTCCTGTCCCCTCCACTCCTCTCCCATCCCTACTGGAACTGGAGTTGTGGATGGATCTCTAGAACCCTGATCGTTTGCTGAGCATCATTTCAAAAATATTATGTGGAAAAATAAAATGCATTCCTTTCCTTTTCACATATCCAAATGATTTGGCCTGGTGGAGGAATCTATTGGCACGCTTGAACAAAATCTTGCAGATATGTCAAGGCATTTGCTATGTATACTAGGCACCTGCAGCTGCAAGACCTTTGTTCTTATTTGGCATCAGCTCTAAAATTCAGGAATACTTAAAATTTTATGAAGTGCAGGGAAAGAAATGGGAATAACTATGTGATAGCGTCTAGGTCTTTCCCTAGGTTATCATTCTCAGAAATTTTTTCACAGATGTCTTTAAACCATTTTGTGAATTTTGCCCTCAAGTAGGAGCAGATATTGTATATTTTTCATCCAACCTCTGCTTTCACTAACTCTTTAAATATGTGAGACAACGCCTTGGTTAAGGTGTGTTTGGGGGCTATTACATTTTAAATTATAGATATTCACTGGTAAAAATACGTTTTCATTATTCTACACATGGTCATAATCACAATATTAAAACGTTGCCCACCTGAATGCTACTTGTGAAGAATTTAAAGAAAGTCCATATTATGTAATGCATTGTATATGATGCTAGAATCTACTCTAGCTCCCCTGGTGTATTGTTTACTATATTCCCTCATGATGTATCAAACACTTACAGAAAGCTTGAAACAGTCAAGTCTTGGCAAAACCCAGGAAAATTACAAGTTTTCCTCGTTAATGGTGTGCAGGCCTATGTCTTCTCTGGCTTGCTCCACCCCCATCTTTATTTTACAATTTCCAGGATTCATGAGATCACACATTTTCCCCTGAATTAATGATGAACTACAGATTACCTCTTGAAATTAGCTTCTAAAAGAAAGGTAGAAAATCCGAATTGTGTCTATTAAAAGGCCAAGAACTGTAGCCTTTACCCATCAGAAGATAAAGTGTGGAAAGGCCAGGGACACTCTTCACCCTGATGTTACATACACGTGGGGAAATTAGGAGAGCAAGACCAGTCTACCAGTAAAGCCAATGCTTTGGCTAAAAGTGAACTTAGAAAAGAATTCAGGCACTTTGATATATCTTTTTGTTGTATTACTTAAAGCTTTGTCTCTTGTTGTGGATGATTAGCTGCCAGAAACATTTCAATTAAGTCATTTGTATTTTCACAGGAATACCTCCCACCCAGTCTACTCTGTGTGTTCCTTACAGGTTAATGCTGAGACCTAACAGGATCTACTGCAAATTCCTTTTACATTTTGCCCTGAGAATATGGAATGTGCTTTTCCTCCACTTCTCTGCCATGGGAATTAATTACCTGCAGTTTTCAGCACAGTGTGAAAGTCTTATCTGCTTTCTTTGGCAGTAAAATATTACTGCAAAGCTTTAAACTAGTTTTGAAGTTTTATTGTCTTTTTCCCCCATTGGTTTTAATTATGGATGTTTAAAATATTTCATGTCAGTAGGTAATCTCGTAGCTATTATGGTAAAAAACAATGAAAATAATCAGACTGAATTAAAGTATGAAAGTAAAACTTTATACACAAGGCTGGGCAAGCTTTTAAAAACCATTGTTTTACTGGGTGTTGTAGAGTTTAGTGATTTGTGTAAAGAATCAACATTATTTACTAATAGGCAAAAAAGTAGGTTATTTTCCAAAACTGCATATCCATTACATTTAATGGAATCCAGATGATAATACTAATATTTATCATGGATCCCAACCTCAAAACATAATATGAGAAGGGAAAGAAATAATGATTCAAACTTACAGTTCCATGGAACAGTATGTGTCCCTGGTTTCAGGGGGAAATTAAAGTTGCAATATACAGTTGGAAAGAGAGTGAGAAAAACAAACAACCATTTTATGTTCTCAGAATATTCTTTACTTCTTTAGCCTGTGGTGTTTTCAGCTGTGTAATGATTTTTTCGCTAAACTTAAAGCAAATATATAAATTAAATAAACTACAAGAAGTGATAGAGAATGCTTTTCAATAAACGAAGCATTCAAATACATCAATCTTTATAAAAATCATTTTTAGTTTATAAAAAGGCACTAAACCCCCCAAATGTATAAATCTACTATTAGATCTGCAAGATTTTAAATATCTGTACTTATTCTTTATACGTTTTGCTTTTATTTTTATGATCTACTGACTTCATACTCAACTGTGCATAAACTATCTGACTGCAAGTTTCAAATTAAATATATTCTAATTCATTCTTTTTTTTCTCTGTAGTCAACTTATACAATACATACATTCAAATCCAACTTGGAAAATGATATATACTGTTATGTGTGATTAAAAATAAAATATGCTGGAATGTATTATTGTTTAATGAATGAGATAGTAAAGGAATATTCAACTTGGAGTGAAAATTGTAAAGATCACAATTCCTTTTTAGATGATGAGATTCTATGTAGTTACTGTTTTCTTTGGAAGTGACTTCAGTCTTGCTTAAATAAGTACAGTGAATGTTTGCCTTATCTATAAAGAATATCAACACATGAGAATCGGTTTCCCCCAATCTGCAGATTTTAAAATAATATTTAAAAGATATTTACTTATTTGATTTTGATTACCCTAAAATATATGATATGCAGATCAATGAAGAAGAGAAATGTTTACTATATTTAGAAGTTAATAGAATCAGAACTTGTCTGAAATCTGTAGAGTTTCTCCATTTTGTATCGTTAAGTTCAAAGCTTAATACTTTTTCTGTCTTTCAAAATCTATCGTTAGCAATACAGACAGGATTAACTTTTGCTTATGACATTTATATATTTAACTTTGTTTTGTTTTCAACTCTTAGAAAAATATATCGTTAAATATTTTATTTTAAAGATATTTTATGATGCTGTAAGTAATCAAACCATTATACTTTTCATATAAAAGAAAAGGGGAAAAAGAAAAGAGAGAGTAAATAGATCTTGACTTTTCAAAGGAAGAATTGGAATAGAATTATTTTATGGTAATTCATCCTGAATCATTTGGATAATTTTAAAGTATATTTATTTTCTCTTTATAGTATTTCTAACTCTACCTTAGGTGTAGAAAATGTCTCTAGATTCTTAAACCCCTAGTCTCATTCAAAATATAAACAAAGTCAGTTGTAGAGCACACTAACTAGTTGTTCCATTATCTATTTAATATAGCATATGATTACTATGATTTGTACTAACTGGTAAACTATAAGCAACATTTAGTCTGTTTGTTTTACAAGGACAAATCAGTAACAAAATTATAAAGAAACATTCAATATAATAAAAATCATAAATCTTATGGAACAATGAAAATTTATAGTTTGTTCTTGTTTTATCCATTTTGCTTTTCCTTAATGACTTTGGTCAGAAATATAACAAGGTATATGGATATGCTTAAGAACAGAGTGATAAATCATTGCACAAACATTTAGAATTACATTAAAAATACACTGACATAAAAAGTATTATAGTTTCTAATATAGATAGATAATTCATGTCTTCATTTTTCTGTGGCATTATAAGTTTCAAATATTTTATCAATATAAATTTTATACATTTTCTCATAACAGCTATGATATATCATCTGGAAAGTATATTTGAATACTAAGTTTGTATTTATTTTAGATATATTGTTTTAATTATAATATTTTAAGAAATTACAATGCGAAACCTTACAAACAAATAAAACACTGGAATCCACAATAGCGTAAGCAAGATGATTAAAGCCAATTCACACCTACACACACTATGAAACAGCAGAACACGAAATACAAAAAGATGTTCAAAAAGAAGTCAGGGAAAATTGACAAGTTTCATAGCCCTTGCCTATCCTACTCCACCCCACTGCCCTCCCCCCACCCCCCGCCCCCCGGAAACACACACACACACACACACACACACACACACACACAAGATAACAGTTAGAATAAGAAAAAAAAAGTCTATGTCTCAACTGCAAAATGACATGCAGACTATGTAAATTAATTTCTTCAATGTACTGACATACAATAACTTTAAATGTAGAATTTTGACCTAAAAAATGTATCTTTCAAGATCAGGAAGAAAAACGAGAAATATTTAAAAATAAGCACAACTATGAAAGTTTGCTACCCTGAAACATATATTAGAGGAACATATAGAGGATGTACTTCAGGAGAAAGAGGAGGAGTCCTAGGAGATAACCTGAAATGCAGTGGGAATACTGAGCAAATAAAATTATGAAAATTATAGAAAATTTTCCTGCATAGAATATCATAATTATGATAATGATGGTGGTGGTGGTGGTGGTGCTTATGGCAGGTAAGTTAAACAAAGTCCAATTAGAGGCACAGTACCCCGCTTTTTATTTTAGAATATATGAGGGGTACAAATACTTTGGTTATATAAATTGCTTTTGTACCATTTGAGTCAAAGTTATAAATGTGCTCATCCCCCAGATAGTTTGTATTGTACCCGTTAGGTATGAATTTACCCATCCCCTTTCCCCCCTCCCTCCTGCTTGATTTCAGATGAATGTTATTTCCATATGTTCACATAAGTGTTGATCAATTAGTTCCAATTTAATGGCGAGTATATGCAGTATTTGTTTGTCCACTCTTGTGATACTTCACTTAGAAGAATGGTCTCCAGTTTCATCCAGGTTAATATAAGTGGTATTAGTTCACCATTGTTTTTATGGCTGAATAGTACTCCATGGTATACATATACCACATTTTGTTAATCCACTCGTGCATTGATACGCACTTGGGTTGATTCCACATCTTTGCAATTGTTAATTGTGCTGCTATAAACATTCAAATGCAGGTGTCTTTTTTATAAAATGTCTTTTTTTCCCCTTTGGGTAAATACCCAGTAGTGGGATTGCTGGATCAAATGGTAGGTCTACTTTTAGTTCTTTGAGGAATCTCCATACTACTTTCCATAGAGGTCGCACTAGTTTGCAGTCTCACCAACTCAGTACCCCCCTTTTATCTGCAGGAGATACCTTCCAGGACCCCTAGTGGATTCTTGAAACACCAGATAGTACCAAACCTCATATATTCTATGTTTTTCCTGTATTCACATATTTATGATATTTTATTTATAAATTAGGCACAGTAAGAGATTAATGACAACAGTAATAAAATCGAACGATTATACCTTTATATTGTAATAAAAGTTATGTGAATGTTATCATTCTTTCTCTTAAAATATCTTGTGCTGTACTCACCTATTTTTGGATTGCAGTTGACCAGAGATAATTTAAAAGAGGGATAAAGTGAGGCTCCTACACGTATATCGCTCAAGAAAAGAGTAAGATACTTTTATTTCTTTCTAAAATTTAAATATTTGGGGTAAAATTTCTATTTATTACTTAAAGAATAGACATAGAATATATGTGTCAAAGTGACACAAAGAAATAAAAGTAAAAATAAGTTTAAACAACTAGAAACATCAAACATATGTACACACATGTTCAGATACATGTAACACACATACATACATGTATATAACATATTATATTTATCAATAAACTGTTATCCATATTAAAATACTGAGAAGATAAGATTTTACAGTGGTTATCACTGGATTTTGAGTTTATAGATAATAAATCTTTTTCTAATCTCCTAAGTTTTAACTAGTATGTAAATATTATAAACAGATGAATACAGATAAAAGTTATATAAAACAAATACACTTTCTTAAAGATATTACTATTCATACTTGGTGTTTAATATAAGGACAATGTGTCAATGTATTTGTGAAAAAATTAACCAGAATGTCACACATTATCTTTACAGTGGTAAATATGTTTCAATTCATTTGGCAATTGATACATCAGGGAAAAAGCCAATTAAAAGAGGCAGAACTTTAAATGAAATGAAAATACAGCCGTTCCTTCACTTATTCATTCATTAAGCCTGGGTATTTGACAAATAAAAAGGAGAAAAAGACCACCTTTTCCTCCATAGTTTAAATAGGAGACATATAGAGTTTTGTTATGTTTTGTCAAACAAAGGCTTGAGGATGTGAGAAAACTAGACATACAGGCATTATACGGCTGCCATCTATTATTAATATATAACAGGAATTAGAGAATGACATAATGTTACGTAATCTGGGTAAGGAAGCAGTATTTGTGAAAGAAATACATTAGGAAAGAATTACCAAGAGAATGCATGTGAACCGAACCCCAATTTCTCATCAAAACACAGAAGACACAGGTGATTCAATGGAAAATCAGAAGGTTTAAGTTCCAGGGGAGAGATTCCACCACCAAAAACAACCCTTGATTTCCCTTTCTTATTTGGCTAAGCTTAAAATAACTTTATTTATTGGGATATTGGGAGAATAGTGAGATCCCATGCAGCTCAGCCTTAGATTCTAGATTTTGACAGGCATGGTATGAAAAAGTCAGTTTCTCATTACTTGGGGAATTTGGTGGCCCATGATGAAGCATCTTTCAGTACAAACACTAGCTGGAAAAGGATACCAATAGATTAAAGATTACTTCAAACGCAACCTCTTCTATGAGAGTAAGGGAAGGAGATTCTTTCCTAGCTAGTACATTGTTTAAGTAACCCAGAGTGAAGTGTCAGAATTAATTTCAGAGAATCATTCTTGTTGTATTGCAAAGGAATACTTTAGAAAGATGTCCCTAACATTTTATTTCTTTAAAACTATAATTTTTGTCACATTTTTCACCTCAATCCTTTACATCTTCTCAAAATTATTACAGTGAAAAGAGAACACAGATACTCGGGTTGGTGAAGTGTAAGAAAAAGAGGAGCAAATGAGGATAGGTTTCACTTTGTAGAGTTTTGTTTGAAGAATTCTGAAGGAAATAATAGATGGTAATATAAATAATTTATTATTTATAGAGGAATATTAGAAATGACGAAAGAGAGATATAAACAAAATATCATGTAAGCTCAAAGAAAGGGCACTTCTAATAGTCATCTACTTCACTCTAATTCTTTAATTATACACATTAATAGTTAATATAATATATACTATGCTAGAATATGTTACTATAGTCCTACAGTTTTAAGTAGGATTACATTAGCAATCTCAAAATAAGAAAACTCTGTTCAATTGTCTTAAGTTGTACAAATATAACATGGAGAGATTTGTAAATTATTTTTATGAAAGCTAAATTCTTCTAATTTGTCATATTCATGTCATTAAAAATATGATAAACACATTGCTGTATGTCTAACAAATGAAATTTATTTCATTCAGAATTTTCTCACAGCAGAAAATAAACAGAAAGCAAAGCAAAACCACATACTTAGGATTTACATAGAAGCTTTTATATTAGGCCCTTAAGGTTTCTAAAATATTAATTTGGCCCTTTAAAAAGAAGGGTTCTATTATTTCCTCTTTTCTCACAAATTAGGAAATTAGACTGTAGACAGTTTAATATTAGGCTTTAAAACAGACATCCTGGCTTAAAATAGTTATGTATTTTCACAGTACTTTTTAAGTGGTTGGAAAGCTATTTCAACTTACCACATAATACCAATGACAGGGATAGAACAAAATTCACAAGAAAAGCAAATGGGTAGAAGAGTTCTGCAATCAATATTACAAGAGTTATTCATTCAAACAGCATCTATTAGGCACCTGTTATGTCTTTTCAGAGGGACATGCATATACAGGAATATCTCATAAAATATCATATCAGATGTTTGGACAAAAAGTTATAAAATCATAGAACTTGTAGTACCTAATTTTCCTAGATGATTGCAGTCTTTCCAGAGGAAGTGATTTCTGAAGGATAAAAACTTGGCTTTCAAAGGCTGTATCCTCTACCTCACATCTGCTGACATAACAAGCCAATCTGATTGCAGTAGTACTACTAATAGATCCTAATTAGGAAAACCCATCTCTCACCACTTGCCAAACAACAGTGGTGGTCTGATCTACCCACAGCAGCAGGAACAGCAAAACCCAAGTGAGCTCAACCACCCTCACCTCACACCTGCTGGTGGTATTGAACCTGAATCTGTCCTCAGCAGTTATGTCAGTGGAGCCAGAGGGTGCCAGAACCCACATGGTAAACCTAAACGGGGTGACTGCCTGTTAAAATAAGAGATTTATATAGGACTAAAAATCTTCTAACATAATATTCAAAATGCACAGGATACAACTGAAAATTTCTTGTCATACCAACATCTAAGAAAATCACAACTTAGATGACAAAATTTAATCAACTGACACCAATCAACTAGATGAATCAGATATTGGAGCTATCTCACAAAGATTTTAAAGCAACAAGTTTAAAAGTGATTCAATATGTAATTATGAATGTAATTGAGACAAGTGAAAAATGAAAAACATCAGCAAAGTAACACAAGTTTTGAAAATAAACCAAATGGAAATTAAAAACTGGAAAATGCAATGACTTAGTTAAAAATTCATTGGAAGACATCAAACATAGCTGGGCAAGAAAAATAGAATCAGTGAAGTTGAGGATGGATCAATAGAATGTGTTCAATCTAAATAAAAATGAGTACATAGACTGAAAACAATGAATAGATTCTTAGGGAGCAGTGGGAAAATAATAAAAGGTCTAACATTTGTATTTTTGGAGTTAAGACAGGAAAAAGAATGTATGGCTGAAAGATATTCAAAGAAATAATGGGTAAAAATTTCCCAATTTTGGCAAAAGACAAAAACATATATTCCAGAAACTAAGTGAACCCCAAGTAGAATAAATAAAAAAACCCACACCAAAACACATCATAATTAAACTTCTGAAAAATAAAGACAAAGATAAAATCTTGAAAGCAGCAAAGGAGAAAAAGTGCATTACTAACAGTGGGACATCAGTGTAAATGAAAATGGGTTTCTCATTAAGAAACATGAAGACTAGAAGGGATTGGGACAATGTTTTTCAAGTCCCAAAACAAACAAAAAAAAATAACTGTCAATTATGAATTCTATATCCAGTTAATGTATCCTTTAGAAATGAAGGGAAAATAAAAATGTTCTCAAATTAAGAAAAATTTTTAAAAGTGTCACTTGCAGACCTACTCTTTTTATTTTTTAGAACTTTTTCTTTAAAGCAGTTTTAAGTTCATAGCAAAATTGGGAGGAAAGTACAGAGATTTCCCATATATCCCCACGCCCACACATGTATAGCCTCTCCTATTATTAAACTACCCTAAATAGAAACAGAGTGGTACATTTGTTATGATTGAGTAGCCTACATTGACACATCATAAGTACCAAAGTTTGCATTTTACCTTACGGATAACTCGGAGTTTAGCATTCTATGGATTTGGACAAATGTATAATGACATGTATCCATCATTACAATACCATACACACTTTTCACTGTTCTAGAAATCTTCCGTGCTCTGTCTATGTATTAATACTTATCTCTCACCCCCAACCCCTGACAACCACTGATCCTTTTACTGTTTGCATGGTTTTGCCTTTTCTAGAATATCATGTGGTTGGAATCATACAATGTGTAGCATTTTCAGATTGGCTCCTTTTACTGAGCAATATGTATTTAAGTGTCTTCCCTGTGTTTTCATGTCATTATATCTCATTTCTTTTTAGCAATGAATAATAATCCATTGTCTGGAAAAACCACAGTTTGTTTATACATTCACCTACTGAAGGATATCTTGGTTGCTTCCACTTTTATCAATTATAAATAAAGCTTCTATAAACATCTACATGCAGGTATTTATATTTACAAAAGTCTTCAATTCTTTTGAGTAAATATCAAGGAATATTATTGCTGGATCATATGTCAAGAGTATGTTTAGTTTTGTAAAGAGTACCATACTGTCTTCCAAAATGACCCTACTATTTTGCATTTCTGCCAGCAATGAATGAGAGTTTCCATTGCTCTGAATCCTGGTCAGCATTTGATGTTAAGTGTTCTGGATTTTTATCATTCTAATAGGAGTGTAGTGATATTTTATTGTTTTAATTTGCATGTCCCTGATGACATATGATGTGGAACATCTTTTCATATGCTTATATGCTATCAGTACATCTTCCTTGGTGAGGTGGTCTTTGGCTCATTTTAAACTCAGGTTGTTTTTTTATTGTCCAAATTTAAGAGTTCTTTGTATATTTTGTGTAACAGTCCTTTATAGATGTGTCTTTTGGAAATATTTTCTCCCCATTTGCGGCTTTTCATCTCATTCCCTTTGTCTTTCACAGAGCAGAAGTTTTTAATTTTAAAGCAGTCCAGCCTATCAATTATTTCTTTCATGGATCATGCTTTTGATTTTGTATCTAAAAAGCCATTACCAGCTGGGCGCGGTGGCTCACACCTGTAATCCTAGCACTCTGGGAGGCTGAAGTGGGTGGATCACTTGAGCTCAGGTGCTCAAGACCAGCCTGAGCAAGAGCAAGAGACCTGTCTCTACTAAAAATAGAAAAAAAAATAGCCGGTCATGGTGGTGCACACTTGTAGTCCTAGCTACTCGGGAGGCTGAGGCAAGAGGATCGCTTGAGCCCTGGAGTTTGAGGTTGCCGTGAGCTAGGCTGACACCTCAGCACTCTAGCCCAAGTGACAGAAAGAGACTCTGTCTCAAAAAAAATAAATAAAAAATAAATAAAAATAAAAAGTCATTACCATACCCTAAGTAATCTAGGATTTCTACTATGTCATCATCTAGGAGTTATATATTTTTGCCTTTTACATTGAGGTCTATGATCTATTTTGAGTTACATTTTATGAAAGATGCAAGGTCTGTGTCTGGATTAATATTTTCACATGTGTATATCAAGTTGTTCCAACACCATTTGTTGAAAAGACTATCTTTGTTCCATTATATTTCTTTTGTTTCTCTGTCAAAGATCAGTTGATTATATTTACGTGGGTCTATTTCTGGGTTCTCTGTTCTGTTCCATTGGTGTATTTGTCTGTTCTTTTTCCAAGACCACAACATCTTTATTGGTCTTCATCCCTAGCTTTATAATGAATTTGAAGTCGGGTAGTATCAGTCCTCTGGCAGATCTCTCTCAATGCTGTGTTGGCTGTTCTGAGTTTTGTCTTTCTGTAAAAACTTTGAAATCAGTTTGTCAATATCTGCAAAATAACTTGCTGAGGGATTGCACTGAATCTATAACATCAAGTTGGGAAGAATGGACATCTTGAAAATATTGAGTCTTCCTACCCATGAAGAATGGAGTATCTCTCCATTTATTTTGTTCCTTGGTTTATTCACCAGAATTTTATAGTTTTGCTAATATATAATTCATACATATTTTGTTACATTTTATACCTAAGTGTTTCAGTTCTGAGCATATTGATATAAATGGTTTTGTGTTTTTTGTCTCAAATTCCACACGTTCATTGCTGGTATATAGAAAAGTTACCAACTTTTGTGTATTAACCTGGTATCTGCAACCATACTATAGCTGCTTATTAGTTACAGGAAATTTTTTGTTGATAATTTTAGATTTTCTACATAGGTGAACATGTCATCTGCACTCTTTCCATTTCTGATGTTCACTAACAACTTTTAAGCCTCAACATTACCTGTTGCCCTTCTGCTCCACATCTAGGAAAACCGTTTGGCAAATGTAAATTAAAATTACAATGGGATATCTACACACTTATCACAAAAACTAAAATAAAAAGTAATGACACCACCACATGTTGGTGACACTGTGAAGAAACCAGATCACTCATACATAGCTGCTATGTATGGAATGGAATGTAAAATACTGCAACTACTCCAGAGAACACTTTTCTCATAAAACTAAACGTGCAGTTCCCATACAGCCCAGCAATTTTAAGTGGTTAAATAAGCTGTGGTCTATCCAAAACATGCAGTACTACTCAGCGCAAAAAAAAAAAAAAAAAAAAAAAAGAAGCCAATCCCAAAAGCCAATATCACAAAAAGTATACTTCTAATATTTTAAACATTTTAAAATTGACAAAATTATAGAAATGGAGAACAGCTTATTGGTATGAGTGATCAAGTGATGGCATGGATGATTAAATGGCAATACAGTGATCCTTGCGGTTACAAAATGAACATTCCTGAATACACATGTAATAAAATTATGTAGAACCAATACAAACATAGCCACAAATAAGGGTATATAAGCTGATAAAGTCTCAGTAAAAGCAATGGATTATATCAATGACCATTTCCTGTTTGTATTAATATTTCACTATTGTTATGCAAGATATCATTATTGGGGGGATGTGAGTGAAGGTTATATTTTTTCTCTATATATTATTTTCTATAACTGCAATTAACTCAAAATAAAATATTTTTAAAGACTCCCCAAATTCACGATGCAGAAATTACCATTAATAGCATTAGAATAACATGTTTGTCCATACATCCTTTAAACATATATATGGGAGAATTTTAGAAACATGAAACATACAGTATATGTTATTTATATTTAATACATTAAATTAAACTCACTTGAATTTAATTGAAGAAATAGAAAATGAAGAGAAACTGAAGCAATTGTTCAGCTTTAAATAAATCTCTACACGAAAACAGAGGAAAGAGAAGTTCTGTGCAAATCTTAGGTGGTGACTAATATTAATGATTATTGGTTAGTATTTGGCAATCTTGAATTCTGTATAAGTAGTTATATGTTTTCTTATATCACTAGTGGTTGTATGTTAAATGTTTAGTATGATGAAATAGGTGATATTGTATTTGTTGACTGACTGAACAAATGAATCTGTATTCCATGATTTTTTTCTATGATCTGTGTAGTACACAAGCATTTATTGTTTTCTGTTGTAAGATCCTCTAAGATTGTAAGATTCTCAAATTATATAGGCCATATCTGTTATTTCTTTCATTAAAAAATTAGTAGTGTTTCTATATACAAGTAACAAACTAGCTGAAAGAAAACTTTTAATAGAGAAACTTCAGTAGAGTGAAGGGAGAATAAGGTAAAATAAGTTGAGAAGTGAATGTTTCCCCAACATTAAAAAATATTGGCACAGCATTTCATTCAAAGAGAAGTGTGGAAAGTTAATAACTAGGAAATCTGAATCAACCCAACTTTGCCTTTCCATATGGAGATTTTGATTCTACCTCAAGTATAGCCTTAAATACAGTTTTATGAATTTTTAAAAAGTATACATATATGTAATTTTTAAAAATTATATATACATATGTGTACATATAAAAATGTGAAACTAATTTTAAACAAAAACATAATTAGATAGCTTCAATATTAAGGAAATATAGAAGCTTTCATATATTCTAATGGGAAAATTCAAATAGAATTGACATATTTAATTTTAATTTTGCTTTATTATGTGCCAGAAGATAAATTCCTAAAGAAAAGTGATAAAATTTTTGGTATATAGTTTTTGACTTGAGGAAAATGTGCTGTAGTCCTTGCACAGTGTTTTGAAAGAATTGAGGGATCTCTTAGATTGCTAAATGGAGTTCCCATGACTCAGTCTTCTCGAAAATAGAAATAATCAACCCTAAGGGGTATTGGAGGAGGAATGACCACTCTTTTCAACTGAGAGATTCCAAACTTAAAAATTTCACTGAGTGAAAAACTTATTTTTAGCTATAAAAGGCAGGAGAATAAAGGAATGATGAAAAATAATTTTCTTCAAGAGATTTAGGGTTTGGAATCACTGAGTAATGTGACTTTCTTCTCATGAAATAAATGATGAAAAGAGAGTAAGCCATACATACTGCCCTTAATTTTCAACAATTTCATTGAGATCTATAAATGTTTTTAAAAAGGTACTCACCTTATCTAAGATTGTGTCAGTAAGGTAAAAACTTTGATTTCCCTGCTGGAAAATTCTCAATGAGATTATAGTTAACATAGATACCCAGAGTGTGAATTTCCTTCTAAGTTTTTAGGAGGGAGTACCACAATGGGCAAGTCTTGGTGTCTGTCCATTTCTACAATGTTTTCATTGTTGGTTGCAGTGTTCTTATCCTTAATTTGTCACAGCAGGGTTCAGTCATATTTATTCATTTATCCTTTTATAGATCACATATATATTGAGAGCCCACTATAGACCAGACAGTCTTCCAGATTAATGGGATATATACGTGAGTAAAACAGATAAAGCCCTGCATTCATAGAGCTATTGACCTAGGCAAGAAGGCAGACACTAAGTAAAATAAGCATACTATGTAGTATGATAGAAGGTTGTACATGCTTTGGAGAAAAATAAATAAAGTAAGGAAAAGGGATGGGGATGTGATGAAGAGAATTTTTTTTTTTTTTTTTTTTTTTGCATTTTAAATAGATATTGATGGAAGACCTCACCTAGAAGGTGTCATTTGAAAAATAGCACTGCACTTCATTGAAGATAGGCCTTGTGAGTGTACAGTAAGTATATTTGACTTACCAAATTGCTATGATAGGAAAAGGAGGCCTTCACTCATGTTCACTGAGTGTTGGCAACTGTCACAGAGTCAGTTGGGGCAGAGCATTGAAAGCCAAGATCAGGAGTCCAACTGGAAGAGCCTTGAAGACAGTAAATGTCTGGCAGGCACAGATCCAAGCCCAGGAGGGTAGAAAGCACAGATATTGTATGTCCAGAGAGAGATGACGTGCTCCAAGTCTGATGATTTCGTTGCCACAGGAAAGGAGCAAACAGGGAGTAGTATCCAAGTACGCAGTCTGAGGTCATCAACAAAATTTCCAAATAGAGTGGGAAGAAATAGACAGGAAAGAAAGACCCAATGGAAGAGCAATTTAAATGCCAGGATTCAAACCAAGTTGAAAATAAGTGGCAGAAGTTCAATTTAAAAGAAGTAGGCATATGTCATCACACAGTTACTGTGAGGAAGCAGGTTTATATAAAATCAGGCAGGTTTAACAAGGAACCACAATAGGATTCTGATAAAGATTTGAGACAGAGATCAACTGCCCTGCCCTTTTATACTATATGGTAATTGTAGTGTGTGAGAGAGTGTGTGTATGTATTTGTGTCAGATTAAAGAAAAGCACAATCAAACTTTCAGCCTCTCAGTAACCTGGGATAACTATAGAACTATAGATGCTTTCTCTTGGCAGTGAGATTAGCTTGACAACATGAGTCAGGAAATAGGAGTACATTTTATCTCTAATTTATTGCTGTTACATTATGTTCATCAATTTCTTATTCTTGTCTATTTAAAAATGTAATTTATAGCACTCTTAATTTTAAAAAATTGTGGAATTTATGATACATACACATATACCATAAATTTACATATATATACACACACACATATAAAGAGAGAGAATGGGAGTGAAATGTACACCATATTTCCATAAACTTTCTTTACTACTCATATATTCAAATCTAGTGGTTCACAGAAAAATATTATATGGAATCCCAGTCCCAGGTTACATAAATAGATGTTACATACAAATGAGTTTATCAGTAGCATACATTTCAGAGATATTGAGCTAAACAAGATTTTGTTGGTTGGTGGGCTTTAACTGCAGGAAATGTATTATAAATATATATAATGTAAATGTATATTTTATCATATATTCTCATTTTAAAAATAGACTTTATTTTTAGAGAAGATATGATTCATAGCAAAATTTTTTTTTATTTATATTTTTTGTTTGTTTTTCAGCTCATTAAGGGGGTACAAAAGATCAGGCTATATACATTGCCCATGCCTCCCCATCCCCCCGAGTCTGAGATTCAATTGTGTCCATTCCCTAGACAGTGTACATCACACTCATCATGTAGGTGTGCACACCTCCTCTCCCCCCACCGCATCCCCCCCAGTCAGAACTTCAAGCGTGTCCATTCCCCAGGCAGTGCGCATCGCACTCATCAAGTAGGTATACACCCATCCCTTCTACCCAGCCCCGACCTCTGTCCGATACCCAATTGGTGTTAATCCCAAATGTGCACTCAGGGAAACCAGTTTGCTGGTGAATACATGTGGTGCTTATTTTTCCATTCTTGGGATACTTCACTTAATAGAATGTGTTCCAGCTCTCTCCAGGAGAACCAAAGAGATGCCATATCGCCATTATTTCTAATAGCTGAGTAATATTCCATGGTATACATATACCACATTTTGCTAATCCATTCATGAATTGATGGGCATTTGGGTTGTTTCCACATCTTTGCAATTGTGAAGTGTGCTGCTATAAACATTCAGGTGTAGGTGTCTTTTTAATAGAATGACTTTTGTTCTTCTGGGTAGATGCCCAGTAATGGGATTGCTGGATCGAATGGTAGGTCTACTTGAATCTGTTTAAGGTATCTCCACATTGCTTTCCACAGGGACTGTACTAGTTTACAGTCCCACCAGCAGTGTATGAGTGTACCTATCTCTCCACACCCATGCCAACATGTATAGTTTTGGGACTTTTTGATAAAGGCCATTCTCACTGGAGTTAAGTGATATCTCATTGTGGTTTTGATTTGCATTTCCCTGATGATTAGAGATGTTGAACACTTTTTCATATGTTTGTTAGCCATTTTTATATCTTCTTTTGAAAAATTTCTATTCATGTCCTTTGCCCACTTTTTGATAGGGTTGTTCAATTTTTTTCTTATTGATTTTCCTGAGTTCTAAATAGATTCTTGTTATCAGTCCTTTATCTGATATGTAGTATGTGAAAATTTTTTCCGATTCTGTAGGTTGTCTGTTTATTCTCGTGACTGTTTCTTTGGCTGTGCAGAAGCTTTTTAATTTGATCAAATCCCATTTATTTATTTTTGTTGTTGCTGTGATTGCCTTAGGGGTCTTCTTCATAAATTCTTTGCCTAGGCCAGTGTCTGTAAGAGTCTTCCTACATTTTCTTCTAGAATTCTAATAGTTTTTGACCTAAGGTTTAAGTCTGTTAACCACCGTGATTTGATTTTTGTGAGGGGTGAGAGCTGTGTGTCCTGTTTTAGTCTTCTACATGTGGATATCCAGTTTTCCCAGCACCATTTATTAAATAAGGAATCTTTTCCCCAGAGTATGTTTTTGTCTGCTTTGTCAAAGATTAGATGGCTCTATGAGGATGGTTTTATATTTGGATTTTCTGTTCTGTTCCACTGGTCTGTGTCCCTGCACTTGTGCCAGTACCAGGCTGTTTTAAGAACCACAGCCTTGTAGTAAAGTTTGAAGTCTGGCAAATTAATACCTCCCATTTTGTTTTTGTTGTTTAAGATTGCTTTTGCTAAACGGGGTCTTCTCTGGTTCCATACAAAGCGTAAAATTATTTTTTCTATGTCTGTGAAAAAAGATGTTGGTAATTTAGTAGGGATTGCATTGAATCTGTAGATAACTTTGGGCAGTATAGACATTTTAACAATGTTGATTCT
Organism: Eulemur rufifrons; assembly: GCF_041146395.1. Lineage (NCBI taxonomy): Eukaryota > Metazoa > Chordata > Mammalia > Primates > Lemuridae > Eulemur > Eulemur rufifrons. The sequence goes on along the minus strand of NC_091000.1, from coordinate 19,430,834 downwards.
ACCGATCCATGAGCATGGTATGGTTTTCCACCTATTTGCATGTTCTGTGATTTCCTTCCTCAGTGTTTCATAGTTCTCCCTATAGAGGTCATTTACCTCCTTAGATAAATATATTCCTAGGTATTTTATTTTCTTTGTTGCTATTTTGAAGGGTATAGAGTCCTTAATTTGGTTCTCCGTTTGACTGTTATTGGCGTATATGAATGCCTCTGATTTGTGTGTATTGATTTTGTATCCTGAGACTTTGCTGAATTCATTGATCAATTCCAGGAGTCTCTTGGTTCATAGCAAAATTAAGCGGAAAGGACAGAGAGTTCCCATGTACCCTCCAACCCCCCCCCACACACACACAGCCTCCTCCATTATTAACATACTACACCAGAATGTTTCATTTATTAAAATCAATGAACCCACTACACTGGCACATCATTATCACCCAAAGTCCATAGTTTATCTTAGGGTTCAATTTTGGAGTTATATATTCTATGAGTTTTGCCAAATGTATGATGACATGTATCCACCATTACAGTTTTCACTGCCCCCCAAAGACTGTGGTTCACCATTATTCCCTTCCCATCCCTTAAATCACTAGTCTTTTTACTGTCTGTATAGTTTTGCCTTTTCCAGAATATCATATGGTTGGAATTATACAGTAAGTACTCTTTGCAGATTGGCTTCCTTCACTGAGCAACATTCATTTAAGGTTCTTCCATGTCTTTTCATGGCTTTGTATCTTATTTGTTTTTAGCACTGAATAATATTTCATTGTCTGAATTTACCACAGTTTATTTATATATTCACCTGTTAAAGAACACTTTGGTTGCTTCCAAATTTTGGAAATTATAGTTGTTATAAACATAACAACTATGTAGTTTCTTTGTTTGTGGACCTAAGTTTTCAACTCATTTGGCTAAATACCAAGGACTGTGATTACTGGATCATATAGCAAGAGTATGTTTAGTTTTATAAGAAAGTACCAATCTGTATTCCAAAGTGGTTGTACCATCTTGCATTCCCACCATAAATTAATGAGAGGTTTTGTTGTTCCACATTCTCACCAGCATTTAGTGTTGTCAGTGTTCCAGATTTTGGCTATTTTAAAACGTATGTGGTGTTATCTTATTGTTTTAATTTGTAGTTTCCTAATGACATATGATGTTGAACAGTTTTTATATGATTATTTGCAATCTGTATGTCATTTTTGGTGAGATGTCTATTTAGATTTTTGTCCAATTTTGAAGTTAGTTGTGTATTTTCTTGTTGAGTTGTAAGAGTGTTGTGTACATTATGGATAACAGTCCTTTATCAGATATGTCTTTTGAAAAAATTTTCTCCCAGTCTGTGCTTCATCTGCTCATTCTCTTGACAGCATTTTTTGCAGAGCACAAGTTTTTAATTTTAATAAAATACAACCTACCAGCTATTTCTTTCACAGAACGTGCCTTATGAGCTTTCTTATCAAAAACTCACTGCAAGATCCTTGCCTTATTATAACTCCCCCTGCCTCAATCCACAGCTATTGTAGATTCACTTCTCATGTAACAAGATTTACCTTAAAAATTTCCCAGACACAGTCCTAGAACTGTTATCCCTGTAAATACTATGCCCTAAATTCCCATTTTGACACATTATGAATATGCTGTCATGGTGGTATTCTCCTTTATGTCAGCAAGTCTAATAAACTTAGCTTTGATTTAGCAATAGTTTGTTGTTGTTGTTCTTCTTTGTTTTGTTTTGTTTCCCAGGAGAGTCAGCATTAGCAATAATAGTATTGGAAAATATATTTAAATACAGATGACAAGTGAAGTGGATAGCTTCAGGGGTGATGTTACTGCAGAGGTGCCTGGGAATTGATAAAAAGGTTAATGATTTAGATTGTATGTTCTAATTTGATAGGAAGATGAAAAGAGGAGGATATGACATGGAGAGTGAGCTTGTTTTCGGTATTATACTGGGTTTTAATGTGCACAAATATATTCAGGAAAAAACAGAAGCTTTAAAGCTGTGAATTCGGTAGAGGCACCGTTGAACACCTGAACCATAGATCTGGATAGCTTAATAGCCCATGATTTCCTAAGTAGAGGGGTTGATGTGAAGAGACTACTATCATGAATGTCATAAGTAAATATTTGGCATGCAAATCAAGTGACTCTCGCAGTATTGTCATGGACTTTTGAAAATTGTGTAGGATAGAGGAGAATTAAGCCAGATTGAATGTGTTCTCTAGTAAAAGATTTATACATTACGAAGTAGTCAATAGAAAATTCTATGGCAAAAATCAACTTCCTTTGGAAAGCAGCCTATTTGAGAAGCAAAACTTACGTAAAATTTAGAAGTTTATACATAAATGTATAAAAAGGACCATGGTTTAATTTAAGTTACTAGACAATAGCTGGGAGGAAATGGCTTAGAAGAGTTTATTATATTTAAATGAAAAATAGAAAATAATTCATTAATTGAAAACAATCACAGAACTTGACACTGTGTGATTTCTCCATTCTTTTCCTAGTATTTCTACGTGAAAAGAAATATGGAGAGAAACTATTTAAGACCAGGTTAACATAAAGAATATATAAGAATTTTATTTATTCTGGTAATTTTTTTCTGCGAGTGGCTTCTGTCAAAGAGCAGATAAGAGAACAATAATGATTCCTTGTTAGGACCACACATAATTCTGTTTCTGACAGGAGATTTATAGTTCCATGAAATAAGTAGCTATTATAGTTTTTCTACTAACACAACAGGAATATTTCACATTTGATGTTAAGTAAGAAGAAATGAAGACAGGTATTTACATAACAATGCAAAATATAGAAAAAAGGAACTAAATTACATGTAAGAGTATGTTTTCTTTATGAATATATATTTTTTTTTTTTTCTGAGAGAAAGGGTTGCTTTATATTGCCCGGGAAGGAGTGTAGTGGCTATTCACTGCTTTTAAAATTCACTCCTTTATTCTTTATCACTTATGCTCTTTTTAATAATTATCAATGGTATTTTGAGTATCCCAAAATGTTTAAAAATTATATTATGAAAGAAAAAAATTCTGCTTACAGCCATATTTTCACCAAAGATATAAGCCTAAATACAGTGTTTCATCCCAACTGGTTAATCAGCTGAAGCTGCCCAAGGACCATGAACTTGAAGTTGTTCAGTGTGGTTGACCCTTACTAGATATGACTGAGGACACTTTTCTAGCCATTGAACAATGAGACCTTTAATCAACTGTATATTGGCTGATGGACACATTTCATATTATCCAGAAGGTTAGTTTGCAATGCTGAATTAGCTTAACTATCATAAAACTTCCTTCTATTTCTAGCACTTAAAAACCGTTGGCTGGTCATTGTGAAAGAATTTTTTCACTGGCCACTGTTTCCTTGACTGTCAAATTAACAGACTCAGGATGGATTGATCATTTATTTATTTATTTATGCATGTTCTACTGATCTTCACATATTTATAAATAATGTATTGTAACAGCTTTTCATATTTAAACAGTAAATGATAAAAGACTGTTAAATTTTCATTTAAGTCATAATGATTTGTTTAGCCTTTTTGTATCTTTGGCACTAAACCACACATCATTTTTCATATGCCCTAATGTAATCATCTGTTTTAGATTATGAAGAAAATGATTGAAGTCTGCCTGGATTTGGAAAAGTTTCAAATATTTGAATTTTTGTGTAATCTTACATATTATTCTTTTGCATTTTTTAAAAGAGGCCCTCCAAAACATTTTAGATTCAGTAAATGATAAAACTGTGATTGAAAATAGACATATAATTTCACTATCCACACAAATTATAGGTCAGAGTAAATTGAAAGAAGCAAGTGCATTATCAGTGGGGTACTCAGTTACAATTTGAAGCATACAAATGGTGAGTAGTCTTTTATTAAATGAATACCTGGGCAAATTTAAATAGGATTGTTTGTATAATAAAGAAAAGTGTGTGATACTGGAAAATAAGTTTTCTAAAATGGAGATATGACAAACATACAGGATAAAGCAACAAGTCAAAATTATACTGAATGATCATATTTGCATCTAAATGATATTTGGTAAATAAAATATTTTAAACTTTCTCAAGATCAGTTAACTTTATGTAATAGGAGGGTGAATAAAATGTCTCTGACACTGAGCCATTATGAAGATGACATTGAGTAAAATGTATGTGCAGGAAAAGGCACAGTATCTAGCATATTTTAAGTCTTCAATTATGTTTGTGTTTCTCTAGTTGTGTTCTTTTTTCCTTTCACAAAATAGAGTGGGATTTTTGGCAGAGAGTAGTACCCATACCCTCTTTTTAAATTAATGTTTAAATGCTTCTCCCTGTGTCTATGAAGATTATAGGTTCCATCCTTAAAAAGCTGCAAAAGAGAAGGTACAGTTGATCTGAAAACAGAGAGAGAAAGCTTTTAGGAAGAAGAGTAGAAAGAAAGTATCCTAAGTAGTTCTCATCTGAGACAGAAGCAGGCCCGCATCTGTTAGCCAGATTCTGAGCCTCTGGATGGGTTCTGTTTATTGGGGCTGATCCGAGGGATATCAGCCAAAGTGGCTGACTATGAGAACATAGGGAAGGTAGTGAGGGCTCAGGGGGAAGGGGGCATCTTTTGGGGGGAGATCGCTGTTCTTTGAATTCCAGGTCAATGAGAATTTCTGGAAAATAGATTCCATCTGCTTACATGACTGTAAGAAGAGGGGTAGGCTGTCATTGTGTGCAGACTGGTGAATCAGACCTAAACAAAACCCCGGTTAAGGAAGTAAGCTTTGTTTGGAGAGAAATTTCAGCTCCAGAATAAATGCCAACAAGTGGGATAAGCTTCCAGCAGGAAGTAAGGGACAGCAAAAGGGGGAACCTGACAGAAATGAGTTCCAGCTGGAATATTGCAAAGTGACATATGCGTAAGATCCTGTAGCACAGCTGGTTTATTTTTCTAGTTATCTTCAGGCAGCTGGGCATGCTGGATGCAACTATTCATGGTACCAGACTTCTTGAAAGTTCAGTTAAGGACCCAGACAAGCCTAGGTAATCAATTCATTTCCATGCACAATATCCTCAAACATTTTCAAGTTAGTTAATTTTATGTTTAGTTGGAATGAATACTAAATTATTGTTTCATATTGTGTCTATCGGATAAGCATCTTTTTTATGAATTGCAAAATAATTTTATCAGTAGATCATGGAATTGTTCTATGGTCTGAATATTTGTGTCCTCCTAAAACTTGTATGTTGAAATCCTAACTCCCAAGGGGATAGCATTAGAAGATGGGACATTTGAGACGTTATTAGGTCTTAAATGTGGAGCCTTCATGATTGGGATTAGTGCCTTTATAAAAGAGATTGCAGAGAGCTGCCTCACCCTTTCCACCATGTGAGGACAACAGCAAGAACGTGCTGTTTCAATGAGTCAGGAGGCAGTCCCTCATTAGACACAGAATCTGCAGGTGCCTTGATCTTAGATTTATCAGCCTCTAGAATGGTACGAAATAAATTTCTGTTGTTTATAAGCTACCCAGCCCATGGTGTTTTGTAATAGAAATCTGAACAGACTAAGACAGGTTTTAATTGCAGTTTCTTTAAATTATAGCTTAAGGCTGGGTGTGGTGGCTCACGCCTGTAATCCTAGCACTCTGGGAGGCCGAGACAGGAGGATCACTTGAGTTCAGGAATTCGAGACCAGCCTGACCAAGAGTGAGACCTCTACTATGAATAGAAAAATTAGCTGGGTGTGGTGGTGCATGCCTGTAGTCCCAGCTACTCAGGAGGCTGAGGCAGGAGGATTGCTTGAGCCCAGGAGTTTGAGGTTGCTGTGAGCTAGGCTGATGCCATGGCACTCTAGCTCAAGCAACAGACTGAGACTCTTGTCTTCAAAAAAAAAAGTAAATAAATAAATTATAGCTTTAATTATTTTGTAGGCACACATGTAGAGTTTACAGTAGCTAAACACCAAACACTTAAAAACACAACACGACCAGTTTTGTCACAGACCAGCTCTAATAATCTAACAAAAGGCAATCTCTTATATGCAAGCTTTATGTTCACTATAAAAATATGCTACTTACCTCCCATCATCAAATCACAGGAAAAAAAGATACATTATTCATCAATTCCACTCAAGTGAGCACATGAGAGACGATATCCACATTGAGAATGAGAAGCACAAAGTTTGAGACAATGATTTAATGTTTATTATGTGATTGAATATAGCAAAATTAGCTAACAGTTCTAGATTCTAATATTTTGTCTGAAAATTATCTCTTATCTACATGCCACATAAAATTTTATGATCTCCATTTTAAGGTAATTTGTTCAAACTGGCTTAATCATTAATTATGGCTAAATATGACAGTCTCTATATTAAATTTATAGTCTGAATGATGATTAGTTTCAGTGGTAGAGAGATAAAAACAAATAGCAGATTATCTCATTTCCTAAATAGTCACAGTTTGCCAGTGTGCTAGACTAAGTATTGTTTAGTACTTAAAATATCAAAACTGTTCCATTTGCCATTAACTATAATGAAGATAGATATCCTTACTTTATTTTCAAAGTTAATATTAGGACCAGAAGTGCATAATGGAGTGAATTGCAACACTGTGCCATCTGACAAAGTTCCGTTTTTATCTGTGGTGGTTTATACAAACATATGCATGTGGAATATGTGCATATACTGGTACAAACTCATCTGAAGGCACGGGCTGCAGCAGGATGGACTCGCAGGGCCCAAATCTGGAAACCAGATTTGCCACACAGTGAAACAGATGGGGCTAACAGTAGAATACAAATCCCAACTAGCACTTTTTTGTGTAGACCAAGGGACTGTGGTCATATTCAGGAAGAAACCTAAGCCAGAGCCCCAGGTCTCAGATTAAATCAGACATGAAAAAAACAAACAAACAAAAAACCAAAAAACAATTATATAAACACAAAGTTTTATATTTAAATCCAAACTGAAATTTTGAGTTCTGAATTACTGGGCAGGAAACAAGATCAGAAGAAATAAACAGTAATAACGATCACAGAGGAGGAAGCAATACTCCCCAGTCCATTGCTGATCTGCTGGGAACACTTTGTATTGTCAGGTGTGTTCTACTTCCCAGAGTAAAACAGGGCTCTTGGTATTAAAACCAATGATTACAGCTTAAATTGAAAGTGTTATACTGATGGAGAAAGCCTTGAATATCTTCATAATGTGTGTACACATATCTGTGCATTTATGTGAATACCTTCAACTCATTCTATGACATGGTGTATAATAATAGATCATGGAAATTACAAAAATTGCTAAGAGCCATTGGATGTTTATTCTACCACATTCTAAGGACTTTCTTTGTATGTAGTACCTGTTGAGATCCCCACAATGATGATATATTGATAGTTAGGAAATGTTAGTTTCACTCTCTATAACAAGACACATAAGTTTGGGAAAAATAAGCAATTTGCCCAAGTTCACGTAATTCAAGAATTGTAGAATAAAGGTTCAGATTCAAGTTCAACTGATTCTAGAGCCCTTTGATCTTATCTCAACACTAATTTCTACATGAGGCATGATTAACATTATTTTACCCAAATGTTTGTAAATATTTTATTAAATCTTGTAACAAGGCTGCTAATAAACCATGGATTTAGGTGATATGAGTTTTGTTTTACTTTGCTGATATTCTGATGTTAAATAAAAGTTATGACAGGCCTTTGTTTTGGACTGAGCTCCTGCACCAGGCCCCGACATACTCGACCAAAACAAAACAGAGCCACTCATGCTAAATGCCACATAATCAAATTGAAGCTTTAAGAAAGCAGATAGATCTCAAACCAGATTTTCCTGCAAACAGGAGATTCCAGCCTACCTGAGTCAGCATAATTAAGACATTCCCCTATACTTTAACCTTGACAGAAAAGCAACCTGAAGTAACCTGATGTTAATCAACTTTTCCTTTTCTATTCTTCCATTTTCTTGTTTCCACCTTACATAACCCTCTGCTCTGCTATTGTGGAGTGGGAGCTCTCATTCTATTTTGCAGAATGGAAGCTTCCCTTAGATAATCAACTAAATTTGTTGTAATTTTTTTCTTTTGACACTAATAAAGGTGCAGTAGTCAGCAAAAAGGGAGAAAAATAAAGAAATTGATAAAATAGCACAAAATAGGATAGTGTGTAAGTAATGCCCAGAGAGTGAAATAAAATATGCTAAAGCAAAGTAGATGCCAGGAGAAGGAGAAATTTCCTCTTTTGCCAAATTTCTTCTTTTGTTCATTCCTGCTTTCCAGTCAGAAATTCTGACTTATTTCTTCTCATGAAATTAAATTTGGCATTTGTATAGTTAAATTTTGAAAGGAAACAAAATTCTACATAAGAGATGAGACCTTATGACTTAGATTCAGTTCTACCTTGCCTGGCTAAAATTGAGTTGCTTTGTGAATAGAATAGCTTTTTTTTTTTCTTTCCAATTTTAGGGGAAATGTCTGATATATGTAGGTCTAGAAGCCAAGCAAAACTATAACTTTCTGACATTTTTCTTAAAATTACATAACTTATCTGCAATTTTCTCTCTATCACTCTTATAACCTGACAACCAGTTTTACTGAAAATAAATGTTTTCAGTTCATAAAATGTAACTGCAGATTTCAGAGAGAGATTATAATGAAAGTAGGAATATCAGACACAAGGGTTTGTAAATTTCTTTCCTTCATTTACCCTCAATTCTGGCAAATACTGGAGATATATACAAAGACCATGGGTAAGAAATTTAGGCTTAATTTTGAACTGCACATATGGCAATTTCACACTCCGAACTGCATAATCTGCATATTTTGAGGCCACAGAAAGTTTTCACATATACTATGGACTGAGCTAGAAGGAGTTACCAAAAATAATAGCTGATTTGACCTCTCTTGTCCTTCCTTTAATTAATTTAGTTAATTGTGCCAGGTAAGAATGTCTCTAGTTGGCTGAGTATCCAAGGTCACCATCATGACTAATGATCATTGTCTCGGTAAGATACTATTGTTGTTCTAAAAGGAATGTTGGTGTTCCTGAGTAAATAAGGAAACATATTATTAAGCTTTTAATTAAAGTTAGTTCTCATACACATTCCAGAGATGCATAATAAACACCAATATTTTGCTTACACCCAATTCACTAAATTAAATTTATTGAACACAAGAATCGTTAACAGCTGATTCCTCAGTGCCTAACAGAGATAAGTACGCAAATGCTTTTAACAATAAATTATAGTTTCTGTCTATATCTTCTCCTTTTAATGAAAACTTGAAGCAAGATTACATGCATATGAAATCATGCCACTTGATAATAAAGTAATCAGATAATTCATTGTAGTAACACATAGTTATGGGAAAATGACAGCTTTCTTTATTTTACAAGGCATTTAAAAATAGGGGAACATTGCTTTGGTTATTGATGTTTCTATGAGAGACTGTCCTTTAAAATTTTTATTTTATTTCTCTTTTTCCTTTCTTTTGTTTTATGTCACCTATTTTTTCTCATGCATTTACAGAAAGGCTGCAGTTTGCATACATTGTGCTAATCCTGAGAATAAAATGGAAATATGCTCATAAGACTAAGGGAAACATCTAAAACAAGAATCAGGATGGGCAGCAGCTCCAAGGGCTTAGGCAGTACCCCAGAGACCCAGTTGAATCATTCTTTTGAGATTAGGGTTAGAGGACAATATAATAATTTTCTAAATTTAATCTGCTAAAAATTAATCACATAACAAATCGATAAAGAGTCTTAATGATCTGTAATCAAGACTATATTAGAATTAATTAAATTCAAAATGATATTTTTCCCTCTCTGGGTGATATGTTGTTGTGAAAAAATGTTATATGAGAATATGAGAAGGAACAAACAGATATAGATATGGATGTATAAATCTTGCTAATTCCCCTTACCTATTTGCTGGATTTAAAATGTATCTTAAAAGAGTTGGAAGCGAGTATTAAGACTAAACTAAATCGAAAGTGAATAAAAATGGAACTATGAGCCCCTAGTACTGTAAAGAACTTTTATTAGCCTTTATGACCTTGATCTTTTTGTTTTAAGATGATCTTGGAATAAGGAATTGAGTATCAGGACATCACCATCAATTGTCCTTTTTACTTAAAATCATAGTAAATGCTATAAAAGATCACTTTAGAATGAATAACTCCATAGGTAACAAGAATAGCTCCTGGGGAAGAGGTAGAGAGAGAGAGAGAGAGAGAGAGATATGATGAATTAGATTTGTAGTCAATAACAATGACAGCCAGGCACAGAGAGTGGCAAAAACTGCTGCATAGATAAGAATGATTCTTGGGAGCTCCAATTCCACCATAAGTAGACAGAAGAAGAGAGGAAGAGCCTGGGGCACTCTTTAGATGATGGTTTGTGAGTGGCATTTGGGCCAGTTAGGGCTCTCTGCCATCCTCCTGTCCCTGCCTAGAGAAAATTGGCTAAACAGGCTTGCAAGCAAAAGCTGACAGTACAAGTTCAAGTTCTAGTTTGGGAGCTAGAAAAGCAGAGCAATATCCTAGGTAGCTGCCTAGTTCCTGGTACAAACGGATGCTTTGGAACCACTGTGGCAAAACATGTCTCCCTTCCTCAGTAGTTATCAAAAGTGTCAATAATAAGCATGACAGACAGATGAGCTGGAATTCGTGTTCAAAAATATGTCACAAAACATTTGAGGAAACCATTCCCTTTAAAGAGAGACAGAAAGTCCCAACATATAGCAAGTGACATATAAAGAAAAGAAAGTTACAGAACAAAGTTTAGAATAAATGTACTAACTTTTATGTGATGCAGGAGGATAATTCAGCTATCCATGAGAATATAGAAATATTCTAAGAAAAATGTTAAACTTCAGAATAAGAGAACAATAGATGATATGAATATTAAGGTGAATACCAGTTAAATTAACAAGATGAGAAATTGGGCCAAAGGATCCCCCTTAATCCAAAGGTAAAAGTGAGGTAATGACCAAATTTTAGTGTTATCTCACTATGGGCCAGGCATAATTCTAAGCACTTTTTTCATCTATGTCTACATCTATGTTCATATCCACATCCAAATTCATGTCCATATCTATATTTACATAACTACATCTATGTGTATATTGAAGGGTAGCAAAATGTGCTACCCCAAAATATGCCACTTTGGCATAAATACTGTTTTGAGCTAAATACACTTGAAAACAACAGATGAAAGAAGGGCTCTCTTATTTCCCCTTTTTCTTCCTGAAAGCAGGAGATAAAACTCCCATATGGAGTATGACCTCCATATACTGGGAGGAAAGTAACATTCCTATCACCAGGGATGGGAAGTCAAAGGCTAGAGAAATCTGTACAAACTTACTTTGTGATGTAACTATTATCTTCCTAGTCTCTTCTCCATGATTAACTCTCTGAACCCTTGCGTTGGCATGTTTTCACAAATTACTACTCTTCGTTCAACTCAGTATGCAATTGTTCAATTCTGACTGCTTTTTTGAGTCTTCATTTCCATATGAGGGATCCCATGTCATGTAAAACTTACTTTAAATAAATATGTATGCTTTTCTTCTGTTAATCTGTCAATTTAATTCTCAGGCCCAGTTAAAAACCCAAGAGGGTAGAGGTAAGAATACCTCCCTTACAATATCCATATCCAGATTTGTTCCCTATGTAATCTCTATATATCTAATCTATTTACTTTTCACAGAAAATCTGTGGAATTTACCGTCACCAGCTCCGTTTTATACATAGGAAAGTGAGGCACAGAAAGGCAAAGTAACTTGCTGAATGTTGCAGATACAGGAAACAGACTTTGTCTTCCAGTCCACAGATGCCAATTGTAGAGCTAACATTGTAATCTCTCCACTATGGCTGGCTCTTAAAATTATGAGATAAATGTTAAGATTCACGGAGAGTATATTCAACAGTCTCAAAATCATCCTAATGGGAATTTTTTAAAAAATATAATAGATAAAATAAATGAGGGAAATAAATAAGCAACTAATAAAAAATATTTCAGAGAGTTGGAGAAACATAGTCAACTTGAACTTGAAAGGGCTTCTCTAAAGCAGACAAGAATGATAAAAACTAAGAAAGTACTCCACATGTAGATACATTGCTGTACAAATTTAGGAAGTTTAGCACATCAAAGATAAATGTAATTTTCTAAAAGTTTCCAAAATGAAAGCAAATAAGACAAATTCTATGTCTATAAAGGAAAGAAAAATCAGCGCTCCAATAATCATGATTATTTCACATTACATACTTATTTCATCTACATAAGGCAAGGAGAAGAAACTCAAGTTGAGATTCTCTGTTTTTTGAAAAATATAAAACAAACTAATATTACATATACAATATCACTCACACTTCTAGTAAAAATATTAATATGGAAACTCGAGTAGATATTATAGAAAATAAAAATGTAAGGGGCAGTTACATTAAACAAGAATAGTAACTACATTTTTTTCCTAGATTTTTTTTTAGTCTTTTCTGTTGGATTGTCGTTTTATGCTTCTCTTATAGTAGAGCATGGTAATGGTGACTTTAACTTCAGCTGCTATGATTTCCCAATTGTTCTAAGAACAATTCTTATTTTCTTCTCTTTCATGTCCATTATATAACCAAAGTTTAGTTTTTTCTTCTCTTTAAGTAAATCTCAGCTGTTTAAAACATACACATAAATTTAACTGCAAGTATGTGTATATACCATAAAAAACATGTCTGAGCATGAGGAAAACATATTTCCTTCAGTATACTCACTTATAATCACATTTGTGTACACGCATTTGTAAGTTCTATACTTTTAGACCATTAACTTTGTTAAAATAAAATAAAATGAAAACTATGAACACATACACAGATTGATATTCTTTTATTAAAAGAAGGCAGAGATACTGTACAAATTGTGAAGTGGACAAATTCCATCTTTAATATTATTTTAAAAATGCTTTATCTCTTCTCTACTTTATTCTTTTTTACTTAAGTTCTAAATGTTCTTCCTACCTGTTTATCAAACTACTCATTACTAGTGCACACTGTCCTCAGCTAGCTATTCTAAGGGAGAGACATTTAACACAGTTAACTTACAATTGTTCATAAATATCTCAACATTCAAGGATTTTTTTCATAGGACAGAATTTACAGTAAAGGAAAAGATTAAAACTTAAACATTACAATTTTAGTAAGCAAGAGATAGCTAAGGGCCTCTGAAAGGAGGGAGTCCTCAAAATCCATCATATTATGTTGTCAGTGAATGATACTTTAACAATTAAGACTTCACAGTGAAACCTCTGATTCTAACATTCTCTGTCCTTCAAAAAAAATGTTGAAATTATATTCACCAATTTCCAAAACTTGCTATGCCTTTTAAATGACATTTTAATGAGATGTGAGAATTAATGTTTCTCTACCTAGCCACATAATGACAAACTGTGAAATGTTGATAACCTTTTCAAATGAAGCTGGTTGATAAATAGACAAGATTAATAATGTGGTCAAATCAATCTATATTGATGATGATGGCAGATGCAGTGATTGGGACAACAAGCTATAGAAACATTTAGTCTTTCTATCTCAAAGATCCTACTTCATAACTTGTCATTCTCAAGAGGTAAATAATGTATGCCGTTCCTTCTATATTTTTATTACAGACAGAAGTCCAAGCAGGAAATTAAATTTAGATTCTTTAAGTGATGAATTGTGTAAACATTTATTACATTTTCATCTGAGTAAGACAGCTAAGCTGACCTATTTTTACAAGGATCATATAAAAGAACATAAGGCAATAATAGTGCATGGATCCAACGGCTCCATCTGTCTTTATGATCTTTTTTCCATTGGCTTCATGTGAACTTACTGGTGGCTAGGGTCAGTAGTGTGTATTGAAACTTGATTAAAGTTGTAGATGAAATAGCAAGACCTTTTAAATCTTCACAAACTTAATACATGTAAGACATCACAAACTTCTACAGACAATTAATGCTACTCACTCTGCCTGGATGGCTGCAAGCTTGCATACCTCCTCTTTCCACTATGACAGATTTAAATCTACTTCCTAGCCATTTGACCTTGGGCAACTTACTTCACTTTACCAAGCTTTCTGGGCTTATATAACGATGGCGCTATTTCCCTCTGCGGTAGTATAACCAGAGGCACATCCTGGGAACTCAACAAACGTCATTGTCTGACCTTCTCACTCACATCATTACTGCAAAAGTAAACATTGAATATACCTATTAATTTTATTAGAAGTGGATTGATTCATAGTTTGATTTGTAGAGCACAAATATTATTATCATTACTTTAATGGCAAAATAGTGTTGACTTACAAACATGGACTTGTATCTACATTTCATGTTGGGCAATATGCTTTTCAGCTGAGAATGTAAATGCATTTATGAAGAACTATCCTAGGAAAAAAGAAATTGATCCTGTAAGCTACACTGCTTATTATTCATTGATTGATTATTTATTTCTTTATTTCCTTAGGGAACAATTTTGATCACTCAGTATAAGGTGGTATTTACAATATATTTCCAGGAGAGGGAATTTAGCAATCAATAAAAAAAAAAATTGATTTCCTTAAATTCATTTTAAAATATATTCGGTTACATTAAATTCCCACAATTTTATTTATATTACACTGTATGAGCCAACCCCCTATCATTTCTTATCTGAGTTATTGAGTTTACATGCCAAATTGGTCTAATTTATTCCCATTCTCCATTAATCTATTTTCAATAATACTTGAGAGTTATCTTCCTTAATGTTATTGGGTCATGACCTGCCTGCCTTTAAAGGATCAGGAGAATGTACCACTTAGAGTCTCTGCACCTCATTCAGTGTTGTTTTACTTATTTTAATAAAAGATCATTTTCTTATGAACAAAATAACATTCAAAATATTTAGCTTCTTATTTTAACTTCCATTCCCAGCCAGATATTTTACCTTTTCTAAATTTGCCAATTTCAAAATTCCCCTACTTTCTATACTAAGGTCAATTAGCAATCTATTTGTATTGGGTTTATAGAAAACATTAACTATGTAAATGAGAACAAGCATACTTACACAAATATGACCAGACTTGCTCTGGTTGCTGAGCATCACATTTACACATTATACTATTGCTCATTTTACTTAGTCTGGAAATTCTGTTTCTTTTTTTGTCTTCTGTAATATCTCATTGATCCTCCAGTTCTCAGCTTTAATGCAACTAACCCACTTAATTTCCCAGATCCCCTACTTTGTAAGCAATTATTCCCATGGCATGTTATTTATTGCCAAACTAATGAATATTTCATTAGGCTTTGCATGTGTCACTAGATTTTCTTCTGCCTGCCTCCTCATTAGACATTTTTTTTTAGCACCAGGACAATACCTTAGGTGTCATTCTATTTGTAAAATTATCTTCCTGTGTTTTAAATATATTCAAATAATACAGAAGATACAACTCTCTGATTTAAAAAAAAGGAGCTAATACTAATTTACCAAAATTCAAGGATCTACATCCAAGCAAATGTCATTTGTTAGGGCCATTTAGATTTTGTAAATCAAGAAATAAATAAATGTACATCAGAACACCAGCGAGGTTACTTAAGACTCATTATGAAAACCTGGTTACTCATCTCTGTGACCCTTTTTCTTCTAAAGGTGATCTTTTTGTGTCTTTAAGATAGTGTCTGCAATGAAAACTGCATGACAGTGAGATCTTCTCCTCTTAAAACTCCTTTTCTTCAAGTCAATGCTTATATGAATTGGGATTGGGTGTGGCTGCAAATAACAGAGCCTCCCCTAAATGGGCAGTTAAACATGATGGAAGTTTATTTCTCACTCTGAGAAATCTGGATGTGAACAGCCCATGGCTGGTTTGTAAGTCTTGGCAGTCATATGGAACCCAGCCTGCTTCCAGCTTTCCTTTTTGCCATTCTTAGGTCGGGTCCTCAATCTCATGGACCAAGAATGATTTCTAGCCATCCCTTCCATGCAGAGCCAGATCTTTAATTTTCAAAGTGTAATGCGTGAAATGAAAATACTGGACTCATTTTTTAAAAAAACAGAAAAAGATACATTTAAAGGTACCAATATATAAAGCCACTTCTTTCTTCTCCATTTTCTCTCACAGCTTGTTGGGGTGTTGTTTTTTTATTTGCTATTCATGTTCTTCTATAAAAAGGAAAGTTAGAATTTTAAGTTATTAACATGAATTTTACCATTCACTTTTTACATTTTCTGATGCTAGTTTTAAGTGCAAATATAAAAATATTGAACTCATATATTTAACTCACCAAAATACAATTCATATTTCATAGCTGATACATGCAGAACAGTGGAAATACTGCATGATGCTGACTCAAATGTTTTTATTTCACATGTTATATGCACACAATATACTAGTATTCCACCTTCACCTTACTGATGTGTTAAGAAAGAATGGAAGGAGAAAGAACTATGGGTTGCCTTATCTTTCTCTTTTATTGAGGTTATCACTTTCAGCGAAGTAGTTGGCTAACAGCACAAGGAAATAACGCAAGTAAGAATGACTGTAAGAGACCCTTGGTACTTTGTGTTCTTAGAATGCTATTGCCTTCTCCCTGAATTTGAAGCAGATTCTTCTTCAGATAGTGTGAACTCTTAAAACTGACAGTATTCTCTGCTTATTCAGTTGAATACAAAGTATCATGTTGTATCTTGCTAAACTCCCACACACCATCCACTGAAATTCTGACCTCATGAGGCACAGAGAATGCTATGTATGAGGAAGCAAGGAATATCTGAAACATATATTACATGTATCACCTCTGCTCAAGCATATCTTCCATTGTTCCATAGGACTTCGCTTACAAAACACAAGTTCGAAGATAAAATTATTACGAATTTCAAGAAAGCTACAGCAGAGCAATAAATCAAATGTGGGGTCCTTCTAACCATGGGGTCCTATGTGATCACACTGTTTGAATGATCATGACTCCATGTTCCACATTCAAGGAGGTCAGAGGAAGGATAGGAGAAGGGGCAAAGGACCTGCATCAGCTCTCTTTTAAGGAGATTTCCCAGAAGCTGTCACATTGCACTTGTATTCAATCCCAGTGGCCAGAACTTTGATATGAGGTTGCAACTAGCTGCAAGGGAAGCTGGGTAGCATTGTCTTTATTTGCAGACAGCCATGCACTAAGCTAAAGAGTACAGGTATGGCGGTAGGTAACAGTCTCTGCCATAAGATTTCTTAGCACTACAGTAGAAGGAAAATAGTCAAAAGTGAAATTTAGCTTTTCACTAGAGGATAATTTTCTTAATAGCTTCTACAAATAGAAAAAAAAAGCTAGTGAATATTAACTTTTTAATTGAAGGTAGCATATTAGAAACAAAATAAAACAACTAGGCATTAAATTTTATTTTTTGACTCATATCAATTTCTTTCTGAGAAAACTTTGTCAGGTCTGATAATCCTGACAAGATGAATTGCAAGGATTTAAATTCCATTCAAATAAAAAATTGTGTCTGTTTTAAAACAAAATTAGAGTCATATACAGAAGATTAATTTATCTCAGACTTTCTCCAGGACCATTTAGAGGTTTGGATTAAATTGTTAAATCATCCACTATTTTACCATCACAACAATAATCTAATAACTATTCTGGGTCGATGTTGTTCTCTTCATTTTTCACAAGTTCAAATAGAGCAAATAGGACTTTGAGAGTGTAGGAAAACAGATCCTGCCACTACAGATAGCTTTCCCTGAAGTATTGATCTCTATACTCTAATGTCCTTTCTCTCTTTATTCATATTTTATTTTGGATATCACTTTCCTGAAAAGAGAGACAGACACAGAGAGATTTCCAGGCACACATGCACACACACACACACACACACACACACGCACATGCACACACAGAAAGAGACTGCATAATATTGAGACATATTTAGCATTCTAAAATGACTAGAATGCTTGAGTTCTAGATACATTCGTCTCAATGAATAGCTGTGTGACTAAAAATATTTTAATATTTCTGGGTATAAATTTCTTCATTTTAATTTTTACCTGTAGTTTATGAACATCTTTTTTCTGAGATCCATGAATTTTAATTTATATCTTATTTCTAACATAAGGTCATTATTCACCCCAGTTATATTCTAGAAAGGCACTGGGAATACTGAATTAGGAATACTGAACATCTTTTTTCTGAGATCCAGGAATTTTAATTTACATCTTATTTTTAATATAAGGTCATTATTCACCTCAGTTATATTCTAGAAAGGCACTAGGAATACTGAATTAGCAAATACTAACCCATTGCTCCTAGGAGAAATACAAACACACACACATACATCTCACAAAATATATAATCTTAAATCATAGCAACTCATTTTGGAAGATTCTATTGTCTTTATTTTACAAAAGAGAAAAGCAAGTTCAAAGTATTAAGGGATTTTCCTGAGGCTTCCCACTACAGGTGCCAGATTTGGGTTTCAAACCTCCTCCAGCTGATCCCATTATAAGAACTTCTTGCACTATATTTCCCTACCCTCAACCATGTTCATTCTCAGGCCATCTCTGTACACGATCTGAAACAAGAAGGCAGAGGATCTTGTTATATCCCAACTGGGAATGTGTGAGTTGGGTGATTCAAAATTTTTGCATCTCTGCACATGTCCAGAATGACATGTGCACTTTCGTGTGTATAAAAGTGGAGTAAGTATTGCTTTGGGGCTACAAATAAGTTTTAGTAAGTAGGTGAATTTGCAAATCTGAAATATGTGAATAATGAAATCAACTGTATTAAGTTTTAAAACAAACATGAAAAAAGGCATAATTATAGTATTACATCACATGGCAACATAATAAAATACCATCTGCATTTCAGTGTAAATGCTAGCATATATTTTAACTTCTTGAAAAAAGTGCCATTAATTAGAAAGGTGTCGACTCTACATTGCTCTTTCTCTCAATCTTTCTCTCTCTTTCCTTTTTAATGCATGCCTGTGCATGTACACACACATTAAAAAAATGTACCAGGAATACATTTTTCAGCACATGTATGCCTTCCTCAATTACATATCAGAAAAGACTCAATGTATCTGTTTGGTGCATGTTCTCGTCAGGCATGATAGTCACTGGTAGTGAGTTCGGTGGAGGAAAGGTGTGTGGAACTGACATTGTCTCATAGGAGATCTGACCTGATGCTGAGAGGAGGAAGTGCTCCTTTGAAGGATGAGTGGGCATTACCAAGCACAAAGTGGGTGGGTAGGTGGCGGGGGTTGGAGAATGGAGGGCTCCAAACAATGGAATCAACGTGCATTCTGCCTTCTGGTGGTTTGAGCCTAATGTGTGGGAAGAGAAGACAGAAGCTGAGTGATGCTGAGCACAAGAAAGCAGACTGCAGAGAGATAGTTAGGGGCCAGGCCTTGCAGAGCCCTGTAGGTCTTTATTGAAGGAGTAATGGAAAGAAAGTATATGTTCTAAGCAGAGGGCATGGTAATGAAATACGATTTTTGGAAAGGTCCATCACTATGTTATGTAGATAAATGATAAAAGAGAGACAGGGATGGATTTGGAAAGATTAATTAGAAAGTTATTTCTGTAGATCAGAGATGGAATTGTGGTGGCTTCTACTAAGAATAGAGTGAGACAGATGAAGATAAAATTGGTTTGTGTATAATTTTATTATATTGTCATTTGAATGAAATTTAAGACTCAGAGAAGAAAATATTTTTGGATGACTACTTGCATGCATTTGTCAAGACAATTTCTATATTGTAAAGCTATACAATCAAAGATATAAATTTGATAGCTATTGCCATCAGCAGAATATCTTTAATATCACCAGAGTATATTTGGTACTGATATATGGTGAGGGAAAAAGGAATCTACGGAGGAGGTAATGTAATATAGCTAGTCTCAATCAAGATCTAGTTTTAAATTTGTGAAATAAGACTCTTATGTTTGTCATATATATGTATTTAAACACACCCTCTCCTTACATATCATCTGGCACAATGGAAAGCTAAGTGATAGAGTCAGTCAATTATCAGGAATATATCATATAAAAAAGATTAGGAATTATTATCTTAGCTCAAAGCAGGTATACTATTTTTCAATGTTAAAAGAAAAACTTTAAAATGGTAACAGTTTTATAGAGAGGTTTTTCTCCAGCTAGTTTAGGATTATTTTCCTTCAAGTATCACTATGCCTGCTTGGCATAAGACCACCATAGGAACCTTGACAGTTCCTGTCAGATTATTAATATTTCCTGTGTTTTCACAGCAGGAGATTTAACAACCTAAAGAAGACCATGGCAGGCATGATTTCAACTCATTTTGCTTTCCCCAAACTCTTTGTGCAGTGACCATGCATTCCATTCAAGACCCTAAGATAGAACATAATTCTGCCAGGGTGTCTTGACAAATTGTTATTTACAGGTTGAATTCTTTTAAATGCACCATAGCAACATGTTCTCTTTAGAATGGAAATACAGGAAGATGTCTGATTCATTGTGAAGACAAAAGCACACTCCATCACAGTATATCTACCAGATGTTCTCTTCATAGGCAGAGAAAAAACATGGCAAGTTACTGTATCCAGCTGGTTCCTAAATCATTCTGAAATTCTCCCTGTCTACTCCCAAAAGATGTAAATTGGCCTATAAAGAAAACAGCAGGTAACATGACTATAAATAAAGGCCTCAGAAAAACTCATATTGCAGGAAGAAGCTAATGAAAACTAGGAAAAACTGACTGTTATTTAAGTAAAGTAGGCAAATTAAGATCTCTCTATGAA
The DNA here is from genome assembly GCF_041146395.1 of Eulemur rufifrons. NCBI lineage: Eukaryota > Metazoa > Chordata > Mammalia > Primates > Lemuridae > Eulemur > Eulemur rufifrons. Next base: position 19,410,063 of record NC_091000.1, on the reverse strand, counting down.
TTTATTATTATATACAGAGGGTTTAATGTTCAGTCAGCCAGTAAGTAGTTATCTTTTGCTTCTTTTATTCTCTACCCAACATTTCTTTATTTTCCAATTTACCAAATCTTTATTTTGACTTTGCCAAAGGTCTTTCAAAGATGGAATACAGTGAATAATTGCTACAGGCAGGTCTTTTTTTTAAGAAATATCTGAAGTTCTGATTTTTGATATGACATGTAAAGAGCTTAGAAGTTGTCACTCCCATCCTCACAACAAAATAAAAAGCTGAACAAACTAAAAATCAGAAACTCTTCTTAGATTCATTTTAGAATTGTTCTCACAGAGCAAACTACTATCTCCAAAACTGGAAAGAAAGGTAGTTGGATATAGAGAGTCACAGCTTATGGGCAGAAAACGGCCAGGAGCAGAAGCCCACAGCTGAAGTTAGAATTGCTGGGAACACGTTGAACTGTAAATGAAAAGTTGCTGGGGGCTCAGTGTATACTAGATCTAAGGGAACTCCGACTAGGGGTCCCCCAATACTTTCTTGATTTTTACTCCCAGGAACACTACTGTTCTAACTATGAAGATTTGGAAAATCCCCTGTGCTTCCAGCAGAAAAAAAGGAAAAAAGTAACCATTTGGAAATAATTTGTTCTCCTTAATTAGACCTGTACTCAGAAGAAGCTATTTTACCTGAGCCTAACTAACTGGGGTTTTTCCAAAGCCTAACCAATCTGGGGAAGGGATAACTGCAGCCTCCTCTAGCCTTTGATGTGATGGAAGGGAAATAACCAATTCAGACTCATTAAAAGACCAAAACTCAATCATGAGATTATCAAATGTTTCCTCTTCCCCTGACATTACCGCCACACCATAAACAGGGGATTATGGGTAAAACACTGTAACTCTCAGATGCTATTTTAGAAGGGTCTAGGAAAACCCAAAGACAACAAAAAAGACAAAAAAGAACATTAGAGGGAATTTTATCTCCTGACACTACAACTACAGCAAACAGTGAACACAGCTTAACTCCTAGCGAGATAAACGTAAAACTTTACACTAAAGGCCTATCGGACTCAGTTCTTTTACCTGATACATCATGTTCAGCTTTCAACAAAAAATGACGAGGCATGCTGAAAGGCAAGATAAGCACAGTCTTACAGGACAAGGAGATTATCAGAACCAGACTCAGGTATGGCAAAGATATAGGAATTGTCCAAATAACTGTGATTAATGTGCTAAAAATTCTAATGGAAAAAGTGGACATGTAAGAAAAGATGGGTACTGTAAGCAGAGGGACAAAAACTCTAAAAAAGAATAAAAAGGAAATGCTATAAATCAAAAACACTGTGATAGAATAAAGAACATCTTTCATGGGCTCATCAGTGGACTGGGCATGACTGAACGGGAATTTGTGAGCTTGAAGATACATCAATAGAAACTTTTGACATGGGAAAGCAAAAAGAAAAAGAATGATAAGGGTAAAACAGAATATCCAAAAACTATGGGGCAATATGAAATGTGTAACATACATGTAATGGGGATACCAAAGGAGAGAGAATAACAGAAAGAGAGAATGGAACAGAAAAAATATTTGAAGTGATAATGACTGAGAATTTTCTAAAATAGCAACAGACACTAACCACACACAGATACAGAAAGCTCAGAGAATGCTAACCAGGGTAAATACCAAAATAATCTATACCTATTTTCTGCAGTATGTCATATTTAAACTCAGAAAATCTAACACAAAGAGAAAATCTTGTAAGAAGGTGAGAGTGGGGATGGGGAACCCTTCCCAAAGAGGAACAGAATAGAAATTACAGTGCACTTCTCTTAAAAAAAAAAAACATGCAAGAAAAAAGAGAATGGAGTAAGATATGTAAAATGTTAAACAACAATAAAAAAATCAACCTAGGATTCTGTATCTAGCAAATTATTCTTCAAAATGAAGGAAAAATAAAGACTATCTCAGAAAAACAAAGCTAAATGAATTTGTCACCAGTAGAACTACCTTGCAAGAAATGTTAAAAGAGGTTCTTCAAAGAGAAAGAAAATTATATGGGTCAGAAACTCAGATCTACATAAATAAAGGAAGATTGTTAGAGAAATAATAAATGAAAGTAAATTTTTTTTATTTTTCTTATTGTTGACTGATATAAGAAATAACTGTTTAAGCAACAGTAACAATGTATTAGGTCATTAAATATGACATGTCTGATTTCAAATCAAAAGTGTAGTCTATTATATCTCAAACAAGAAGCAGTACAATTAGTCAATATATGTGCCTAAACTATTGACACAGTTTGCCATCTTAATGGTAGCTTGTTTATACCAGCAGCAAAGAAGCCTGGAGAGAGAGTGGCAATGAAATTGCAAAAGGCATTTTCCACAGCTTGTTGAGAATTGAATAGTTTTCCTTGCAAGAAGTGGTCCAAAGCCTGGAAGAAGTGGTAGTCAGTTGGTGCAAGGTCTGGTGAATACTGTGGATGACAGAGAGTTTCTAAGTCCAGCCTCTGTAGTTTGAGCAGCTTTGTTTGTGCGATATGTGGTCATGTGTTGTCTTGCAAGAGAATCGGCCTGTCTCTACTGACCAATATTGGCTGCTTAATCATAAGCATCCTCATCATTTTGTCTAATTGGTTGCAGTAGACATTCGCTATAACAAGTTGACCAGATTTCATGAAGCTGTAGTGGATAATACCAGCGCTGGACCACCAAACAGACACTGTTAGCTTTTTTTTTTTTTTTCCAGCATGTTACGAGGGTACAAATGTTTAGGTTACATATATTACCTATGCCCCACCTGAGTCAGAGCTTCAAGCATGTCCATCCCCGAGATGGTGCGCACTGCACCCATTAGATGTGTAATATATCCATCCCCTCCCACCTGCCCGACACTCGATGAATGTTACTACAATATATGCACTTAAGTGTTGGCCAGTTAAGTCAGTTAAAACCAATTTGATGGTGAGTACATGTGGTGCTTGTTTTTTCATTCTTGTGATACTTCGCTTGGTAGAATGGGCTCCCGCTCTATCCAGGGTAATATTAGAGGTGCTAGATCATCATTGTTTTTTGTGACTGAGTAGAACTCCATGGTATACATATGCCATATTTTATTAATCCACTCATGTATTGATGGGCACTTGGGATGTTTCCACATCTTTGCAATTGTGAATATAAACATTCTAGTGCAAATGTCTTTTTTATAGAATGTATTTTGTTCCTTTGGGTAGATGCCCAGTAAAGAGATTGCTGGATCAAATGGTGGTTCTACTTGTAGTTCTTTGAGGTATCTCCATTAGCTTTTTCTGATGAATATTTGGTTTTGAACTGTGTTTAGGCACTTCATCTCTATCCAACCATTGTGCTGAACTCTTGTGATTGTCAAAGAGAATCCATTTTTCATCACATGTGACAATACAGTGTAGAAATGGAATGCTTTTATCTCGTGACAGCAAAGAAAGGCAAGCTTCAGGACAATTTCTCAGCTGACACTTGTTGAATTCATATGGAATCTATCTATCAATCTTTGTTACTTTGCCCATTTATTTCAAATGATCCAATATTGTTGGAATAGCAATGTCAAACCTTGCTGCTTATGGACAGGTTGAGGTGTGTAGGTTGAGATAGATCCACTTTCACTACAGCTTTCGGCTCATCATTATCCACCTTAGTCTCTGATCACCCACTTGGCTCATTTTCAAGATTAAAATCACCAGAACAGAATTTCTCAAACCATCCACGTATTGGGCAATCATTGGCCACATCCTTCCCAAACCCTTCATTGATATTTCCAGCTGTCTGAGCTGCACTGGTTTCATGACGGAACTCATGTTCAAAATTAACACAAATTTTTGACTTATTCAATGTATATTTTCATTTTGCCACTACTATTCCCCATTTTTTATCTATGATAAAGGAGATCTGGGAGTAAAAACTGTTTGACTCTCATGTGTACTTTCAGCACTCCAACACCTAATGTGCTTAGTATGCAATTAACACAGACCTGATGGATGTCATGCTTTAAAACCATTTTTTTTATTTTTGGTCAGACTTACAGTAGAATTTTCAATTCCTTCAGTATACACTGAGATTAACATTAAGTTAACAAAGCAAAAGTAAAATATTTCTACTAATCAAGATATACTTTAGAGTACTGAAATTTGGAATTAGTCTAGATGAGGGAGATGAAAAATTCTAAGTTGTGACTGGATGTGGGGAAGGGAAGAAAATAAAAGATTGATTGAATTATACAAAATTTAAATTTGAGATTCGTGTCCAATTTCCAAGTCGAAAGATCAAGTATTTAGTTTATATACAAATTTAAATCTCAAAGGAAGGTATAAGATGGATATGGGTAAGATTCCTTGGCCAAATAATGTAGAATGAGAAAACGGTCTAGGTAATGCAAAAACAAATTTTTCAAAGTTTACAAGATAAGAGAAGAATCTTTTGGGAAAAAGATAGGACTCAGTTATGTTATATAGGAGTCCTATGTTGGGAAGTTCCCTATGTTGGGAAGCTCTTCATCACCAGGTTGAAAGTATCTGCAAAAGTTTAAATGAAGCCTAGATCATATAATACAAACTTATCAGCCCACTTTTCACTAAATAGAGAACAGGAAAGTTCTTCCCAGGTGAGCATCCCCAAGCAGGTGGGAGTAGGGAGATGAATTTGTGGAGTGCCCAGTATACATTTTTCATGGTATATTTAACTTTCCAAGATATCCTACCACTAACTCTCTTCCAGTAAAAGAAGGGATTAATGATAAACTGAAGACAATTGGTCATTCTCCAGCCCCAAAACAATTTTGGGCTTGTTTTCTTGTTAAATTCTTCTGCCTTCAACTTTGCCATCGTTTCAACCTGACACTTCTTGGACATCACTTTATTTATTTATTTATTTTTTATTTATTTATTTTTTTGAGACAGAGTCTCACTCTGTTGCCCAGGCTAGAGTGCCATGGCATCAGCCTAGCTCACAGCAACCTCAAACTCCTGGGCTCAAGCGATCCTTCTGCCTCAGCCTCCTGAGTAGCTGGGACTACAGGTGTACGCCACCATACCCAACCAATTTTTTCTATATATATTTTTAGTTGTCCATCTAATTTCTGTCTATTTTTTTTTTTTTTTTTTTTTAGTGTAGACAGGGTCTCGCTCTTGCTCAGGCTGGTCTAGAACTCCTGAGCTCAAACGATCCTCCCGCCTCGGCTTCCCAGAGTGTTAGGATTACAGGCGTGAGCCACTGTGCCTGGCTGGACATCACTGTTTATGAACCCATCTAACAACCTGAGCAATGTGCACTTATACTATGGGTATAATAGCTGCACCAATTCTGTTTCCTCTGCTCTGGTACAGGTTGCTGTCTGGTCACCACATTGCCTACCTTCCCTTTGTCCCATCACTCCCCATCTAGAGAGCAACATTAGGCACCCACAGTGCTATGATATAAGTCAACCAAATGAAGGAGGATAAGGGGTTACCACATAGCAAAACACATGGTGCTCTCACTTATGTTTCCCACATGTGAAAGCCTTGCTTTAAGGACCTGACTTAATGCGCGTGCTTATATTAGTAAAGTCATAACATTCTCTATATTTTTTATTTTCTCAATTTTTAAAACTAGCATGATGACGTTATAATGCACCATATGCACATTATTGCCCTCACTGTAGGTGTCTATTGATAATATGCATTCTACTATGATTCTATTATAGAATGGGGCAGAAACATTGTGTTTAGTATACGTTCTACTTGTAACTGAGAAAAATACTGTAAAAAGATTTTATACTATTCGTCTGCAGATTAATGTTTCCTGTGTTTTAAAAGACATGTTACACAGCAGCAGATGAATGGTATAAATATTTAATTTAAGTCAGCCGTAGCCTGATGGCAAGAAATGACCTTACCTTCAACTCAACAGTGGGACCCAAAGCATCTATTGTTTTCATTTTACAGGAATTCAATGAAGAATATTATTTCTCAGTTCAATTCACAAAACATTTATTGAGTGCTTATTATGTATGTAAGGATTTTTGGGGAACTTGGCAATGGAGAGTTTCAAACATGAATATGTAAGGGTATGTCTATAAGAAGCTCACAATCTGGTTGTCCAAACAAGCATCCGCCACAGGCTGTGATGCATATCATACCAGGGTGAGTGCTACGATAGAGACAACATAATCATTGAGAATGTGGTGGGAAGATTTCAGGCATGCTTTCACTAACGAGGTACATTTCAGATGAAATGTGAAAATAGACTTGTATTTCAAATAGCAGAAGATAGGATACTTTCAGTTGAGCAAGTAATCCGCCTGCTACATTTCAGTGCTGAGTGCGTATCTTTGATTACTTACTAAGCCTCTTCCTCGTGTATGTCCTGACCTCATGAATGACAGCATCCTTGAGGAATTTTTCCAAGTCAGAAACGTGACAAGCCTCCTTGATCCCTTTTGTTAAATTATTCCCCCACAAAATTTTGTTACCACATCCTGTCGGTTTTATCTTTAAATATTTCTCAAATTTGTCCCTTCCTTTTTAACCTCGCTGTCTGCCAGTGCCTAGCTTCAGATAGTTCTAATTCCTTGTCCGTGTTACTTAAAACAGCCTCTTAAGCAATCTGTCTCTAATCTATTCCCAGCCACAGTGTATCGTCTACATTTGAGCCAGAATGAACCTTAAATTGGAAATACAACAGTGTTATAATACTGCTCAAAATTCTTGAATTTACCTTCAAGGCTCTATTTCAAACTGTTTGGTCTGTTAGAAAAGGTCCTTTGTGATTTGGCTCAAACTTTCCAACTTCATGTCTTTCACTCAGTACTTTTTGCTATTTATAGTCCAGTGTTCTTCAGTCTTCTAATCAATCTCTCGCTCTGTCTCTCTCCCTGTCTCTCATAACACTTGTGCACAAACACACACACTCACCTTTGTATTAGTGATTCTTTACTGAGAACACCATTCTTCTTGCTATTCTACTTAGCTGACTCTTTTTACACTTTAAGAATTACTTTATTCTTCATGACAGCACCTTTTTTGTCAAGTGGAAGCTCTATTTGACCTTCAAAACCATGTCTAAATTATATGCTAGTCCTACGTGTCTCCATAGCATGCTTTGTATATCTCTGTCATATCATTTATCACAATATTATAATTGTCCATTTGTTTTTCACTTGGCTGTCATGATCAACTTGAGAGCAGTGTCATATCCAGACATACACTTTTTAGTTTTGGTCTCTTGCACTTTACCCATTATCTGTGCATAGTAAATACGATGTTTCTTATGTAATGAAGAATAAATATGTAACAAGCAAAAGAATAAAGGTGGATATTTTTTGTTTGCTCTGTTCCAAACTTTTCATTCAAGGACCCAACTTTGCCCCATTGTGATGGTTTTGTTGAAGTTGCAAATCACAGTGTTTCATTTTTCTGGATATATAGATATACATGCAGTCCAGGATATTTCACACATGAGGTGTCCGAGAGATTCTTGATGACCATTTCTGAAAATATTTTAGATGATTTTCAGGCACCAAAGGAAGTATTAGATTAAAATTCAGGTTATATGAGTCAATGAAAATGGGTTTGGGGAAAATGTAGCCTGCTTCTTGTAGCAGGGACTGACTGTTGCCTACACAGGAGCCATTTACCATGCCATCCATGTTGGCTTGCCTCAGTTTTATTTTGGTGCTTAACCTTTCCAATGATTTCTACTGAAATTCCTATTAGTCCAAACCAATCATCTTCTACCATTCTCCATGGTTAGCTTAGAGGTCAAGGTGTTATGAAGTAATGTTTCCTGGGGAGTTTTTAAGATATTTTATGCTTTTAACAAGAGAAGTATAGGAAGAACCAGTCCTTTTACATGATGTTGAGGATTTCACCTCTCCCATATCACCCCTGGAATGGTGTTGGTCACCCTGAGATGAGGTATACGAACCTGAAGGCAGGATATATGCAGAGAATGGCAGAGTGAAGAGATTCAAAAAAACTGCGTTCATGATGGTGATTTTAAGTTGCTGGATGAACTATCCTAGGCTATTCAATGCTGAAAATTCTTGTTATGTGAGATGGTAAATTTTCCTTATTGTTCACTGAGGTGAGATGGAATTTTGTATTATTTGTAGCCATAATTGTCTTAACTGATGCTCATGATATTAAATTATTCAAAGTAGTGAAATTAAAAATCACATTCAATTGGGGGATTGATATTTTTTTTCCTTTGGCAGTTGTAAGCATCATTTGAACTGTTCATATATTTTGGTAAACCATAAATTTTCCCAAAATTCAGTCAAATTACTTGAAAGTTAAACAAAAGAAAGTTAATACCAACTGCCAGGGTGTAAATTATAGAGAACTAAACTTAAGTAGTCAACTGATAAATATGTAATGCATTAAGATTTGATAGAAGATTCAAAAGAAATATTTGGGGAAACATGATCTAGATTTAAACCTTTCATAGAATATTCACTTACAGCTATGCAATATAATCTCACCTCACTAAAATGTGGATTTATTTGGATGTGAGGTATCATCAAGTGATCAAAAGTAGTATGACTGAGAAAATATATTTTTCCTAAGACTAGGAAATTGATTGTATCATTTTATTTTTATTTTAATTAAATATAAACTTTATGTGTAAATTTCCATATTATTAATTAGACCAAAAGAAAACTATGTTTCATGCACATTAATAATTGTTTAAAGTAAATTTGCTTTATATCTGAATCAGTGATGTATATATATTAAATTTTCAATATAAACATTAACTTCATTTTTCAAGCATAAATATATCACTTTAGATAATTGTCTGGGGGGTACATAATGTACCAGAAAATAAAGAAACTAATCTAAATCTTTAGAAAAAAAATATTCACCTTTGAAATTGAAATGCTACAAAATACCTTTATATGCCAAATGAGTTTAGAAAAATTAAGGAACATGTCCTAGACTACACTAACGAATAGCTTAAAGATGAGTTAAATCCAGATTTATCCACTTCCAATACTTACACACTTTCTATTTATACTCCACTGAACAATATTAAGTGGGATAAATCCAGTGTTTAGTAAAATTTTTAGTAAAATACTTACACACTTTCTATTTATACTCCACTGCACAATATTAAGTGGGAGAAATCCAGTGTTTAGTAAAATTTTTAATAAAATGGGTTAGAACTGATTTTATTTCCTTTTGGTAGCTGCATACTTTGTACACTGTAGTAAGAATGTCTGACATCATGACTTATTGCGAAGTTATATTCATATACATAAAAATTAAAAGTGGATTTTGGAAGAAATAATTATTTGGTCTAGAGAAAGGGAAAAGACAAAGTGCTAATTAAGAAGATGGTTAAGACATGGGTAAATAACATGAAATACTACACAATATTTTAATAGGTATCATTATTCCAAATGTGTGTGAGTAAAAACAGCCAGTGTATTTATCCTTACTAAATATTTCGCCTTCAATTTCCTAAGGTTTCTGTCCATGCTAATACAGTGAACTTTATACAAAAATGCCAATGAAAATTATTTGATATAAAGAAAACTTTTCTGCAACTTAGATTTTCCATAAAACAAGGAAAAATGCACATGTTAAATTTGTAACTTGTTATATTTGGTTACACCTCCTGTATTATACTCCCTATATTAGGTTATATTCAACATAATTAATCTCTGTCTTTTTACTAAAAGATTCTGCTCTTCCAAAATTTGTGAACTTTATTTTTGTAATATTCTAGACCCTTTTCTCATGTGCCTGAGTGGCTAGAAAGCAAAACATGGTTACACAGACTACTGTTTCAAGATAGCAGACTGAACCCATATATTTACCTTGATTCATATATAGTGAAGATTTTTAACATACCTGAAATTTTGATAAATCTATAGAAAATAGAAAGTGAATGAGGTTGAAGTAGACTGCAGTAAAGCTGCAGAATTCCAGCTGAGACTCTTCAAATTCTGAAGTGACCCTTAGGATGATTGAGATTCCCGTGGAACCTCTCTCTTGCTTCACATGGAAATGACAGTCACTCAATAATTAGTGATTCACCATTGATTACTCGCTGATATACCATGAAAGTAAATATAGAAGGAGTAATTTTCAGTCAAAAAATAAATATTTCAATTATGAACATATTGGGATTGAGATGGCTGTGAAATATCCATAGGAAAATATCTAGTCAGACCATAAAGTGAATATTTTCTAGGCCCCACTGCCCAATTCTAAATTCTACAAGTTCTTAGTTCCATTTTTTTAAGTCTCACAATAATAAAATGCATTATATTTAACATGCCTTAATTAAATTTTGTGCCATACTTTTAAAATTATTATTTTTAAAATCTTCTCATGAATTATAATCAATTTAAATTTAATTCTAGAATTTAACCCCAGATACTTTTCCAGAAATGGTAAATCTGATACATATAGACACTCAATAAACGTTAGTGAATGGGTAGAATGGAATATACTGGATTAAATGGAAAAATTAATGAGTGCACGAAATAATATCTACCTGTGTATATATGCTCTTAAGCTCTTAATAGTTGTTTCAAAAAAAGGTATATATATTAACTTTATATTTTTCCATGTATATTTTGACTTTTTATTCAATAAGAAACTGAGAGTTGTTTTTCCTTCTTTGATGTTGTGTTATGAGTTGAACCAGAGAATCATCCCACATGACCAAGTGTTGAAATTACTAACCTTGTTTACATCCAGAGATAGCATGGTTACAGCCTGTGACCTGGAGATACCAGCAGTCCAGTATTGGTAACATTTTGTGAGGCAAGCACTAACTCAATTAATCTTTCTTCAGTTGTCATAATTGATGAGTTCACACATAAAGTCTCCTTTCTTTTTTCTTCTAAAATTATCTTATCAACAATAAAGGCAAGGGAAAATATGAAAGAGCAAAGCATTTTCATAAATTCCAAAGTCTGAACTGATTTTTATCCCCTCTTCATAGACCCTTTCTTTGCTCGGTACTTCTTTTTAGTAGCACATCTGACACTGGATGTCTGACCTCTGCTACTCGAATAGTTGTTAATGGAAACTTCACCTCATGCAAAGATAAAATGGATTTTTGGCAGCTGTGAGAGATTATGAAGAGTAAGACCAATCTTAGTTGGAATAAGAAGAAAAGAAGTCATCTGTACCTTAAACTACTCAGCTGGTTTTCATTATACATCAAGCCTACATTTATTACAAAGAGGGTAGCCAAGAGACAGACATTGATAGGTCTCTGCACTTAGAATAAGAAGGCCAGTACTTGATAAATTCTACTTTTCATCTTGACTTGAGTTCAAATGACTCTTAAATCTTTTGAATTAAAATGGCATATATCTGGGAGACAAATTCAGGAAGACCTCTACTTTTGTCTTTATCAGATCGGTTGGCCCTTATTTCTATCTTGAGTATAGTAAAATCTTAGTTCTTCCAACTCATTAAAAGAAACAAGTGGCTCTATAAATCCCTAAAGTTATATAAATAAAACTCATTTAAAATTGGTCTTATGATACACTTTATATATTTATATTTAATATGGTTTTGTGTTATGTCCTGAGAATTTATAATGTGCCCAAACAAGGAAGGAGGCTGTAAACACAGTCCTGACATAGGAGTAGCTTGGTATGAGTCTATTTTCCACAGAAGAAAACAATTGCATCAGAATTTCTAGGATCATTTGTTAGGTTCTGTTTTGTATTGTTTAAACTATACATTTAAATACTGGTGAGAGAAATAAAAGGCTGCCTCTTGTGATATCAGCAGTTTGTAAAAGCACTAATGTAACTGTTGGTCTACAATGAGTAATATTTTAGAGATCTGGAGTACAGAGTGCTTGTACTCATTCACATATGTAAATCAAGCAAATTAAAAGAATGACATATAATGTCTCTAATAAATATATACTCTAATAACTATCATAATAACCATCATACTGTTGAAATTATATATACATATATCCCTTGTTTCAGCAATTTCACATAAAAATCCATCATACAAATATACCAGTAACTATGGTTTATTTGAGTTAGAGCCTAAAGCACAAATCTATTCATTTAGGATATTTAGATTCAAAGAAAAAAAAATGATAGTGTCAGACATGACATATCTGGAGAAATTTTGGGCTTACTTTGAGAAAGCAGTAAGAGAAAGTGAAGAGACAGTGAATTAGGCGAAGCCTATTTATGAAGTAAACCAGCCAGTTCAGTTCAATTCAATAAAATTTAAATATATATTTTGAAAATGTATAAGACATTATATTCCAGGCAATGTACTACATAGATATTAAGATGGATAATAAGACATGACTGCTATCTCTAAGGAGACTGTAAACTAATGAAGAGATAGAAATGTACAAATGATTTTGCTCCACTGAGAATTAGGGAATGAGACTTTAGCTAAGCTTTTAGAATTGACAATTTATTTTTTAAAACCTATTGGCAGATCTTCACATGACCTAAATATAAGATATAAGAATGTATTAAAAAGTCTTTTTCTTATCTCTGTTCCCTGTAATTGGTAACAACTATTACTAGTTCCTTATTTATTTTCTAGAGAATTATATTACATATGGAAGTCAATGTTACATGTAATGATTTTCCCCATTTTGACAAAAATTATTGCAGTTTGGTTGTTTCACTTTACAAAAGATGCTGAAGGTATGTCCATATGAAAGGACAAAAAGCATCTGTGGTTTTGTTTGCTTGTTTTTTTGTTCTTTCCCAGCTACACATCATTATACCATATGGGTATGTCATTGTATATTTAATCACTACTGAGATACATTAAAATAAATAATGCTGCAATGCATAGTTTTTTAAATATACCTTATCCTCTTACACATTTTCTGGTATATTTGCATGATGAATTTTGATGTGAATTGCTGAAGCAAAAAGTATTATACATGCATATATAATTTTGATAGTATGAGAGCTGAGTTGTTCACCAATAGCTCTGTTGTAAGCATAAAGTGAGATTGCACTTCTTAACCCCTTGAGTGAGATCTAGAGCCACCTCACCATCTCTTGAGAGAATCATGTACATAAAAGAGAAAAAAACCTTTATTATTTTTGTCTGTGTCTATGTATCTCCTACAGATAAATACTTCCAAATTGCCCTCCATAGAGCGTACACCAATGTACATTACTACCAAAAACATAGTCATTTCAACAGTTTGTTTTTTGCTAATCAGATAGATTTTTTTAAATGGGATCAGTGGAGATTAATTTGCATTTTACTTATGAGTGAAATTAAATATCATTTCCAATATTTCAAAGCCATATGTGTCTTTTTACATGAACCATCTGTTCATTCTTTCACCCATTCAACAAATACTTTTTGAACACACATGTATATATAGCAGCTATCTTTCTAGATGCTAGAGAAACCAAAGTAAACAAATAATAATATAATAACTTTTTAAATAAAATTGACCATTCTTGTAGATTTTTAAAAAATTGGAAGCATTAATAAAATGCAAGTGTTTGAGATGGATTAGTGCCATAGAAGTAAAATAAACCAGGACAGAGTTAGGTAGCTAATAGGATGAAGGTGGCTTACAGTTACAAAAATGTAATCAGGGAGCATGTACTCAAAGGAACTGAGGTAGAGAACCATGTGGATATTAAGAAAGGACATTTCAGACAGAAGAAACAAACTACAAAAACCCTGACACAGAGTAAACTTGCTAAAGGAGCAGCAAAGAATAGTATGTCGAGAGAAAATGGATGAAGCAAGAACGTTAGGAGATAAGAGGAGAGGGAGACGGAACAGCTCTGGCTATTATAAAGTCTTGTAGGTCATCTGAAGAACATTGGCTTTTATGCTACTGGAGATGATTGACCAGAAGGGTGGTCTGATGTGTTTTATTTAAACCTCTTCTCTTTGCATTTAAATGCCAATGGATATGATTTCCAAAACCAAGCCGCTGGCACTTGCCAGTACCTTTGCATTTGGCTTGGGTTTTTTTTTTTTTTTTTTTTTCCGAAGTATTATGGGGGTACAAATGTTTTGGTAACATGGGTTTCTTTTGTAATATTTGAGTCAGGGTTGTAAACATGCCTGTCAACCAGATAGTGTTCATTGTACCCCTGTTAGGTAGGTTTTCGTCCACCCTCTCGACCCTCCACCCCTCTGACTGATTTCCATTGAGTTATACAAACACTGCATGTACTCACTATTAAGCTGGAACTGACCAATGGGCACACATGTGCGTAGAGGGAAGTATAACTCAGTGACGTATGTTTAGAGAGAAGTATAACTCAGTGACGTATGTTTTAAAAGGATAATCCTCACTGCTGTGTTCACATTCTTTAGATCATTGTTTCTGTGGTTTTTAAAAAATTTATTTCCTATGAATTTGTAGCAAATTTGTGTTAATATATATTAGGGAGGTAAGCCTGATGTCCCAGGAGTGGCATGCATTTTTTATCACTTTATTATTTGCTTTTGACTTTATTTTTTTAGGTTTTCACTGTAGTTTGTTTCTTTCTGATGCAAGAGTTATTTTGTGATGCAATCAACATCATGGAAATTGTCTCTTCTGCTTGCTGGATTTTAGTTAGAAATGGTTTCTCCACTCCAAAGTTATAAATACTCTCCTTGGTTCATTCTTGTACATCTATGGTTTCTTTTACCTTTTTTTGACATATAAATTTGTATTCTTTTAGAATTCATCCTTGTGAGGTATGGATCTAGCCATAGTTTTACAAATTATTTTCCAGTTGGCCTAACACAATTTTTATTGACTGGGTGATATTTTTCCCATTTATTTTTGAAGATCCCTTTTATCATAGACTAAAGTTCTGTTGCTGTAAAGGTAATTTATGAACTTTTGTTCCATTGTTGTCTGCTTAAACATGCTCTAATTTAACACTGTTCTAATTATTAAGGTTTTATAATAGGTTCTAATAACTGGTAGGTCTTGTCATCCTTTATCACTGACTTTCTTCCTCCTTCTGGGCTATTTTCTAAATTTTTGTTTTTCTATATAAACATTAGGATTACTTTGTCTAGTTCCAGAAAAAATATATGTTGGTGTCTTTTTATGAGAATCATATTAAATTTATAACATACTTTGGGAAGATTCATGCCATTATTTTGAAATTGTATGTTATATTATATTGAATAATACTGAATATTTTCTCCAAGATTATAGCTGTCATTTTTTCTATATCTTCTTTTGTAAACTCCAGTTTTCATTATAAATTTCTCTCTTATTTATTAAATTTCATGTCAGATATCATTTATTCTATGACATTTATAAATAGGGTCTTCTATTTCATTTTATCTTCTAATTTGTGGTTGTTTATACATATAGAATCTGTTTATGAAAATTAAATTTGCAAAAATGTTAATTTCATTGTTTTATTATTGCTGCTTTGGTGTATTATTGTTTATTTATTTTTAGATTTTCCCCATACATAGCCATATTAACTGAAAATATTGGAAGTTTATCTCTTCTTTTCCAATTTTATAATGTTAATTTTCTCACCTTCTCTGATTGGTTTTCAAGTGCAACATTAAATAAAGAAAACACTATCATGATCTCATACCTGACTGTGCTGAAAATGTATAGACTGGTCCCCATAGGCATAATGCTAGCATTTGAGTTTATATAGGTATATTTAATCATGGTAAGGATACATCCATCTATTTCTATTTAATTAATTTATTTTTATAAAAAATGGATGTTGAATTTTGTCAAAACTTTTCAGTATCCCTGATTATTTTATTTATTTTTTATTTTTGGTATATATATATTGTCTTAATTCAGGATATTACGGGGGTACAAACATTTTAGTTACGTGTAACACGTTTGCCTTGCCCAAGCCAGGGCTACAAGTGTGCCCTTTCCCCATATGGTGCGTTCTGCTTCCATTAATTGTGGGTTTACCCCCCACCCCCACCTGACCAGCACCCAGTGAGTATTACTACCATGTGAGCACCTTAGTGTTGATCAGTTAGTACCAATTTGCTGGTGAGTACATGTGGTGCACGTTTTTCCATCCTTCCGATACCTCACTTCAAAAGATGGGCTCAAGCTCTATCCAGGATAATGTATTTTATTTATTTCTTTAAATTTCTAGTACCTTATAATCATAAGTCAATTAATATTGTGCCACAAATATATTCCTATAATAAACCCCATTTTAAATTTCTTAGTGGAGTCTGCTTACAAATATCTTAGAATTTTTATATGAATATTCATCACTAAAATCTAGCAATAATTTTGTTGAACTATGAAATACTTATCAGTTGGTGGACACTTGAGTTAATTTTATTTTTTGGTTGATGTGAATAATGTTGCTGTAAACATTCACATACAACTTCTTAAGTAGACATATGCTTGAATTCTCTTGCAAATATAGCTGAGAGTGGAATTACTTACTAGGTAATATGGCAACTTTAACTTTTTGAGGAATTGCCAAACTATTTTCTAATCTTAAAGTCAATTTTGTCTGATACTAGTATAGCCTCTCCAGCTCCCGTTGTGTTATCATTTACATGGTATAATTTTTCCAACTTTTACTTTCTCCCTATTTATGTCCTTAAATCTAAAGTGTGTCTCTTTTAGGCAGCATATATTTGGATCATATTTTTTCCAACCATTCTGCCATTCTCTGCCTTTTAAATGGAGTCTTTAATCTTTTTATATTTAAAATGGCTTTGAAAATTTAGGATTTTTGTCCTTAATTTTGCTTTTCACTGTTGATTTTCTTTTCATTAATGTTCTGTTCCTAGGAAAAAGGCTGTTTTCAGTGGAAAAGCTCTCAATCACATAAAATAAAGACAAGCTCTGTGAGTAGGTTTTCCATGGAACTTTCAGGCAGGTCAAATAATGGCAATTCTCTGGGATGCGGCTTTGTAAGAATTTTAATTCTATTTGACTTCATCAGTGGCTCCTGTCCTGCTGGTATTCACTATGATTTCAGGCTTTTGCTTTCCAAGGTTATCGTAGAACTAGGGAGGAGGAATGAGCATAGGGCAGGTTAAAATGCCGCAGAACTTACTCTTTCCAAGGTTCATTCATCCGTTCTTCCTTCCTTTCTTTTTTTCTTTGTCTCTTTGTCTCTTTCATTGTCTCTCTCCTTTCTTTGTTTCTTTCTTTCTCTTTCTCTCCTTCCTTCCTTCCTCTCTCTTTCTTTATTTATTTTTCTTTGTTTCTTTCTTTTTTGTATGAATTCTTCTTAGATTGTTGGAAATCTTTTTCTTTTATAGTTTAGGCATACCCTTTAATATTTTTGATAGTACAGATTTTCTAATGTATAACAAAGTAGTTTTTGTTTTATTTCCTATGTTTCAGTTTTTGTTAACTAATGGTCTCTCATTGTTTGATATGTATGATGTGTGTGTGTGTGTGTGTGTGTGGTTATGATACTTTGAAAGTTTTGTAATTTTGTTCCAGTGATTACTTTTATAATTGTAACTTTATATAATTCCTTTGGTTCTCTGTTTCTTTCATCATATTTATTACTATAGTTTCCTCTATTCTTTCTCTCTTGCCTTTCAACTTTTTTCCTCACCACCACATTTTAGGTAAAGGCAATATTCTTCATATCTTACCTTTGCAATGTAACATAACATAACATAACATATTTTTATTATTTCTCCAAGTCATTCCTCTTCCATGTACAATTTTTATTTGTATCATTTTACATTGTTATAATAGATTAGTTTTGCATTATCTTCTGTGACACTTCCCCATGATTGATAGTCTTGGTTCTATTATTAATTATATTCAAAGCTTACTACCAGCATTTGACTTTAATTTCCTCATTATTCTTTTGTTAACTGAAGGTTTTCCTCCATTTTTTCTTCACAGATATTTCAGGAAACAACATTTCTTGAAATCTTGAAGGTTTAAATATTTCTTTAGTTTTGATACTTGAAAAAGATTTTGTCTGAATTAAAATGTTTGTTTACCCTGGCTAGAGAGTAATTTGTTTTTGAAATCCAATACCTTCTATAGCCAAAGAAACCTTAAGCAAAAAGAACAAATGGGAAAGCATCTATTTACCAGACTTCAAGATATACTACAAGGCTGTAGTCACCAAAAGAGCTTGGTACTGGTACAAGAACAGAGACATAGACCAATGGAATAGGACTGAGAACCCAAATATAAAACCATCTTCATATTGCCATCCGATCTTTGACAAAGCAGATAAAAACATACGTGGGGAACAGAATCCTATTCAATAAATGGTGCTGGGAAAATTGGATAGCCCCATGCAGAAGAATGAAACAGGAACTATACCTCTCACCTCTCACAAAAATCAAATCACGATGGATACATTCTCTTTGTATATTAGTGATAAAGAAAAAAATCGCTCTCAGCAGATGATTTTTATTCAGTTTTCTTTATGGCTGTGTGTTTCATTTTTTAAATACTTATTTTTATTCATTTCTATAACTTTAATTGTGTTTTATATGAGAGAAGAGATAGTGTGTGCTATTTGTAATCAGAAACATTTATGCTATGTTTATTGACATAGCTTATTTTTGATTTTTCATTATTTTGAACAGAATGAGTTAATTATAATACAATCATGCAGAAGACAAAGTAATTTCTGCACACAAAATTTCTCAACACATAATTCACAAAATAGGTCTATGCAGATGCAATTTTAGAAATCCTATATTACGTATCTGTGTAATTTAATCCTTGGTTCTTTGCCTTACAGATAGTAGGCACTCAATACATTTCTATTGAATGAATGAAAATATAAAAACCATCATTTTGAAAATATGTTTTTGAAAATCCTTTGTATCATAACATACTTTCTTCCTTTAATATACAGCTTTAGACAATCTGAGAAGATCTGGAGCTGTTTAGACGTAATTCCAGTAATGTACCTAAATAACATGGAAGCCTGAATGTCAAGCTCTGTATTTTCATTTATTTTAAATTCTTCAATCAATTCTAAGTAGAGAGAAACTTGAATAACCAGGTTTTACAAAAGAAATTTCCAATAAAGAAAAGCTGCGGGATTATGCAAACGGGATTTTCCACTGAATGGAATCAGGAGAAGCTTAAAATTACACTTTCCATTAAACAAGAGCAATGAAACTGAAGACATGGTTTTAAAAATCCATTAAGTCACTTTGGAAAAGGCAGTAAACACAGCTTCTGGAAACTAGAGAACTCCATTTGGCAGTTTATACCATTAATAATAGTATTTTAACTAAATTACATTCATTCATAACCTGTCCTAAATCCTTCTTATAAAACACAATTTAGACAAAGTTGTTCTGCTTTACTCCTAAGCATATGCTTGAAGGGATCTGTTACAAAAATGAATACTCTTACCTATAGCATTTTACATTGGAAGAAGCAGTTGTTTATAACAACATCAATTAGAATACAATTTGTCTTCATAATCTTTCATTGAAGTAAAATTTATTACATTAATATTACCATATTATAATCTTTAAAAATTTAGAAACACAATGGTGGGAAAATGGTTTCTCAACAAACATTATAACATTCTTAATTGAAGAAATGGCAAGATATGCTATTAATGTAGTCTTATTTCTTTCTTTTCTAATGATGAGAATTATGAGCCATATGTTACAGGAAGTTACCATGCCTTATGTGACATTTTAAATCAGGTCTCTGGATTATGTGCTGCCTTTTCCATGAAACAGAACTGAATGTCCTAGCAATACATTCTCTCCAGAGATTTTGTGTAAATGATTTGTCGACTCATAGTAAGATGATTATGCAAGAAAAATAATGATATTTAAAGTTTTCTTGAGTTGATCATAAAATATTATAAGGTGCTAAATGTTTTATATTCTTGCTGACAATATTTGCCTGTGGTTTAAGTGCAACATCTCCAACATACCATTTTATGTGTGTTGATTACAGTAAAACTTACTTTCACATGGTGAAAGTCCTAAAGCTTCACTTGATACTCATTTTCTTCAAGTGAAATTCATTTTCTAAAAGTTTTATTTCTAGCACTCAAATGTTGTTGTTGTGTGATCTAAAAAAATAGGTCACTATGTTGAGTTGAGAAAAGATTAGCATGTGAATGGTTGGGCCTTCATAATAGTGTTTTGCAATTTTACTAAGGCCAGCCTATGATGAAATATTTTCATTCATTCAGTGTCCATATATTAACTACATAGAGAGTTTTTTTAATTGTTATTTCATTTCGTTTCAGGTCAGGCTTTGCAACTCCCACCTGCTCAACAAGACCATAGGCAAGGAGAATACAGTATACCATAAATGGTAAGCTTTAGATCTTGTTTACAAATAAGTACTCAATGTAATTTAAAAATATGATTGATTGTGTTTAAACACTTATATAGACTAAAAAAAAAATTACAGGGAGTGAAACGATTATCCAGCAGTTTAAAGATGGCCTCTGATTTCTTCCTATTTTGAACTATAGGGCACATGTGCTCCATAGCATCATTAAATTACATACATTTAATTTAAGATCAAACAAAGTCAAAGGCTTTTGATGCCCTTTAAAATAATGTAAACAATCATTTTATTAATGTAACAATACCTATTTTTGTAAAATAATTTTCTTTTTTTTTTTTTTTTTTTTTTTTGAGACAGAGTCTCACTCTGTTGCCCGGGCTAGAGTGAGTGCCGTGGCGTCAGCCTAGCTCACAGCAACCTCAAACTCCTGGGCTTAAGCGATCCTACTGCCTCAGCCTCCCGAGTAGCTGGGACTACAGGCATGCGCCACCATGCCCGGCTAATTTTTTCTATATATATTTTTTAGTTGTCCATATAATTTCTTTCTATTTTTAGTAGAGACGGGGTCTCACTCTTGCTCAGGCTGGTCTCGAACTCCTGACCTCGAGCGATCCACCCGCCTCGGCCTCCCAGAGTGCTAGGATTACAGGCGTGAGCCACCGCGCCCGGCCGTAAAATAATTTTCAATGAAAGAGAACTTCTGTCCTATGAGGCATTGAACATCACATGGGAATAAAAAGTGCGTATATTTTAGGGGTATTTTTTATTTGATGAAATGATAAAATGTTATCTATGTTCTTACATAATTTTTATTAGTAGTCATGGAAACTAACTTCATTATTGTACATGTAATTGCTTTTAATTTTTGCATTCAGCCCAAATATAAATACTAACTATAAAGAATTTGTTCATTAATTAATAATGATCCACTGATACTTTATTTCTCATTCTACATTAGTTCACTTAGATCAGGCTACATTTTTTAATTGAATGAATTAAAAAATAGAAGAATGAAATGTTGGCTTTCCCATAAATGACATTCCATTCAGCAGGCAAAATATAGATATAATCATTCTATTCTATAGTCTACTTTTCTGGTGATGAGTCAGTTATTTTTACATTGTAAATTTAGCCTTCATAGAGTTTTAGTCATTTTATTTTATCCAAGAAAAACAATTAAATGCCAAAACCTTTTACATATTGGGCCAAAAATAAGAAATACACACACATATATATGGTGTGTCCTCTGTACCTTATTAGGTCTCTGCCTTCATTACTAATGCTAATATCAATCATGTGGAGAGTTAAGCAAAAATGTCAGGTACTATATATTTAATATAAGTACATATTATTGCCAATTAATGGGAAACCGGTGTACACTATTGTAATCTAGGAAGGTTTCTTGGAAGAAGTAGACTAAACATGAAAAAGAATAAGAAGAATTAATATTTATGAATATAAATATCTCATTAACTGTATTAATTGATACTGTTATTATCCATAATTTAAATATGGGAAAATGAGACATACAGAGATTAAATAATTTGCCTAAAATTATAGAGCTAGTAAACATTGGACTGGAATATTAAACCTAGGCACTATAGTTCTACATGGCCTCTCAAAAAGGTAGGATTTGAGTAAAAAAAAGCTCGTAACTCACAATGATCTCAATCCTGTATGTTATACTCCATAAATAAGGGAGAAACTCATGGTCCTTATCAAAACCTTTTTTCTGGTTTGGGCCAGAAAAAATTTAAATTTACATATAATTTAAATCTACAGATAATTTAAATTGTAAAGTGATGTATGTGATGGAATTACACTTACCATTCCTGGTCATCTCTGTTTACGTGAAATTATTTTGGTAGTTAAAAGTCTCATGGTTTGCTAATCATTGTTCCTCTTCTGAATAAACCCATGTGAAAAACATAAATAAAGATCCCATTTCTCTATTTTACCCCCAAACCATTATACTCACCAGGCAATTAGTTGTAGAAGAATTTAATGAGTAATTGGATTTACCAAGGAATTTCCTTTCGCTCAGTTACCCCACCTCTTCTTTCCATTAGGCAAATTACTTAAACCCTCAGAAGCATTAGTTTTCTCATATGTAAAATAGGGTAATACAACCTGTTTTGCAATATTTTTGAGATGTTTTAAATACTATTTGTAAAGTTTTTTAATATGAAATTATTTGTGATAGATATTATAATGATCATGATCACAATATAAGGCTTATAGACAAATTGAATAGGGCTGAAAAATGAAATAAGAAGGCAGTGAGATTACTATGAGAAAATAACACCAATAAACCTTATATTTTATATAGTATAATCTCATTTGCAGCACTATATTAATTTAAAATTTATTGTGGCCACTAGTAACAATAGAACTTAATCCAGTCTCCTCAATCTAACAGTCAAATTTTCGTTCAATCAGCCTCGCCTTACCACAACTGAACCAGTCTTAACATTTGTCCAGTAGTAGTTCAGACCTCTGCTTCACGACTTCACAGAGAATATTTTCCTAATCACGTACAGTGCCTTAGAATTCACTTAAATATTAAGAGTTTGCAGCAGCTAAGCTTCAGAGAAACCAATGCAGAATAGACAGATACTATTACCTGACAGAAGTTAGCAGCCTTGTCTAAACCTTACTATGTGTCTGTAATAGTTAACTAACTTTAGAAAACTGCCATTGCCACTGTGGAGTATGATTTTTTAAACATACAATCCAAAAAGGCCTTCCTAGGAAAACTTTTAAAAAGTTAAGGGTCATTATTTTTTAGTTTCAGACCTTGTATAAAATTTCTCAGAGCTAGTCACATTAGATGCTCAATAGTGGCTGATTAATAACTGTTGGTTTGTGTTACTTTATAATTCTTGGATTACTCAGCACTGCCATATCTTTTGCAAGACTATTTCAGCAGCAGGGTCTATATATTTTTCTTTCTTCATAGTTTTGATAGTATTTCCATAGAACTAATTAACTTAGTTTGATTGCATAGCCTAAAGGTATAAACTATCAATGTTTTCTTAATACTTTTTATCCAGAATGGAAGTTTCTAATTACCCAAAGAACAAATACACATTACCAGTTAATTGAGAAATTGTCAATTAAATGAAAGAAGCTAAAATTATTTAAAAATCGATTTCTTCATAATTCAGGAGTAATTAAAATGGAGGGATGATTTTAGAGGCTGTCTAATGCTCTAATCATGCTATTCATTTCACTTCAAAATTAAGAAAAACGCAGTGATAGAGAGCAGAGGATCTGAGCCTGTAGGAAAACTTTCACCAGCGATCCATCCATGTCAATTAATCTCTGCTCTGAAAATCATGGCTTATTATTCTTGGTCTACTTTACTATTTGGTATGTGGCTTAAGAAATCTTACTTTTTCCATTCTCTACAATCAGGAAATAAGACTTAACTCTAAATTATATTGTATACTTTGGTTTCTAACTGATTTATAAAAAAATCTTTGGCTTCATATTTCATTAATTTTCCTTTTGCCAATGTGATTTGGTCTGAACCGTCATGTCTCATCTTTATGTCTTTTTCTTAGCAAAGAGCCTTCCAGATAATGATCCCACCATGAAACATGTTCTTACGTCACTCAGGCCACCTAAAATATCCTTAATAAAAATGGATAATGAACAAAACTTAAAATCGTTTCTAAAATAAAACTTGCTTTTGTGGTCACACATGCTTATGTTTAATAAATCATTCCTGAATCACAAGCCAGATGTACAGTGTTTAAAGTAAAATGTAAAAGTAAATCATTGGATATAAATATCTATTTACAAAGTCATTCCTTAATATAAGGGACAGAATGAATTTTTAAATGACTTTTTTTTTTGTTTTTGGTTAAAGGCAGAATGTGATGATTGGCCACATGCACTTTCTGATGATGTAGCAGACATTGCCAGTTGCCAGCTCACATCCATCTCCCCTTTTTAGAGTTTTTTTTTTTTTTTTTTTTTTTTGAGACGGGGTCTCCCTCTCACTCAGGCTGGAGTGCGGTGGTGCAATCATAGCTCACTGCAGCCTCAAACTCCTGGGCTTACACAGTCCTTCCACCTCAGCCTCCCAAAGTGCTAGGATTACAGGTGTGAGCCACTGTGCCTGGCCTAGAGATTTTTAAGTAGGAGTTTTAACTGGACATGTAGTCTTCCAGATAAAAACATGATTTTGAAGCCTCATTTGAAGTGTGGCCCTGGAATACTTGTAGGTAATGGTATGTGAGCAGAAATGATGCATGCAACTTGTGTGTTATACCTTTAGAGACGGAGACTTACAAGCTGCTTCTCGTTTCTCTATGTTATATACGGAGGTTTACCCTGGGCATTACCAGTTTACATGATTTCTTGAAATAAGTATTAACAGAATCACTTTCTACTCTCAGTTTGAACAAAAATTCTATGACCTTTCTACCTGTGTCCTTCTCATTGTGTGGAATGCTGAAAAGGAGATGAACAATCTTAGGCCATATGAGGAGGGCAATTGCCCAGGGATGGTGACGCTGCAATATAAAATAACCTCAGCCCATGATGACTTTGTGAAGCAGAGGACCCTTCCTACCTGGGGTTTTATGTTTAAATCCGATTAGAGCCACTACCTATTTGGGGTCTTTAGCCTACACATCTGAATTACAGCCTAAATAATGTAAAAGTCAATGTATTATCTGCAAAATCTTTATTGTTTTCTTATACATTTTAGCTATATTGTATTGAAGGCAGTATTAAAACTAAAATAGGAGCTCAGATTTTTCAAATAAATTTTATAAGCCATATTTCAACATCAAATATTCTTAAACTTCTGTCAAACTCACTTTTTAAATATATTCAAATAATATTTCTCTAATTAGGGAAAAAGATGTTAAACTACTAATATGTTTATTTTTTCTATTGTGTGCAAATGAAAAAGGAAGGCTAATCAAGTGATCATACTACATTTTCACACTTAGCTTTTCTAGCCATTTTCACCTTTTATACTATGTATTTCAGAGTTAGCTTTCTCTTTAAAAACTTTTCAGCTTTCCTCAAAAGATATTTGAGGAACTTGGTGTATAACATTTTACCAAAAGCATATGCAATTGACCATTAAACGTGAAAATGTACTCAATACCATTACTCAGCATGAAAAGGCTTATTGAAACTCAATAATATGTTTGTACCCCCACAGGAGTAAAAAAAATATAGACTAACATTATCAGTCATAGTGTGAATATGGAGCAACAGGCATTTTCATACACTGCTTTTGCAAAACCAAATTGATATATCCCTTCCAGAAAAGTGTTTGACATTTTCTATTAAGCTGAACATAGTCACAGCATAAAACAAAAAAATCCCACCAATAAAAGTGTGCTAACAGAAATGTATATACACGTAAAAGCAAAACACATGCAGAAAAATATTCATGGTAGTGTTACTTTAATATCTGAAAGTGTTAACTGCCCAGATATTCATACTAGCAGAATGGGAAAATAAATAGGAGGATATTCATAAAATATTAATACTATTTAATATTAAGCAATGAAAATGAATTTATTACAACTATGTATAATAGCATAGATAAATATCATAGTCATAATACTGGGAGAAAGAAGCCAGACACAAAAGAATATATACTAAATGATTTCAATTATATTCCAAAAATAAGCAAATTATCATACTAGAAGTCAAGATAGCAGTTAGCTTTGGAGATGAATGAAGATATTGATTGGGAGGTGGCACAAACAAAACTTATGAAATGCAGTTAATATTTGGCTTCTTGACCTGGTTTTGGTTGCAAAGGTCTTTGCCTTGCGATAATATATTAAGCTATACGTTAGCACTCTTTCCTCTGAGCAGATATCTGTGTCTTTATTTTTAAAGGCTGTATACAAAAGCAAACACAGTATAATGTTAGGTTTTTTTAAAAAAAGAAAAATGCTGACTGAATTCCTTGTAGTATCATCTGCTGAATCCTGGAACAGAAAGAGGACTTTAGTGGAAAAATAAAAAATAGTGAATTCTGAGTAAAATGTGTAGTTCACTAAATAGTATGCCACCAATATTAATTTCTTGCTTTTGACAAATATACCGTGGTTAGGTAACATGCTGACATTAGAGAAAGCTGGATGACGGACCCATGGGATAGATCCTCTGTACTCTCTTTGGTCCCGTTATGTAAAACTAAATCAATTCTAAATTAGAAAGTGAAAAAAAAATACAACAGAAATCAAACTGCTTGTGCCTTGTAATGAACATTTTTAAGGTTTTTTAAAAATACAAAAAAATGAAATTGGAGAAAAAGACATGTTACCAGATGAAGTAGAATGATCTTTGTGTTTATATACTTTTTTCAATATTTTTCTCATGTTCTACAATGAGTATGTAACATTTATTAAATAAAAACACAAACATTAACATGCAAATTTACAAACACATAGCTTAAACAAACATATATCCAAAAATCCACAGAGCTTACTATATTTCTCCCTAAATTAATATTTCTCATGTGAGGTATTGCTTTTAAAGCAGAGATAATTGGTGCAATGTTCTTCAGCTTCTCCTGGCTCATACCACCAAGCCAGTTTACTTGCTAAGGACTCTTCCTGAATCTCTTCCAAGCAAGTGTTTTAATGAGTGCTAAACGTTCAGTTTTAAGAATCCCCAAATACCTGAAATTTTAATAACAGTGGCACACACACACACACAAAGTGCTACATTATTTTTTATTAGGACAAGTCTTGATTCTTCAGTTAAAACATGAGTGGATTAATAAAATGTGGTATATGTATATCACTGAGTACTACTCAGCCATAAAAAAAAAAAAAATAGTGAACTACCTGTTGTATCATCCTGGATGGAGCTGGAGCCCCTTCTAAGTGAAGTATCACAAGAATGGAAAAACAAACACCACATGTATTCACCGCTAAATCGGTACTACTTGATCCACACTGATGTGCACATATGGAAGTAACACTCATCAGGGATTGGCCAGGTGGGGGTGTTGAGGAGGGGATGAGTAAACTCACACCTAACAGGTGCCATGTGCCATGTCTGGGGGATAAGCATGCTCTGTAGCTTTGACTCAGGCAGTGCAAAGGCAATTTATGTGACCAAAGCCTTGTACTCCCATAATATTCTGAAATAAAAAAAATATAGCCATAAACTTAATGCAGGAGAATCTCATATTAATGTGTTAACATTAGCCATTTTCTAAAAAGGATTCTTTTTTGAAATTGGGTTATTTAGTTACATGTTGCTTTCTTTACCAGGAATATAAGTGTCACAAATTACCCATCACATCAGGATAAAAACTTTGTTTTCCTCATTAGTCTAGACAAGGTAGGAACCATATTAATATTTAAATTTAAATAATTAAATATTTTTTCATTGAGGATGATGATGGTAATTATGATGAGTCTCTAGAAAAACTCAGCTATTGGAGATTAGTTATAATCAAGAATATGCAAGAATTTGGACACAGAAACAAGCATTTATATGTCTGTGTTGAGTAGGTTTTTTAAACTAACTTTTTAAAGTTAACTCAAATTCTGCAGAGGAAAATTCACATTTATCCTTTTTCTAAAAGAAAAGGCTATTAGAAAAGAACTAAGAAAACTGTTCTTATATCTGTGATTCTGATGTCTAGCAAGAAGAACTGTGGCAAACTTTTTCTTTTAATTTCTGATTTTTAATAGAAAACAATTTATGGAAATCGAGTATTTTCTATGTTATAAGAAATGATTTCTTCTTGAAGAGAATGTTTTTTGGCTCTGACCACTTGCTTGAACAAAGCAATTTAAAGTTACTTCACTTTCTACTTTCTAAATAATTTGTTTTTCTTTCTACAGGATGACATTGAGTATTTAGTTATATTTACTTTTTGTTTCCAGACACATTAGCAGTATGTTCATCACTCAAAGACATTTTACAGAAAACAGTCATCAGAGTGTTACTTATTTTTTTCATTTTATTTTGTTTCATATCCACAC
The DNA here is from genome assembly GCF_041146395.1 of Eulemur rufifrons. Taxonomy (NCBI): domain Eukaryota; kingdom Metazoa; phylum Chordata; class Mammalia; order Primates; family Lemuridae; genus Eulemur; species Eulemur rufifrons. The sequence goes on along the minus strand of NC_091000.1, from coordinate 19,381,867 downwards.
AGGTCCACAGATTTTTGTTTCAGATGTTTCTAGCTACAGTTCTCTAAAGATAATTTACCTTTAAGCCATGGAAATGAAGAAATTCAAACTTTGTTTTGGAAATTAGATTAAGAAAGAAGAAACAACTAGAACTCAATTTACCATTTATTTTATTAACAAGCATAAAACATGAGTATATATTCCTTTGAAGTAGATTGTGTAGAGTGACATGAAATATTTTATCATGAAAACAATAGAACCACATATTGACTTCATTCTTTGGCTGTGTTCATAGCTATGTCTACACATCTCCAAAACACTTTGTTTGATTTGTTTCACTGATTTATGGTCCTAACTCCATTGTTTCAGAGTAGTACAACATAACCTCTGCCACAGTAACTGTAAACATCCTTTTGACAAAGACTAAATTGTTGCATATGGTTGTAGATGGTCATGCCCAATAAAAGAATTGGTCTTTATAGCAAAAACTTTTGACCAAATCTTTTACTTGGAATGATCTACTGCACTCCACTAAAGGAAATGTTTTTTCAAATACTCCTTTCTTTTATTTATAGGGCTAAGAAGGCCAATCTAGTACCTGACATTTAAATCCAGGGTTTTTCTATGTAAGATTCTTTAAATTCTTCATATTTTTATATAAATGTCCATAATTTTAAGGCAAAATGTCCAGAGATTAAATAAAATAATAAGTATAAAAGCACACTGTTAAACAAAAGGTATCTATCTACAGTAATATCCCATTATTTTAAAATAAAGTTTATTGGATCAAGTAGGCGGAAGTTAAAGCAGAAACCTGTAAGCATGATCAAGTTGGCCTTAGAGGAGATTCATGTACATTTCATCAAGTATGTGGCTTAAATTATTGTCATTGATGATATCTATACAATTGATGAGGGTATTCGGTAGGCTACTGTGAAAGGTAGCCAAACAATGATATTTTCAAAATTATTCTCAGATTAGTAGCATCATATCTCCTCACAATTTATTCTACCAAAGGCACCCTTAGCCTTTGGTAGAAATGATACATAGACCTCATAATTTAATTGGAGTATCAAATATTACGTGGTTGACACACACACAGTTTTGGCTATGGGGATGTTAAGGATGGATATTGTATGAGGCATTTTCTGATGTGGCACTTCAAACCCCTCATGCTCATTGTCTCTAGGGTCCCTTACTTCTTCATTATTTTTTTTTCTTTCCTGCAATGTAAATGCATTCTAATGATCTTCCTTCCAATTAATAACCATTCTACTTATTCTTTGAGTTAATTTGAGATCTTTCATATGTTAGTGTTAGACTGCTCTTCTGATTCTTTTCAATAGTTTTCCATTCTATGTTGAAAGACTTCATTTTTTCAAATATTTTGTCCGTTTTTCTTCTATTTTCTTAAACCTATTAGGCACAGCACATTTTTAAAGTCCTTATTGTCCATTTATCCTTTTATTTTCTTAAACCCATTAGTCATATATATTTTTTTAAAACTACAATATTTGGATCAGTTGTACATGGTTAAAGAAGGTTAGAATATTAACATGTTCTGTATGAATAAAGGCTATTAGTTACAAATAAAAAATGTGATCAGAGAATCATTAAATTAATGTTTGTCCCTACCCTTGTAGTGATATAAATTAGAATTATCTTTTTTTCTTTTTTGTTTTTAAATTTATTTCAGAATGTTATGGGGTACAAACATTTGGGTTACATAAATTGCTTTTGTGCTGTTTGAGTCAGAGTGCCCATCCCCAAGATAGTGTGCTTTGTACCCGTTAAGTGTGAATTTACCCATCTGCTCCTCCCTCGTCCCACCTTCTTGATTTCCATTGAATGCTATTTCCATATGTGCACGTTAGTGTTGATCAATTAGTTCCAATTTGATGGTGAGTACATGTGGTGTTTGTTTTTCCATTCTTGTGATACTTCACTTAGAAGAAGGGGCTCCAGCTCCAACCAGGATAATACAAGAGGTAGTTCATCATGATTCTTATGGCTGAGTAGTATTCCATTGTATGCATATACCACTTTTTCTTAATCCACTCATGTACTCATGGGCACTTGGGTTGTTTCCACATCTTTGCAATTGTCAATTGTGCTGCTATAAACAACTGTCTGACAAAAAAGTTCTGATGTGTGAGCGGAACTGACAGCTTATATAAATATCTCTACATTGGTCAAGGAGGACCCAAAAATCAATTTTTAGCAGTAAGACATAAGAATATACCCATAAATTTCCTTTCTAGACCTGATCCGCTTATTGATTTACTTATCTAATCAATAGTACTAGTATCTTCTCAAAATCCTATGTGCAATATTTTTGAATGGATTGTAATTCATCCTTTGGTGTAAAGCCTTTAACCGTTAAGTGTTATTGCTCTAGTTTTTCTTTGTATTTGCCTTCCTCTAACCACATTTAGATTTTTAAAAAAATGTATCAGAGCATTCCAGGGGAACAAACACTTTGGTTACGCAAATTGCCTTTGTACCACCAGAGTCAGAGCTGTAAGCATGCCCATCCCCAAAACAGCATGCACTGCACCCATTAGGTGTGAATTTACCCATTCCCTTCTTCCCTCACCCAACTGCCTGACACCCTGTGAATGCTACTTCCCATATGTGCACATTAGTGTTGATCAATTAGCACCAATTTGATGGTGAGTACATGTGGTGTTTTTTTCCCCATTCTTGTGAAACTTCACTTAGAAGAATGGGCTCCAGTTCCACTGAGGATCATACAATAGGTAGTTCACCATATTTTTATGGCTAAGTAGTACTCCATGGTATAAATACACCACATTTTATTAATCCACTCATGTATCGATGAGCACTTAAGTTGTTTCCACATCTTTGCAATTGTGAATTGTGCTGCTATAAACATTTGAGTGCAGATGTCATTTTTATAGAATGTCTTTTTTTCCTTTGGGTAGATATCCAGTAGTGGGATTGCTGGATCAAATGGTAGTTCTAATTTTAGTTCTTTGAGCTACTTCCCTATTACTTTCTATAGAGGTTGTACTAATTTCCAGTCCCACCAGCAGTGTATGAGTGTTCCTATATGTCCACGTCCATGACAACATTTGTTGTTTTTGGACTTTTTGATAAAAGCCATTCTCGCTGGAGTTAAGTGACATTTCATTGTGGTTTTGATTTGCATTTCCCTGATGATTAGAGATGTTGAGGATGTTTCCATATGTTTATTGTCCATTAGTCTATCTTCTTTTGAAGAGTTTCTGTTCATGTTCTTTGTCCACTTTTTAATGGGGTTGAGTTTTTATTGTTAATTTTCCTGAGTTCTGTACAGATTATAGTTATCAGCCCTTTATTGGATGTGTAGCATGCAAATATTTTCTCTCATTCTGTAAATTGTCTGTTGACTCTAATGATAGTTTCCTTGGCTGTGCAGAAGCTTCTTAATTTGATCAGGTCCCATTTATTTATTTTTGTTGTTGCTGTGATTCCTTTTGGTGTCTTCTTCATAAATTCTTTGCCTTGGCCAATGTCTGTAAGAGTTTTTCCAACATTTTCTTCTAGAATTCTTATGGTCTCATGTCTTAGGTTTAAGTCTGTTAACCCTTGTGAGTTGATTTTTGAGAGAGATGAAAGGCGTGTATCCTATTTCAATCTTCTACATGTGGCTCTCCAATTTTCCCAGCGCCATTAGTGAATAGGGGGGAATGAAAGGTGGTGATGTATATGGGAATTCCTTGTACTATCTGTTCAGTTGTGTGTAAAACTAAAATTGCACTCAAAAAACCTTATTACATTTAAAACAAAAAAGCATTGAAGAGATGAAAGCTGAAAGGGCCTAAGGCAGTCAAAGTTTAAAGAATCAGGTACCTGGAAGAGAAAGACCAAAGATGGAGTAGGAGGAAATAGGAATTCAGAGATCGTGAAGGACAAATTTACCTTCCTCAGGTGAAGAGTGACTATAAATAAACATAACATACTTATTTTCTATACATTAGCTCATCTAATTCTCCTAACAATCTTATGACATAATATATCTGTGAGTTTTTAGTTGATTAAACTAAAGCTAATATCAACTAGATAATAGCAGTGAAAAAGGAATTTAGCTATGTCCTCCTCAGACCTAGCAACTGTCATAAACATTCAGATAGTACTCTAAGTAGGTGAAAAGAGGTTAATTTTCTGCTAGGAATTACATATATATGTACATGTATGTGTATGTATATGTGCATATGTATGTGAATATCATACATCTATTTTCTAGAGGAGGAAAAACAGTAACCTTGACTCTTCCTTGAAGCAAGTTCCTTGATTGACTCTCATTTATTTACATATTTTCATAGATCTGAAGAGAATGAAACCCCTATATGAGCCTAAATAGAAAGGATTTGTATAAAGTAAAAACAGTTTGTGTAAAAGGATATCAGGAATTTGTCTTTTCAGTCAGCAATCCTGGGAAAGGGATCAGAGATCCAGAACCCAGAGCAGAGTTGAGTGGGCCAGGTATGTTTGAATGAATTAATCGAAGTTTGGTCCAGAATAGATCAAACTGACAGTGAATAGAAGTTATAGGAAAGAAAACAGGATCAGGATGAAGAATTCAGCAGTTTCAGAGACCAGATCAAGTGTAACCCCTGCCCCCACCCCCAAACACACATGCAGGAAAATGTCAGCAGAATTTACAGAGAGGGTAGGGACAGTGAGGAAACTGCAGAATAGGGTGTGGAAGATCAAGCTCTTTTACTCTGATATAAAAGTAATGGTCATGCATAGAAGATAGGGGAACCAAGACTCTCCCATGGGGCAGTCTTGACTTCCAAATTTACTGAAAGCATTTTAATTTATCTGCTTTAAGAGATCACCAGAAACATTTCCTTTAGTGATCTTTAAATAAACCCAATGGTTTCATTCACCTTCCACAGACAGTGTTTTATAAACATTCCTGAGAAAACACATAAGGAGTGAATTTAAAGTGTTCAGCCACATTCATATAAGCATGAAAATATGTATATTTGTCTTTTCTGTACCTTGCATAATACATTGAGAAGGTAAACTTGATGAGATCACAGAGTTGTGTTGTTTTGCTCACTGCTTTATTCAGAATGTCCAGAAGCCTATGTGATGCACAAGAGTTGTTAAATATCCACTGAATGGTGCTATTGCTTCTCTCTTTACGCTCTCAACATATTCTTAAGTATGCATTCCAAACAAACACCATCCATTAGCAAGGCTGATGTTTGTCTTCATTTAAGCTCTAATTTCTAATGCAGGGACTAAAAATTGAAGCCGTACCTTTTTAGCTCTTATCAATTGAAAAGATCCAAATCAAAATGGAGCTGACATATTTGTTAACAAATCACAAGGCAGACTGGAATTAATCACAACCCCTCCAAAGCTGTTTTGTTTTACACTTTAACACATGTTCAAACCCACTTTTGATGAAAAGAGCTGAAAGAGAAATTACTTTAAAAATCAAAGATCGGGATTTCACAACTCAACATACAATGAAACACATGTGTTGGCAAAGAGTTTCCATTTTGTCTCCTCACTTTGACTCCTATGATCCCATTGAACATGATAGAATGAATTAGATAGAACAGTATCTTGCTTGGTGATTACCTAACGGTGTCTCTAATTTTGTTAAAATTGCTTCGAGAGGAAAATGTTTGCAACACCAATTGCTGAGTGTGAAAGAAATTTTCTGAAAATTGGTAAGGTGATACCAGATGATGGAGAACCTAGGTGAGTTCTATAGTGAGATTAGACTTTACTAACAATTATTTCCTAAGTACCAACAATACTTTACTCATGTGCAATACTTTCTAGTTTGTAATTGTCATTTTACATTTGATCCTCATAGCTCAGTAAGTGCAGCAGAGCAGATTTCATTAGCCCAATATTGAAAATGTGGAAATGGAGACTCAACTAAGTTAACTGAAGGGCCTAACATCACATTGAAAAGTGGCAAAGCCACTTCCTTGACTTCCAAGAATAAGAATATTCACAATTGAAGTTCTGTATTATTTTATGTAAAATATTATATTTGATATAAATGCCATTATTGCAATCTCAAATAGGATTTACTGAAATGGCCATAAATATTTGAAAAATGGTAATAATAAAAATAATAGTAATAATAAGATTAACATACATTGAGACCAGGCATAATACTAAGCATTTTATATGGCTATGTTACGTAATTTTTTTCAGCATCCTCACCAGGTGGATGCTACTGTTAGCCCTATTTGATAGACAAAAGATACTTAGGCTCAGAGAGCATAAATAACTTTAAGGAAGGTCATTAAACTTCTTATAAAGTAGACCTGGGACTTGAAATTAAACCAAAGGCTAGGTCTTAGCCATCAAGACTAAGATTAATTCCATCTCTCAAATCTGACTTCTAACTACATCATTCTTCTGTGTCATAATTTTATATTTATAACATGGGTATGATTATAAGCCTTACTGAGTAGAATATTAAATTTTGAATAAGAAAATGGATATAAAATTTATTTGCAAACTATAAATATGAGACAAATGTCAGTTATAAGAGTCAAAATTTTGTCATGTTTGTCATCAATGCTTTGTTTTTATCTTCCCTTTTATGCTTCCCTTTTGGTCTCTAGTGTGTTGCTTTACCACACGACTAAGTATAAAGTGATGTAGTTGGGTTTCGTGAGTTCTAGTCAGTTTTCTTCTATTCCGTCACCCACAGTTCCCAATCAAGCATCTTGTGTGAGCCTGGTCATTGAGGAATAAGCAAGTTGTGAATTTATGAATGTGAATCCATCATCACCAATTGAAAGAAATTCAGTGGTGTATGCTGTATTGACAGCAGGCTGTTAACATTATACTTATGTATGAAGGGTAGCATATTATTCATTGCTTTATATTTTCCTCTAAGTCATTTTTTAAATAACTCTGAAACTTTAGTACTTGGGCATTGTGCTCTGTGAAATGCGAAAATCTCCATTAGTGTGTTTTTCCCACAAATTTATTAAAAGAACCTACACATTCATGTTAAATATGGTTAGCTGTCATCAGCTTCTAATTGTGGAACTAGAGTCTTCAGTAAAATTGGACAGTGGAACGAATCACATACGGCACTTTACTCTTTTTTTCTTTTCCAATTTTGGCTCTGAATCTATGTTGACAGGGTGACTTACATTAGTTTTATGCTCTTAGAATAAATATGGCCCTATTTGCATTGTTGCTATTTTCTTTTTTTGCTCAAGTGAAGAAGCTCACCTTGCAATAAAATGAAAACTGATATCATAAAATGCTTCTTTTTCATAAAAATGTTGAGTAACAAGTGGCATTGTGGGCTAAAATAAATGACATGGCAAAACCCAATCAACATATAACTAAACATCTTATCTTTTTGTCATCATCTATTAACCTGTTTCATTTTCAGTTTTATCCTCCAAGTTTACTATTTGTTACCTTGTGGCTACACACATGTTGGTGATCAGCTAATTTATACCTTATGTTGTATGTAGAATTTAGCGGCTGCCAATAATTACTATGGTAGCCAAACTAGAGATTTTTCACTTCTCTTCTAAAAACTAACCATGTGTTCTTCTTTAAAGCAATGTGGTTTTGCTTTATGAATTTTCTGCAAGAAAAAAATAAAAAGAAACTCAGAGCTGTGAAATTTGCCATTATTCATAAAAATTATCTGATGGCAAGTTAAACCTCAAAGAAAGAAAGGATTTTTTTTTTTTTTTTTTTTGGCTTTAGCATTAGATAGATGTGCACAGAGAAGAGAATGTTGGAGTTTACAGATCCCATCTTTATGTCACGTTTTGAATAGGCAATAGTTTCATATTTGGCTGATAGAAATCCCATTACCTAAAACTCCTACTACTTTCGTATTTGAACTCTTTACTTACAGGTGAAATAAATAATTTCAGGCTCATTTAAAATCTGCAAAGCTACAGAAAGCTCATAAAAGTTGGTCATTTTAAATGAACACATCAACATTTCAAATGTTCGGTAAAAATAAATATTGTTTGGAAATTAGGTTGAAAAAACAGATATTTTTAAAGAAATACACAGTTATTCCTGAAAGCCAGTTTGACTTATACCTACTTTAATACACATTCAACATACATATCTTCAATAACTACTAATTTAATTATTTAATGAACTACAGTGTTTTTCTTTATTTCTTTAATCCCTTCTTTATTCCCATTTTTTCTTTCCTTTTCATTTCTGGCCTTCCTCTGAGGCAAGCTATACTTACAATGTAGACAAAGCTTTAGCATTATACAAATATGCATAGAGTCCAGCAATTTTCAAGAATGTGAAAACTTTTAATATTTGTATTATTTTATGCCATGTGCACTAAATATTTGTAAAAATTTTGCCCATCAGTGTTAACATTTGAATACCCTTATCTATTAGGTTGAGTACAGGTTAAGCTGCCGTAACGTAGAGAGTCCAAAATACTGTGTTCAAATATGAGAGAAAAATGTTTCTCTCCCATATTATAGTCTAAATTAAGCAGCCCCCTCCCAGTGGAATAATTCTGACATCTTTACTAAGTTCGACCTCACTAGACTGCAACGTTACTTTGGGCATAGCCATTCCCCAAGCAGAGGGAAGGAAAAGAGCAGTGCAGGGAGAGCAGCTTTGTCTTTAAAGTTATAATGAAGACATTGCTTAGGACACGTTTTCTAGACATTATCAGCCTAAACATTCACATAAAGGCCACACATGCCTCCAAGACAGGTTAGGAAGTGTAGTAACTTACTGTATTAACAAATGCCCAGCAAAACTCAGGGGTTTCGTCAGAAAGAGGAAAATGGAGAGAACGGGTAGTAAGCAACAGGTAACAGTCTCCACCCACTGAGAATAACCATCATGTTGCTTCAGAGGAGAATGAAATGGCCACTTACTTGTTTATAACACTCCATTATTCAATATGCTAACATTTAATATTTGTATCAAATTTTACTAATAAACAAAATACATTTTTCTCTAAATTTTTTTCAATAGTGACAAAGAGGAATTAAAGCTCATCTCTTTCTCTCTCTCTCTCTCTCTCTCTCTCACCTTCACACTTTATATTCCTAAAATATAAGGAGCCTGCAATTCTCAAAAGTACTAATGATATTACAGCATAAATTTTAATCTATTTCCCAGCAAACTGGCATTCAGTCTACAGGCAACCTGGAAAGAATGGAGAACCTACTAATTTTGAGTTTATTTCTGAACACAGATCTATGAGAAAAGTTATCAGATCTATTATCAAAATTTCATTTAGAGAAATGTAGTACTTAAAATGGTTTTATTAATATCATGAAGTTATATTATTAATAATCTTGTTTAAGCAAAGGTAAGTGATGAATTTAAAACTGATCTATATGCAAAACAAAAATTGTCAAAGGTAAGCTATAAGTACTGGCTAATTTTTTAACAAATGAAGATAAAATACATATTCAGAAAACCACTAAAAACTTTAGCTTCTTCTTAGAGGATTACCACCTCTTTAATTTTTGTTCATAATTATATTCCAATTATATACTATACCATATTTAATATTTTATGATATAGATTTTTGCTATACTCACTTTCCATTTTTGTTCACCTAGCTTGTTAATTGTAAATCTCTAATACTAGAATTCACAGAAGAAAACATGTAGCTACATAAAGTTGTTAATAACATTTATACCCATTCAGTCATAACAGTGTTTAGCAGTTGCAAAATTTATGATTTTCTCTAATAGCGATGAATAGAGAAGCAAGATACTTCATTAAATTTTTTTTCCAAATACCTTTCTTTCAGTAATCCAGATATATCAAGTGTAATTCAGATTAACATCCAACTAGCAATGGGAAAAAATAAAGAATCCTGAGATTTTCTGTAACTAGTTTCTTTTAAAATAAGACTTGTCTTTTGTGGAAATACTCAAAATAATCAACTCCTGCCACAACTATAATGAATAGCAATTGTATCTAAATGTTGATTTTTTTTTAATAAGAAAAATATTTGAAAACAAATGTTATTAAAATATGTGGTGTGTCTTACTGAACTCATCTCAATAATAGAATAAAGAATGAAGCATTTTTTTCCAACTCATATTTTTGAAAACAGAAAAATGAAATAAATTGTGAATGGTCTTGCTATTGGAAGTGTTGGAGGATTTTTGTTTGTTTTTTAATACAAACATGGCATCCCTTATGGAGAGCAGAAAATAAATTCCCCATAACTTCTTAAAATTATCACCATGCCTCCATTGAGTCTGATACTCCAGTGATACCAAACAGCTTGAAGGTGCTAAGGACATGCCTCATCTCTATTGAAGGTATACTAAGGCATCTTGAACTTAACATGTCCAGATAAAACTCAATTTCTCAATAGTAAACCTATTTTCCCAGTAAATGGAAACACCACGTTTCAGTTGCTCAGGCCCCCAAATATGAAGTCAGCTTTGAGCTGTCTTTTTTCTCATTCTCTAGGCCCATTAGCCAAGTCTGTTGATACAACCTTCAAAATGCATTCAGAATCTGACCAACTCTCACTTCATAAATTCTACTATCCTGTTCCTATGCACCAATATCTGTCACGTAGATCACTGTCTTGTTTCCGTTTCCATCTCTGCCTTCTACAATCTCATCACACATCAGCTGGAGTTCTTTGAAACTTAAAAGCACATCTTTATTCAAATTCCTCCAGCTGACATAAAATCTAAAGTTCTCACCATGCTGTAAAAGGATATATGTGTTCTTTCCACCTCCCTTGCCTCCCCTCATTTCTCTGATTTCAGGTCCTATCTCTCTCATTTCCTGTCAGCCACGCTGGCCCCTTTGCTACTTCTCAAACAAGTTAACTAAACTCCTCCCTCAGAGTTTTTGATCTTGCTATTTCTTCTACTTGAGAAGTTATTCCACCCTACTTGCCCCCTCACTCCGTCCAGGTCTTTACTCAAATGTGATCTTGTTAATGGACTGGCCTCCTAAAATGCCACCACTTCCCAGCATCCCTTTATCCCCATACTCTGCTTTCACTTTTCTTTGCAGAATTAATCACTACCTGAGCTATGATATTTATTAGTTTGTTTATTTAATTATTGTCTTTTTCTAACATACCAATTTTACAAAAACAGAGATTTTGTTTGTTTTGTTCAGTACAGCATCTGCCAGGTTTGGCATTCAAAAATCATTTGCTAAATGAATGAAGAAATAAAGAATTCATCATACCCAGCATGCCGTTTCAGATTTTTGTGTCTCTCTGCCAACTTCTCTGCTGCCTGAAAAACTTACAGTCTTCCAGGTCTTGACTATCTGGTGATCAAATCTTTAATTACCTTTCTGGAGAGTTTACAATGCTGTTTTCATTCTAAGAACTTTTCTGTCACTCTCAATAGGCTTAACTCCCCACCCTTTCCTCTACCCATCTATTGTAACCTCTACATACTTCTTTCATATCTCCTGAAACGATTATGTGTCTATAATACTTTCTATGTCTACAAGCATCTTGCAGAGAGGGGGCAATTTTATTCACATTTGCAGCTGCAAAGCACAATGCTTGGCATATAGTAAGCACTTAATGACTATATGTTAAATCAATACATAAATGGCAACAAGCTAGGTATGTTTAATATTCTCCTCTTGATAATGTGAATGAAAACCTAAAGCCAAAGATCCCCATATGTTTTCTTTATTTTTGTGACTCTAATAACATTTAATAATAATAATAATGTGCATTTCCTGTTTGCTAGCACTGTTCTAATTTTATTAATGGTAACTCATGTATTCAATCTCCTGAGCTGATGAACTTTTATTATCTGAATTTTATACAAGTGTCTGAGGCTCTGGGACATTAAGCAGCTTGTCCTCACTTACTAATAAGAACCTACTCAGGTCATCTGCCTCCAGAGCCTCTGTTCTTCATGGCTAGTTCACTACACAGTTTTTCTTACTAAACAAGACTAATTCCTCTATTTTTTTCCTAACGTAGTAGGAAACAGGTTTTAGGCAAAGGTCATAATTTTGATTGACTACAAAACAAACTTTAGAGAAACTTCCATGAGCCTCATACAATATGAATCTATCTCTGAGATTACAATCTTTCACCAAAATACTTGGAATTTATTGGTTTTAGTATATATATGTATTTTATCAAGGCACATTCTATATGTTTGTCTCATTAATTTTAAGTACATTATTTTATATAATTATATATATACACATATAAGTTATATAAGTATATACAATTTCATAGTCAATTTTTATATACATCCCAAACCAAGAATTAACAGATGTGATTAACGGGGTCTCTCCCATGGGAGATACATATTTTTTCCCCATAAAATATTTAAGGGGAAGATATACTACCCTAAAGGAAAATTCCTCAACAGATTCATGAATAAGCATAACCCACCTAATTGTGTTAAATTGTACTAAAAAGGATAAAACTGGGGAGTGACTATTGAATTTTTTTTTTTTGTAATTTAACAACAGGAACCCTATTATATTTAAATCCCTCTGGTTATTACCATCCTAAGCAAGCATTTGATGATCATCTTAATCATTAGCATTACTATTTTAGAGAAGAGTTGGAGAAAAAATAGATGATGATAGGTTTTATTAAGAGAAAATCAAAACTGAAATTATAGGCAAATGATTAGATTTAGTAGGTGAGTTTACTAAGGTGAATACATATGTTATTAATTTCAAAATGATTAATTATATTTCTATATGGAACAATAAATATTTTGCAAATGTAATGTCTGGTACTGCTATCTTAAATTTTTTAATATGGAAAATTTTTTAATATACAAATGTAGAGACTATTAAAATATCCATGTACCATCTGTTCTTATCAACTCATGACTACTCTTGCCATGCTTACAGCTCTTGCTAATTCCTGGCACTTCTGCTTTGTTTTGAAAAAAATCTCAAAGATCATATTATTTCATCTCGAATGTTTCAGTATACCTCTAAATAATCAGCACTCATCTCAAAACATAATCATATTTCTATGAAAATATATAAACTTTTAAGAATAATTCTTAATATTATGAAATATTTAATTTATGGTCAAATTCCCTGATGGCCTCAATTTTTTGTAGAATGTTTATTAGAATCAAGATACAAATATGATCCATATACTACAATTGGATAAAATGAAATTCCTCCTATAATTTTTAGACCTCCTTCTTCTAACCTCTATTTTTTTCCTTAAAGTTTATTTGCTGCAGAGACTAGGCCATTTGTCCTATATAATTTTCCAGAATATGGAATTTGCTAATTGCATCCCTTTGCTACTATTTAACATGTGTTCTGTTTCCTATATTTTTTTGTAAAATAGTAGATCTGGAGGATTGATCATATTCTGGTTTAGAATTTAGGAATAATAATTTATACATGGCATTGTATACTTCTGTACACAATATGGTGAATATCAGAAAGTAGAATGAAGCCTCTGTTTCCTTGCTTGCTAGATTATTCTGAGATTACTTTGAATCCATTTATTGGTGCCTTATTCAAAATATGAAACTTATATTTTGTTTTATTGAAAATATATTGACATATATTATGCTAATTTACTAGAAAATTGTCAAGCATAAACGAACAGGAGGATTTTTTTTCTTTAGTCTATTTTATTTCTTAATTGACTTTTTCTTATTTCATTAACACTCAACAAATCTTTACAACAGAGACATGTTTTCAAAAAAATTTTTCTCTGTAATTTAATTCCTGTAATTGTCACAGAAAAACTGTTGAAACACCTGTAATCTAGGGGATAAATCAACTGTAATTGTTAGCCAAATAATTGTCTTTACAGTTCCTATTCAAAGCAATTATGAATATAGACATGCAGTTGTCTTGAGTTTTCAAAATGTTGAGGACATATTTCATGTCTGTTCCTGAGCTTCAATTTCCTATTCTTCTACACTATTAATAATGAAAATTTTAATTTATTAAAAACACAATGAAAAATAATTTGTATACTCTTATGGATAATTTTACTCTGATAAACTCAGTAACGTGTATGGTCACCAAACTCTATTAATTATGTATATGGTCACTTTGGATTTTTTCATAAGTGCTATAAATTGTTAGGTCCAAATGGACCTTGGTGATTTGCATGGTTTATTAAGGGTGTCACTTGGAATTAAACTAAAGACTTCTAGTCTTCGGTTTAACTGTAGTCTTTAGTCTTTAGTTTGGTTTTAGTATTCAGAACTGTATTCAGAAACTGTATTCAGAAAACATGCTCTCTATTGGTATAAAGTGCTACATAGGGTATCCAAGTAATATGCTGAAATAAAAAATAAAAAAAACAAAAACAAAAAACAGAACTGCAATTTGAAAGCCTGAAAGTCAAAAACAGAAACAGAGTGAGGGACAACATATAAGGGGATAGGATGCAGAGATAGCTACACAGGATCAAAAGCTAAGGACATCAAGAGAGCCAATTCACACTTGAATGGAGCTTAAGAAATGCATCCCATAGACCATAGAATTAAATTTAAGAGGGAACGAAGCATAGGGAAACATCAATGTTAAAAGAAGAAACTGAGATGAAACAGGAAGAAAACAAAAATTAAGTTAATCTGCTGCACAGATTGCCTGACAGTCCTTCTCTGTATTGTGGCACATATGGCTTAAGCATCTACACCCCTTGGTTTACCCAAAGCTGAATAGACTTGTTTCCAAGAACAGGTTGTCTCTGGTTTCTGAAACCCACCTTGACCTTGTATATTAAGTAAAGGAACTCTAATTCTCCAGAACAAAACCTGTCTGACTCTAATTTTATGACCCTGTTCTACTAGGGGATTTCTGCCATATTCCTAAAAACTTATATTTTCCCCAATGTGTGTCAGGCACTCTCTCTGTCTCTAATTTCAGTTGTCTATATAGCTCAAGCATCAGAGTTTTGCCTGCCACTGTGGTTGACTCCTGCTATTTAGCAGATCCTGATATAGGAATGCTGCTTGTTTCTTCCTTCCTTTTCTACTTGTCTGTATGGTTTTGATATTACCTGGTCCTGGACTTCCAGTCAATGCTAGAAATCTCTTATTAGGAACTCTCTGATGCCATGTTCTGTTGCCATTTGTTTTAAATGTTGTGTTCTGCCTGCCAGATCTGATTTCTACCCGCAGTTGCATCTTTCCTCAAAAACTTGCTCTATTTGAGTGTTTTCTGGATCTAGTCTGAGAATGTCATCCCATCTCAAGATGTACAGTCAGTCTTAGGCCATTTAAAGAGTATGCATAACTATGATCAGCATGGACTATTTTTCCTATGGCCCCCCGAGAGCAGCTATGCTCTTTTGGCATCACTGACTGTGAATTGGAAATGCTGCTGCTAAAGGAGCTGCCCTCCCATGAAAACCCCAAGTGAAAGCTCAGTGCGGACTATCATTGTGTAGAGCTGCTGTCCATGCTTCTCTTCGACAGCTCCAGCCAACCCACTGTGTCTCCCAAGACACTACCATCACAGATAGCCCTCCTTCAGATTGCTCCTCCCACATTATTATCTGCAAGCCCCTGCAAGAACTGAGGATTTAGAAATCCTTATACTATATCACTCCTTGCACTGAAGTCTGTAAGTGAGTAAAATATTGACCCAGCTGCTGGGATTGGGGCTGTAGAAGAAAAGACATATAAAGGTCACTACTGTCTGAAGATAGCTATGACCTGAATCAGAATTATAAGCATGTTTCCAAAGAAGCAATGTTGTCAACATATTCACTAATTTATTTACTCCTTCAATGTATAATTCTTGTGTACCAAACATGATCCAGGCACCATAATGAAATAAATAATGATTGATTTTATAAGTATTTTTCTACATAGGTTAAATATAGATTTAATTTGCCTTGGTGAATAAGACATCTGATTACCATTAGAGTATGATTTCTAAGAGAAAATTCATTCCAATTCCAACAGTCAGGCCATAGACTTTGTTTGAAAGCTTTTGCAAGAACATTCCAGGTCGCACCTGTGGTGGAGTTATGACCAGAGTTACATCGTTGTGCCCATTTATCAATACCACATAATGTTATAAGTACTTTTGCATTAGAGAAATCATGTTAACAGAAAACATACAGTGAGGTTTTGAATAGAAAAATGTGACCCTGCCTAGTAGGGCTAGACATGTGTTGGAGCAGCTTGTGCATGCCACGATTCTGAGGGGACCGTTCAGAGACTGCAATACAATTTTTGTTGCCCTGAGTTGTGCAGGGCATACCCTGCATACCCACACAAGGGAGTCACACTGCGTATCTGACCCTGGTCTTTATCTTGGTGGCGAAAGTAATGGGTCTAGGTTGTAGATAGTCATAAAAGTCTCAGAGTTTATTTTTTGTTATTTGTTTGCTTTATTAGCCTATCAGCTGATAATTCTTTCTTTTCTACATGGCTTGTTTTCCTGAGTAACCTGAATTTAAGGTGTAAGACAACAAAAATGTAGACACCAGGTCAGTTAGCTATAACTTAAAGATTACTGTTTCTGTTAATGTAGATTCAATTTTGAAACACTAAATGTCAACATTCCTGGCATCTAGGAAATTGAGTGATTCAGTTGTAATGTGGGGACCTTGGAAGGGAAGCATAGTATTCCTTACAGAATAAAAATGACCCAAGAGGGAGGGAATATAGTGAGGGCAGTCAAAGAGGATAACATATCTCAAATGTGGGGTTATAGGGTTTCAGATTCTTATTTCCACTGGTGCTAGAGAAAGAGAGGGAGAGAGAGAGAATGAAACGGAGGGAGAGAGAGAATTAGAGATCAATATGCTTGAATCTATCAATCTCAGAAAATATGGTGATGAGCTCAAAGTCAGGATGTTGGAAAACTGTCAATAATTTTCCAAATATCTGAACTAACAATTGTATGTGTGGAAAACAATGAGCAGCTAAAATTAAGGAAGTATGCCAAAATGAAACTGTTTTAATTAATGACTTTTGGGGGGAGACTCTGGTGACAAGGCTTATTATGTCACTAAAAGAAATAATTAGAGTTTGAAAATACAGTGTGGAAAGAAATTTCTCAGGCCTCAGGTCTAGCCTAGGATGTATAGATAAATGTCAAACTGAATTTGATGATGAAAGTGAACTATTCCTGGTGTTGGAGATGGGTTGAGATGAATTGCTCTACTGTCCACTTACTTTCCTGTCTACAGAGCCGGTGGGATCAGCAGCAGGTCCATAAGCAGTGGCAACATGACACACCTCCAAAGGGAGCTGGTGAGTTCTTCGTCTTCCCTCTAACCCACTTTTCCCTGAGATAATTTTACCTAAACAAACCTCAGCAAAGATAGAATCTGATGTTAGTATGTCCAACGCCATGCAGCCATGCAGACCAACTGAAAGAGCAGCAAGAGATGCACAACTGCCAAAGAAAGCATTCCTTTTTTATTTCCTAGCAGTGAAAGTACAAAGGTTTAATCCCTTGAGTTCAGCAACCTCTAGATATCTTTAGAATTTTCCCAGGTGGTGAAATTGCCAGGTAAAGAAGAAAGGCATTTATATAATGTGAACAATATCAGTGAAGTCACTTCATTGAAAATTAAAAGGAATATGACTTCATTCTTTACCTCATGTCAGTTAGTTGGTATTATATGAAGATTTTTGTTCCCATGTCTCTGCTTGGGTAAAGTTTCTTGACTGCAGTGCATGGAGCTAAAAACAAGAGAGAGGAGAGAGCTGTCTGAGGAGACTGAAGACTATTTCAGGAGATAATGCAAGTTCCTGCCTGGGAACTGGAATATATAATACATGTATGAAAAGAGACTGTACAATGCTTACTAGAGAGAAGCTGCTGTGGGTTTAAGAAAAAACCTGAGATAGTAAAGGTAGGATGACACAGGGAGGCTTTGGAATTCTGTCCCACACACGGAAGACAGACTTCTTAATACCATAAGCATCCATATAGGACTCCAGGAAAGTCTTACCTTTGGACTGAGGACTATGTCCTAGAGTACAACCCACTCTAGATGCACCCTTATAAAGCCTAAAACCAAGCTTCAATGAGATTCTTAGAAGAGTCAGATTTTGGAGGCTGACTTTCATCAAATTAAGGAAGCTTGGAAAAGTCTTTCCACAGAGATTACCTAACAAAACATAAACTGAGCCTTTAAAACTTTGAAGTTATCTGTTAGTAACTGTACTACCTATTAGAATTTAAAGGAACACTCTTCAGAAGAATGTAGCAGAATCAAAAATGTTTATGACATTCACAAAGTTTAGTATTAAATCAAAATTTACTAGACATTTTTATAAAGGAAATTATGACTCAGAATTAAGCAGGGAAAAAAAAACTCACAATGAATAGAAATTGACCCCAAGATATCCCAGATGTTGGATGTAGCAGTTTCGAAAGCTATTATAAGTATGTTCATGGAATTGAAGGAAAATATGGTCTACCTAAAGAGATGGAAAATTTTGGTAGAGAAATGAAAACTATGGGTGAAAATAAAAGAAATAGAACTATGTGGGAATTCTGGAAGTAAAAAGTACAGTAGTTGAAATGAAAAAAAAAATTGATGGGCTTAATATCAGATTGAGGGAAGCAGAAGAAAAAGGTCAGTGAACTTGAATAAAATCAGAAATTATTAAATGTGAAGGAAAGAGAAAAAAAGGTCAAACAAAAATTATCAGAGCCTCATAGAATTGAGAGACAATATCAAACAGTCTAGCACATGTAATTAGAGTCACAGAAGAAAACACTGAGAATATGACAGGAAAATGTTTAAAGAAATAATGGCCAGCTTTTTTTGTAAATCTGATAATAAACATCCATTATACACTGACAGATCCAAGAAAACTCATATCCAGCCTGAAAATCAAAGTAAGGAGAAAATAAAGACATTAGTTTAAGAAAAAAGACACATTGCATACAAGGAAAACATAAAACAGTTGATGTCTAATTTTTCATCTGAAATCATGAAAGTCAAGAGCAATGGAAAGATATCTTTAAAATGCTTAAAAATCAATCTACCCATAATTCTAATTCCAGTGAAATATTTTTTAGAAACAAGAGTAAAATAGAAATATTTTCAGGTGAATAAAAATGGAGCAGACTTATGCTACAAGAAATACTAAACAATGTCCTTTAGGCAAATAGAAAATGATATCAGATGGAAAATTGGTCCTGTAGTTAGGAATGAAGATAGTAGAAATAGTTAAAAAAGAAAAAAGGAGTGTGGGTGGGAATGGGAAGGTAAATATAAAAGTGTATTTTTTTCTGTCCTAATAGTCTTAAAAAAACAAAACCTGACTGTTTAAAACAAATAAACAAGAAAAATAAATATTCTTCAAATAAAAAAACATTGTTAGATGTGGTTATGCTAAAAATCATAGTATTATAATACTGGCACAAAAGACAGAAAAGCAATGTTTTAGTCAGCTCAGGCTGCCATAACAAAATACCATAGACTGGGTGGCCTAAATAACAGAAAGTCATTTTCTCCCAGTTCTGAAGGCTGGGAAGTTTAAATTGTGATACTGAATGCTGGCACATTCTGTTTATGCAGGGTGCTCTCTTTCTGGCTTGCAAACAGCTGTACCTTCTCTGTTGTCTCCTCTTATAAAGACACTAATTCTGTGGGACCAGAGCTCCACCCTTATAACCTCATTTCACCTTAAATACTTCCTTATAGGCCCAATTTCCAAATAGTCACATTGGGGGTAGGGCTTCCGAAGATGAATATGGGGGGAGGGCACAATTTAGTTCATTGAAGATGGAGAGGGTGTAAATGGAATTCTGTTGTTGTAAGGCTGTTACACTTGTGAAGTGTGACGTGTCAGATATAAAGTTGCAAGTTTGCAGTGGAAAGTGATATAATATTGACTCTTAATAATAAAGGAAGGAAACATTTATGTTTAATTGATTACACAAATATAACACTTTGTCACAATTTCAAGGACTATACAAAATCTCTTCATTGTACAGATAATTAAAATACTGTGAATAACCAAAATAGAAAAGGAATTCATTGTGCACCAAAGAATCTATTAGTACCCTAATTACTTTTCTCTAATATTAATGAATACCTAAACTTTAATATTAATGAACTGTAATGCATACAGTTGTTACTTTATATTTTCTAAAAAGATTACCTTTTAATTATATGAATACACAATTTAAAACTAAAATAGAATGGACATAAGTTATTTTTTTCCAACTAAAGTCAGTCTTTGATGAAATTTTAACTAGAGCAGCAAAGCATTTCAGTCGTTATTTAAATCTATATGGGCCCACCCTTAGAAAATAGCATCCAATTAACCCTAAGCATTCTTTAAAAAGCCTATTTGTTGGTAGACAAAAGGAAGGCTAAAATTCATGTATGACAGGATTGTAAATATTTCTGTTCAGAAAATGAAATCAAGATTCAACTCTGAGGAGAACATGCCAACTTTTAGAGAAGTTGAAATTTTGCACGGCCTACTTATCGCCAGTTTCCTAAATGACCTAGGGTAAATAGAAACAGCCTTTTCATGTGGCTGCTGATTAAAGCAAGGTCTGTAAGTTAGCAGTATATCATCTAAAATTTCAAAGTTTAAGTGGAAGCTGGGGTTTCTTTTCCTTTCAAAAAATCCCCCTACTCTTTATGCGTGGTCTATCTGAGTAGCTGGCATACAGATATAAAATCGCTGGGCAGTAATCAGGAGTGCGCTGGCCCTGATGGCAGGCATCAAGCAGGTTACTGCCAGGTCTTTGAACTACAAAAATAAATAGAGAATAGAAGTGCATTGTATTGGCCAACCCTGAGGCTCAGTCATCTGTCTTGGAGCATGCTCTGGTGAGAGTGTTTAACTTGGATTCCTTCCATCACATGTGGTAGCAGCAAGAGTGAAAAGGGAGAGGAAAAGAACAATGTTAGGTGGTATATTTAATAGTGTGCTGGCTTAACAATTCTCAGGAAACTTACTTCTATTTTTCTCTTAGCAGCCAGAGTTTACCCACTTTATTGAGATTCTGAATGAGTAGTTGTGTACTTTAGAAAATGTGATTCTACCGCCTCCACCATTTTCCATTGTTTTAAAAAGACTTAAATAGCAAGCATAAGAGATTCCCTAAAACTTCCTAGCTATGTCAACTCACAGGACAGTATTTTTTTTGCATACAATTTCACAAGCAGCCTTGATATCCCTAAGTTAATTGGTCTCTTTCATTCTGAACCTGAGAGTTTGGAATTTGTGGTAACTAGATGTTTGTTGTTTTTGGCTAAATTATCCTCTTTTCTTTCTTTTCAAGGGCAATATAACACAAACTAAAAGAATTCTAGGCTCTCTCTGCATTTTTATTCTTCTAAGTTTTCTTCCATAAGAAAAGAGAAACCTTACTCAACCACACCATGCCTATAATAGAAATTTGATTAAAAAAATACCTGACTAGAGAAGGAATAGATTCTTTGTAAAGACAGTGAAGCACTCAGCTGTTGAATATTAGAAGAAATTTTGCTTGTTTTCACAGCTGAATTATCTTGCTTTCTATGTTATCAAGAGAAGTACTAAGAAAATCAGATGAGATTTTCAAGGGATTTTAAAGGGAAAAAGCACAGCTTTTCACAGTTAAGTTTTTAGTTGCTAGAATATTTTTTTCCCTAGATCATGCAGCACACATTTTGTAGCCCTCATGAAAGTACATAAAATAAATATGTCAAGGCTGTCTATAGAAATGCATTCATTCAGGATTGCCAAAATAAGGGAGGCTGCTAGATTTTTCCAGAGAGATGGTAAGATAAAATTGTGAGCAAAATTATATAAAAATATCAAGTTTATGGAGCTATGTATCAGAGTTAAACTATTAATATTTTTAATGTTATATTGTTTTGTTTTGTTTTTACTCTGGGTGAACCACTGTGTGTGGAAATTGATGAGATGCACTGTTCATAATAGTTTCTTGGGGTGACAGTTGACCTTAATAACGTCTGCCACAATTTGTATAAAACATAAGTAACTTTCCAGCCAGCATCATAAGCTGGTTTTTAAAATATTCTTTGAAAAACAACCACAATATTACAAAAATGCATTCTATATATTTTAAGTTCATTCCAATTGAGGTCAGAATGAATATCGTGAAATTATAAACATTAATTCATTCATTCAATCAACAAAAACCACCTACTGTGGACCAGGCTCTCTTTCTATGGCGTGGACTTACATTGATGAGCAAAACTGAATCCCAGCATTCTTCAATGTATTTTCCAGTTTAGATTATGAGTAATCTTGATTTTAGTAGGTAATTTGAAATCATTTTATTGATATACACCGAAATTAAATTTACTAAAAATGGATTTATGGTAAAGATGAAAACCTACTTTGGATTTTACTATATGATTAAATGTTGCTTTGGATAAATAAGAAATATCACTCATATTAAACTAAAAAATGAATTATTTATGAATATAAAATTAAAGAAAATCAAATTGTAAAATATTATTAAATTACTTTGGATTATACATTTTTCATGATCTGCAGTTTTTAAATTCAAGATTTTCTTCAGAAACTCAATACATTAACATAATAGTTCATTTTAAAAATTCTTGAGGTACATATATGGTAATATGAGCTTTATTCAAAACAGCTTTATTCATAGTCTAATTCTTCATGTGAACAATATAATATAGGGGAAGTTACATTTCTGTGAAATCCAAATGCCTTATTATACTATTAAGTAATGAAAAAGTTAAAATAAAACTTGAAGATAAATGCTGCTCATGAAAATTATTCAATAATTCATAAGGCTGATATTTTAAACAAGACTCAACACCTAGATATTTTTATTCTTTGCCAAAATTCAGCCTTATTAGAACTACAAATTTAGTTAACTTTTTAAATATAGTAAGTCAAAGACTGTACAAAAGAAGTATTTTCAGTACAATGTACCATTAAAAGGTTATCCTCATTTCATGTTATGGCAATCAACATTTCTCATTAGGGCTGCACTTCAACATTAATGTGGATAATAACAAAATCAAGCAAAAGAGAAACTTATACATAGCCATAGTTCTTACAGTATAGCTTGTGCTTCTAAAAAATTTTTATATATTATTTTCAAATCATACATCATAAAGTAGACTGTAGAGTTTGCTGTCATACTGCATAATTTTAGTAATGTTTTCAAGAAGATTTTTAATTTCTATCATGAAAGTTGTTTAAAAATATTTTGTTTCTCAAATATCCTTTTAAATAGTTTTAACATCTCATTGGTTCACTCATCAATTAATAAGTAAAAATCATTGAAAGATGTTCACACTTAATATTTTTCTGAGAATCAAGAAGTTCTGTTACTTCACAAATTCAAGATTTCCTTCTCATCTATAATTCAAATTTAGAATTCATTTTCCATTTGCCCAACTGGGTTTGCAGACCTTCTTATTTCTTATTGTCATGTATGCAGTGATGGATAAGAGAGAATAGAAATTGGTGTAATAGCAACTCTATGCCTCTATATCCCTGTCTTACAAAAAAATCGAAGTTATTTGTTGCTCCTGAAGCAAAGCCCTAATGTAAAAAAACAAAAACAATTCCAAAAGCTTTGCTTTTGAGGTGTTTAACAGACTTATTTAATTGTGCAGGGACACTTAGATCGATTAACTCAGAAACCCCCCATTTTTTCTCTTTCCAAGGCGTTAAAACTTCAGCTACCAGATTTAAAGCTTCCATAGCCCTGCTGAAAATGTGGAAATACCTTAAATTTTCTGGACCTCAAATAGGCACTTAAACAAACTTTAAAATGAACCTATTCTCGACAGGAGAGAGTTGAGAAGGTTTTAGTCTTTAAGTAAATAAAGCAAAGTTTCCCACTCGGAATTTTTCTTTTTTTTTAATTTTCTCTGTTATAGAAGTTGGACAACTGGCTAAAGGGCTTACTTAAAAAAATATGATAGGACTAACTCAGGTCAAATAGATTCTGTAAGAGAGTGATTTGGAAGGTAGAGAAATTAATTTGGTTTCTTGAACAGAAGCATGGTGTCTTAATATATAAAGCATACTAGCGTGAGAAAAGATTTGCTAAACTTCAAAATAATCCCAAGAGGTAACTGGATGTTCTATCAGTGTACCTTGGGTTTGCCCCTTCAACTGATTCTTTTTTTTTTTTTTTTTTTTTTTTAATTGACTGTGTCATTTTACATATGTTCAGGGGCAGAGGCTGACTTGCATATTCTTTTTTCTGACAGGTATGCAAATAGTTTCTGTCCAGTGGAAAAGATAACCTCAGAGGTTCTAGTTTATTGCCCTGTTGGACATTAGCCAGTTTTGTAGTTAATCCAACAATAAAGGACACTACTTTATTAAGTTGCTTAATAATATTTTGTTTCTCCAATGTCCTTTGAAATAGTTTTAACATCTCCCTGGTTCACTTATTGATGAATGAGTTAAGTAAAAATCTTTGAAAGATGTTCACACTTTATATTTTCCTGAGAATCAAGATTTTAACACTGGTGAGAGGATAAAAAATGATTTAGATGACACAACCTTTAAAAAGCACCAGTGAGGAAAAAAGCACTTTCAATTTATTATAATAGGAATGAATTCTCCCAAAATATGTGATAATAAAAATTGATTTCATTGTTCAAAGTATGAAAGGTATTAAATTTAGGAGGACTGGTTTTTTAGCTAATAAAAATAATCTAATTATCAAATATTTATTGACCATCTTTCCTGGAGTGTTCCTCATTTGATATCCTGTGCATTGTAGAGACAATATACTACTACCCTAGACTGCACTATTCTCTAGACCATAACTGTGTCTTTTTTGATTTTGGTTTCCTAATGTTTTCCACAGTGCTTTACCTTGGTAGATGTTTGGCAAGTGTTGAATTTTTTAGGGTTCTTACTGTGTGTAAGGCATGCCTTTCAGGCTTGGTTAAATAAAATCAAGTCTCTCAAATTTATTCTATTATGTGACGGCTCTGGGACTCAGATATGCCGCAAATATTTTCCAAGTTCAGTGAATTGAAATTTTCAGTGTCAAATTTTCATTCAGCTTACCTATGTACATCTTTTTTTATTTATTTATTTATTTTTATTTCAGCATATTACGGGGCTACAAATGTTTAGGTTACATATATGCCTTTGCCCTCCCTGAGTCAGAGCTTCAAGAATGTCCTATGTACATCTTAATTGTAATTATTTTTTTTCCAAAAATGTAAAGAAAAAAAGCAAAATGGCCTTAGACTACAGTAGGAACTAGCTTTATTACATACTGCATAAACATTTCACTTCTCTTTGTCTTGGTTTGTTAAACTCTACAATGAGGATTGGGAGAGGAAGTTTCCTAAAGTTTCTCCACTGCCTAGGAGTCTATTATCATATATTGACATCTGTAGCAATTTGATCCTATGTAGTGACTGTAACACTCTGGTTGTCAACTCTATGACGTTAAGAATAAAGTTCAAGAAGAAGAGTTTATGTACATCTTTAAGCTGGGCACTCAAGGATTTGCTGAATGTATGCGTGTATGTGTTTAAGAGGATGACTTTTAAAATATCAAAAAAGGCACTTCTACCAATTATTTTACCAGCTGTGTACTTCACAAAATTGTCTGAGAAATTGACATGGAGAGTGTTTTGAGCACCGTATCATACAATTTCAGGCTTACAGACACAAAAGACCACCACCAGTGTTCTTGGGGAAGGCACTAGGAAACAGGGCAAGGCAGGTTCCTAGTTTTTGTTTAGTTTTGTTTTGTTCTATGGCTTTGTGTGTGTGTCTGTGTGTCTGCATGTGCGTGAACATCTTCCCCACCAATGGTTTTATGAGGCTATTGTCCAACTTGAAAACTTTTTGACATGAAGGAAAAATTGCCAAACCTAATATGAAACCTGAGCTTTAGGCAACCAAAGTCATAACCAGTTCTAAATCATAAATAGGCCTATCAAAAATACTTCATAGACTGACCCAGTATAAATATGAGCCTTTGGTTCCTGGCGTACATGAACCATGTAGCTGCAAGTTCTACAAAAAACAAAACAAAACGAAAAACTATATATACAGTGTTTAGGATTCAAAATAGTGATACTCTAAGAATTATTTATGTCTTAGTATGTGAGCTTTGTTGTCAGAATTTTTTCTGTGGTTTTGTAATGCTGAAAAAATAAATATATATCATAGTGCAGTAACAGTAACATATGGTAAAATATTATTTTCCTTCTTTTTTCCTTTTAACTTTTTTTCTCCTCTCTGATGAAGCTTATTATACAACTATAGGAGTTCCTTGGAAACTTCCTAGATTTAATTTTTAATATTAGTTAGCATTACATTTTAAAATATAATCCGGCCGGGTGCGGTGGCTCACGCCTGTAATCCTAGCACTCTGGGAGGCTGAGGCGGGCAGATCGTTTGAGCTCAGGAGTTCGAGACCAGCCTGAGCAAGAGTGAGACCCCGTCTCTACTAAAAATAAAAAGAAATTATATGGACAGCTAAAATACATATAGAAAAATTAGCCGGGCATGGTGGCGCATGCCTGTAGTCCCAGCTACATGGGAGGCTGAGGCAGAAGGATCGCTTGAGCCCAGGAGTTTGAGGTTGCTGTGAGCTAGGCTGACGCCACGGCACTCTAGCCCCGGCAACAGAGTGAGAATCTGTCTCAAAAAAAACAAACAAAAAAAAACCAAATAAAATATAATCCTATTTAATGATATAACAAAGAATGGGAGTTTATTTAACTCTCCTCTCCATTTTCCTTCCAAATTTATGCTAGTAGTCCTGTAAGAAATGCCACACTTACTCTTCCCTTTCAGGTCCTTATGCTATAGGTAAAGATTACCTGTCCATTGTTGTTCTTGAACCATTAAATATAACTGATTTACCTAAAGGGACCATATACCTCTGCCTCTTCTGTGCAGTGAATAAGAGGATTGTTTATGGAACTGATGTACACATGGACAAGTCACACATCCCATCCATCAAAGCTATATAAAATTCAGAAGTTTAAATTCAACAAATCTTTAGAATCAAGCTGAACATCCAACCAAGCTTGAACCACTAGGCTTTCATTGTTTCTGCTTGAATACATACATGAGACTTCCCCACCCCCACCAAATGTAACCCAAGTTTTCTCTGAACTTATTTTTAAAATCTTTATGAATCAGGAAATACATAGCTATGTGTGCTCTCTAACCCTCAACATGTAATCTAATTCTCATTTATAAATCCCTAGGTATGTGTTATGCAGGGAACAATAAAAGATATGCCTTTTCACATAACCCCCTCCTATTAAATATTCCCTTTAATCATTCTTACACCATATGCACATTTCTCCTGCATAATGGATTTTAATTGATTTTCAAAGTCTTAGAACATATTCATATTTTGCATCTAGAGGATGATAAAAAGATAAATTATTAACAAAATCCACACTCATTCAGATAATTATTTTAAACTTGGGACCACATTGCGCTCATTTTAATTAGATACGTAAGAAAAATACATTTCCACCTAGCTAATTTGCTTAACCCAGAACAAGATAAAACACTTCTGAGGCCAATTCTAACAATTTGCTAAAGCAATAAAAAATTATTATGGAATTTACAGAATACTTTATTTATAGTATTATTTTGCTTATTTCTTTAAATGAGCCTCGATAGCATATATGTATTATAATTGTTATATGATTTTAATAATTTATATTTGTATTAATGGGATGCATTTTATCAATTCTTTTGTCATGTATTGCAAAGACAGTGAAAGGAAAAGCAAGATTTACATATTTTTTGTTGTTATAATGAGCAGATCCCCTGTTTGGTTTATTGCTTGATCATTAGTTTTGTTTTCCTTTTTGTGGATTAATCAGCTTAAATTTTCTGCTGCATATACTAGCTACTTTACAGTAGTATAAAGGCAGTGCTCGTGTGTCCATAAGGAAATATACAAGGGGGAATCACCCTGAGAGGGTTGTTGAGTGCTTCAGTGTGGTTCTTTACCTCCTCTGCTATTACACACGTCCACTCACCCAAACCACACGACCCACAGAATTATGTTCACGTCAGCTCATCCCACACACATTCAGGGCTGAGCTTTACAACAGCTCTAGTGCTCCTTGCAATAATGTGCCAACACATAAAATCCTGGGCCCTTTCCAGTACCCCCTTACCAGTCTGTTGCTCTCTGGTGCCCTGGAGCTGTCCTAACTAGAATCTTCCTCCTTTGCACAACAAAAACCTGGGCAACACTGCATCTAAAATTCTTGGTTCCCTTATTAAAATCAGATTCAGAATTACTGCCAGGGCCTTAAGAGTCTTGGTTGTTAATGTCAGTCTACACGCTAACCCTGAGGTTCAGTCACTGGCTCTTCAATCTTAGGATGTGTAAAAACCACCTGGGATGCTGGTTAATAATACAGATCCTTTTCTCAACACAAGGATCTGATGTAGGGCCCCAGAATATGTGTTTTACCTGACTTGCAAGTGGTTCTGATGCAGATGGGCATTTGGAATGGCACAGTTCGAAAAAGCTTCCATAGATATTATTCATCCCATTTCACAGATTAGGGAGCTGCACAGCCAACATTGTTTTTCCAGACCAGTAATGAAAACAGATTATCAGGCTTCAAAGTTTATACTTCTAAAAATATGTAAAAGGCATTCCTAAGTTTATGGATTTTTTTTCTCATGCTTTGATCTTATATTTTAAAATATACTTATTCAGAATAGACTGACAATCTGATTATTCCCACAGACTTGCTTTAATCAAATTTGCTTCAACTTTGGACTGAATAAAAAATTTGTTTGAGTGATTTGGTCAATTGTTGAATCTAAAGGTTTGTTGAAATAGTTGTGAAGCCAGCAATAGGAAAGGGGTGATTGAGTTTTGGGCTTGAACTCAGTGCTATAATTTTAAGTAATTTGAATTAAACAGCACACGCACACACACACACACACACACCCCCATGCGCACACATATATGGAAATGAAGTATGAAGTTACCAGAGGTAAAGAAATATTAAAGAACAATAATAATGCATCAAGTCAGGAAAATTTAACAAGCCACATTTCTTCCTATTTCTCAAGTTTTACTTAATAGTGGACATATTTTACCACTCTGACACTATGAAATTTAGAGCTTATGCTCTGTGAATATCATTTCAAACAGTTCATATTCCTCCAGATCTTTAAGAGGATAAAATCAAGAGTATTTTAACCACAGACCAAAAAGAGGAATATTTTTGGTAAAAGCTTGTCTTAGAGTATAAAAGCATCATGATCTTATAAATGAAAAATGCATTTATTCAGGTCCAGGCTTGTCTTTCTGGTCTAGGTTTCCTGGGTAAACATGTTGAGTGAATCAGGTCTCCAGGCCTGGTTATGGATTGGACTGCCTGAGCTTTATGAAGCGCCTAAGTATTTGATAATCTCTCTCCAAAGCTAAAATAAGTTCTTTATTTGGTTATAGTCAGTTACATATAGTATACCATTGTATTTTTTTACATCTGAACTTAAAATGAACTCCATTTCATGATAGAATTCTATTTGAACAAGGAAAAAATATGGAAAGGTTAAAACACCACCCCCTACACTTTAAAACACACACACATACACACACACACACACACACACACCCCTACCTTTGAGGGTATAAAAATGAATTGTTCTACTCTCTAAAGTGAGTTGTCTGGCAATTTGTGTTTAATGATTGTTTTTGCACTAATAAACTAAGCACTCATAAAAATCTATTTCCACTTTATTAATACAATTTTCCTTGCAAAACACAGTAGTACATTTTGGAAAAAAATTTTCTTTATAATTACTTATGTTGACTATTAGTACTCATAATATTTACTTCTATCGACGTGATACAAATTTAGTCTGAGTCTAACTTGATCTTTTTTCCTTTTAACCCTGGGCTGTACATAATCTGAGATCATGAGTTGGGTTTAACAAAAATATTTTGTAGAAATTTAAAAAGCATACTCCTTTTCCCTTACTTGTTTGTGCTGCCAAAATATCTTGTTGTTTGGCCAACAGTCTGCAAAATGGATGTACTCACTTCTGATGTCATTCTTTAGGCCACTGTAATACACTTCTTATCTGATCCTTTCTGTGTGAAGGCTTTAAAATGAATATATTAATTTGTTAATAATTTAGTATTATTATTTTTAATTAATTGAATAATACTTGATTTCAAATTACAACTTTCTTAGAACACATTAAATTTTTCTTGACCCTTTTTAGGTTTATTCTGTTTATTCTTTGTGTTCAGGCTTTTGGTTTTTTTGTATTTTTGGTTTTCTGGGTTCTTCTTTCTTTCTTTTTTCCTCTGGCACTATTCCATTTCAATTTAAAACCTTGGAGCAATGGCCCTGGTCTCAGAGTATGTACATTGCCTCCCAGATGATAATCTGGTTAAAAGTTAAAGTGGTTTTATGTATGGTGTGATAGTAACAGTGTTTATAATCATGCATTTTATTGTAGTTTAAATGTTCTTTTAGCATTTTGTGATTTTTTTTTTAACATCAGACATTTTCTGCATAAAATTGGATTAGATTTTAATGTAAACTGTATTCTTTCAGATCAAAGAAAAGAATAGAATACATGATAAGCATCCCATCTGGTGAGCATCGAGAGAGAATTGCAAGTAATTTGCAAGCAGTCTCGGTAGAATTAAGGAACAAACAAGACTTAAGATATGTACTTGTATGGGTCATATAGAAAATGCAATTCAATAATTTCCAATTACTTTTGCTGTCAGTATGGTTCTTCTCTAGGTATCTTACCCACTAAGAATATTGCTTGCTCTCTTGGCCAGTATTATATTTTGTTCCCCCCTTTCACATAATCTCTTTTTTAAATTATATTCTTTGTCAAAATTATATTTAATTTTCTCAAACTCATGCGTCATTTACCATGTCAAACCTTTCTTTACGTAAAATGGTAGTGTCCTAGCCCCTCCTCAAAAGCAGTCCACATTCACTGCTTTCTGGAAGCAATTACTTTTAATTGTGTTACTTGTTGTATTCATTATTTATCTCTATATCTTAAGAATTTACCTTTCTCACCACATCCAACAAACACACCTTCTTCCTGTCCATTTCTACATATGACTATAATCCAGTTAGATCAATAGTCCGTATCTTTGTTATTATGACTATGTAGACATTCACACCTGAGCCATGTAGAATATTATTGTTATTTTTTTTCCTTGAAGAAATTATCATTTGCCCTGGAGTTACTAATAATAATTGTCTATTTTATTTGCTTAGTTTTCTATACATAACTAATTTTCTCCAAGTTTTTCTCCAGAAATAAAATATTTTTTTTAAATATATCCCAATGCACCCAGTGTCCTACAATGTCATATTCTTAGGGATATATCTCCCAGTGATTTCTGACTTGGTCTGATCTGGATAGTTTGCTCTCTAGATCTTCCTTCCTTACTGCCTTAGGATTCTCTGTCCCTCTCTCTTGTGTGTTTAACCACCTAAATCTCTAATTAGTTACTTAATTTTCTTTTAAACCTATCCACCAGTATCTTTTGAAAATGCATAAAGGTAAATAGTTTTTCAATACTTTGCATGTCAAAACATATATAATCACATTTAGCTGATAGTGCTTTTAGGAATTGAATAATTGGTTACAACAGATTTCTTGATATTTTAAGGTATACCTCCATTGTCTTCTAGCTTCAAATATGATTTGCAATTCTTCGTGAAAAACCTTTTATTTTTTTCTCTCTGAAATTCATACTGTTCTTGTTAATGATATATGGAAATTTTAGTACAATATGCATACATGGATCTCTTTGCATTCTGTGTTTTCAGGTAGTTGGTGAGTCTATTCACCCTTGAATGAAGGGAAACTAATTCCTTCATTTCAAGAATAATTTACTGAATTATTTTATTTCCTGACCCATTTTTTTTTCTGTTTTTTATAGGATGTTGAATCCTTTTTATTCAGATGTTGAATCCAGACTTGGTCCTCTGATGTTCTGATCTTTTCTTGTCTGTTACTCATAAATTGTCTTTTTGCTCTACTTTTTGAAAGACTTCCTTCATTTAAATTTCCAGTCAATATATTGAGTTTTCATTTCTCATATATATTTTACATTTCCAAAATTTCTTTTTCATTCCCCAAATATCTCTTTTTTCATCCCATACTGGTCTTCTTACAGAAATACATTTTTTTTATCACTCCGAGAATGTTAATAGTTATGATGTCGTCCTGTCTAATGTGTTTTCTTCACGTTTCTTTTGATTTTTTGCTTGTTTTTCTGTTTTGATCTATTTATTTCATATCAGAGGCCTCCTCAGATACTTTTTGATTACGATTCTTTGCTTATCTCTAAAGTTAGGGCCTTAAATCTGGTTTGAAACTTTGTCTATATAGGAGGGTCTTATGAACTGTGGGCCTCCCTGGTTCATAAGTGTTCATTAAATTCTCATAGGAATCTGGCTCGACTGCTTCCTTCAGAAGCTCCCATGTCAGCATCTGTAAGTCTATTCAATGGGCTGGTTAGAATTTCATAGACAAATTCTCCAATCTCCTCATTACAGAGCGTCATACTGAATGCTTCCATTTTGAGAACTGATATGAAAGAGGTTAGGGGTAGGTTGAGGTGAATTTCAATGTTAAAAAAAGTACACTTTCACTTAATTCCACATTTTCTGTTTTACTTTCTCACTATGCCTGTTCCTTTCAAGTCTAGAGATACTCCATTGTCTGCTTTCCATGGAATAAACCTCCAACTTTTACTGGGATATGGGACAGTCAGTCCCAACATTAGGGAGTAGGAGAAAAATGTGAGTACATCTAAATATTTCTAAAGCAAAATTTCAAATTATCCTCCCCTTTTCAGCCATGTATTCACCACTCCTTTAGAACTCTGTGGGTCAACTCTAACGAAAGTAGTAGTTGGTTCCATTCCCATACATTTCTTCAATAGATGCACATATTATAAAACGATATATGCAAATGTTTTGCATGCTTTAAAAATGTTGATATGTAACATCAACATTATCTTTTTAAGTTACTTACATTGAAACATGTACCTCTGTTTATTTTTTATAATTTTACATTTTCATTTTGAAATTATTTGACCTATACTGAACAAATTAGTACAACTATTGAATTTCACTGATATAAATTTAAAGCAATTTTATGAAAGCATAGGTTAATAAATGGTTTTACCAGGGAAGCAGTGGCATTCTTTACATGCAAAATTGTGAAGTCTGTCCTCATGGAGAAAAACAATGAACTCTTATAATGACCAACATTTTATTCACCAATTATGGTAATATAATTAGTTCCTGGGTATTTTTTTCTTTTCTTTTTTTTAAAAGGGGAATTTTCTGGGACTCTTCATGAGCATAAACACAAGAAAATGTTACAAAGTTCAAGTGAATGTGCTATGAGTACAAGGAATGTTTTTCTTCCACAAATCATAATTATAATACTATTGATCACTTAAACCATACAGAGATTTCCACTTCAACTCATATATAAATTGCACAATTTTCTAAATATAGTAGCCTTTCTAACTGATGTATTTTATTCACAGATTTAATCTATGAGAGGATATATTTTCCAAAAAATAGTAAAAATAATTTTCAGATATTAAGTTATAAAGGAATTTTAGAAAAGTAAATGTTGTGCCCTGGGGATTGATTTCTTGTAAACATTTAGAGGTGAAAGTGGAATTCTAAATTCAGAAAATTGAGTGTGACTATCTCTAGGACCTAAGTTTAACCAAAAAATGACTTTTGGCTATATTAATGATCTATTCTGATCAAAAATGATATTCAAAATATCAAACAATTAATATTACCAGGAACAAATCACTCAGACCAAAAAGCTTTCCAATCAGGAAAGAAATTGTTTCTACAACCACTATGGCTTTTCCAGTATGAACCTGCTGAAAATAAGGTCTGATTCTAACTTCATGAGACTTTATAAGTTATAAAAAGATATTGACAATGACATTACATTGGGAACAAAACTGAAAAAAAAGATATATATCTTTGTTTCTTTTTATCTTTAGATGCAAGATTTTTTGAAATACAGCAATAAGAACCAACTTAATTTTTGCTGTTAATGTAATAGATTTTCTATAGGAATTCTTATTTTAGACATATTTATTTATTTACTTTTCATGAAGTGAATCATTATCATAAAATGATCATCTACTAGAATGCAATTAAATGTATCTTTAAAGCTTTATTAAAATCTTTCAGATGTGAATTAAGCAGTTAACAATGGGAAACCTACAGAAACAAGAGCTGTTAATGTTGTCATGAAAACAAACTTCCAACAACTATCCACTAGAGAGCATGAGCCCGGACTGTAGATTGTTTATTGTCAAAGGCTTGACTGGCTAATAAATGCTGGCAATGTCTTGAGTGTGCTGGAATGCAGTGCAGCTGCTGCATTAGTCAGACTTTCCCTTTTAGGAATGCTATAATCCCTCCAATATTGCATTAAATATGTTTTCAATATTTATCTGGATAAAACTGTGCTGAATGTTGCAACAGTTTAATTCCAGTGTCACACAGGAAATCTGGAAAAGGCGGAAGGTAACTGCATCTTTATTGCTAAAACCTAATGCAATTCCTTTCTCTCATACTACATGAGAGTACTCAGCAAGACTTGTGATCATTTTGAGGCAAGAAAACACCAGCAGTAGTGCAGCCAAACGTGAGGGCTTAGTGCTTGACTGAACTGACTTAACTGACCTCTTGCCATCCAGGAAGATCTAAGTTCAGGCAGCCCCCCTTGACTGAATGTCATATAGTAGAATATAATAAATGGTTTTGGGACTTGTTATACTCTATACAGTCCAAATCTTTGACAAGCCAGAAATAGAAATCATTTATTACCATGTCACATATTTTCATAAAGTTTCCTACATGATTACCCAAAATCCTGTTAGTCAATCTATTGGGTGGTATCTAAGGAAAGTTACTGAAAATGGAATTAAGATGTTTGGGTTGGCCAGGCATGGTGGCTCATGATTGTAATCCTAGCACTTTGGGAGGCCGAGGCGGGAAGATTGCTTGAGCTCAGGAGTTCAAGACCAGCCTGAGCAAGAGCAAGACCCCATCTCTACTAAAAAAAGAAAAATTAGCCAGGCGTTGTAGCACCTGTTTATAGTCCCAGCTACTCAGGAGACTGAGGCAGGAAGATTGCTTGAGCCTAGCAGTTTGAGGTTGCAGTGAGATACGATGACTCCACTACACTCTACCAGGGATGACAGAGTGAGACTCTGTCTCAAGAAAAACAAACAAACAAACAAACAAGATGTTTAGGTTGTATTCACAGCTTTGGCACTAGATTGTGGTAAGCCCAAGCGTCCCTCAAAATCTCTCTTGGACTTGATTTCATCTATAAAATGACAGGAGTGACTGTGGTAGATATCTCTAAAATAACTTTTAGTTCTGTGGTTATTCTTATTTAAAACATGCTTAAGCCACAAAATATTGCGATAAATAGTAAAGTTCATATAATACATAAGGACAACAGTATTTCTATTGAAATGTAATATTTACATACTGAAGTTAAATATTTAAATTATAAGACTAAGTTTGGAGAGTGTATGACATTAAATTGGGGAAATTCATATTACACATTTTCATTATAGTTGAATTTTCTTGTTGCTATAAGAGAGTGATATTACTTTAAAATGATAGTTCCTTAGTTTCTTTTCTTTTTTTTTTTATTTCATCTTATTATGGGGGATACAGAATTTCAGGTTACATACGTTGCCCATGTACCGCCTGTCCCCCCAAGTCAAAGCTCCAGGCGTGTCCGTTCCCCAGACAGTGTGCATTGCACTCATCATGTAGGTATATACCCATCCCCTCCCCCCACCCCCACCTCAGTCTGATATCCCATTGGTATCGTTCCCAGATGTGAATTTAGGTGATGATCAGGGAAACCAGTTTTCTAATGAGTACGTATGAAGCTTGTTTTTCCTAATCTTTGACAAAGCAGGCAAGAACATACACTGGGGACAGGAATCCCTATTCAATAAATGGTGCTGGGAGAATTGGTTAGCCACATGTAGAAGACTGAAACAGGACCCACAGCTTTCACCTCTCACAAAAATCAAATCACGGTGGATAATAGACTTAAACCTTAGGTGTGAAACAATTAGAATTCTAGAAGAAAATATAGGAAAGACTCTTACAGACATTGGCCTAGGCAAAGAATTTATGAAGAAGACCCCTAAGGCAATCACAGCGACAACAAAAATAAATGAATGGGACCTGATTAAATTAAAAAGTTTCTGCACAGCCAAAGAAACAGTCACAAGAATAAACAGATCACCTACAGAATGGGAAAAAATTTTCACATACTACACGTCAGATAAAGGACTGATAACAAGAATATATTTAGAACTCAGGAAAATCAGCAAGAAAAAATCAAACAATCCTATCAAAAAGTGGGCAAATGACATGAATAGAAATTTCTCAAAAGAAGATATAAGAATGGCTAACAAACATATGAAAAAATGCTCAACATCCCTAATCATTAGGGAAATGCAAATAAAAACCACAATGAGATATCACTTAACTCCAGTGAGAATGGCCTTTATCAAAAAGTCCCAAAACAATACATGTTGGCGTGGATGTGGAGAGACAGGAACACTAATACACTGCTGGTGGGACTGCAAACTAGTGCAACCCCTGTGGAAAGCATTATGGAGGTATCTTAAACAGATTCAAGTAGACCTACCATTTGATCCAGCAATCCCATTATTGGGCATCTACCCAAAGGAAAAAAGGTCATTCTATAACAAAGACACATGTACTCGAATGTTTATAGCAGCACAATTCACAATAGCAAAGATGTGGAAACAACCCAAATGCCCATCAATACATGAATGGATTAGTAAACTGTGGTATATGTTTACCATGGGATATTACTCAGCTATAAGAAATAACGGAGATACGACATCTCTATGGTTCTCCTGGAGAGAGTTCCTTAGTTTCAAAAATAAAAAATCCAAGCTTATTTGATTAGAATGTTTAGAACTTTTAGTTTTCTAAAATCATGAAACTGATATTAAGTAAAAATCTTGGAGATAATATCTCTGAACTTTCTATGAGAGTAGTTTACTTAATTTAATTTAGATAATTGAGATTCCCTAAAACCAATGGAGAATGCAAATAAATATATTAGTTGTTGTCTGTCAGTTTTTTATGTGTCATTTAGACTTGCATTCCCCAACCCTGGTACCAGTCTGTGGCCTGCTAGGAACCTGGCAGCACAGCGGGAGGTGAGCGGCAGGAGAGCAAGCAAAGCTTCATCTGTATTTACAGCAGCTCCCCATTGCTCACCTCACTGCCTGAGCTCCACCTCCTGTCAGATCAGTGGTGGCATTAGTTGCAGAAAAATAAGCTCAGGGATCCCACTGATTGATTCTGCATTATGATGAGTTGTATAATTATTTCATTATATATTATAATGTATTAATAATAATAGAAATAAAGTATACAGTAAATGTAATGCACTTGAATCAACCCAAAACCATCCCCGCAGCCCCAGTCCATGGAAAAATTGTCTTCCATGAAACTGGTTCTTGGTGCCAAAAAGGTTGGGGAACGCTGATTTAGAGTACTCCCAAAAGTTTTTTTCATTGACCACAAAAGATGAACAGCTTTGTCATGTTTCAAAGTAGTATTGGTTGAGAATAAATAAATATAAGCTTTACAACTAAGTCAACCTTGTGAAATTGTATGCCTTTAAAGATCAAAGTTTCTTATAACCATTGTTGAAAACTGAGAAATTTCTATTACTAAGAAACTGCAATCAGCTGATATAGTCATTTTTATACTTGACTGTATTTGAAAAGCTTTCTCAAGCTACAGACTATTGAACAAACTTAGGCCTGCCATGATTTAATTTCCTTTCTTCAGAAGTTGCATTTTTCAAACCTAATCGTTTCCTGTACATTCTTCTCCATTCTAGAATATGCTATCTTTTCCACTTTTCATTTTATATTATTTGCTCACAATGTACCTTTAATACCTATAGTTACCACTTTACAGCTCAAATTCTACTTTTTATATTAATCCTGATCTGTTTCTCCCAAGGAAAACACCTCTGTGACCGAATTAGCAAAACAGTTTTAGTGTGTTCATATGTTTCATAGCTCTTACCACATTTTGATTGGTCCTGTACATATTTAATACATTTATATTTTCAATTGACTGTAAACCTCTTGAGGTCTATGATTATCCTTTTGTAAAAAAATATATCATTTCTGTTGAGCTGTAACTCACATATTCACACACCATACAATTCATACATTTAAAGTATAAAATTCAGTGGTTTTATCATATCCTCAGAGCTGTGCAACATCACTGTAATCAATTTTAGAATTTTGTCGTCATCCCTGAACAAACCCCATAGCCATTAACATTCACTCTTACTTCTCTCCTAACACTCCCAGTCCTAGGAAAACACTAATCTACTTTCTGTCTCTTTGGATATCCCTATTCTTTTTTTTTTTTTGAGACAGAGTCTTGCTCTGTTGCCCGGGCTAGAGTGAGTGCCGTGGCGTCAGCCTAGCTCACAGCAACCTCAAACTCCTGGGCTTAAGCAATCCTACTGCCTCAGCCTCCCGAGTAGCTGGGACTACAGGCATGTGCCACCATGCCCGGCTAATTTTTTCTATATATATTTTTAGCTGTCCATATAATTTCTTTCTATTTTTAGTAGAGATGGGGTCTCGCTCTTGCTCAGGCTAGTCTCGAACTCCTGAGCTCAAACGATCCGCCCACCTCGGCCTCCCAGAGTGCTAGGATTACAGGCGTGAGCCACCGCGCCCGGCCTGGATATCCCTATTCTGTTCATTTTTTTTGTTTGTTTTATAAATGAAATCATACAATATATGGCCTTTTGTTACTGGCTTCTTTCACTCGGCATAATTTTTTCCAGGTATGTTCATATTGTATTATGTATCAATACTTCATTTTTTCCATTGCCAAATATTAATACATTCCATTGTATGGATATACGGCACTTTATTTTTCTATTCATCAGTGATGGACATTTTGGTCATTTCCACTTTTGGGCTATTATCAATAGTGTTCTTATGAACTTCTTTGTACCAGTTTTTGTGTGGATATGTGGTTTTACTTCTCTTCATTATATACCTAATAGTGAAATCACTGGGTCATAGTGTAACTCCAAGTTTAAACCTTTGAAGAACTGCCAGATTATGTCCCAAATGGCTAAATCACTTTACATTCTTTTTTTTATTTCAAGATATTAAGAGAGTACAAATGTTTTTGTTACATGGATAGCTTTTATAATGCTTAAGTCATTGTTGTAAGTGTGCCCATCACCCTAGTAGTGCTCATTGTACCTGTTAGGTAAGATTTTACCCCTCCACTTGTGAATTGTGCCACGATAAACATTCAAATGCAGGTGTCTTTTTGATAAAATGACTTCTTTTCCTTTGTGTAGATATCCAATAGTGGGATTGCTATATTAAATGGTAGATCTACTTTTAGTTATTTGAGAAATATCCATACTGTTTTCCATAGAAATTGTACTACTTCGCAATCCCTCCAACAGTGTATAAGCATTCCTTTTTCTCTGCATCCATTCCAGCATCTATTGGCTTTGGACTTTTTAAAAATAGCCATTCTGACAGGGATAAGGTGATATCTCATTGTGGCTTTAATTTGCATTTCCCTGATGGTTAGTGATATTGAGCACATTCTTTAACAGCAGTATGTGAAGGTTCTAAATTCTCCACATTCTTCTTAACGAATTTGTCATTTTAATTATAATCATTCTGGTGGTATTACATTATGATTTGGATTTGCATTTCCCTGATGGCTAATAATATTGAAAATTTTTCATGTGTTTAATGACTATTCGTAATCTTTGAACAAATGCTTATTCTTTTGCCCACTTTTTAATGGGGTTGTTTGAGTTTTATTGTTAATTTTCCTGAGCTCTATACAGATTCTAGTCATCAGCCCTTTATTGGATGTGTAGCATGCAACACAATTCATAAAGAGAAGCATATATGGTAATTTAAAATACAATAGAAATTTAATGTAAACCAGTGGAAAGTAAATTTTAAATAAAGGCAGTTGAGATAACTTAATATTTTTGGGGGGTATCTCACTCAAAAATTATTCTAAAAAGTTAGGAATATGTAAGAAGGGAAAAATTAAAACATAAGAATATTAAAATTTCTTAGCATTCTGGGAGGTCGAAGCGGGTGGATCATTTAAGCTCAGGAGTTCGAGACCAGCCTGAGCAAGAGTGAGACCCCGTCTCTACTAAAAAAAAAAAAAAATAGAAAGAAATTAGCTGGACAACTAAAAATACATAGAAAAAATTAGCCTGGCATGGTGGTGCATGCCTGTAGTCCCAGCTACTCGGGAGGCTGAGGCAGAAGGACTGCTTGAGCCCAGGAGTTTGAGGTTGCTGTGAGCTAGGCTGACACCACGGCACTCTAACCAGGGTGACAAAACGGTACTCAAAACAAACAAAACAAAAACAAAAAAATGGTACGCAAAAAAAAAAAAGAATATTAAAATTTCTTTCAATTTGAATATTTTTATATTAGAGGTAGGGAGGTTTGTTACTGTATGACCAAAACCCCTAAACTCTATTCAAGTAAAGACCAGTACATTTGACTATAGAGCCATAAAATAATTCCAAGGTTACAAGTACCACAAACAAAATTAGAATACAAACCAAAACACAGGAACATAGCTACAACTCATGTCATACACTCTAATATAGCAAGAGTTGCTATACATCTAGGGGGAAAAACAGTACTAAAATCTAATTAAAAATGAGTTGAAGGAATGAACACAAAGTTCACAATAGAATAAATCAGCTTTGAAATGTATGGAAAACTGTGCTCTATCTTACTATTAATAAGATTAATACCAATTAAATCTACATGAAATTATAGTTTCTCTATCAGATTGGCAAAAAGTTCAAAAACTTTCTAATATATTTTTTGAGGAGTTGTGGAAAACAGACGTCTAAATACATTGCAGATGTTAAAGCAAAATCACACAATTTCTATGGAGACAGTTTAGCAACATCTAACAAAATTATAAACATATTTATGGTTTTACCATATAATACTGTCACTTTAATTTATTCGATAAATGTGTCCTTATTTCTTTGAAATTATGTATGCAATGCTAGTCATTAAAAAACTATTTTTTTATAAGAAAGGATTTACAAGGAATCCAAGTACCCCTCAACAGGAAACTGGTTAAATAAAATATGCTATGTCTATGTAATAGAATATAATACAGCTGTAAAAAAGAATAAAGAAGTTCTTAAGTTTTAACACAAAAAGACATCCAAGATACATTATTAAATGAAAAACAGTAAGGTAAAGAAATGTGTATTTGTGAATGCAGTTTGTATAATAAAGAAGGTAAAATTACATACAAATTGTCTTGGATTAACTTAAAAATTACTGGGAAAACAAAATCTCATAGATTATCCCCAGAGACTATGAAGATAGGTTATGAATGAGAACAAGAGTTTTTAGTAAATATAATTTTATATTATTTTGAGCATTAATTATGTAAATTTAGTATTTATTTATAAAACCATAATGATGCTTTATTTTCCAATCATAAGTCCTCAAAAGGTAAAAAAAACTGTTGAAGTTTTAGAAAAAATAGATATTCTCATACATTGTTGATATAATAAATTACAATCTCTATGGATGAAAATTTTATAAACTATCAAAAGTAAGTCTATATACCTTTGGACCCGACAATTTTACTTCTAGAAATTTATCCTACATATGTGCTTGAACATGAGCAAAACTGTCTGTATGCAAGGATATTTGTTTTGCAGCTGTACTTATAATCACAAAATATAGAAAACAATGTAAATACTGTTTAACTGGAGTAAGTATAATTAGTATATTCATAAATAGATTTCCATGCAGCCATTATAATAAATGGTTCTTCTTTGTGTGACTTCCAAGATACATATTTAGGAAAAAACAAGATACAGAGTAGTGTGTATAGTTTATTAAAATTTGTGTAAAAAGCAAAGAGGTGTGCACAGATCATCTCTAGAAGAGTACATCAGAAACTAACTGTGACTATCTCTTCAAAGGGAACTCTGGTTCAGGAACAGTGAGTTGCATTAAGAAGTAAACTACTGTACATCTTTTTCTCTCTTTAGGAATATTTATAGTATGCATGTATACCTGTTCAAAGTAATAAAATATGCTTGTTAAAAAGAGACACTGTAAATTCCTTATAACAGATCAACTGACCATTGGCTTCGGCTATTAAAAGTCACTTGGGACATTGAGAAGAGTGATTTCAATTGAAATTGGGATAAAACCTTGTTTTAAAGAGATACAAGAGAAATGTGAGGGAAGAAAGTGAAGAAAGCTATTTAAATAAATCATTTAGGGCATTCTGTCCTTTATTTACTCTTTATGATGAGTAGCAAAAACAAAGAGTGCTACCTGGAGAGGGTAACAAGAATCTAGGGAGAATTTTTACTTTTTCTTTGTTTTCTCTAAAATGCAACATATTTCAGAATGTGTGATACTGTCAAGAATAATTTGATGCAAAAGAAATACTGGCGTAGGATAGAGACTATATAATTGCAGGAGCATTGTCATCTGTCGGGGGAGGAGGACAATAAATCTAACTGTTCTGGTCACCCTTGCTTTGCAACAAATTACCTTCCTAACTTAGCATTTTAAAACAGTAATGATGATTCTAAGAATATATTGCATCTGTAGCAGAATAGCCTGACAAAGAATTATATTTTTCCTTCTAAATATATCTGAAAAGAAGTAGAAGTATTTTTTTCCTGATCCTCTAAAAGAGGACATGGGAGTCATTTGATTGTTTGTTCATTCGTTTGTTTGTTTCTGAAAGCCTCAGATTCCCTGCATTGTGGAGAGTAAAGAGGGGTTATATTTTCCAGAAGAAAAGCACTAGCTTTTCAAATTCCAAGTCTTTTAACAAGTTGAGAGTAGCTATACCCTAAGAAAGTGTAGGAATATTGAAGGTATATGGAATATTGAAGAACAAGTGGAACAAGTACAGTGAGTAACTGTGGCATAAAGGATTAACTCAGGATACCTGGGTCATCCACATTTTGCACGTTTCTAAGGAAGGTTTGGCCCTTGAAGGGCTCCTGGAAGCCTATGTAGCCTCATGAGAATGGTTTCCTGAGGACTTGAGCTGCACATTATCAGTTTGTCCTCTGTAGGTTCAAGAGGCTGAGTGACTGAGGTCACTCACTCATGCAGGTGTTCAGCCATGCCTAGCTAACCAACCCCAGGGAAAACCCTGGACACTAAGGCTTGGGTTGCTTTTCTGGTTGGCAATACTTCTGGTTGGTAAGTGTTGTCGCACTTCACTGTTGGGAGAATTAAGCACTGTCTCTAAGTTTCTAGTAGGAGAAGACATGTGGAAGCTTGTGCCTGGCCTAGTCCCCTTGGGGACTC
Organism: Eulemur rufifrons; assembly: GCF_041146395.1. Lineage (NCBI taxonomy): Eukaryota > Metazoa > Chordata > Mammalia > Primates > Lemuridae > Eulemur > Eulemur rufifrons. Next base: position 19,338,520 of record NC_091000.1, on the reverse strand, counting down.
TGCCCTATGTGCTTTTACCTCTGCTAGTTTAAATCTGTATCCTTTTTTGCATAATACATCGTGACTGTAAGTATAATGGCTTTCTGAATCCTGTGAGTCCTTCTAGTGAATAATTACCTTTAAGGGAAGTCTTGAGGATCCCTGATACAGTAATGTAGCAAAATTCAATATTTCAGACGATAGCTGGGCTCAGCTGGGGAGGTCTTGCAGATATTAGAGGGGCTTAATTCTAAATGTGGTGGCCTTAGAAACTTAGGTAGATGTATGAGTAGCTGGATTTAGCAAATCAGGATGGATGAAGTTTACCTTGATAATGAACATTTCAGTAGAGACCCTAATGGACTGAAGACCAGAGATGCTTTCTCTAAATTACTGGACTATGTAAAATTCTAGAGAGCTAAGAAAGGAGCATGTCCTTAAAATAAAACTAAACAGAATTTTTCATCAACTGGGTAGATAGGAACTCAAAGCTGTTGTGAAAAAAAAAAAAAAAACAAAACAAAACCAAAACATATGCCTTGCTAAAAATACAAAACAAATTTAAATTGATTAAGACTGGTTACTTAATATTGCTATTTATTCCATTGTTTATATAAATATTCAAGATTATCTTCAAGTTTATAAAACCTGATAAATATTTTGCTAAATATGCATGACAAAATTTGAAGACAATTTAGCCAAACATCTCAAGTAATATTGTTCAACAAAATTTTATTTTCAGGAATGTCTCCAAAGGCAATAAATTAAAATTAGAAAAATCCAGCTGTAACAATGTAGTTATCACAGCATCACAAAAAAATATCAAAAATTGAAGTACACCAAATGTTGAAGGGTTGGTTGTGATTAAGTATATAATAACAGATTTTCTTGATGTAATACTATTTAGCTACACTTATATTGAAACACATTAACTCAAAAAGCAGAATACACAATTATATACCTTCTTAATAATGTTTAATATTTTAAATTGTTAGAGGACTTTAAAATGAATCTATGCAAGATATGGAATTTATAGAATTGTTTGCTGTAATTAAATTATTTTAATTAATTTAAAAGGGGGCAACATTGAGGCAAGCAAAAAGCACATATTTTTCAGACACTTATTTAATCCTTGCAGTTCCTTGTGAATAGTAATGTTAAAACACACACACATATGAACACATGTTTATAACACTAAGAAAATACTCAACAACAGAGTATAACAGATTTTCTTGAAAAAGAGGAAGAAAGTCAGTTGTCAGTGAGAAGGATGATTCACTCCCACTTTGCGCAGTAAGAGAACGGGAAGCACGGGAGCCCGGGAGCAGATAGCGTTGCCGTTTTCCCTTATCTGGCATGACACTATCTTAATGTGTTCTGTATTTAGTGATTCAATAACAGTAGTTACTTTTCTCAAACTATCCTGCCTTAATCATTAGAGAGCATTCAGACTTAATGAAAACATTTCCACAGAAGAAAAAGAGTAACATAAACAATTTATCATCATTCCCACTGGTCAAACATAAACGTTTTCTGAATTGGATATGGAGTTTTGCAGTGGCTTAGTGGAATTTACTATACGGCAAAGGCTCTGCAGTTTTAAGCCTGAATAATTTGTTTTGTGGCACAGTAGAAATATTTATTTTGGATAGAGAGTAGCGTTCAGGAAAAGAGAAAAATGCTGACCAAGGGGAATAAGTGCTGGTTTCAAAAACTGGATATTAGCAGCATTTTCTAGGCCTATGTCTTTATTAGGAAGTATTATTTTACATTTTTTTGTCTTTTAGGATTTTATTTGTTCTTTTGGGAAAAGAGCAAAAAAATCCCTGTCAGGAAAACTAATTTTACTCCTAAGGTATGTAGGCATAAACATAAAAAGCAAAGAGTCAAACCCTTTCAATGTCTACTTTCCACCAGTCCACCTTAGTGTGTTGCATGTATTGTTGTTATTATTTATAGAAAAATAGAATAGTTTTCTACATAGTATTTGTCATCTCTTTTTTCTCTTAATAATTATACATATAGTGTACATTTTTCCATAGCATTCAATATATATCTTTTCTTTCTTTTTCATGGCTGCACTGTATTCACTTCTAGGGATCTGTCATATTTTAGCTATTCTCTTATTGATGGAAAACTAAGCTGCAGCCATGGCTGTGCTCTTACTGGCAGTGCTGCTGTGAACATCTGTACTATGATGTAATTCCTGTAAACCAGATTTCTGTGCATAATTAAAATTGAATGTACACTGACAAATTATTCCCAGGAAAGATTGTTAGCAAACTTTACATTCACCAGGAGTATGTGAGTGCCCAGCTCCTCTCATCTTCTGTGCAGAATGTTAGAAATCTTTCAATTACTTGCCTATCTGATGGGTGAAAATGATATCAATGTGATATATTATTTTGAAAGTCTGTATTGCTGAGAGAAATGTGTCAAAGATGCAATAATATCCAGATGATATTTAATTTTAACCACTCAAATATAATGGATAGATATTAAGTATGGGTTTCAACATGATAACACAAAATATGGTTTAATAGATTGTCTGGCGATATGAAGTTATAATGAAATGATATAACAATGAAAAGTGTTTTTAAATTGGAACTATTTTATTTTAATTTAAACTATAATTTAAACTACTTAGCTGACATATTTGGTTATATTGATTACCTATCAATGAAAATTGTTTAAGGTACAGACACAGGGCTGCAATAATGCAGTTCAACTTAGCATCATTATTTCATATAGTGTAAACATGCATAAATACAAAATGGTGGCAATAAGACTTAAGTAGAGTCTGCAGTAACTTGTTTTTCAACTAAATTAAGTTATTATTTTTCTAAATCTTAAATTGTTTGGATTCAGTTTAACCAACACCCTATCTTTCAAGCCAATATTGTATTCTGGCAGTCATCAAAATCTGTGAATGGAATGGTAAACAAAGTTCAATTATCTATTTATTTGCCAGTCATTTTCTTCTTTTTTATTTGCCTAATTCATGTTTTATCCCAAAGTAGCAAAATAACATGAGCTTTACTTCAAAATTCCCATCTGGATAAGTTTCTAACAAAAATCAAATCTTTTGTTTAAATTCATTTGTACTTGGAAAATCGGTCTGCATTTAAGAAAAAAAAATGCAGCTAAAAATGATTATTGAAATTGTGGAAAATGATTTGCATAATAAATGCATAACAAATACTAAGAAAGGAATATTTAAATGATTTAACTGTAAATAACCAGAAACAGATGCATTAAATTTAAATGTAATTTTTTTTAATTTTGGTTTTGTTACTCAGGAGAGCAGTGTTTAGTAAAATATATTTTAGCTTCCATTAAATGTTGAATAATATAGAGCCCTTCTTCTATTTATCTTAAAGCAACTTTCAAGCACAAGTAATCTTCCTGAGCTTTACTTGACTTTTCTGAAATAAGCAGAGCTTTCCTCTCTTCTCTCTCTCACTTCCTTCTTTCCTTCCCAATGTTACTCCCTACCCTATCTTTTGGTGGATTGGACTCTCTCTCTCTCTCTCTCTCTCATACACCCACACACATACACAGGCAAAATAAGTACAGAGTGGACCTTTCCAGGAAACTAGCCCCAAGCAGTTTCATTTTAATTAATGTATCATTAATCTAAAATAATCTGGATCATTGAAAATAAATAATATGAAAATATCATATTTTATAAACATCTTAGAACTACAGTTCCTGATTTATATTTTCTATCTTGCTAAAAATATAGTTGAAAGCTATACTATTCTTATTTTTTTTAATGTTTCCAAGATTTTCTTTTTTTCTGAACTCTTTTTTTGTTTTGTTTTGTTTTGTTCCTTGTTTGGGAATTTTGCTTTTATCGTGAAAAACATTCTTAAATATGTTTTCATAGCCTTGGGTTTACTGAAGCATTAGAGAAAGGAGATATTAGGGAGCAATACACAAACTGTCCATTTGTTCATATTCTCAGTTCTCCAACTATTTAAGGACAATAGTAGTCCAGGAAATTCACCAAACTATTGATAATACAGACTGCTGATAGAGAACGAAACAGCCTAAAACTATTCTTTCAAAACATGCTTTATTTTATTAAATATTTTCTTTGAAAATAATATAAAAATCACACATAGGAGACTAGAAGTATGTGATCAATTATTTAAATTTAACACAAAATTATAATTCCCTCAATGTTTAGGCCTTTCACTGATATAGCACATGGAACAAATAATTGTCCATTTAATATTTCTAATTTGAAAAATGAGCATAATTTTTAAAATCATAATTTTGTGTGAAACAAAATAATATTTTCTAAAATCAAGATTTTTAAGTTTTATTTAGAGGTGATCAAAAAATTATCATCTTTTTTCCACTTGTTTTCTTCCGTTTTGTTTTCCATATATAAATAGGAAAGTTAAAAAGCAAAAAGGGAGAAAGCATTTTGCCTTCCAGTCAATTGATGAAGATAACAACTAGGACTTAGATCCTGGCGCGATATAATTGCTTGTTTAAGCATAGGTACAGACTAATTTTGATTGACGTGCTCTTCAACTATTCCATTTTACAGATGCCCATGTGCTCTAATGACAGCCCGTCATTAGTTGCCTACTTAGAAATCGCAGCCATGCATTTTAATCTAAGTACAAAACTTGTGTACTGTGGGTCTTCCAAAATAAGCACAGCTGCAATCTTCATATCTTTGACAGCTCCCTCCATGTACTGCACAGATGTCACACGTGTCCAGTTATTCCAGATTTAAAGTTTAAAAGATCATCCTTCTGAGAAGCCACAGGAATTGCTTCTCTAGCCTAAGAATTACAACAAACCATGAGTTTGTGTGTGGAGGAACAGCTTCAGAGCTGAACAAGTTATCAAAAGCATTTCACTAAAGCATACAAACCAAGCTGGCTTAGTTCCAAGGGTTTCACCTTAGGTCAGTCAACCAAAGTAGATAGCTTACGTCTTCCCCTGAGTGTTTAGCGTTAACGCCTACAGTGACGGTCTCTGGCTCCTCTCTAGCAGGACGTAAAATTTGCCATGCGAAATGACCTTAGATGCAATTGGCGGAGTTGTAATGTAATTCATGAGGGCTTAGAAATTAGTAAGAAAATTATGTTCTAACACAGAACTATATTTTATCAAGATCAGTTAAACCACTTGTGTAAAACATATATTGTTCTAATTAGAAATTTTTTCTGGTTATTCAGAGCACCCAGAATAACCTAAAATTATATACAAACCTATGCTTCTATTTATCTGCTTCAAACTTGGTCAGCACACACATTAATATTGTATAATTTATTGTGGAATTCTGAGAATCATGATTTTATACAATAAGACACTGTCAAGACACTTCTGGAATATTTTAGTGCACAAAGATATATATTTTAACAAACAACTTTTTTTTCCCACTGTTACCTCTGTTATTTCTCAAATCCTTCTACTTTTAGTATTCTAAGAGCAAACAATATATACACCCATTTGGAAAAAATAATCTATATATATATACTTATATCTATGTATTTGTAAAATGTTGATATGTAAAATCTCTATCTCTCTCATTTCTCTCTCTATATATTTTTTAATTCAAAGTATTACAGGGGTGCACATGTGTTTGGTTATAAGGAATGCTTTCGTAATGCTCAAGTCAGGGTTATAAGTGTGCCCGTCACCCAGATAGTGTTCATTGTACCCGTCAGGTAGTTTTTCACCTATCCCCTCCTCTCCTCTCCCCTCTGCTTGATTTCCATTGAGTTATACTTCCCTCTATGCACAGGTGTGCTCACGGATTAGTTCACTATTAAGTGAGTACATGTGGTGTTTGTTTTTCCATTCTTTAGATACTTCACTTAGGGTAATGGTCTCCAGTTGTTACATATTGTTACAAAAGGCATTAAGTCATCCTTCCTCGTGGCTGAGTAGTATTCCATGGTATACATATGACACATTTTGTTAATCCACTCATGTATTGATAGACACTTGGGTTGATTCTACATCTTTGCAATTGTGAACTGTACTGCAATAAACGTTCGAGTGCAGGTAAATGACTTCTTTTGATAAAATGACTGCTTTTCCTTTAGGTAAATACCCAGTGGCTGAATTGCTGGATCAAATGATAGGTCTACTTTTAGTTCTTTGTGGAATCTGCATACTGCTTTCCACAGAGGTTGTACTAATTTGAAGTCTCACCAGCAGTATATAAGCATTCCTTTCTCTCTGCATCCACACCAGCATCTATTGTTTTTAGACATTTTCTTTTATTTCAGCGTATTATGGGGGTACAAAAGTTTCGGTTATGTATATTGCTCTTGCCACCCCCACCCCCCAGAATCAGAGCTTCAAGTGTGTCCATCCCCTAGATGGTGCTCATTGCACTCATTATGTACGTATTAATAAAAGCCATTCTAGTAGGGATAAGGTGATATCTCATTGTGGTTTTAATTTGTATTTCCCTGATGATTATTGACACTGAGCATTTTTGCATATGTTTATTGGCCATTTATCCATGTTCTTTTGAAAAGCTTCTGTTCGTGTCTTTTGCCCACTTTTTAATGGGGTGGTTTGATTTTTTTTTCTTGATAATTTGCTTGAGTTCTTTGTAGATTCTGGTTATTAGTCCTTTATTGGATGTATAGCTTGAAGATATTTTCTTCCATTCTGTAGGTTGTCTATTTGCTCTGTCGACTATTTCCTTGTCTGTGCAGAAGTTTTTTAATTTAATCAAGTCCCATTTATTTATTTTTGTTGTTGCTGTGATTGCTATTGGGTCTTCTTCTTAACTCCTTTGCCTAGGCTAGCTACAGTTTTTAAGTGTTACTGCTCTATATCCCTACTGCCTATACCTCCTGCCTGCTAGTGATGTCTGACAGATAACTAGAAAACATTATTCTTTGAAAGGCTTTGATTTCACCAACCAATGAATTAAAAACTCATTCCAAATCCTCTTCTTTTTGCATTCTACCCACTCTCTCCTCATCTCCTACTACTTGAAGGGGCAGTAGTAGAATATGGGGAAGAAACTATTCACTCCCTCTTTTGCCCTCCATCTACCAAATACCAATCTAATGGCAAAATTTACTTTATGGAAAATGTTAGTACCTCTTTTGTTAATTGTGATATATATTTTTACAGTCCTTAATATTATTTTTATGGCTACAATTGGCATTTTTGTCAAATTAATTTTGAGGTTGCAGAAAGATTTTATTATATTATTATTATTACTACTACTACTATTTTAATGGCAGATGCTCTCTCACTCAAGCTGGGAAAGAAAAAAAGCCTTGGCTTGTAGCTGAAGCATTTGAGCAAAGTTCTTTATGGCATTTAAAAACTACATTTACTTGAGAAAATAGCATCATGTGACAGGACCATAGCAATCATAACACCTCAGGTGCCAGAAAACACTCGCTCTGGGTGGCTTGGATGACTCCAAATTCTTAAAAGCACTTTTTTCCTGTTGTTGAAATTCCCTGAAGTGCATTAATTTCTCCACCGAGCTAACAGCAATCCTGTTTCTAGAGCAACTGGTTTGCAGTTTATTAGCGTGCAAAGCAGAAGAATAACAGATAGGTATCACTGACATTTAACGAAGCTATCTTTCTTGATTTTCTTTTTTGCCCTTTTACCAGAAGTCTCTTTTTGTGGAAAAACACTTGTACAAATAATAATTAAAAATTATTTCTGAAGAAGCATTTTCTCCTTCAAATTATCTAAAGTCTTAAAAATGCCATGATGTTATTTTAGCAGTTGGTAAAAATTTTTCTCCTCTTTTATGTAAGTGTACAAAATGTTATTTGGAATATTCATCCCTTCCTGCCTCTAATATGCAAGACCTTATATCACAATTAATTCTGTCACCTTGGCAGTATTTGTTATGGATGATAAACACATTTGACTTTAATCTTTTACAAGAATCTACACGGTAACATTAGTATCTAACATTGTGAATCTGTCTCCGAAAAATAAGATGTTTAGTTTTTCTAGATTATTTTCACTTTGAATTGTCATGTGTGAAGAGAAGAGCTATCATAGGTGGTTATAATTGTCCAGGTTTGAGAGTTTTACCAGAATAAAATCCCACAGCTTTACCAAGTCTCTTTTCTTCTTGGCAAATGGATTTTATGGCTGGTACTATAGTTAGTTTCTAAAGGCACTTTCCTTCCTCAGCTATCTTGGCTTAAAGTGGACAAACATTCCAAAGTAAGTTTATTAAAAAGGGGAAAATGAAGAAAAATAAAATATGAAAAATCTAGACACAGATACGTTTACATGCAGACTCCCTTCTCTGAAGGAGCTGAAGCCTTGACTTCAGATTGATTTGTCTCACCAGCATTTACAAACTTTAAGGCTTTGGTTTTTTTTCTCTCAATTCTGTCTGATATTGTTTCAGCCCAGGAAGGCCAATTTCATATGGGTACCCCGAGTGGGTAGGTAAAGTTTCCAAGCAATTCCACAGGATTCTGCCCTCCTTTAGCTCTCTGTTGTGTTATACATTAGTTCAGACCAAGTCTTGATCTCTAGTTCAGAAAGGAGAGACAATTCTCTTCTGGTCTAAAGTAACTTCTCTCTCTTCAGACTGACGTGCAATAACTTTTCAGATATTGTCCTTGTTTGCATTGGAAGTTTCTGTCCTGGAATGATTATTATTAACCCTTAGTAACTTTTCTCTATCCTGGTTTTCTTTATCTAAGTAATGGGAAGACAATCCAAATGCCATCAGACATCAAAAATATAATATGAATATTTCAGGTGGTAATAGGGACAGAGCCAAAATAATTCTTTTACTTCAGTGAATCTCAAAGAGTGATCCCCAGACAAGCAGCATAATCAATATTATCTGGAAACTTACTAGAAATGCAAATTCTCAGTCCTGCCCCAGAACTAATCAGAAATTCTGGGAGTAATACTCAGTAATCTGTTTTTTAACACAACCTCCAGTGAATCTGATACACGCTAAAATTTAAGAAGGTCTGTTTTACTTTAAGGCATTCATTTTCCATTTTTTACAAACGTAACAGTGGATTATTTTATTTATTTTTATTTTTACTAGATTTGCCTGTGGGCCATTGCTATTTTCTGATTGTTTATGTCCCCTAACATTTATGTGTTGGAACCTAATACTCAGTGTGTCAGTAAAAGTTTGAAGTAAGTTGCTTTGCCCCTTTTTCGACGTGAGGATGCAGCAATGAGATGCCATCTATAAAGCAGAAAACAGTAATTCATCAGACACCTAATCTGCTACTGTCTTGATCTTGGAATTCCACTTTCCAGAACTGTGAGCAATACATTTTTCTTGTTAGCAAATTACCTAGACTAAAGTATGTTGTGATAGAAGCCTGAATGGATTAAAACAGTCATTATTTTATCTAAATCTAAAGTATATTTTCCAACAGAAAGTTTGTTGGTTTTACATTCTAGAACAAAATCTATGTCCTAACTCTTGCAGGAAGAAAATAGTATTTGTGTCTGCAAAACATTCATTCCCTTATCCATGACTGTAGCTGCTGATAAAGAAGCCCTACCAAACGTTGAGGAAATGTTTTTCTTCCCATTCTTAATGATGGCAGTGATTTTTCAGTTGGTACTGTATATGTAGGAAAGAATCCAAAAGACCTAACTTTGAAATTTACATCTGCTTTCTGTGGCAGTGAAAACCAGCCCACAGTTATCATTTGTTCTGGTGGAATGTAATGCATTAGCTTGCATGGAAGTAGATCTAATAAATCTATTTTCTCACGGAAAATAAATTACAACTTTGGGAAAAACTCTTCCTGTTCTTAATAATAATTTAAATATTAGCTTTTCAGATCCTACTACCCATTCTTGGAATTCAATATTTACTTCCACTAATTCAGTTACACTATTTCAAGGAGAATTTTTTGATAAAAAATGAATTTAGTGCATAATAAAATACTAAATTGATAATTTCTAGAAATAAGTATCTGAAAGATAAAAGCAATAACTCAGTGCTCTCTATTTTATAATAACACTTCTAACCTATTACTACTTGTTAATGATACGAATGCTAGGTAATTGAAATATTTTGGTTCTAAAACAACAGTAATGTTAAAGATGCAGCATTTGTTCATGTAAGAGTTTTACTTGGAGAAACACTTCAATTAGCATTGTCTCTACAAAGCATATTTGGGAAACTACTCTTCTGAGTAGTCCAACACTTGGCATTTTCATGCACACAATGAAATTTTATAAATAGATTTTATTAACTGAGACAGACATAAGCACATGCACATTCATATACACACATTCCAAAATCCAAATATGACATATGCATTATACCTACAAAATCCCAGATTTAAAAATGCTTATCTATAGGTGTCAAGAAGTGTGAAAGGTCTAAGATTTTCCACTAATTGAAAATGAATAAATTAGTCTGCTAAGGTTCCATGGATCCTGAACACAAGACTCCCAGGTCAGAGACAAAAGAAAAACACGTCCTTCACATTATAACCAGATATAATATAGAGTATGTTTTATATCTGCTACAATGATGGTCATGATGGTTTCAGGAAGCAATGATAATAATCTGGGCAGTGTAGCCTTGAGCAACAGTTTACTTCCAGTTTGACTTATTACAGAACATGCTCTTACTCTGAGTATCACACAAGTGACCTAGATTGGTTGAAAATCACCCAATATTTGTTTCTACAGTTCATGATTCCATGTCTAATCTGCCAGTCTGTGGTTTTCAAAGTGGCAGACCAACCATCTAAACCACTGACAACAGACCAAGAGTCAGTAAAATATAACAAGGTTCATCAAGGGATTGTCCAGAGCTATGAGAATGGCCTTGAGTTCTGCTCACTAAGCAGAGGGTCCATGTCTGCTTTTGAGCATACATAGCTGATTCTAATGCTGAGCAGCCTCACTGGTCCAATGACAGCAGTGGGTTTTAGCTTAGCTGAATCATCACTGAAACAAGTTCAGGCATTTAAGAGTGCCTTCATGGATCGAGGGTCCTAACGAGCCAGCAGCTTTACTGTAGGTGGCAAAGTGGATGATTAGTGCCACTTTTTCAAGTAATGCGAAGATGCTGTTAGGGATAGGAAGGTTGTATTTGTGAATATACCATTGTCAATAGACAAATGAGGCTGGTTGTGTTCTTCCAAACTTGTTAGTTATTCAGTACATATGAACCTGCACTAACATGGGAAATATCAGTCAGGAGAGTCACAGGTTCCCCTTGGTTAGGCATTCAGTTTTGACAAGAGCCTAGTAGCAATCTAATAGCAGCTTTCAGAGGGAGAATGTGTGAAAGCCACATCAGGGAGGCAATAAGTTCAAAACCCTAGGGAGTCCCTCTGGGTGGGGAAGATACTTTCCTTTACTTGAAGCTTCAATCAGCAAGAGCATCAATTACAGAGACTCATAGAGGTCATTTATGACCCTCAAAGGGGTCATTTATGTTGTGGCACCACAGAGATAAAAAACATGTCACAACTAGATGAACATGTTCCAAAATGGTACATTAGTTTAGGCCCCACTAAAAGGATGCTCCTTTGTGAGCCAGCCAATGTAAAAGATCAAGAAGAATGCCTTAATGAGACACATACCATGAGTCTCCAATGCCCATCGACTCCAATAAGGTGCTAGCCCTTGTTGCTGGCCAGGCAACCATCTAAAGAAATAACAAATTTCATTGAACTACAGAGAGATTAAGCACTGTAAATCTGCCTATATAGTTCTAGAAATTTTACTTGGTGAATAGATTATATGAAGTTTTAAGTATGTATCCATCGTCATTGCTGGCAGATTTGTGCTAATATCATGGTTATGATCTGATGACCGAGAGGATTCTGACTTACCAAGAAAATTCAGAAGATGACTGAAAAAACATCAACTATGGAGTGAAAGTTTTAGGTATCAGAGGGTAGAAGTAGTCACACCAAATGCTGATACACCAACTAGTGGCAAAATATCAGGAGAGTTTGTCTCAGTATTTCTCTACACTCACCCAAGAGAATCCTATCTGGTACTATGGGATGAAGAACTATTAATATAAGAATATAACACATCATTCCCTACTATACATTCTGATGTAAAACAAATAACAGTACATTGAATTATCCCAAAGGGCCCCACCTGTATGGTAATGTTTTCTTCCCTTCCCCACACGTAGTCCTGGCCAAACCTCATCAGCTAAAAATCAGGCACTTATTTTCTCCATTGAACCCTGTAGTACAGGACCTTAAATGTGGGAATTCTTCAGTTGCCCAAGGTTCCTCTGCATGCTCAGATAGGTGTGTATGGGCTTCAGTCCATCTTGAAGAGACAGAGCCCTCAACACCACGCCTAATCCTCTTTCAACCTAAAGCTACTGAGACTGTGGTAGAGAAATAAGAGATTGGGGCATGGAAAGAAAGGGAGGATCAACAACAACAAACCAGATGCATTTGTGCTTTTGCTTTTTGAGCAACAAGGCTGCTGTTGATAGTTCAACCAAACTTTCAATGTTTTTGGTCCACCCAATGCCCAACATCAAGGGATAAAGCCCTTATTGCTGACACTCTCTATTTCAGCTTTGAGGAGCACTTGCTGCAGCATCTGCAGCAATGATCCTTTCCATGTGGGGCCATAGGATTTGGACATACTACCCAGCCAATGAGTATGACATAGGCTTCCTTTGTGACTTACATGGCATCAATATTTTTAAAGGAGCCCATCTTCATCGAGGGTATTAACTACCTCATTTTTATTTAATATGACAGTATCTCTTAAATTTATATCAGTTTCCACCTTAATGGGTAGGAACATTTTTCTTTGCTCAGGGAGATTTCCCAGAGAAGGCCAAAGCTTCCTTAAATGAGCTAAAACCCACTGCAATAAAACCACAAGACCTTTTATTGTTGTCTTTGAATGGATCTAAAGTTGGCATGGTAGACTCGAGAAGATGTTAAGCTCTAGGTCAGTTCAGCTCTTGCCATCTTCCTTTAACAAGCGTTACATACCACATACCCTCATCTTCCAAGAAAAGCAAAGTACTGATAATCTGCTCATAGCATTTAAGAAATTTACTTCCTTCTCATTTAGCAAAAGTTCATGCCTCTGTGACTATTGTCTGAAAGGGAGAACACTGTGTACACTGAGGATAAATCTTATTATTAGTTGTTAAAATAGAGTGGAACAAAGCTGACCACCAAATTGGCAAGAAGTCCAAACAACAAGAACACTGTTCGGGAAGTTGTCTCTATAACTATTTCTTAGTACTTAGCCTATAACCACCACCCAATTCCTAATTGAGAGGGCTATTTTGCCCAATTGACCATATACTTTGGTTGACATATTTGCTATGTATTCTAATGGTGTTCCTTCAAATCTTGTTAATTAGCCCAAGAGGCCCTTATTCTTTCTCTTTCAGAAAGCCATGTCTCTGTCAGAATCCCGTCATCATTGCCAAAACTATAAAGAATTGTGAAAGGTTTGAGATGTTACATTACTTGCAAGTTAACAAGTTTTATGGATACCACAATAAGTCACAAGGTTCCTGGGCCAATGCACAAGGAGGAACATGAGCATCCACAAATTTGCATCAGTTTCCCTTGGCCCACGTCCCCTGGGATGGTGCAGGAAAGAACAGATGGATGCTAGCTCATGTAGTGGTTGCATTAAAGGAAAGAAACTTTGAGCTAAAGGAGCCTGCATTTTTATAATGGGCAGGAAGCCTACCTGCCTTTTACTCTAGAAGGAGACATCCTCCAAAGTTGATCCTTTTACAAATATCTTTGAAAAGATAATCCAGAACAAACTGCCATTAGTACTTCCCACAAGATGCACAGCAGTGAAAGGGCCCTATGAAGAAATGTTTCCCAATTTTCATACTTGGGTCTCTGATGAGTCTGGCTTTCATAAACATGAGATTAATTCTTACCATTTCATCATGTCAGGGCACTCTTGGTATATCTTCATTTTTGTGTTCTGCTCCTTTACTTACGTGAATTAAGTCCTCACAATCAGTGCCTCCACATAAACTGTATAGTAAGACTTACCAATGAATTTTTCTTCTCAGGAGTCTATATTCAGAAAAGTTGACCTAGAAAGAAGATACTTAAAGTAAATATAATCAAATGTGTTATGGTATCTCTTTAGGCTCTTTTCTTACAAAGTCTCCTATTGTGTTTCTTACCCCCTTTCTAATTTTCCTTGATATCCAAATCTTTCGTAAATCTATCTACTTTATTGGCGTGTCAATTATGCTCATGTCCATGTGTATTATGTTTATTTTACCATTTGGCTTTATATAAATTTATTTTTTTTCAGCTGCTTGTTTATCTGTCTCCTCTAGTTTAGAACCAGTTATGAAAGAGATGAATTCTCTTTCACGTTCTGTTTCTATCCTACACTACTTAGTTCAGTGCTAGGCCTTCAGTAGATGCTTCATAAATGTTATTCAGTTTCAATCCACTTAATATTAGCCTGTGGTCTTCTGCTGGAAGTGAGAAGTAATTGACTTATTTTAAAAATTATTTCACATTGTATAGTTTTCCCTTATAAATTTGTGTGTGTGAGTGTGTATATACTCAGTTGATCATTTCCCTCATGACATTAAACTTAATTTGAGAAAAAGTATATTCTTTTAAAATATTAGTTTTATCTTAATTTTCTTAGCATCTCTGATTATAATGAATAAAGCATTCCGTTATTGTTCACAGATGCTTAACTGAGATTTCCATATTTAAGTTTGATTAAACAACATCTTCTGAAAAAATACTGTAAAATGAAAAGTGGGAAATTTTCTCCATTTTCAATAGTTTTTTTCTTATATAATAAAGTGCTTTGAATACTCCTAATTGCCATAAATCACTTTAACATCTTCCATAATTTATAATGCCCAATTCAACTTGGAATTTAAAAAAAAAGGGGGGGTCATATTCATTAAACATTTAAATCATATGATACTGTCCAAGAGTGGTGGCTCACGCCTGTAATCCTGGCACTTTGGGAGGCAGGAGGATCGCCTGAGGTCAGAAGTTTGAGACCAGCCTGAGCAAGAGCAAGACCCCATCTCAGCAAAAAAAAAAAAAACAGAAAAATTAGCCTGGCATTCTGGGGCACACCTGGAATCCCAGCTACTCAGGAGGCTGAGGCAGGAGAATCACTTGAGCCCAGGAGTCTGAAGTTGCAGTGAGCTGTGATGATGCCTCTGCACTCTAGCCCAGACAACAGAGTGAGACCCTGTCTCAAATAAATAAATTAATTAATTAATAAATAATAAAAATAAATTATATGATGCTGAGTTCCCGCCATGCTTACTCAGAAACTCTTCTGGGTATCATTTTATTAGAAGTAAAATCAGAAATATTCTTTAGGTAGAGAGCTGTATTCCATCCATCCATCTATCCAAATATTAATATTTGGGTATCTATTATATGACTGATAATGTAACAGATGATAGTAGTCTAACAGTGAGCCAAAACAATATGAAACCTGACTTCTTGAAGTGTTGTCTGGTGGATTATTAATCAAATAATTAAGGAACAAAATACAATGATAGCAACAGTAAGTGCTACAAATGGGAAATACATAGAACTATGAAAGCACAGTGAGTTATTTGGTCTAGGCAGAGGTGTCAGGAAAGACTTCTCCTAGGATACGATGACTGAATTGTGAAGAGGATTTAACAATGTGAAAGGTGGGAAGGAAAAACATTCTGTGCAGAGAAATATTCATATTCAAAAACACTGTTGAAAGAAGGACCAAAGTGGAACTAAGTCCTTCATAATATACGTTATAGTATGGCTGGAGGAGACAGAGAAGAGTTAGTATAAGCTCAAGCTGAAGAATGAAAACTGAGACCTTCCCCTCCTACATAGTTTAATCATCAAAAACTAACTGAGGCCACCTGAGTCAACTAGTGAGTCAGTGATTCTATTGGTTTTTCTGCCAGTTTTGAGAAATTCTACCCTGGAAAATAGACTATATACCAATAGATAACATTTCCAGTTCCTCTGGGAAATTCCCGCATATCAATCTATCTGAATAAACAGCTACTCATCTGGGAAAACAGTTAATTAATCAGAAGAATACACTGCTGTTTTCGACAACTGTCGTTTATCAAATAGCAGCTTACTTAACAAAATTCACTTCTAACCTGGGTCACCAAATACTAAACTCTTTATTATAATGTAGAATGTGACCAATTCTAATAATTTCCCTGATTGAAAGACTCTCCTTATATCCCTTGAATTCAGATTTCAAAACTTGCTAATATTCTCTGCTGGACTTCATCTTCTGGGATACTACTAAGACTGTCAAGGTGGTATCTTCTCTTAACACATTGGATCTAATAAATTAATTTTGTTCAACAGGTTATTCCAGTGGTCTGTATTAGTAGGAAGCAGTATATACAGGGACTTGTAGGCCAGAAGAAGTTTCTTTTTTTTTTTTTTTTTTGCTTTTTTTGTTTGTTTGTTTGTTTTTATCCCTCTCCTTTTGATTCTAACTCAATGTAAACCAAACTCAATATAAAACCATTGAAATGTTTTCAGTGGGAGATAGAGTGTGGCATTGGGGTGGCAGTATCATTAGAATTTTATTTTTAAACAACCACTCTAGTTTTGGTGTTATAAATGAATTGTAAAGAGCCAGTATGAATTCTGAAAGTCTAGAGGCAATTAAAGTAGTGAGGTTCAGAGATGTTGCTAGCTTTGCTTAGGATAATGAAAGTTGATATGGTAAGAAGTGGACAGGTTCAAAGAATTATTTGACCTATAAGATAAATAAGGCATTGTGATAGATCAAATAAAATGAGTAAGATAAAGCTGGGTACCCAAAATAGATCTTTGATTTCTAGATTTCTAACTTCCACAATCCTTATTTTCCAGAAGTTATTTTCTCTTTTTTTTCCTATAAATTACTAAAAAGTATCACTTTCGAAACACTGAATATAAAATAGACAGGATATCCCAGTGTAGTCCCCCTGGTCTGCAGTCTATTTTAAATTGTGAGTTTACCTTTTCAGAAACTTGATGAGCAGATGATTTGTCATTACCTTTATTTTCTTTTGGATGAAATTATCATAATGAGGGCTCTTCTAACAAGAAAAGAATCAGACTGACGTTCAAGGCACATTGATCCATCTGACCATGAATTGCAGATTTCTGGACTTCACATAATCGAATATGTGGCTCAGTCTTGATCTTTATTTATGTAGCACATTGAGTTCAGAAATGCAAAGACACTTTTCCAAGATAACTGGGCAGATTCAGAGTGACTGGGCCCAAAGGGGTGATTGGGCTCAAAGGTGTCCCTAGTCCTGGATTCCACTCTCTCTCTGCCTCTGGATCTAATCCTCACTGTAAAAAAAAAAAAAAAAAATTCTATACATTTCATGGTACAGATATCTCAGCTCTCTCAAGCTCTACAAGAGATTCTCTCGGGATTTTCATTATTCACTTGGCTTATGGGGTGGAAACGTCTCATCACATGGTGGGGTGGGGTCAGGAAAGAGTTAGTAATGTCCCCGCTAGGCACACTAGGCAGAGGACTCTCCCCTCTCTGGTCTTCGGATATTTTAGGAACTGTGAATTGAGGGATAAGTGGTTGCTAAGGTGATGGTTGGAGGTAGTCCAGCTGGTTCAGCCACCTCTCAACATTTAATAAGCCCCAGGGGAAGTGTCTGGCCTCAGTTATTGGTAGGTCTTTTTAGAATGCTAGGTACTTAAGACTTCTTTGTTTTCGGTTTTTGACTCTTGTCACTATTTCTGGGGCAGAAACGAAAGATCTGCACAATGCCCTAGTATACTATCAATAAAATATTCGGTTTTTCAACAATGTCACTTTATTATTCATGCATTTTAACCCCATTCCTAATCCTCTCCCTATACATCAGTAACCTTTTAATGTGTTAATTACGTATCCTTATAATTGCATGTATCCTTGTAAATATGTAGCACTGATTAGGCCATATATGTATGGTAATTTATGAAATGTTTATTAGTTATTGGCAACATTCTATTTCTGTAATATTAAGATTTGCCCAATTATTGTGTCTACATCTAGTTTGATGCTTTGAGTGGCTGCATAGTATTCTTTACTGTGTATTCACCACATTTTACTTAACTTTTCCTCTATTAATAGACAGCTAACTTATCTTTAACTTTTCCCTAAAACAAAATGCACTGAGACAAAAATCTATATACGTATATATCTTCTAATGGAATGCTAAGTGAATTATATACCGGGACATGTACAAAGAAGAAAAATTGGGAGATCATAGCTTCTGTGTGTGCACGTGTATGTGTGAGTTTGTGATGTATATGTGTATATATCTGTATACGTGCTGAATTTGACTAAGTACTGTAAGATATCTCTCTAGAAAGCCTATACTAATATGTTATCCCATAAAATACAAATGCATCAAGAATTCTGTTTCCCCACATCTCTCTAAAGTCCTGATCACATTCAAATGTTTAATTTCTGCAGGCTTGGTAGGTAGTAGTATTATTTCCTTGTATCTGATTCCCAGTGAAGTTGCATATCTTTCCATATGCTTGTTATCCATTTGTATATTGTCTTATATGAACGATCTGTTCATATTTTGCTTATATTTCTAAAGATTGCTTATTTATATTGATTGCAATAATTTCTTGTAAAGCATATTAGTTCTTCTCAGATTTAGAGAGTATAAGCATCTTCTTCGAATCTGAGAACTGAATCTTAACATCTGTAACATCCACATTAAAGAAATATGCTTATTTCTGAATTTAACTTTTTTTGAGATAATTATACAGTCATTGGCAGTAACAAAAAACAAAATAGGACAATCCCATTTAATCTAATAATAACATCTTGCAAAACCATACTACAAAATCACAACCAGATTATTAACATGGAAACGGCTAAGAAACAAACAAAAAATCATCATGAGAAGGATTTCTTCTGTTGCCCATTTAGTGCTACACTCATCCCTGGTACTGAAGTCCTGGAACCACTAATCTGTTTCCATTTCTATAAGTTTGCCGTTTTAAGAATGTTATATAAATGAATTTGCTCAGTTTTTGCTTATCTGAGAAAGACTTTATTTTTCCCTCATTTTCCATCGTATTCCAAGCTTTCTAGAGTAGCATTCCTATAAAAAAAATATCATCCACAGTCTGGTTTTAGTGGTGGTGACTCTTGTTTCCAGATAGGTGCAGTCGTATAGTCCCTGTGCAGTCTTTTTAGCTGCATTCAACATCAGTAATAACTGTAGTTGCCCAGAAGCCTACGCTGTAGAATTTTCTGGCAGTGGTGTCAGCCTTACAAGAAGTTCTAACAGGAGCCCATTATTAGGAAGCAAACGGTTGATAATCACTACCATAAAACTCACTAGTAGAGCGGATACACAAAGGAGAAAGAAAAGAATCAAACCTTATTACTCATCATTACAGAAAACCACCAAACCACAATGATAAGCAATAAGGTAGAAAGAAAGAAGAAAAGATATACAAAACAACCAGAAAACAACAAAATGAAAGGAGTAAGACCCCACCTCTCAATAATAACCTTGGATGTAATTAGATAAAATCCCCCTTAAAAGTTATAAACTAGTGGAATGGTTTAAAAAAAATAATAACCTAACTATATGCTGCCTCCAGAAAAGTCACTTCACCTGTGAAGACACATATAGAATGAAAGTAAAGGGACAGAAAAAGATATTCCATGCAAAAGGAAATCAAAAAGGAGCAGGAATAGCTATGTTTATATGAGATCAAAAGATCTTTAAGCTAAAAAATGTAAAAAGAGGCAAAGATAATGATAAAGGAATCAGTTTAACAAGAAGATATAACAATTCTAAATATATATGTACCCAACACTGAAGCACCCAGATAAAGCAAACATTATTAGCTCTAAGGGAGAGATAGACTCCAATACCATGGTAGTTGGGAACTTCAACACTCCACTCTTAGAAATGAACAGGTCATCTGGACAGAAAATCAACAAAGAAATGTTGGAATTAAACTACATTTGAGTAGTTCATTGTTCATTGAGAACAAATGAACCTGACATTTACATTTTATTCAATAACTGCAAAATACAAATTCATCAACACATGGAACATTTTCCAGTATAAACCACATATGAGGCCACAAAACAAGTCTCAAAAAATTTAAAATAATTGAAATTGTATCAAGTATTTTTTTCTGACCCAGATGGAAAACAATTAGAAATCAATAACAAGAGGAAGTTTCAAAATTGTACAAATACATTAAAATTAAATAACATGCTCCTGAATGAACTCAATGAAAAAATTAAGAAGGAAATTAAAAATGTTCTTGAGACAAATGAAACTGAAACAACATACTAAAACCTATGAGATGCAACAAAATAAGTATACTGAGGAAAGTTTATGGTAATAAACACCTACATCAAAAAAGAAGAAAGATTTTAAATAAACAACCTAATGATGCATCTTAAAGAACTGAAAAAGAAAGAACAAATGAAGCTTAAAATTAGTAGAAGGAATGAAATATAAAGATCAGAACAGAAATAAGCAAAACTGAGACTAAAAATATACAAAAGAACAATGAATAAAAATTTTGTTTTTTTTTTTTTTTGAGACAGAGTCTCACTCTGTTGCCCAGGCTAGAGTGAGTGCCGTGGCGTCAGCCTAGCTCACAGCAACCTCAAACTCCTGAGCTCAAGGGATCCTCCTGTCTCAGCCTCCCGAGTAGCTGGGACTACAGGCATGCACCACCATGCCCGGCTAATTTTTTCTATATATATTTTTAGCTGTCCATATAATTTCTTTCTATTTTTAGTAGAGGTGGGGTCTCGCTCTTGCTCAGGCTGGTCTCGAACTCCTGAGCTCAAACGATCCGCCCACCGCGGCCTCCCAGAGTGCTAGGATTACAGGCGTGAGCCACCGCGCCCGGCCATAAATTTTGTTTTTTTAAAAGATAAAATTGGAAAATCATTAGCTAGATTAAACAAGAAAAAAAAAGACCCAAATAAATAAATAAATTCAGAAATGAAAAAGGAGACATGACAACTGATACTATGTAAATACAAAGGATCATTAGAGACAAAATCCTAAATGCCAACTGATTAGAAAACCTCAAAAATGTTTAAATTTCTTAGAAACATACAACATACCAAGATTGAACCAAGAAGAAATGGAAAACCTAAATGGGCCAATTATAAGTAACAAGATTGAATCTGTAATAAAAGTTTCCCATCAAAGAGAAGCCAAATAACCAATGATTTCATTGCTGAATTCTACCAAATATTTTTTAAAAAGCTAATACAAATTCTTTTCAAACTCTTCCTGAAAATTGAAGAGAAAGGAATACTTTCAAATTCATTCTGCAAGTTCAATCAAGAAGGGAGGAGAAGCAACAGGAGAGGGTGTGGTTAAGTCTGTGCTAATTGGTAAGAGAGGTTGTGGGGGGAATTTATAAAGTGTTAAGTATTATCAAGAGGCAAATTTCCAAGAAAACCAAGAACTATTTACTTAATAATTTAAACCTTTATCAGCAGCCTTTACTAACATCATATTAGGAGAAGTTGTATGGTATATGGTACAATTGGATAATTTAAGTGTGAGGAATAAAGATAGAATAAGAATTAAATATTTTTCAAAAGAATATAGATTTGAAACAAGAATATATGTAGATAATGCAAGAACATTATTCTCAGAATGACTTAAAAAAGAGCATGTTGAATACTTTTCTTAAGATTTTTTTTCCCCTAGAACAAAAACATCTCCAAATTAAACATTGAGATATAGGGAAATTCTGAATAGAATTTAATTATCAATAGTTTCAGTCCTTTTGAGATTCTTTTACTGAGCTCTGTTTAGTCTTGACTGCTAGTGCTGGGCAAAATTATGACAACCAAAAAGGAAGCTACTAAGAGTGGTGCTTTACAGGTCATATTGTGTAATATCCCAGAGCACTGCAAAGCTATTTATTGCAAAGTCACTCTTGCATTTTTATCTTGGAATTATTGTAGATACAGTGGGTAAAAGCATTAAAAAAAACTCTGATCATCTTTATTTTTATCTCCCAAAAGAAATGTTAAAAGGATTTGGTAGAAAAACACACCAAACTAAGGCTTGCTAATATGGCTATAAAGCTGTGCCTGGGATCCAACCCCATGCTCAAATTAAACAATTGTACTTGCTGGCTAACCTCATTCTAAATAATAGTTTTTCTTCCCTAAGGGAGGCATATATGAAATGTAATCCTCTTTTCATTATGAGTTCACAGGTTTTGTGTCTTATGATTCCCTAGTAAAAGTGTTCTAGAGCCCTGTATCAGAGAGAACACACTGAAATATTTTTACTCATGATAACTTCCTGTCTCCTCTTTAATCTCCTTTCAGTAAGGGTAGTAAGGATTCCCTTTTGCCAGTCAAAAAGGGAAAGAATTTCTTTCTTTCGAAATTTTCTTTTCTTCGAAAAGAATTTCTGCTCTACTAAGAGTGTCAAATTAAAGAAAGAACATCAAGTTTTTAATCTATTTTATTACTTCCCATGCTTTAATTTTGCATACTCTTTCAAAATATCATATTTAGGAGTGTTTTGCCTTCAAATCTACTTGCTTCTTTGTGATACTGCCAAACTTCATGAGTTTTTCTTTATAGCTTTTATCGCACTTATTATGGTTTTTCTTTACTTTTCATTGCCACTAGATTATGAACAGCTTAAGCACAAAACTGCAAATTATTCATATTTGTATCTTCATGTTCTTCCACAAGTCTCAGTACATGTTGAAGACAAAGTAAATGTAGGAATTAATTGTGGTTGAGATAGAGCTCTCATTTTTTAAAGAAAATATTGTAAACAACATTTGCTTTAGGGAAAAACATACAGTTTTAAAAACACACAGTTTTAATCATTCTAGAAATCATTAAAAATAAACATACACAAGGTGTTTAGTGTTTTCCTTAGAAAACTACAACTACTCCATTTACTTTTTTGTTGGACAGGCTATTCCTTAGTTGGAAAGATTGTTCTTGTTAATTAAACAAACACTCCCTGGAATGCTACGAAGAAGGTGACATTATGGTCAACTACTCAATCGGATAAACTAAGAAATCCTCAGCAATATCACCAACAAATAAAGACTTCTTGGATAGATGATATTTCAAATTATAGTAAAGCCCCCCCAGTACCAAAATAGAGATTCTATAGTACTGGTAAACAGCACCAATGCTCTGATCAGCCCAACTTCTCAAAAAGGGGCAGGACGGGTGAAAGGTAATTTCTTTTTGGTTGTGGTGGGAGAGATAGAAGAAAATGTTAAGTGACTGTCTCATGCTCATTTTAGTCTTTCTCAGTTCAGTAGAGAGTGCATGCTTTCTTTGTAATGACTTTTCTACTTGGCCTAATAAAGTCAACCCCTTTTCTTAAACCACATAGTAACTGGAAGATCAACTGAAAAAATATTAGTTTTTGTTAACTTTGCAATACCACTACCCCACATTTTGCACAATTAAATTTTTGGACCATACTTATTCAGTCATGGCAGAGTCTCACCATTTATATAATTTGAAATAAATTCCAGTCATACTGAGCTTGTTTCATGGGTAAACTACATTTTAATTTGCAATCCTGTCTTTGCAAATTATAAAATTTTCATATCATCCTCCATGTTTTAAAAGTAAACAATACTGTGATTGAGACAACCTTTAACAAATTGAAAGTTAAACAAGTGTTTCCACCAGAAACAAATGTTGGTCTGATTGAATGTACTCAAATATAATTTTGGTTTACTTAAACAAATATTTTAATTTGAAAGTATTTTCCAGGGCATATGTGGTCACATAGTAATTAACATATAACACGGTTCCTCATAACAGACTTTTTGTCAACAAATATTATATTACTGGAAGAATAAGAATTAGAAAATCTAATTTTATATGAAGATTTAAAAAAATAAATTTCAACAGTATTAAACCCACAAATCAGCATGGAAGAGTGAAATATAATAACTTTAATTCTTTCCTTGAAGATACTTCATGAGAGGAAAATAAACCAACTGGCACATAAGAACTATATAGGTGGGGATTTTTTCTTAAGTAAACAAAAGTCTTTCATCATTCTTTTATCACATTTAAAATTCCACATTTAAAATTATTTGTTCCAAATGTGGACTGCTACCATACTTTTGGTATATCTGAGACAACACCAACTGATGTAACAGGACTGCTTTGTAACATTTGCCCAAGTACTGAATGCGTAATATAGTTAGTATGTTTGTAACAAAAGTTTAACCTCTCTCAAGATTTCTCAAATGGATTTCATGTTTATTTTCATTTTATATGTAAAGAAATTTTAAAATGATTCCTTAAAATCATTTAATTGTATTCACAAGTTTGCTTTGAAATTCGGTTTTACACATGCAGTTAAGACAACAAAAGGAAAGCACAAGATTAAAACCTAAGCTAGCAATATGTTTTTGTTATCCCAATCCAGAAATTCGTTCCTAAGCAAGGGACCTGTGTAAAAATAGCTACTGACCAAGCAGAAACTTATGCAGAGAGCACAGCTTTTGTGTATTTAGGAGAATACATTTTGACTGGATTTGGAATGTTCTGGGCAATCATTACAATTAAGCATATTAAACTCTTTCTCTTTTTTGCCAAAGTTAATTTATATTTCACTTCAAAAAATCATCTCTATAGTTAAATATATCTTTATGAAAGTCAATGCTATTGCTTAGTCATTTGTTTTTATACAGAAAATGTCTTATTTCAACAACATTGCACCATTCAGAAGCCAGCTGTGTTCCTTTTTAATCAAGGGAGCTTTTCTATCATAACATGAAAAAATTCATATTGAGTGACTTAGAAAACATCTCCATCTCTATCTCCCAACCCTGAAACATCTTCTTCAGTTGGCGCTCTCTCTCTTGTTCTCTGTCATCTCACTGGAAATGTTTTTTGTATCCTTTCTGAATCCAACTCTAAATGTTGACTCCATCCTTGCCTTTCAGCCTTATCTTAACTCTTAGTCCTGACCAGTCCTGTGAGTCTAAAGATGTCCAAATTTATAGTGCTAATCTCCCCACTCCCCTCATACCTCTACCTCTATACTTGATGTCTCCATAACATGCTTTATGCATAGCTCAAACTTAATATGCCCCAAACAAAATTTTTCATTTCCCCATGCTCCAAATCTACTCCTTTCATTTCAGAAAAATGATTCACCATTAATGCATTTACTCTGGTAAAAAAAATAAATAAATAAATAAATCTAGGACTATTCCTGACAACCACCCTTTCTCATTACATACAACTAATCCATCAGAAAATTCTCTAAACTCTAAATATTTCCAGACTATATCCACCTTCTATTCTCTCCAGTGTTACCACCCTCGTGATAGATGTGTAGATCCACTAGATAGAACCCAATTTAACTAAATCCTTGCTTCCTAATGGGAGGACAGTCAGCAGATACCTTGGACCTCTCATCCACTTTAGGACATGCCTCAGCTTCAGTGAGCCTCTGCTCTGGGGATACTTCCTTCCCAGGGCAGCTCTCATTCTTATCAAGTGACTTAATAGGTGCGGATTATAAATACTTAAGATCTGGACTTTTTATCTCAATGCAGAATGTTCATATATATGTACACCAGCCCATTATTACTTAGATTATATGTAGAACAATGAATAATAAAATGTAAAGTGCACACTTATATGTGATTTAAATTATCCAAATACTAATGATAGTTAAGACATATATTTTATAGACTCCAGAGAGTTTTGTCCACCAGCGAATAAGGTTATAGCAAGATCCTAATTTTATTTCAGTGTTGTATTGAATTCTATTATTTTAAAAATTACATTAGTTATCACCAATAATAGAAATACCACTGCCTGTCACTACCATCCCTGGAAGATTTATTTTGTGGCTATCCTGAAAGATGCATCAGTATTTAAAAAATAGAAATATTGCAGCAATTGTTCTGTAAAATAACTATTAGTTTGAAAAATAAATATTCAACTACCTTTATTTGCTTTACTTCTTTGAAGTTGGTCCTAAAATTATAAAGTATTTGAGTTGTCTCTTATTCAATAAATTTTCTTCCTTTGCAAAATCTTATAA